>NW_027508788.1:8335000-9675000 GCF_051911475.1 Siphateles boraxobius
AATACTACATGTGACTGAAACGGCACAATACATTTAATTTATAACACAAAAATGTTATAATCAGTATTTTAGTTTTCCAGTAATACATTTAGGCATACTATTTTCTTATTTTGTCCTTGAATTTTATATTTTGAAATATTTAAAATAGTATATTTTTATATTTACACTATTTAAAATTAAGAATATATATTAATAATGGATTAAGTTTAGTTTTTTCTTAGCCCACTGCAAACATTTCTTGTGTTAAGCATAATTGTCACTAAATTTAGTTTGATTTATGCTCTAAAAAAACAACTTAATTTGACATATATTCTCTAAAAACAAGTCCTCGGATGCAATTCTGTTTCTTACGTATTTTTGTCTTTGTATATACTGGAAAACAAAGATACTAATATGTTGTGTTATATAATGCTAAATGGTTATATAATACTTTATAATTCATGTCATGAAATTTGTATTAATATATATTCAATGGTGAATCATCAGAAGTATTATATAATATTTGCTAATGATATATCAACATAAGTTCTAAAATGCTTCCCAGTTATGTGATACAAACACATTTGATTGAGTTTTGGGATGTCTCAGATGAGGAGCTGAGCTTTGCTTCTGAAACAAAATAAGAAAAGATGCTTGCTGGCACGGAGACTTGCACCTATCTGAAATAGCCAAAGGCAGCGTTCTCTGTCTTGAGCAGACAGCTGAGGAGGAGATGAGTCATCCTCCCACACCGAACCTGGTGCAACACTTTTCCTCTTCCTCCTCTCATCTGCACATTTCCTCCACTCTCCATCACTCTGCTTAATGATAGTCTGATTTCCAGCCCGTGGGTGAAGGAGCCTGGGGATCTCGACTGGCCACACTCATGATTAATCTTAAACATATTGGGAATCTCCTTCAACACTCAACCTACACATCACAGCCTGATTCAAAGGAGAGTAAATAAAGATTGAGCTAATACACATTAGTGTTTAATTAAGAGAGGAAAACTTTATATAAAGTTTGAATGCGTGAAAGGCCCTTCAGAGTGTGCTATTTTTCACTTCACAGGACATATCATAAAGAGGAAATTCTATAGGCCTTCATACATGTTCTGGGACATATCACTTTTCTTCCACCTGGGACAGTCAGCGCTCGCCCTCAATGGCCCATGCCAGAGCAGCACTATTTCAATCCAGGACGGAAAATTGAGAAGGAGAAAAAAAATGTCCATGGCCTCCTTCTAAAGAACCTTCTGCCCTAGAAACTTCACCCTGCTTTCATTGCATCCTCGAAAAAGAGATTTAGTCCTAAAGTATGGCGTGACACTGGTGTGGGTGAAACAGAAGATAGACTCTCTAGGTCAAAAGAGACTTCTTAACTTTGCATTAAGTTGATGGATAGGAGGTTTAAAGGGAAAGTTTACTCAAAAAAGAATATTCTGTCATCATTTAAATAAAATGCATAAATAAATGCCAAAGTAAACTTGTTTATTAAAAATAAATATATATATATATATATATATATATATATATATATATGTTAACAATTTTACTAAAAATACATTTTGTGAAACAACAGTTACTTTTATGATGCTTTTTGGAGCTTGACAGTAAAAATATTTTTGGTTTGGAATGACGTGGGGGTTAATAAATTACAAAAATTTTCATTTTGGAGTAAACTATCCCTGAAAAAAAAGATGAAGATGATATGTTAATGTTATAATTATTATATTATTTCAGTCCATACCTGCTGAACTATTGTGGTCAACTCCAGACACAGCTGAATCACATTATTCCTGGTCATGGAGTAGTCTGCTACGGCAGCGAACGGAGACCTGATGAAGAAGTAACATCTGCCATTAACCATTAGATCACATCTAATCACAACCATTTTTTATGTCTAACCTTCCTCGCTGACGCTGTCGCTTCACTGCCAAAGCCAAACTGAGTCTAATTCAGGCAATGGAGGACATTCATGATGAGGAATGAGAGTTAAAAGGAGGTGAACCAAGTAGCATGTGAAGAGTAACAAAAACAGAGAGAGACAGATAGACCGAGCTGAAAGTGAGAGGAGAGAGAGAGGATTTTTCGCTCCAATGCACTAATTCATAGAGGCTCAGGCAGCAGGAGGAAGCTCTGCTCACGTGCCCCATCATCACACAGACTGCAAAGATCACTGTCTTTCTATCATTATGAGAGTCTTTCATTTAGAACATGCTGTTCCCTTCTGTGGCCATAATTGTTATGGAACAGAAACTCAAAACAAAATGATACTGGTAAGAAACAGGTAGCAGTGAGCACCAGTGGGTGAAGATAATGGAGAATGTCTTTGAATAATGAATGTCTTCTCACATCCCTGGCCATGTTGGGCCCCCAGAAACGATCTTGTAGCAGTGAGAGGGTGAGGTTGGCCCCGCATGGCCAGTGCCCACGGAAGAATGTGCAGAGTGCAAGAGATTATTGTGTTGAGACCGGGGAACGTAAGTACGACCGGGTGGACACCCTGGCAGAGATGGCTCGGAGACACTGGAGGAGGAAAGTTGCTGATGGATGGACAACTGGATGGGGCAGAGGATGATCTTTTGAGGCAAGAAGGGCTCCCGGTCTTCAGTTTTCTTTTCAGAGTTATGGAGACGGGATAGAGCATCAGCCTTGAGATTCTTTACACTGCAACGATAGGAGATGGTGAAATGGAAGCGAGTGAAAAACAAAGCCCATCTTGCTTGTCTGGGGTTGAGGCGTTTAGCATCTCGGAGATATTGAAGATTTTTGTGATCGGTGAGAACTGTGAATCTCTCCTTAGAACCCTCCAGCCGGTGTCTCCACTCATCCAAGGCGAAATTGATGGCCAGTAGTTCTCGGTTACCAATATAGTAATTAATCTCCGCCAGGGATAGTTTCTTAGAAAAGGCGGCGCATGGATGGAGATGTGCTGAATTCTCCTGTTGCTGGGATAGGCGTCGACCTCGACGATGACGAAAGCCTGGTTGGCAGCTGATGTCAAGGACAGAGACTTGGGCATTTTCTGAAGGAGGTTGGTCAACGGGGAGGTGATGGAACTGTAGTTATGGATGAACCGGCGATAGAAATTAGAAAATCCAAGGAAACGTTGGAGCTCATTGATGGTGGTAGGTGTGGGCCAGTTCTGGACCGCATTCACCTTCCCCTCGTCCTTCGGCTGGGACGAGAGGAAGTGGGTACCAGAACTTTACGGTGATGTTGTTGAGTTCTCGATAGTCTATACAGGGCCGCAAGCCTCCATCTTCTTTGCCGCGAAGAAAAAACTCGAAGAAGCTGGGGAAGTTGAAGGGTGGATGTAACCCTGTTGGAGAGTCTGTTCAAAATACTCCTCCATGGCCTTCTGTTCTGGGAGTGATAAGGGATAGAGCACCCTTACCGTGGGGCACTGGCTCATCTGGAAGGAGATCGATGGCGCAGTCCCATGGCAAGTGTGGTGGCAACGATGATGCCCATTTGGGGAACAGGGAAGTAAGTCCTTATTCAAATGAGACCAGACAATGTGACTGTGTGAGGTGAGTGCTTTTGTGCTGATGATCAGATGACGCGCAGGTGCAGGTGATTAATACTCAAGTGACAGCGATCTCTATAATTGTGTGGTGTTGGAGACTGGCTGATCCCTTACAATAATAAATTAATTTCGGTCTGATTTTGTTCATATGCTACAAGCATATTATTATTACAGCATACAGTATATTTTTGCTAAATATAATAAGTATATACAGTATGTATATATTTATATTACAGAATAGACTGGGCTCAACAGTTAGAAACAATAAGGCCTGATCTGAGTAGTTCAGATTTTTACTTGCTATGCAAACATTTTCATGGGCCCCAACACAATTTTTTTTATTTTCTATTTTCTCCTATTTTAGTAATGTATTTTACACACATCTGTTTGGGTCAGTTGTTTTTCATACTTTGAAAAAATGCATTTTTACTACTTACTGGTGCATCACTAGCCATTTTGATAAAACCTATGTAGCTAGCTAGATGAATTTAGCTTAATTTGAGCTAAGTAGTGAGAATTTTATGAATTGTATTATAAAAACACATATACATGGTCATCTTGGTGAATTTCAGTCATGTCCTGCTTACAGTTTCAGTCAACAACTTTATTCGTTCCAGGTCGGTTCACAAGAAACGTGTATGTGAACACTTCATATATCGGTGACCCGCAATGTATTGCAGTGTGAAAGACCCAAGACATTGACTAGAAGAACCGATTGTGGCGAAGGACGGCCAAGGGACGTGAGAGAACGGCGCGAGGCCGGTGGTGCGATTGCTAATGAGCAACACCTGTGAAGCACACCGGTCTTGCATCACTCACGGAGGAGCGGAAGCATAAAGGAGGAGCGACGACGTTGATGATCGAGAGAGGAACAGGCCTGTGTTTTAGTTGTGTTGTGTTTTTGTATTTGTATTTTATTTAAGCCAGCAGTCGTCCGCGAGGGGCTGCTGGCAGTATTTTTGTTTTGTCGACTAGATGGTATAAACCATAACCCAGAAATCATCTCTATATAAGAAAGCACAAATCTTAATGAGTGCACTGAGCAGCATATCTGACTCCAGGGTTCATATCTTACACGGAATAATAAGACTGTAACATACGAATATGATCACCCCGGACAACACTCCTGCTGTCATCCTGTCTGGGGAGAATAAATGAGGGAGACCCGGAGGCCAGGAATAATCTAGGGAGACGCAGCAGCAGATTAATTGCACTCAGAAATTATGAGTGTGTGCGGTTAGGCAGGAGACTTGGTGTACTGTTATAACGAGGAGGCGTGGCCAACGAGAGCTTTAGCTGATGAAGGAATTAATGCAAACACACAAAAACATGACCTTGCGCACACACACATGAGAGACAAACAGAAATGCTTAGCAGACACGCTGGCCGTTTTCAGGGCCAGCTCCTCCGAAACAGAAGAGACTTACGTAAGCTTTTTACTAATCTTTTGTTTGTCAGCTGATTGCTCATGGGTGTTACATAAGGAAATCGGCATGATCGTGTCATCTGTGGCCTCTCGCATGACCTCACTGATGAGTTTGAAACAATGAAGCCTTTTACCCGAGATGAGCGGTCATGTGACTGTACGCATGGTAGATAAAAGAGCAGGATTACTGAGGCTGCTTTCATTGAACTTTGAGTTCGCTTGTAAATAAACACAGCAGCCCTAAAAGTACTTGGACACATTTGGACACTTTAAATGGATAAATTTAATTGCCTTTACAAAATATCAATTCATGTGACATCTGCAAATCAATTTATTTGATTTGCAAACTGAGGTCACTTTACTTGTAGGGATTTTAAAACACATTGTAATGGCATTCTAAGTAAACTTGAAGTATGCTGGTGGCATCATTATTGTGTGCTTCAAATATAATAAAGTAATCTTTATTACTTTGTGTTCTTTCTATACTGTTACAAGTACTGCTATAAGCAAACCGATTTTTCCACCAATGACAGCACAAATTATATAGATTTAAAGACTGTGAATCGCAGAGAAAGGTCTCAATATAGGCACACTAAGCATTGCGTGAAAATAAATGCAAAACTGTATAGAACATGAAATTGCGTTAAACTTGAAGCTGTTGAAGAAATAAAGCCAGTAGACATAACATTAAATATCATCTGCAGAATGTTTTGCTTCCCTTTTACCTGACATGATCTTTAATTAACGCTGCATAACATTAGGTTTATTCTTGTGCACGCACTAAAACACACGTTGGTGGAAGTATGTGAACGTGCAGAACTGCTTGTGTTTCAGTGTGTGCAGATGGAATAAAACCATCCATGACATTTCTCTGCCGATTGTCTCTGCGTGCTTCAACTCTCGATGTACTGCACGACTGCTCCTGATGTAAAACGCAATGAAATGATTTGGCGGTTTGGCGCTCTTGCATTACGCAGCGGATTTAAATGTGATGCATGAATTGAAATTAATTACAGTAAAAAATACATTTTACGTTGTTACTTTTCATGGTTACGTTTCTGAATTTATTTGACATTTTGACACTATTTTAACTTTTTGTGCAATTTTTGAGGACTGGTCAGGATCATTTTGAATAATTTGTTTAATAATTCATAATATTTTGAGTCCACATTTCAAAGTGCAACAGGCCATTAAAGTACCATAAATGGGAAAAGTGTATTACAGTAGGTGCATTAGAGTATATTAGGAATACACTTAAGTAATAAAACTTCTGATCAAGTACGTGAATTTCTTTCACCATTTCAAACTGACTATGGGCCCTATTTCAACGATCTGAAACGCAAGTGTCAAAGCGCAAAGCGCAAGTAACTTTGCGGGCGGATCCCGGCGCTGTTGCTATTTTCCCAGCAGAATAAATGCCTCTTGCGCCTGGTGCAAATCTAAAAGGGGTTGGTCTGAAGTAGCTTCATTATTCATAGGTGTGGTTTGGGCGTAACAGGAAACAAACCAATAAGAGCTTTATATCACATTCCCTTTAAGAGCATGATGAACGAGGTGCGCTTGTTCCATGGCGCAATACTATTATAACGGCGCATTTACCAGGCGCGCTTCAGAATCGGTTCTCAGCCGAGGAGATCGATGTTCTCGTCAGGGCCGTAAAGGAGATCGATGTTCTCGTCAGGGCCGTAAAAGAAAGAGAAGTGACATTGGGGTTGGGACAAACCCACCCAAATTAGCTTGGGTTAAACATGCATATAATAATTTGGGTAAATGTGTAAGCTTTATGCCTATTTTCCCCATCGTTACAGACACAACAATGATTTCCCTCGTGTTTTAATATTTTTCCTTATAATAATGTATAATTTGCATAAAGTTAAATGCATCTGTGTAGATGAGAGAATCAAATAGCATCTGAATAGCGTTGTTAAAATAGCATCTGAATGTACGCGCAACGCGCCATTGACTTTAGACTAGTTTTTTTCTGGTCAGTGGCACAATTGTTTTATAGAACAGCAAAATAGCATGAGGGAAAGTTTGCGCCGGAACACGCCTCCTCTTTGCGCTGAACTGCCCTGGGGAGCGCAAGTGTATTTCTTAGGTTAACCGACATGTGTCTGTGCAGGGAAAAGTCCGCTTTGCGCGGGTGCAAAATAGGAATGATACATGCGTCAGTGTACAAAGTCATTTGCGCCGGGTGCAAGATAGGGCCCTATATGTTATTTTCTTTATTTGTCATAAGTACATCTCTTTACTTTTGTAAATACATCATTTTGACAATCACTTTTAACAAGTTTCAAACATGTGGTGGATTTTAGTTCTTTCTTAAAGATTGCATCTCCAATTGCATTTGTAAAAGGTACTACTTTACAAATTAATTTATAGTGCACTAAGTTTGTATGCTTGATGACAGCATGAAATAACTACATTTATAGTGTATTTTCAGTTAGTACATAGACATGTCAAACAATTTTTTAGATTACCTATCATAGAATAAATCTATTTTAAATACAATTCAGTATATTTATTTTTCACTAGGGCACAATACTTTTAGGTTCACTATTTATGCAGCTGCACTATTTAATGTTTGGAAATGTGTCTGTATACATATCTGTGTTGAGTGTGGGCTGTGTTTGTGCCTCTTTGCAGGACTAACCTATCCAACCAAGCCAGCAGGCTCTTGGCAGCAGCGATAAGGTCCACTACAGAGGTCAGAAAGTCATTGGGAAGTTTTCGGGTGGCTCTGCCGTCATAGTGACCGCCCCTCCGCCGGCCCGTTATGAAGTTCTGCAGGTTCTTGGCTGATGCGTTCAACTTATGGGTCAGAGTCTTCAGGTTCTCTGTCTCTAGTCCATAGTTCTGAATAAGAAAGAGCAAGAAAGACCGTCACAACCTCCAAGAAAGAGCTAAATAAACTTTTTTATTTCATTTGTGAGCATGGCTAAACTATGATGTTAAAAAAAGGCATGTCCTATAAATAAACCTCTTTAAATCTCTCTTTTCAGGATTTTCACTTATGCTCCAGCTTCTGTAGCTTACTCTTGAAACTCTGCAATGTGGTACATATATTATTCGCTCTTGTGTGACAAATTGCTTGTGATGTTCCACATTTGTAAGTTGCTTTGGATAAAAGCATCTGCTGAACGATTAAATATGGGTGTAAATGTAAATGAAACGGGGGAAGGCATCTTTACTCCAGTCTTCAGTGTCACATGATCTCCAGAAATCATCCTAATATGCTGCTCAAGAAACATTTATTATTATTATCAATGTTATTATTAAAAAGTTGTGCAGCCTATTTTTTTGTTGGAAACTGTGATGCATTTTTTAAAACTTTTTTTTATAAATATGAAGTTCAAAAGAACAGCATTTATTTGAAATATAAATATTTTGTAACATTATAAATGTCTTTACTGTCACTTTTGATCAATAAAAATGTGTCCTTACAGATTAGAAGTATTCACTTCTTTCAAAAACGTACAGAACCCAAACTTTTGAACTGTAGTGTTTATATGTCATTGTATATCTCCATAGATTTAGTTTTATTTTTTATCAACATTTAATCAACAAGATTTTTGTTTGGAACACTGAATCTCTCCATCAGTGGAGAACAGGTTAAGTAAAAATATTATGAGTATGTACAGAGCATATTTTTATCAAAATGTAAAATTTTTCTAGCTAGAACTGGTTGGGCAAATCCCTCTACCTGATACACCCTTACAGTCATGTATTTCACATGACACCACATAGTACGGATCTCCCAGAATGCCTTGCTGCACATAAAAGCCAGTGGGGATCTGTCATGCAATAGAACCACCATGAGGGACAGATGAGTAATCATATTTAATGCAGCAGGGCTCCATGTTGGACAAACCCAGAGAAGCATTACATAAGAGGTTTTCAGGGACTAGCTGGGCTTAAGCGCATGACATAACAAATGGTGGGAACAAAAAAGAGGAATACAGGGGGCCAGTTTGCAAGGCAGTGGCTAATATACCCACATTCACCCTCCTTTTTCTGCCCTCTTCCTTCATCCGCTCAGGACTGCTGTGTTCCTTCTCTCACACTTTACTTCGCTCTCCCTCAGAGCCTTTCTCTCCTGTTTTAATTTGTTATCCTTCTCTCATCCGACTGCTGCAGAGTTTTCTACCCACTCTGCCCACACAATCTTTCAGTCGCTCCGCCTCTCTTTCCCTCCTTCTGCATAAGCGTCCTTATTTCTCTTGTACCCCATCAGAACAGCCTGGAAACTGTGTGCAGGATGACAGTGGGGAATGGAGGGATTTTCAAGGATTTAAAATGTTTGTTTTGGCTATTATAAACTGCACAGGATGCAATTACCATAAACATAGAGGCAGCATGGGAAAAACAGGGTCAGGTGTTTCAGGAATAAAGATAATGTATAGTGGTTGAGTGATTTGGGTATTTTAATGGTTAATAACTACAATAGGGGTTTTCAACCTTTTTGATGACACAGACCACCCAATTATGATGATCCTCTTTGCCTTGCTAAATGTATCTCTTGACACATCTAAAAGTATTCTGATGGAGGGTAGAAAAAGTAAATATATTTTTTCTATAAATATTATCCATATAATAATTAATATATATCTGTATATTTGATACAATCTTGATACATGAAAATATGCATAATTTAGATCTTAATTATGCTTATCCACATGCTATTTGTATTCATTTAGACATGTCAAATGTAATAGTAAGAATTGTTTTTAAATATTATAAATCTGTGTAAATATTACATGGAAAAATATATTTACTTTTTCTACCCACCCATCAGGATACTTTTAGAAGCATAAACCTGAAGAAAGACTTTAAACTATAGTTGCGAATAGAAAATAAAATTACTCTCATGATTTCTGACCAGTCTTTAGAAAGCAGAATGAAAAAGTAATAATATGAAATTCTGTATATTTGAACCTGTTATTAATTTTTTGCTTTTTAATCTATTTTATTTAAAAATGTATTGAACAGGGTGGATGCAATAAATGTACATAATACAGCTTACATAACAGATTTACTAACAGCTTGAGCCAGCAAAAACCCTTTTTGGCGTTAAAAAAATCAGGATAAAGACATGCAGTGAAAAATTAGCACTGAAAAGGCGTGGACTCGGTTATTTTTGCGGCTGACCTTGTTGCATTTGCATTTGTAGAAGTTTCTCTTTCAGATGCAGAATTTATGGGAGGAGAGTATTTAAATGAATCATGCAAGGTGATTTACTATGGTTTGCGCTGGTCAATTTACTGGTATTTGAGCCATTATTTACAGCCCAAAAAACATGTCTTAAAGTAGTTTGCACTGCTCTCGATAGATTGTGTGCTGGTCATTATGTAAATGAATTGACAGCGACTGCGTTCTTTAATTTGCGTGTCGTCAGTAGATCACGCGAAGAGGTTCCACTACCATCTGAGCTTTTTTGGTATTACGTTGTCATACTAATTTGCCCTGTTTAGTAAATCTGGCCCTAAATCATGGAATATAACACAGCTGGAACACTATATTAACCAATCTGCATCCAGAACCCTAAATACGCATCTTTTAATTGCTATTATGCCATTTCAGTTATGTTATTATAAAAACATAACACCAGCATAAACATAATGCTGTAAAACTCATTTACTTAGTAAAGCAAATACAATTTGTGTTTGTTGAGAACACAATGCACCTGTGTTTGTGTGTTTACGTATGTGCTCACCAGCGCACAAAGCAGGTCCACAGCCTCCAGAATGAGTTCCTGGTGGCCGATTCGAGAAACACCCAGATCTTCGAGCTCCTGATGTGTGATTCTCAGCAGCTGTTCACCGCCAACCTTCTCCTGCTCAAAGGTCTTAATGTACTGCTGCAGACAGTCATCCAAGCCTTGAAAAAAGCAACAAACAGCAATATGAAGACATCATTCAAGATGCTAGAGCATCCTGGAACCTATGTATTAATTTAAACCGCAATTTACTTAATCTACTAAGAGTTATAATCTGATTAAATATGACTAAAACAGAGATTATAAACAACTACAGTCTCAAATATATCCCCCAGCATGAGAGTGTGGGAGCCGACTGCGTGTTTACATGGTTACCATCAATGTGTACACACACATAAATATCCTTTCTAGGACAGTAGTGAGGGATTGTGAAAATTTTGGCACACAGCTGTTTAAACAGACTTTATTTTGTGGACCGATCCAGGCACACAACTTTGAAATGCTTTGCTGTCATGAACAGACGTCAGTGGTCTTCAAGCACTATTGTCACTAATAAGGGAAGACCTGTTTGGCGAACGCTAGCTGTTGTCTAGGAAACGCATGCCTCCCTCGTGCCCCCTTCCCTTCAACTCAACTGATCCTTCACTATTGTTTTCCTCTCCCACAGATTCACACAAAACATCATATATTTATAGAAGAGAGACAGAAATTATTTCACACCCTCAGCTGAACCAGAAGCCTTGTGTTGTTTTGAGATAATTTAAGCACAGGCAAGGAGGTAGTTGTGCTATTATATAGTACAATCTCTCTCTCTATCCATTCTCAGGGTTCCAGACTGCAAATAAAATGGCCTCAAATGAGATAAAATAATATTATAAACTCTCATAAGGTAAACTTTGTGCCACAGCTTACATTTGCAGTTTCTTTGTGTATCATCTTGTGGGGTGGCATTTGTTATCAGTGTGCATCAACATTTCAACAACAACAAACACGATGTCCGATTCACGAACAAAAGACACAAGTTCTTTGAATCCGTTTTTTTTAATGAGTCAGTCAAAAAGATTCACGAAAAAGCTTTATGTTTGCTCGTGAGTTTGCGGTTTAAGTCGTATTAATTTAGTAAGTTGTACTGGGTTCACAACCGACTTCCACACTGAACTGTTATATAAAACTTATAATAAATTAATAAATGCTATTTTTAAAAATTAATACAATATTTATTTAGAGCTGGGGACTGCAAATAAAAAATTGTCTCAAATGAATTGCAAAAGAAGAAAAAAAGCATCCAAATGCAGTTTCTTCATGTATTTAAACTGTAAATTAAATTAAATGCACATTTTTATTTCATGTTAGAAAAAACAGTGTGAGCCTTGATGTCCGATTCACAAAACGACTCTCAATGAGCCAGTTAAAATATATTCACAATATGGGATACACAACTGACTTCCTTACTTAAAATACAAAACATATAATAAATAAATAAAATATTATTGGTAATTTGGCAACTAAAATGTAATTTTTCTCCTAAGTTTTTAAAAATGTCTTTAATTTCTTATTTAAATTCTCACTGTTTAGTTTTTACTTTTTGTAACTCTTTTATATGCATGTATGTGATTATTTATATAGAAATGCTCTGCAGGAGACACGCGCTGTATGTGTAAATAAAGTTTCACTAGTAAATGCAGAAGCCGGCCTCCAACAAACAGCACCTTTACCTCAGCATTTTCCATGTTCACTTCCTCCCAGCTCCCTCCTTCTGTCCTCAGCACTATTCATTTCCTCTCCACCTCCCATAAATTCCCACACAGACTTGCATTTTCTCCTCCATGAGGTTTCATTATCTGTAGGCTCATTTCACAACAAAAGACGAGGATGCAGAGCATGTAAAATGTCCCTTTCATCAAACCCCTGATATTCATCTCTCTGTTGCACACATCTAATAGACCGTGAGGAGAAAGTTCAGATACCGGCACGGTTCAAAACTGCTGAAAGCGAGCGTTTCACGGCTTTGCATGCAATTTGAGGGCTTAACAAATCCGCTTCTTTACCAGGCTGATCTAAACCCGTTCCAAATGAAGGAATCATCACGTTTGTCGCTGTAAGTTGCTATAGAGACGGCATATGGATGGGAAGAGCGTTTGAGTAGGACCTCGTTACCGAGACAAAACTGGAAGTGAGATGAGAAGCTTATATGTGAGACGTTTGAATAAACAAATAAATAAATAAAGAAACATCTAATACTTACATCATTGTACTATTCAGAGATTTTAGCTTTTGTGTGGCGTTTGCATTGTAATGCTAATGAAATATTATAGAGATATTATTTTCACGACTCTAAATGGTTCTACTGCAGTCCCAGTGGCATAGATATATTGTACCATGACAGATTCATAACAGAAACAAGAAGAACTTCTCCAATCATTAGACATAGCAACATGAAACTAAGTGTCTTTTTTATGTCTCTTTTTTGTTTTGTTTAACAATTCCGAATAGTAAGTGTTGCTTTTTTTGTGGCTGAGTGAGACAGGCCAGCTCACACAGCGCCAGTGTACACAAACAGTAAACTCATTGATTAGATGGACATTAATCTGCTGTTAATTGCAGCTGTTGTGACTAAGTTGTGTTAAACACTACAAAGAAGAGCGCGTTCATCTGGGACCATTAATCTCTGTCAAGCGAGGCGGGTGGTCGGCCAACAGCTAGAACCGAAGAAGATGAAGCAAGAGGGTGAGAGTGTAAGTAGGTTATGGAGTGAGTAAGTAATGAGAGAAAGATGTACTGAAGAAGGAAATCTGATTGTAGCTTTACAGTATGTTGACTAAGGTTGCTTAGAAGCTGGTCCAATTCAATCGTGACCTGAAAACCTCTAAACTGTCCTGAATCCATGATTTGGCAAACAGTGTGGCCTAGAACTGAAAGAGGGATTGGGAGTTTCGTAACTCTATAAGCAATGGATGATTAGAGTTAGATGGATAAAATGAACAATTTCTAAATGTCACTTTCTAGATTCATCATAAAAAATAAAATAAAAATTGTGATCATTTACTCTTTCTTCCTCTAAAGGTTAAACTGTGTTGGTCCCACTTTTCCATGCAATTGCTGTTAATTGAGATTGGAGCGTTCAAGCTTTAAAAAGGAGGAAAACCCTAATCAATTCCAATACAATTCACATATTTGTTTACTTGTACATTACATGTATTTCAAACAAAATGCAGCGCATACGCAGTGCCAGTCGCCACATTCGGAACCGGAGGAAGCCATCGCCATAATGTCACCGGAGCTATTGTGAGTACAATTGTCATTTTATCCTTGATGACATCTAAAAAGACACCTGACATATCATGGGCCTGAGCATGTGCGCAATGTACTTTTAAATCCAATTCAAGCGATTAAAGTTTAAAGGATTAGTTCACCCAAAAATGAAATTTCTGTCATTAATTACTCAACCTCATGTCGTTCCAAACCCATTAGACTATCATAAGTAGATAGCTAACTCTGATTTATGAATGAATCATTAAATCAACCAATTCACTGGTAAAGAATAAATCTCAAAAGAACAAAGCGTTCACAAGTTAGACATCGCTCTTTATTTAATGTTGACCATTACAACTGAAATATTGTCCAAAAGAAAGCACTGCAGGTTCGGAAGTCCATGAGGGTGCCATGATGATGCCAGATTTTTTTTTGGGGGGGGGGGGGGGGGGGGACTATCCCAATAATGTTATTTCTCAGTGCTATTATGCAGGGATCTGCTTGTTATTTGCACACATTGCATTACACAGTTATTTTACAGTGTCTGTCAACAAACAGCTCAACAGTCTGTGTCTGGTCAATACGTGTGAAATCCTGCTGCACTGCACAGTTAAATAGATTAGTAAAACATGCATTTAATCAAGGCTATATTTAAGTTCCATTGTGTGCAGTTTTATTGGATTTACTGCCATTATTCTGCTAAGAATGCCACTGGGGGGGTTCAGTGAGTCAGGAAGCACTGAGGGGGGCAGGAAAAAAAGAGCATTGAGGGAAGGTCACAGGACTCTTCTGCTGTCAGGCCCTCAGAGGCATCACCTGGGGACATCACCACTGAACTGTATGCTAATTTTAGAGCTGCAACATGGTAATCGCAGTGTGCTAGGAAACAAGAAAAACACAGCATTAATTTACAAAGAAAATGTGACAAATATATTCAAAACCAGAGTCACTACATAGAACAAATCTTTCGCTGGGGCCGTGGTGCAGTGGTAGCGCACATTGCTCTTGACACATTAGGGACAAAGCACTCATAGTCACAAGGGTGGCGTGGGATTTGCATCCAAACCACAACATGATCTCATCCCACTAACCCCTCTCACTGGACTATCCAAAGGAAGTCCAAAATGAAGAAATAAAATAAATCTTTCTGGTTGTTGTTTGCTGCCTGTGAATGTGCCATCATATGCAATATATGTTAATTTGATAAACATTAGCACATTTAGTAAAAAATAATGCAAGATGGAGAGGAGGTTGAAGAGAGATTCCCTGATATGATTGTAAAGCGCTTTTGGTGTACAGTAGTACATATGAAAGCGCTATAAAAAATGCCTCATTCATTCATGCATTCATGCATTCATTCAAGATTTCAGAAGTTTGGGTCGGGCGTGTACGATATTTTTAATCTCTTGTGCTCAACAAGGCTGCTTATTGGATCAAAAATACAGTACGAACACCAATATTGTTAAATATTATTACAATTTTAAAATAAGTTTTTCAATTTTAATATATTTTAAAATGTAATTTATTTCTGTGATGGCAAAGATGAATTCTTAGGGGCCTTTACTCCAGTCTTTAGTGCTGCTCAATATTTTTGTGGAAACCATGATGGATTTTTTTCTTGAACTGCATTTATTTGAAATAGAAATCTTTTGTGACATTATAAATGTCTTTACTGTCACATTTGACCAATTTAATGCATCCTCGCTGAATAAAAGTATTAATGTATTTCAACAACAACAATAAAACTTACTGACCTCAAACTTTTGTATGGTAGTGTAAGTAAAATATAAAATTTGCTTTAGAACTTACAGTGGGAAAAAGTAAAGGAAGCCTTGCAGAAGTCCCTGTGTGACATTTATATCATGCATTGTATTTGTTCAGATTTATGTTTCTATATAAGTCAGTTATGTGTATTAGGCGGCTTATGTTGTTGTGTTGATACTGCATTCATTTATTGTCATGGAGGTTACTCTGACCACTGTACACGATCTATACATGTTTATTTTAGCCACTGTCTACAGAAAGTCCAGTTTTTATGTACATTGTCAACTCAAACTGTTTACTTTGAACTTAATGGTTGTTTTCAGTATATATTTTAAGGTACAGGGTTTTAGTAGTTCAGGTAGGTACAGAACTACTATACCTGTACTGACCCCCGACTGTATATTAACATTATATCACTTATTGATACAGTTATTATGAACTATAAAACATACAGCTACCATAATTCCTCCAATCCAGTAATGCCTGAAACATTTGTAATTTGTATTTTTTTATCATGCATTTTTGGCAACCATAGCTTTCCACTGATTTCTAATCATACCACTAATTGCACTGATTGATTACACGTTACTATACCATAACTAGTTACAGCATGGTGCAGGGAAGGGTGCATCACACTAACAGTTGCTGCTTTTCTCATACCTTTAATGGCATCAAAAAAAACATACCTGTACCCGTAAAACAACATTTCCAATTACCTTCGAAAATATTGGGAAGTGCTAATTGATGTCAAATATGCAAGCCACAACAAAAAAAAAAAAAAACCCACAAAAAGCTCCATAGCCTATGTTAGAAGCTCAGAGTACAAAACCATATCCAAAAGGCATAGCCTTTACACATCAAAATGCTGCATGCTGCAAGCAATGCAAGGCCTAGACACCAGTCAAATACATAATCCAGAGATGAAAATACAGCATTTAAAGAGTGTTCTGAGCAGATGCATTTCCATATACAGCACAAAATCCTGAGACTTAAATAAGCAAAATGATTGCAGTCCTAGTCGACAAATTTGAGCTATTGTGTGTGGCTCAGTGTGGGCAGCATATAGCCATGCAGACTTATACTTTGTGCTGCATAATGCTGTTTTAGCTTAATAAATGCTGCTAAAGGGATATTTATTCATTTATTTTGTCATCACCCTTAACAATTTAACGTTGTTAAAAAATTCATCCGTGGAACACAAAAGGAGAACATTAGCAGAAAGTTCACGCTGCTCTTTTGCATATAATGAATGCAAATGGTGACCAAGTGCAGTCAAGCTCCAAAAAAAATAAAATAGATATGTGTCATATGATGACAGATATTTTTGTGCAAGGATTGTGAGTGAAACTTTGAAGGCATTATTACATGCCAATGATCAGAAGGCTCTAATGATCACACAGATATTCACAGACACCATCAGCCCATAGGGATTCAACAGTCTTACACATGCATATAAACACTTTATCTTCTGTCTAAGCAGCTGATGCAGCAGCTTGCAGGGTTTTTCTGCACATAACAGACAGATGCCGATTAAATTCTTCAGCTTTTTAGAAGCAAACATCAAGAAAACCTTTCTCTCTGACCCTCAGGAAGGGTTAACTTACAGAGCGACGATGTGTACTTGTGAGCATGCTTTTAGTGTGCAAACAGCATAAGAAACCCTTTCTGGCATTCCCTGAGGGAGGAACACCGCCTCGGTATAATTCTTTATGATTCCTACACCGCCTTTTCATCTCGCTTATCCTTCCTTAACAGTTTAGATTTGCTCAAGATATAAGGATGTTTGCACTTTCAAAAGTTTCCAACCTCTAGATATTTGCCTACATGTCTTCACCGCGCATATAGACTGTGATCTAAATCACAAAGCATGTACTAAATCAGCTGTGTGCCGGCATAAGAGCAAAATGAAATGAATAGCACATTAAATCACACAGCATATTATCGTCCATTTGAGCCATCGTCTTATTTACCCACTCTAACACATCACATGCCATCTGATTAACTAAGCTCAAGCCAAGACATCCACACGTGCAGGCACACAAGTGCACATTGTTTTACGTCTAACAAAGCTGGTTATTGCTGAAAAGCACACCTGCTGACATATACTCACACAAGCGTACACACTGAGTACCAAATTCCTATTTTGTGAATCCTCACAGGGAGGAATGACATGGAGATGCTGAACCTCTTTCAAAAACATGATAACTTAAAGGCAAAACATTCAGCCAAGTGGAACACTTTCCTCATTTTAATTTCAAATGACTGTCTTCCTCTCTTTTCTCAGTTCATCCAGAACTCCTGAGCAAATAAACCAGCCATATCTAATGCCAAATATATTTAGTGTCGCAATAGGCCTAAATGCGCATGTTCCATAATGACACGGCTGCATTCGAAATCGCATACTTCCTTACTATATAGTGGGCAAAAAACAGTATGTGACAAATGTCCGAATTCACTGTACTCATAAAGGAGTAGGCTAAAAGTACACGGATGACCTTCTATATGGCGAGATTCTGAAGTGCGCACACTTTACTATCCCACGAGGCTACGGGAGAGGATTTGTAAATGGCAGTGAAGTGATACAATTGACACTGGGAGGCCACATCATGACAATGACAACATGGTGAATGTAGTACATGCAAATTACATTCATACTATACACATTTATACAGAACAGAACATACTTTTTTTACAGTTGCGAAGTAATTACTTATTCAAAATAAGTACCTACTCTAGAGAGTATGTGATTTTGGAGCAGCAACTGTTACCCTATCACATCACCTAAAAAAAATCAATGTATGACTGTAATGTGGCAAAGACAAATTATAGTAAAAGGGATTATTCGACTGCCTTTGTGGTATAACAGTAAACTGCACATAAAAATCAAACAACTGTGTAAAACAAATGGTCTGCTATAAGGGCTTTTTTGGGGGGGGGCAGCAAAGGCTCCAATATGGACCAGACATTTTGTAATTTAATCAAACATAAAAGCTTCACTGTAAAAAATAAATAGGCCAATAATTTTAACAAAATTCTAAAGTAAAACCCTTAAATGGTTACATTTTTATACTCAATATATATTAGATAAACAGAACAGTGTAATTTTACCATAACATTTTGTATATAAAAATACTTATACACATTATTTTACAGTGAAAGCAACAAAAAAAATGAAGCCATTTGGTTATATATATTTTTTAATTAAAAAAATTAAATATTTTGTTAGCTCATTAATAAACACTGGGATGTTTATGTTGAAATGTATGATGATTCTTTCATTATTATAGTTCTATATTAATGTTCTTTTAGATTTTGTGTGTGTGTGTGTGTGTGTGTGTGTGTGTGTGTGTGCGTGTGTGTGTGTGTGTGTGTGTGTGTGTGTGTGTGTGTGTGTGTGTGTGTGTGTCTTGTCCACACAAAAATAGGATAACTTGAGATCACCTACATTGAGGGACCAACCAGTGGTGGGAAATGGATTAATAAACATACTAAATTATATTTTTTGGAAAATGCAGAAGGTTTTCTGTTAGGGATAGGGGTAGTGAAGGGGATAGAAAATACTGTCTGTACAGTGTAATGGGGATAGAAAATCCTGTCTATAAAATATAGAAATCATTACGCCTAAGGAGAGTCCCAACAAAGATCGCTACAGTGTGCGTGTGTGTGTTCTGTTCATTAGCCGTTTTTGCTCATAAAAAAAACATTTCCATGAACTTCAGTGACCATGGAGGGGCCATCGAGCCTTTAACTGCCAGAGGAGTCCCAGCTGATCACTCAGCCTCCACGTGACCCGTCACTTTACATTCTGTGTGATGAGATGACGTGACCACTCTTCAGCCAATTTCATTCATTAACACCATATTTAAACCCAATCTGATATCTTAATCCTTTTACGTGTATTGCCGACATCAACATATGCTAATAACAGCCATCGCTATAAGCTCAATATAAGATAGACCACATCTTATTGCATGACAGCTAGAGCGCGCGCGCGCGCGCTGTCGCGCCTTGATACAGCGACGTTTCTTTAAAACGTGTTAAATTAAATATTGTTAGCACGCAAAAAAAATTGACAAATAGGTAACATTTTAATTTTCATAAAGCACAAACAATGTGCACAGACGAGCCTTATTGGATATACAGTATTTTCCTCTATTGTTATACCAAAATACATACGACTGTAAAATGCATACCTTTCATCCAGTCGACCACATGGCTTGTTGACCACCTGCTTACAGGTTCCATGACCAGAGCCATTGTGGAAGTTTTTGCAGACGGTGCCAAACAAAGGTGCGAAAGAGGCGCTTCAGCACACTCCTGATCCACTCACGCAGATTTCTGCCTGTTTTTCATCCGCTGCA
Source organism: Siphateles boraxobius (assembly GCF_051911475.1). NCBI lineage: Eukaryota > Metazoa > Chordata > Actinopteri > Cypriniformes > Leuciscidae > Siphateles > Siphateles boraxobius. Next base: position 8,355,030 of record NW_027508788.1, read on the forward strand.
TGTTTACCCTGCAATTTCTGCCTTGGTTCTTGAAAAACGAAGCGTTGGTGGTCTTTCAAGTTCAAAGCATTGCTCTGCATTCCTTCGCACTAGTCTTTGTGAGAGAGCTGTCAGAAAAGCCTTAGATTTATCTTGGTCGCCAGCGAGGGTTTATCCTCATTTCTGTCATATTCATTCACGATCCGAAGCCATTAATGTTTCCATTCCTCATCCCATATATCGAGCCGTAGAAGAGAAACAACGGTGAATTTGCGCGGCTGTTTGCCTCGTCTCAAGCTGTTACCAGTAAACAGTAGTCTGCACGCGCGCCCCTCGCACACAGTCGTATGACTCGCGCCTCGTCCGTTCTTGCCAGTCGTTGGCTCTGGCAAATGAACCGTCATGAGGGCCAAGCAGCGGAAACATCTCCATAATTGAGCTGTGTGCCAACCAGTGGATTAAATACACGCTTACATATACGCCAGTATTCAAAGATGGGGGCTATTGCTTAACTTTTATTGTTTGCAGATTCAAATGAATCATTTACTTTTAAAGCCATTAATTATATTTTTTATATTTAAATGTTTAGATGAAGAGTATTTCTTTTAAATGACAATCATCTTTTTTTTATTTCTTACTGTTTTTTGAAGAAATTTTATGAGGGGAAAAAAATAAGCAATAAAAATAAATGGTGACTGAGACGTCAGTTCCTAACATTCCTTCCCAACCCCTCTTTTGTGTTCCATGCTAGAAGAAAGTCATAAGGGTCTGGAACAACATGAAGGTGAATAAATTAAGGAACATTTTTCATATTTGGATGAACTATCTCTTTTCTTTAATCCAACATGCGCAGAGGTAAGGTCCACACACACGCACGCACGCGCACGCACACACACACACAATCTAAAGGAAAACTAATATTTAAGCTTTGGTAGAATGTGCATTTACATGAATGCAAAATGGCAAATTCCATTAAAAAAATGTTTTTCAATATGTGTTTTAAATGCCTGCTGTCCTCAGAACTGGAATGACCTATTGTCAGGGCTTTGTGCATGATCATTCAAGGGGAAACATGCAACGCCATGGGCTGACTTTCATGCCACTAGCCTGTCCCAATTAAGCCACTTTCTTTTTAAGAAACATGGTGCCAAACAAAGGGGAAAAAATCATGACATGTTTGTTACAAAATTGTACTTTCTTTCTTCTGTGGAACATAAAAGAAGCATTTTGAGAAATGTCACAGTGTATTTTTGTACATAAAAACTAAATGGTCATCAAAACGATTTGATTACTAATACTCTTAAAATATGTTTGTACTCTTCAAAATACAAAATAAAAGGGATGTATTTCACAGAGTGCTTTATGTTGATTTGACATGGGAACATAAGGGGAGTGTGCACTGCTGACAGATGCTGAGAAACCTTACTGCCGGCAGGGGTATTGAGGAGAGGCTTTTAAGGTACAAGGAAAGGAGAAGTGATCAAGGTTCAAGAGCTGCTCCATTAAGACTCAGACTCACCATCTGCAGTTAGAGTTGGAGGCTTAAAAAACTATAACAAATCACTACGGCATATGAGATCAGTGTTTCATATTGGGAATTCAGGCCTTTTAAATACAGAAACAACACAGGGATCAACACAGGATCCTTCACCACAATGGTGTCAAATAGGGTATAAGTCAAGGTTCTTCATCCTTTTTACACAAATGAGTAGTGCATATAAAGTGCACAGAAAGACGGAGCAGGGACTCCCTGTTAATTATAAAAACTTTTAGCTTTTGATTAAAAAAATGATATCAAATATATTTTTAACACAAAACAACTGATCAGAAAAATAATTGGCAGACCCCTGTTGAAGACCTAGGTAATAAAAATAAAAATTGGAAAAATCTAAAATAAAGGTATAAATAGGCCTACACTATAAGCCAAGAAATAGCCTAACCATATTACTTAATGAAAAGGCCTATTCATTTACTGAATAAAGAACACAAATATAAACCTAAATCAAATCATATGTGACAAAACACAATGCTCCTAAACACGCAACCAGCTCAAAATAGCAGAATAAAAGATTGACCTGCAACAAACGTAGCAGACAGATGACTAACATTAGTCCACTGCCTCTACGAACACTTACAAAACCTACTTCACTAAATATTCTTGCTGTCTCTTTAAGAAAATAAGGAAGTAAACGTTATAACTTCAAATCGAAACTGATATCAGACCCTGAATAGGTCCGCGTTTGGTAGATGTTTGTTGGCTGATAAAGTTTTATACGGCCTTGTAGTGGGATACGGGCCCAGAAATGAATTTTTGAATGGATAATTCAAGACGTGGATCTTATAATAAGACGTGGATCGAGGCGATTGCGGATCCAGAAACATTGAAATAAACAAAGGTGAAATAATGTATCTGAAGCTCTCATTTGACCACATAGGCTATAATAAGGTCATATATTAATAAAAACTCGATTGTAGCTAACGTTACCATTTACAGGCTGATCAAATACTGGCTTCTTTTTACAACATAATTAACGTATTTGTTCACACTGTAACGTTACATTGATAAACCTATATTTATGAGGTCAACGGAAACATTGAGTGCTGTTTAATTAACTAACAGTTACTTCTGTAGACATTACGCCACGTAAAGATTTAACTTAGCTCTAACGTTAGCTGTGGAGTCTTCTAAAACGTACAAAAATTAGCCAAAAGTAAAACGGCGCATTTTAAAGTTTATGTGTGTGTACATTAGTCACGTTGTGAATATTTCATTGTAAGCACAGAGGCAGTTTATGATTGGCTGTCAGTTGCTAAACAAACAACTCGCTGACCTTCTAGCAACATAATAATAAGGCAATATTGGAGCCCTCCCACGGGAAGACACATGGGTCATCCACAAGAAAGGCAAATGAAATTTACAAGATGTGTATCGCTTTTAACAGGGTAAAAACACCTAGCTGCTTCTGACAAGCGGGGGAAACGCTGCAAGTACGAGATGGATGACGACGGAGTAGACATGGCGTCAGACAACAGTCTGCCATTAGGAATTGGGGCTTCCGCCTTCGGGAGTGAAAATGGGGACGAAGAGGACGACTTCATTCCTCAGAGGACACTTCCATTCACCCTCGGATACTCCGATCCTGTGGGGTAATATGTTTTTTGGTAATCTGATATTGATGTGATACAGGGCTGCCAACTCTCACGCATTGGCCGTGAGACACACGCATTTGATTGGTTTCACACGCTCACACGCCACACTCCCGATTTCTCACGCTGAAGTGTCAACCCGGTCGGTCAAATGCCTGAAAGATGAGTTTATCTATAGATCTACCTGTTGAGCCACTCGTGATCGACTAATTATACCGCAAAATAGTTAAAATCTCCCGTAATCTAGAGCGAGCGCGCACGCGAGACAGAGATTGTGCTTCAAACCGGGTAGCGCGCACGCAACCTTGCGTGTGCAGAGACGCCCCCCGTTGGACAATGCCATCTCCATTCCTCCACCCCCCCCCCCCCCCCCGTTGGAGAAGTCTCACGCCAAGCTAAACTCAAAAGTTGGCAGCTCTGGTGATAGGCTTCAAAAATGAATATCCATGTCGACGTGCATTATTTTAAACGCACGCATGCTTGTCTGTTTTGTAAGTGCGACGCCTGCTGGTAAGACCAGGAACACACCAGTATTTGTGTAAAGTTACTTAGTTTAGTGATGCTTACCTTGGTTAATTACATCTCATTCTCTTTCATTGGAATGTCTTTTTCATGTTCATATTTACATATTACATATTTTGTTCATATTTACAATGATCGTTCTCACCAGACAATACGTGGAGAGAGCAGAGTCCCCTGCATCCAGTTACGCCTCCATGCAAAGTGACAGCTGGTCAGAAACAAGAGAAGAGCATGAAGAAAGTTGCACACAGTAAGTTTGCTTCACTTTCTTTCAGCCCGAAGTTATGTTTTTTTGAGATGATAGGACAAGTTCAGAGCTGGTGCCATCTTTTATATATTGTCATCTTGCTTTGCAGAGTTAATATATTCATCATAAAGTTGAAGATAAGAGCATTTTAAAGAGAGGATTTAGACTTTGAGAATTAGTGAGATATGTAGCATAGTGTATGAGTGAAAATGATATCTAAAATGGGTTGTTTGACAGGTCAGAGACTTTGCTCTCTTTGTGCTTGCGGCTTGGGTTGTTATTCTTGTAATTCTGGTGGTCCTGGTTACGATTTTCAATTTTTCACAGGGTTCTGTTATGCAGACGGGATTCGTCTGCTTCTAGCAATGAATCCTTTAATAGTGATGAGGACATGCATCCAGAGGGTGATGATGAAGAAAAGTGAGTGAAAGTCACATAATGCATCTGTATCATTCTGGTCATATTTTGGTATACAATTCAAAGGTCTTATAGAGATTTTTTTATTTGTAGAATTGAAATTAAATGAATGAATTGAATTTTAAGCCTGGCCTATATAATTTGCCTGATTAATGTATTTACATACTTAGTTATGATGCTTACATTTTCATTAAAATAGTCATTTTTGTTGTACAGATTTATACTTGTACATTTATTTTAATTTAAAATAAATTTTAATGTGGGAGGGAAAATTAAACATTTAGCTGAACCTTAGCATTTTAACTTCATTTTTTATTAAAGTTAACATAATATTGTATTTTTGTTCACTGCATATTTTTATATGCATATTATTTAAGTCATCTATAAAATACACTACCATTCAAAAGTTTGGGATCAGTAAATAAATAAAAAAACACTTTTATTCAGGAAATACATAAAATTGACCAAAATTGACAGTAAAGATATTTACAATATTAAAAAAGATTTAGATTTCAAAGGAATGCTGTTCTTTTTATCGTTATATTCAAAGAAACCTGAAAAAAATGTATACTGTATAATGGTTTCCACAAAAACATTAAGAAACAACTGTTTTCAACATTGATAATAATAAGTAAATATAAATAAATGTTCTTTGAGCAACAACTCAACATATTAGGATGATTTCTAAATGATCATGTGACACTGAAGACTGGAGTAATGATGCTGAAAATTCAGCTTTACAATCACATAGAATAAATTACATTTAAAATAGAAAATGGTTATTTTAAATTGTAATAATATTTCACAATATTACTGTTTTTATTGTATTCTTGTTCAAATAAATGTAGCCTTAATGAGCATAAGAGAATTCTATCAAAATCATTTAAAAAATCGTACAGACCCCAAACCTTTGAACAGTAGTGTTACTGTAAATAACTCTTTCTTTTTAAAATAAGCACACGGAAGAAGGCCAGGAAGGAAGGTGGTCTGAAACAACAGAAAGTCCCTGTTCCTGTAAAACCAGAGTTGGTAGTAGATCCAAATGAGAAAAGGCATCCAGCAATGACGGTGAAATTTGCTTTCGAGGTAAGGCCTACAACCAATGGTTATCTATTTAATGCAATCAAAGTGCCTTTTACAATGAGTTGAGAAAAATATCATTCTGTGCTACATATCAGGCCCTCACAATCTGCCTAAAGAAACTTGCACAAGACGAATTAAAGTACTTCCAAAAACAAATGTGGGATCGATATCCAGAGCTCTTCCGTGATCCCCTTGATGGACTTGATATTGTGGATCTGGTGGATAAGATGCTGGAGATCTGTGATATTGAGGTGTCTCTGAAGATCACTCTGGCGCTATTTAACGTCATGAACTTTAAGAAACTGACTGAATATCTGCTAGGACTATGCAAAAGAAGTAAGTCATATTATTTTATCCTCGCTAAAGCATTACAGTGCATTTCAAACAGTTGTCTTAAAGTCAAACTTTCATTTTGATGTTTCACAGACGAAGTGCGCTACGAGTTGAAATTGGCTCTGAAGAAGAAGTATGAGATGGTGTATGAGGGTTTTAGCCCACAAGGACAGCCAGTTCCCTTTGAATCGGTCTATACAGACCTTTACATTACAGATGGCATTAATGCATCAGTGAACAGCGAGCATGAGTTCAGATCGAAGATAGAAGAGCTCCAAGAGACTGGCAAAGTGAACAGGACGCCATTAACCGGAAACGACTTATTTCCCTCTGAGAGTGCGAGGGCTAGGCACATAAGGTCGGTGTTATCCAGAGGAGTCCCAGGAAGTGGCAAATCATTTGCAGTGCAGCGCTTCATCCTCGACTGGGCGGATGGAAAAGTCCACCAAGGTGTTTTCTTTCTCATTCCTCTGCAGTTCAAGGAATTGAACAAGATGCTGGAAGGAGAGCATACCCTCCTCTCTCTAATCAGCACCTTCTATCCAGAGATGAAGGAAATAGACTCTCTCGAATTTGAGGGCTGCCCAGTAATGTTCATATTCGACGGCCTAGATGACACTCAAATCAGCTTTAACTTCCGTAGAACAGCATATTGGTGTGATGCGGGCAGGCCTGCGACTGTGCAAGTGTTGATTACTAACCTCGTCAGGGGGAACCTGCTCTATAACGCCTTCGTGTGGGTCATTTCTAGGGCAGGAGCTCTGGATGTGATCCCACCAGAACACGTCCACCAACTTCTGGAGGTTCGTGGCTTTACGGATGACCAGAAAGAGGCCTATTTCATGAAGACCATCGGAGAACGAGACCTTGCTAAGAGGGTGATCGATCACATCAAGTCTTCTAAGACGCTGTTCATTATGTGCCACTTGCCGTTGTTCTGCTGGGTGGCATCTAAAGTGCTGCAGCGACAGTTTCAGTCTCTTCCACCATCAGTACAGGTGCCCAAAACTCTTACCAATCTGTACACCATTATGCTGCATCGTCACACTCAAATGTCCGTTCAGAAACTGCAGAATGACCCCTCTGAAGAAACCAAAGGACTTACTGCTGATCAGCTGCTCATTAAGCTTGCAAAGCTGTCCTACAGCATGCTTGAGAAGAACGAGTTTCAGATGGAGAAAGAACATTGGGACGAGCTTGGATTGCCGGATTCATACCCAGCCATGGTCTGCACCGGTCTCTGCACTGAGTATTACAGAGAGAAGTACATGATTTACACCGAGAAGGTGAGCTGCTTTGCTCATCCGACCATTCAGGAATACCTCGCTGCTCTTCATGTTTTCTTCTGTTTCAAGAAACTTGGGAAGAATATCCTTGAGCAGAGCAAGCTGAAGGTCTTAAAGGCTAACTTGACAGATTTACTTAAGAGTGCAGTTGACAAAGCATTAAGCTCCAAGAATAGCAACTTCGATATCTTTCTCCGCTTTCTGCTGGGTTTGTCTGTGGAGGCCAACCAGGAGCTGCTCAAGAACCTCCTGCAGATCTCTACCAGTTCTAGCCAGAGTGCACGGGAGGAGACGACACGATACATTACTAAGAAAATCAAAGAAGGCCACTTCCCGGAAAAAACTGAAAACCTTAAGTGGTGCATTGATGAACTTAACCCACAACTGTAGCACTGCCGTGTTCTGAGAGTGATGCTTTTGCATTGTCTCTTGCCAAAAGATTGAGGTGGTAGAAAAATAATCTGTGAAGCATGTCTATCATCCAGGTCTACATTGAGTGTCTTGCAGTGGCATTTGGATGCGTTTTTTCATCAGTAAAAGACAAATTGTGTGTAAACACTATAAAAATTGTTCAATCACTTTTTTTGAAGAGTTGTGTTATTGTATTTGGATATTGTTACTGCAGCTTTTGTATTCAATACTGTTCATGGGAATGTTGGTGTAAAAGTACAGACGTTTAAAGTGTGGATGGTATGGGTTAGTAAATATGGTAATAAATGCTGTTATTAGGAATTATTCCATATCAAACCCAAACACGCATGAATTGGGTGTCCATTGAAAAAAAAGTAAAGACCTGCTCATAAGTCGTTTTTTAAAAAATAAATTCTTTATCATGCTCATTTTTAAAACACTATCTAGGATGATTTCAACAGCATTTAAATCAAGTCCATATTGACAAATGAGAGTATATATAAATACACACAGCCATTTCAAAGAATTAAAAATGTATTCATCAGAATAGTTTTATCACTTTAATGTTGAATTTGAAGTTTTAGATGTTTCAAAACAACATCTTAATCAAATCAATAAAGACAAATGAGTAATTATTATTATATAGTAGGCAAATATTCATCCTAATTTAGGTTTAAAAATGATTTTAAATTCACTTTTAAATGTTATAAATTAACATCCACATGTTAAAAAATAACAATAAATACCTGGTTTCACAGACAGGGCTTAGATTAAGCCAGAATTAGGCCTTAGTTCAATTAGGACATTTAAGTAGCTTTTATAAATGTGTCCTAGAAAAAAGAACTACATCTTGAGACAAAACAATGGCAGTGACATATTTTAAGATATGCTTTGGGTTAAAACACCTTAAACATGCATTTTAGTCTGTGACTTAGCTTAAGCCCTTGTCTGTGAAACCAGGTGACTGCATGTTAAAAAATAATACTAAAACATCATGTTTTAGTCCTGAGTCACACCGCTCTGTCAAATGCTGACGCTGTTGCTGATCGTATCAGGGCACATGTACGTGTAAGGCACTTGCAGCCCTGTGTTTCTGTCTTTGATGGACTCACTCAAAAAGGACAGCTCTGCTTGATAATCTCTGATCATTTTCTGTGGAGTCGTCTGGCAAAAGTAGTCCTCAGGGTATTGCCCAAGTGAAACCTGCATAAAAGATTAGAATGGATTTGTAGGGATTTGTGATTATTAACAACAAATGGGATAATCCAATCAGTTGAGTAGGAAACGCTCACTAAATCTGATGAAGGTTTGCTCAAGAGCCAAAAGACTGATACTAGATATGCAGAGGTGTTCATGTCAGGCAGAGTGTCCAGCAGGGCGTTTTTGTCTGAGCTTCCCTTAGATGTAGGAGGGGGTCTTTTTAGAGAGCCAGGGGCGTTGGGAAACCAACTTCCATAGTCAAACTAAGCAAAAACATTTTTTTTTAGATCGTTATACATACATGCACACATACACACACATATATATAAATATATATTAAGTAGAATCACTTTCAGTTTATTTTAAACTTACTAGTCCTGCTCTGAGGGCAGAATGTCGAGCTGAAACTGTGAAGACCACCATGGTTACAAATTTAATTATCTCCTCCACTGCACTAAAACACTGAGGTATTCCTAAAACGATGAAAAGGAAAAGATTGATGATGAAAAATATAATGACATCACAGCTATGGCCATATCACTTTACTTACCTGTGCTGCTCTTCTCAAGAAACCCATGAATGAAGATCTCCTTGATCCAGTCCTGGAGTTCAGTGTCCCGCTGCACATCACCGTCACTCTTGTAATAAAACTCCACCATGCTCCTTACAAAGCTAGAGATCGATACCAAAATCACCACTAAGTCATCTGATTTGTATTTGGCATACTGAAGAAGGCTTTCAATATGCCTTGAAAGAAACGTGATTATGCGAAAAATACTCATTTATGATGCCCCAGATCTTAAGTCCATCATCTCTGTAGAAGAAGTTGGGAATAGATTCCAGACCACGGTCACTGATGTCTTCAAGCAGGCAGAGAGAGCTGTAGGTCAGGTCTGAGAGCGCCTTCTTCATGAGATCCGTCATCCCTTCATCTCCAATACTGGTATTCTGAAGTGATAATGATTTGCAAGTTATTGTGTTCATTAAAAAATAAATGAAAATAAAAATGTCCTAAGTCAATACCTGAGTGACAGCACCCTTAGGACTGATAAGCCTGTCCCGAATAAGGGTGTTTATCTGGAGGGTATAACGTGTGTGTGGCATCAGCAACTATGAGAGAATCACAAATATGAAAATGAGTCATGATGATTTTAAAGAGGACCTATAAAGCTTTTTTACATTTTCAACTTTTTTTAGTGTGTAATGTTGCTGTTTGAGTGGTAATGGTAAGGGGCGTGAAATTTCCGAAACACGATCAAAGTTGTTGACCAATCAGAATACACTGGCCCAGCCGACCAATCAGAGCATATTACACTTTTCGCAAGGAGTGGCTTCAGAGATACAGGAAGGAAACAGAGCGTCACTGAAAGAGGGGGAAGAGTGGTACTGCAACAATATGAAAAATAAGTGCTTTGCCAAGAATGAAAAACTAATCTAGTAGACCCCAAAAACAACATCAAGACTTTGTAAAAGGGCATAATATGGCCTCTTTAATACATCAGATCTTGAGACTCTCTGTAAAGGTTTTGCTCATCCAGGTTATGGCAGAATCTCAGGTATTGTACTGATTTCTTTGAGCTGTAATGTATATTTCTTAGGTCCAAGTGTGTTAATACTCAAAAGTATTAAAAAAGGTCCTGTAAACAAATGAGCTGTGACTGACAGTATCTTGAGTACCTTATGAATTGGGTGAGCTGCCGAGAGGTTCCACACTGTAAAGGTCTCAGCCAACAGATGCGTGCGCAGATAGAAAGATGCCTGATGCTCAAGACACTCTGCGTTCCTCACATAGAGTTTGGCAAGCTGCCAATCATACTCGCAGTCGCTAGGCAGGAAAACTGGATTGTCGTCTGACGCCTTTTGCTGCAACTGACACAGCAATGACAGACCAAATGGGAATCACAGTAAATCATTTGCTGTGAAATTAACAATACATACTCAGCAAGGTTAAGAAAGCATAAACAATCTTCAAGGTTGGATTATTATTTTGTTTATCTTACTGTCACACTAAAACGAAAAAATGTAATCAGCATTTTTGTCTTGTTTCCAAGAGAAAATGTTTCAAAATCCTAAAAGCAAGATCAAATCTAAATTCAGATTAAATAAATTTAACTGTGTACATTTGTTAAATTTAATTATTTATTTATTTTAAAGGTGCTCTAAGCCATGTTGGGTGACGTCACTTCTTGTTGACGTTCGAAGTATTGTCAAACAAAATGGAGGCTAGCTCGACCCTCCCTCCTCCTCATCCGCGCACTAACCCCCCAAACCCTTCTTGTCGGTTATTGGCTGGAAAAGTTTGTTATGTTTCGTGGTGCGGGTTAGCCCAGTTTGTTTTTGTTGCTGTTTGTGGAGCCTGGGGTGTCTGAAGAGACAGGCAGCTAGCGGATAGTGAGGAGATGTTTGCTGTATGTGACAAAAAAATGTTTCGTCCTAAAAAACGCGTGACATCGCTTAGAGCACCTTTAAGTATATTACTTTGTATAATGCTTTGGAAAATAAGTTTTAAACAAAATCTTTTATCTAAAATTCTTATATTTATATATATTTTTAAACACATTTTAATCATTAACCTCACTAGATTTGTGTGAGAAAAAATAATAATATGGGGGCTAAGAAAAATAATCTTTAATCATATATACTTTTTAAAATACTGATTAAGAAAATCTTATTCTATATCGTTTCGTTTTCTTCAGGGAATTCCTGGTTGTAGTCGTATGTTTGTTTTTTAACCATATATATATGCCAGAATGAATACACATATTTTAAGATTTGGTCCAGTCCATTCTGGTACAGTCTTAAGTCAGTAAAACCCAGCAAATACCTGAAAAGCAATTGGCAGAAGTTTGCCTATTTGGTTCTTGTACAGCAGACACAGTGGAGCTGCAACATACTGCTGCTTCCCATTGATGACTTGAGACGGTAAATCTGCCAGTCTTTTATAGTCACATAAGAATATGTTTCCTTGCTGTTGGGTTAAAAAAAAATATTGATAGATTGTGTTGAGACATAACATTCATATTGAGAAAGCAAGAAAGCAGATTTGATATTGTTTTACCTTCATCTCTTGAGTAAGAGAAGTTCCACTCCCTAGAAAAGGCTGCACCATACCATCATTAACAGCAAAGTTCAGAGGAAGCTCAGTGCATCGGCGGAGCATCATTGGATTTGGGCCGTTTAGGAGCTGGTATCCAAAAAATTCATCATCCATCCAGTGCAGCTGCACATATTCTATTAAAAAATGGATTGCAATGACAAAACTGACAGATTATTTCAGTTTTACTGCACTCTGCATCTGATGTCAACATATCTGTGTAACGGATCACTTTAGCAGCTATCATACCAGAGATAGTGGTTCTGGATGACCAAAAGGCACTCTTCATGTCCTCCATTTGAACCCACTGATCAGGTTTTTTCACCAGTTTCTTCATTTTGATCTCACCCAGCCTTGAAGATAAATTCATCATTGGTGTAAAGAAGTGACCAGGCAGGATATACTAATAACTATAATAATAATAATACAACCCCATTTCCAGAAAAGTTGGGACATTTTGTAAAATGCAAGAAAATCAAGTGTGACCTTTGAGCCCTCACATGGCATTGCATGAGAGACCATCATGATACAGTGTTAAATATAGCCACCTGTGCTCAGGTAAATAAGTTGTCATTTCCTGCGAGTTCTCTGGGCCTAATCTCATCTTAGATGGTCCAAAAGACATGTGAAATGTCTGTGGTGGTCAGATGAGTCCACGTTTCAGATTGAATTAGGAAAAAATGGACATTGAGTTCTCAATCCCAATCCAGACTTTCATGAGTGACAGGTAAAAAAGCAAACATCTGTCATGGTATGGGGGTGCATCAGTGCAAAAATCAGACAAATGATGATCAAAAGAAAAAGAATCAGACAATGATGACCACAGACTGTTGAGTAGCTGTCTTGTATCTGGTGAGATTAGGCAAAAATTCCACGAAACTCCACAAAACACAAAAATTCCAAAACTGCAATTACAATCCTTAATTCCCAAACGATTAAAAAGTGTAAATAAAAGGAAACGTGATGATGTGACAGTGGTAACCATGCCTCTGCTCCAACTTTTTTTGAGTGTGATGCAGCCGTTAAAATCAAAATTGGCTGATTTTAAGTTGGTCAGTAAAAACATTGGAAGTCTTCTTCTTTTTACTTTGTCATTTAAAGCTCCAGTAGGTAGCTTTTGTAAACAAATATTTGTTAAAACTCTCATTATGTCCTGAAAGTAGAATATGAGACAGATAATCTGTGAAAAAAATCAAGCTCCTCTGGCTCCTCCCTGTGGTCCTACTGCCATTTGCAGAAATACAGCGCTCCTGGTCAGAAACAACCAATCAGAGCCAGGAGGACTGTCTTAGCAGTGTCAATCACGCTCGTGTACGCGCTGATCACCCCTCTCTTGCACAGCGCGAGCGCGTACCGCCGTTCGTGACTCTCCTGTTCAAACTCGTTCATCCAAATGAACGAATCTTTTTTCGAGTCATTTCGTTCATTCAACATTTGGATGAACGAGTTCGAACAGGATCACGAACGTGCATCACAGAACAGAGCAAGGCGAGCATTTGTGCTTATAAAACTTAAAGTTTTTTATTTATTTTTGAAATGACCGATCGTTTCACTAGATAAGACCCTTATTCATCGTCTGGTATCGTTTAAAACCCTTTGAAGCTGCGCTGAAACTGTCATCTGGTCCTCGAAACGTTTGTGTCCTATTGAAGTCCATTATATGGAGAAAAAGCCTGGAATGTTTTCATCAAAAACCTTCATTTCTTTTCGACTGAAGAAAGAAAGACATGGAAATCTTGGATGACATGGGGGTGAGTAAATTATCAGCAAAAGTTTTTTTTTAAAGTGAACTAATCCTTTGAACGTTATCTTAGTAGCTATAACTTATAGAAAGAGTGCAACCTTATAAAGTTACATGTATTGCAAAATACATAATGATTTGAGGACCAAGTTTGTAGTCAAAGTATGGGCAGGCCATAGTCAATGTAAAGCATATTGTTGATGTTTCGTCCCTATTAGTGAATGTTCCATAACTGTTTATAATCCACTGTCATCGGTGGTCCTGCTTACTAGCCTGCGCGTTCACGGCAGGCTCCGCTGTGGGGGAGGAGCTGTGGAGGGAGGGCTGTAGTGTAGCAGAGAGCAAGGGGGTTGGACCTGTAAGTTGTGCTTGTTCAAATTTTCAGGCTAAGTCAACATTTTCTCAAAACTCCCTACTGCAGCTTTAAGAGAAAAGAGAATGAACAAATCACAGATTCTTGATTCTTTTTGCATTTTACAAAATGTTCCAACTTTACTTGAAGACAGGGTTGTAGGTTAGTAGGAACCTTACGCAGTTGAGCTGTTGAAAGCTGAATCCATGTCTTTAGTGAAAGAGAAGCAGACCACTGAGGGAAGAGACAGGGGCTCCTGAAAACACGTACACTGTGGGAGACCGGTTTTAAACACCGTCCATCTCGAGGAAAAGCAAAGATACACAAACACATGTAACAATGAGGAGGGCAAATCAAATCTTGGTCGTGCAAACTTACTGGTACACTTGTTTGTTATGCTCCATCTCATGTTTTCTGTGCTCTTTCACTTGTGAATATTTTTCGTCATAGATTTTTGTAGCTGTCAGACAATATAAAAGTAACAGAAAGTTACTGAAGTCAAGTTCGACAGAAAATCCCAGTCAGAATAGACATACATTACAGTTTAAAAGTTGTAATGTTTTTGAAAGAAGTCTTCTATGCTCACCAAGGCTGCATTTATTTGAACAAAAAAAAGCTCAAAAGAACAACATTTATTTGGAACAGAAACCTTTTGTTACGTTATAAATGGTATTACTGTCACTTTTGATCAATTTAATGCATCCTTGCTGAATAAAAGTATTATTTCTTTTTTAGTCTTACTGACCCCAGACATTTGAATGGTATGTATGTAAAATATGAATGATCACTGCTTACAACAATGATATTTATCAATAATAGATATATATGCAAACCTTTGGCCTCTCGCAGCTCAATCACTTCCCCCTCTGCCATCCAGCGATAGCATGGGAAATGGATCACATCCTTCTCGGGGGTTCTTACTGTTACCAGAGAGCAGAACCAGTCATTCTCTGGCAAGAACATGAAATTATCTTTCTCCAGTCTGATAAGCAGCAGGTAGCCGATGGTGAACCTGGTTGTCACTTTGTACTTTACTTTCTAGGTAAAACAAACAAACAAACAAAAACAATACTACAGTTAGATAAGCTGATTGCTCATTTCAGATATTTATGTGCACATTTTAATTGTTTTAAATTTAAATTTTTGAATTTATATATCTCACCATCCCAGTCTTAAAATCTCTTCCAAAGCTGTCAAGCTTGGTTCGCGCACTCTCTCCATGTGTGCCAATTAGAGTAATGAATATTTTGTCAAAAGTGCCCGCGTGGGTCATGGAGCCTGTGGTAACCTCTACTTCATATATGGCTTCCATGGCTCTGAAAAGGAATACAGAGGTTTTGTACTTGCTCTTGATTTTTAGTCAAAATCATATTCTTATCCAGTATGCACTATTTGTTTTACATTACAATATAATAGTCTTAACATTTTACAATGCTTATACATTTTACATTAAGGGATAGTTCCCAAAAAAAAAAAATATATATATATATATATTAAAAAAAAAATATATATATATATATATATATATATATATATATATATATATATATATATATTCAAATTTACTCACCTTTATGTCGTCCAAAGCATAGGGTTCAAACCTGTTTTCTAATATAACTTCCATTTTCTGTGGTTAATGTAAAGATATTTTGAAAAGTGTTTTTGTCCATAATAGAAGTCAATTGTAACCAAAACGCTTTGGTTTTATCAACATTCTTCCAAACAACTCCTATCGTGTTCCACAGAAGAAAGTCAAGCGGGTTTGGAAAAACATAAGGGTACATTTTTAAAAAAAATATTCATTGGTGTTTTGTCCTTTAAGAAAAAAATAAATCAATAAATGTAAAGACAAAAAATCGAACTTGCTTTTTAGAATGTATCTCTGCTTTTACTGTCGTACACAGGACGAGAGCAGCAAACAGTATACACTTGCGTCGCGCCGCGACGACGACAAGTAGACGATGCGTCCGGCGTGGATTATAAGCATAAACCTCACTAAATGTAGTTCAGTGTAAAATTACAGTATATAATATATATATGTATATTTAGCATACCTTTTTAAAAAACGTACCTGAGGTAAATGTGCAAGCAGAGCCTGAGAGACAGTTGAAAGTCATATGAGGGAAGACCTAAAGCCCAGTAGCAGGACCCTGCCAAACTGGATTCTCCTATAGTGAAAAGCTCAGACATATCGAAATGAAATGAAACTAAAATAATACTGGTTGTAGCCTACCATAAAACAACATTCCTGCAGTGTTTATTTCCCAATCATTGCCTTCTGCTCAATTTAAAAAACACATTTCATGTAGGTGTTTTAGTTGTGCATGGTTTAAATGTTTTACAAATTCTTTGAAGCAGTAACTGTTTTTTTGGTTTCTTTGAACCCTACTTCTTGGAATTCAATTTGTGAATCATTGTTTGTAGCCTATAGCACCAAACATGCAGACTGCAGTTTGTTTGTATGAGATAAACCAACTCATAATCATCCTTGATCCTTCAATAATAGTTTATGTCAGGAAATAGTACCGGCAAAGACCAACAGCGACCAACAACTCCTTTTATTTTTGTCAAAGAGTATTGATCGACATAATGTAGGATAACCTCACTGTTGGGTGGAAAATCTGTACGCATTAGGCTTGACCATCATGATTGACACTTCAAACCAAGTTTATTTGTTATTACAGTGATGAAGATATATCCAGTTATACGCAGTCATAGTAATTATTGTTTCTTCTTTACGACATGTGCACAGTCATATTTGCCCCTGACCACCTTGAGTTTGACCCCTGGTAAGTCCTGTGTCCTCCCTCCTTTCACCAGCACCACATTGTGCTCCTGGAGGTTGTGTCCTTCCCCTGGGATGTACACGACAGCTTCTTGACCATTGGACAGACGTACTCGTGCACACTTGCGGTTTGCTGAGTTGGGTTTCTTTGGTTTCCTGATCATGGTCTTCAGAACTACAGCTTTGAGCTGTGGATGTCCAAAAGTGGCACTGATCTTTGGACGAGGTGGGGGAGGTTTGCCCCTACGGTGCATCTGATTGAGAGTGGCCATGGTTCTGGTGAAGACGGGTCCAGACCAAAAAAGTACAGATTGCGAAGCTGACAAAATAATATAGTAAAAGTGGCATCATTCATTTTAATTATTTCAAAACCATTTCAATTATTTATTTTAAAAGTGAATCAAATGATGCTGCAAAGACTCACCCTGCAAAACAGACGAGAGCATTGGTCTCAGACTTCCAAGAAAAGACATTCTTAACTCATCTGTCTGTATGAACAACTGCAAAATCAAATCATACGATGTGTATCATCTCAGTTTAACTGTGGAACATAATGAAACACACTCTAATAGAGTACAATTATTCTATTTATGTTTAATTTACCTGTATGTACGTTGCGTTAAAACAAAGTAGCGGACGTTTCTTATGTGCTAACTTTAGTTTTCAGTCAGAAGAGGAAAGAGGACGAATTATGTCACCCTAACACAGTTATGTTAGCGACATGCACGTCGCCATGTTGAAAATACGTCATCGACGCGGAGAAATGTTCTTCGATCCCAGACCAGTGACGAGCTCTATACTGAACCGCCTATCACTGCCATCTAGTGGATGGGTTTTCACGTTTACATGTCGTAAATCCGACCAATAATCACAATAATTTGTATTGGATTCCAGTGGCGATTGTGAAATATATTTTTATTTAGAAATACATTAAGAAGTGCAATTAATACAAAACGGCTTAATTAATACAATACATGATTTATATCATGCACACGTCTAATATTATGAATTATAAGCTATTTTTGAATACTATTTGTGGGGTTCAAAGAAAAAAATGTCTGTGGTGTGGAGGTTGTAAAAGAAAAAGGCTGAAGTTCTTGAAAAATATTTTTTTTTGTAATGCATGCATACGTTTATCATCTTTTATTTGTTTTCTTTTTCTTTTATTAAGCAGTGAAACAATTTTATTGTAAAATATAATTAAAATTTAAAATAAAATCATTAAACATTTATTTAACATTTCAAACATTAAACATTTCAGATTCAGCGTGTAACCAACACGTTGACATGCAGAAAACCATAAAACAGAGATGACCTCTTTATTTCCTCATGTTTTGTTCAGTTAAAATGACAGTTGTAGCCTAACATCCAACAAGGTAAAAAAAGAAAAGAAAAAAGGATGACATCTAGTCGAGAAGACTAGTAATAATGTTCACGTTAATCAGATATTGGTTGTGTCCGAAATCGCCCCTATAGGCCTACCCTCATATCAATATTGCATTTATTTCTAGAACCTAGTTCCAGTAGTGGGATTGAATGTGAGATTGAGTAAGTGTACTCAATAATGTCCACAATGGTTTCGGACACCCAAATGGCTGTTCCCTCAAATAGTGCCCTATTTAAAGTCTCTATGAAAAGTTTTTTGGCTGTTAGCATGAATATGTTAGCCTTACTGTTATCTATAAGCTAGTGTGCCCCAAAACAATGACATAATTCGCATTTAGAGGACCAAACCCAACGTTGAAAATGAAAATCAGGTTGATGTCAGAATTCAATGTCATCAATCATTGTCAATCAAGTCGTCAATCCGACTTTCATTTCCAACCAAAATGCAACCCCTGAAACTAAAATCATCCCCTGACTGACCTTACTGCTTTCTACTCAAGGACCTTGACAGAAATGTAGTGAAGTATATTGGTATTTCAAATGTAGTGAAGTTAAAGTAAAAAGTTTCCAGAAAAAAAATAATACTTAAGTAAAGTAGGCTACAGATAAGTGTAGCCTACTTAAGTACATGTACTCAAGTAAATGTACTTTGTTACTGTCCACCTCTGCAAATGAACTAACACCTTGTTGTTGACACTTGTCCATTCAGACTGCACAATTATGTGAAATATCACTGAGAATAAAATGTTGAAATTGCCTATTTTGTTTATTTTTGAAAATGAAGCATGTTCAACTGTATTGAATATGCATTTGTGTTGTCTTAAAAATCCTTGATTGAAAATTGCCTACTGCCTAATACTAATACTAAAAAATGCCTAATGTTGATGAAATAAAAGGCCACTTTAATGTACTTAAAGAGGCCTAAACTTTCATGTTTCTTAACACACTTGATTTGAGTGCAAAATTTTAATATTCAATGGTGTCCGTCAACATTACATTCATTTCGCACTAAAACTGGCCTATACAATTTGAAAGTATATTATGTCTGCAATAAGCAGGCTACTCTTTTTCTTTTCTTTTCTTTTCTTTTACGCTAATGTGTACATCTTTTTCACACTGACACCAAAATATTTAAAATATTTGTGTGTATATGTAACTATTATGCTAACTATACTATTAGCTATACTATTATGTAAGATTATGTTTAATATAAATATATTTGTTTTATTCATCAAAATGAGCATTTTTCAGAAATGAAAAGAGATAGTTTTAGAGAATAATTTGGTTATTTGTCTGTTATTAATAAGAGGTTAAATTTGCTGAAGAGAGAAACAGGGACATAATTAAAGCATTCTGTATTATTCCCAATAATGACCACTGAACGTCAGCATTGAGCAGTCTTTACAGCAGATACTACTGAAAAATCAAAAAGAGAGACATTAAATAAAAACTTGTTGGTGCAATGCAGATCATCGTGAGAGGTGGAAACCTGAGAATAATAATAATAATAATTTGTTACATTTATATTGCAGTTTTTTCGGCACTCAACGCGCTTTGGAAAGGAGGAATCTCCTCAACCGGCATCCACCTGTATGATGTGACAGCAGCCATATTGGTGGAGAGGAGACGGAGTCATGAAGCCAATCAGTGTATATGGGGATGATTAGAAGGCCATGACGATGGACAGAGGCCAATGGGCAAATTTGGCCAGAATGCCTGGTTACACCCCTTCTCTTTTTTCGAATGACATCCTGGGACTTTTTAATGACCACAGAGAGTCAGGACCTCAGTTTAATCTCACCCAAAGGACGGTGCTTTTTGACAGTAGTGTCCCCCGCCTGCTGGTCTCACTAACACCTCTTCCAGCTGGTTTTCCCAGGAGGTCTCCCATCCAGGTACTAACCAGGCTCAGCCCTGCTTATGGGCTGTAGGGTGATATGGCTTCTGGCTATGAGCATATGCCTGGGGATGAGGAAGCCGCTAAAGCTGCAATAACTTTTCAAAATAATTCTTATTTTAAAGCTTTTAGTTTTGTGTACTTTGCTAAATTTCTGCCAATATAGTTTAATAGTGAGACAATTGTTCTTTCTGATGTTGCACCATGGGATTAGAGCTTATGTTTTGTTCTTCTTTGAATAGTATACACAATGTAGGTGAGTGTTTTCATCGTATTTTCCAGAAAACAAGATGAGAGCATCTTCATTTTTGCATTTCCATTATGATTTAAGTGGGCCCAGGCTGTTTGTGTGGACATATCTCGAGGACGGGTGAAGAGCGAGAGAGCAGAGAAAGGAGAGACGAGTTAAAGAGGTAAGGGTGAGTCATATGGAGAGAGGGTCCTAATGAATGGGACGATATGAATGAATAAGCACAGATGTGTGAAAGAGAGAGGATGAAAATAAATCCAGCTGACTGATTGGAGGAGTGGGAGGAAAGCAGGATGAATAAGCACCTAGAAGTCCTTGTGCACCTTCCAAGCGCTCCCCATTCCCTCTTCTTCCTCCTCTTTTCAGTCCGGGGCTATTTTTATTCCTCTTCATTGCTGAAAGCACATCATTCTCACAAGGACAGGAAGACAAGACACGAAAGAATTTTATTCAGATGAAACTTGGGATGGAGGGTATTTCTGGACACGGGGGCGGTAAAGTTGGCCCTTGGTCCCGTGTGGGAGGGTCAGCGCCGCACCGGACGTCGGACTCAATGAAAAAGGTGCATAACTGAATAGTTGACAAGCAAACAATGGTTTAGAGGCACCGGAGGTGGAGATTGCGAAAGGAAGAAATCGCTTCCCCTGGCAACAAGAGATAAAATGGAAGAGATTGAAAGGCAGGAAAGGCCATATAGGGTATTATCATGAGCTTCCAGGTATAATGGGAAAGTGTAGGCTGACTATTCACTGTGCAGCATGTGTTCGGAGGACATATATGTGTGTGTGTGGGAGGCTGATTGTCTCCACTTCGCCTCTGAGTCAAGAGCATACGTCAGGAAAAACAGATAGCGCCTCATCATCTGCGTCAGTCGGTCCTGGGAAACCATGGCGACACACTAAAAAGGCAGTGAATGACAGGGGTGGGGGGAGGGAACAATGGAGGGGGCAGCAACAATGAACACACACAGATGAACCTCGCTTTGATGCATTTAATTGACTCTCATGTACATATTTTGAAAACAAGAGAGCATCGAATTCAAGGATATTCTTTGTGGAAACAAGAAAAGATGAGACATCGAATACATTCTTAAAAGTAATAAAGCTTCCAAAAGGGGAGTTTCACAGCAATGCCGTAGCATACCCAACCATTTTGGGTTCGCCAAAGAACCTTTTCTTAGTGTAATGAACCTTTTTTACACTCCAAGAATTTATTGTGCAATTTAAACTTTCAATGTATATTTAAGGTTCTGCACTGAACCACCGATGCCAATAAATAACCTTTATTTTTAAGAGTGTAAGCAAATCCTATAAAACATAACGTCTGGAAATCTCATAAAGGACAAAACATAAAGGAATACTGTTTATTATGAAGCATTTCTATGGTGTTCATACACTGACATAATGAAAAGCAAGTAGAAAGAGAGTACTGTAGGTAGGAATCAACCGTAGAACTCTACGATGACTTAAAACATACAATAGTTGTTATGCGGAGCGCCCAGCATTCAAACCGGAAAACAGGTCTAATCATTTCCGCTTTTCACTACCTTACACATATGCAGTGGTAGGTGATCTCTGAGGTAACTGTTAATTTTCGCTTATTATAATCAAATTCTTATTTCTGATCAAACATTAGTGTATTTGTTTTGATGAAAATATCACAGATGTTGAAAAATCAGAAACAGGAACATCCGAACAGCAGTTTTTGCTGAGTGCCGATCTGCTCTGTGTCGGGGAAAATTAACTTTGGGGTAAGTTTCCAGCAGTTCCCAAAGAATGAGTCACACTGGGCGATACGGGTCCGAATGTGGCGTGATAATTTCGTTATAGGGAGACACACCACTGTCTGCAGTCGGCATTTTATGCCTGAAGATATAATTGAAGGGGGTAGACACCGTTTGAAACCCGGGGTGATTCCGGTGTTGTTCGCCTTAAATCCCTTGTCTAACAGAGTAGTCGGGGCTCTGGACGTCCGTTTGGCAATATGGTGTACACCGTAAATGGACATTAGGGGTAGATCCTGTAAACACCAGAAGGTCGCCATTTCTACGTTTTGTTTACCTCAGTAGCTGACGGCCGGAAGTAGTTAAATCTGTTTTGTAGAACCCGGAAGAATGTTGCGCATAACCCGCATTGTGATTCATAAACAGGTTCTTTCCGTAAAACACAGTCTTCACTATAAGTGAATACAAAGCGGCACTTGGTAAAATTGCCTTTGTTAAGTACTTTTCCCCAAAGTGACAGTCCAATATGAATAGGATGCATGTTCATGGGACTTTATGATATTGAAATATAAACATAAATAAATATTTTCAACACATTTTGATTTAACTCTAACACATTATCCCAGAAAATTGCTTTGTAAAAGATGACAATATGCCATACTTCATCGAATAAGTCACAGACTTATGTTAAAACATGTGATCACTGGTTCCATCTGTAAGAAAAGACAGAAAAAGAACAATTTAGAAACATTGAGACACATTGAACATCATGCTGGAATCACAAAAAGGTCATAATTTCTCACCTTGGTAGAAGATCTGTTGTCCACCTTGATGAGGGAGTTGATACAACTCATCTTGTTGCCTCTCGGCAGGAGTCATCGGGGCGACTACCCCAAACACAGGTTCCATGGCGACCAGCTCCTCTAAGAGGGACTGGGCACAAGGCAGAGCAGGGGTGAGGGCAGGAAGGGCTGGATCTGTGGTGGACCCTGGGGAGAACATCATCTCCACGTCCTCTTCGGGTCTCTCTGCTTCCTGCGGCCCACCCCCGCCCATGCAATTATGGTGCGTCGACTGGACGCTACAGAAGTGGTGTACGCCGTTCAAAGTCACAGCCTCCTCCTGCGCGTGGACAGGGGAGCGCTGAGCGTAGGACGGCGCCGATGAGCAAGGTGAGGGAGGTACGGGGGAGGTGGATGGCAGATTTGGAAGAGGGATGCCATCTACTGCTTTCTCCTCAAACATAAAGACATCAATGTGAGCCAGTGAGGAGTTTGGGCCCTCACACGATGCGTGATGAGGGGGAGCCAAAGTGCTTTGTGGGTGGCTGTGACAGAAACCTTCAGCTAAAGTGCTAATATACTGAGCCAATAGCAAGATCTCCATTCTCTCTCTTTCAGTATCCTCTTCCCGAGGGAAGAAACTCAAACAGGCCTTTTTGGTGGGCGAGGCCTCTGGGGTTAAAAGGCCTTCGGGGAGGGCGTTGAATGGGAAATGGGGGACGTCTACGTAAAGAGGTCCCCTGATCTCTGGCAGTGCCATGAGAATGCATTCATCACTGCCTGGGCTGTCTGGAGTAGGAGGCAGCGTTTCATAAAGACGTTTTCGGCAGTGTTGAGCGGGACCAATGCTGGCGGAGTTGGACGCCGAGTTTATAGACTGCCTCGCTTGACCTGATTTGTTATTGTCTGATTTAAAAGTCTCATCACCAAACATGAAAGTTTCCCCTCCGAGTCTTGGGGTGTAAGGGGGCGTGCAAATAAACTCCTCTGAGCTTTGGCGCTTAGGAGGAGTTTTGAATGGAGGAAGGGGCGATGGGGCAACATGGGAATGGGGGACTGTAGAAAGACTTGGGATGTTGATGTTGCTGAGATGTTCAGGGAATACAGATACAGTCATGGCTGAGCTCCACATCTGGTGACCGCCATGCAGTTGCAGGTGGCTCTCTTCGTCCTGAGAAAAGCCCTGAAGGGGGTCGAGTGCCATGCTGGATGGGGCAGAAGTACTGGGGAGCTCTTCTGAGGAGCTCCGTCCAGAAGTGTTGAAGCTGAAGTCGAAGGACTGGGAGGACAGGCCACTGCTGCTGGGTGTGAAGACCTGGTCTGGGCTGGACAGAGGGTCAGAGATCTGCCGTGCCTCCTGGTACAGGAGGGCCAGCTGGTTCTGCTCTGAGTACAACTGCTGACGCACTGACCAGGCTTCAGACTCACTGAGGGATGAGTAGAGAAAATGACAGATTGTTATGATTATTCATAGTATGCTATTATTTTATGAATTCATAGCATGTTTTTATATAAATGTTAAAACAGTTTAAATATTTATTAGAATTACTGTTATAATAAATTATAGTTTTAATATATTTAATAAAATATCAGTAATAAGATAGTATAAAAACATCTTAGGTATTTTAATAAAATTGAATAATAATAATAATAAATAATAAATCCATTATTACTATTGTAATATAAAAATATACAAATAATGATAATAATATTAATTATTTTTATTTTATTAATAATAATTAATAATTATTATTATCACTATTACTTAACGATGATAATATTAACTAAAATTATAAATATAATTGTTTTTATTCTACAGTACATTAAACACTGGTAGCCTTTATACCTTATGACGTAGTTGTGGCTGTTTATTGGATATTCTCCAGTCTCCAGATGAAGAACAATGTAAAGCCAGACCCAAGTGTGGTCTGATGCCTCTACCTGGACCACCATCTCCACTTGCCTCTCTCCACCCTCGTGTACTGAAAAAGGACACAAAGACCAATTAATAAACCACATTTACTAGACCAGCTTTTTGATATATGCTATAAACTTTTAAATAGTGAGAGATAAAGTTAAGTACTCACACAAGGCGCAGTGTTGTGCAGAGGCATGAGAGAGATCACGAGGATGAATCAAACTGTACCACGAGCGAGAGCGCAGAGTCTCTATGTCATAACCAAGGTACACGCTTACACTGTCAGAGAGAGAAATACAACGCCATCATTCCCTTACTCTCAAATGCATATTCATCATATACCGACAGGGACATTTACTGTACCTGTCCTGAGCAGCATGGATTCTCATGTCCCGGCTGTGCTGAGACTGGAAACAGGAAAGGAGGAAAGACTGCTCAGCAGGAGGGGTGGGGAGAGGATTCCTAGCTGAAGAAACCTGAGGGACACTGGACTCCAGTGGGGAGCAAAAACACACCCACACTGGATTGGATGTCCAGTAGGACGATGTGTGGCATGGAGGTGGCAGACAGCGTGCCCGAACCAACGCCAGTTGGTTCCTTGATCCTTGCCTCCTTACAAACTTCGAAGTGCTGAAACGGCAGCGAAAGAGCCGGTCTGGACAAAAAAGTTACGAGAAGAGTGAAAATTATTATTATTTTACCAATTACATTCATTTCAACTTCTTTATGTTGGAATGAGGTGTCAAACCAACAGTGAAAATTACCTCTGTCAGTTGTGGTGATCGGGACAAGGTTGCCCCTCATGATAAAGTGGTCGGCTGGGTCTATAATGTCATACACGCTGTCACTCTGAGCCACCAGATCCACCTGAATAAAGCAGGAATCATTTTAAAATGTTCAACATGCACCTAACAAATTGTCATGTTGATTTTAAAAATGGCATTGATATTACTTACCATGGAATGGCCGAGGTGCTCTGCCACGTTATCCGACAGATGTAGGAGTTTTCCTTCACTCGTCAGCACTAGGAGAAAGCCTGGTAGTGTGCGAAGCAGATCCGAGAGTTCCGGCAAAGACAGGGCGCTTCCGCTCATGTCGTGACCTGCTGCCACTGATAAAGACAAAACAAAGTTTAAAGATAAAACATAAAGATACTATATTATAATATGTGCATTGTGAAAAAAAACTCAAGCAATTAGAAAGCATTCTAATGCAGCATTCACACAAATAGCTCAACATCAGCACCACAGACAGAGACTAGCTACTTTCAGAACTATGGACAGGGGCAGAGATTCCTCAGATATCACTTAAACTTCAGATCTGCTCTAAACTCGTACAAATTAAGGGGTTAAAATGGTTTTACAGCTTGATTCTGTAGAAACAGCTTTTATGGTACCTAGTTCTTTAGAAAACCATGTAACGGTGCTTTCAAGAGACTTAAAACTAACATCAAGAATTTTTCTAAAAAAAAAAAAAACAAGAACCCTAAGTTTTAAGTTAACCCTACCTTGAGAGAAAAAGATGGACTTTCTTGTGTAAATGCAGGCTAGGGACATGATGTGAAGATAGGAAAGACGAGCTTTGTCGGCATCGGAGATGGGCAGTAGATCTTTCAAGTTTCGAATTTCTGCGTTGATTTGGTCCCTCCGAGCCTTTGATGCTCCTTTAGTGGACCGGTACATTTTCTCGCGTCCAAAGAATCGTTGGAATGGACGAATATTTTGGGTGGAAACTGCATGCAGTTAGAGCTACTCAGTCATCACTAGGGGCAAACGCCACTTCTTCTAAGTTTTGGAGCATAAACCAAACTACCAAGTAAACATATTTTCTTTGCTCATATATCCTCTATCGTCTCTTAAGTTTTACTGTTGTTGTGCTATGGATCTCTCTCTCTCTCGCTCGCTCGCTCGCTTTCGCGTGAAGCTTCTGATGGAAACATTGCCTCCAGGTCCCTTATATAGAGCGCGCGCCTGAAGAAATGATGGGAGGGGGCGTGCATAAATGGATCTGAATCTGATCGCCAAGTATCTCTGCATTTTGCTGCTGTAATGGTGACGTAGGATAAATATGGGGTCCCTTTTAACGCGCAGAGCCAGATTTGGACAAATCTAAACGGAGGCAGTGGTCCAAAACTCTCCACCCTGTTGCGCGCTCAGAGCAGGTGCATCTGGCCGCGAGCTGCTGTAACTGAAACTTGCTGCTAAGGTTTGAGGAAAATGCTGCTAATTCAGACCGGGATTAGGAAAGTAGTATATCTCGTGTAAATAAATTTTAGTGAATTAAAATTAGATGCGACTGTGACCGCTCCTTCATCAACGCAATTAGCCTAGGCAGATAACTCCATCAAAAACTCCCATGCAATGAAAATAGAAAACAAACAATAACTACAATTAATAAAATATATGTTTTAACCCACGACTGTCCCACACGCAACATGACCATTCAAATTAATTTGTACAGCAATTACAGTTAAACGGATCACGATAATAGTATACTGAAGTCTATTTGTCATAAAAACATTAAAATATAAGACAATATCTGTTGGAATTATATATATATATATATATATATATATATATATGTGTGTGTGTGTGTGTGTGTGTGTGTGTGTGTGTGTGTGTGTGTGTGTGTGTGTATATATATATATATGTATATGTATATATATTTATATATATATATATATGTATATATATATATATGTATATATATATATATATATATGTATATATATATATATATATATATATATATATATATATATATATATATAGTTTATTTTGTTACTAGGGTTTATTGTTGTATTTTTGTAATGTTGATGTTTATAAAAAATATTATTTCTTTAACCATTCGAAATCATGCAACAGGGTTGACATGGTAAGATCGCCCCCATAGCCTACTGACAAACAAAGGTAATATAAAAAACAAAGTTATAAAAAAATGTTTTATACAAACCAATAAAAATGGTTAGTAATAGAGCAAAACATTGTATATACAATGTGTTTTAAAACTCGTGTGATAATCATTTCATATTTGAAAACTCACTTGAAATGCAACGTATGCTCAATGTTCAGAGAATGAACGGTTTGAAGGACACTTGTCTGGTTTTATAGTTTCTCCTTTATGTTAATGTTTATTTTAAAACCAAAAGAAGCAAGGTCCTCACTCTTATAGTTTAAAGAAAATAGATAATCTGTTGCTTGGCAACTCTATTTTTAAAATATCCGATCAGGACAAGATAATGGTCTCTGAAGTTCAATCTCAACTAACTTTATTAAACTTTATAAAAAGTTGCTCGTGTGTCATGTTATGATTTGTAAACAATATATTGTGATAAAGTGGGATCTTATCTGCTAAACTCTCTGTGGTCAAATTGTTCTCTCTATTTTCATCCTGCTTTGATCATTCAGCTGTGACATCATGACCTACCGAATTGATTCATATTATAAATTGTCTTTTGCATTTTGCTGTAATTAAGAGTCTTTATGTAAATTTTAGTTACATAGGAAATTGCATGCACGCATTGTGTGTAAAAGTTTGAAATACTGAACAGCTCATGTTCTCGCCTACACATCTCCCTCCTCCCATACCGTTGATGAAGCCTGTTCAAACTGCAACCTTGAAACTGTGCTGGCTTTTTTCTTTTTCTTTAGTCGCTCAGGCTATTTTTAACACTAGCAACAGTTTGAAACCGTTTTCAGTTTTCTGGTTCTAAATATATATCGCTCAAGGACAGACATATTCTCATGTGTTCGGTGGATTTCTGGAACTTTTAAAAACGCGACTGCATCATGTGTTTTGTTCACATTAGGGCTTTTCAGTTGGTGTTGAATTATCCTAACCCTGGTTTATTCTAAACACAGGGTAAACGGAAATCCGTGGTTATCTTGCTTCACACTGCTCAAAATTTACCCGGGGTTGACAATTAATCCTGGATATGCATAAACTCACGTTTCACACAACCCTGGGTTAGCGTTCTTATTTGCATATTTCCGGTGTGTCAGTAGCCTATCATTGATTGGATGAACGCAGCATGCGAACTGTTTACATAAAAACTATCATTACCTATTGCCGACTAGACTACTATCGAGCTTATACTACTGAATGGACATTTCGGACCAAAAAGGTGTGAAGGAATCCGTTTTTTGTCAGCATTTGACATTTTTCCTTTCAACTTTCGAACGCTGAAAATAGGCTACAATGCTCTGTGTTTCCGTGACCCAATCATGCAAATATGAGTATGCCATTGGTTGTCTGTTGCTAGCTGTAACATTCTAACACCCCATTGTTTCACACTGTACAAATTTGGCACCCTAATGCGGGGTTAACCCTGCAAAAGGTTTTATACCCGGGGTTAAAAGCGTGCTAAGAATTTCTTCTTAATTACAAGTGTGAAACGTTCCTTTACCCGGGGTAAAAAGCGGTGCTAACCCCACTTCTAACTCACATGTGAGAAACGTTCCTTTACCCGGGGTAAAAAGCGGTGCTAACCCAACTTCTAACTCACAAGAAATGTTCCTTTTACCCAGGGTAAAAAGCGGTACTAACTCCGCTTCTAACTCACAAGTCTGAAACGTTCCTTTTACCCACGGTAAAAAGCGGTACTAACTTCGCTTCGAAATCACAAGTGTGAAACGTTCCTTTACATGATGTTTTATGAACAAAGTTTGGGAGGAGCATGTTCAGATATTTAACCTAATTAAAATTGGAGGAGCACATTCAGTTAATCAACTCAATAAACGAGATAAGAGTTATGTAAAGCATACTTACCTCTGTTCCATGACAGTTTTCCAGCATCCCTCCACCACCCCATATCCTCATTTATCTATTCCTATTCCAACCTGGGATGGGGGGAGTACTCTGGGTTCGGGCCGAATTCCGAGCTTGGAGCCCTCTCCTCGGACAGCACACCAAATACGCATAACCTTTACTCTCTATAATTATATGTAAGTGTGAACTCGTCAACCGGGGTAAAAAACTGTGTTAACTCCAGAATAACTCGGGGTTAATCGCAGTGTGAAAAGCCCTAAAAAGTTAGAATATTGTGGTGCAATATTGGATGGATGCTTGTGTTTTGGTTCTAGCATCTTTTCCATACATCACCTCCAGAGGTGACTTTTCTTTTGTCCTGGAGTTAAATGAGCCTGAGTCACAGTTCCTGTTTGTAATATCTTACATCCTATGAGGTATCTGGCTGCCATTATCTGCATCAATACTGTCTTTTTCATCTTTTTTTTATGTCCAACCTGTGCAATTATGGCTATTACTGATCCAATAACAAAATCTTTTAGCCTTTAAACTAATGGATGTAAATGGGAGGCTGGATGACAAGAACAGAGGGGACAGACTGTTGGACAGCCACAGCATTTGACGTCAGAACATATGCTATCTATATTGATGACAAGTTTTGCTGGATGATGTGGACCTGGCCCTTGGGAGAGAGAGATGGAGAGGCCACCCTAACCTCTGAGCTCCCACTGGACTTTTTTTGTTGATTACGTGGGTGGCACGGCCATCTGCTGAAATCATAAAGATGGGGGATGGTATTTCTTGGAGAAAATGTGTAATGCTCATAATCTGTTCACTTGTACAGTACATCTTTAATTTACATTGAACTTTGGTCATTTTTTAAAAATCGAAAGAACACTTGGATAATTATCCTGCTTTCCAGGACAATGCGAAATTCAGCTCAGATGGTCAGTCTTGTCTCATGTTGCTTATGCCACCACTTTCGCAAAACTTTTTTTTGTTCTAATTTGGACAGTCAGGACAATATGTATAATTTTTTGGCCACAGAATTGTTATCTTTGTGATC
Source organism: Siphateles boraxobius (assembly GCF_051911475.1). Classification (NCBI taxonomy): domain Eukaryota; kingdom Metazoa; phylum Chordata; class Actinopteri; order Cypriniformes; family Leuciscidae; genus Siphateles; species Siphateles boraxobius. The sequence goes on from NW_027508788.1 coordinate 8,385,395, forward strand.
AAAATATAGTTTTGATAAAAAAAAAATGCCCAATGTGTCTCATTTGTAATATCCATGTCTTTTTCTACACATTCTTTCTTTTGTTCATGGGTTTATACAAGAAGCCGATACTTGACCGTCTCTGTATTTCTGCACCCATGGCAACGGAGCTGCAGTATCTTAGTAACAAAATTTGCGCATTGCAAGATATACAAAACGATGGTTCTTCTCAAGCACACCAATTTGATCCTAACATGAAAAAGTAATAACATTTAACCTATCCCAATGATTTGAAATAAAATGAAATGTATTAATATTGCCTATACTAAAACCAAAAGTAAAGGGAAATGGTCTCCTTATATGTTCAAAAGGTTGCACTGTGTATTTCAATGACTTTATATTTTGGGAATGCGACAAGCTTCTTTATCCAGTATTTTGTGAAGAAAACTAAGAATGGAAACTCACCTTGCCATTGCTATCCCGCTTTTAGTGCTAAATCACTTGGAAGGTCAAGTTATCTGATTCTTTCTGGTTTGAAGATACGTTTTTTTTTTTTTTACCTTTTCATCTTCTTGAAAATTGAAGACGATTTGTGTGGGATGGAAATGTTCAAATTACAAAAAAAAAAAAGAGAGAGAGAGAGAGAGAGAGAAAGGTAATAATTCAAATTTCACAGCACTTAAGAGTACACATCTGTTGTTAAAGTCATTCATGGCTATCAGAGAACAATATGTTTTAATGGCCTGGTTGTGACGTATATTTGAGGGGGTGGATGGGAAAATTACTCTTCTTTTTATAACCCAGTGTAACATTACCCTTGTTAACCACAAAATAGGCCCATTTTCCTCTGCATGTGAAAATAACTAACCTTGTTTATTTTTAGACACAATTCGGTTATTTATAGACAGGCATATGAACGTTTGTTTACTTTTAAACAGATGTAACATATATGAATTTAATTTCCGTTACAAGCGGATTAAAAAGGCTTCGTGGATGGGTGTTGAATGCTTGAATCTGATTGGTTGAGGAACGTTCTAAGGTGTGCAATTATTTTCAGGGAAACGCACAACTAAAGTAGTTCCAGACAGGTCTTGACCGCATTGCAGTTCCACACCACTTTGCCAAACGATTTCAGTTATTTCAAATGTCTTTACAGATTACAACAGCAAACCAAAACCCACAACGACACTGACCAAGCAAATAAATATAGTAAACAATAGGATAAAATCGACAAATAATTTCCATGTTTTTGTTTTGACCAAACAAAATCAAGTCGCTTCGCGTCGTGACTGATTTACCACCTCAGGTGTGCACTATTTTGACTCAAGTGGCTCAATCTTAAGTTTATCAAGCGACGAGAATACTTTTTGTGCGCAAAAAACAAACAAAAATAACGACTTTATTTCAACTATTCATTTCCTTCTCTGTGGGCCTCTAGTCAGTTAACGTAGTGTGATTTCGTAGAGCTACGTCACACGTAGGCTCACTATTGGCCGACGCTGGTCATGTGTGTGATGCGTGTGACGTATAACAACAGAAGTTTACGCTATTACTATAGTGAACTGACTCGAGGCCCACAGAGGAGGAATTTAATAGTTGAAATAAAGTCGTTATTTTTTGTTATGTTTTGCGCACAAAAAGTATTCTCGTCGCTTGATAAACTTAAGATTGAGCCACTGTAGTCACTTGGACTATTTTAACAATGTCTTTAATAACTTTTCGAGGCTGGCAAGTTTCAATCCTTTTGAAGCCAATGGACTAGTATGGAGGAGTGATCCAGCTCTCAGATTTCATCAAAAATATCTTAATTCGTGTTCCGAAGATGAACGAAGGTCTTACGGGGTTGGAACAACATGAGGGTGAGTAAATACTGACAGAATTTTCATTTTTGGGTGAACTATCCCGTTAATCTCATCCTGTTGCTGGATATCCAGAGGCTTGTGGTACCTTCAAAGAGACAATTTAAGAAAAATCTGGAGAATGTAAAATATTACCGCACCGACTCATGTGATTGTTAGTGTGCTGAGCTACTCCTATCACACCTACATCCATCTGCTGCACTGCCCACAAGCCCTCTGTGCCAACACTGACCATCAATGAGCTCATCATTTCCCTGCTGGATCTACACTTGGCTAAATTCACACTTATCATTTGACAATTCACTACATGCCGTTATAATTAACACACAGATCCTTTCACACACATAGCAGTAATAAATCAGGCGCTGACTCAAATAGAACTTCCTACTCGTTTTTCCATTGTTCCACAACAAGTGCGAGATGACCAGTCCATTGATGAAATTATGTAAAAAACACAAGCCTTTTACACTTCAATTAGCATGTAAATGTATCACTTGTCATATAGTCATTGTTACTTTTTTATCCATTAACTTCTTCAGCTGTTCTGTCTTTTTGTGTATGATGTAGGCCTTCTACAGTAAATTTGTTTTTACAAAAAAAACTTCAACTCTTGTAGTAAATACATAGTATTTTCAGAATGAAAATATTAGGTAGAGTAGTTTCGAAGTACAGTAGACCTATAACATATGTGAAATTTATTTTAAGCAACACATTTGTGAACTTTGCCCCTTAAACGCATGTAATAATGGATCTTTCAGCTAATAGCAAAAAGGTAAAACTCATGTGTTCACCAGTGTTACACTGTCACCATGTGGAGACACCTGAGTAATACATTTCACTTATTAAACCTTCAACACTTAAAATCAGGAGAAATTAAACCGAAATTATTAGCATGTACAAAAAATGGGATATGTTCAGCCTATATAGACAAGAAGGGAAAGATTATAAAAAACAAAGATATGAAGGGAGGATTAAGAAATATTTTTTACATTTATTTACTTTAACAATGTAATTATGCAAATATAATAAAACAAACAAAAAAACATTTTTGTATCATTAAGGAGACTAATTGTGGAAACACAAGCAGAAGTGAATTCAATACGCATTAGATAAAATGCAGCAATATGCTTAAGAATGGTTTCACAAATTATTTACAAAGAAATGTGTTCTTATGTTTCATTCAAGGCCCATAGAGACCTGTGTTTGTCTTTAGTTTGTTAGTGTTTTCTGAGATACTACAGTATTACACTAGATACATGTAATTACAAAGGTACTTTGGAATATGTGTTGTATGTAGGTTAGATATAAATATACTGTGTGTGTGTGTGTGTGTGTGTGTGTGTGTGTGTGTGTGTGTGTGTGTGTGTGTGTGTGTGTGTGTGTGTGTGTGTGTGTGTGTGTGTGTGTGTGTGTGTGTGTGTGTGTGTGTGTGTGTGTGTGTGTGTGTGTGTGTGAGACAATGAGTCCACGCTGATAAAGTGAGAGTAATGAATGTTCAGATGCTTTAGCACTTCCCGGAATAGGCACACAGTCACAGGCCAGTCAGATACAAAAAAAGACAACTTCACATTATTAGCTGGTGAATTCTGGAAATGTGTTCCCAATTCTTAACACATAAAAGTTAAAATAGACTGAATTAAAAATCTTCTGTTATTCAGTATTTGTCTGTTTATCCCTCCATTTCTCTCTCCTCAGAAAGCATGAGGCCCAACATAAACGGAGAGACGAAGAACAGAGCTGGTCTGGTAGTTCATGAGAGGATTGACAGACACCATCTCCAAATCGAGGACGTACTCCTTCGGTCCTGTCACTGCTCGGGCCAAGACTAACATGGCACCGATGTTGTTGATTTGCTGGGGACAAGAGATGAAACAATAAGACAAAATATTAAAGATTCTGCACTATTAGGTCACTAATCAATATAAACAAATATGTGTCAATGATCATGTATTAATAATATAATAAAATGTTATTATAATAAAATAAAATAAAATATTACTGGCCCCAATCTTTTGAATGATAGTGTATTCTATAATATAATATAATATAATATAATATAATATAATATAATATAATATAATATAATATAATATAATATAATATAATATAATATAATATAATATAATATAATACAGTATAATATAATATAATTAAAATGATTGGGGCCAGTCTTTTTTTAAAGTAACATTTATTCAGCAAGAATGCATTTAATAAATGCTGTTCTACTGAGCTTTCTATTCATCAAAAAATAATTAAATATATATTATATGTATAAAATGTTTTTGTAAATTTACAAAATTGTCTTCACAGTTTCCACAGAAATATTAAGCAGCTCAACTATTTTAAATATTGATCATAATAAGTAATGTTTGTTAAGCAGCAAATCAGCATATAAGAATGATTTCTGAAGGATCATGTGACACTGAAGACTGGAGTAATGATGCTGAAAATTCAGCTTTTACATCACAGGAATAAATTACAAATTAAAATACAAATCTGTTATTTTAATTTGTAATAATATTTCAAAATATGACAGAATTTACAGTATTTTTTATCAAATAAGTGCAGCCCTGGTGAACATAAGAGAGATATTTTTACCAGTCGATTGATTGATTGATTGATTTTTATTTCTGGATCCAAGACAATAAAACAGTAATCCAAAGGATAACATACTGAAGTAAAATACTTATTTCCAGCACGGTCCTTGGTGTTACACACAAGAACCAATAGACAAGAACCAAACAAACCAGACTAACTAAAAAAAATTAAAAAAAATACAGTGTTAGGAGGGGGGTAAAAATTGCTTGCTTTTTGCTTGCTTAGGGTTGCTTTTAATAAGTACCATATAAATCACACATTATGTAACTAAAGTTTTGAAACTGATGTATAAAAGGCATTGCGTCTCTGACTAACCCGTATGTAGAATTCTCCCTTTTCGTCTCCTGAACGAATGCGGAAGGAGTTGTTGGCTCCAGGATAGACGCTGGTGGCCTGGATCTGGAAGATGTCTGAGGGAACTGAGCGTTCAGAGGTGATGCTCATGTATCGATGCACAATGGAGAAAGGCATGTCACGACACTCTGGCTTCACCACTGGACATATACAACGACTGGACAGAAAGAAAGTGACAAAAATGGAAGGAAAAAAACGGAGAAGGGTGTTAAATACTAGAGCTGTAAATCGGATGGTTCATCACGATACGATATGATATCGATTCTCATAGCCAACGATACGATATTTGCCGATACCTCAAAAAATTCAGCGGTACGATTACGATTCGTTTTGATTCAGTTGTATATCGATAGTTGTATCAATATTATTATATTATGTGATTAATTTACACAAAGTTACATTTTATACATTGATATGATCATATCAATGTATTGTTACACCCCTATTAAATACTGAAAAGTGCCAAAACATGACTGATTCAGTTAAATGTTGTCTTTAAAAATGACTCACTTCTCTGAGACCTGGACGTAGGGGTCTTGGCACTGGTTGGAGTCCAGACACTGATGCCCTCCATGGATGTTCACACAGACCTGTCTCTCCCCACACAGATGAGTGCCTGTCTCACACTCATTCACATCTACACACAGAATTATTATGACAAGCTGAAACCAAGGGGAATGTAAGAGTCATTTAGTGCTATAAATTCTGTAGGGTATAAGGAAGAACAAGCAATTTATTTTTATATTATTTTCTATTATGCTTCTTTACATTTTCAGCTTTCTTTAGAGTGTAATGTCGCTGATTGAGCATGAAAAAGGTCTGCAAAGTTACAAAGCACAAAGTAATTTCAAAGGGAGTTATTTCTCTACGTCAGTACGCATGTCAGGGGTGAGGCTTGGTTGAGTTAGTTAATAGTCTGTCTAGTGGTTATTGTAAGGGGCATTACATTTTCAAAATATGCTCTAATCACAACATACTGGTCCAGCAGACCAATCAGAGCAAATTGTGCTTTTCGGAAGGAGGGGCTTCACTGTAGGATCTAAACAGAGTGTTACAGACAGACAGGGAAGAGAGGTGCTGCAACAACATGAAATATGTGAAAAATAATGTGTTTTTTGAACATTCAAGCATGAAAATCTTTTCTAGTAAACCACCCGAAAAATCTAGACTTCATAAAAGCATAATATGGCCTCTTTAAATATGGGGACTTTTACCTTGGCAGAGTCGTGTTCCAAGTAGCTCGTAACCGTCTGGACAAACACAGGAAAATCTTCCAGGCTCATTCATACACTGAAACTGGCAAAGGAAACTGGAATAGCTGCACTCATCAACATCTGGGAGAGGAGAAACAAAGACAGTCACATTCGGTCCATCATCAATTGGTCAAGAACTATTAAGCTAATGTCTTGTGCACTAACCATTGCACGAGTATCCATCAGGTCCCAGGTCATAGCCCTGATCACAGCGACACAGGAATGTGCCATAACTGTTGTAACACCTTTGCTGACAAGGTGCTCCCATCTCACACTCATTTACATCTGACAACAAAGAACAGATGTTAGAAGTGCTGTGCTAAATAACATTTCTGAATAGAAAGCATTAAAGTGAAAGTTTGCACATTAAAAAAATATATTTATTTATACTTAAATAAATGTGTATTAGGTTTTTTGTCTTAGCATCTGCAATGTTCTGGGAAGGTTAGTTTAGAGTTATATAGGCTGTTACAACATTAACGCAACGCTCTTGAAATGTTTGGTCCAAGTCTTTGGTGTTTACTGGGACCATCATGTCATTCCAAACCTGTATAACGAGTAATTCTGAAGTATATTCATTCTGCCATTTTCCATACAACAAAACTGAATAGAATAGGTGCTATACCGTAAAAAAAAAGAAACAAAAGAACTAAGAAATAAGTTTCTGCTTAAAATTTTTTAACTACTGTAGGCCTATACTCAAATTGACAGTATATCAACTCAAAGTCTTTCAACTTTTTTTTTGGCTCATTTAAATAACATAAAAAATTACAACTTTATTTGAATCTTAAATGAACTTGAAATCGGTTAAATTATTTTCATTTGAGTTAAAGTAATGAAAAAAAAACATGTTGCCATGATCATTTAAACATTTTTTTACAGTGTGTTGATCTAAAAAAAAGGGCAAAAAGCATAATGAAAGTGCCAAAAAATCAGTAATATATTTTATGTCTCATTCATGTTCATTAACGTTATATAAATACATATGGACATTAATGATTTATTTTCAAATAACATAACAAATCAAACATGGCATTCACCTCAAACAGAGCTATTATATAGTGCAAGTGCACATGCACAAGTCGTATGAATCACTTTATGCTCATTTTATGGTTCTTTTCTGTCTTTTATGGAGCCCCCATGGCCATTCATTTGGAAAACATCTTGTTCCATGGAGGAAAGAAGTTCGAAACAGTGACAGAATTTTTATTTTTTATTAAACTATTCTGTTTAAAAAGGCATTTTGATTAACCTGTCAAACTGATGATGTGAGTGCGTAAGAACATTTTGTTTTTTGGAATATGTACAGTATCTGGTTTAAGGACTTACCAACACAGGATCGGTTGTTTCCTGCCAGCTGGAATCCAGGCTCACATTCACAAGAGAAAGATCCTGGCACATTCACGCAGCGATGCTGACAGTACCTGTACCTGCACTCATCAATATCTAACAGCAGAAGGAAAGAAGACACTGTCTGTAGAATAGAAGCCTAATACAAATTGGCCAGGATGAGTCTTGACTGCAGGTTACTATAAATCTTTAATAGTTTCTCTCTGTGAAAATGGCCATTAAAGACACATCCATATTTTAAAGACAGACGTTAAGACTGATCATGTCTTCTCTCACCAACACACTCTATGCCAATCTTGCTGTAGCCGTCAGGACACTGGCAGGTGTAGGTGCCCACGGTGTTGATGCACTGCTGGCTGGGCTGGCAGTCATGCATGTCCAGTTCACACTCATCAATGTCTGTCCAATACACACACACAATGAAGAGCTTCTGTACACCACACTGATGCACATATTCAATCTAAAACCATATAGGATTTCCCACATTTGCCTTTAAATAACTCACCCACACAGGTTTCTCCTTGGGCCCTGTAGCCTACGGGACAGGGGTTAAAGGCCTCGTTAGTCTCCACAGGCACACTGGGCTCTGATTGGCTGGAGGACTCAGGTGCGGTGACCACATGGGCAGAGCGAGGAAGGCACAGGTAACCACCATAGTGATTGAAGCATTTCATCTCTCCTTGACATGCCCCCTGAATCGTATCACACTCGTTTATGTCTAAGTAAAATAGAGAAAAGAATTTAGGTTTCTCACCAGGTGAGAAGTCATTTGAAGGTTCCTTTTTTATAAGAATATATATATTTTTTTTTTATTAAATGCTAGACATGTAAAGAAATATCATATGTATATACATTGGTTCGAATTTTTATCAAATGTTTAAATCTTTAGCAACTCAAATCATACAGTATATTAAGATTTTTTTGTTTGTTTGTTTCTTACATGGATAGTTCACCCAAATATGTAAATTCAGCCATTATTTACATGTTCCAAACCTTAATTACTTTCTTCTATGGTATTTTTTTTTTTTTTTGCTTACCAAAACTGTTTGGTTACCAACATTCAAAATATCTTCTTTTGTGTTCCACAGAAGAGAGAAAGTCCTTCCGGTTACGAAAGACATAAGGGAGAGTAAATAATGACATTGTTTTTGGGTGAACTGTATCCCTTTAAGAGAGTCAAACATTTAAAAAACAGCCAAAGACCTTAGAAATGTCTTTGTGTATATTAAATTTACCGAACAAAATCATAAAAATGTGAAGTTTACAACTATATTTTGGTAATTTGTATCAAAGTCTCTCCCTTGGAAAATCTCTGATGTGTATGTCAAGATATTTGACGGTGAAGTGGGATTTGGACCAATAAGATTTCAACATGGGCGGGGCTACCGCGAGTCACAGAAATAGGAACCTACCAAATGTAGGGATGGGCGATACCACTTATTTTGTTTTCGATACGGTACCGATACTTTCAAAGCCAGTATCGCCGATATCGATATCTTAAATTATTGAATTACTAAGATTAAAATGGGTAATGATACCGACTTAACATTTTATTTTAAAGGCATTTTAACAATCAATACGCCTTAATTGGAATTTATTAGATTATATTTTTATTTACACATGGTTACAATGTTTACTTGTAGTGGTAACCATGGAAATCTACAAAATATTACAGGCCTAGTTGAACTATGATCATTTTAATGTTCATTTTCATAGGGGACTACCAGTGACCGGCTGTTGCACCCATAAAATGCAACCTTTTTATTCTGACAGTGCATGATTTATATTAAAATTAGTTACTGAATAGAACTATGAACTTTTAACATTCAAAAAATAATTTATTTGCACAAACTAGGCTACAATTTAAATTAGTTTATTGTGAAATAGCTCAAACATATGATGTTTTTCTGTCTTCTGTTCAGCATTGTTCTGGGCAGCGTTTCCCAAAGCATCAATGGTTTCTTGTGATACTTTTGGGAAACGCAGCCCTGTTTGAATCCATTGTCGGCAGTGTGTGAACGCTCTCTGTGATTGATTGCTTCTGACTTGCAGCATTTGCGTGTGTTCAGATAAGCAGGAAAATAGTTATAATAGACAATTATTTACTAAACAGGTTATTCAATTCAATTAATATTGTACGCATTAAACTTCTTGTCAAATAAACAAAATCACTGGTAAAAAACAAAACAAAACTGCAGTATCGATATTTTTATTTGAGTATCGATACTATCGATACTTGCCGTCAGTATTGATATATCGATACTTTGTATCGATACGCCCATCCCTAACCAAATGTTATTAATGTCGTAATCATGTTAATACATGTATCTGGCATATTAAGGTAGGCAGAATAGAAAGTATTTTAACATCAAAAAGCATTACATGTACATAAATTATATCATTTATATGAAGCAGGATTTTGGACCAATGTGATTTTGAAGTGGGTGAGGTCACCCTGCACAGTTAGGCCTACATCTGAGTACAGCTTGTTTTGATCGCCTGCGCTTTATCGCCTCGCGTCTGATCGGGACATAGTGTGTTTTAACATTCAAAGATGCAGCCAGACGGATTGTGCATGTGACATTTAACCAACAAAATAATTAGAGGAGAAATGCATCACTTTCTCATCATCTCTCTCTCTTTCTCTGGCACATGACCTTCCACCCACCTCGACAGAGTTGAGTCTGCACGTCCCACTCATAGCCATCTGTACACTCCTGGCAGAGAAAACACACTTTATTATGTGTTATCTTTAATCATTAGCAGTCTCACTCAAACACTTTCATTGAGAGGAACATGACTTCTAATGCAAACTGCTGACAGCATGCAATACCACACTATAAATCGGGAGTTATGTAGGAAGGCAGATAGAAATTTACACGTTCAAGCATGAAGAGGACGGCAGAAGGGACATGGAGAAATTGTCAAATGACTTACTGTGTAAGAGTCACGTTCAGCAGGAGACTGACAGATTGTAGCAGGAAAAACAAGCAGACCCACACAAAGTAGCACATATGTGGCCTTCATAGTTACAGGGTACAGGACACTCACACTGCCACACTCACAGCTGGATGGATGAACAAATGTATAGATGTCGTAAAGGCACACTCTCACTCCAAAGAGGCCGATAAGAGAGAGAACAGATGTGCAAGGTCTGTTCGTCTCCTCTGGTAATATAAGGAGGGGGCAGACAGACAGGTGGGGGTGAACCCTTGTAAAAAAAAAAAAACAAGAACAAAGGTAATTGCTAATAAATGTGTTAACAGGGAGAGGACAAACACACATTTGGAAGCAGTGAAAGTGCCCTGTTGAAAAGGCCAGCATTGCTGATCACCTCCATATGTTTCGTTTTGGATACTGGTGTGTGTCACCATTAGGATTGTTATTTAGCTTTATGATTTACACTTACAGTACAATATAAACACTACCCTGTATAGACATTAAAAATGACAAACTTTAAAATTAAAAAAAATATATATATACAAATATAGTATCAAGATTATGCTAAAATAACACTGATCTAGGTTAATGTTAATTTATATATGATCAAATAATACTTTTATTCATATTCATGCTTTCATAAATCATTATATATTGTTAATTTATACAAGGTGAAATATTAAAATGTATTAGCATGCGTAGAAATTAGAATTGTTCTAGATTAATAAATGCTGTAAGAGTACTGTTTTTTGTTAGTTCATGATAGTTAACCAAATTAACCTTATTGCAAGTGTTTATAATATCATTTTCCAGCAGCTTGACCAGCATAAACTTTCCTGAACCAGCATGGAAATTCATAGTTTTTTTTTTTATCCAAGTGAGATAAGGTTTACATAAATATAACAAAGTCTTGAACAAATATTACACCATGGCATATGTGATACTGTAAGTTATAAATGCACGTTTAAGATTTTGATGTTGATAACTAGGCTGTTCTTGGAAACAAGACAAGTCGGTGCATATAATCAGATATTGCATGCAGACTTTCCATTCCTCACATTCAGTGATCTGGAGACAGTATTCATGCGTTCATCTTATCCTACTGTACACAAAAATAATGGTAACATTAACTGGTTTTAATCAAGTCAAATCTAATATTTAATCACAGAATCAACCTTAACACATTTATTTATGTCAGCAAAACTAATAAAAGGTTAGATATAGCTTTTTGAGGAAACAATTGTGTGTTACTACTTTTTTAACAGAGGACTTTATTGTCTAAAATGGACATTATCTCAACTGTTCTGGCCTTTATAAACGCGTTACACTGCAATAAAGAATTTATAATAAGGCTTTATTATTTGTTTTTATAGCTGCTCCATCTTATCTCTCTAACTTCACCCTTCATTATCCCTTTAGGACTCTCAAATCATCTGACAAGCTACATCTGCCCACTCATGTTTCAGGATTTAAGATGATCTTTCTCTGTAGCTTTGAGTTTTTTGGGTACTTAATTATCTTAACCATTTGAAACATTATACCATCTTGTACATTACTTTTTTTTTTGTGCTCTATAAATAAACTGACTTGACTTTCCTTTGATTTCTAAGAACTTGCTTTACTGTTTGTCCTGGAACGGTGGAGTTGGCCTGCCTATAAGAGGCAGTAACATGGTCAGTGTCTGAACTCTGCAGGATATGACTACAGAGGCAATTCCATGCACTCAGATCCGTCCAAAAATAAGCCGCCAGCCTTTTCTGCAATCCTCAACTATAACAGTTTAAATTCGACCTGAAGATTTCTGTCACATCTGGCAAAGCATTGAATAATTTCCTGTCACTCATTTCATTATTAAACATTTCATTGTAGTAGAAGTTGCAAGGAAACAATGAGCTGTAAAGTCCTGGAATGATTTGAATTCATTTTCTCATGAATGCTTTCTCTTCATGTACGCTTAAATAATCTCACTTAGATAACTTACTTCTATACTCAACTTTAAACATTGCAAATGCACAGGAGTCAAATAGATGGTTTGAAACTCACTTTACTTGATCTGTCTGGCAGAAGTTGTGTTGTTCGTCTGTCTCTATGGCTATGGATTTCTCTCTCCCTCAGCATAAAGCGGCCTGTTTTTCAGCACAGACAGGATACACGTGATAGCTGTGTATTTCGAATGTGAGGAAAGGTGCAATGCTATTGAAAGGAGCTAAGGACAGCCCACTTCTTTCCCTCCACCCACTCCAGTACGGCCCCTGCATCTCTTCCACCCTTCACCCTCCTGTCCCCCCCCCCCCCCCCCCCCCAAAAGATTCAAATTCCTGGTTCCCAAACCAAATCCCAAATCTATTATGTTTTGTCCGCTCACAAAACAATCCACCTGGGTTTTATTAAGCAAATCCTGTGCAATTCATAGGCCTTAATCACTTCCCATTTTTAATACACTTTACCTGGTTAACTTTCATCCTGATCAAGCTCGCTTATGTCTGACGCTGCTGGATATTTACTGGGGGATGTCAAAAAGGAATGCAGACACAAATTAACTGGGCAAAAAAGGAGGCAAAGCCTGATTTGACTGTAACACACAACCCAGTGCCAGGAACATTGTGCGTCTTCATTACACAAAGAATTAGGAAGCATTAAGACAATGGCTTTGATGGAAACAACAGAGCTAGCCTACTTTCAGAAACAGCAGGAGTGCCGGGGAAAGTTCCCATGAGGACTCTTCTGCAGATATCCAGAGGAAATTTCCATGACCATTTGTAGGGGGTGACAGCTGTCCCAGCTCTGGCCTTTTATAAGGTAGTAAAAGTTTCTCCTCATCCATCCACTGCAGAGCTGACCAGCCCCCCTGCTGATGACCCACACCCGCTGGGCACACAAACAGGTAGTTACTATTACCCAAATAATAAGTAACAGGACTATCCTAATGACCACTTTTAAAACCAGCAATTAAGGCAGATTTTGTTTTTACTATTGTACAAGAATACTTTGATATACAGAGGGATCTGAGGTAGTAAAATTTAGCAAAGAGAGATTTATTCACGCTAACTGGCAACCAGCAATGAAAAGTTATGGTACATTTTCAGGATGCAGCTTTTGATGACACCCATGTATCTGTCCCATATGACTTGATGCCTGTGGAATAAACATGTTGTATTTTTAACAAATGTTTTTTATATGATAAAGTGATCACAAACACGCATAAATGCATGTAAACTAACCTGAAAGCCTGAAGCGTGTGCACAAAGCTGCTGTAGTCCCTGAGGAAAAGTCTTAGGTCTCTGATTGTCCATTTATCTGACCGGCACGGTTCAACGAACTGCGAGGAGAAGCGAAAATCATTCTGTCACATTCAACCTGGGACTATTCGGGGACAAATATCACATCATGGCGTGCAGTTTATCTACAGTGTCAGTGCATTACCTTCTCCACAAGGTCGATGAACAGATCCCGGACATCTTTGGTGTGTGTGAGTTTTGAAGTAGAGCTCTTGACAAATTCTAATGTTCATCCACGTTATCCAACATAAAACAAAGTAATTAATAAAAACAGATTTTATACAAACATACAAATATATGGGGTTGGACAATGAAACTGAAACACTGGCTGATATAGTGTTGGATGTTTCACGCCTATGCACGGACCAGTGGACAATCTTCACTAATTTTACATTCATTACTAAGTAATTAATTACTGTAATTGAATTTCTTTTCCTTTGAAAAAGTAAAGGATTACTCTTAATTTTTCTGTAATTTAATCACAGGAAATAACAGTTGTATAGACTATAGAACAATTCTATATAAAATAAAACAAGAGTGGATTTAACATCAAAATTGAACAACTAATGTTAAACTGTATGTTGTTAATGTAGCTTTATCCCTTTAAATACTTTGGTCAGTTCAATAATAATTTATGTGATTTTATATTATTTATTTGAAAGAATTAAAGGGCAGTTTCATGTCTATCCTTTCTATTGTTCAACTGGTTGAGGTTGATATGGGATTTAGAAAGTAATTAGTAACAAGCAATCCAATACTTTTTAGAGAGTAATTAGTACAATAATCGAATTACAGTGTTGAAGATGTAATTAGTAGCTAGTAATTAATTACTTTTTTTAACTAACTCAACACTGGCCTAAAAGGGATGTCCGGCTACTAAATCGGATTCCATCAAACCACAACTGCCCAAATCACTGCAGAATTAAATGCGCACCTCGACTCTCCTGTTTCCACCAAAACTTTTCGTCGGGAGCTTCACAGAGACAATACTTATGGTCAGGCTGCTAAAGCCAAACCTTTGGTCACTCGTGCCAATGCCAAATGTGTTTCATTGGTGCCAAGAGTGCAAATCTTGGGCTGTAGACAATGTTAAACATGTGCTGTTCTCTAATGAGTCCACCTTCACTGTCTTTCCCACATCAGTGGGAGTTACGGTGTGAAGAAGCCCAGAAGAGGTTTAACACCCGGACTGTTGCTGCCCAGAGTGAGGCACGGCGGTGGATCAGGGATGTTTGGGCTGCAATATCATGGCATTCTCTACTGTACTTGATGGCCAAGAACTACCAAACCATTCTGGAGGACCATGTGCAGCTAATGGTATAAACTTCGTACCCTGAAGGGCCGTGAATCAGCATGATAATGCACTGATACACACAGCGAGACTTGTGACAGAATGGTTTGATGAACATAAATGTGAAGTTGAACATCTCCTATAGCCTGCACAGTGACCAGATTTACATATTATTAAACAACTTTGGGGCATTTTGGAGGAGCGAATCAGAAAACTTTTTCCTCCACCAGCATCACATAGTAACTGGGCTGCGGTTCTAAGAGGAATGGCTCAAAATCCCTCTGGCCACTGTAAGAGACGTGTATCTGTCATTCACAAGACGAAATGATGCGCTATTAGCCACAAAAGGAGGCCGTACACCATAATAATAAATGATTGTGGTCTCAGTTTCATATATATATATATATATATATATATATATATATATATATAACACATACAGTACATGAGAATGCATAAACCTGTAATGTCTTTTCTTTCCAATTAATTTTGCTTCATTTCTATAACATTTCCAATTATGTATTTTTCAAATAGTTCCTAATTAGTGGCCATAGGCTGAATATTTTTTGCACTGTCACCTCCCTGCTTGCTTAAATTTTACTCTGCCTTTCACCATTGCCAGTGCTACACAAAGATAATCTGATTGGTGGACTACCATGCAAATGGTAGTAGTTGCTGCTGTAGTGTTTCTTTAGTGCATATTTGTTATATTTATACATGCTTGTTTTCATAGTACCAACTTCTCTTTGAAATGCATTCTACTTGGTTTAGTGCAAACAGTTTTGCAGTGCATATTAGTAAGTACAGACACTGAGCTATCAGTGAACTGTCTCTTAAAGACAAACATCTTACCAACTGCCCCCATAGTTCAATAGCTGATGAGCTGACCAGCGCAAAAACAAAGTCCTGGAAAGACCAGTACTGTAGTACCCTGTCTCAAAAACGGCTTTTAGTATAGAGGACAATAGCAGCATAGATAGTCCCTGCAGAGAGACATGGCTGAATCAGTGAGAGGACAGGGGAGAGCGTGAAAAAACAAGCAAAACAGTAAGAGGATGAACAGAACAGAAACATCAGTTTTAAGATATGCCTGTGCGTCTCCTAGGTTTGGACAAGGTGTACAATTACTTTCAAATATAACTCCAAAAGCTTTCACTGGTGAAGCTGGTTGTATTAAATCACAAAAGCATCTTCATCTTTATAACAAGAACAGGTAACAAATTAATTTTTTGGCTCACATTTACATCCTTGGTATTGAAAAGTTAGAGATGGTCACAATTTCAATAGGTGGAACAGCTGCTCTTTAAAACTTGTAAGGGAATGGTGGAGAATATACTGTATATGCTTCATTTGGCCTCATGTGTGAAAGTCTCACCTTGCCACAGGAACAAGTAATGTTATATGTTCTCCACTAGGGGGCCTTTTAGCTCTTCCACCACTTTAAACACACCCTTGAAATTGCCAAACTGAGAAAAAGGTAAAAAGGGGTTAAAATAGTAATAATTTAAATTTAGGTCCCATTATTTGAGATTAGTTAATGCATTGACTAAACCTGCTACAGTGAGCAATATATTAGTTACAGTATTTATTAATATTCTCTGTTAACGTTAGTTAAAAGTGCTGTATGTCATTTTTTGACTGTTCTAAATCCTAAAAATACCATAATATATTTGCAGATATTTTAGAAAACATACAAAGTTCAAATACTTGTTTCTCCGAAAAACAATGCTACAGCCAGTTATTCTACTTTGAAAAGTGCATTCCATGTCTGAATGTTTTTGTTTTGTCCTGTGTGATCCCGCCCACTGCCAATTTACCCTTCAACACCCCGGTTTGCCAGAAAACACAGTGTATTGCTCCATTGAAGCCAGCAAACTAATTGGGTCAGAGATCCAGAATTCCACCCGACCTAAAAAGCCTCGGCATTCACATACACAGCTCTATAAACAGACATTATAGTACACTGACAAAATAAATTTCTGTAAAATAGCATTGCAAATCATGTAAAATAAAAGAAGCCAGAGTGTCTGCAGAACCTGTTGACAACAGCTCTTGAGTTCAATCCCAGTCTTTCAAATGATGTTGTCCAAGTCTTTTTTGGTCCCTTAGAAGAGTTTCTTACCGAGCACCTCACTGGCAAACACACTATCAAACTCATAGTACCTACAGAACAAATGTGGCATGAAACAAAAAACCTCAACAAAACACAGATGATGCCCTAGCTAACTAAAACTTCTTTGTTAATATTATAGAAAATGGATGCACACTCTAGTAGACCACAGACCTCTTAATAAGCATTGTTTGACGGTGAGGAGGACCAGTCCTGAACTGGTCCATGGTGTCGCTGTGCAAAACGCCTGCATTGGCATCACACCCCAGCAAGGCTCCTGCTTCCATCTGCGTTTTCACTGCATCTCTGACTACTTACCAAGATGAAAGTATATCATCACCTGAAATGTTAAACGGAAAAGTGCGTATTACAAGCTCATAAATATGTATTCTGTGTGTCCATCCAACCACAGTTGAACACGTCTTCATCCAGGACAGTGGTATTCCCACCAAATACATCTAACTCCATTGACATTTTCTTAAAAAGCAAGATGAAATAAATAAAATATGTTAAACAATGTATTAAAAACACATTTAATAAAACAATCTGATATAGCGGTCATAGCTGCTTTGACAAACATAACATTTTGAATGGTAACAACAAATGGAATGTCCATGTGGATTTAAAAAAAGTTTATTATTTGCTAAACAGTTTGTTGTACTAATTAATTGTTTTATGCTTAGGCCTTTATTTAAAGACAAATCTAAAATAATAAATGACCACTGCAACCTGTTTATTCAAAGAAAATTGAAGTCAAACTGATGAATTAGCTAAACTTATCATGTTATTTTTGTTTTGTAATGAAAGGTCAGTCAATAAAGACGCTGTTAAAGGCGCAGTGTGTTACTTTTGGCGACATCTAGCGGTTCGGTTACGAGTTTGCACTAAGGGCTCAGCCCACTGCTCACCCCTCCCTTTCGAAGAAGCTACGGTGGCTAAAACGGGACAAACATCGTCGTCTGAGACAGCAGAGAATAGCCAGAGTAAACCAAGTTTCTGTACCACAGTCCATTATAAACCACATCATGGATGAAGATTACAAAGCCATAGTCAGGTGAGGATCAAGGGTCTTAATACATAATATAATAATAGTAATCAGCTGATTGTCTCACGAACGTAACCAGCACATTCTCCCCACATAGGAAACCCATAATATAGCGAGGGAGAAGAACCACATGAAACTATGCAACTATATGTTTTTTCTAACAGGGTAGTAAAAGTTTAGCTGGCTAATATGAGCTGTTACTGTGGCTGAGCTGGTTAAAGCGTTAAGCCTTGTTTATACTCGACGCGTCCGCATGAGCCCAAAGGTGCATGCGGCAAAAATGACATGATTGTAACAACGCGCGCGCCTCCGCATCCCCTAGACACCACTTACTACACACAATAGGCTTTTTTCTCTGATTTTGAAAACTCGATCGACTTAAAATGCTTCCAAGATCGACGGGTTGGTGATTCCTGTAACTGTTTTACGGTCAATGACAAGAGTAGCCTACTAATCAGCTGTCTCACGAACGTAACCAGCACATTTATCCCCGCATAGCAAAGCCATAACACAGCGAGGGAGAAGAATTAAGTTACATGAAACAATCCAACTACATATTTACACCACTGACAAGGGAAAAGTCACTACTCACGGTGTTTATGGCTAGCTTCTTCTAGCTTTCTGCGGCTTCTCTTTCAAGGTAGTGACGAAACGCGCTCTGTAACGCTATTTGTTTGCTGTCGGCTACGGTAGAAACATGACGTCACAATATGGCAACCTTCATAGAAGGGGGTGCCCGCGGTTATGTAGATATAAATATCTCACTCTAAGGTAATAAAAACATTACGGTTTATTAAGTAAGTTATTTATACACCACTGAACACATAGTTATGGATGTCATATTGCATTTCTGTTAATAGATACTCAAAATGTTTCACACTGCACCTTTAACAGATGTTAAAATACTGCAAAAAGTGCATCACTCTGTAGAACCCATCTGCGAGTATGAACTTCTTTCTCATTTACAAATGCAAACATGCACATGCTGATCAATCTATATGCGCTTTATACAAACAATTAATAGCATATGAGCACTGACTGCTGCTGTGGTACATGTAACTGGCCGGAGAACTCACAGTCGTGTGAATCCTGTTCTGGTGGTTTGACTCCAGCTGAACTACATTCACCAGACATTGCCCTCGGTCTGATAGGATAATATGTGTGACTGCCACCTGCTGCTAAGGAATAAACAAAGCACATGATTGTAAAAACAGCTGAACAAAATGTTGAGAAATACCTGTACATTAACTTAATTCTTATTTTATGTTGAGCTGTAATGTCCTGGTATAACATTTTGCGCTTGTGTAACGTTTCTGACTTCTACTTTATTCACCAATTGCTAAACTTGCAACAGCCTAAGGAAACAAGAAATGAAATGATCTTTAATGTAAATAATTGACTAAATCTGCACATCTCCAAAGTAATTGTGTGGTAAAACTAGTGGAGGTACAGTTGCCTTTGGAAAAATTATATGATTTAGTCTTATTTTGAAAAGATAAATAAAAATAAAAATAACCTATGTTAATAACATTCAAAAAGATTTAAGTTTAAGTTACAACTTATTTTGTTAAAAAAATTAAATGTCAAATAAAAGCTAGTCTTTTGAAATTTGTATTAATCAAAGAATCCCATCACAGAAATAAATTACATTTTAAATATATCAAAATAGAAATCAGTCATTTTAGATTGTGATAATATTTCACAAAATTACTGTTTGTACTGTACTTTTGAACAGTCCATATTAGCTAAATAAATAAATGAATGTACAATTTATGGAGCTTATGCCCAGCCAATTTCCACCCGTACACCCATGGTACAAAAAAGATGTGACAGAGAAACACCATTTGAAGCTTCGGTTTATTACAAAAACGAGTAAAACAAATCTGCATGCAAGATAATAATTCTCAAGGTAGGCTTCCTGTATCACTGAAATATTTTTTAACATTTCGCTTTCTTTAACAAATATAAGCCTATTACGTTATATAATTAACAGCTGATCCGAACCAGCAGACTCAGCACTAAACATGACCAGCATTAGTGTTTATTCTGGGTTTGGGTCATTTAACTTGCAGATGGGCATATGTGCCTCAAAAACCAACTCTAGTCTTTCTCTCTCCCTTTCAAGTGCAGCGATCTCTTCTTCCAGTTGTGTCTTCACATGTTCCAAATGATCCGTCTCCTGAAAGAAAAAGCACAAGCTCAGGACATACAGCTAGGCGTCTGTGTAGCATAGTTTATACCACAAATAATAACCCGTCTCACATTCTGTAATGTGTCTAAAAGTATCCGACGGCGATCCCGACATCTGGCAGCTGCTACTCTGTTCCTTTCCCTGCGGATCCTTATCCTGTCAAGTTCCTCAGAGGACATCTATAAAAGAAGGCCGTCTTAAGACTAATTTCATTTAAGAACCATTAAGCTTAAAGGTTAAGTTCACCCAAAAATGAAAATGATCCCATTATTTACTCACCCTCAAGACATCCTAGGTGTTTATGGCTTTCTTCTTTCATCCAAACACAATCAGGGTTTTATCAAAAAATATCCTGGCTCTCCCAAGCTTTATAATGGGAGTGAATGGTACCATTTTTTTTAAGTCCAGCATCCATCCATCATAAAAGTAATCGACAAGGCACCAGGGGGTTAATAAATGTCTTCTGAAGTGAAGCGATGCGTTTGTGTAAGAAAAATATTCCTATTTAAAAATGTATAATCTATAATCACTAGCTTCCGGTAACGGCCGTACATCTAGTTCTAGCAGAAGGGTGACCTCTGACCCGACGCACGACGTATTGACGAAAGCGGAAGCACAGAGGATAGAGCAAAACAAAACAAAACAACAAATTAGAAGTCTAAAAGGAAAATGAAGAAAAATGGTGGAGGAGCTTGAGTTTGTTGCTCAGCCCTGTTTGTTTGAACCGCGTCTGCTCTCACCTAAGCTTACGCTTACGAAAGCTAGTTATTATAGTTTATAAAGTGTAGTTATTGATATTTTTTTTACAAAAATGCATTGCTTCCCTTCAGAATGCCTTTATTAACCCCCTGGAGCCTTATGGGTTACTTTTATGATGGATGGATGGATGGATGAGCTTTTTTAGGCTTATAAAAATTTCACTCCCATTATAAAGCTTGGAAGAGCCAGGATATTTTGTTTCATATAAATCTGATTGTGTTTGGATGAAAGAAGAAAGTCATAGGATTGCTTGAGGGTGAGTCAATTATGGAATAATTTTCAGTTTTGGGTGAACTAACCCTTTAAGTCTAAAAAAGTGATGGTGCTGCCATCTTATGGCTGATAACAAGAAAGCATACACACAGCAATTCTATATTCCAAATATGCTGTTGCTGTTACTCACCCATTGGCACCCATGTCAAAGTGATCCATCTGAGCCTGCGCTTTAAGATTCCCGCTCAAATACCACAGCACTGACTCACTCCTCACACCCCTTTGTGATTCAGGTGTGAGTCATTTCAATCTTTTACCATAAATGAATGAGTCACCGGAACCACTCAAGTTCACTTTCACTATTTTCTGCATTCCAAACTCTTAAAATATCAGAAATATTAGTAACTTACATGCTTATTAGTATGTCCTACATTACTGTCCCCCACTGCTCCGTTACAGGACTGGTCAGGACTGGAGCACTGTGGCAAACAGGGGCAGTTAGGCATGGTGGGGCAGTTAGGCATGGTGGTGCTGGGTATGAATGAACAAAATGTTCCCAATGTGGTCTCTGATTGGGAAAGTAGAGAAGACTGCAGAAGCCACTGAAGATCTGGACTTGATGTAATTACATCAAGACTTGGGCTAGATGTAGTCTCCTCAGTGAGATTCTGCAAAATAAATAAAATAAACTGTTAACAAATATATTGCAGAAGAAGAAAACAACATCTTCACCATACTAAACAACTATTGTTAGCTCTGAGGTATTTCTTTTATTTAATTCAGTTGATTTGAAAATATATTATTCAAGTAGGCTAAATATCCTAAAATATTTAAAAAGAAAAAAAAAATAGCCTACCGAACTTCTATGAAAAGCCGTTGAGTTCTCCGGGTCCATCAATGCTGGAGGAATCTGGGAATCATGCATACGATAAAACGATTCTCTTCCTTCATTATGATTCATTATGATCAAAACAGACCAGTATCCTGCTCGTTCATATTATTTCCCGTTGTTAAGTTCGTTTAAACCCATCTCCCGTTAATTGAAATGTAGCTAACACAGACTCGATAGCAGAAAAATGACAGAATTATGATAAATCCATCAGAGCCGAATGATGAAAAATAAACCAAAACACGTGCTACAACTTTTCTTAAAATGTTTCAACGCCTCCTCACACCCACTATCTCTCCTCCCCATCAGCACTGAAGCATCTATCGTTTCCAAGCTACCGCATTTTCTCCTCAGTGCCTACTAATGTGCCTCTAATGGCCATTACATTTTTGCCAATAGCGCCAACTAACTTTCATTAAAATTATATTCACTGGGAAACCAAGTAAACGTCGCGAAGTTTAAAACATGTGGTTTGAGAGCTCCAGAAGCTTCCATAGCTCACACCCTACACGTTGAATTTCAATCACAGCCATATTTTGCCAATAGGTGACGTGTAGGTTTGAAATGTATGAATAAGTGAACCGTTGCAGAACTGGTAGGACATTCATGAATCACTGAACTGAGAGCGAACAGATACGTGCCTCACTTTATGTTTCATGGCTGGTCGATGGCTATAGCCCACTGAACTCAACAATAAATTACCCAATAAATTAAAGTGTTTGGAAGCCTATATGAATTCCATTTAATTTGGATTTGTGCGTGTTTGTGTATGGTACATCGTTAGTTAGGTTAATTATAATATTTAAGTTATAAAAAAATATTTACCAACGTGACCAACGTGTAAAGTCATTTAGTTGTCTTCTGATTTCCGGCTAGAAAATGATGAACGTCTCCATGCATAGGCAGGTAGTCTTGTCAATATAAATATTATTATTTTATTTTTATTTTTTAAAGAAGTCATTGTGCTTATCAAGGCTGCATATTTTTTTTAAATCAAAATACAGAAAAACAGTAATATTGTGAAATATTATTACAATTTAAAATAACGGTTTTCTATTTAAATATACTTTAAAATATAATTTAGTGAAGCAAACCTGACTTTTCAGCATCATTAGGCTACTCCAGTCTTCAGTGTCACATAATCCTTCAGAAATCATTCTTATATGCTGATTTATTATCAATGTTGGAAAGAGTTGTGCTGCTTAATATTTTTTATAGCCTAACCTGTGATACTCTTTTTTAGGATTCTTTGGTGAATATAAAGTTAGAGTAATAATGTTAAAAATTCAGTTTTGCATCACAGAAATAAATTATATTTTGAAGTATATTAAGATAGAAAACCATTATTTTAAATTGTAATATTTCACAATATTGCTGCTTTTCCTGTATTTTTGACCAAATGAATAAAAGAAACTGTTGACCAGTACTGTGTGTGTATATAGCCTACAGTCAACATGTGAAGTGAATCAAAACCTTTCATCAAAGTTATACATGAATTTTGAACAATAACCGTTCTTGTCTTTGGACAACTTTGATGAACTTTTTTGATCCACTTCAAATGTTGACTACTGATATAGATTACAGTACTGTATACATATATAAAACTCATAATTCCTTATTTGTAAATGTCGATGGGTAGAATATTATATTGATAGGTAGATGACAAATTATAAATATATAATTTTTTCATTAACTGAAACACATATGCTGAAACACAGAGCTCCTAAAGGGACAGGGTGAAGATAAAAATATGAGATGGCAGGAAAAATTATTTATCAATGTTTTTGCGTTCTCTCACAAATGTTTTGCAGATGACAAATTAGAAATATATCATTTTTTCATTAACTGAAACACATATGCTGAAACACAGAGCTCCTAAAGGGACATGGTGAAGATAAAAATACGAGATGGCAGGAAAAATTATTTATCAATGTTTTTGCGTTCTCTCACAAATGTTTTGCGTTTTTCCCGAGAAAAAAGAACACAACACTTTTGCGAGCAAATGCAAAAGCATTGAAATCCTATCTCATATTTTTTTTCCATCACCTTGTCCCTTTAGGGCTCCACAACACATTAATGCTGCTGAGAAAATAAGTATAATTTTGTCTAGTCAGAAACAGACTTGTCATAGGGATATGACTAAGCCTATGTGTCACACAACTACCATGACAGAGATAGAATATGCCTGTTCAAGCTTATTTTTTAAGTAGAGTCAGCACAAATCCAAGTTAAAAAGTTTATTATTAACAGAAAAGTTATACAATTGATTCATCTTGTAATTTCAGTGCTCATCCCCCCCAAGGCAAAAAGAAACGAAATGAACAGCAGATTTGACACATCCACAGTGAACTGTAGACACACACAGGGGTGTAAAGGACATATTAAATAGGTCTGTAGGCCCCAACAGTAATATCAAATAGTTTAGGATTATTCAGGGTCCCGTCTTTGTCCAAAAGAAAGTAGAACTTGTAGCCTTTGACTTTAAGAGGAATAAATGAAGGTGATTCCTGTCTGTGTGCATGACACGTCACTTGAGTCAAAGGCACAGTTAGATGGTGAGCTCTGAGAGGTCCCAGCGGTGATTGTGTCGACACGGTTACATTTCCACCTCCCTTATGCAGAATCACACGACTGACAGAACGACGGCTGAACAATACTGCCACTCCGACAATTCCTCCACCTATGACAACAGAAAAAAAATATACATTTTATACAGCTTGAATACATTAAAATGCAGATAAAAGGCAGATTTAAAGCTTACCAATGATTAGGCACCCAAGGGTGAATCCATACCTCCAGGCATTTGAACCAAGGTTCATATCAAAACTGAAAAGCCCCCCTAACTCAGTTCTAACCTTTGGAGGTTCACCGCTATTTCTTCTTGTGTCTCGAAGACTTGTGAAAGCAAAGTGAGCCAGATATGCCCAGAATACAAACTGACCACCACAAAAAATGGCCAAAAGTCTGAAGAAACGGGTCCGGTCATGTTTAAAGAGAATCACGTCCTTTGCGACGGCAGTGGATGTGAAAGTATATGCGTCCCTGACTGATTTCACGCGCACGTAAGAACGCAGTGGACTCAAAATGCTTGTGATATCACTGATTTTAACGAACTGGGTCGCTGTAGACACGGAAGCTCCTAAAGACTGAATCCTTGTCAGTCGATACGGTGATATAAATGTGCGACAACGCTTTACGCCTAATAACACGCACTGAATAGCCATGGTTTAACAAAACGATTAACTTCGAAATACTGAAATTTCAAACACGACACATTTCTGAAAAATTGGCAACAATATTGTTATCTAACATGCTGAGAGATTTGAACTGCACCAGGGCAGCGCCATGCTTGCTATATTTTAAACTACGGATGCCTCGCTGGTCCAATCGGTCCAGTTTACTAAAAGAGATCCTCATCTTATTCAAACAAAAATCGTTGTTTATTACTATTTGTTCAAAACTATTCTTAAATAAATAAGAATCGTTTATCAAAATTTGCTGAAAAGAAAATGTGACAACTTAGCTACTCCATATGTAATGTGACATACTCCGCTATTGGCCATTTTTTATTCATTTATATTTTGTGTAGAAAAGACTGTACTATTTTCTCTGTAGGCTTACAGCTGACATTGGCTTTTAAACATACTCTGAGTAAAAAATAATGACGCGGCCACCCCTATTATAAGCCTACGTTCAAAACTGATATCCTGCTGTGTGCACTATAAAAGTCAACTTTGTTCAAATATAGTAATTCCTAATATTCCCTTAATTTATCAACTGATGTAGTTTTAACAAAGTGCACGGACACATTGTGTAGCCTATAAACATATAGCTCACGTGTAGCCTATTCATTTTTCTTAGGGTACTTAGGTTTGTTTGTGTTTTCATTGTGTGTGTGTGTGGGAGGGTCGTTTTACTGTGACTCTTATCTGATTTTTGAGATATTAACATACTTCAAACTAATTTGCATACAAAGGTTTGATTTACCCTTTAACTGATGAGCTTCTGTTAAACATGTTGTCTAATATAGCAACGCGTCACAATCATTTTATTATATGAAACACCCATGTTTACAAGAATTAGCAGTGTATTAAAACATTAGTAGGCAAAATGTATGTGACAGGGCACTTTCGCCCCCTGCTGATAGCCTACTGTTACAGCGATACACCTCCATTCAGACAGACAAAACACCTAAACAAAGGAGTAGACCCACACCCAGACAGAAAACCTCAGGTCATGGTTTAAAAAGTTGATAAATGGACTAAAATTACATTACCAGTGTTCAAAAACTAACATGAACATGTTACTATTAAAAACAATACATAGTAACCAGTTTACCTTCCTCGCTAAGGTTAGCATTAGTTTGAGAACCGGTTATACTTGTACCTGCACTTCGCCGTTATGTTTCTGCGCATGCGCAAAATCACCTGGCGGTTTCCTTGTTATAAGGAAAAGTATAGTTGAATTGTGGATAACTGTAGGTTGCGAGAGGATCCGCTTAAAAGCATCCAGGAACTTAGACGAACATAAACCATTCGCTAGGTTTTCGAAAATGCCTCGAGCATTCTTGGTCAAAAAAGTGAACATCGCAACTGGAAAAAAAAGCTGGAGTGAGATTCCGGATTCCGCGCGTGGGGAGTCTGGGGACGTATACATAGTACCTGGTGAGTGTCTCTTTCATGTTCGTGTCACAGGCTGGGAAGTTAACAGAATTCAATACTTAATGCATAATTAAGGTATTATATAATTCATTTTATTTGACAAATGCAGTTAGACTATAAGCACTAAGAAAAATAGTTTCTTATTATTATTATATCCATATTGGCTATATTAATTTATTATTTTATTATATTTATTATGTCTTCTCCTTTTTTTTAGTATTAGCTATATATTTAAATGTCTTTTAAATTAATGAGAATTCTGACTCTGAATTGTATATTTGTATATTGTTTTATATTTCATTTAATTATTATGCTTGATTACTGCTTTGTACATTCTGCATAAAAAATGATTCAATTAATAAAGAGTAGCCTACTTGAACTCAGTGGCCAGTCAAAATCTTTTGATCTCTCTCTCTCTCTCTCTCTGCTTTTGCTGCTCCTATAGAATCCCTTTTCACACCATATTTGCATGATGTCTCTGAGGGAAGCATTGCAGAATACTCCTGCTTCACAACAGCACAAAGCAAATTCCTGACTGCAAAGCTGCCATCCTCTGCTGCTCAGGGTCAACTTAATCTCAACCCAGAATGCCACATGAGGACCCAAAGAGTCCCTTACTTGCGTTCAAAGATAAAGGTGAGCTGACAATTCTTTTGGTTTAAAACGGCTGTTTTGGCACATGTTGTTAGTGTGAATTTTCTGTGCTGTAGCAGGATATGATATCATTGTTCTCTCATTTTCAGATAACTACAGGTAATATGCCATCTCTGCTGTCAGTCATCCCAGAAAATGCGAGTAAATTAGCAGACATTCTACCTGCTGCATCAGTTTTATCCTGCCAGGTATGTCAGAAGACGTTTACTACAGCGCGTATGCTGAAACGGCATGTAAAGTGCCATAGTGAAACAAAGAAGTACACTTGTGAGCACTGTGGAAAAGGATTTAATGATACTTTTGATCTGAAGCGGCATGTACGTACACATACCGGTAAGGTTATGTTTATAATAATGTATATTTACATGTTTAAATAATGTAAGTTTGTATATTTTCACCTCTAACATTCCTCACAATTTACACTATGCAGGTGTGAGACCCTATAAATGCACTTTGTGTGCTAAAGCCTTCACCCAGCGCTGCTCCTTAGAATCTCATCTAAAGAAGATCCATGCCATTACTCAGCAGTATGCCTACAAAGAGCGTCGAGACAAACTGTATGTGTGTGAGGAGTGTGGCTTGACCGCACAGACACGGGACAGTCTGCAGAATCATCTTCAAGCTGAACATCCACATAGACTTAAAAAGCAACTATATACTGGCACATAGTGAGGAAGATAATGTGTCACTGTGTTCACCTGAAACCCCACAAATATAGTGCTGAG
This sequence comes from Siphateles boraxobius, assembly GCF_051911475.1. Classification (NCBI taxonomy): domain Eukaryota; kingdom Metazoa; phylum Chordata; class Actinopteri; order Cypriniformes; family Leuciscidae; genus Siphateles; species Siphateles boraxobius. The sequence goes on from NW_027508788.1 coordinate 8,413,544, forward strand.
TAAAAAGAGAAAAATGAGAAGTTATTGTTCCATTCTACATGCACTTTTGTACAGTCAGTAATTCTAGGCAGAACCAAATGTCTTAGAATGATTGGAAATGGGAAAATAATTCCAATTTAATGAATTGAATCATATTACACTGAAGCAGTATATTGTTCAAGACATATTTCAGCAAAAATAAAATTCTGCTGTGTGTTGTAAGAGACGACTCTATTTTTTTCTTGAACGTATAGTCTTGTCAAATAAAATATTGGCTAAAGAGTATTTATTATAAAAAAATAATATAAATCTCTTTAAGTGCAAACTGAATATTATGTTTTAGTCGCAAATTACATGATATTTGTGACTAAATGAAAATGTATTGCGATTTAAAATTATGTTGAATGCAATTAGTCGAACTTAGGAGTTCTTTTTGACATACTTAAGTAGGACATAAGTACATCTGTATTATGTAATTTCATAATTATTTCATAATTATTTCTATTGTCTATGAAATAAGGTTTAAGTCTATTGTTGAATGTACTGACTAGCATTTATCGTAAACTAAACTATTTTAATGTAATTTCTGTCGAAACGTAGACATTTGTAACGATGAAATATATTAACTTTATGTAGCCTAATATTGAACAACACACATAGGTCTACAGTTAAAATTATAACCAAGACTTTACATGTGCTTTAGTTTGTTAGTTAACACATCAACATAACACTTAAATGTGTTAAACAATCAGGAATGTGTAAGTGGCCTTTTATTTCATTATTACATTATCTGCAAGTAGGCTACAGTTTTAAAAAAAAAATAGTCTCAATAGGCTACTTGTATTACGATTTGGCACGCTATACGTGCACATTTAATACAATTAAGCACACTTCTTTTTTTTACAATGATTGTCTGAATGTTTTTGTTGTTGTTGTTGTTTTTACATCGCAGCTTAAGTCATGTAACAACATAAAAACGAATATTGACTATTTGACTATTAAATAACAATTTGTAATAATAGTTATTATTTAAAAAAAAACACTAACAGGACCGAACCTCGCATGTGCACGCGCTGTCAGCGGGTTGGTCCAAACTGCCCAGGATTTGAAGGCACGTTTAAGGATGACGTCAGAGTGAAGTCCGCAAGGGGACCGTTCAGGTGAAAGGAGGTTGAGGTGGAAAATACGAGATGCTCGGGAAGAGGAAAGTCTGAGGATTCTGTCATTTCAACATTGCGGATTTTCTTTCATTAAAACGTAGAGAATATAATAAAATATTAATCTCGCCGCCACTGATTACGACACACCATGATCTTCGACAAAGACGGCTGAGCAGCGCGAGCCGCCAATATGATGCACGCGCTGTTATCCAGCCATCGCTCCGTGTCGAGCTTGCGACGCTTATGTCACGCAATTGCTGAGGGGAAATCAAGCGCAACAGTTACCAGATATTCCTGATCCTTGACCGGACTAGAATCCAGAAGAACCGCTATTGAGATTAAGGGATGTGATAATAACCTCCTTTGTAAGGCAGGAAAAGTAAAGGACGCATCTTTGGGGGGATGCTCGCGTGAAGTGTGGATATCGCCACCATAGAAACGTGGTGACACTTGCCGCTGATGGGGTGAAGTAGGTTACGGAGAGGTCCTGACGGTGGACCGCATCCTGGACCGTGTGTGCCGTGGAAATACATGTTAGTGAAAAATGCAAGGGGTGACGGTGACGGGAGAAGCGCCCACATTGAATGGGGGCGGAAGGGAGGAGGTAAGACGTGAAAATGTTGGTAAATAAAACCAGAGTGTCTTCTCGTTGTAGTGCAATTGTCGTATGAATATAAGTGAAATATTATTTTGTAGAATTATATTGTAGCCTACACGTTGTATTTCATGGGTTCACTGTTCTTAACATTCAGTTGCACGCATAATGAAATGTATTTTTTTTATGTAATTCATGATCATTAATAGCTACAATCAAAAACAAAATGAGAGAAAATATATTGTTTTTAGTTATCTAGGTTATTTAGTTATTTAGCTACTAGGCAACAGTGTGCAAGAATGGGAAGAAATAAATCAAAGATTATAGTGAAAAGGAGTGATTGCTATCCATATTACTGATGCCAGAATGCTAAAATATTTTATTACATATTAACAGACTTCACAATAAATACATGACAGAATATAATAAAAGTGGCTCCTAGATTACTTAAAATCACTTTAACTGTGCATAAGATTTAAAAAAAGAATATATATATATATATATATATATATATATATATATATATAAAATAAAAATCTAAGTAAAAACCAAGTTGCATTTTCTGTAGTGGCTGCATGCGTGATGATGTCACTGCACAGTTGAGCATCCACTCCACTATCAATGAACAATGATTCTGTATGTTTAATGCTAAAATTAGTGTTTAAGCAAAAGTTTTTTTCTTCATATTTAACATTTTTATTGTCATCTTATATGCAGTTGCAAAGTGGAGAAAATTGGTGCAGTAAATATTCTTTTGAACTGTTTCCATATGTAAAATCATCCCCTGCCTGGACACTTCCTTGCTCGGTGCCTCAAAAAAAAGGTGTTATTTATGTCAGTTAGTTAGTTTTTGAGTATTTACTTTAGCTATTGGACATTTGACTGTCTATGTGCTGTGAGCTATAGTTGATGAGAATGCACAACAGTTATTTCCCTGTCTCTCTATTTTGCCAGATCTGCGATAGAATGAATGATATTATGCATCTAATACAGGGAGGATTGGCCAAATGAGCTCCTATAGCTTTCTGCGTAGTAACTGTAAGAAGATTTTTCTGTTAGTGATAAAATAACGAGAAACCAACCTGCTAATGGCTTACATCTTGTCTCAGCATTTTAAGTTTGATAGGAGAAAATATTTGAACATAAAAAAATGACACACTTTACTTTAAATATTTTCATTACAAACTTACTTTTAGAAGAAAATGTTCTATATAAAGCCTTAAAGGGTTTTTATAGAAACCTCTAGGGGTTCCCTTCATGGGGTCATGATTTAAGCAGCTTGTAAACATGATCACTAGAAAAAATTTTAATAACCCTTTAAACATGAAAGTATTATCGAATCATAGACTTTTCTCCTTAGAACCTTTTTGGCATTAAGGGTTCTTTAAAATTGAGTCAAGAACCCTTCTATAAAAAACCCTATTGAATCTTTTTTCTAAGAGTTTCTTTGACATTCTTTGCTCTCAGTTTTTCTCGCTCTGTTTTGACTCGCTCTGCTTTCTCACTTTGACTTTTCCCACCTGACTTGCAGCATTTATCTTGGATAACCGGAGGTCAGGTCTCAGTGGGGGCATTCATTATTTTCTGGACGTTATTCATCCAGTGTGTAGTTCATTAAAGAAAATCCAATAATTAACACACACACTTTTCTGGCAGCACATACAGTGCCTTGAATTATTTTAAATGCATTCTTTGTGACAATACAAGCCTTCCTTTAATTCTTTCTCTAACTCACACCCTCAGTTGCTGAGTTTACCCCCATATACTGTTACAGACCGATCAATAGAGCGAGAGACAGAGTGGGGGATGGGACGTTTTTGTAATCATTATTGAGTTTTCATAATGTTTGTGCTACTACATTGTCACTTACAAATGTATCAGTACTTTTAGCTGCAGCTATTTCTGTATAGTGACAACTCTTCTCAATTGACAATGTCTGACGTTCAACTGTTCTCTGATCAGTATATGAGTCCGGATGCTTCGTTCATCCTGCTTTGTGGATAAACGCATCTTTTCGAAAGTAATGAGTGCTCGCCTGGTCTGATAGAAATAGATGTTTATGCTGACAAGGCAATCAAGACTTTAAAAGGCCACTCAGACCATCCTGTTTTGATTTATGAATGTGTCATATTCTCTTCTGCTCTTTACCATCATTAGTTTATCCACACGCCTCTAACACATAACTAGTCGCTGTTGTGTACTAGTTATCCGCTGATTAGTCTTCTCTGCAGTTTGATCCATATCACTCTCTGTTCAGACTGAATATTTTATGTGCCCAATGTCCTTTATCTCAAAATGTTGCACTCACAATTAGAAATGAAAGGGTCTCCATTTTACCAAATGATAAGATAATTTCAGTTATAAATCTATTTAAAACAAATCATATAAAAAGTGTTAACACAAACTTTAATGACTTTACAGTGTTTTTTGGAGGTAGCATAAATGCAATAAAATAATTTGCCGAAACTACACAACAATAGGCTATTACACAAACAGTATAATATAACATGTTACATACTGTATATTATATTGTAACAAGATATTTTGTGGGATGAAAGAGGCGGGAACCGGCATGTTACATTTCACAAACTTTAATAATAAACAAACACAAAACGAAAGTAAAGGCGGCAGCCTCTCACGGACAACTGCCGCCAGGGGCGAAGTGTGGAACCAAAAAATCTACCGGGAAATTTTGTAGACCACTGGCCTAGGGGGGTATTTTTTGGTAAAAAATTTTTTTTTTGCCAATTAAATACATTAAGAAAGCCACCAATACTGGTCACATCTATAGTTAGATTGATTTGTTTAGATCCAGTGGAAGTCGTGTCCCACCACATTTTCTCAGGATCGATATTGTCCCCCACCACTTTTTGAAACATTGAGGCACGGATGTAGGCTACTAATACGAATAAATAAAACATCTTCAGTTAACTAACAGAGCATTTATTTAGTTCGCTATTAAATAAGAGATCTAGCTCTAAAATGTGCTTTGTTTTTTTAAATCAAGCTGAGCGCTCGTTGCCACGGCGATTGGTTGTCATGGATACAGTGTTCTCTCGTGGTGTGCGGCGCGCAGTCTTCAATCAGATGATCTATCAATCTATCGCTGTTGCGAAGACTCTCCATTCATTCCGGTGAAATCACAAAATAAAATGCAGTTAATGCACACAAACGTGTCCCTGCTTGATATAGACTGTAACCACTGATGAACATATTCAGTTTTGATGAGAGAAAAAAAAACTATACGGGTGCGGATTAGAACCCGAAACCTCAGACACGCTCGGCAAGAGATCTACCACTAGACCATTTAAGAACTGAAACTGATTTTGCGGATCGATGCATTTATTTACGGGTTGAGCAAAGAGGCTGTACAGTTTGACAAGCGAGCAGCGACCGCACACCAGGCCACCTGATGGTGTTGCTAAGAACTTGCAATGTATAACTATTATCAGACCGGCCCTCACGACCTCGAAACACTACCGGCCCACCGGGAAAAGTCCCGACTCTCCCGATTGCAACTCCGCCCCTGACTGCCGCACACACATAAACTAAACAATAACGTAAAATTCAGGCCTGGTTCTCTCTCGTAAAACTGCAAAGCTACCTAAAAAACTATGTGCACATGTACTTAGGACAAAAGCTGTTTTAAACGCAAGGGGTGGTCACATCAAATATTGATTTGATTTGTTTAATTGAAGTTAGCTTATAAATAAAATCTATTTATGAAATTATTTTGAAAGCATCCTCACTTTGCAGCATTTTTACACACGTGCCAATATCTTTTCCGATACCGTAGCTTTGCAGGCAGGTTTTTTCTGGCTTTACTCTGTCTCAGTTTCTGTTGTTTCTTCATCTAATCACAGATGGACTCGATGATGGGGAGATCAGATCTCCGTGTGGAGCAGATCAGCTGTTGTCTTGTGCATACAAAAATCTCACTGGATTATTACAATTAATGGCAAAAGGAATGCTTGGAAATGTAAACTGATATTTCCAACTGACACACTACAGCAAAATATATAAAAACTTGGCTTAAACCCATTTTTTTCTGGTGAAAATACTAACATGCCTAAGACTTTTGCACAGTATTGTTATTATATTAAGTCATGTGAACAACCAGCCATTAACTTCATTAATTTAAGTCTCACAGTAGTCGTAAGCTGCGTGTTTATCAGAACAAGAGCCGTCAATTTCAGGAATTAGACTACACTGATGGCACTGTATGCTTTTGATTCACTAAAAATTTATTCGTTTGACAATATGATTGGTTGTGCTATGAGTTTTAGATTGACCAAAAAGAACTGACATTAGAGCCAATCCTGCGCGAAACTGACTGGTTCTCATGAGAAAATGTAACTATTTTACGAGGTGCCAATTTCAAACGAATTCATACAATGCGTTTAGTAGAGAAACATACGATTTTTAGGGGCTGTTTACAGACACGTGAAACATGCTAAAAAAGTGAAACATTTTATTGGTTTTGGTCGTTCATTTACACGACAACGGCGTTTGGGGAGCCTGAAAACCAAACTTTTGAAAACGTGCAAGTTTTTGAAAACCGTCTCCATGTAAACAACAAAAAAACAGGAATCTGTGGAAACGATGACGTCATGCACATGCGTATTACATGTTCAGTCTATAGTGTTTCACCGCCATCTAATGGCCTGGCAGAATACAGCGTTTTTAGTTTTTTTCACGGATCCATGTGAACATTCGTTTTGACAAAAGTGTCAGCTGTATGTGGAAAACTCAAAGGGAAAACTCCTCTGTTTTAAGCATATCGTTGTCTTGTAAACATACCCTTAGAAAAAACAAAGCATGAAGGACCACCCCTAAATGTATGAGTGAGATCATACAAATTCAAACAGACCATCCGCCAATTCGCCAAAACATAAAATAGTTACAAGATTGTGTTGGTTACGCTGAATGTTTTTGAGTCACTGAAAAGAACAGACTCAGAAGAGTCATTTGTCAATTGAACTAAACTGATTACACTGTTTGTTATGCTGTTTGTTTGCACTGTATTTTCTGTATGTGAATATTTTACTTTATTTTATTATTTTATTTTATGAATATTTTATTTTATAAATATTTTACTGGTTCTTTGGCCCCCAACCTAGTATCTACACACCACAAGCAAGTAAACTGAACGAAATTATAAAACAAACGGTCACTTGTTTTCCTCTCGTATCCCCTATCCCAAGAGTCCAAATACTCATTGACTCATACACATGTGCAGGAAAACACATGCATTTGGGCTCGATTTTATGATTCTGCCCAGCACAGATGCTTCTCATGTAAAAAGCATTGAAATGCACATGATCATATGACTACAGACTTTCTTGGGGCATCTAAATAATTTAACATATTAAAGTGGCTCTAAAATAGCAGGCTAACTTTATCCACTATTTATACATCACTGCCATTTTGCTCTATGCAAGTTCCCCTAATCACAGCCTCCAGAATTGAATCTCACTGAATATCACTCACATCTCCTAGGACACATTTTCTTGTGGTACCAACAGGATTCAACACTTGCTTCTCACTCTCCCACAACTGCACCTCTCTGCATCTACTGAATAAACGAAGCCTACAGACAGACAAAACATAGAGAATACATACATATGAATATATATATATACTGTAAATATATGTATGTGAATATTACTATATATAAAATGCTATATTATCATGCTTTTTTGCTTCAGGACATCATTATTAAAAACATGTGTATATATTAGCCTGTGCACATGGTAAGTCACACTGTAGGCCCTAATGGATTCTATATCTCTCAGTTTGCTCTCGTCCTTGTGAAAGGAACAATTAAACTCCTGCCAAGAGGAGCACAGACTCCATGCCACGCTTGGGCTGCAGCCTGCTTTTAGTGCAGCAGTTTCTCACAGCAAGGGCATTGCTCGTACTATTAGCTGATTCATGTGTGCAAGTGTGTGTGCAAGAGAGAGTGATGTTGTTAGAGAAGAGACAGCAGGAAAGAAGGAAAAAGAGGGGACGAAAAAATTCAATATGCAGACCAACCATAAACAATATTTTTGTGCAATACCTTTGTTCATGTGTCAGAGGAACTGGAACTGGCTTGCTTTTTTTCTTTTCTACCTCCTACAACTTTGGAATCAGTTCATATTTGCCCATATGGCCACAATACCTCAAGCGACCACTAGGCTCAGACTAGGCAGTAGAGATCCATATGCATTTAGTCGAGATGATGCACTCAGTGATGTCTAAAAGCTTCTAGACTTCCCCTCCACAGTCATACAGAGCGTTTTAAAAGGAGACATGGTTTGGGTTACGAGCAGCCAGGAAATGTATTCAGCCCTCAGGAGAATGATCTATTACTGAGTTCTCTCTGCAGCATGTCAGAGTGGATATAACAGACTGTGCTTCACTCAGTTGTGCATGTTGTAACACAAATGAAATATACTAGTACCCTGAATCATCTAAATCAGGGGTTCAAACTAGAGCCAGGAGGCCACGAAGGGGTCCTAGTGGGTCGGTAAAAAAATGGGTATAATTTAAGTGTCATAAATGCATTAAGAAAGTAAAAGAATTGTACAATACTGACATTTTTTTAATGCTCTGACTTCATGAGATTAATAGTGATTATTTTATTCCATTGACAGGCCTAATTTAAAAAAAAAAAAAGAAATAAAAACATAACTGCATATCATTTTGTGGAAAAAAACTCTCCTTTCTTGCAACATACAAAACTTCAAGGATTTGTGCTTGTGTTGTATGTTTCTAGGGAGGTTTCCCTCACCACTGTAGCTTAAAGCAACGTGAATTTGCTTTAGAACAATATTTATTGTGGAACGTGGCAAAAAAAATCACATCTGAAATAAAAATGTTCTCATTATAATTTACATATTAGATTAACTAAAATGTATCAGAGGTGTTATATGCTTTTCTGCCAACTAATTTTTACATTTTCTTTTTTTCTTTCCCTGTCCCTTCTGTTCTCCCCCCATGCTCCCCTCTGCTTTCTTTGTCTCTGGCATCTATTCCCATTCTGTCCAACACCTTCTAACTCGTCTCTTATTGAACCCTGCCTCATTCAATTTCCTATCCAACTGCACAACCCTCTGTCCCCTGGTCTTCCCATATTTTCATCCACATCCACCCTCCCCCTTCCTGCCTACAGCAGCGTCCCCTCAAGCAGTCCCTGAGTGGGTCGCTTTGCCGAGAGTCCCACTGGAAGTGCCTGCTTCTCACCTTGCTCATGTACGGATGCTTTGGTACGCTAGGCTGGTGCTCCCTGTACCGCATCACCGTAATGGCTTCTGATGACCAAGGCCCCGCCTACTTCTACGGAGACCGAGCCCGACTCTATCATGACAGCCCGTGTTCCAACGGCTACATTTATATACCCGTAGCCTTTCTGGCCATGCTGTACATTGTCTACTTGGTGGAGTGCTGGCACTGCTACTCTAAAACAGCTAACCTTGCCAAGGTGGAAATCAGTGAGGTGTATGACAGGATACAGCGGTTGCAACAAGCTACACCCTGCATCTGGTGGAAGGCCATCAGCTACCATTACGTACGACGTACCAGACAGGTGACGCGCTACCGAAACGGAGACGCGTACACGACTACGCAGGTGTACCATGAACGGGTCAACACGCATGCAGCGAGCTCAGAGTTCGATTACTCGCGCCTCGGGGTCAAAGACGTTTCGAAGGAGCTGCAGGGCCTTTTGGAGCATCCCGTCACCCGCTTGCGCTTCACAAAGTGCTTCAGCTTCGCCAGCGCCCGTGCTGAGACCGCCTACCTCACGCAGCGAGCGCGCTTCTTCGGGGACAATGAGGGTCTGGATGACTACATGGAAGCGCGGGAGGGTATGCACCTTAAAAACGTTGACTTTCGGGAACACATGCTGGCATTCCCCAACCCATTGCGCCCACCTTGGTACACCCGACGCTGGGTGTACTGGCTGGCCTCGGCTTTCCTGCTATCGTGGCCTCTTCGCGTGATTGCCGAGTATCGCACAGCGTACGTTCACTACCACGTCGAGAAACTTTTCGGCGAGAACGAGGATGCAAATGACAATGATAATACGGAGACGGGGAACTACTGTACGGGTTTTGAGCATGGCACCGGGGGTCCCACTTTGCGCATCATATCACGGGTCAACACGGTGGATATGACCGAACTGGAATGGCACATACGCTGTAACCAGCAAATGGTGCCTAGCTACTCTGAGGCCTTGCTTATGGATTTGGATGTGAATACAAACACACCGTTATCGGTCGCGATGGCAGCACGTATGCGACGCAATTCTAGCTACTTTCTTCAGAGCTGCCCCAGGTGTCGGCCCTCAACGAGCAGCTCCTCGCTCCCTTCCTGGGTTAGAGGGAACGTGGCTGCGGGGACAAACTCATTCCCTATGAGGCCCGGCGGCAGGCTGTCCCTTAGTCGCAGTGGTTTCTCTCTCGGCCGGTTACAGACCGCAAGAAGCCGACACCCCTGCCTGTTTCACTCGAGAAGCTTAGGAGGTGGTATGAGCAGCCGGCTGGAAGAGGGCGGTGGGGGTTTCCTTGGTCTTGGGTTTAGAGTGCCAGATGAGGAGAGGAGGGGTGTATTAGAGAATGAAGGGCTAGAAGACGACAACATGGAGGAGACAGGCCAGGAACAAGTGGAGGAGAGAGAGAACGTAGAGATCAGGGAGGATGAGAGAGACAGGCCTCCAACCTACCAAGACGCTCTGTATTTTCCGGTATTAATCATTCACGGAGAAGAGAGCTGTCATGGGGGGCATGGCATTGACACGGGTTAAAAGAACCAATATGGTGTAAAGAATGTATGAAGTGGCTTTTGAAAAGGAGAGGCAGATTGACATCTGAGGTGCAGATAAGAGACAGGGAGATTGAGAAATTCGAAGAAGAGATGGGAATTTTTACCAGAACTGGGGTAGACAAGTTTAACCCAAAGAGACTGATTTGTGTCTCTGTGTAACACTGAAAGACAACTGTTCATGAATGTGTAGAATGTTGTAGGGATTGAAATGAAAATAATACACATTGGTCATGTCATATTAAATGTCAATTGACTTGATACAGACTGACCCTAAATATATATGTAGTTCATACCTAGTAAGAATACTGATAGGCATGGAACATCAGTGTCCTATACAGTATTGATCTTAATGTCCTATTATTGAAATCACTGGCATATCATGTCCATAACAAACTAAAAGGTCAGTGTGTCCTCCTATTGACTATGGTAGTAATGCACTTTACATGAAAAGCTGGGCATCTGCAACCTGCATTTAACATTGCGAAGCAGTTTTTGCGACTCTGCATTAATGTGAAAAAGCCCATGCTGGTGTAGTATTGTAAATCCATTCGTCTACAACGTACCAGTAGCTTACGTAAAAAGGGAGATGTGAACTGCATTTATTAAAGTTTCAAAATTCAGATGGACAACTAAGGTAGATCTGACAGAAGCAAAACCAACTGGTTCTCAGGGGGAAAAGTAAAAAAAAATTATATATATACCTAATAAAAAGGGATGGTAAAAGATCAATGAGTGAATGTAATCTGGTGAATTGTAATCCCTCACTGTTTGACACTGTGCTTTAATCCACTGTCCTGGCTAATGACTTCTTTTAATCTCGTTCTTTTTAATTGCCTGGTAGAAGCACAGTGCTTTTGACTTCACTTATCTCTGCCTTAGAGGTTTCTTATGTCAGCCTCGTGTCTACTGCAGCCAACTGACAGTAACAGCAATTCAATGTATTCCTCTTTTATTACCCAGCGTACACACATTTGCTTTTCTATCACGGTGGGGAACTTCCATTGACTTCCTTTGGGTTTATACTAAGCTAATGATATTTTCTATTCCCTACCCTTAAAACTAACCCTCACAAAAAGTTTTTGCATTTTTAGATTTTCATTAGTATGTTTATAAAACCATTGTCCTTTAATATTCTTGTTGGTATATATCCAATACTCTTTCATTCGTCCCTACACTCTTAAAAATAAAGGTTCCAAAATAGGGGTCATAGAAGAACCATTTTGGTTCCCAAAAAACCTTTTAGTTAATCATTCTAAAAAGAACCATTTTTTGAGATGATTTGATCATTCCACCTAGTGTCAGTTCAGAAATCCAAAAGTATTTTTTTTTATTAACTTTGAGAAAGGTTTGTGTAAGATAAATATTCATTCTGTTAAATTTAATGTAATGGTTCTTTATCTGCAGCTTGACTCCATAAAGAACCATTTTGTTCCACAAAAGTTTATTTATAGTGGAAAAAGGTTCTTTAGATTATTAAAATGTTCAAAAAATGGTTCTTTTTAGAACGATTCACTAAAAGGTTTTTTGGGAACCAAAATGGTTCTTCTATGACCCCTATTTTGGAACCTTTATTTTTAAGAGTCTAGACTGTTAGAATGTTTAAATGTTGGATTAAGCTCGTTTCAGTTTAAAACAACTACTGATAATAGATAAAATAGACTACTCAAGAAACAAAGTAGTGCAACAATCCTCCACCCCATGTAGTCACATTGTTGATATGCACATAGAAGAGCAAACAAGCATAAAAATATATGTGTAGCACAAGCACAAAGTGTCACCTACTTTACAAGCAGCAGTGCAGGGATCGACTTAAAATAAGCTGTCCTTGGAAACACTGAAGGAGCGAATGTATAAACAGCCTTGTGCGCTGAGAGGAGATTATTACAAAAAAGGTAAAGTCCAAAGCACACACCAAGAGCATCCCTGTATTGTTTGTAGAATTTCTGCTAATACTTCAACAAGCACTAGCATATCTTTCAGCAATGAGGAAATTATTGCAGTGGCCATGACCATGATGCTCTTATTAATAAAGTCAAACCATTAATACTGTGTTTACTGACTGCTTTATTATCATCATTATTATGAATGATTGTTTGACTTGTTGCTAGACTTATTGCAGTTATTAAAGTAACTTGCAGGTACAGATGAACAACACAGAAGATTATATATATTAAAATAATAAAGACTGTCCTGTACTGATTTGCATGTGATGTCCTTACCATCACAACAAACAGATTATGCAATAACTCATAGTCATATAGTGATATGATGTTTTATAGTTTTGATAGAACCTGAAAGTCATAGATGCTTCATTTGACTTTGAATGATTCTTGGTATCAATTAATAATGCTGTGAAATTCTGGATTTAGTCTCAGTAACTCTAGGCTAATGACCAGAGTTGTTTTTAGGGTTGGATCAATGCAGACTTGGCAAACGCATAAACTCTTGTTGGAGACATGCTTAACAGTGTTTTATACAGTGAATTATGTATATTATTTGACTACATCATTGCACAACCATTTTCCACCGAGTTTTGAATCTCTTGGGATTTTCATTGTGGGTGAGCAAATGTCATGCTTAATGTGTGGTGAGTGACCACTGCTATACTACAGGCTTAAATCACATGTGTTCGGCCAATGGTTCCTCCTAGTGGTGGTGTTCGCAACAAACCCTATTGAGACTTGGAAGTTTTACTTTTAGGAAAAGTACAAAAGTTTTGTCAAAACTTTTTTAAACCGAATATTGGTCCAAAAAAATATAATTGAAAACGTGTTTCTTAATTGCATGGAATGTCTGGAATCTTGCTTGTCGGGAATTATACTGTCAGTGTTAGCATGTCGTCCTTCCATCCTCTCCCTCCCTCTGTTCATAATCTGGGTTTGAAGGACAGAGCAGCAGTTTCCCACAATGCAGCTGACAAATAATAGAGGAAGTAAGAGAGAGCCAAAAGAGAGTGTCTGTGTGGTGGATATAAAAGGACACAATCCAGACCTGGTAAGTCAAACAACGAATGTTTAAACATTAACTTCATTGAGGAGAATGACATTACTCAGTTAATTAGATTGACATTTTAACCTACAGTAGCCTACATAGCAGGAAAACCGTATAAATGCTTGATTCTGTAAAAAAGAATTGCTACACACTGGAATTGAGTGTTAGGCATCCATTTCCAATTATCATGCCATTCCACTGCCTTTGCTAGCTATAAAAAAAGTTTTTTTGCTTAATTTCATTGCTGAATATGTTCTTTTTTATATTACTCTTAAGAGAAGTCAAGTAACAGTGCAGACGCACAGATAAGCTTTTCACTAAGCAGCTTGTTACCTCCCTTGAGCCTGATGATTCAGACTAGTTCTGCCATCAGCGATTTAGGTCACAGAGACACAGAGCATGTTGTCCTAGTGACAGTGATGAGAACCAACTTTCCAAATAGCCGTTCACTTATAGATCATTAGGACTGCATGCATTTGAATCTGTCTAATAATTGTCAGAACCAAATCCATTTATTATTAAACTGCCACACTTTTTGATTTAGCAGTAGGCCTATTTTTCAGTGTAGATGCGTCTCCAAATCTATAAGTGAATATTGAACAGCTCATTGAACATGTTGACCTTTTATGTGTGACCAAAAGTACGACAGGTTGTCACAACAGAACCCATCAATAAACTATTTTAAACTGTAAAACATTTATAAAACACACAATTATTAAGGACGAAGCATGCAATACTGTTTATGTGTAATATACTGTATAAATTTCTAACATCTAAAACATGTGACAACTTGCCCCAACCTGACATTCGTCTAATATAGGCTACCTTTGTCCTAAGAAGAATTCAACCTTTAGCTTAAAGGATTAGTTCACTTTTTAAAAAACTTTTACTGATAATTTACTCACCCCCATGTCATCCAAGATGTCCATGTCTTTCTTTCTTCAGTCGAAAATAAATTAAGGTTTTTGATGAAAACATTCTAGGATTTTTCTCCGGACTTCATTGGGTACCAAACGGTCCAAGGTCCAAATGACAGTTTCAGTGCAGCTTCAAATGGCTTTAAACGACACCAGACGATGCATAAGGGTCTTATCTTGCGAAACGATCCGTCATTTAAAAAATAAATAAAAAAGTTTAAGTTTTATAAGCACAAATGCTCACCTCGCTCTGTTCTGTGAATGAACAAAAGGACTCGAAAAAAGATTTGTTCATTTTGATGAACGAGTTCGAACAGGAGAGCCACGAACGTGCATCACAGAACAGAGCAAAGCGAGCATTTGTGCTTATAAAACTTGAACTTTTTTATTTATTTTTTAAATGACGGATCGTTTCGCAAGATAAGACCCTTATGCGTCGTCTGGTGTCGTTTAAAGCCATTTGAAGCTGCACTGAAACTGTCATTTGGACCTTGGACAGTTTGGTACCCAATGAAGTCCGGAGAAAAATCCTGGAATGTTTTCATCAAAAACCTTAATTTATTTTCGACTGAAGAAAGAAAGACATGGACATCTTGGATGACATGGGGGTGAGTAAATTATCAGCAAAAGTTTTTTAAAAAGTGAACTAATCCTTTAAAGGGATATTTCACCCAAAAAAATGAAAATCATTTACTCACCCTCCAAACCTTCGAGTTTTTTTCTTCTGTTAAACACAAAAGAGGGTATTTTGAAGAATGTTGACCCAGACAGTTGACGGTAGCCATTGACTTCCATATAGGAGAAAAAAAATACTATGGAATTCATTGGCTACCGACAACTGTCTGGTTAATTATAACATTCATATATTTGTTGTGAATAACATTATTTTTGTGAATAGGCTATCATATTTTTGCCATGGCCGTTGGGTAAACAAGTGAACACAAAACATACAGAAAAGGGTCAAAAATATAATGAAGCTATAGATTTAAAGGAATAGTTCAGAGGAAAAAAAAATTCTGTCATTGTTTACTCATCCTCAAGTTGTTGTTAAAAAGGGTTTTGAAATAGTATTAATATTAATATTCATAATAACTTTCAGTCTTGCTTGATCATTTTTTTTTTCTCACGTCACCATCCAACTGGACTTGGCGTGGAGTGGAGCAGCTGTGAAGTGAAGAACAACAGGATGTCGAAGGAGCAGCTGGACTCCCACGCGGAGGGTCTGCTGTCATTGGCCGCTGAGCTGCACGCGCAGTGTCAGGAGGAGAGCGCGCAGATGGCCGCTCTCGCCGAGCAACTGAGAGAGGAGAGCCAGAGTCTCCTGGGCCAAAGCGAGGAGCTTCAACAGGACATGGCTGAGATCTGCAAAGCGCTGGAAGCTCTGATGGACACTAAGGTGGCGTTTGAAGCCAAAGAGAGGCAGGCTCGCAAATTAAGCAAACAGCTCTGAAACACGGCGGGAAAATAGCTTGTCGAGCCATGTCTAGCCGACGTAGGCTAATAAAATAGTGTTTTTTCTAGTAAAATCCAGAACGAAAACAATCGATCGACATATGTGTCAGTTTGCGGTGGACCTGTTTGCTCGACTTGCTCTGATAGGGAGAGAATTCGCACAGCCTTAGAAAATCGTAACGATACGAGTTCTCCAATTTTGTGATGCTGGTGGGGTAGAAATGACACTCTTCGACTTTAAATGTCTACCATTTCTTTTAATCTTCGAAACACTCCACAGCAGAAATTTGTAAAGAATCAGTATTATTAGGCTACACCGAGCACACACTCATTCATTAGCCTACAATTTTCAATTTTGCAAGACACAGCCATAAATACGGATACAGATCCCCTTCATATTTTGCTCTTATTTTAAGATGTCAAATGTATATATATATATATATATATATATATATATATATATATATATACTAATAATTATATATGTAGCCTATATAATAATTATATATATATTTATTATTATTATTATTGACTGTTGTTCAAGGCAAGCAATTTCATACATAGCTGTGCTATACTTTTATATCTCATAGCACTCAGAACTGTACTCAATTGCAAAATAATTTCAATTCAAATTCAAATTTTATTTCATTTGTTTATTTATTTGCTAAATATCCATGTAGTAAACAGGATAAAACCCCCTCAGGGTATAAGAGACCCCTTGTTCATTTTGAGGATTACTTTCCTGATTATTTTGCAACAATCGGATTCCTGATTAGGCTACTTTATTTTGCAATAATGGTTGATTGACTTGTCCATCATGCCCAATGATATGTTCTTAGACATGTCTATTAGCTCTCTGGACATATCTTTAAACTTTGTGTATATTATTGTAGCTACCACATCAAAGTACTATTTATGTGAATAATTCAATAAAAATTCAAGTGTTGCCACAAAAATATGAAGTATTTTGTTACTGCTTGTGTTCCCACATAACTGAATGTACCAAACTCTGCATGATACTTCATGATTAGCTCATGTGATGATGGTCTATGGTGATTTATCTTGGTTGGGATGGGCGATGGAGGAAGGGCTCCGTCTCAGCACGGCTCCACTCATCATTACCCCAAACCTTCAACCTTGAGCTCTGGCGTCTCTGTATGACCACCACGGCCGTTATCAACACCCAGAAGAAGAAGCTTACCCACATTGACCTCTGTGGAGGATAGAAACAGAAGGAGGTGGTGGTCAATAAACAGAAGAGATTTATTTCTCCTGTATGTAATACAAATAAAAACTGATTTTGTGTGAATGAAGAAACACTACACTGACACCTATTGGTGGATGCAGCATCAGCTCCAGAAAAAAATAATAGACCACTGCGAAATTAGCAGTTCCCACTAGATTTAGTATTTAAATGTATGAGTTTGAGTAAAATTTGTAAAAAAATTATAAACTATTGACATTTCTTTCAAATTTCAAGTAAAAACATTATCATTTGCATGTATCAGTCAAAATAACAAAAAAGATGCCATGTTTTCAGGCATTGTCCTCCTGGAAAACCAATCCTTCGAGTTGGGGAACATTGTAAGACCAGAAGAAAGCAAGTTTTCTTTCGGGATAACCTTGTACGTGACTTGAGTCACGCATCATTCACAAAGATGGATCTGCCCGGTCCGTCCAGTCTTACTGAAGCCACTGTGGGCTTCTCTGTGACCCAAAAGAGAAGATCAGACAAAGTTATCCAGTTTTCTTCCTTCTAATCTGACAATGTTCCCCAATTTAAAGGATTGTTTTTTCCCCACAGGACAATGCTCCATACCACACAGCCAGACCAATAAAGGACCGCTAGATCAAGACCCTGTCAAAGCCAGCCCAAACTCCAGACCTGAACCCAGCCGAAAACCTCTGGGATGTGATCAAGAGGAAGGACACAAGGTCACAAGCCATCAAACAAAGGCGAGCTTCTAGAACTTTTTGGCCAGGAGTGGAATAAAAAAATCACCCAACAGAAATGTGAAAGACTAGTAGAGAGCATGACGCATGAAAGCTGAAAATATTGGTATTGTGTTGTTTAAAAATATTAACTTATTGAATATTATTTTCTTTGCATTATTCAAGGTCTGAAAACTGAAAAACAGTTATTATTTTCAACAAATACTTAAAATATGGAAGAAATGTCGTCAGTAGCTTATAAAATAAAACAAAACGTTAATTTTACCCAAACACGTTAAATAGTTAATCTTGAGAAACTGCTAATTTTGCAGTGGTCTCTTCATTTTTTCCAGAGCTGCGGTTTCGGTTACAGAGGCCAATGCAGAAACACCCTATTCACAGGTGTATTTGTCACCCATTATTAAATAATTCTGCAACTGAAAGTGTCGATAATGGGGGTTAACCAGATGAAGCTCTTTTTGACAGGTCACGTGCTCTCAACATATGAAACCACCATGAGAGTTATCACCACGAGGGGATAACCTTATGAAAAATAACCAAAGTACTTACCTCAGTACTGTACAGTCCTGCGTAGAACTGATTTCCAGTGTATGGATGAGCCCATGTCTTATTCTCTGCATCTTCACAACTAAAAGAAAAACATATTTCCAGCAGTGCACATCGAGATATCATTTTTCCAAGATTGTGTCCCGTTAGGGGCTATACTATTGCTACCATATCAGCTGAGAACTATGAAGCACTGTGGAGTATATGGTTCTTAAAAAGTCGTAACAAAAGTCACACACACACACAGATAGTAATGTGGAAAGAAGAAAGTTGAAATTACCTGGTAATGGAAGGAACATTGTGAAGGACAGAGAAACACAGGCTGTCCCGACCGATCTTGAGAATACATCCTGACACCAAGAGAAAAAACAGAAGTAGGCCACAGACTCCCAGAGAAGTGTTGAGAGAAACAGTCCCCCTGCGTATACATGCAAACATTTCCAGACACAAGAAGGTAAAAACAAAAATGTTAATTTAACTGTTGAACCCTACCTGCATGAATAAAAGAAAGTGACATTTGAAACAAACATCTAGAAGAAATAGGAAAAATCTGAAGGTCAGCAAAAAAAGTCGATACATTCACCTTCTCACATCCTCATCCACACAGCTGACATAGATCCAGTAAAGAATAAGGGAAAAGCAGTAAATAGCCATGCACACGGCGATGGCTGACACAAAATAGCAGAGAGAAGGAGAACTGGAGCCTTCCACGGTCAGAGCCTGGCCAGATGTGTTATAATGAACACTTCCATAGAGGATGCACCGTCCATCAAAGTGGCCCTATAAAGACAAACAATAAAAATCATCCACATTTGCACATGCTAAATATAAGGAAACACAGTAGCAAGGGACATCTACACTCTAAAAAAAGATGGTTCTTTACACGTAGTAACAGTTCAATTTAGATCAGTATCGTCCTGAAGAACCCTTTGTATGCTGAAATGGTTCTTTGTGTTTGAGTTTAGGGTTCTTTATTCCCGCCTTTTTGTTTTTCAAATCTGTAACTGTCAAAGCCCCCTCATTACTGATTTTCTGGAGCTCAGCTATTACAACTACACACACAGACTGTCAACACACTCTCAAAAGGTAAATGATTTCTTTCCTAAAATGTCTATAAATTATAACTTTAAAAATTGTAACAATCATTTCCTAACAATAATGTTTTTCTCTTTTTAGTTTAACAGAACATGTAAGTGCGAGCAGCTCTGTTCAGTTATAGATACTCATCTTCTCTTCTCGTATTTCAGATGCTGTCACGTATCAAAACCTCATTATGCCGAGAGAAACTGCCACTGAGAATACACACATAATGATGGACGTATCATAGTGTGAAGATATATCACTGGAACTTGGTCTTCATTACATCTATATCGTAATCAATGTCAATTGTTATTTATTAATGTATTCAGCTAACCTCTGTTGTAAGAGGACTGTCATTTTTGCTACAATCTGCCATGTCAATATTAAATAAAAGTACCTAATTGACACAACACATGCTGTTTTAAAAAAAAATGTAAAATCCAAATAGAGGCAACAAGATATAAGACCAGGCAGATAGAGGGCTAAAAAACAACAACAATATTAATACATAATTTATAAATAATATTAATAATATGAAGATACTAATATACTAATATTAATGAAAATAAATATTTTTAAAAGGTTATTTATAACACCATTAAGGTCGATGGCATATTTTAAAGCATGGCTCTTTATGGAACCTCATAAAAAGGGTTCTGCTATTGTTACAAGCCGAAGAACCCTAAATTGGTACTGTTTAGAAACATTTTTCTTAAGAGTGTATAGGTCTCTTTCACAAACTATGTACAAGATTTGTATTTCTGTGAGGAAAGTGCTGTGCTAACAGCTTTTGTCCTTTATCATATGACTCTAATAAGCCATAATATGGTGCGAGAGGTGGCTGATCACATGGTGAATGCTCAGAGTCTGACCTGGAATCAGCAACATTGAATATTATATATTTTATAAATGATATATAATAATGATAGATGCCAATAGATGGAGCATATTGACATTTATAAAAAAAAATGTAGTCATCTTCCCAAAAAAGCAAGAAAATAGATGCCACTTCCATAAACATTAACATGCTGAATGATCATTACAGTACATTTTAACATCAGACTGAATGGTGTATAACAAAAGCATACAAATAAATATGCATGCAAAACTTTAGCCATGATCATTTTAATACTTAAAACTCTGAACTCAGATCAGACACCAACTTATAGTAAATCACATTTCCCCAGAGACCTGGTTTTAGTTTTCTAAATCATGTTTAAACTATGTAGCCTACTTTATATAGTAGGCCTACTTTACTTTTATACTTTCAGTGTCTAAGCAATGATCAGACATTGTGTAGATGATAAATTGGTGTCACCTGAGTGAGTGTCATCCAGGCGGCAGCTATTACCCCACAGATGAAACAACCAGCGTAAAGGACAAGCTCCAAAACTAGCAGCCAGGGTAGTCCCATCGTGAACATCTCTCACGGTCACTGTCTCACGGAGTGCAGCAGCCGAATGCCTCATTCATGCGCTCTTCAAACTGCTGTGGCTAAAGCATGTCCTGTGCTCACAACAATGTTGCTTTTCACAATGATTCTTGACAATTGGGTCAGAGAATTTCACGGCATTGCTATGAGGTATAACACAAGACTGCATTCAATATCTCAGACAAAACATTCAGCCACCCTGAAGCATATGGTCATGAATCAACATTTACCCACAAAACACCTAATTTTAAGATTAATAATATCAGTTTAATGAATATCAGATATATAAATACCTGCTGAGGATGACAAGTTTAAGCTGACACTTTTTACTTAAATTGTACTGTAGGCGAGGAGAAATGAGACAGGCTACATATTTCAAGCATGCATGAGAATTTGCATCTCCATTTCTGTGACCATCATTAGGCCTATACAGTAATGATAGTAATTTGTTGATTATTAGAGTGAAAAGAAGGTTTTTTATATTAATAATAGCTGAGCAATAAGTGTTACAAGACTGTGACAAAACGGAAATCAGTGAGAACAATGGATAGGGAAATACCATTCTCCAAACCAATAGGTGGCGATAAACACTTTTAAACGATGTTCAGTGACAGTCAGCAGAGTGAATCCGAATGACTGAACCTCAGTGTCGTTGTTGACCAAATTATATTCATGCTTTAAGAAGAACTCTAGTGTGCCTGTTCAGTTTTTAGTTTGATAAATCAGACCCTGAACTGAATCTGCCCATCACGTGCCTTTATATTGATCATGATGATCTTTTTGGAGACCTTATATCTCGTATTATTGTGCACCATGTCCAGTGCAGCAGGTAGGAGGAAGCCCCAAATCAGCTTTTTTATTACTTTGCTTAAAAAGTTTATACTAACATAATGTATTGTTACTACGTTCAAACTGTAACGTGGTATTACCCATCACTGTCATAATAAATACGTAGTTTTAATAGCTGAAATTGTATGTCCACTGACACAAAATTACAACTTGATGCTCAATAAAGGTATTCTGTCATATATAGTTTTTAATCTTCACGCATGGTGCCTCACATTTCATCTCCAGCTCTGCACTGACTGTCATTTTGATTAAAAAGTACAAACTTTAGTAGAAATAAAAAAACTGTTGGTTGTAATGACAACACAAATGAGGGGTGTAATTTATGTTCATAATATATATATATATATATACACACACACACATACATACATTTTTATACAATATCTACTGATATAGTATTGTATGTAATCATTTTATTCAGATGATAAATAATATCTTTTGCTAATATTTTTGGGTCTGGGGCAAGTGTACAATAAAACAAAATTATTACATAAAAGACATTTAAGTAGCAACATAAATAAAAAACATGGTGAAAAGTTTCCAATATGGTTTTGCTGCGATTTTCATATAACAAAACAAAAAAAATAGGTAAAATCTGTTGGGACATAAAGGTTCTTATAGCTGAAACATTCATCTGTGATATTTCAGTGAAAATCAAGTGGACCAAGCATCTGCTGTTAGTAGACACTTGTTTAAGATGAATAACAATTTGTTTTAGCAGATGATGAGATGGTGTTTATTCCTGGTGGAATAATGATGATGGGAACCAGTGCCGCTGATGGGAGAGATGGGGAATCACCAACACGAGCTGTGACTCTCCTGCCGTTTCAGATGGACAAATATCCTGTCACTAACTCTGACTTCAGGTACTTGTCATTGAAGACATTGGCTCAAAACCTAGTGAGCAGCCTTTTTTAGGAATGCACCATATGATGCCCAAATATACTTTTTAAACGTAGAGGTTAATCTTGCCTATTTCAACAGCTTGTGTGTCTTCTTACTGGCCTGATACAAGTGCTTCCGTTTATTCCAGGGAATTCGTCAGACTGCAGAAATATAAAACAGAGGCTGAAACGTTTGGTTGGAGTTTTGTGTTCCAGGATTTTGTCTCAGATGAACTGAAAAGTAAGGTCACTCAAAAAATTGAGGTAATGAACCCACAGCAGGAGCGGAATGTTTTTCAAAGTATTTAAATGGGAATTTCCAAAACACTGTCTTTTGTACTATATTTTCTCTTTTACCCTCTATTCTCTTGAAAATGACCCCATTCCTCTTTCCTAGTCTGCTCCTTGGTGGTTACCAGTCGAGAAAGTGTCCTGGAGACAGGTGACAGTTAACATTCTATGTGCAGCCTTGAAAAGATGTAATGACATAATTGTTATATTTTGCCTTTGTAACCAGATGCTATGTTAATCTGTTGTATTTAAGCTGCCTAGGGAAGGGGTGTTTCGGGGGGTTGTTATAATAAAAATAGAAGGAAGGAAAATGTAACTTGCATGGTTTTACTGTATGTTGCTTTTCTCCTTTCAATAAAAAAATTGTAATTCACAAGATATCTTCCCAGACATTTTCATCAATGTCACATTTTATAAAGATAAATGTATTACATAATCTAAACAATTATTTACTGTTTATTAATTATTTAATTTACACTTTAAATGTGTGCATTTTTTATTTATTTTTTTAAATGTGTGCAGCCAGCAGGACCCGGCTCTGGTATCAAGGCCAGACTGGAATCCCCCGTGGTGCAGGTCAGCTGGAATGATGCCCAAGTTTACTGTCAGTGGAAGAAGAAAAGGCTGCCAACTGAGGAGGAGTGGGAAATGGCTGCACGTGGGGGTCTAGAAGGCATGCCTAAACAGCCTTGTGCCTCTCAGCACCAAAATAAAAAAACTGCTGTCTTGTTCTTGTCATGCAGTATTGTACATATGTTATGCATCATTTTATGTACTGCAACCTTCATAGCCAGCACATGTGTATTTCAGGCAGGACATACCCATGGGGCAACAAGTTTTTGCTGAACCGGACTAACCTCTGGCAGGTGTGTTGAGGGATATTCTTGTCCATTTCCTAAAGGAGAAGTGTATATTTGTGTATATTTTGTAAGTTCTGAAGTCCTTAGCCTGTTGGTAAATTGTAAACTCTTTGTACAAAAGGGCCAGTTTCCAGATGGGGACACCAGAGAAGATGGCTATCATGGTGTATCTCCTGTAACTGCCTATCCTCCACAGAATAACTATGGTAGGGTACGGCACATGAGCTGTTACACTTTCTGGTGCGTCACATATTATCAACAACAATATACGTTATTCATAGACAGACAAAGCAACCTAGGAAAAAATCTACCTGAATGGGGCTGGTACATTTTTTTTTAATGCTCACCAACAGTTATGCTGCTTAAAATGTTTGTGGAAACTGTGATACATTTTTTTTCAAGATTCTTTGATAAATAAAAAGTTAAGAAGAGCAGCATGTATTTGAATTTGAAATCTTTTGTAATATTATAAATGTCTTTATTGTCACTTTTGATCAGTTTAATGCATCCTGGCTGAAAAAAGTGACCCCAACTTACGAACTGAATTTTGAGAATAACATCCCACCTTTTGCCAGGACTATATGACATGCTGGGTAATGTCTGGGAGTGGACCTCGTCAAATTTTCCTGGTGCTCAGACCATGTACGTCCTGCGTGGAGCATCCTGGATTGACACTGCCGATGGCTCAGCCAATCACAGAGCTCGTGTCACCACTAGGTCAGTCATGCTCTATGCATATTACTCAAAGTCAGCTTTTATTAGACTTTTATTAGTGTTTCTTGTAACAGTTCCAGTTGATACCAAGCAGGTCCATCAACAATTGCTAAAGCTTTTGTCCAAAGCAATTTATGAGAAAATGATGAACAAATATGATGTGTATTTTATGTTCTCACATGCAGGATGGGAAACACACCAGATTCAGCCTCTGATAACCTGGGCTTCCGCTGTGCAATGAGCTCAAATGCAAAACAGAAAAGGACTGAGTTTTAAGGGCCAAATGTTCAAGACTAGTAGATGCCAGTGGTGCATTATGGGATTGATACTACATTTCTCCCGTGGAGACATAAACTTTTGTAATTCAGT
The DNA here is from genome assembly GCF_051911475.1 of Siphateles boraxobius. Classification (NCBI taxonomy): domain Eukaryota; kingdom Metazoa; phylum Chordata; class Actinopteri; order Cypriniformes; family Leuciscidae; genus Siphateles; species Siphateles boraxobius. The sequence goes on from NW_027508788.1 coordinate 8,438,424, forward strand.
GTTATATCTGCTTTTTTCCCCCACAAAATACTGTGAAATAAAATCTTAACCTATCTTATAGTTGTTCTCTAATCATTAAAATCATTTAGATATAAAATTTAAACCACGTAATGGAATTAAAATGCATTTGTAATACCATACATTTTTATTGGTTTGACTTTTTTAGCTTTTAAAAGGAAATAAAAGGCTCTGGAAGATAATTTACTTGTTTCCTTCTCACTGTGTAAATAAAAGGGTCTGATATGCTGTCATAGCAATAGAGGTCTATTTTTGGACCGTTATCAACATGGTCTTGAGGTAAATTGTGGTATCTTGTAGTAACTGGAGATGATGAACCCTCACCAAGTCCTGTGTGCTACATCCATCTCCTCAGCTGCAATAGACAGCAGAATGACTTTTGGTGTGTTCTCAAATAAAGCTGCTCTGTTCTGAGTCTGCCCTTTCTTCACCCAGTGGCCATAGATCTTAAAGGCACATGCGTCAATCATTTTGCGTAGAGGTTTGATGGCGTACGGGTCGCTGCAGATCACTTCCTTGGTCACAGGTTTGGCACGCCGGTAGTTGCAGTAGATGCGCATGGCGGCAAGTACGGTCATAGAAATAACCTGCAATGTGTGGGGTGACACTCAAAACCTCAAAGTCAATGCTTTCTAAGAAAAATCATCTAAAACATCTGCTCTTTACCTTGAACTTCCTGTAAGGGCTGAAATGACGGACTTCTGCGGCCCTGTACTGTTGGAAGAAGGGGTGATTGAGGGCTTCTGTAGCTGTATAGCGAAGTTGCGGGTCCACAACTAATAATCTGGAAATCTACTGGGAAGAAAACAAGTTGACTTTTTTTTCTCCATGCAATTTTGCATAAGTTCTTTCAAAACTGGTTGTCAGCAAGACAAACAGGACCACAACGAATTAAAACAACCAACACACACCAAGTCTTTGACAGTGTCTGAGCGGTCGTCCCACTCCGGAGAGCTGAATTCATATTTCCCTGCAAGAATCATTCGAAGCATCAGCATTTGTTTCCTGTGCCAGAACGGTGGAGATCCAGCCAGAAGAGTGTACAAGATCACGCCAGTGCTCCATCTACACAAGAGAAGACAGAAGAAGGTTATGTAAGAATCAATTCATTTTCTTCTGGTTCAGGAAGTTCATGCGTTTATGCATGGTTTATGCAGACCAGTGATGTTAACTAAGACTAAGTGTTCTAAAGCATTTTTGTTTATTAAAAAAATTTAAACAAACAAAAATTTAAAAAGTATGTAAATAATACTAAAATATCACTGATGCATACTTATTGTATGTGCTTACAGGTCAACAGCAGTCCCATAGCCAGTGTGGTTGGGATCCATGGAGCACTCAATAATTTCTGGAGCCAAGTAACCTGGTGTTCCACAAACTTCTATAGGGGTGAAACAGAGGCAGCTGCTTTAAACTACAATATCTGCAATCTGAATGCTTATATTTAAAGGTGTTCATAAGCACTCACCATTCAGTCTTTGTCCATGCTCAATCTGGATCGAGAGACCGAAGTCAGTGAGTTTGATATTCACATCATCATCTAACAGAATGTTTTCTGGTTTCAGGTCACGATGGATGATATTGTGGGCATGAAGATACTCAACCACCTCCAGAAGAGCTCGCATGATCTTTCTATCAAAGAGTGAGAGAAGAGAAAACTGAGTGGCAATAATCAAGATCTTACCTCTGAGGTTAAAACAACCGCTACAGTGGATTCAAGTTGTAATGTACATTTCCGTTCAAAAGTCTGTAGTCAGCACAAAGTCTCTTGTGCTCAGCAAGGCTGCATTTATTTGACAAAAAAGTTAATTATTATCACAATTTAAAATAACTGTTTTCTATTGTATTATATTTTAAAGTGTCATTTATTCATGTGATGGCAAAGCTGAATTTTCAGCATCATTAATCCAGTCTTCAGTGTCACATGATCCTTCAGAAATTATTCTAATATGCTGATTTGCTGCTCAAGAAACATTTATTATTATTACCAATGTTGAAAACAGTTGTGATGCTTAATATTATTAATGTAACATTATAAATATATTTACTTTCACTTTTGATCAAATGAATGCATCTTTGCTGAATAAAAGTATACATTTTTTTAAAACATTAAACTTTTGAATGGTAATGTATGAGGAAATTAATAGAAGTATAAAAACACTACATTCGTAAGTGTGACATAACTAACTTTAAATCCATCAAGATGCACTGTCGTTGTTGGCAACATCTTAAAGCATTTGATTATATAATATCCTTTTTAGCATAGGATTTGTTTGTTTAAATAGGATAATCCACAATTGGATTATTCGAGGGAGCTGACCGTGTCTCTTTCTCACTTAGGGTGACTTTGTCTGTGAGGTAATCGAAGAGTTCTCCTTTCTTCATCCTGTTGAAACAACATTCATCTTTAAACATTAACAAAACAGTAATGTCAAGGCCTGTAAAATGATGAAAGATAAGAAAAACTAACTGCATCTGTTCAAAATATAAGTGTCTGGACAAAGGAAGGGATTAGGGGTGATATTTTGTTTTGAGAGTCAGGCGTTTGGCAGAAACAGTCTCATCTTGGCAATGAGTTTGTTGTGGGCTCTTAGAATAGGCAGTGTCCTATCTGTACGCTGCAGTGTCAACCAACAGATAATCTCCACAAAGAACATGTAGAAGTCTAGCAAACTTGTAAATAACCCAACGGTTAATATGAGCAATCCATTTTCTGCTGTAAACTTGATTTTTAGTGGTTTGCCTGTGCAAAAATTGCAACCAAAATTCTATAGTTTTGTGGGTGTTTGCTATGACATTTCAAAATGTTTGCTAGGTTTGTTTCATACTGGCTCAAGTCTATAATATGTTGGCCCCTAGATATAGCTTGGGTGTCTATATAAGGGTGTGTGACAGTGAGGCACAGACATGAGAGATGGTGTGTGTCATACTTACAGATCAAATACCAAAAAGAAGAAGGCCTTTGATTCAAAGCAATCCTTCAGTTGAACTATTGGGGAGGAAAAGACATCCTATTTTTTTTTTCTCGCAGAACCAAAATAGCCTTACAATTTTCAAATTTGTAACTGAAAAAAAATGAATAAATTAAAAGATTGATTTTATATGATTTTCTGTTTTATAGCACCATTATATTATATTTGGTAGTATTGTAAAAGTCTCTGAGGGATCAAGAGGAACTTCCACTGGACAGTCATACTTATGTTTTTTTGTCCGGACACTTTTCGAAGAATGTCGATCTCTTTCACAGTGGCCTGCTGGATTTCTAGTATTTCTTGAGGTGTCATTTTGTCTGATGGTGTGATGTCTATGATCTTTACTGCATATTCCTGGGAAGTCCGTTTGTCCACACATCGACGAACCACACTGCTCACACCTCTGGGAGAAAATAAATTCAGGACTGATAAGTAGGCTAAGTATAATTTTAAGGTAAGAATTTCATTGTTATTGTTATTTATTTTTATATTCGTATGCCTCTTTTTCCTGAAACAAACTTCATAAAGATTGGTGACACCTACCTTCCTAAGATCTCCTTTGGTTCATATTTGTCATAAAATTCCTGACCACCAACCCATTCAGGGTTTTCCTTCTCTTTTGTCATCCTGACGATTCAGAAATCCAGTACTTCAAATGCTTTGTCCTTTTTAAAGTTGATCACACACACAAACACATTAATCCATGTTTAACTTTGTCAAGGGTCGTATTGTTTGCGTGTAGCCTATATTTCATAACAATTTGTTATCAATTTTTTTTTGTTATTGTTGTAATTCGTAATGATTTTTGTGTTGTTTTAGAAAGCCAAACAGCATTCTATTCTTGAATGGCTGAGTTCACTCACCTAACGTTATAGCGTTTCGCCCTTCAATTTATGGCGCAAGTTGCAGCTCGCTCTTTTGCTCGTCCATAAGACTTCTCTCAGTTACAGCACCACCAAGAACAAAATACTTTACACAACCTTGATAGTGCACCAGCTCTCTGTCCAGGCGCGTATGGGCTATAAATTAGCGATGTCGGTTTCGTTAATGAATTGTTCTTCTGACCAGATCATTTCAATGAACCATGTCGAACCGGTTCCTCGGTCTGAACATTTCTTTCGCCAATCGTAGCTCCCAACGGATTCAGTCAGATCCAGATCCCTATCCCGACTCTGTAAGAAATGCATACAAGTTGTTTAAACGGTTCTCTTCAAAGGTTAGCCTATAGTTTTGTTTTTATTCCTTTTTGTCCAAATTTTAAAGTGTTTTGAAATGTTACACATAACTAGACTATTTTGGATTATTGCTCTCCCAGACTGCTATAATAAAACGTGTTTAGAATTTCGGACTTATTTTCTGTTCAAGGATTTGAATATCTTTACATTTTATTTTAGGCTACATCTCTTTCATAGATTATAAAATTGCATTGAAGTGTTAAATTTGACAGAATATTTGACTGTTTTTTGGAAATAGTTCAGAGCGGATCCAGCAGTAGCTAGCCTAAATAAATCATAGTTCTAATTTTTATTTGCTGAATCAAGGAAACAATACACATCGAATTACAACCTTTATTAATAAACTTTAATAAAAATAATGAAAAACCGCTATTATATTGAGGTAGCCTACTTTATAGGGTATATTACGTAAAAGAATCACTGAATCCTTTTTTTTGTTCGATTCAAACTATTCAAAAGAACCGATTCGGGGAAACGAGTCTGAGTTCCAATCTACTACGCTTTATAAATAGACCAGCTGTTATTTGAGTAAGGGTGAGGGCATAGCCAAACGGAACAGCCTGTGCCCATTTGTTTACTTTAGAAAAATCGGATGATGTTAACAGCATTACATTAAACCTTTATAATATGCATGCAATTTCTTTCTCTCGCTCTCACATTTCTCTTAAGGAGACTTAATGATATGATAGCCTAAGTGTGTTGTTCAAGCTTAACAATCAAAGGGCGTTATCCTTTATTCTTCGACAGACGTGTCTGAACACGCACAAGCATCTCGTCATGTTTATATTAATCTGCGTAAAGGCTTACAAAAGCCACCGTCCTATAAGGTAAAACCATGTGATGTCGAACCCGGTGAGGATTGTTGACGCACACATGACATTTCTAAGCGTCAAAAAGCAGGAAAAACTGGTTTGAAGACATTCTCTCTTCTCGGTTTCAGTAGTCTCTCCCATAATAAGAACATGCTGCTTAGCTTTGATCGCTATTAGAGGATAATGGAGACCTATAGGAGAGGTTCACAAGTAACTTTACGCAAACTCAATGACCTCCTGGACTCTCCTCTCACCACTAAGGAAGTGGACAAACGATTAACTGACGATCAGGATTCGATTTCAAGTCACGACACTAACATGGACAGAGAGTGTAACAGCTCACCATTGTCCACACTGAATGAGTTACAAGAACAGCTGGCAGTGGACGGCAACAGCGGTGATACAGATGTGATAGGTCAAGCTGAGCACTCTGACCCGGACAGGACCCCGAAGCCCCTTCGGTCATACATAGATGAAGGGTTACCGGATCTGCTCCGGAGTGGAAGCCCACTTCGCAGACGAGTGTCCAGCCCGGTGTCTGCCACGGTGAGCCATTAAGTGCAGTGATTCACAATCAGTGAACACAATACGGAACAAAACGAAAAATAAAAAAGGGAAACTGAGCTGTACAATGGTGATTTCTGTCCCGTGTATTTTTTTTTAAAGAAAAGGGGGTTTAAATAGCTTTAAATAGATGTTTTATTGTATCTCTTTAATTATCATTTCCTAAATTTAAAGCGTTTTAAAATGTTAAATTTGACAGAATTATCCCTTACCCAAAATCTATAACTGCTTAAGAGGTTTTTGATTGCCGTCTCATTTTTATTTATTTTTTGTTCAATGATTTTAACAGCTTTACATTTTCATAGTAGCCTATATCTCTTTAATAATTTGTTTTTGTTTTGAGATGTTAAATTTGAAACAATTTGACAGTTTGGATTATCCTCACCCAGACTCTATTTAAGAAATATACAAAACTTCAGTGTAGCCTGTAATTCTTTCTTTTTTTCATAACAAATCACTGTTTTCAAACAAGCATTCACTACACTGCAAAAGTGATGTGATCAATTATTTATGACAACATGTTTTTACATTGCTTAAAGTTATATATAAAAAGGTATTCTAGATTCAACTCAGATTTTTAAATCAGTTTAATATAATTTAAGTGGAAATTACTTAAACATATTGTTGATTGTACTTAAAATTTTAAGGCAGCAACTTTTTTTACAGTATAGCGTAATGTAAAGGATTTTAAATACTTGTTTTATTTTGTTTTTATGATGTAAAAACAAAGTATTAGACATAGGAGCACATATATGCCAGGGCAGTAGAATAACAGATTTAAATAATCAGAACTATTATTCATTTTGAGATATTATAAATGTTATAATTGAAGAAGCAAACAAACAACAAAAGAACGAGATGAATGAGAGGACCAGATGGCCAATCATTGTTTGACAAATGTTTATCCACTTTTTCTTTATTCAGCCAAATTCTTTTTAAAGCAACATGACTCTTCAGAGCTAATAATGTACAGGTGTCTTTATTTACAGGCAAACCCATGTCCAGGACAAACTTTCATTGGAATGTGGATTTCATTTTGCTGCATTATTAATGTTTCCTAATGATCCCTATTTAACTACAACTAAAACAACGAAGACATTTTTGACACACCGAGAATTTAGACATTTAGTCTAAACACTTTTCTGAAATCAAATCACTAGGAAGTACATGGTCATCTCAGATTTGGTTCTGAATGTGTCCTGCTAGTTTCACCGGAATGGCAAGATTCCATCCGTCTCATTCTTCTGAAAGGTTATAAAGGAGACAAGAACATATGTGTTTATGTTTGCAGATGTGTCAGTCTGATTTACACATGCACACAAGTGTAGCTATATGAACAAAAGAAGCATGAATGTTGTGATTTCTATGGCTACAGCTGAAACATGTGAAACGGGAGGTGGCATTATCTCGGCAGCGCAGTCTGAGGCTCAAGGCTCAGGTGGATAGGCTGGAACAACAAAACGAAAGTGGACCTGGATGGAGTGAAAACAGACAGCGGGTAAGTCTGTCTTAATGCTTTTTAATTAACTTTCTGTCTCATAGGTTTAACCCTTAACTTTTTCTTTTCAACTTTGTCATGCCACGATTGTAAATATTCTTTGACAACACCCTCAAATAAGTGATGGCAGCTTCTAACAGACTGGATTATGATTTGATTTATGCAATCAGAGTTTGTCATAATTTCATCTTCATTGTTTTTGCGGTGTGTCAGGTGGCAGAGGAGGTTCAGTCTGTTGTAAAGCTGCTACTTCCTCTGACAGAGTTGGAAGCCGCAGAAGTCAATCAGCCGTCCCAGGGCAACACTTTAGACACTGCATTGCTTCAGCTGAAGAAGGTGGCCCGCAGTCTCGCCCTTAACCACAGCTCTCAGGTGAGCTTTAGGCACGCCCGTCAGCTCATATGTGGCATGCCTCTTTTTTTGAATTTGCACATCCCTCCATTGTAAGGCCTCACGTAACCATTCCATTCACATGCTCCTTAAATTTAAGAACAATTGCCGAAATCTTTTAAGTGCCCATATTATTCCCGTTTACAAGTTTGTAATTTTATTTTTGGGGTCTGCTATATATATTTACATGATTTAAAGTAAAAAACAACAGCTTTTTCTTATACTCTACATTGATTCAGCACCTCTTTTCACCTTCTACCTGAAACGCTCTGTTTCTATCTCTTTAAAGCCTGCCTTTTTAAAAAAGCCCAGTCTACTCTGATTGGTCAACTGCTACAGTCTGTTGTTGATTTATCCGCCACATAGAGTATGTGCCAGAAATGTAACGCTGCAATATAGTGAAATCACTTACCCAACTGTTTATTGAGGGTGGGCAAAAGTAGCCATTAGGCGGGCATTTTGACAGAGCTAAGTCACAGAAATAATGGCAGGACTACAAACGCCAAAGAGAGTTGGAGAGATTAACTTCCTTTGGACTTTGTGCTTTGTAACTTTGTTCTGTGTGGACTTTGTGCCTTGTAACTTTTCAGATCGTTTTCATGCACAAAACAGCTATATTACACACTAATGGTAAGGTATAATTAAAAAAAAAACATGATATGTGCCATTTAAAACCAATCTACTACCATTGACAGGGAAAGGAGCGGTCTGGGGAAGATGCTGCCATTTTACAGCAAGCTCTGTGGGACAGAGATGAAGCCATTGCAAAGTGAGTTCAGTTGATCACGACTAATTTTTGACCTTTTTCAAGAAATAAGACATTGAAATACTATCATAAATACATCAGAAATATCTGATGACAATTATATATATATATATACTGTATATATAATCATGAAACTCTAGATGGCTCTGGCAAGGTCCTTAACACAAAAGTGCTTGCAATCATCATTCTCTATAGGGCACTGCTGATTGGTTCCAGCTGTATCAGTAGCCAATGAGTTAATTTGATGTAGCAGCAAATAGAAATTCTCCACCTTCCCCAGCTAAACCTGTATAGATCTTTTATGGGTAATTGATGTATGCTCTATTGTACAGCAGCAGCATGTCTTGCACACAGCAGTGACTCATGTTTCGTACTTGCTCTGCAGCAGCAGCGTAGCAGTTTTATTCTTCCAAGACCAAATATCAATATTTTCATACACATTACCAAGCCAAACACTCCAAGAGTTGTCATTTCTGTCATGACAACTCCGTGTTTTTTTTGTGTGTTTTTTTTAAATGCAGAAAACAAGCAATGGAGACTGAGCTATTGAGAAGCAAGAACGAAATGATGACTCTAAACAACCAACTTCTGGAAGCTGTTCAGAGTCGACTAGAACTGACCATAGAGCTGGAGGCCTGGAAAGTATGTTTAAACACACTCAGATGCCAATTAATTGCAGATTTTAACTACTGATAAAAATATATAATTGCTAAAAAGTTTGCTACTTTTGCTTTTTAATGAAAGCAAAAATAGGAAAGAATAAAAAAGGAAGTAAATATCAATATTAATTAAAAATGTCTATATTTTTTGATACAGAGTTGTGATTTATTCATATTTTATTTGTATCTGGTCCAGTTAATTTCAAAGTGGTAACAATCAAACACAGACAAGGTGAATTTTAGGAAATTTTGTTGAAACATAGTTTTAATAGGCTTATCTGAGTAAAAAAAAGCTCTAAAAATCAACGATTTTGTCCTTAGCATACATATTTCAATATTAATATAATCTAACACTGTATATGATTGATGTTATTTAATGTAATCTGTTGGGAGAACAGCTGCTAGTGCTGCCGGATCTGAATCCTGGTTTGTCATCTGGACTCTGTCTGGTTTTCCTGCAAACCCTTGAAAACACTAATTGACGTGATTTGGCCATGTTGATTTTCATGTGTCTTGTGTCATGAGTTGTGTCACGTGTCTTACAGGATGACGTTCAGACCATTCTTCATCACCAGCTCCTCAAACAGCAGCAGGAAGAACAGGCCCAGAAGAAGCCTAAAGGGTTTGCTGTTTTGCGGCGCTCAAATAAGCCCCTCCCTCAAAAACCTGATTATTCCACTCTGCCGCGCACACATGTGTCGACCCCCCAGTCACCTGCAGCAACTCAGAGATGGAAAGACAAGTTCAGACGCGGAAAAATCGCCACACAGGGACCTGTTGAGTCTCAGCCACAAATGAGCGACAAAGAGGACAATTTTCAAACGGTTTCTTTGGACTGACGAGACACGTAACCTATGGATGATCTCACATCTCATTGATTGCTCGCTTTAGATCATATTGCCACACCACAGTGAGATGTATTATAATAATACATCATAATAATATGAATAATGTTATGACGCATTAAAGTGGATGTGCTTTTCTCTGTAGAGGTGATGTTAACTGTTGTGACTGAGAATCTGAGAAGGTTTTGAATGACATGATATCTGGGCTATTGTTAAGAAAAGGGAATAAAGGTGATAGAGAAACAATAATATATAATTCAAGGCTGATTTATAAGGCTCTTTGGAATAATTCTTTCAGGAACATACACCGTTTTTTCCTCTTTTTAAAAAAACTTTATTAATCCACATTGGGTTAAATTATGCTCAAAGGCCATGTTGTGGTGGTGATCACTGTGCATTACTATATTCATTCTATAATTGTTGAGTAATCATTCAAATTTACTGATTTGGGGCTCAAGAAACATTTTTTATTATCAATGTTGAAAACATTTTGGTGTATAACTGAAATATTAGCATTTTTCTTCAAGGAACAGAAAGTTCAACGGCATTTTTTAAAAATAGAAATCTTTTGTAACATGTTTTTTCCTGCCACTTTTGATCAATTTAATGCTAAATATTAATTTCTTTCTGACCCCAAACGTTTAAACAGTCGAGTAAGTGACTCTATCTGTTCTTGGTTTGGTTGGTGCATTGCATTATTTGTAAGTATTGTCTATTTATTTTTGTGTATAAACATCTTTATACTCTGTTCATACTACTAAGATCTGTTTTCACTGTCCAAAAATAGGAAGTTTACCATCCTGCATGTAGGAATAAAGAAGTTGCTACAGCATTTGTATGTGGTAAAACTGTCTGTAAGGTAGTACAAATCAATCACATAAGCAGTTTGAAGACTTGTACATTTATTTAGTAGTAACAAATCTACACACAGATACACTCTGGCATGCAAAGACAATACACCCATACAAACTGCTCAACACTGACTGTTACTCACACACTCTTTCATGACCTGTCATTACGGACACATTAGATCAATAAAACAAAGAACCAGTATCACTACGTACTACTAAATAGTAACAATACATTTAGTTTTCTCCACACTCAAACAAACAATATAGAGTGCTGCATGAAGCATCAAGAATAGGGTCAACTCTCTAATTTAGTACAAGGATAGATTGCGTACAATGAAAATATATCACATACTCTAAGTGCCAAGATAACAAACCCAATCTATATATTAATTTCATTGTACTTTGTGAATAAGCTAAGCACAAACTATATTGTTAAAAAAAACATAAATGTCTGTGCATTACGTTCTCAACTGATTCGTCTTTTAGAATTGCATACATGTACATTCTTTAAATCAATGGGCTGTTTCATAAGGAGTTAATGGAGTTATGCTCAATTTTAATTTTCCAATGATCCCTGTTGATCTAGCTTTATGAAACGGTCCATTGAAATGCTAAAAGTTCAGACAACACAGTCCATAAAGAACGACCAAGTCACTGTTTTTATCTAGCAGGAGATAAAGCAGCTTGCAAAAGACATTGCACTAGCACTGCTGATAATCACTGGCAGTAAACTTTAGTTGTGAAAAGCTATAATTCTGCAAAATACAGTTCCCTGTAAACACAGAAACACAACTAATTGTGTCTGAATAGACATAACAAGCAACGGCAGTGCTGTGATTTTAGTGTTCCACCATAAACATTCAATACAATGATAATGTGACATCAGAGAATACACACTGACATTTAGGATATGTCAATTTGCAGCATATTTCTTGATATATCGATCATTAAGATAAAGTCATAAATATAATAAGTAATATAGTATACATTTATATAACCAGTACTGTATATGGATATACAAAATACTTGTCATTTAGAAACATCGACACTTTCACAACGAACAAAAATATCCCCTTATAACAGCAGCTTTTATACTGAAGACTGCCAAAACAGTATAGCACATGTACATTTATTCTTAAATGAGGGCCACACACAATGTTAACACACCACTGGTCGGGGAAAATCTTCCCATAAACCCCTGCTTTGGTACTTTAATAACATCCAACAGTGATAAACCTACTAATAAGTGATCAACCTACCAAGATTAGATGAAAAATGTGCAGAGGTAGGCACATTGTCTGTAATAAATCACACTGACATACTTGCAAATGCTCCAAAAAGATAAACTGTGCAGTATCTAATGGCCGAACAAGCACCAAAACAGGTATTTTATCACACACTTGTGTACTTGATCGATTTATTGATTATTCGGTAAATACAGAACAAGGGGTTTGAAAAAAAAGAGGACCCAGGGCCAAATTAAAAAAATTGGTTTTCAGGTAAAACCCTTAATTTTTGTAGTTCTGTCAGCATAATTTCTGATGCTCTGAAAGATGTCTTATTAGTTACATTGCAGCATCTTCATTTGTTGTAAAGCCATACAAAACTGTTTTAATAAAACATCTATGGTCACACTTTAGTTTGGGGAACACATATTCACTATTAACTATGACTTTTGCCTTAATAACTCCTAATTTACTGCTTATTAATAGTTAGTAAGGTTGTTGTTAAGTTTGGGCTAGGGGTAGGATTAAGGGATGTAGAATATGCATTAATATCTGCTTTATAAGTACTAATAAACAGCCAATATGCTAGTAATATGCAAACTAATAAGCCACTAGTTAATAGTGAGAATTGGTCCCCAAACTAAAGCGTTACCCCACCTACCTTATAACACACATGCACAACAGTTTTGAAACAACGGAAACAAACCTATTATTCCCTATAGCATTAATGATTTAAAACATTTCACAAACAATTCAAATTTCTGTTTCCAGAAAAAAAGTAACAATTCTTGGCTGCACGTCAAAGTGTTGTGGTCTTATTCAATCAAAAGTTGAGACTGTGAGAGATGCTTTCAGCTTGAGAACAGTTAAATAAGTCCCACGCTGTTGCATAGACATCTTTGTATTTGTTATCAGAGCACAGAGAAAGGGTTTTCCATGTCAACATGCTTACCAAAAAAATATATAATTTAAAGTATTAAAAAAAAAGGAAAAATGTAAATCTAGTCCAATTATCATTTAGCTATAAAGCATATATATTGTTTTAATTATTGAAATCAAAATATTTACAACAAAAAATCTAAATCTAGTCCATATATCATACAAGTTATGAAGTAAAGTATATATATTTTTTAAAACCGCTGGATCCACTGGTTTGTAACAGCTATGAACAAATGTCCTTGATTGAAAGTCATGGCCAGATTTCTATACATCCTTTTAATAAAATTGAAATGAATGTACTATGTTACGAACAGTGCAAATACCACATTGAAAAATGAATACACTAACTATCAGGAATTATATACCGGTGCTATTGTGCATTATAAGGTAAGAGACTAAATTTAACTCAATAACAGTCATCTTGGTCCACACACCCTTACAATTCATTCACTGTCCCTTAATCATTGGGCGCACCTGTATGTATCCTCACCTGAGACAAGTACTATGATTGTAAGAAAGTGATTATGGAGCTGATGAAATCCAAAGGCTTGTCAGCATGAATCCAGTGACTGGCATCTGGGATGTATTGGATATCAGCACTAGGAAAAAGTCGCTGGATTTCAGGGTAATCCTCAGAGCTAAGAGGATAACCAAGGGGTATGGCAGGAAAACAGAACCAGACTTAATAAACATGTGTTTAAGACACTTCAAACATTCAAAAGTGAAAGAGAAAAGTGACGCTTAATATTCAACAGTATTATTGATCTGACTGTACTGACGCTGTTAAATGAGAACTGAACTGAGCTGGACGATGACATCAGTTTTTGCAGAACTGATTTATAGATGAAATTAACCTATTTAATAATTGATGATATTTACAACAGAACTGAATCAACACTGAACTGACTTCAGCTGAACAACAGCCCGAAATTAATAATTTTAAAGATTGAAACAATCAGCATTGTATAAAGCACTATATAAATATTGGTGACTTAACTTGAGTTGACAGAGAGAGATTATATTAACCATAATGATGCACATGTGTACAAGTAGGGTTTTAAATAAAGTTATTACCTTATGTACGCTGAGCTACTGCCGCCCAAGAAAAGAGTTGGACCCTCATAGGTGGTTTTAAAATCAGGAAAAGCCATGATGTCCTCTAGGTGGTTTGAGATGGCTTCCAGGTTAATCCTCCAGCCATAGTCACCATTTTGCTCCTCCAGGTTAGTGAGAAGGAACTGACGAACTGAACGCTCCTGCAAACAACATAAATGTGGGTGATTACATTGAAATGCCACTATAACAATGTTCCAGTTAACTATATACCGTATAAGGCTTGTGTGTGGACATGGCTACCTTAACTATCTTCCTGAGCTGGTCTTCAGCCAGTCTTCGTGCTGTGGAACGTGGGATATCACTGGCTATCTTCACCTCCTTCATTGCCTGGATGTAGGCAGGGAAATTGGTGCGGGCTGAAGTCTGAGAGGGACTTATATCCACAACAACCAATCCTTCCACTAAATTAGGCTGAATTAGAGAGACAAAATAAAATGTAATAACATATTTTGCCTACTATATGGATACAATTAATTGTAAGCATCTGACTTGCTTATTTACTTTTTTATAATATATATATATATATATATATATATATATATATATATATATATATATACACACTGTATATACTGTACACACATACACAAAAGATTTGGGGGTCTTGAGATTTTTGAAGTCTCTCCTGCTCGCAAAGGTAAATTATTTGATCAAAAGTATAGTACAAACAGTAATATTGTGAACTATTATAAAATTTTCTAATTACAATTTTCATTTTATTCGTATTTTATGATGTAATTGCAAAGCTGCATTTTCAGCAGCCATTTCTGTGCTCAAGAAAAGTTTCTTATTCAAATCAATGTTGAAAACAGTTGTGCTGCTTAAAATTTTTGAAGGAACTGAGATTTGTTTGTTTTTTCAGGATTCATGAAATGACATTTATGACATTTTATAAGCCAAACTAACCTTGTCTTGTTATAAAAAGGTCAAATGATTAGATATTTTAAGAGACGTACAGACAATGAGAGCATGTTGTTTTTCCCCAGCATGTTGGTTGCACCACATGACTTTGATTTAGGAGATAAAAAGGTCAAATATTTATAATATTTTTACAAAACTGTTTTACTGTTTATTTTCTAAGACATATACAAAAAAATGCCACACTGCTTTCTTGAAAATCTTCACTCTTATAATGAGCCTTTTTTATCTTCATTTTAATATAAGGACAATTGTATCACACTGACATTTTACCTTCATGCCCCCTAAAAAAGATCCAAATTATTAATATATGATTTTTAATTTTTTCATCATATAAGTGGTCTATTCAAATGACTGAGTGTGAATTGCATTTTTTAAGTATTTTTGAATAAATGAATAGATCATCATGACCTTCATGTCACTGACCCTTTGGCCTACTATTTGATGTTAAGTTGTGGTTGCATGAAAGAAATTATACAGCATGTGTTACCTGAGATAGAGCTGTCGTCATAGCAACCTTTCCCCCCATGCTGTGTCCAATCAGGACACACTTCCCAATGTGCAGCTGTCCAAGCAGATGCGTCAGATCGTGGGTCATTGCTTCGTAGGTCAAGACAGGACTGTGTGGGCTTTTGCCATGGTTACGAGCATCTACTGTCAGCACCTAACTAGACAAAAGTACAGTCAGGACACTCGCACAGACTGTTCTGAACAGCCCACAGCACCTCTTAACCACTGGAGAAACTGGAAGCATACCTTCCTGCCTGTCCGCTGCACCAGGGACTTGGCTATGGAGTGGAAGTTTGACTTGCTCCCAAATAAGCCATGAAGGAACACCAATGGCGTGCTGTCTACCGTCCCATCAAACACATCGTAGGTCAAGTTCACAGCACTAAGAGAAAGCAAAGTAGACAAGGATGAAGACACTGTAAAAAAAAACGATAGTAATTTTAACTGTAAAAATGCTTCAGTAAAAAAAAAATTAATTGGTTAACATACAGAGAAAAACTGTAATAGACCTATCCTTACTATTCATGTAATTTCACAATAAAGTACTGTTAGATGTACCATTTTCAGAAGTAAAAAAAAGAACAAATCACATTATAATTTAGAGTGAAAAGCCATCAGCTGACATTCACAGAATTCTGTGTGACACTTCACATTTGATCGTTTCTTTTCTTTTTTATATAATTTATGTACATTAGGGTTTTATGTTACATCTTAATGTTTATTGGATTATCATATTGCTGTCCGTTATGGTGTTTTGTATGTGTGGATGACACTGTGCACCAGCATCAATATATTATTTACCTCCACTAAAAGCTACTTGTGATTAACTCTAATTCATAATGTATATCTCTTTACCCCGTTATTATGGTGGATGTTAGTATATTTTCAAGGTACAACACAGATTTTAGTAGCAACGTGGCCTTGCTAATTCAGCAGAAAAGAGCTGTTGGATTTTTATTATTGTTGTTCTGTAAATATGTTTACATTTCACTGTATTTTTACAGAATTATTCTGGCAAACACAGCTGCCAGTTTTTAGACACATGGCCTTGTTTAATAGAATCATAACGAAAGAACTAAGTTATATCTATAAAAGACAAAACAGAACAAAATGTATAATTAGCCATTTTGCTGTGGTTTTACTAATGTTTTTTTATTAAACTACCAACGGCTAATTTGCTAATGCGATAACATACAGAACGCGCAGGTAACCACTTTAAAATAAAGTAAATGGAACTTTATATTGCAACAGCTCTCCCTCACACATGCATTCCTGAGTAATTAACAGTATTTGAACCGGAAGATTTAAAATGAAGCACCTGACGGCTCGTGCGCTGTCACTGCCAGCGCCGTCCAGTCGCGAGACTCCACTGCAAAAATCCCGAAATCCCGTTACAGATAAACATGACAACGGGCCACAAAGCACTCCCCTGGTCAAATTACGGCACATGGCACTCATGGCAAAATTTGACATGCTAAAACCTGTGTCCGGACTTCATTCATTCATTCGACCGGGATTGGAGTCTTCAAAGGTCGTGATGATGTTTAGCTAACACTAGGGAAACAGCGCTACAGTGTTGCCAGATCTCGCTGGATAAACAAAATAAATGCTCTATCGTTGAAACGTGCACTAAACATACATTATAATTCGGTTAAAATGCATTTATATGAATCTAAAATGTATTTAACAAAAGTAATTGAAATGTTTCATTTAAATAACTGCTATCTAAATCAATAACTAAATGCTCTCTTGCACACACATCTATAATATTACGCATTTACACATTATTCGGGAAGTGAGAAAGCACTTGCAACCCTAAAATCGTGACTTTGTTTGATGATATTGAATGGTATATCTATGATGTTACATTTATAAGCAACTTTATGAAAAACAACAACAACCCGAAAGTTGTACAAAATAAGCGGTCATGGCAACACTGCCGCACGAGAACCTAGACGTGATGCGTGATGTCACTACGTCGTGCGTCTATAATGCCTGCTGCAACGATATTAAAATTGCAGATACCACACATTTAGAAATAATATTTTGTGTACTACATATGAACGTACACGAGAGGCAATCAATTAAAGTAGGAGAAAATAAAACAAAAAGAGAAAAATGTATTCTGATATCAGTAGTATTGCCCATATTACCCAGATAGTGGCGCCACAGACCAAGACAACAGACTTCATGATGCGTTTATGCAACCAAACGGCTTTCATGCGTTACAAAGAAAAGAACAGTTCGTTAAAAAATACTAACAATGTTTATTGGAAGCTGAAAATTAAATAAGAAATGCTTTAAGCATTGAGATTATAGCCACCCATATATTAATTGGGTGTCTTATTTCAGATGAATATCACTTAAAGGGATACACCCAAAAAATAAAATTCTGTCATTAATTATTACTCACTCGCATGTTGTTGCAAACCCAAGACTTTTGTTCATCTTCGGAACACAAACTAAGATATTTTTGATGAAATCTTAAAGCTTTCTATCTAAGCAACCACTTTAGCACTTCAAAAAGTTCATAAAGAGATGGTAAAATTATCGATTGGAATTGAGCGGTTTAGTCCAAATTTTCTGAAGAGACATTTAGGTCTCTTATATATATCTTAGGGTGAGTAATTAATGGAGTAATTTTCATTTTTGGATTAACTATCCAATTAATATCCTTTGACAGTCAGTTATCAGTAGCTTTTACTTCAACATTTCCAGTGCCTATATAGCAAGACTGTCAAAACACCTCTGCCTAAGCAAATAAGAACAGAAGTTTTGCATTTTATGTGTGGTATCATCAGCTGACATCAATCATGTAGATAATAGATAAATGCTGAGATGGATGAACTAAAGATTTTCATATCATGATCACAAACAAGCTCTCGTCCAGCGTTCTCAATTACAGTACTGGCGCAAGCTTTTCAATATGATGGCCTTAAATAAATAAATATGATAATAAAATTTTACTTTTCCCCCACAAACAACACGTTCTGATATGCAGAAGGTTACATTAAAGGGGAAGTTTTCACACAATGGAATGGCTAAATGGACAACATTTTCCACAACAAAACAACAATAGGCATGAAAAGAAGAAGCATCCAATTTCATTAAATTGCATTATGGGAAGTTTAAAGACCATGCATTTCATTTAAGGGTTTGTAAGAATGAATGAAAGAAAATAGGCCTAATAACATAAGCAGATTATTCAATAATACAATTAATTGCCTATTTTTTCTTCTGCTTTCACAGAGGCTTAAGCAACTTGCACTGGCATATCTTAAAATATGTCAGTGCCATTGTTTTGTCTCAAGATGAACACCATTAATGTTTCATTTAAGGCAATGTTTCATTAGGTTCCTAATTTAACTAAGACCTAATTCTGGCTTAATCTAAGCTCTGTCTGTGAAACCTAACAGTGGCGTGCACAGACCTCCTCAGGGGCAAAAAGGGCAACAAAAAAAAGAAAGAAAAAAAAAGAGTTCCTTTATTTCTTTGGCATTTCATGCCAAATTTAGTTGAAAACGGTGTCATGTGAACGGCCCCTCAGTCTTTGTTTAAAAAAATATGCCCTGAAAGTTAAAGTTAGAAATGTTTTCAAGAGTGTGATTATAAACACAACAAGGCTGTGAAAGCCAGTTAGTGAGTAGAGTTTACCAGTTCGGCTAATGCCATTTAATGTCCACAACCTGTAGCCTTTTTAGCAACTTGTTAGCAACCGCCTTTTACAAGACAAGTGAAAGCTTTAAAACAAATCACTAGAGAGTACTGATGTATTTTATAAGAAAAAGTTAAAATATATTGAGCTTGTGCTCGCCAGAGACCTAATTTCAAGCATTTAACCAAAACCCCATTCAAAAAACCCATTGACTTCAAGACAGTAGAACCAAAAGTGCTAAAATGCTAACGCTTCTGTTTCTAGGGTTTGGCGAACCGAATTTTGCATCCCTGCACCACTCTATTGATTTTAGAGAATTTCCACAACAAGATTCTCTTCAAATTGTTGCATCATCATTTACTTTACCAAACAAAACAGTGACAATCAAGAAGGTAATTATGAGGAATTCATGTTTAGTTTTGTTGATGTTGTAAATTTTATGTAAATGCAGTAGCTATCATGGAATCAGTACCACTTTACCATAAGGTTTCATCGGTTAAATTTGTTAACATGAACTAATAATGAACTGCACTTCTACAGGATTTATTAATCTTAGTTAATATTCAATTTCAGCATTTACTAAAACATTATTCAAATCAAAAGTTTTAGGCCTATGTGTTAACATTAGTTAATGCACTGACTTTGACATAACATGAACAAACAACTAACAGGTGTATTATTATTAACTAAGATTAACAAATAGTACAGTAACAAACGTGTTGCTCATGGTTAGTTCATGTTAATAGGCTACATGAATAATAAACAAGTGAACCTTACTGTAAAGTGTTACTATGAAAATCAAAGATATAAATTCCTTACAATTTTGAGTTGGACATGGACTTAAAATTTCATGTCACTAGATGCATTTCCCCAAGCTAATAACACTTGCCTTGGATAAAAACGAATGACATTGTCAGACTCAGAATGCGGCTGAAATCGAGTTATATTTTTATTTTAATTAAGCATATCTCGCATGCTGCCGCAACTTTTACAGTAGCATGGTATGTAACTTTTCCATATTAGCTAAACGTTAGGCTAACTGCTGCTCCTGTAGGCAAACTGCTGCACATGCGCTGCAGAGGAAACTACGCTTAACATTTCACCTCCGACAAATGCTTCCGCCAAAAAAAATTATATATTATTATAGTAAGTGGCTATTATTAGTGTATACGTGTATCGTTATTTATTATACTATTTATAATATTAATAATTATTATTATTTACAATAATCAGAGAGGGGCACAATACATTTTGAGACAAAAGGGGCAGGGGCTTGGGTTATAAGTAACTTAAACCAATAAACGTGTTTTCAAAATTCCTGGAAATACTATAGTTACACCTAGTTTGTCTTTGAGGGTTATTTAGGGTGAACATTCCTCTCTCTTATTTCAGACAACTTAAGAGGGCCAAGTGCTTTTTGTTTATGTGCATCTAAAGAGAGTGTGACAGAGTGAGAGCTTCATTCTCCATGTCTGCTGCTATAGGCAACACAGCAGTGCCAACAGTAGCCATGTCGAGGACACATGCTGGAGGGAAACATACCAAAGATGAAAATGTAGGCTATAGCCCTATACTGAATAGCTTAATACATATTTGACATGTGGTTTAAGTGTTATCTCTGAAATTATTTGGTAGGTTCACCTAACAGGCTAAACCAGTTCGTCTTGAACTTACATGCCCTATAGAAAAATTATTTTCTTTAACTGATATAAACAATCATGTTCTGTAATGAAACCTGTTTTGGACCATGGAGTTCATTCATTGTGTAAGCCGTAATGTATATGGTGGCAATAGAGTGATATATATATATATATATATATATATATATATATATATATATATATATATATATATAGCTAAAGGTCTGAGTAAGATGTCCAGTTCTTTATTTTGTCATCACAAATAATGCATACATGTGATAGCCTAAATTAATACATTAAGAAAACCTAATTTTAAGTAATTTGTGGGGTTGTTAATGAAATTACAAGGTATGAGAGGTGTGATTGTATGGAACAGCAATCAATTCTGTATAGGCTGCTATATTCAGGCAATTCAATTTTTTGAAAACGGAATGCATAAAGGAAATCAGTTCCAGAAACCTAATCTGTTTGTTTATGCGCTGTTTTTAACGAAAGATAAGATGTTCACGGTAATCTAGCCTAGCCTAATTTGGCCGTTCATGATCACATGATCTTGGGTGACGCGTCCTTGATACAAACTGATGTAATTTATTTACTTGAAATCAGCTGGTTGAGACTGAGTCCTAAAGAGTATAGCCTACAACAAACATACCTATGAGTAGTCCTATAGAAATGTTGCTGCTATCTCTTTGTAATGTGGTGTAAGAGAGAATGAAGGCACTATCAGAGTAGCTTAAAATGCTCGCGAAACTCGAGGTGTGACATTTAAGCAAACTTCCGCCCCGCAGTCTCAGTAAACATGAGCAAATCTCCTAACCCACTTTGGTTTCGGTCACGTGAAGTCTCACAGGTTTCATTTTCAGCGCTGCAGGTGAACTAGAACAGCCAACAATAATGTGCTTTGCAATATAATTCCATATTCTCCCATTAGATATCCCCACGGAAATATGCTTTGTTTAAGTTCAAGATGACTTTACTAAACTATTAATTGAAATAGTCTACATAAAAACATTATTGATCCCGTCATAAGTCATTTGGGATAGGCTACTGGTGTTTACATAACTAAGCATATTGTCATATCACTATAGGAAAGCATTTACCAGTAATAGCCCTAATACTGTAATACTGGTTATTTATGTAGCAATATTATTATAATAACAACAGCACCTATGCTATATGACCAACAACGATCAGGACCAGATGTACAGACCAAAAAAGTAATGTTATGTAATTGCATTACTGGGCACGATAATGTGGTCTGTTCATATTAAATTTACTACAACATTTATGTTGGAACTCATTAAAGAACAGACAGTAACTGCACACAATGAGAGAAAACTGTGTGGGGAAAAATGTTTTTATTGCATTATATACAATGTCTGTCAAAACTTTTTGAAAGAAGTCTCTTCTGCTCACCTAGGCTGCATTTATCCACCAAAAATACAGTAGAAACAGTAATATTGCAAAATCCTATTAAAAAAATTACTGTATAGTCCTACTTGTAATGGCAAAGCTGAATTTTCAGCATCATTACTCCAGTCTTCAGTGTCACATGATCCTTCAGAAATCATTCTATAGCCAATGCTGATTTACTGCTCAAGAAACATTTATTATCATTATTATTAATAATAATAATATTAAAAATGTTAAAAACAGTTTTTGCTGCTTAACATTTTTGTGGAAACAAGGACACTATTCAAACATTTGTGGTAAAATTAAAAAAAAGAAAGAAAAATTAATAATTTTATTAATCAAGGATGCATTAAATTGATCATAAGTGACAGTGAAGACATTTACACAAAAATGTTAAACAGCACAACTGTTTTCAACATTGATAAAAATAATAAGAAATATTACCTTAGCACCAAATCAGCAGAATGATTTCTGAAGGATCATGTGACACTGAAGACTGGAGTAATGATGCTGAAAATTCAGCTTTGCCATCACAAGAATAAATTACATTTTAAAATATATTACAAATAGAAAACAGTTATTTTAATGTCCAATAATATTTCACAATAGTACTGTATTTATTGTTTTTAAATAAATGCAGCCATAATTGATGGGCATAACTTCTTTCAAAAATATTACAAAAATGTCCTCCCACTTTCAACTGCTTTTTAAAGCAAATTTCTTATTATGTGTGAATATAAGACATAAACGGAACTAATTTCACAGTTTCCACATTAGTTTAGCAGATTTTTCAACCTAGCCTATACGTGGGAAACAGGCAATATAGCCTGTTATAGTCATATAGCCATGCAGCAATATTCATGAGTTTCATATGTGTGTAAAACCGTTTACTTCAACCGACGTGTTTGTATGAGGTAATTTCTTGAGGCCCAACATTAACCCACCTTTTACACTATAGTTAGGTTATTTTAGGAATATCTCAAAGGGACAGAATTTCATGTTGCATGATGACAACACTTTTATGGAACCTGTATCCAGATCCAGACTGTTTATCTTAAAATATTAATGGAAACGTATCATAATAATCGAATGTATTCATTGCATATCTGATTTTTACTTTAAAACTGTCTCCAGTAGTTTACACTAACCGAGTTAACCCTCTATGGCACATCGTCATTTATATGATGCGAAGAAAATTGCATTTAAAATACAATAATAATGTTCAACCAAAGAAAAATAATATATGACATTAACACATGTTTGGTCACATGCTGTCAAGACACCATATTCATTTTAGACTTGAAAATGCATTTAAATTCCATTTAAAAAAAAAAATAATACATAATACAATCAAATGTGTTTTCTAAAATGTTTGGTCGTTTTTAATGCACATTTTGTAAAAACCACAACTCAAAGACCAAAAAAAAAATAAAAAAATCTGTGCTTCATGCATAAATGACCTTTTACTTTCTGTGTAACTGGGGCTATTATTCAGTAGTGGCAGGCAGTATGATAGTCTTTTGTTTTAGGTTGATGTTAGTAAATTTGATTGAAGACAGAGAAGAAAATCTGTATCTTTTCCATAAAGTATTGATGATAGTGATGGCAGTGCATCAGAAAATCAGGGCATAGTAAGAAAGGAAGAATTTGAAGATCAAGGAGGATAGAAGCAGTGAGTGAAGTGAGTAAAGGCATTATCCTTTGCAAGTTTGGAAGACGTGATCCATAATACAACCAAAGATCAGATGCCATTGCCTATTGGCCGCGTTTCACTGACAAGCAGAGATGCTCAAAAAATGATAAACAGGTCAAAATCAAGTTACATGTGCAAAGTCTTGTTGATTTTCACTTTCATTGATTAGGAATTCCAAGAAAGAAAGAATGTTTAAAATGTTTTTTGAAACACTAAAAAATGGTTTCACTACTTTCGAAGCAGCGAAGTTGCATCTATATATGTCTCAAGTTTTTGACATTTTCACACGACTTCCAAATGAAACACAGAAGCATATGATGAAATTGAATGTTAAAGCTTTTTAATGTTTTTTGAAAAACTAAGACCTTTACACTACTGTTCAGAGAGTGAAAATGCATTTACATGTGTGTGAAGTTTCAGACAATTTGCCAAAAATAATTTACCCTAATAGGACAAAGTCAGTTATAAGACGGTACTTTAAAAAAAAGGGGAGTGGAAGGTGAAGAAAATGTCAGAACTGAAATTTGCCCTCTGATTATCAGTTAGTTACTTTTTTATTTGGCAGTATAGATCCTTTTAAGTCAGAAGTTGCATATCATTCCTATAAGATTCTGTTGACTGAAAAGAATGAAAGAATATTGCTACACAGCCATTTCTCTGTGACCTTCTCCCAAGAGGGGAGGAAATCTTCAGCTCACATTCCTCAGTGCAGGCTGAGATAACGCTCCGGATACTAATGTAACCTTGGTTTCCTGAGATACAGGAACGAGGATAGCGTCAGTCGCTGACGCGTATGAGGAAACTCCGTTTTCTCTGAATACTGAAGCCTGATTGGTTCACGTCTGTGCACTTGCGCAGACAAATGGCCTTTCAGTCCGCCGACAGCTTTTTTAAGTAGCACAAACGGTAATTTAGTCAGATTTTCAGCCTGGCCGAAAAATTTCACAAATCATGTGGACCGTCAAGAAGTGGAGTCTCCATTCCCCTGGGGCGGTCCGTTCTGGGACAGAATATCTGCTCCGGCACATATAAAGCTTGTGTTGAGCGGAGATTGTCCTGTTTCCCACAGGAGGAGGAGGCTGCTGCCATGTGACCCAGTAGCTTCTAAAATGTCTTTAAGGGAGATTGCTCCCCTTATGAATGCCATCACTAACTGCTGTCCGCATGTCCGACGAGTTGAGCACTGTCCCAAGGAACACAATCCAACGCATTGGGGGACAACAGGGGGACAACAGGCTTTTGCTCAAGTTGATTCTGTACCCCAGACTTTCTAGATGATTGAGGAGCATAGACCTGTGCGCACACAGTTCCTCTTTCAATTGGGCTAAGAACAGTAAATCATAGAGGTAATTCGGGATGCGAACTCCAGTTAGTCTCAGTGGGGTGAGAACAGCATCCACACATTTTGTGTGTGGAGCCAGAGACAGTCTGAATGGTGGGACTGTATATTGGTAAGCCACACCCTCAAACACCCCTCACACCCCACCCCTCAATCTCAATAGCGGTCTGTAATGGGGAGCTATCTGGATATGTAAGTATGCGTCCTTCAAATCCCCTAAAAATAACAATCCCCCGGGCAGATCTGCGAGAGGATTTGTTTCAAAGTTAAACTCCTGAATGGCTGTCTCAACAGAGTGCGGTTCAGATGTCTTAAGTCGAGGATGGGCCTGAGGCCGTAATCCTTCTCTGGGACTGTTTGTTTGTTATTTGACTCGCTTTAAAAGTAGAAGGATGTCTGGGCACGCATACCACTGTGGGGCGGACCCAGTACGGATAACAAACACAGCACCTCCAACACCCGGACTGGATAGGGGGTTGGGAGGTGAACGCATGGTCGCTTGAGAGTGGTCCGGCCTTGGGGGGATTGCGGATTGATAGAAATGGAAAGAAATTTTGCCGATTAAAACTGAGGTATGAAATTTGACCAGCGTGTTTTAATCAAGCTTTGAAACGCAAATAATTTTTTCACGTAAAAACGCACAGTTTTGAGGCCCCGGAAACTTACCGGGAGTAGGCTACTTTCTTGAAAAACTTCCAGCGGCCAGAACTCTGACCAGGGAGGTGACTACAGAGTGGGTCAGTGTGTATGCACTTTAGTGCTGGTAAGGATTCCATACAACTTCATGTCTTAAATGGGCGAACTAACCCTTTAATAAACACAGAAGAGAATACTGAAACACAAACACAAAATAGTGAAAACTAAGGGCTTATATACACAGAGATGATTGTTAACTAAACTAGGAACAAACCAGTAACCATAGTAACAAACAAAAGAGAACATGACTAAAACTAAATAGATCATGACGTTGAAACTTAACAGCAAATACTTATGTAAAGCAGTGAATAATTAAAACAAGAAGTACTAAACAAAGGTTATTTTGACTACTCTGTTCAACTAGAAAATATTGAAAAGTTCAAGGTGAACTTGACAACTGTGACAAAAATGTTTCTCAGGGTAAGGTTAGTTGAGAAAGTTGATCTCTTAAAGGGATAGTTTACCCA
Organism: Siphateles boraxobius; assembly: GCF_051911475.1. Lineage (NCBI taxonomy): Eukaryota > Metazoa > Chordata > Actinopteri > Cypriniformes > Leuciscidae > Siphateles > Siphateles boraxobius. The sequence continues at coordinate 8,464,646 of NW_027508788.1, forward strand.
AAAATGAAAATTAGCCCTTGATTTACTCACCCTGAAGCCATCCTAGGTGTAAATGACATTCTTCTTTCAGATGAATAAAATCAGAGTTATATTAAAAAATGTCCTGGCTCTTCCAAGCCTCATAATGTGAATCAATGGATACATCATATAAATCTTTGTTCTGGTTAATCTCTTTGTTTGTCTTGTTTTCTTTGTCCTGAAATTGATCGTTAAAATGATTTCTCTAAATAATTAGTTCAGTAAAAAAAAAACTTTTACCTAGCCTTTAAACAATTCCTCATTCTCTACACCAAAAAACAGCATTTATTTAATAGGCTTCTTACTGTTGTTAACAATGGATTTGAAAAAACGCACAATACTGTTTGTGCTGCTGCACATAAATACTAATAATTATAATAAATGCATAAATACATGAATGTTCTGTATATTCACACTAGGTGAGAATTAAATTCAGGATTGAATCGAAAGGAAACTTTACAGCAAACACACCAGGTGAGTCATTTTCCTACGTGGAGTTCCCCTCCCCCTCTCCAACAGGTGGAGAAGAAGGCGTATCCCTGAGAAGCATTGTCTCTATGGGAACAGCATTATAGAATGTTGGCTTGTGCTAATATCCCTTAGGGTTTTTTGTTTGCAACTTACCATGGTTTCATGGCCTGACTGCAATATCATTCATAACCAAGAGTCTCTGTTTCAATCTAAGTCTCCCTTTTACTAAAAATAATGCAACTTGTGCTTAATGCAGTGTCGAACATAATAAATCAAATCTAAAAGCTCAAACTTCCTTGATGTTTTGTTTGCTGCTCAATGTGTATCAGCTAAATTAATCTAATCAACACTTAGAGCATTAATTCTGTTTTTATTGCAGTTATGTTGAAATTACAATGGAATTAAATACAGGCATATACTGTACATATAGTAAACTAAACATTTTGTGCCTTCAATCCCCATCCTACTTCGACTTGCCATTTATTCAGACTGGTTTTGGTCGGATCTGTCTGCCACCACCAATGGCAAACAGTACAGCTTGCACAAGGTTTGTATGCTGAGTGGTCTCTCTCTCAGAACGTGTTTTCACATTACTGCCCCAATTCTAGAACAAAGGGCCAAACAGGCCCTTCACAATCACTCCAACAGTCTTTTGTTTGCTGTAACAGACCATTTGTTTCATTTACCAGCTGTTGTACTATTTCATATTTCCACAATCAATGTTGATATAAAAGCAATACAACTGACAAATATTAGTCACAGTATTAAAATGGTTATGAAAATCTAGAAAATGAATTCAATCTTTAATCTCTGTAGAAAATATAATAAAACAATTGTACAAAACATGGGGAGCTATTCAGAAAACGTGATGTCCTCAAGAATAGACAAAACTGAAGCTTAAAAGAAAGATATATATATATATATATATTGTGTCTATATATATATATTCCGTTTCTGTGTCCAGTGGAATTTTCCTAAGCAAATATATGTAAAGAGCTAAAGTCTTCCTCTTCCTGTCTACATAGATTAGCGATAGACAAGCCATCAGATGAGAGAAGCGACCACTTATATAAAAGATTTGCACATCTCTACTTATTGAAGTTTGCTTACACAGAGCAAAGAATACATTTGACACTAGTTATGCATTTTGGTATGACATGAAGCAAAAAAGGACAACAGTTGAACAAAAACGGGTACATTTAAACCACAGCAAATACAAATAATATCAAACAGGAAATGTATAAACACAAAAATCCCCATCAAGTAAACCTACAAAACCAGCCCAACACACACACACACACACACATACATACACACACACACCAGTCAGGCGAAAAAGCAAATATTAACAGCATCGTATGACCCTTCATTGCGGAGTCCGAAGTATCTTCACCCTTTGTGTGAGATCTTCAAATCTTTCTTCTTTTTTTTCTTTCTACAAGAAACCAATGTTTTAAACATAGTCCTTCCTGTCGTATCCACCATTAGTAGAGCGTGGAGCAGAGTAGCCCATTCTCGGTGGCTTGTAGTTCTTCTCCCGTGGAGGACAGGTGCAGCACAGCAATGCTCCTCCAATCAGTAACAGAACCGCAGCAGCAAACCCAATGTAGATCGATGCCCCGATCTCTCTTTGCTGAGCGGCGGGCAGCAACGGGTTGTAGAAATCACGAATGATTTGGTTTGCAACCCAGGCTGCTGGAATGAGCTCCAGGATGCCGGCAAGAATGAACAGGATGCCGGAGACGATCATGACTTTAGCCTTGGCTGCTTCATCCTCGATACAATTGGTGCATTTGGCGCCCATGATGGAGATCAACACGCCCAGAATGGCCAAGATGATGGCGATGATCGACATGGCTCTGGACGCCTGCATGTCCTGCGACAGTGCTAGCATGGAGTCGTAGATCTTGCACTGCATCTGTCCGGTGCTCTGTACAACACAATTCATCCACAAACCTTCCCAGATGTTTTGTGCCGTGACGATGTTTGCGCCAACGAAGGCAGACACACGCCACATAGGGAGAGCGCAAGCGACAATGCTAATGATCCATCCGATAATGCCCAGGGCAATGCCCCCGATCTCCATTCCCATCGACATGATGCCTTTTAGGTGTACTTTTTTGTTACCTAGGAAAAGGAGATATTGGTTAGTTATGAATTTCATACACAAATAAAAGCAGTACTTTAGAAGTTTTAAAAAGGGTAGAAGATAATTTACCAAGTGCTGAGATGTCAATAGATGTACTGTAAACGTCCCAATCCTTCCTGTCTTTGTGTTGCCTGCGAAGGTGCTTTGAAGCCAAGCAGTCTTTATATTCCCAAAGAGACAGGTGCTACTGGAGGAGGATCTTAGCTTGATGACATAGGTGGATGTAATACAGGTTTGTACACGTCACCTGCCTGCTATGGCCACTGCGGGGAGATCAACAATGCGTTGGTTTTTTCTTTCGTTGGAAATCCAATTCCTACTTACATTGTGTGAAGTAGAGAAACAGGCTCAGTCAGGAAAAAGAACCTGGAAGCACAGGTCAGTAATCAATGGGGTGGAAAAGAGGGATAATGTTTCACACTGAATTTATTAGTGATGTCGCATTGGATCTCAAACATTCTTAGGATTCACGATAGCATTGATTAATGGATTTTATTGACTGACTTTATATTGGTCATTGGGATTTTAACAGAAAATAATCCATTGTAACTTATTGTTGATTCTTTTTCCTCTTCTTAGACTTCAGCATCATAAAACAGGGGGAAATGAGCTTTGCTGATGTAACTAAGAGGCTATATTAGTGTATGGATGATAAGATGTCTTTAAAGCTATTAACATTCAGTAGAGACAACACTCAAATGTTATTAGAAAAATTATCTTTCATTTCAACTGAGGAGGGCTGTGATAAGCGGCAGTTGCATTAAAAAAGCCTGCATATTTGTCAGAAACATTGAAAATATGTCTTCCAAAAATTATAAACTATAAAAAGTTTAGGCCTCCCTTTCCCCTTTAGCCAAATAATGTCAACTAAGCGGTAATAGCAATAACACTGCTAAGTCTATGTATTTAATTATTTATTTATTGCGAATTATTTGCAAAGTCATTCTGTTATTCTTAGAATTGGCTTTTCTATGATTTGTATAATAAAAAAATATTTTAGTTAACATAACATTCTTGGTTACTCCATTCAGATCGTAGGACCATTGTGAGTGACAAGTTTTAGGGGTAATGCATTACAAGTAACATGAGTTACGAAATCAGATTACTTTTTTCAAATAACTAGTAAGTAACGCAATACCTTTAAATTTACAATAAAATATATGATTTACTTTTTCGCAAGTTACGCAAGTTACTTGTTTTCCTATATATAGACTGACACCTTATCTGTCCCCATGTTGAGAGAAATTGGGATGAAGTGCAGAGGCGTTGTGCTTAGTGTAAACATTGTAGTTTTAGACAAATTGTGAGCAATTTCCTCAGCTCACTTGCAGAAAAACAGATTTAGTGTTACTCAAAATAAAAATAATGAAATGCAAACTCAAATATTACGCAAACCCGCAGTAATTAATTGTTAAATTACACAAATGTACTTATATTTAATCTCACTTTATTAACCAATGTCTTTGTAGCTGTCCTTCGATGATCCAATTCAGCCATACTAAGCAAAAACGACTTTATATAAACATCACTTGTGTGTTAAAGTTTTTGATTTTTATATGCTGAAGTAAGTTTTAAACTTTCTTCTTCTGCATTCAGAATGTCAGCACAGCTGAAAGGTTTGTTTGAGCTGCAGCGTCTGTACAGGTGTGGATTTGCATTTCATTTCAGCTTTAGGCTTATTCATTTCACTTTTGATGTGAAAGGGCGTTTAATTTTTTTTTTTAAAAATGTTTTTTTAATAGATTGGATTAAAAAACAAAGTAAGCCCAGCCCAGGTGAGAAAAAATAACGTAAAAGTAATAACACATTACTTTCCATTAAAAGTAACTAAGTAACGCAATTACTTTTTAGGGAGTAACACAATAACGCATAACTTTTTAAAGTAACTTCCCCCAACACTGGTGAGTGACAGGTTGTCCATCCCTTGTGCCAGCATACATAATAAATACTGCAATTTTTCCATAAAAAATAATGAGAATTGTCCATTTTGCATTCATGGTGACTTTAAAATTCTTATTTGTGTAGGCTATTTATGAGGTCAATAATATTGACTGGACAAATACAGTTAGTGACTGGGGCTTGGCGGTTTTAAAAACCGCTTGACTGTACAATTTCTCCACATAAATAGACTGTAGCTGTTTAAATCGCTCAAAACCTACAATGGTTTAAACAAATGTAGTCTTTTCACCTCAGTTTACGCATAGTCCATCGCTGCATGTCATTATTTTTTTATAGAAGTGAACGTGTCTGTGACATACAAGAACAAAGTGTAAGAAAATGTAACGAGGTAAGCACTCTCTGTAGTTTATGAAGGGTTACTGAAACATTATATCACCCCACTGTTTTACACTGTTACCATTCTAACCATCTTTCAACATTTCAGTTAAAACGTTGCTTAACCATAACCTAGGGGTTAAAGTGGCCTTTACCTGCAGTTTAAAAAGATAGGGCCCTTACCCAGGGTTAAGCGCTCAGTCTGGAAATCTCTTAATAACTATTATCAAACTCAACAAATTATAAAATATCTGAAATGAAGACATACAGGTTTAATATATTTGTGTTTTTAATAATAATCAGGAATTCAATTATAATTCAGTTATACTTATTCAAATATATATTCTAATTATTCAGTGATTAAACACAACAGCAGACACGCAAATGTGCACAATATATTTAATCTGACGAAACTTTGGGAGGTGCCTGCACATAGTCTCATTGTGTTGTCCAGTGGAACTTGAACTTAGGTCTTGAATCCAGTCTCGTGTTTGAGTCTCTCAAATCCACTTATTGTACTGTATTTTGTAGCACGTACACAGACTGTAGGAAAAAAAAGACGTGGCTGTTGTTCATTGCTAAAGAGTTTCAATGAATAAGAATGAGAACGCCACTGAAATAAACATTAAACACAACTAAACATTTACAGAGTGGATTACAATTTAGGCAAAGTATAAACATATTGGTACAACACAAGATTTTCCATTTAGTTTTGAGTCATTAGCAGATAGTCCATTTTTATTCTTTTAAGCGAAAGTATAAAAAATATTAATTCACGAACAACTATGTTAAAAGTGTAAAAACTGTCAAAGAAAATAAAGCAAAAATAGTAAATAAAAACACACAAGACTACAAAAATAAAACCACAGACTTTCTCCCTTTATGAAACAACTGACAATTTGATTTAAAACATACCAGATGATTTGCAACTTTCTAAAATATGCTAAAATAGACTAACAAATAAAATAAAAATATGCTAACAAAAACTGGAGTGATAATGGACAATGAACAAAACAAAAGCATGTAGAAATGTTCACATGGAGAAAAAGTAAACGAGATTTTGAGTTACCTCCGACCCATATGGTCACAATTATCTTTCTATGAAAGACTGACAGTAGAACTCAAAAGTCCTCAGACATAATCTCTCTTGTTGTAGGTGCTTGGAGCCACTGAGTGGTGGGCTGAGTAGGCTATACGACTCTGTGGCGGGTACCTTGTCTCTTCTTTAGGTGGGCAACTGCAGCACAGAATGGAGCCTCCGACCAGCAACAGAGCCGCCGCGGCCCAGCCAAGGTACAGCGAAGCCCCTATTTCCATCTTCTGAGCTTCTGGAACAACTGGGCTGTAGAACTCCAAAATAACGGTGTTTGCTGACCATGACACAGGAATAAGTTGCATGACCCCAGCGGTTATGAAGGCGGCACCAGAGGTGATCATCACACGAGCTTTGGCCCCTTCATCCTCAATGCAGTTGGTGCACTTAGCCCCCACTATAGTTACGAAGAGCGCTAGGACACCCACGATGATGGCCACCACCACCAGAGCGCGAGCCGCCTGTAGGTCCGCAGGAAGAGCCAACATAGAGTCGTAGACTTTACACTGCATCTGTCCAGTACTCTGAACCACACAGCTCATCCAGATTCCCTCCCAGTACACTTGTGCTGTGACGATATTGGTGCCGATGAATGCCGTGACCCTCCACATGGGCAAAGCACAGCACACAATGCTGAGAAGCCAGCCAAGAACCGAGAGCGTGACGCCTATTAACTCCAAACCAAAAGCTGCCATGTCTTCGCACTTTCTGCTTTCAAATTCGCTTGGATCTCTCTTGCGCTCTCTCTGTTCACTGAGGCTTTCACTTCGTCTGTAGAAGTCCTTGAGACAATTACATCAGGAATCTCCAAAATCACCAAAAGACCAGTCAAGCATGGAGGTGGGTGTTGACAAACTGAATCTCCTCTTCAAGGACGGCTGGAATGTTCTGTCCTGGTAGAAATTGCCCTTGTTCTGAGAAAAAGGGTTGAGTTACCTGGGTTCTGACATCAGATGATAAGGCACGATCTTAGTATTGGTTAGCGTCCTCATAAAAAGGGGAGCTGCTCTCTGTTTAGCACTTAGACAAAGTAGCCTCCGGTAAAAGTTTGTTTAAACCAAAGGTTGGGACGGTTTACCATTGTTAATAGATAACCCAATGTAGATGTGTAAAAATTGCTCTTTAATGGACAATCATTGACAACACCAATGTAAACACCTTAGTTTAGGCCATTATGCATGCATACTGAAGTCGTTCACTCAAAAATACCCCCCCCCCCCCCCCCGTTTCCTTTCAAAAATGTGATGGTGCTAAAAAAAATAAACTCCAGAAAAGCCCATATATTATATGACTCATGAAAATGTATATATATATATATATATATATATATATGTATATATATATGTATATAAATATATATATATATACATACATATATATATATATATATATATATATATATATATATATATACACACATATCACAGTTTACACATCTCACAGTTGTCCTAAAACAGCCAAAATGCCATCATTAAATTTATATGTTTCTTAATATGTAAAGGCGTGAGAGCTACAAGGGATATGGAAAATGCCTGGAAACTTAAAATACGCAGTATCTGTTCAATCTAATCAAATAAATATTTCTGTTATTGTTTATAAACTTCCTCAATGAAATAAAATAGAGATTTATGCTGTCTCACTTCTTCATTAGTAAGCAGTATACTTAAACATACTAACTACTGAATTCAAAGTCCTGGTATCAATCTAGGTCACCTGCGATTGCAGGCCATAAAGTCTAACCATAAAACATGTATGTATTTAGAGTATTTCAGATTTCCATTTCCTGGTTGAAAGTAAAGTATTACATTTAGTGACACAACCAAAAAACAAGTGTATACATAAGTGAAATTATAAGAAACTGATACGCTACATCCATGTGTGTAATTAGGAAGGTTAGACGATGCTGTCTTTAGGTGAAGTTAAAATGCAAGTTTCAGTTTAAAAAAATGCAAAACTGCTCAGAGAGACAAGTAAAGTGATATTGTGGTAAACCATTATATTATGTCAGTATCTGTAGTAGCCCACAGTTCAAGCTTTGTTTACTTGGGAGAAAAAGACATGATTCTTCAGATGTGTACACTTATGAAAGCAGGAGTATGTGGCAATGTTGAAAATGAGAATTTACTCTCGTGAGAGAATGCTAGTTGTGCTGCTTACAAAAGTATCAGTAACAGAATTGTTAAACCAAAGCACTAAAACTTTACTCATGCATGATTACATTACATTGATACTATCATAAACACAGCCCCAGAAAATCTTAGTTTATGGCTTTCACAAAATTATCATGGGAACGGAGATGAATTAAGTTAAATTGTGTGCCATTTTTTCATATCAAATTAATAATCATAACTTTATTTACTCTATATTAGTTTTATGTTGTATTAGTTTATCTTTTGGCCTCTGATACAGGATTTGTGTATTTACTAAACAACATTAACTAATTATGCATTCCTGATAACAACAACAACATAAGAGAGCAGGGATCGCCTGTTTAATACGTCAGTAAAGCAGTTACACTGTTTCTTTACAGGGAAAACACTTGCATTGCAGTGAATGTGCGGGGGAGATTTCGAGTGTAAATACATCACTGACATGTCTTACACCAGACTCTGAGCCAGTAAACATTTAACAATAAATTAGTCCACCAAGTTGATAAATAACCTATTTGACACAAGGAACTTGATAAACATTTTACTGGACATTCAATAAAATCCCGTTCTCAAAGATGAATCTGGACACAACCAGAGAACCTGAAGCTAAATAAAGATATTGAAAAGTGTTGTAGCACAAAATCCCAAACCCATATACAGCCCGAAACCGGTCTGTGTTTGATAGGCGAGTATGACATCATCAGCAGTGTGTTGGTTGCAACTTCCTTCTCGGAGAACACTGATTATATTTAAATGAGTTTCTGTGAGGCACGGCAGTGGTCATGACTAATGAGTTTCAGTGGGAAGATGTTGTTCTCTTAAAGTGACAGAGGGGGAGTGGCCAGAGCTTCCTGTGGCACTCCATTGGCCACCCCTTTTTTCACATTTTTTTGTAGCCTAATTATTTCCTCAGTTGAATTAATGTTTTTTTTTTTTTGGTTACAGGTTGAATAGCCTCTGTACATCCACGAACCAGCGAGTACAAAACATTTTTACAACATTTCACAATGTTGCTTTTTAATGGCAGTAGGCAATAACATTTTAAAAATATTCTAGAAAACCTATACCTATTATTAAAATATAAACCAAAATCAAACGTTACAGAGACAAACAGAAAAATGTTCTGAACATGAGTAGCCTATAGCCTCAGACATCACGTTATTCATTTTTTTACATTCTATTGTTTAAGTTTTCTGAACATAAAGAGACTTTGAACTGCCAGTGCCACACGAGACATACATTTTCTCCGCTAAAACTAACTCGCGTGCAAAGGGGGTGTAAAACATAGACGTCTCTATATAATAGGCTAGGCTATCTATGCTGTTAAAGCCACACTGAAGACACGGCAACTTCCCGTCTCGACAAATGATAACATTAACTTAGTTTTGAAAGTAGCCTAGTTTTCCACTTCCAGTTCCTGGTTGTTAAACAAATGGGTAAAAACCAGACTCTCATTGCGAGTTTCGATGTAGCCTACTCTATGTAATAGAAAATGACTAATAAATCAATAAACCGCGGAAAAGGTCCGTCGGAAAAATGCGTCACTTCACTGTAGGCTACTCGTCTGAAACTTCAATACAATATGTAGCCACTAGTGGGCATACATTTACCATACAAAACATCTGCCACACACATGTAACAAGTAGCCTATCACAAGTGTTTTTAAATGTAATGTATGCCTACATCATTTAATGTTGCTTATATTTATGTTGCTCATATAATTAACACACATCAGTTGAAATGGTTGAGCATTATATGGTGAGTCAAGTTCAAGGCTTATAGCTTTCTCAGAACCAATCCCATGTGAAACAGCCCCTTATATCAACGAAGGGAGGGAGGGTGTCTCTGTTTGACTCAAACATCATGTTATTTTTTCTGAATGTGATATTTGAAACAGGGTAAGATTTAAACACTCAAGGAAAACACACACACACACACACACTTTGCCTGGGACATCACATTAACGTTACTCTCAATCCTCCGTTAAGATATGTTTTTGTTCCTTTCAGATATTTTATATTTGTTGTTCACAGTGTAACGCCATCTGTGATTCCTGCTATATAGCCTATATACATTTGATCTTTTATTATTATTCCTCTGTTATTGTCAGTTAAACAGACTTGTTGCTGCAACGATCTGAGCTGTTCAGTCTTGCCCAGGCAAATTGTCAAAATTCACCTCTTCTCCGGCGAAACCAGTTTGGCCAGTTCCAGGTAGGCTACAGGTGCCTCTGGGCGGCTCCTCCCCACAGCGTCAGCGAACTTTTGAGAAATAGTTGCCATGGGAATTGCGAACGTATTGAGTAAAAAACTTTGTAAATATAGCATATTTGTTACATGTGTCATATCCCCCAGAAGCAAAACGTTTTACTCGATGTATCTTTGACCTGAATGGAGTGCGATGAGATAATGGTTAGTGCTCCACAAATAAGGAAAACATTCCTAAAATCTCCACGTCCGCTCTATTGTGTCATATGAAACCAGCCGCAACTTTCTTGATACTTTGTTGACCATGAGGGAGAGCAAACTAACTTAAACAGAGAAATATTATCAAGGTCCTTACTGTGCTTTCCTAGAACAAAATCCCACACTGTAAAATAATATTTGTTGAAGTTGTAAATAATTCAAAGATTTTTCAAGTATATTTTACGAGAAAATACTAGGCTATTTAGTCTTTTTATATTTCTATTTGATATAATTAATTATTTTAAGTAAAATAAATTAAGTAAAATAAATATTTTTCATAATTAAAATAATTTAATTAAACCCTTTTTTACGTTTTATATTAGTTTATTTAGTGTTGAGTTTCGACTGCCAGCACTTTTATTTCACATCATCCCACAACATTTTCCAGTATATTGTTTGTGCTTGTGTGTGTGTTTGTGTGTGTTTTTTAGGAAATTGATAACCTAATCACTTCCTGTCAGTGGCACTTCCTGTCTTTCTGTCCCTTAATCCATATCAAAAGGGCATTTTTTTCTTACTTGTGCAGTACACATGTTCTTGATATATTTCACAGACTCCTCCATAGATTTTATTACATATATATTTTTAAATTTTAAATGTAAACAAAAGAGCAAACCATATAAGGTGCTGTGTCCGCAATAAAAAAATGTCAAGGGAGTGACTCATTCAAGTCTAGGTTCAGTTGGATCCCATGAAGTAACCACAAAACCAGCAGAGCAGGTCATTCATTAGATGTCCCGCCTCCAAAAACACAGGCTCTTTAAAGCATCAGCACACTCCCTCTGAGGCACACACCTGTAAGCACTGCGAAGAAAGCCTCCTCAAAACAAAAAAAAGAGAGAAAGGTCATGGTGTCCGCTGGGCTTCAGTTACTGGGCATCGCCCTGGCCATCATAGGATGGATTGGTGTCATTCTGGTTTGCGCTCTACCCATGTGGAGAGTTACAGCTTTCATTGGCAATAACATCGTCACGGCACAGACATCATGGGAGGGAATCTGGATGAGCTGCGTCGTGCAAAGCACCGGACAGATGCAGTGTAAAGTCTACGACTCCATGCTGGCCCTGAGCTCAGACCTTCAGGCCGCCCGCGCTCTCACCATCATTGCAGTCGTGATTGGGATCCTGGGCATCATGCTGGCGATGGCTGGCGGCAAATGCACCAATTGCGTTGAGGACGAGAGCTCCAAAACCAAGGTCGGTATCACTGCCGGTGTGATTTTCATCATTGCTGGGGTGCTGTGTCTGATCCCGGTGTGCTGGACAGCCCACGTCATCATCCAGGAATTCTACAACCCCTTGGTGAACGCAGCCCAAAAGAGAGAGCTGGGAGCAGCGCTTTACATCGGCTGGGGGGCTGCCGCCCTCTTGATCATCGGGGGAGCTTTGCTCTGCTGCAACTGCCCACCAAAAGAAGAAAAAGGAAAATACACCGCCAAATATAATGCTACCCCTCGCTCTGAAGCCTCTGCTCCCTCTGGCAGAAACTTTGTTTAAATAATCTACTCGAAAATGGACTCTACAGTGCCTATAATGTTTACAGACTTGGTTTGTCCAGGATGTAGCGGGTCAAAAAGAGTTTGCAGCAGGTATCATGAGGACTTGAAAACCAGTCAATGAAACACTGATGCTAAAAGTTCTCTAAATTTTATATATATATATATATATATATATATATATATATATATTCAACACAGAGACAACGAGGACAATGGGGAACCACATCTTTTTTTTTATCTGCAGTTAAAGGAGACTAATCTGGAAATCTGTTTTAAGTATGATCAAATTTTCCAATCAAACTGTTATGTACTGTGGTCATGTGTTTTTTGTTGTATTTCAAAATGTATTCTCATTTTTTCAAGTATTTTTCAACTTTTTTGATTTTGTAAATATTACTGTTTTGTACTGCAAAAAAAAAATTTTTTCCCTGATATAAACGTCTGGCCAAATGAGAAAAAAATAAAAAATGTTTGTATCACACCAGTCTTTTGGACTGTCTGTCAGCTGTATTAAATGCATTTGCATGGGTGTTGACATGGGTGTCATGTTACAGCCCTCCATTATGTGTCACCTACCCTGTGGAACTTAGACTTTAAAAGAGAAACAGTGTACAAAACATTCTCAAAGGGAGTTGACAAAGAGGTGTGGTTTTTCAGGTCCACAAATTCGACAAGACTAAACACGATCTAAGGTTTGGCTTGTGTTTACTCAGAGCTGCTAGTATTTATAAGCAATTTGTTTTTTCTTTTTCAACTAAACAAATGTAGCCTAATTGTGAAAGTCTATAGCAACCTGGGGTGTGCATTTAGAATTTGTGAGAGCAAACAGCAAACAGTTTTGCAAGTTGAATTTTAATGTAAGAAAGAAGAATTACACAGAATTGAAATTATCTATCTATCTATCTATCTATCTATCTATCTATCTATCTATCTATCTATCTATCTATCTATCTATCTGGTCAGGCAAAACAAAAAGGATCTAATTGCAGCACTTTAATAATAATAACAGCAATAACAAAACACAATGAAGAAGCTCATAGGAAGAACACGTGGCAGCATAAACAAGACAAAAAATTTAACAAACTGAGGGCTGTAAATACACAGAGTTAAATGAGGGAACTAAATGAACAACGGATTGACTTAATTGATTAATGGCCTTAAATAGGGCATTATTTGAGGGGACAGCCATTCATAGTGGTGTCTGAAACTATAGTGGACGTTATTGAGTGTAGGCCTACTATTTAATCCCATAATGCACCGCAATAACAAGTCTACAACCGGTGTATGCTCAACGGCTAGAGAATACCCATGATGCTCACGTCGAATGAATTCCCACGTCTCACCAGAAGATGCCATCTGCCACTGAATCATTCATCCATTATTTTTTTTCAAACCGCAGGTCCAATTCAGCCTGGGAAAACCCTGACGAACTTCCGCCAGATTTGAGTCCGTCTGGCCAAGAGCCCATTCAAGCCCATTTTCAATTTTTCCAAACCGAGGTACCAATCACAAACGTTGAGGCGGGCTTTACACGATGACGATAGCGCAGCGACGTTGAAGCAGATTTTGTACATCATCTCCTTCATCGCTCTGATTGGTTTTAGGTCTATCCAACTGTGCCTAGAGGCATTTGAACGTGATCAGTGCGTTGGCCCCTTTGGAAATGTGCTGTGAAGGAACCTTCCCCAGACCCACTCTCAGTTACAAGTGAGAAGGGTCAGGTGTCAACCAGGCTAGGTCCAATGTGGCTTATCATAAATAAATTTCCTATAAATTCATTTTTACTTGATTATTAAAGTTCAAGATAAATCTTTTAATTTTCAACATGTTACAATTTCTCTCCCTTTTTAATTTTGCCCAACCCTGATTACAAACAACAAAATAACAGTAAAATCTTATTTATCACACAAAACCCATAATAATGTGAAGCTATTTCAACAGTATACTTTTAGTGTTTTTTTTTAATTCATCTGTATTGTCAAGTGGTTTCTCAAGTTGTCTCTTCATACAACTCACACAATAGTCAAAGAATATCAAATGTCCAGTTTTCTTTTTAGGCAAGAACTCCGCCCAAAGTTTACGGGCTATAAAACCCTGACAAATAAAACTTCACAGACGCTTTGCGCAACCATCCATGAAGTGACCTGTGTCCGACAACAATGGCATCTCAAGGCATCCAGATCCTGGGCATCATGCTTGCCATGATAGGCTGGTTGGGGACCATCATCACCTGTGTCATGCCAATGTGGAGAGTCACAGCCTTTGTTGGAACGAACATCGTCACGGCACAAATCATCTGGGAGGGTTTGTGGATGAGCTGTGTCGTGCAGAGCACTGGGCAGATGCAGTGTAAGGTCTACGACTCCATGTTGGCTCTATCACAAGATCTGCAGGCTTCCAGAGTCATGGTTATCATCTCCATCATGGTGGGCATCTTTGGATTCCTGATGGCTGTGCTTGGAGGAAAGTGTACTAACTGCTTGGAGGACGAAACAGCCAAAGCCAGAGCGTGCATCGTCTCAGGGGTGGTTTTAATTATCGCTGGCTTTCTCCTCCTGATACCTGTGTGCTGGTCTGCACACACTCTTATCAGGGACTTCTACAACCCTTTAGTAACCGCAGGCCAGCGTCGGGAGCTTGGGGCATGTCTCTACATAGGCTGGGGATCTGGAGGCCTCTTGTTGTTGGGTGGTGGGCTTCTTTGTTGGAACTGCCCGTCCAATGATAGTAGGCCCTACATGGCATACACCCATGCAAGATCTGTGACCCCAGCAATGGATTACGTGTGAGAAAACAAGCATAACTTGAAGATATATGGCAAGTAGGCTACTGTGCAAAATGACTCACACGTCACGTAAATTACAACTTTGTCACTTGTTAAATGCTTGAAAATTACTGAACGAAAGGTGATGATTATGAGTTTATAATGTTCATTTACAAAAATGTGATCAAAATAAAATTGTGTTTGTGTGTGATTGACCATGAAATATAGATGTCAGCCCTGAATTTTTTTTTAACTCTGAGTGAACACTCCTCTGTTGATCATTTCATAGCTGCTGATTTTCCCCATGCACTCACACAAAGTATAAGTTATTTTCGTTGTCGAGGAGAAACATTTTTCACTCCAACTACTGCACAATATTAGACAAGCTCAATCATTAATAACAGAGCCTTGCTACATGTTTTAAACAAGCATATGAAAACTCTGACCAGGAATTATACCACACTAATATGACAAATAAGTGTTGCTTTTGTAGGTCAACGACAAGTAAGGATGACTGAGATGATAAAAAGGATATTTTTTTAAAAAAATAAACACTTAAAAATCAAGTAAAACATATTTTTCTTGCACATAAATTACATTAAGTTTTTATTAAGTTAATTGATTAATTTGACCTGAACATAAATGTCAAAATAGGCTATATATTGATAAAAAATAAAATAAATGAATGACCTTTACACACAGCCAGTCGTGTAAGGTCTAAAGGGATTCCACTTTTTTAAATGCCACATACACCATTTTTAAAATTGGTGGTTATAATTTTTTATATAAAAAGAAAAAATACTGCCAAAATCTCTGGACAGTCAGTCACCAAGCTCTGCACCCCACACATAGCCTAATTTATCACAATGATAGAAATTGAAAATGTGTTCATCAGAGAAGAGATGTTAATGTGTTCATTTAGAATTTTTGTATGAATTGCATTTCTTGTAGGCCTAACTAAAGAGACAAAAAAGAGCGTCACTTGACCAATTGAATATAAAGCTTTTATTTTGACTTCATTTTACCGCAATTAAATTTTATATAGCCTATAGGTCTATTACAACTAAATATCCATACAAACATTGGATAATTCATCATAGTCCATACCGTCAAAAGTGTAACCCATATGTTCATTATAGAAACCTTGAGTACAAAATCCGACAAAAGTTCTGATCTTTTAAATGTTCTTCATTCAATTTCATTTTCCGAGTCGTTTGATTACGGTGCGGGGTTTTTGGCGACGAATGCTCGTTCGTGTTTCGACGGACGCTGTCAGCAGAGTATCGCGCCCCCGGTGAGCAGCAGCCCTGCGGAACACCAGCCCGTGTAAAGCGACGGCCCGAACTCCCGTCTCAAGGAGTACGGATTGTAGAAATCCAGGACGATGATGTTCGCCGACCAGCAGACAGGTGTGAGACACACCAGTCCGGCGATTATGAAAACACCCCCGCTTTTATGATAAATGCTGCTCTCGCAGTTTTGTCCTCAATACAGGTGGTGCATTTCCCTCCTACACCCGCCAGGAGAAGGCCGACGACAGAGAGGAGTAGCATCTGCCTGCAGACACGGAGGCTGCATTTTCAGGACCCCACTTCTAGGACCGCATTTCTAGGACCCTAGGTTTTTAGTGACAACGCCACCTATCGAATTAGAGGACCAGCGAAGATGAATGACATTCAGAGTGTGAGTATCAAATGCGAATCAATTTTTATTTGTTTAACTTTAAAAACAATTTTGATGCATTTCATTGGAAAGTTAACGTTGCCAACGTGCTGGTGATTTGCTAAACAGTCTTGAATGCATAGCCATCATATATTAGCCTCTAATGCTGGAAAATGAATTGTTAGCACGTTCATTTAACGGAACTGTTGCATGATAAGCCTGTGTTGACTTATTTACAGCACAATAAACTGTAGCATGTTTGTTCTGAAAGCTTGTTTATTACTCATTGTTTTTCCATTTTAATTCAGTTAAAATAATCTTAATGTTTTCACTGTCACCTGCTCACAGTCAGCCTGTTTAACGTTACCCACAATACATGTTATGTGTACGTCTCTTCATTTTGACATGGTTTTATAAAGTTGGTTGAGACATATGACATTTTAATAGTCAGACATATCCGAGAGGCCATTATAATAATTGAAATCCCACGTGTTAGATTGTGTCATTTACTGTATACTGTACTCTATATGAAGTGCTATCAAGGACACAGCTCAGGGTAGGCAATAGTACGACAAAAGATAAATAAATAAATTGGTTAAGCACTAGGCTTAGGCCAAATTTATGTCTATTTATTTATATGAAATTAACTTAAAAATGTTTTTCAAGAAACGACATGAGTGTTTCTAGAACCTTTGTTCCGAGAACATCGAAATCATTTTTTTTTTCAAATCTTTGAACAGTATGCAACAATTGTATTATGAAAATTAATTGGTATGGAGATTGATATCATTATTTTTATCATTATCATTACTCTGTGGTAACTAAGATCTTTCAAATATGAAATTTAAAATTAGAGAGTAGAACATGGTCAACTAAATGTTCCTTATTTAAATCACTTCTCTTTCTCTCTCTTAGGAGTCAGTGATGATGTTGTCCATGTGTTTGTACATCCATTGAAGTTCTGTCTATGTGGTTCAGGTCATGATCAAATTTGTTTTTTTTTTGTGTTCAAGTTCAGTGGTTATATATTATTTTGTAAAATATTTTGTGTGTTTAATTTCAGTTTTTATATATTATTTTGTAAAATATTTTGTGTGTTCAATTTCAGTTATATATTATTTTGTAAAATATTTTGTGTGTTCAAGTTCAGGTGTTTTATATTATTTTGTAAAATACAAAATCTTAAATCTACCCCCAGAGTCATCCTTGTCTTCCCTCTGTACTTGAAAATGTGGTCCATAGTGACTGAAAAGACTATAAAATGATTCCTTGTTTATTTTACTTGAGTTATTATATGCTACTTAGACCCAATAATTTCTCAACATTCCTAGGAACCTGGTTTAATTGCAATAAAGAAAGTAGTATTTGGGTGTAATAAAACTTGAAAGAAAAAAAAACACTCTAATGTAGTTAAAACTGGGTGGAAATATTGCATTGGTGGCACGTTTTTCGGTCCTCCAAAACTAGGGTCCTGGAAATGCGTTCCTGGGACTGCGGTTCTCCAACTCGGTAGGTGGCGCTGTCACAAAAAACTAGGGTCTTAGAAATGCGGTCCTAGAAGTGGGGTCCTGAAAATGCAGCCTCCGGGACTGCAGACAGATAATATTGACAGAGAGCAAGATGGAGATGATGAGTAAAGCGCGCGCCACTTTCATATGCACAGGCAGCGCTAATAATGAATCATACACTTTGCACTGCATGTGCCCCGAGCTCTGAATCACACAATTCATCCACAGTCCCTCCCAAATGACCTGAACCGTAACCATGTTACGGCCAAAGAAGACTGTAGAAATCCACATCGGTAGGGCGCAGGTTATGATAGACCCCAGAAACCCAATAAAAGACAGGGCAAATCCTAACATCTGCAACCCAAAAGATGCCATGCTCCTCTTGTATAGTCATCCCTTCCGTTTAACTTCACTGACTTTACGGCATTTATATGCAGCTCCTACCCACACGTTGGTTGACATGGTCTTTGAAGGCAAAAAAGGGGGTCTCAAGTTTTTTTTTCTTTTTTTTTCTGGCTGGCTTACATTTAGTTTATTTATGCATTTGTTTAACTATTTGGGTCACTTTTTTTAAGTCATATGGACATCCTTGAAACACTTCACATCCTTTGATGTGTTTATGCAGCATGATGCAATAAATCTTAATTAAAGTGTCTTAAAGTAGGCTATTATTTTCACACTCTAGCCGTTCCCTTAATTATCAATGCAGCTGTACAAATCTCTTTAAGGAGCATTTTTACATTTCATGTGTTTGAAATGTACATTTCAAATTATGTATTAGGCTACATTATGGTAGAAATTTTATTGATGGAAATTCTAAGACTGTTTGGAAGAAAACACCTTTGTTTTACTATGGCTAATTTCATAATGACCATTTATAGGCTATCCTAAATAATAGCATATTTTTATACATTTTGAGTCATGTGACAAAATTAGTCATAGCCTATAGGCCATATGTATAGTATTACAGCTTGATGCACAGTAAAAAGCAACAAAAGTATATTCTGATAGCTTACCTTGCCCTTCTGTTGTCTTCACACACCCGAATGCCTATTTCATATCAAGCTCTTCACTTACACTGTTGTCGCCTAGACTTCTGAAAATATATATTTATTGGATCAGAAAATGCTAGTCAGGATGGGCGTGGTAATAAAAAAAAAAGTCTTCCATGTTTTGGTCAAACCCTCATTTAACAAAAATGACAAACATAAATTTGTTTCTGTTTTTTTTTTTTTTTTTCACTTAATCAAAAGGAATTAGTAGGCTATTTCAAATAGATATTATTATTAATAATAAATTGCTTTCTTTTATAATTTTTATTCTAATTATTTACAGATCAGAAATTGTTCAGACCAGGGCCGAAAACTTGAACAATATGGACATTTTCTTGAAACATTTAAGTAAATTCACTTTTCTAAGAAATATATTCATAGACTTAACTCAATCTCGAACAAGGTTAAACTGGGTCATTTTTTAAAAACAATAAACAAATAATCTTCTGTAAATATCCATGAGGAGACCTAATTGTAATAGTATAGGCTACTATTCAAATGCTTTTATGACAGTCGATCACACCGTCAAAACAGTGCGTGGTCCACAGCGATGTGCACATATTTATATTTTTTATTATAAATCCCGATATGTGCGTGCATGGCAAAGTTTAGTCATGTTCTGATGTTCTTACCAGTGCTATTGAATGTAGCCTATGACTCAAATTATGAAGTGTGTTAGGAAAATGCCTTCTGTAGGCCTGAGGTTAGTAATTTTTCAATGGCTCCCACCCGCAAGTGACGCATGTTCAACGTCCTTGTTAGTTCTAATGAGCCTTGTGTCTGAAACAGTGGCGGAGCCAGGAATTTTTCATAGGAGTGGCCGGGCAGAGGCCAGCAGGTACTCTGGGGCATAGATATAATAAAGGCTAGATGTCTTACGGCGGAGTCTCTATCGTCATCACCGTCGGCCATCTTGTCACAGGCAAGCTTTCTGGAGGGCTCTGTGGTAGGCCTACCTGATGTAAGATGAGTGATCAGCACGAACACAAATACTCTTATCTCGTTGAAATCTTGACGGATTTACAAACGGTTTGGTTTATTACAAACTTTATTAACGTGGCTATTATTATTTATTTTATACACTTATTATTCATAAGTATACAGTGTGATAACTACATCTCTGACGTTTATAACAAACCAAACCTTTTGAAAATCGGTAGAAAATTGAGCAAGTTATGGTTAATTAAAAAGTGCATGCACCATTAAAACACAATGTTACGAGTGAGCGAGCTGCCTGTGACAAGATGTGACGTCGACCTCCATTGGCTAACAGCGCGGACGAGACATCTAGCCTTTATTATGGATATCTATGTTGTGGGGTGGCACAAAAAACATTATTTTGCAAACAAACATGGCACTCATCCAAACTTACAAATACTTTTTAAAGTATTGTAAATTTAAAATTACATTTTTTTATTAAAGTTCACCAAATAACTGAGTGTCATGATTTTACTCACCCTCAAGTTATTTAATCAAATAAATCTTAGGAAAACGGAATACATATCTCCCAATGCTGAAAAAAAAACAGTTTAAAAAGGACCAGAAAATCATGTCAATTATGTTCTGAAGTGAATTTTATTTCAAGTGCAAACTGAAAATTCAGCAAACTTACAAGCTGTTTCAAAATTACATGACACTAGTTACACTAGTACAAACAACCTACATTAGTTGGATTCTATGGTTATTGTGGTTTAAAGCAAAGAAATTCACAAATTCATCATGGTTCAGAGACTTGGCTCTCTTGGACTCCACTTAAGACACCTGGATTGCTAGTCTATCATCATCCATGGTTAAGCGCAGGTAACTCTTTACCAGTTTGAGAGTAGAGAAGCTGCGTTCACATGCAGCTGTACTCACGGGAATGGCAACAGTCTAAAGAGCTTGTGAAATACCTCTTTAAATGGCTCAATGAGCACAGTCAAATCTACAACACTACTGGGCTTCTGTATGCCAGCTTACACTTTTCTCTCCAGAATTCTTTTCATTTGGTGGAGTTCATGTCTTAGGTGATATATGTTTGCATGAATAGATAGAGGCAAATGGAAAAGTTCTTCCACCTGGCAAAATGTTGCACTAGTGGGGTTCAGAGCTTGGATTCCCATCATAATTTCACAGTTTGGTTTTGAGAATCATCTGTGTAACTCACCAAGGTTATTATAGTTTTGCATTTTTAATTTAGTTTTTATTTTAATATGATTTCCTATAAATTTCAGTTTAGTTTTAGTTAGTTTCATTAATGGTTTTGTTAGTTTTTATTTTGTGAACACATTTCTGTTTAGTTTTTATATATTTATTTTCAGTTTTAGTAGTTTAGCAAAGTTAACAGAACACTTCCGGTTAAATACATTTAATTTCAGCAAAGTTTAATGTTGGCTGTTTATTAACTTGTGTGCAAACCTCTTGATAATAATAATTAAAAAATAAAATAATTGTTTGAGATTGAACAAAGAACCAAACAAATGCAAATTAAAAGTAAATATTATTAATTCATATTCAATCATATTAAAAATGAAATCTTGTTAAAAAAGGTTTATAAGATAAATAAAAAAATGTGTGTATGATTATTATGATTCTTTTTTATGGTTATTTCTATGACTAATCCTTTCAAACATTATTTGTGTATTGATCCATTTATGCTTTTTGTCTATTGCATATTTTAATATCATATAGGCCCTACACATAGTTATAGCCTACTCATATTCATTTGTTCTGTTCAGACCAGACATTTCGTTTACTTTTATTACTTTATTATTTGTGGGCTAGACATATAGGCTTTTTTCTCTCTCTGTTTTCTGCTCAGTGTGATTAGTGGTATCCTGTCTAATATGTGTGGTATCTTGTTTAGTTTCACATGAAACGGTTATTTTACTTGGAATTAAGGTACAGCTGTAATTTGCATAAGCCTAAGATCTAGACATGATGGATACGTATTTGGCCATTTCTGCTTCTTAGGGCTGGTTAAAAGACGCGGGCAGTGGAATGGGTAAAAAGCGCAAAGTGTCTCGAGACCCGTCTTTTAAAAGTTGAACTTATTTTAACTTGAGTGCTGCGTTTTTAGAACGTCGTGTCATGCCATATACTGTAAAAAATATGGACAAAGCGTCTGTGACGTCACCCATGGACTTTCTGAAGAACGGTTTTGATGCCATCTTGGAAAATGTTTTCAGAAAGGATACAGAGGTGGTATGATGTGTTGTGTCAGATCATAGATAGATAGATATAGATAGATTCTCAAATAGCTTACCTGATCTATCTCAGCTGCGCAGTGCACCCAAACAAACAGATGAACTAGAGGAAATGACTAGCAGTTTGAGCACCATGTTCTCTAGTACACTAGATATTGTTGCACCAATTAGATTAAAAAAGGTTAGAGAGAAAACTAAAGCACCATGGTACAACAGTGCTACGCATGCAATCAAGAGAGAAACTCGTAACTTAGAGCGTAAATGGAAACAAACTAATTTAGAGGTCTTTAGAATCGCGTGGAAAGACAGTATGTCACGTTATAAAAAGGCTCTAAAAGCAGCCAGGGCTGAGCATCTCCGCAAACTAATAGAAAATAACCAAAATAATCCAAGGTTTTTATTCAACACCGTGGCTAGACTAACAAATAAACAAACATCACCAGAGCAAAATATTCCATTACAATATAGTAGTAATGATTTTATGAATTACTTCAATGAGCAAATAGAAAGCATCCGAAACACAATTGTAAATATACAATCCTCTATGATGTCTTATGATTCAGCCTCAATTATGGCCCCTCTAGAACAACTACACCGCTTTACAACTATAGGACAGGAAGAGCTAAATAAACTTATCATTGCATCTAAACCAACAACATGTTTATTAGATCCAATACCCACTAAACTACTGAAAGAAGTGTTACCTGTAGTCGAAGAGCCTCTTCTTAATATTATTAACTCGTCTTTATTTTTAGGTCATGTTCCAAAAATATTCAAGCTGGCAGTAATACAACCTCTCATTAAGAAACCGCAATTAGATCCAAATAACTTAGCAAATTACAGACCCATCTCAAATCTTCCATTTAT
This sequence comes from Siphateles boraxobius, assembly GCF_051911475.1. Lineage (NCBI taxonomy): Eukaryota > Metazoa > Chordata > Actinopteri > Cypriniformes > Leuciscidae > Siphateles > Siphateles boraxobius. The sequence continues at coordinate 8,487,802 of NW_027508788.1, forward strand.
GTCTAAAATACTAGAAAAAAATTGTGTCCGCTCAATTGTGCTCTTTCTTACAAGAAAACGATATCTATGAAAAATTCCAGTCGGGATTCAGACCGCATCATAGCACAGAAACTGCGCTAGTTAAAATTACAAATGATTTACTTTTAGCTTCTGACCAAGGCTGTATCTCAATACCAGTTCTACTCGATCTTAGTGCTGAGTTCGATACTATCGATCATAAAATACTCTTGGATCGACTACAAAACTACACTGGTGTTCAGGGACAGGCATTAAGCTGGTTTAGATCGTACTTATCAGACCGTTACCATTTTGTCTGTTTAAATGGGGAAAAATCAAAGATAACGCCAGTAGACTATGGAGTGCCGCAAGGATCGGTGTTAGGCCCTCTGCTATTCTCAATATACATGCTGCCACTTGGTAATATTATAAGAAAACATGGAATTAATTTCCACTGTTATGCTGATGACACTCAATTATATATCTCATCACGACCAGATGAAAACAATAACTTATCTAAATTGACAGAGTGTCTAAATGATATAAAATGCTGGATGACGTGTAATTTCCTGCTATTAAATTCAGATAAAACGGAGGTACTACTTATTGGTCCAAAAAACTACCCACAAAATCCCTTACAATACAACTTTAATTTAGAAGGATGTCCTGTTACTTTATCCACTACAGTAAAAGACCTGGGTGTTATACTAGACCGCAACTTGACTTTCGAAAATCATATTTCATATATTACAAGAACAGCCTTTTTCCACCTTAGAAACATTGCTAAGCTACGCAACATGCTATCTGTTTCTGATGCAGAAAAGTTAGTTCATGCATTCATGACCTCGAGACTAGATTACTGTAATGCTTTATTAGCTGGTTGTCCTGCATCCTCGATAAACAAGCTACAGTTAGTGCAAAATGCAGCTGCTAGAGTTCTTACTAGATCAAGAAAATATGATCATATAACACCTATTTTATCATCTCTACTCTGGTTACCTATTAAGTTACGTATCAATTACAAAGTATTCCTACTGACCTATAAAGCCCTAAATGGTTTAGCTCCTGTGTATTTAACAGACCTTCTATCGCCATACAATCCATCGCGCTCTTTAAGATCACTAAATTCGAGGCTTCTGGTCATTCCTAGGATATCTAAGTCCACTAAAGGAGGGAGGGCGTTCTCGCATTTAGCTCCTAAACTCTGGAATAGCCTTCCTGATATTGTACGAGACTCAGACTCGCTGTCCCAGTTTAAAACTAGATTAAAGACGCATCTCTTTAACCAAGCATTCACTTAATGCTTAACCTTTGGTACTACTGCTGAATCAGTTCGAATGCATTAACATTATGAACATCAGCTATGCTAATTATTTCCCATCTGCCTTTCTGCTGTTATCTCGGGACGCTAGTCCCGAGGTAAATAGCGTTCGTCAGCTCCAGTTTGTATCCAGCCTCTCACGGAGACTTCAGATGCCCCAACGCCTGTGAAGAGACGACTCGACGCCTGTGAAGAGACGACTCAAAGCCAGCGATATGTTATGCCATAAATTAATACATGATTAACTAACTGTATTTTTCTATGTACATTTCCGAAATGCAATTTCTGTAAAGCTGCTTTGAGACAATGTGTATTGTGAAAAGCGCTATACAAATAAATTTGAATTGAATTGAATTGAATCATGGCCGAGACGTCAAATTTCAGGAATCCCACTCGGCGCAGCCCGTTATCAGCTGTCAATCACGCTGTCAATCAAAGTTAACCACGCCCTTATTTGTCATACATTTTATATCTAAATACGATCTAAAATAACGAGTTAGAAAAAAATCCACCCCCCTCACAGTTGTCAGGCACTCGGAACCTATCGAAAAATACAATTAAAGTCCATGGGACCAACCTATAAAAACATGAATTTATACTGTGAAAACGGATATTTTAACATGGGGGTCTATGGACATTTGCTCCCTTTTGGGACCTGCCCCTAGCGGATTTTTGATGTATTGCAGTGTTCCGCACTTCCGGGTAGGCTTCATTTTTCAGATTAGAATGTTGCCGCTTGTGTCATGCACGATACGCTGCAAAAAATGCGAGACTCGAGCTCAACGGCCAAACACTGAAAAATAAAGTAGCGCAGTGGAATGGAAAAACGTGATTGTCCGGTACAGGATGAGAGCTTATTAATTACAAAACCATAATTTATTTTTGCTAATTATTATTTTATTTCCGTTAGTTTTTCAGTAACTGTTGTTAGTTTCGTTTAGTTTGGGTTTTTCATTTTTGTTGAAATTTAATTAATTTTAATTTCATTAATTAATTAATTTTACGGCCATTTCAGTTTGACCAATAGTTTTAGTCTTAGTTCCAGTTTTCGTTTACGAGAATTACCTTGTAACTCACTCAGCATATTGTCAAGCACGGGGTAGAATATACTGGTCCGAAAAGTGTATTTAGGACTTTTGGCACGGCCAGCTTATTGGGACATTGTAACATATCCATGGAGATTTGAGCTCTGTTAAGTCTTTCTTTTTGGAGCTGGCTCTGTTTCAATGTTGCATTGTTCAGCAGCATTTAAAACATCTTTCCAGAGTCCTTCAAAGTAGGATTCATCCCTGTAACAATGAAAACGATGCATAAGAGCTTCAATTAGATCCAGGGCTGAACCCAAATCAAGAGCTGGTGATTGATGAATATCAAAATGACATCTTGTGTCACCAAATAGCTCAGTGAAGGTCCCTAAAAGACCAATGAATTCCAGGTCATTTGAGCAAGAAGTCCACGTGCATCAATGGCTCTATCTCAACTGTTTTCTAAAGATATTTCCTCTAGCACAGGAATTACGGCATGTAATCGTTTGAGTACAGCATTGCAAGCCATATGTTGACAAGCCCACCTTGTGTCACTTAATTTTTGCAGCACTCTGGGTGCACTATCATACATTTATTTCTGTATGTTAAGCCATTTGATATGAACATAGGAGCCTGACATGAATGAATCTATGGAATGAATACAGTCTCTGCAAAATTGTAAAGAAACATTCAGCTTGGAGGACTGCTTTCACAGTTTCAACTAACACTAAATTAAGGCAAAGGGCATTGCAATGTGCATAAAACGCCTGCTTTGCCACCTCCTTAATACGAGACTGAACGCCGGAGTGCTTGCCCCTCATTACGGAGGCACCATCATAGGCTTGCCCAACCAGGTTACTCCTGTAATCCAAGCCATATCTTTCAAGGATATGGATTATTTTTTCTGTAAATCCTGCAGCATCAAGGCGCTCTGCAGCTTCAAAATGTAAGAAGCTTTCCTTAACTGCTCCTTGGTAGTAGTATCTTAGCACCAAAGAGATCTGTTCTTTTTTTTTTGGTATCTTTAGTTTCATCAGCCATAATGGCAAACACCTTATTTTCCCTGACTTCATTTATGATGGAGACACGCACCATTTCTGCCAATGTGTCCAAAATTTCATTTTGAATATGTTGACTTGTGTATTTTGCGTTTTGAGGCCCCGCCAATTTCTTCTTAACAGTTGGGTCATGGTTGCCAATGACATTTAATATTTCTAAAATGTTTCCCTTGTTGTCAGCATCAGCGGTCTCCCTGTGACCCCTCTGGGATATATTCTGGGTGGCAGTTTACAGCAAGACTTCTGCTACAGTTTTTATGCATGTACGATTTTCCTCTATTTGATTTTTGTGCTCTTTATTTAAAATAGTCATTAAAGATGAATCAGTCTTTTTTTTTTTTTTCAAATTCCTTCCAAGCAATCATTGCATTTATGTGTGCCTCAGACTTTGCATCCGCAGCAAATCCACCATCTCTAAATGTTGCCTTTTTCCAATTCTTATATCCCACAACAGATGTAAAGATTGAATCTGTGTTTAGAAGGCCAAAGTTTCTACAAGAGAAACAATACCCTGAGACCTGGCACTGGGAGTATTCTATCCATGGATGTAAAATGTACCATGAGGCTTGAAAGTTTCTTCGTCTGTCACCCTGGAGAGTCCTGGGAAAGACTTTTAGGTGTGGCTTGACTGGACCATTAGCTCTTGATGTGGAAATGTCTAGAACAATAAAGAAAAGGATGACAGAACCAAAATTAGCAATATAAAGAAAGAAAAATAATTTAATTTTATACTGTTTTCCCCATCATTTACACCTAACATTTGACTGAGGTTCTTTAATAAACCTGAAAATAAGACTTTCACACTTATAATCAAGATATGTGTGATAGGTAGTTTACCTGGAGGTCCAATTGGGTCAGTATGGTTAGTTGGCTCCTCTACATTCTCAAAGTAGGCTATGTCTTCTGAACTGTCTGAGAAAGTGCTAGAAAACAAAAACCAGTCTCAGTTTGTTTTCATATGCTTTAAAACAGTTTTATAGTAATGATTTCTATATCACTTGTTGTATTCAAACATATATACCAGTAGTCAAGTGTGTGAGTGGAAGTATCCCAGACAGCAAACAGTCATTGAAACTATGTTAAATCACCATTCCGTTGTCAACATTAAGTCATTGAATCAACACCGAACTCTGATGTTGATTCTACATCATTTTGCACCCTGTTTTAATATTGAAACAACTGAAATCCTGTCCACGGATCAACAGAATTTAAATGGTATTTCAAATATCAGGAATATTGAAACAATGTGTAAATTTCAACTGAACTAAGGATCAACGTGATTTCAATGGAATTTCAATCGTTTTTAAAAGTTAATTTTAAATTTAATGCCATAAATTACATAGCCTGCTTTATCTACACCCAGGATGTTAAAAAGTAACGGAACATTTGAAATCTTGTATAAAACACTGAACACCCCACACAAACAAATTCATTTTTATTAGACTTTATTTGATTAATTGTAGGCTACTCTTTATTTACACTTCAATGTCCTCTGACGCCTGAATATTTTGTCGTCCAGTCCCTCCTGCCCGGTCTGTCACATGTGAATTGGGTGACGGCTGTCCCCATCTGCTGAGTAAGCAACTAAAACAGAAAAAACAAAAATCACAATGCAAAAAAAATGCATTTAAGTTAAACAGGAGATCATATTTATTTGTATTGGTACATTCGTGCCGCGAGATGAAGTAGGCCTAGCTTATGTAACGTGGGGCTAAGCCCTCCCAAGCCCCCCCTTGACGCCAGGCATGGCTGTCAGGCGCTAACAGTGCGCGCAAAAATCGTGATATCGCATAAGCACTAGTACATTCATATTTTGGATTTGTATTACGACGAGATGGTCTAATCGGCATTCCCAGTTACAACTCGAGACAGTTCTGGATTGAATAAAGTAAAGTCAGTCATGTCTTCCGCGGTCACTTCTGTGGGCAGCGCTAGGTGGAGCACTGCTAGCGTTGGTTCTGCTGGTGTTCTCCGGCGGTCAGAAGAAATAGCGGTGCTGTGTTAATAGATTTCACGACACAAGCAATGGGTAGGCTACAGACATGTATTTTGAGGTAAATGTCACAAAAATAGGCTGGACTCGCAGATTTTGCTAACTTTATAATCTAGAAGAGAACTACAAAGTAGGCCTAGGCTACTTTTGGCAGATTTTGACACAGCGGTAAAACAAAAATCTATTTCCTGCAGCACTGAGTCGGTTACTAACCATCATGTTAACGATCAGTCTAACAGTATTTGATTTGGTACAATGCATTCACATCAAACATTAAACAAGCTTACCTTTACGCTTGTGCCAAGGGTCCAGAATGAGCTGTATCCAGTGCAGTACGTTGGTATAACACCCGTTGATCTCCCGGGCAACCAAAAATCTATTGATTTTCAATTATATTTCCCGGTCAACTCTATGCATTTTCAATCATATTTCCCGGTCAACTATATGTCGATGACTTTTCAACACTGCGTCGTTTCCCGGTCAACTATAAATCAATGACTTTTCAACTATAAATCAACCCCCAGCTCCGCCCCTGGCCTGAAAGCAATTAGGAGGGAAGAGGTAGGCTAAATCCTCACCAGCTGAATCAAATCACATTAGAAACCGCGCCTCTAAAAGCCACTATAAATAATTGTATATTTCATTCATGTGATAGATTCGGAAACTTTACACACAAGAACGAAATGGCATCTGCTGGGCTTCAGATTTTGGCTACTGCCCTTGCGGTTATCGGCTGGTTGGGAGAAATCATTATCTGCGCGCTCCCCATGTGGAAGGTGACTGCATTTATTGGCAACAACATCGTGACCGCACAGATCTTCTGGGAAGGCCTTTGGATGAACTGCGTACAGCAGAGCACGGGACAGATGCAATGCAAGGTTTATGACTCCATGCTGGCTCTACCGCAAGACCTCCAGGCTGCCCGAGCTCTGGTTATCATCTCCATCCTCGTGACCTTCCTGGGAGTTCTTCTGGCCTTCGCTGGAGGCAAGTGCACCAACTGCATTGAAGACCGGGATGCAAAGGCCAAAGTTGGGATCGCGGCTGGGGTGTTCTTCCTGGTCGGTGGTGTTCTCTGCCTGATACCGGTCTGCTGGTGCGCACATACCGTCATCCGAGACTTCTACAACCCCATTCTGTCTGAGGCCCAGAAGCGGGAGCTGGGAGCGTCGCTGTTCATCGGATGGGGCGCGTCTGGTCTGCTGCTCATTGGGGGCGCGCTTCTCTGTTGCCAGTGCCCAAAGAGTAAGGGTAATGGTTATTCCGTCAAGTACTCCGCTCCGAGGTCTGCTCCAGGGGCCTATGTGTGAAACTCAGAATTTCTGGACTAATAACTCCCCTGTTTAAGGAAGATATATGAACTTTTACTTTCTGGTCTTTCATGTTTATTTTTTAATGCAATAAAAAAATTTTTTTTACACCGTCTAAATGACTCCATTTGTACACGTGACCTATGCGCATGCTCAGTTGAAAGATTTAATCTTGGTTCCCAAAAAAGACTGAAAGTATTCATAATGATGTTGAAATCATGCAACACGGGTGGTTCATTTTAGCTTTTATTTCTGCCGACTGTTTTCAGTCTCAATTCATAACATTTTTACATCTGTGACGTTTACCAAAGTGAGGAATCATACTTTAGCTGGTCATAGCTATTTTAGGGAAAGGTGTTAAGTGTGGTGTCAGCATATTGCGCTGATTACATCTTTTATGGTAAAACGTATAGCCTACAGCTGTTACTGACTTTCACAAGCTAAGTTTCAGTATGAACACAGTTAGCTTTTTACTTCTACCAGTTGCATTTAGGCTTTAAAATTCAGAAAAGTTGTTTATTTGTAAATATTATCATAGTGAACATCTTTTTTTTTTTTTTAAATAAAATCATTTAAGATTTGTAGGCCTATGTACTTTCTTGGAGATTTTTGTCATTTTTTTTAAGCAGTCTTGTTAAAGGGCTAGTTCACCCAAAAATGAAAATTAGCCCACGATTTTCTCCCCTTCAAATCATCAGGTGTATGACATTCTTCTTTTAGAAGAATACTATCTGACTTATATTAAATGTCCCGGCTCTTCCAAGCTTTATAAAGGCAGTGAATGGCTGTATATTTTGAAGCCCATAAAGTGCATCCATCTATGATAAAAGTAATCCACACGGCCCTGGGTTTAATAAAGGCCGTCTGAAGTGAAGCAATGCGTTTGTGTAATAAGAAAAATATCCATATTTAAAACTTTGACTAAAATAACTAGCCTCCGGCATACGGCTGTATGCAAGTCGACTTACCCCAAAAGAGTAACACATGACGATGTATGACTTAGGATGTAGGAGTAGTGTAAGCTTTGATGCCTCTCGCAGTTCAAACAAACTCAAACTCCGACATTTCACTTTAAAAATTCTCGTTTTAGACTTCTAATTCGTAACTGGTGTTTTGTTTTGCTCAATCCTCTGATGTTCTGACCGGTGCTATTATATGTAGCCTATATTTGAATTAAATTATGAAGTGGGTTAGGAAAATGCCTTCTGTAGGCCTGAGGTTAGAAATTTTTCAATGGCTCCCACCCACAAGTGAAGCATGTTCAACGTCCTTGTTAGTTCTAATGAGCCTTGTGCAATTAGGAGGAAAGAGGTAAATCCTCACCAGCTGAATCAAATCACATTGTTTAGAAACCGCGCCTCTAAAAGCCACTATAAATAATTGTATCTTTCATTCATGTGATAGACTCTGAAACTTTACACACAAGAACCAAATGGCATCTGCTGGGCTTCAGATTTTGGCCACTGCCCTCGCGGTTTTCGGCTGGTTGGGAGAAATCATTATCTGCGCGCTCCCAATGTGGAAGGTGACTGCATTTATTGGCAACAACATCGTGACCGCACAGATCTTCTGGGAAGGCCTTTGGATGAACTGCGTACAGCAGAGCACGGGACAGATGCAGTGCAAGGTCTATGACTCCATGCTGGCTCTACCGCAAGACCTCCAGGCTGCCCGAGCTCTGGTTATCATCTCCATCCTCGTGACCTTCCTGGGAGTTCTTCTGGCCGTCGCTGGAGGCAAGTGCACCAACTGCATTGAAGACCGGGATGCAAAGGCCAAAGTTGGGATCGCGGCTGGGGTGTTCTTCCTGGTCGGTGGTGTTCTCTGCCTGATCCCAGTCTGCTGGTGTGCACATACCGTCATCCGAGACTTCTACAACCCCATTCTGTCTGAGGCCCAGAAGCGGGAGCTGGGAGCGTCGCTGTTCATCGGATGGGGCGCGTCTGGTCTGCTGCTCATTGGGGGCGCGCTTCTCTGTTGCCAGTGCCCAAAGAGTAAGGGTAATGGTTATTCCGTCAAGTACTCCGCTCCGAGGTCTGCTCCAGGGGCCTATGTGTGAAACTCAGACTTTCTGGACTAATGACTCTCCTGCTTGTAAAGGAAGAGAGATGAAGTTTTACTTTCTGGTCTTGCATTGTTTTATTTTAACGCAATAAATGAAATTTTTACACTGTCTAAATGACTCCATTTGTACATGTGACCTATGCGCATGCTCAGTTGAGCTCGCTCAGGGTCACCAAAAAGAAACCCTTCTATCGCTGGTCTGCTGCTTTCATGGCTTTGTTTATTACTGTGTTCTTGCTAACTACTCTAAATTAATCTTTAAAAGAAAGATTTAATCTTTGTTCCAAAATAGAGACTGAAAATATTCAGAAGTGTAATGGTGATGTTGAAATCATGCAACACTGGTGCTTCATTTTAGCTTTTATATCTGCCGACTGTATTCAGTCTCAATTCCTAAAATTTTTACGTCTATGATGTTTATCAAAGTGAGGAATCAAACTTTAGTTGGTCATATTTTATGGAAAGGTGTTAAGTGTGGTGGCCTTATATTGCGTTGATTACATCTTTTGTGGTAAAACATATAGCCTACCACTGTTGCTGACCATCACAAACAAGTTTCAGTATGAACACCCAGTTAGCTTTTTACATCTGCCAATTCTGTAAGAATCAAATGTTTGTTGGTCACAGCTTATTTTTCTGTGATTAATCCAAAAGCCAGTAAAAATTCTGCTGGGTTTTTGTCGAGAGATCAGGGGGATGCCATCTTCCGGGTTGTCCTACAAATAACTTTTCATTGCAGCGCTCTATAATGATTGTAGTCTGTTCATAAACGCACTTTAAAAATTATATGAAGATGCACCGATTACAAATTTCTAGGCCGATTCCGATTTTTCATGAGTTTGGCCTGCCGATACCGATTTTAACCGATTCCGATTTCATTTTTTCTAACCACTTTACAGTAAACACATTTATTTTCTATCTTTTCTTTAATAGAAAATTTTACATAAACATGTTTTGAACAAATAAAATAAAATAGAACCATATAAATTATTACTCCTGGGGTGGGAAATTCACACATATCTAAGTGCAGTGTTATGGTATGGAAGAACCATTTTTCAAGTTTCAAGTTTTATTTGGCAAACATTTTTTCTCTCGTCTGCCACATGTCCAGCCAGGCAAAACAAGCGCCAAGCTCGCGCAAGTGGAGCAAGTGCAAGGAAAGATTGGGAAATAATAAAAACAAGTTTAAATGGGTACATTTTCTATAAATATTTTTGCATGTGATGCTGATGTTGCGCGATGTTAATCATGCGGCAGCGGCGCCCGAGTGTATTTGACCGGCATAAAATCGTCATAAGTCAGACTGACCGGCCGGTCGCCGATCATGGGGATCACGTGAAAATCGGCCAATTCCGGTCATCAGCCAATCGATCGGTGTATCTCTAACAACAACTGTTTTTGCACTGCTTTTACTCATCAAAATAAGTTAAGCAATTTTAAAACATTTTTAAATAGCCATAAGTTTTACAAGATTCAACTCATTTTCAAGTAAATTTAAGTTGTAATGACTTAAACATTCACGTTAATTGTACGTAATAATTTAAGCCAGCAACTTTTATTCACTTCAGAAAACTTAGAAAGTATAAGAGTTTTATACTTTCATGGAGCTTTTTATTTGTCATTTTTTAAGCATAGTCTTGTTAAAGGGATAGTTCAACCAAAAATGAAAATTAGCCCATGATTTACTCACCTTCAAATCAGCAGGTGTATATAGGGTGACCACCATCACACAAACCAAATGTGGGACGATTATAAGTTTGTGTGGGACAATGTGGGACATGTTACCCAACACTAAAACATAACCTGAAACTGTTATATAATGTTTATCTAACTTAATAAAAACATTTGTATTCTACCTTTCAGCTGATAAGAATTCTTTGTTCTTTAGTCCCTTCCAGAAAACACCATTACAGTACATCACAATGTAACATAACATGTATTTATTTTACATGACATTTAAAGTCAACATCACTGAGCCCAAAGGCAGCGGGCATCATGCAGATCCCTATTTTTGAAACAGTTCTGACCAAGTCCAACTAAAACAAAATAAATAATGAACAAATAAAATATAAGCCAACATGAATTTAGATCATTGACAGTCTTATATATTAAGAATATATTAAACCAAAAACGTTCATATTTTTTTAGAAAGAATGTGAATTAAAACAACCACAGCAGGCAAGTTGATAAATTCTGTTAAATTAAAAATTTAATTTACCGAATTATCTATTTGTTTTCTGACAGAAACACATGGAACGAATCACCGCTCCGCATTTTGATTGACGGCCGTCACAACCTACTAGAGACCGTGTTTACTCCTCTGGTTTCAACCGTTGGATAGGATTTTAAAAACAGCTGTTTTATTTGTACTTCTGACGAAGCGCTGTTAAATATAGGTGAAAAACTACGGCGCAAAAAGAATAAATAAAATGTTTTTTTTAAAAGGCAAAAGAAAGCATGCATGTTTTCTTAATATGATCATTAAAAACCAACAGGCTGATGAAAATGCAGGACATTTTCTCAATATGCGACGTGCGGGACAAGGGGTGAAAATGCTGTGCGGTACAACGCAAAGCGAGACGGTTGATCACCCTAGGTATATATGACATTCTTCTTTCAGACGAATACAATCGGAGTTATATTAAAAAATGTCCTGCCTCTTCCAAGCTTTATAATGGCAGTGAATGGCTGCATATTTTTGAAGCCCATAAAGTGCATCCATCCATGATAAAAGTAATCCACATGGCTCTGGGTTAATAAAAGCCGTCTGAAGTGAAGCGATGCGTTTGTGTAAGAAAAATATTCATATTTAAAACTTTATCAACTAAAATAAATTATGTTTTATTAACAAAGTTCGGGAGGCTCCGAGCTCTGAGTTCGGCCCGAACCCAGAGCTCGGAGCCCTCCCCCTGGACAACACACCAAATACGCATTAAACTTTACTCCCTCTAATTGTTTGTAAGTGTTAACTCGTGAACTAGCTTCCGGCAGATGGCCGTACGCAAGTGGCGTAGGAAATAGGAGTAGTGTAAGCTTTGACGCCTCTCGCGGTTCAAACAAACAGGGCTGGTCAACAAACTCAAACTCTTCTGACATTTCACTTTAAAAATTCTCGTTGTAGATTTCTAATTCGTGACCGGTGTTTTGTTTTGCTCAATCCTCTGCGCTTCTGCGTTCGTCAATATGTCATGCGTCAGATCAAAGTGTTACTCTTTCGTCTTAAATAAATGCGTACGGCCGTCTGCCGGAGGCTGGTTATTTTAGTCAGTAGAGTTTTAAATATGGATATTTTTCTTAGATGAACGGATCGTTTCACTTCAAACGGCCTTTATTAACCCAGAGCCGTGTGAAGCACTTTTATCATGGATGGATGCATTTTGATGGACTTCGAAACAGAAACAGCCATTCACTGCCATTATAAAGCTTGGAAGAGCCAGGACATTTTTTAATATAACTCCGATTGTATTAGTCCAAAAGAAGAATGTCAGATACACCTATGGCTTGAGGGTAAGTAAATCATGGGGTAATTTTCATTTTTGGGTGAACTATCCCTTCAAGTGTTGTTTTATGGAAATAATACATAAAATAAACAGCATCAGGTTTGGAATGACATCATGAGAAAATAAAGAGACGAAATTTTCATTTTTGGTTGAAATATATCTTTGATATAAACAGTAAGTAATTGCAGAATTTTGAGTTAAGGGCAGCCACTGCTTAGTTTAATTGTGTTCTTTTTCCATGAATGTGGACTAAGTAAAAGAATCAAGTCAAGCAGGAAACTCGATACAGGTTTCCTCCCCTTGCTTTGCTTTCTCTTTGTTCAAATATACCAATACCTACGGCACAAGGAAGAGCATTCACTTTGTCAATAGTCGTTTGCTCTCACAACTACGACGCTTTCCTCCTTTTTATTGCACATGAATCGCCTGTGTTCTCTAAAAGATGAGGAGTCGACAGATCTTGGCTGTATGTCTGGCTGTGTTAGGCCTATGTGGTACTATCCTAGTATGTGCATTGCCTATGTGGAAAGTGACGGCCTTCGTGGGAGCAAACATAGTGACAGCACAGGTTTTCTGGGCAGGCTTGTGGATGGACTGCGTCCTGCAGAGCACCGGTCACATGCAGTGCAAAGCGTTTGACTCCGTCCTGGCTCTGACTCAAGATCTCCAGGCAGCTCGAGCTTTGATTTGTGCCTCTATCGCTGTCGGTCTGGTTGCCATTGGACTGTCGGTTGTTGGGGCCAATTGCACAACCTTCTATAGAGAAGAGCGGCTTAAAAAGACCAACATTGGAATAGCAGCTGGTGCTGTCTATATAGTTGCAGGTGTAACCTGCCTTGTTGCTGTCAGCTGGTCGGCGTATGTCATCATTGTGGACTTCTATAATCCTATAGCAATAGCGGGGAGAAAAGGAGAGCTGGGAGCTTCCATCTATGTCGGATGGGTGTCCGGTGTTCTGCTGATTGTAGGTGGTGGGCTGCTCATCAGCACATACTCCAACAGATGTTGACCAGATGTGCGTATTAAGCCTTAAGTTAAGTGACATGGATCTCTTTCCTGGAAGATGAAAAGTCTCACTGGCTCTATTTAGAGCTGCCAAGATATAAGGACTGGTTATATGTTTGTTGGGGGGGAATGGAATCACCCTTAAAGAACATCTGACTGTGTGTACAAATGAATTTGTTTAATGACAAATTAGCTTGTTTGATTGGTGTCTTAGAATATTAAAAATAATATAATAACTTTATTAATTTTGTCATAATCCTGAAAAAATAAATTATATTCATTTGCAAATGTGAAAATGCAAATGAAAGAAGAATTCAAGATGTGTTTAGCTGCCACTATTTTAATCTGTTTTATGTCTATATATTTACAGTGTTCCATTTTTTGTTCAGAGATGTTTATAGTTATAAAGCTACAATGTTTAGAATTTTCGTTTTTCCATATCTACCTTTTTTATTTCAAGATATTACCATAAGTAACCAACTAGTGTTATAATGTTTGATCTTAATTCATATAAATGTGACCAGAAAAGTGAAAATGTCAAATAAATAGTTTGTAAAATAAAATAATTAAAATGAATATGATTGCTGAGCTCTTTTTATGTACAATATTTTAATTTGTGATTTACTTTTCTGATGCAGAGACCACAAAGAGAATACAAACTAATTTTTGAAACAAGTTTAACTGAATAATTATTCAAAATAATATTTAGGAGATTATTGGATAGAATACTTGAAATAATATTTGACTAAGTAAGTATAGAAAATCAAAAGATGACATCCCATGATGGTGGGTAAAACTCACTGGCTGTAATACACAGTATTATCCAATAAACATTTACACAACCAAATATGGCAACCTAGAAGTTCTCTACCACTGAGCTGATTATATCTTTTGTGGTAAGACATATACCATAAGCTTGGTTTCGCATAAGATAAGTTATTTAATGAACACACACAGGACATGATAGATGCATGCCTTAATGCCACCTATGTCTTAATACATCATATTCACCAAATGTAGTATATTTTAAACATTCAAAGTACTTTGTGTGCTGATAACACAGCATCTTTCACTGAGCAAAAAGTAAACTCTTGAAGGTGGATGCAGAAACGGCATTCTTTTTGCAAACTATATTATTCAAACAAAAGGCCATACATTCTGGTTTGAGGTGCTATAAAAATGCTTACTAATCATGTAAAGATTCACATTTCTGCTTTTAAAAACTGGTCTTGTTTATTTTATGTCTTACATTAAAGGAAGACAATATTAAATATTTAATTTGAAATATTACCAAAATAGTTTAGTATTTATCCTTTTTTTTTTAAACTGAGGAAGTGATGTCATTTGGCCTAGAAAACCTTGCAATCCCATTATAAAATCTTATAAACAACCCTAAAGGCTAAAATACAGTAAACAACAGATTTTCTCCTCGATTTGCAGTCTGGACTAGTCAACGCTAGTTGGCGAAAGTCAGAACCAGTCTGCTGATTATGGCCAGTTAGAGTTGACCGAATTCACAATAAATCACATAGGGCACATACCTATGAGAAAACATTTTTATAAAATTTTGAGTTGATTTTAGAAAAAAATGAAATAAACATATTTGTTTTCAAAGCACATGTTTGAGTTTGTTGTTTATGGAATGACTAGGAAAGTCTGGTAGTCTGGTAACACTTGGCCACTGTATGATATCCATTTTTTTCAGTAAATGGTGCCTTGAGTTTTCAAATCTGTAATAGTATTTGTTTTTGTAGACAACCTTTACTATAATTTACACTTAAAGAGATGTTTCAATTAATATGATAAAATATTCTATTTTTCTATAGGCCTAACACAGGCTTGGGACATTCAAAAAAAAAGAAGTTTTAAAACAAAACAATTCCAACATTTGATGTGGGTCCATTTGAACAAAACTGGTTTGACAGCTTTCTCTAAACAAACGCCATGACCAGTAGAAGTAAACAAGTCTAGCTGGAAAGACATTAAGCCGTCCCCCAGACATAAGTGAGTGTTACATATGACAATACAGAGATATTTATCTAACGGCTGGTTCATTGACATTCATTCCTTCAAAGCGAGAGGTAAAGAAACATGGTGTCCGCAGGAAGTCAAATCTTGGGAATATGCCTGGCCATGATCGGCTTCTTGGGAAGCATCGTCATCTGTGGCTTGCCCAACTGGAAGGTGACAGCATTCATTGGAGCCAACATTGTGACCGCGCAGACCATCTGGGAAGGGTTATGGATGAACTGTGTGGTTCAGAGCACAGGACAGATGCAGTGTAAGGTCTATGATTCTCTGCTGGCACTTCCTCAAGATCTGCAGGGCGCCAGAGCCTTGGTGATCATCGCCATCATCGCTGGGGTGTTTGGAGTCCTCCTGTCCATCGTGGGAGGAAAGTGCACCAACTTCGTGGACGACGAGGCGTCTAAAGCGAAGGTCGCTATCGCTAGCGGTGTTATCTTTGTCATCGCCGGAATTCTTGTCCTCATTCCCGTCTGCTGGACTGCGAATACCATAATCAGGGACTTCTACAACCCTTTGTTGGTTGACAGCCAGAGGAGGGAGCTTGGGGAATCGCTTTACATCGGCTGGGCTTCAGCCGGCTTGCTTTTCCTGGGTGGAGGTCTCCTCTGCAGCTCTTGCCCACCGAGTGAGGATGTTCCCAGTGATGTGAAGTATTCTCAAGCCAGGTCTGTGGACAGCAGCAAAGCTTATGTATAAAAAGTGTGAGATCAACTAAACAAAAAATGTTGAAGAGGAACTGATTTACATACAAATTTCAAATGTAATTTCTTCAAATGAATGAAGCTTAATGTAGTATTGGAATGTCCATTGCCACAAAATATTAATGCATTATACGTGTTTATATTTTTTCATTGTATATTAATTAAAGAAATGGATGTGCAAAGGCTACTGAAACGTTGATTAGGGTTATGCGCACCATTGAATTTATTTAAAAATGCAGTAAAGACGTGTAGTATTGTGAAATACCATTACATTTTAAAATAACCGTTTTCTATTCTAAATGTATTTAGAATAACCGATGATGTGTTCAATATTTTTGTGGAAAAAATAATGCTTTTTTCAGCATTTGAAAAGAACAGCATTTATTTTAAATGGATTTTTTTTTGCAACAATGTGAAAGTCTTTACAGTCACTTTTGATCAATTTAATGCATCTTAATCAAAACATTGTACTGATCCCAAACTTTTGAACAGTAATGTAAAAATATAATCAATATATATTTTTCATTTCATTATTCTATATTAAAGCATATCAAGCATGCTTTGTAGCTAATCTGTTCGTATATGCAGTCATCAAATTACGTAATTATCCAGAAAGTTATTTTCATAGTTTTACCTCATATTATAGTTGATAACCATTATCCATATGACATGTAGCAATGTGTACTTAATAAAAATTATTACTGAAAGCAAACATTGTGACTAAGTGTGTATTTCCCTAAACACAATATTAACTTTATAATCTAAAGTTATTAAGTGTTATAAAATATCAATATATTGGTATAAAATATCATTTTATAAATATTCAAAAATGATCAATACATGTATAAATGTAAATAGTAAAGGTTTTTGCCAACATAAACATGTTCTGTATATAAATGTATGCTTGAGTTTCTGGTGTTTTTTGCAACAGGAAGAGACCAACCTCACATTTCCTTCCGGTAGGTATTTTCCACAAAATGCCACCAAGGTACAATAAATGACTCAAAACTACTGTCAACTCTTAGGTATGATGACAGCAACATCTAAATGTAATGAGCGATTTTAGCATTCTCTACGTTGTTGTTTTAAGACCTCTAGGAAAACTGTTTTCAAAAAACATAAATGACTCATCATGTCAAGTCATTTGTCACTAAGCAAACAGGTGAGCAGCAAGATTGTGAATATGGCAACAATCCTGTTTGGCATTCAAATAATTCATATTCTGTATAACTATTTAACTTTTACAATTTATAAACTTACTTGTTAGTCCTTTAAATTAACCACACTTGCCTTACATTTTATGTGCAATATAAATACATAAATGGCAGTAAAGCAGTGCAATCATTCTTAAAGGCTATAGTTCAAAAATCTGTCATTATTTACTCATGTTGTTTTAAACTTATGTGACTGACTTTCTTCTGATGAACATTTTTTGAGAAATATATCTTTTTTTTTTTGTCCATACAATGCAAGTGAACAGTCTTAAAATGTCTTCTATTTTCTATTATGTACCATGGAAGAAGAAAAAAAGCAATTCAAGTTCAAAGGGATGCCATGAGTTGGACATGGCAGTGATTGTATAATTTTCATTTTTGGCTGAACTTTTGGTTTGACATGGTCTTTTTAACATAAAAGAGTAATTATGGCATCAATTATGAACTTTTTATGGGATATAGGGGCTGCCTCGGTGGTCAGAAAAAACACAAAAAGCGTGAGATCGAAACTGCATCTGGTTCCCTGTCCACAAGTGACGCACGGACATCTTTTCGGAGTCCAATGCAAATTTCCATCAAAACAGTTTCCCATCTTCCTCTTTTTACATGACCCGCCCATTGTCCAAGGAATCTGGTTAGTCTGGTAGCAAGCGGACTAATGGAGGCATGGTCTATTGTACTGCACACGCCTCCTCGGTCATTCTCTCTTTTTAGCATACAAACACCTCATCACTGTCACCAGAGTGAAAGCTGAGCTGCAGACAGGAATGAGTGAAGAAGGAAAAAAGGCCTTCAAAAAGTCTTTAACCGGTGAGAGGAACGAAGAAGCCTCAGAATAGCTGTGGACGTGTATAATTTAACCCCAGCGAGATGGCTGCTCTTGGCATGCACATGTTGGCGAGTGCCTTGGCCTTACTGGGATGGACGGGAGCCCTCCTGTCCTGCATCATGCCAATGTGGCGTGTGACAGCCTTCATTGGAACCACCATTGTCACCTCAGAGATCATGTGGGAAGGGATTTGGATGAGCTGCGTTATACAAAGCACTGGCCAAATGCAGTGCAAACCGTACGAGTCCACGCTCGCACTAGGCTCAGATCTGCAGGCCGCTCGGGCAATCACGGTGATGTCTGTCCTTTTAGGAGCAGTGGGTCTTGTTTTGGCCTTTATCGGAGGAAAGTGCACCATCTTCATGAACAGTTCCAAAAGATCCAAAGCCAGAGTTGCCACAGCGGCCGGCGTGACGTTGATCGTCGCCGGAATTCTCTGCATCATCCCTGTCTCCTGGTCGGCTGGCATCGTGGTTCAAGCGTTTTACGACCCGCTGGTGACCAATTCCCAGCGCAGGGAGATTGGTGCCGCCATTTATGTTGGTTGGGGTGCATCTGTTGTCCTCATGTTGAGTGGAGGAATGTTGTGCACCAGTATCTGCAAAGACAAAACAGAGGATGACAGAGGTCCTTCAGTGAAGTACCTGATCGTGCGCTCTTCGCAGGCAGGGTCCAGCAGGGCGGGCTCGCACAGGATGCGGCCCGTCTCCGTGAGGTCGCGGCAGAGTGCCAGTCCATCTGTGAGGTCCCAATGGAGTCAGAAAGCTCCACTGAATCAGGGAAGACCACTCTCCGCAGACTCCCACCAGAGCTGGCCATCAACTACAAAGTCACAGCTTGCCAGAGCCGAATCAATGCCAGGGTCTGAGCAGGGCAGGGGCGCGTGGACAAAGTCCCAGCTGATTGATGATGGTATGGATCAAATGGTGGGCCCCTCTGAACTTAGTGAGACATCTGAAAATGCTCCAAAGTCATACATTTGATTAAGAAGACACTGAAAATGCAAGATCTGTGTTGATTGGTGGACTTACATGCACTTGGACAGTCACATACCTCCCATAGCACTGTGAATTACTGGTCAAATGAAGAAATAAAATTATGAATTTAGTGGCTGAATATTGTTATGTAAAATTGATAATGATGGCAGTTGCTTATTTCGATTTTTTTAGAGAATTGGAGCACTTTAGGAAGTGCAGCTGATTGAGATGAAGAATTGCACTGATCACACTCAGACCTCAACAGTCAAGATTATTATTGTTTTATAGTTCATTTTAATAGCTTTGATACATTTTGTCTTTAATGTGTATATATTTGCACTAAATAATGTATATTCTTGATTGTATGTGGTAAAATGTTTTCCCCTCATGTTATTTACATACATAATGGCTGTCAGTAGTTAGCAGTTTGTTCTCATTTGTAATGTAAAGTTTGTTCTCATTTGTAATGTAAAAAAAATGACGCAGCTTCAACGTACATATGGAAATTTGTCAGTTTCATTCAGAGTGTTTTAACCTGCTAAGAATCTAAAATGAACATATTTTTGGTTGCATTTAAAAGCCCTGCTATGACCTTGGCCACACAGGTGGTCTTACAGAGATGGACAATGGTTTGGTTCATATGTTACAAGAGAGGGAAAAGAACACTCTCTTCATTGTTAGCTATTCTTGTGACAGCTCAAGCCCTGAATGAAACGGCAGATCTAGGCCAAACCGGTTCAACAGAAAGTATCACCTCATGGAAATGCTTTGCATGTTGTCAGGACACAGAGTGTTTAAAAAGACAGTGGAGTGTGCTATAGTGACGCTTTCCATATAAAAACAACAAACAAAAATCTCAATATTCTTCTGTTTTGCTTAAAACCTAAGTTAAATTAGTTGTTACAAGTTAAGAAGTATGAAGTCAACACTTCCTGAATGCCTTCACGTATGCCCTTATAATATTTGTTTAGTCAAACCCATGTGATTTAAGTCAGTTCTAAACTTTTCTAAAGGGAAATGCAAGCTAATAAATAAACTGTGGAATTTTGTAATCTGTTTATTTGCTTACATTTATCTCTGTCAGTGCTTGAAATATTGTCCAAATGACATAAAATCATATGTATTTTAATGATCTCTGTTAGGTATTGATATATGCACATATAGAATAATGCAATTTCAACAACAAAACTCCCAAAAATCATGACATTGGAATTCAACAACAACCTTTTAAACTGGAATGTGTCCTGTAAAATATTCATGTTCGTATGATACACTCAAAAATCTAAACCGAACATTGTTTGTGTGTTTTATTTATGTAACACGGCACCAACGGAAATGGCAGCTTGAAAAGTCTAGCGGTCAGAGTATCGAGGAGTGGCAAACTGAAAGGTTAGATGTAACTGGGGAATGGTAGATTTGTAACGATACACCTCAGACATTTTCTCACAAAATCCTTTAGGTTCATGGACTTTACTTGAACAAAAACCTTAAAGTGACTGCACTGTGTACAAGTTCCAGGTGAAATAATTTAGTGCCAAAACACATAGATGGATCATGTTTTGGCATTTATCTTCTTCCAGATGCTTCTCTGGGGAACTAAAGTAGTTTCTAAACAGGTGATACTATGATTTATGAAAAAATGCTACCACCTGCTGGTGGAATAAGAATTCTGTAGAATAGGTGTGTGTGGATTACTGTGCAGATTTGGTCTAGAACTGGGTTGCCCTTGTGTCCTAAAATCTTTTCTGATACAGATAAATGGCACCTGGAATGTACCCGCTTTCCTGTTCTGAAACAGCTCTCTCCCATTCCTCCACCTCAACAACAGTCACACGGCTCCATTTCTGCTCTTCCTCAAGTGTTTTAATCATTTTCTCCAGCTCAGCCTTGTACTCCCGGTTATCAGCGTTCCCTCTTGTAGTCATGCACACGTAGCCGCCTGTTACACAGAATGATGGAGTTTAGGAAGAATCTCTGAAATTTACACGTTTTATATGCATACCAAATCTTCAACAATGACATCATATCAATTAAACCATTGTATTGAATTAGACCGACTTAAAAAACGTAATTAAAGTTCCTTAAAGGGATAGTTCACCAAAAATGAAAATTTGCTGTTCATTTACTCACCCTCAGGCCATCCAAGATGTAGGTAACTTTTTTCTTCAGTAGAACAGTAAATGAGATTTTTAGCTGAAACCGTGGTCCTCTGTGGTTCATATTACAGAAGTAAATAGGTGCCGTCATTTTAGGAGTAAAAAAAAACATATGCAGACAAAACAAAATTAATACCCGCGACTCCTGACGATACATTGAGATCTTAAGAAGTAAAATGATCAGTGTATGCAAGAAACTGAACATTATCTACAACATTTTTACAACCACAGCCTCGGCAAATGGTCCTGAGCACAAACGGTCCTGGAGCGGCAGCTTCCTGTCGCATAATGACGTATGTGGGAAATGTTGGGAAGCTGTGAACATTCAATCTTCCTGATTGAGATTGAGCAAGCGAATGTAATCTAAACGGCACGGTAGGGGATTTGTTCCAGAAACATTATTGTTATGCTAAGTCTCCACATCCTGATAGCAATCATTCAGCTAAGTGGTCTAAATGTATGTATATTTCGTCTGTGGAAGGTGTAGGACCATAAAATGTTTGTCTAATCATTGCCCTCGTTCCAATGTCCTACCTGCCATTATTATTATAATGCTTTGAGATATTAGGTAATTTAACGCCGTCTCTCGTGACATTTTTGTTTGCTCCCTGCTGTACGAGTTCATGCGTTTTGGAGGAGGTGTGGTTTTGGAGACGCTCTGAAGTGAAGGTGGGATCTTATGATTTCAAAGGTAGCTCACTATGTCAAGCCTAGCCGAAAACTGCCTACCCTACCTTTAATTTTTCATATAGGTTTCGGCATCCAGGAAAAGCACAATTACTGTATGTACCATTTTGATGAACAATACAACATACGTATCTTCCCTCTCTGTTGAAAACAAACACAACGTCAGCTCACGTGTGCGTTTGCTCCCACGCATATGTCATTATGCGGCATGAAGCTTGCGATCCAGACCGCCATAAACACACTCAGGACCGTTTGCAGAGGCTGTAGATTACATGTAAAAATGTTGTAGACAATTTTCAGTTTCTTGCATAGAACTATTGTTTCGCTTCTTAAGAACTCAATGTATCGTCAGAAGCCACAGGTATTAATTTAGTTTTCTCTGCATATGTTTCTTTGAATCTCACACCCATTGACTTCCATTATATGAATCACAAAGAACCACGGTTTCAGCTAAAAATCTTCTTTACTGTTCTACTGAAGAAAAAAGTCACCTTCAATTTGGTTGGGTGAGTTAATGTTCATTTTTGATTTTGATCTCCTTTAATAACAACAACACTAAACATGCATTTAACTACATGCATGTATTTCGTGTTATTAATGTGAAATGCACAAGTTACCTGGTTTTGTAGCATCCCAGAGCTCTCTGATGACTGTCAAAGGCACTTGCCCAACGCTTAGAGCTCCAACAATTATAACAATATCATATGTTTCTGAGACAAAGGAGAGAATCAAGTCAAAAATGCAACAGTGCTAATCAATTTAAATATCAATATCATTATCAACAAAAGACTCAAGCATGTTGTATGATTCAGATGATTAGTTACAGCTAAAACTTAGGAAATCAAAATGTGGATTATTTATGTGCAGATTGTCCTATAGATTAAACCAGTAGTATAATGAGCAGATTAATATCAACAAGTAAAGTTCTGGTTTTAATAACATTACAGTATACAACATTACATTCATATACATTAATGTGTAGGCTAATGTTTTTTTGTTTTATTTTAACAAAGGTCTGAAACTGAAAAATGACATTAAAACAGACATTACCAATGAGGAAATACAAATGAATCAGTTATATTTAGACAGTAAAAGCCCAAAACATTAAAGTTCACAGTGTGGTATGGTTCATTACCAGCTTCAACTGAAATTTCATCATGACCAAGCAGGCACTGCTTAAGTTGCTGATAAAGTCCCGTTTTCTTTGCCAACTCCAGCATCGTCAAACATCCATCTACTCCAACAAAGTGATGGAACCCCACTTTCTCTAACTTATCTCAAACAAATGGGATTAAGAAAATAAATGACATCACTCTTTGCATTAGCAAGCTTATCACATTCTCTTGTGCCCACCAGCATTCGAGTAAAGCAATGCTTACATGTGCAGAGACCAGGCCTGTTCCACAGGCCACATCCAGGACAGTGGCCTTCTCTCTGTCACCTGTGAAAAATGAGCTCACACACTCAGCCGCTAACAAAGGGGCACGGTAATCCAGCAGCGCTACATCCTGAGAAAGCAACATTATTACAGATTAAATTGTTTTCAAAAAAATACTAGGAAAATTCCTGATGCCTTAAGTTTACCTGCTCATAGTTCTCAGCCCAGGTATCATAGAAGCCAACCTTATCCTGGGCCCCTGTGTTTTTATGAGCCGAGAGGATCACATTCCTCACATCAGAAAAGGTCCGACTGGTGTTCGCCATTCCTTTGGGGAAAATTACACAGATACAGGTAGGCCTACTCTTTAGGGCAATTTCTAAGGAGAGAATATTTTTGACATCTTTACAAGGCAAGAGATAATCTACTATACACATTTCATGAGACATTTATATAAAGGTTAAATGTCTCTTTACATTTGGATAAAATCTTCTTCTTAAATGCATAATTGTAATGTTATTATTATATGTAATCTACATATTGGCCTAACTTACCAATTTACATATGCAAACTGAGATTCTGACACAATATTTGATCATAAATCAGATCCTAAAAATGATATTTCTTAATAAACCAAATTAATGAACTAAAAAAATTCATTCAAATACATTTTATTTATTGAGAGAGTGGACAGAAATCAAATCACTGTAGTAATAAACTGTTACTCTAAGTACCGGTAGAGGGCGGCAAAAAGAATCAACAACAAAGTGCTGCTAAGTGCTAACTCCCTATCCAACATATTCTACTCAAGAAAACATCAAGAGTTATACTCCACAACCACCCACCTTATGATTCAATAAGAAAATGGACGATTTTTAAGAGTTGTATACACTTTCCGACTGTCTGTTTATAGTGATTTCCATGTAAGTTAGGGGAACGAACCAAATACGGTTTGCATTGTTGTGGTTTAGCAGACTGGAAACTCCAAGCCGTGGATTGGGCCTGTTTCAACACACAACCTATTCAAGGTAACTGATTGTTATTTAGCTGATTTCATTCCCAAATATTTAAAAATGCTCGCAAATGACTTCTGTAACGTTACCGTTTAAAGTGCCATTGCGCAGCTGCACACGGAGAAGAGTACTTTTTATGTCAGGATTTAAGAAAGGAACTCAAGTTCTGTGAAGTCGTAGGCTATTCTTCATGTTAGGTCGCTATTACATGGCAGACTGTGTAAAATCTGACTCAAAAAGGGTGAATGATAATAATATGTACCGTGAAAATGAATAGAAGTAGTTAATCTACGTAGTATTGTATGTAAACAAACAGTTTAATAGCGTGTTAGCGACTTACCTGCGGTCTCTTGCATCTGCAATTTTAAAGTAGCACTGCACTCATGATACTGCATGCAATAAGTTAATTAATAATACACACACACACACATATATATATATATATATATATATATATATATATATATATATAACTTCTATATAGTTTTAACATATAAATTAATTGTTCCATTTATTTATTCTTAAGTTTTAGATATTATCTCCTGTATATTTCCTCAGCTGTACATCTGTTGTTTTTAAATGTGCTTTATGAATAAATGTTAACTTTAAAATTTGCAAAATGTAAAAAATTCTCCTGAGAACCATAACAAAAAAAGTTGTGATATTTTTATTTATTAATTTATTTTTAATTGCCTATTTGTGTAAACATGGCCATAAATGGGTAGACCCGTTCCATACAACGTTATCTATGCATAGTAACTATCTAATTATGCATATTAATTTGTTCTTGGGGTAACATATAATGAAAAAAGAAGTGTATTAATGGGAGTTATAACTTGGCAACATTTTCATATTACATAGGAACATATTGATTTAATTTGTTGCTCTATTTACTTGTGTCTCCCCAAAATGCCTGTTAAACATGCTGTAAGGTCTTGTCTATGACTGGGTCTCAGGGGGATATATTTTACTTGACTATTTTACAGTAGATCTTTATGTTTGCAGGTGCTTAAGAAGTCACAATGTCGATTTTGGGTCTAAAAAAGAAGCAACCAAAGACTTTTAAAGTCAAAGTCAGCACTATGGATGCTGAAATGGAGTTCAGTTGTGAGGTAAACATGTGAACATGCATACTTGCGTGTTTTTAATTCTCTGGCCTGTATTACTATTTTGTTACCATACCGTTTTTATGTTTATCTCCATCTTATAGGTCAAATGGAAAGGGAAAGATTTGTTTGACCTGGTGTGCCGGACCATCGGTCTGAGGGAAACGTGGTTTTTTGGCCTTCGATACACAGTGAAAGACACTTATGCCTGGCTGAAGCCTGATAAACGGGTGAGATGTGGTGGCAGAGCAGTCTGAACAAGTTCTGAGAATAATGTTGTTCTCACAGTAATATAGGAATACTCTGATGAGTTTGTTGGATTTTTAAATCCATCTAGGTTCTGGATCAAGAAGTTCCAAAGGACTCTCCGATAACATTTCATTTTCTTGCCAAATTCTTCCCCGAGAAAGTTGAGGATGAGCTTGTTCAGGAAATTACTCAGCACCTCTTCTTCTTACAAGTATGTGGGAGTTGTTCTTGTGAATTGAGCATGATTTCTCTCCTTTCCTGCTACAGAATCCTCTTGGTGTTTTGCAATAATTAATCTTGTTTTCTTTGAGCAGAGTTCTTCTAGAGTTAAAATGAAGTATCTATTTGTTTCTTTACAAAGGTTAAAAAGCAGATACTAGATGAGGAGATTTTTTGCTCTCCAGAAGCCTCTGTTCTTTTGGCGTCATATGCTGTGCAAGCCAAGGTAAGTCTCCATATCAGTGTTTAGTGCAAAAATGCATATAATTATATAGTATTCATTAAATATTTCCTTTTTGTCTTTTTTTCTGTAGTATGGGGACTACGATCCAAACTTTCACAAGCCAGGTTTCTTAGCTCAAGATGAACTCTTGCCTAAAAGAGTGAGTAAGGGCTGTACAACTTGAGAATTAACCAACGTTTGCATTCATTAAAATGACTTGTGTATTTGATTTATGCGTTTTATTTTCCAGGTGCTGATGCAGTATCAGATGACACCTGACATGTGGGAAGAGAAGATAACCGCTTGGTATGCTGAACACAGAAGCATCACAAGGTAAGACTGTGCATATCCTGTTGCGTCCATGTAAACTCTCTTCAACATGAAAGACACGCTACATTTGTTTTGTTTTTGTAGGGACGAGGCTGAGATGGAATATCTTAAAATAGCGCAGGATCTAGAGATGTATGGAGTTAGCTACTTTTCTATTACAGTAAGTCTCTTTATTTCCCTTTATTAAAAGATTTCTCCATTTGTACACTGCTTGAAAGAAAGCTGACCTCTCACTAACTGAATGTTCAGTGGTGCACACTACTGAATACTGAAAATGAATGCTTCTCAAAACTGAGACTTTGAGATCACTTGGAAGGAACAATTTCCTCTTGGTATATTTTCGTAGATATTGTGTGTAGTTAGTTACCACTAAATTTTAGATGATGTACAGTTAAAGGATTAGTTCACTGAAAATTAAAATGATCCCATATTTACCCATTCCTAGGTGTAGTATATGACTTTCTTCTTTCAGCCGAACACAATCAGAGTTGTATTAAATACTATCTTCTCTCATACATTGTTAGTGTGCAAAGCTGCCTCTCAGAATGCGATCACAAATTTGGGAGGTGCTTAAAGTTAAAAGAGTTAAGTGCAATAAGCTGTGAAAAAGAACTCAATGCGGTGCTCGCACTTACGGACACACTGATCACGAATTCAGATCTTTTTACAAATATTATGGATACACAGATACACACAAATATGTCAAAATGCCCATCGTGTGGAGTTTTTATGTGAACAGTCGATTATGTCTCATGTGAAAGTAAACAGTTAGGTGTGAATGTGTATCAGTTTATTGGATCTGTGCATTCAGTCTTAAATTGACAGTAGCCTAATAAACCTGCTGATCTCTGTGCCATTAATGTTAATCAAACAAAAGGGAAAATAACTTGCTGCTCCTGAAGAAAAAAATAATATATAATTCATAGAGTGAAGACTGTGCAGTATTTTGTTTTTTACATTATGATTATTCAATTTCTGTACTATTTCTAACTACATGTTAAATAAACCTATTGGACCTGAAAAACTTATAAAGTTTAATTCACATTTTCATTACTGTATTTGTCCTATTGTCCTAGATAAAATAAAATAACAAAAATAGCTATATCGTGATGTATATCGTTTTTCGTGAAATAAAATTGATCTTATCATGAAACAAGATTTTGTCCACCCCGTGGATGCGCTTTTTGGAGCTTCAAAAACTCATTCACTATTCAGTGCCATGACAAACCTGGTTAGAGCCAGGATAGTATTTAATATAACTCCGATTGTGTTTGGCTGAAAGAAGAAAAGTCATATACACCTAGGATGGCTTGAGGGTGAGTGAATAATGGGATCATTTTCATTTTTGGGTGAACTATCCCTTTAAATCTCTGCCACTTTGGTGTTACACAGCAAAATAAGAGGGACACAGAGCTGCTTCTTGGAGTTGATGCTCAGGGTCTTCACATCTACTGTCCCAACAGCAAGCTCAGCCCCAACAAATCCTTCCCATGGAGTGGAATCCGAAACATCTCGTACAGCGAGAAGGAGGTTGGGAGAGCCAAAAACATAATTTAAAATCCAAAATTGTTACAAAATTATTGTTCAAACATACCTTATGTCTCTTTTCAGTTTACAATCAAACCATTGGACAAGAAAAAGGAAGTTTTTAAATTCTACTCGTCTCAGCTTAGAGTTAACAAACTGGTGAGTTGCTTTTATGAGTGTTTCTGTAATAGCCTATCAAAGAAGTTGCTCATGTCATTTGTATATATTAGATATTACAGTTGTGTATTGGGAACCATGACCTGTTCATGAGGAGGAGGAAGGTGGATTCCATAGAGGTGCAACAGATGAAGGCTCAGGCCAAAGAGGAGAAGGCCAGGAAAAAGGTCGGTCATTTTACTTCCATTCATTAGTTTAATGTTTATTATCATTAACCTTCTTCATTAACAATAGAACTGTGTGGTATTGCATTTCTTATGAATCTTTATTCGTTTAATTTCTATGATGCTAATCAAAGATTCATTAAATATAATGAACATTACAGCTATAAACATTAATACAACAGAGGCTTAATAAACTAACCTATGCAATACATGTTTAGCTTCAGTATGGGCAGGATAAAGTACATTACCGTTCAAAAGTTTGGGGTCAGTAAGATTTTTGTTTTTATAAAGCAAAAAATCCTGAAATTTTTTATGTTTTCTGCAAAAACATTAAGCATCGCAATCTGTTTCAAGTATTTATAATAAGAGATGTATCTAGAGCTCCTAACCAGCATATTATAATGATTTCTGAAGGATCATGTGACACTGAAGACTGGAGTAATGAGGCTGAAAATTAAGCTTTCACAGGAATAAATTACATTTAAATTTTAATAAAAAACAAAAAACTTGCCGACACCAAACTTTTGATTGGTAGTGTACATGAATTAAACAGTTTAAATATATATATATATATATATGTATGTCATTTTTAATCTATATTAAAATGTTTACCTCATCTTGTATTATCTTGTGCCTGATCTCTGCCATTGGCTTATTATGTGTGTGTAAATTTAGGTTGAGCGTCAGATTCTTGCGCGGGAGAAGCAGATGAGGGAGGAAGCGGAGCGGGCGAAAGAAGAGATGGAGCGTCGTCTGTTCCAGCTACAGGACGAGGCTCGAATGGCCAATGAAGCTCTAGTGAGGGTTTTGCTAAGCTTGAAATTGAGTTATGTCAATGATGTCAGTGATGTCTCTTTTCCCTGCCAGCTTGTAATATATGTCCTCAGAGCCCCAGCAGTATAAAAGTATGTGGTCCAGATGTAAATTTGATATGAACTGCAGAGCTATTAAGGTGTAAACCATTGTCCAGGACCCCCATTAGAATTCTATTCATGCTCTGACTGAGACTCCCTGAGCTTGATCCCGTAAGCCTCTCTTATTGGTCTCCCTCTCTGCAGCTGCGCTCCGAGGAGACGGCCGACCTTCTGGCGGAGAAAGCCCAGATCGCAGAGGAGGAGGCCAAACTACTGGCCCACAAAGCAGCTGAGGCAGAACAGGACAGGCAGAGGCTGGAGGTCACAGCCCTTAAAACCAAAGAAGAGAAGAGACTGATGGAGCAGAAGATGAGAGAAGCAGAACAACTGGCGGTTAAGCTTGTTGAGCAATCAGAGAGGAGGTGGGCCATTACAGTTGTCAGTCGTTGATACCAATACTAGTACCAGTGAAATTTCATCATTCTGGATACTTACTTCACAGCAAAAATTATGTTAATGAACACAATTTTTAATTCAAAAGTTTAATATTAATATAAATATTAACGGTAGCACTTTATTTTATAGAGTTATTTTCCCCATGTACATACTATGTATTTATTATAGTAATTACAATAACTGGGTAATAACTATGTACTAACCCTGAACCTACCCCTAAACCTAACCTTAACCCATGTAGTTACTCAGTACTTTCTTAGGTAAGTACACATAAGTGCAACCATATTAACAAAATAAATGAAAACAATGGTTTCAGTTATTCTCTGTTAATTAACATTGTTTCAAGTTTTCAATTAATTATTCTAGTAAATAAAGAAATGTTATATTTTAGTTGCTCTCAATTTTTCTTCATTAAAAAAAGTTTTACACAAAAGAAAATACATTTGAAAAATGCTCAGTTATTATACTAAAATATTTGACCTCTGTGCCATGATTGACAGATCAGAATCCAGTTTCACAGAGAGCCTTTTAATGAAAGAAGTTTAATTCTCGTCTTGTTTTTGTGGCGTTCAGACTGAAGGAGGCAGACCACCTGAAACAGGATCTGAATGAAGCTAAAGACGCAGAACGGAGGGCAAAGCAGAAACTCGTGGAAATCACCAAAACAACATATCCTGTAATTATGCTACAACGTGTATCAATAGTATTCTGCTGTTCATTGTCCACATAATGCTTTTAAAACATGTCATTTGTGTCATGTGCTCAGTTAATAGCAGCATACTCTAGCCCTCCTCCACCCACTGGACAAGAGAATCCAGATTTGGCTGTAGACATGGGCGGCTCCATCCGAATGGACTTCAAAGACTCTGATATGAAGAGACTTTCGATGGAGATTGAGAGAGAAAGGTACACACTTTTATCATGTTATTTCTGAAAAACTATTGAAAAACGAAGGTGGGTTCAAGCTGCTGTCTCCTTGTGTGTGTGTCTCAGGCTTGAGTACATGGAGAAGAGCAAACATCTTCAAGACCAGCTGAAGGAGCTCAAATCAGAGATTGAATCCCTTAAGCTGGAAGAGCAGCAACAGGCTGGAATCTACAACCTCAGGAGTTACGCAGAACCTCCTTATATTCCCCACAGCAATGTAAGAAACTCTCACGCATACTGGTATTCATTGGAAATAATTTGTTGGAAAATAGACATTGTTACATAGTTATGTAATATACCAAACATAAACTAGTTAAACAGTTCAAAAGTTTTTCAACAAATGCATATTAAATTGAACAAAAGTGTCAGTAAAGACTTAATGTTACAAAATGTCAAATTTCTATTTCCAATAAATGATGTACTTTTTAACTTCATTCTATTCCTCAAACAATCCTGAAAAGTAAATATTCAGCATCACAGCTGTTATCAACATTGATGATGATAATAAGAAATGTTACTTGAGCACTAAATCAGCATATTGTAATGATTTCTGAAGGATCATGTGATTGGAGTAATGACTGCTTTTCCCTAATTCTTTTCATGAAATAGTTCACATTCCCCAAAAGAATGTAACAATGTTTTTATTCTGTCGTGTCTGTTGCAGAGAAATTCTGCCTACATGGCTCAGATGGCCTTCTACGAGGAAGTGTGAAAGAACAATCCAGCCTCTGTTTCAGGAGCAGGAGGATCTGGACGAACAGTTTGCAGCTCTCACTGAAGCATGCATGTACACCAAACCTCATATAGTGTGCTTCTAAAATTAATATATTTCTTTCTTGTTTTTGAATCAGCCAGTTTGACTTTGTGTACACCTCAAATCGTGTTTACTAATACCACACATTGTTTGGCTCTTTCAAGCACATGACACTGTGTTTGTTTGTTCACATGCCAAAAATATGTGCCAGAAATGCAAGGTATTAAGGGATATTTCAGATACAGATGGTGCCTTCAGAATTATTAAATAATGAAATGATGAGCATGTAATAAGGTTGTAATGCCACCAGAAATACAAGGACTTAAAAAGCATCACTATTACATTATCTTTCTATTCTTTTCCTATGGGATGCTTCATCAGTTTAACACTAGGTGCCTTTTACACATGCTACAGATAGTGGCTTTAACTACAATATCAGTAAATTTCAATAGATTTCTAAGTAATTGCATGTTTGAACTTTGGATTGTTCTCTTTTTTTGTGTGTGTTTTTGAACATTTGGATGATTTATATTTTCCAGTACACTCCAGTGCCTTTTGAAAAGGCTTGCACTACTCATTGGGCTGGATGATTCTCTACCCATGCACTCTATCTGCCGTAATGGGTTATACGGTCATATAACTTGCTTGGTGAGCGTGTCAGCTGTAACTACTTGTATCATATTCAGGAACAGAGGTAGATTGATGGCCTCTCTGTTTAGAAATGTGCTGTGCTCATCCATTTTGGCAGGAGACTCGCACTCTGAGTGTTTTTTTAAATCTGTGACAGTTTGTGATATAGTGATACACAGGCAGATTTATTGGTTTATCTACTGTTTTCTGTTCCTAAATCAACTGAACTTGTTATGGTTGTGAGCCATGTTGACATGCACATTTACATCGGAGTAACATTTCAGATCTTGTTTTTTCCCCCTTCAAATATTACGAGGATTTGTTTTGAGAATGTCAAAATGTCCTTTGTTTCAAAATTCCGTGTATGCAATTATACAGGACACATAAATTTTGCACTCATTTTTTGAATGTTTTGAATGCTCTTGAGTATAAAGACAGTGAATTTGTTGCAGAAATGTTGGTTTGAGACAAATTTACCTATGCGCAGGTATATAAAGGGATGAGTTGTTATGATAGTGGAGTTTTTAGCTTGTAATGCCCCATTATGTTACAGCTGATTGTATATTTATCAGCATGATATTTTTGCATCAATAAGAGACCAGCAAAATACATGCATTAAAATGGATTATGGAGCAATATCTTTTGCAAATACACTACATGCGTTGCTAAGTCGTAGTTAAATAGTGGTAGACATTCCTGTTAACGTCAGCATGACTGTGCACACTAGCTTGAGATGTCTTAAGAGAGAGTGACTTCACAAGGCAATTGTTCATGTTTTAATGAATGCCACTAAGTGCCTGGTTTATCTTTTTGATTTTTATTTGTTTCTGTTTGTCTTTATCCAGCTGCACCACATAAAGAATTTGTTTTGGCATTAATTTCACAATGTCACAATCAACATGGATGGCTTTGATTTCCTTTCAGAGCTCAAGCTGGCTTTAAAAGGATAGTTCACCCAAAAATGAAAATTCTGTCAGTATTTACTCACCCTCATGTTGTTCCAACCCAGTAAGACCTTCGTTCATCTTCGGAACACGAATTAAGATATTTTGATGAAATCTGAGAGCTGGATCACTTCTCCATACTAGTCCATAGGCTTCTTCAGGGATTGAAACTTGCCGGCCTCGAAAAATTATTAAAGACATCTTTAAAATAGTCCAAGTGACTACAGTGGCTCAATCTTTAGTTTATCAAGCGACGAGAATACTTTTTGTGCGCAAAAACAAACATAAATAACGACTTTATTTCAACTATTAATTTCCTTCTCTGTGGGCCTCTAGTCAGTTCACTAGTGTAATAGCGTTAACTTCTGTTGTTATACGTCACACTCATCACACACATGACCAGCGTCGGCCAATAGTGAGGCTACGTGTGACGTAGCTCTACGCTATTACACTATGTTAACTGACTGTAGTCACTTGGACTATTTTAACAATGTCTTTAATAACTTTTCGGCGCTGGCAAATTTCAATCCGTGAAGAAGCCTATGGACTAGTATGGAGGAGTGATCCAGCTCTCAGATTTCTTAAAAAATATCTTAATTCGTTTTCCGAAGACGAACGAAGGTCTTACGGGGTTGGAACAACATGAGGGTGAGTAAATGCTGACAGAATTTTCATTTTTGGGTGAACTATCCCTTTAATGATGCGTGCCATGGATTCAGACACAGATTGTCCATATGAATAGGACGTACAGAAAGCTCATGTGCAGTGAATTGTAAAGTGATGAACAAATAAACTGCAAAGATGCATTTAAAAGTTATGGGGTACTGGAACTCTATTGTGTTTGATGTTCTTATTTTTTCTCACCTCCAAACACGGCAGGATGTCCCAATTGTGCGCCGCCACTCAGTCGCAAAGAAAGAAACGTCTGTGTGGCACTAGGTGGCGCTATAATTAGGCAATTTGCTCTTTGGTTCTGAACCCTGGAATCCTACGGGCCTTTTTGAATTTACTGTAAACCTATATTTTCGGTCTCCTCCTTGGCTGTTGGTCTGGTCTTCACCAAGTTTTGCACACAGCAGCTAGGGGCAGTGGTGGCAAAAAGTATTGTCTAAACTTAATGAAATTTGATACACATATGCCAAGTCGCATCGAAGTTGAATCTATAGGGGGCGCTACAACTGGAAATCCTTATAATGCCATAACCGTATCTTCTGTGATGTTGAAAATGGGTATGCGTCTTCTTTTATAAACATCCTAACATATCCTCTAATATGGCTACATAAAAACATGACCCCCAGCAGCCAATCAAATTTCAGGGTCTAATAACATCAATTCAAAATGAACTACTGTTATGAAAGTTAATATATTCAAATATCTTGTGAAAATTATGTATGTGTACCAATTTTTGAAAAAAAATCGCCCACAAGGTGGCGTTATAATAAGCAAATTGATGTTTTTGCTAAGAACTCCACAACCATGTGTGATAGAGTAAAAATCCTTGTTTTAAGTGTAGGCTATATATCATATTAGGTTTATCTATAAAATACACCACATACATTATGATTTTTATGTTGTTGTTTTTTTGTTTGGTGAATTTAACAGTAAGATTTCTTTTGAAAGTTAGGGTATTTAAATGACATTAAAAAACAGAAAAGTTTTTCCTTTGTATTTTTTGCACACAGCCAAAATCATTGTCAAACTAATACCCATTCACAGTTCACACGGATCCACGCAAACGATTAAAAACACTGTATTATGCTTACCAGGCCAGTAGTTGGCGATGTCACTTTGTAAAGAAAAACTACGTTTTATGAAGAGGCCTACGTAATATGCATGCGCGTGACGTCACAGTTTACACAGAGATGATAAAGGTATTATTTTTCAAAAACTTTCATTTTGAATACCGTTTAAAATGTTTGCATTTTCAGGCTCCCTAAAACGCCATTGTCGTTAATGGCCAAAAAAACGCATAAAAAAGTTTTACCTTTTTTTGTTGATAATGGTGTCGTGTAAATGGCCCCTTAGTTGCCGCTTTTGTGATGCTCTAAGCTGTTTCATCAAACCCTAACTATCAACATATTTAAGATTGACTTTGCTGTAGAAACCCCATCATAAGATGCATTTCAATTTAATCGCTAATCATCCACATGGTGCTTAAGGCCCCGATGATTCCTGGTTATATCTGTGCTTTGTGTTTGAAAAAACAAAGGAGACCAAAACATAAAAATCCAATTTTTATCTGAGACCATTTATCTCAAACTTATGTTTATCAGCGATATCCAATGCTTCAATGGTTTCTCTTGAGTTTAAAGTACAGAGTCTTTGACAATATGAAAAAGTTCCAGTCACTGCCAGAAGAGGGAGTAATAAACTAGGCTACATTATGCAGCTAAATATCTCTTTTAATTCTGTCTACAGATAATATCGCACCTTAATGAGGTTGTAAAACGAAAATGATGGTATTTTAATTTACTTTTTCCTAATCAAATAACATTTAAGAAGAATATTAGGCTGTTTATTTGAGAAATTAACTCTTTGTAGACCTACATGTGCTGTACATCTCAAGTCTTTGCCTCAGCGACCTCATGAATTTGGCTCTTGCTTCTTACGCCATAGGGTTCAAGCCCCATAGGGTGGGTTTCATAGTGGACTTGTGGAAGCATATTGGGCGCATAATTATGGCAAGACGTTTTAACTTTTATTCATTTCCAGGATATGAATTCTTGATATCAAGAATTCAATTGTTGATATCAACAATTACATTTTTGATATCAACAATTGAATTCTTGATATCTATAATTGTTTTCACTAGTGAAATGTCACCATAGGCTGCCATTCAAAATTAATTGTTGATATCAACAAATGATTTATTACTAGTAGAAATATAATTTTTGATATCAATAATTACATTGTTACTAGTAAGAATGTGAATTCCTGATATCAGTAATTCAATTGTCACTAGTTGAAATGTCTATTCTTGATATCAACAATTTAATTGCTACTAGTAAAAAATTTCATTTTTGATATCTGAAAAAGTATTTCTGATCTCAATATTATTTCAGATATCTAAAATGGCTTTCTTACTATAGGGAGAGCGGGGGCGAAAGTACCATTTTTCAGAAAAAAGTTTTTAGTATATATACTTTTTAAAATATATTGTTTTAGACAGAGCTATATTTTTGCTGTGGTCAATAACTCACAAGTATGGTCTATCAATACCAGGTGGTATTTTGTACAAATGTCGGCTGACTTAAGTATAATTTCACTTAGAACATAAGTTGCATATTGTTACTTTCGACCCCGTAAGATAGGGACGAAAGTAACACACAGGTGGGTCAAAAGTAACAGAACAATACAAGCTAGATTTTTTTTGTGTTACTCTTGTTTTCATCAAATAAACCTGACTATGACTTTGTTAATATGTAACTGCAAACATATTTTGTCCTTTATCTTTGCAACAAAAAAAAAATTTAAATTACATTTTCATTTTAATTTTCAGTTTCATCAAATGTTTCAAAAATAAGACAGTACAAACTTGATTTGATTAGAATATCTTTTTATTGGCAATGTCAAACCATTTTATAAAACATTCAACCGTATGAACAATATGAAAATTTAACGAAATTAGCATAAAATAATCAAAATCAAACTATGCATAAAAACATCTGGATGGAATCACTGCAAATTCATTGGTGGAGGTGGAAAAGATTTGGTCTGTATGTAAGGTATGTATGGCTAACCTAAATGTGAGGGTGACATACCGAAATCAGCTGTTCCTCAACGTTCCTCAAGTGAAACCTAGAAACAAAACCAGCAAAGAAATAACACCATAACTAACCAAACAAAAAAGAACATAAAAAAGGCATTAGCCTAGGTCTACTCATGGTCACAGTTGTGACAGATATAATGTTCTGCACCCTCAGTGCATGCTTCATGTGACCAGAGCTGAATTAGACCTCTGTCTGTCTTTCTGACCCTCACTCTTGGCATATTCTGTTGGTATAATATGACATAAACATTTTTTAATACACTCTGCAACACAGAGAAAATCACCTCATTAGCAGCAGGACGAAAGTAACAAGTGTTACGGATTGACAACAGAACCGGAAGACAATACAATGCTGAATAAAGTCGTAGTTTTTGTTATTTTTGGAACAAAATGTATTTTCGATGCTTCAAAAAATTCTAACTAACCCACTGATGTCACGTGGACTACTTTGATGATGTCTTTATTTCCTTTCTGGACAAGGAGAGTATACCGCACATAGATTTTCAATGGAGGGACAGAAAGCTCTCGGACTAAATCTAAAATATCTTAAACTGTGTTCCGAAGATGAACGGAGGTCTTACAGGCTTGGAACGACATGAGGGTGAGTCATTAATGACATAATTTTCATTTTTGGGTGAACTATCCCTTTAAACCCGAATTACTTGTATACTGAAAAACTCTGACAAGGCAAACTTGTCTGTGTGTGTTGCAGCACTAAATAACCCGTGGATTATGGCAAGCCGTTTTAACTTTTATTCATTTCCAGGATATGAATTCTTGATATCAACAATTCAATTTTAACTAGTTAAAATTATAGTTATTGATATCAGGAATTAGATTTATACTAGTAACAATGGCAATTTTTGATATCAGAAATTACATTTCCACTAGTAACAATGATAATTCTTGATATCAACAATCACATTTTTACTAGTTAAAATGCTCATTCTAGATATCAAGAATTGTATTTCAACTAGTAAAAACTATAATTCTTGATATCTGTAATTGTATTTTCACTAGTGAAATGTCACCATAGGCTGCCATTCAAAATCAATTGTTGATATCAATAATTGATTTCTTACTAGTTGCAATTCCAATTTCACATATCAGAAATACAATTCTTACTAGTAAAAACCTTTATTTTTGATATCAAGAATTCAATTGTCACTAGTTGAAATGTCTATTCTTGATATCAACAATTGAATTGCTACTAGTAACAATGTTCATTTTTGATATCAATAATTCCATTTTCACTAGTGACTATGTTAATTTCTGATAACATGAATGTGATTGTTACTAGTAAGAAAGCCATTTTAGATATCAGAAATAATATTGATATCAGAAATACATTTTCAGATATCAAAAATGAAAGTTTTTACTAGTAGCAATTAAATTGTTGATATCAAGAATAGACATTTCAACTAGTGACAATTGAATTATTGATATCAGGAATTCACATTCTTACTAGTAACAATGTAATTATTGATATGAAAAATTATATTTCTACTAGTAAGAAATCAATTGTTGATATCAACAATTAATTTTGAATGGCAGCCTATGGTGACATTTCACTAGTGAAAATACAATTACAGATATCAAGAATTCAATTGTTGATATCAAGAATCTAATTGTTGATATCAAAAATGTAATTGTTGATATCAAAAATGTAATTGTTGATATCAAAAATTGAATTGTTGATATCAAGAATTCATATCCTGGAAATGAATAAAAGTTAAAACGGCTTGCCATACGTGGATTGATCATTAATGCGACACATGAAAAGAGAAAAACAACTTTTAAATAGAAAAAAAGTACCGCTTCAGTAATTTACTTACCGTACTCGGAAACAGCTTTCCGGACCTATCCGCGGGAAACAATGATGAAATCACGTGAATTTTAGCGGCTCCGTCACTGGCTGCGTAATGAATCTGCTGTCATAGCTTGAAACGCAAATGCAATCAGGGCTCAGAGGAAATCACTTTGTTACTTTCGTCCCGTGTTACTTTAGCCCCGGTTCTCCCCTAACAATCACATTCATGATATCAGAAATGAACATTGTCACTAGTGAAAATGGAATTATTGATATCAAAAATGAACATTGTTATTAGTAGCAATTCAATTGTTGATATCAAGAATAGACATTTCGACTAGTGACAATTGAATTCTTGATATCAAAAATAAAGGTTTTTACTAGTAAGAATTGTATTTCTGATATGTGAAATTGGAATTGCAACTAGTAAGAAATCAATTATTGATATCAACAATTGATTTTGAATGGCAGCCTAAGGTGACATTTCACTAGTGAAAATACAATTACAGATATCAAGAATTATAGTTTTTACTAGTTGAAATACAATTCTTGATATCTAGAATGAGCATTTTAACTAGTAAAATTGTAATTGTTGATATCAAGAATTATCATTGTTACTAGTGGAAATGTAATTTCTGATATCAAAAATTGTCATTGTTACTATAGTATAAATCTAATTCCTGATATCAATAACTATAATTTTAACTAGTGAAAATTGAATTGTTGATATCAAGAATGCATATCCTGGAAATGAATAAAAGTTAAAACGGCTTGCCATACTTAATCCTTTGATAATGTCTTCTGGGATAACGAAAACGTCGCGTAGCTAAACATCAGTAAGACAAAGGTTAGTTGTCAAACAGTAGGGTGGATGTGAAGCTCAAACAGCATTTAATACACAAGTTCTAAAGACCAAATATTCTAGTGGAAAATGATTGACACGTGATAAAGTAATGATAAGGTCACAATCAAGTAAATTTAACAAACGTCCTCCTACTTTTACAACGAGTTATAGACAATACCGTATCCAGTAGGCCTACATTTCAACATATGGAGGACATGTAGTTTTTATTACATTTTATTGTTTAGCATATTTTTATTTCCTCAGGCACTCTAGTGTTTTGTGATAAAGGAATTGCCTCATCAGATACAGAAGTTATGGGTAGTAGCCTATAAGATATTTGTAATGATGCATCTGAGGCCTGTCATATTTTTTTTCTTTCTGGTGGCTACAACAACAATCAAATCCACCCACAAATATTTAATGTACAGTGAAATATGGATGTGTCCAAGGCTGTATATTTTATCATGCATTATCATACATTACTCATTCAAGGCCATCTGGCAGTAGTTGGAAGAAGTCGGAAATCTTGTGGAAAATCCAACTTGGTGTTGAGGATTAGAACTAATTATATTACTTTCTGAAATTCCATTATGTGAGTTATTGATGCAAATTGCTTGAAGAACAGTTTTTGAACAGACATAGTCCAAGAACAGCATAAGATTAGGCCTACCATATGTATAAAGTGATCCAGATATTATTATAAAACGTGCTAATTTTTTAACAAGCATTAATTAACCACCGGTTATCTTTAGAGTTTGGTTTAATGAATAAAATCAGTGTCAATGTTATCAGTGTTATTATATATCAATGTCATCATCCATGGCAAAGACAGACAAGATTCTGAATGTTTATGGAATCATAATAGTTTTAAGTTTTTATAAATTTTATATAAAATCATTCATTTTTATAATATTTTTTATGAATATAATAATTATTACTATATATATACACACACACATTTTGTTTAGAAAATAATGTAAAGAGATATACATACTATATGCATTAGTCTATAATATATTTTATAAATATTTGAGTTATTATTAAAATATATTATACATAATATATAATATATTTAAGTTAATTACTTTAAATATACATTTATATATTCATTAAATTATTATGGTTATATATAGGCTATATATTATATGTGTAAATATATTAATTTATATTTTATTTCTAAATTAATATATAAAAAAATATAGACCCAGCATATGCAACAATCGCAACGGATGTTTTCTTGAGTATAAATGTACTTGTAATTAACAGTGTAATTAATTTCAATAAGATGGTAGCTTTTATTTATTGTGTATTTTAACATCATTTTGCTCACTTTGTATTGATTATTTCCTAAATCACTGGTAACATTTTCCAAAGAAAAACTGATTGACACTATGTATCACTATGTTGCACTGTTCACTGGACAAGGACTGAGCGCTTCTTTAGACACAAGCCGAGCATCACACTGTGAAGGTCACATTTTGTGTGTGTTTGCGATGGGGGTTGGGTCTCTTCCTCTGGTCTTTTATTCCAGTATACTTCAGTGTTTAAGCGATGAGTCACCAGAGTGTTTTGTACCTCACTGCAGGCACAGTGACATTGTTCCCCATCCTTCATGGCGTGCCAGCTTAAAAAATATATGCTGATTTTTACGGTCCCAACTCCACCACTGATGTGTTTCACATCCAGTGTTGCCTCTGGCAGCGTTCTGCTCAGAAAGTTAGAAAAGATGTTTTAAATAGAACTTACCATTCCAGGTATTTTTTGAATGTTTGTTTGCTTGTCTGCAGTGGAAGACATTATTGCCTTCAAGAAGCACTCTGGGAAAGTGGCGGCACATTGCTTTCCCTCAAGGCAGAACGGGAAATATTTCATATTCACGACACTCATATCTACTGTGTCATAGCAGCACGTATCGTTCAGAATGAACACATTCATGTTTGAAAACACTTTTATTTGATTCATTAGCCTAACCATTTAAAGTTGGAAAGCTGGTGTTTTTTATTTTTAGTTTAAAATGTGCACTTTCTTCACATCAAGCTTGTACTCGACAGAGCCAAATGACTGGATGGCTTTACCCACAGCTCATTTAAACTAACTGTTATTTCCTCATCAGTGATTCCCCTCTTTTTGGTGCCTTCAACAAGACCTAATGGGCCCTTTTTGTAAAGCGAGACCTTCTTCAGGCACGTCACACATAACAACATCTCCTCTATTTTTGTAACTAATTAAGACTATCAGTCAACTCAGACCAAAAATCATTAAATTAATGAGGCCGTGAAATGCACACATTTCCAAACCAGAGAGATTGTTTTGCTCCCCATCCCATATTACTCCAAAAAACAAGTACAACAGTTGAGTTAATATTTGATTTTTTTCCATTATATCTCACTATTCTTTAGCGACAGCTGTTAATATGATAGCTCTGTACTCACATTTCCCTTAATGGGGTATTTAGAAGCAGGATTGCTGATCTAGCCCACTTACGCATGTAAACAAGACATTATCTTGGAGTCTTCATCTGTGCACTGTCACTATTTTTCCTCTAGAGAGAAACATGATCATTATTTGCTAATAGTTTCATCTACTATGTGAGACTTCTCTGTGTTCAAAAATTAAGGTAGGCGATCACTCCAATGTATGAAAATGTGTATGTTAATGCAAAAGAAATGAAGTGTGAAAGACATTACATGCTCAGAACTGCCTGTTTTTACTGCCCATCATCCAGGTTTTATAAGACTGGAGTTTACCTGTCCAACCCAGCCGAAGGTCATATTCTCACTCTTGCCATCTTTTTTTTTTCTACAAGTCTCCAGGAAAGGTGGCAATCATCATCCTCGCAGATTATGTCATTTTTATTTATCATTTAAGCAATTGGATTTTAAAGCTGCACTAACTCCAGTGGTTGAAGCCAACACGCTCTCACGGCATTTTGTAAGTATTTTATGTTTTGACAAATTGTCGCTTAATTCGTATCAATTCCTAAATGTATGAATGTTTTCATACATTTCATGCATAAATTTCATACATGAAATTACAAAGGTTAGGGAACGTTACGCTACACTAAGAAAAGTCTGTAAAAATAGGATCCTATAAGGGATTTTCTGTAATAAAGCCGTAATTGCGAAATGTCCCAATTGCAAGTTTTTAAAGTCAAGAAAGTTTTTATCATAGCAATTATGACTTTATTTCATGCAATTGTGACTTTACATCTCGCTATATTTTTTTTTAAAGTCAAAATTTGTGAGAAAACAAATTGTGAGCTAAAAAGTCAGAATTGTGAGTCACAATTACGTCTTCTTTTTTAACCTTTTTTTAAATTCCTTGATGGAAAAAAGCTTCAATATGGAAGTAAATTTATAATTATGAAATTACCTGAAAAGACAAAACGGTTAGAAACATGTTGAAAATATTAGAAATCATAATTGACAAAAATGTATAAATATGAATTTTTTATGCCATAATTATGAATTTATATAAAAAGAATCACGTGGCTTGAATGACATAAGGGTGAGTAAATGTTCATTACTTTGCGTCAGGGTGAAAGAAACTATTATATGGACAGATGTGATACTGGGCATCAGGGAAATAACGTAAGCACACACTAAGCATCATACAACTGTGAACATCACCCCTTTCAGAGCATGATGAAATTTCCCAATGTCATCTCAATGTTGTGAGAATAGAGCCAGTGGATGTGCTTTTTCCGAGCTGAAAGGACAGTATTACGCTACTGTTGTGAGCTGATAAGTCCTGCTGAACTTCCAGAGGCATCTGGCTGCTTGCTGGAAGCTCTATCAGCATGCTGCAGTGAGTTTGTCTCCAGCCAATCAAATTAAACAATGCTATTCCTCTACTGCATGCGTATTACACAGTGTGACTTGCTTAAGTTTGTTTTAACAACAGCCATATTATTTGGTGACATATGTATTTTGGACACATGTCACTGGGCCAAGCATGCACAGGAAATGATCTCTCAATACTGAGGAAGCATTTGCTTTGGATAATAAATACTTGACAAATGCTGAGATGTTCCCGTAAGCCGCTATAAACAAGAGGCACTTTGGCAGCAACTTATCTGTCATTGTAATGCAAATCAAGATCTCTCTCAAAAGGGCTGACTTGGAAAATCACTGCATATAAGCCTCAAAGTAACAGAATTCATCCAAAAATCAACCTCAAAGTAGATTTTTGATTCAGTCGTATATGCATGCGTTTTTGGTAGAAATGTAATTTTTGCAATCATGGCATAAATTATTTGCATTTTAACTGCTCTGAAATAATGCATTAGTAGAGTTATAATTGTAGGCTATAATAAATAAGACAGTTCCAATTATGGAATCCTGCAATTACAACCCAATGCATTATTATAAATAATATAAGTAGCATTTCAGGCTGATTTAAACTGGCTGGCACTTGACCCAACAAGCTCACTCTGGGTTCTAACAATTTAGGCATGAATAATGAATGCCTTTTATCTTAGCCTGATAGGTACATATAAATGATTCATGGATATTTAATATATTAGAGTTAATAAGTTCATACATTTGCATTTTTAAAAAAGTCTTTGGAGATATGAGTAGAATTTGAATGGCTTTTAATTGAATGCAATTGTCAAAAAATGAGTTATGACGTATTTGTTGTCACTATTTAGCCTAACATATCCTAATATTGCACTCCATTATTTTTTATTAGTTCTTTTTACAGTGGTCCATGCCAATTTGAACTTACATTACAAGCAGTAATCACTTTCTTAGAAGGCGGAGATTGAAAAAGGCCAGTCAAGTCTAGGTCACTCTGGACAGACAAGTTCAAATAAGGTCTTCTTAAAAACCAATATCCCTTTGCATTTAAGATTTTATTATTGAATTATTCATGCTTTTTCATATTTTATTTCATCTGACAGCTGCATAACTACAGTCTAAAATGAATCAGAAATACTGCTTTAGAAACACACTTGCTTAGCTTGACATCCATTCAGACTTTGTTGTACCGTCATAGAACAATACAAATTTACAATGGCATGTCCTTGAAAAGAAGTCAAAATGTTTTCTGGCACATGCCACTAGCCAATTCAATAATCTTTGTGTCTGTTTCCTTGCAGAATTCCGCCACTTCTTTTTCTTTTATGTTTTTATGGTAAATTTCATGATTGGTTATGGAACATTTGTTGTGTACGGATGTTTCAATACGCATGACCTATTCACCATTGTTTTTCATTGACTAATGGCCTTCAACTTTGTCCTGTCAGATTTTAACTCAGAACCCAAACCGTTTGTGGCGAACAGGACGAGGCCGAGGGACGTGAGAGAACGG
Source organism: Siphateles boraxobius (assembly GCF_051911475.1). Lineage (NCBI taxonomy): Eukaryota > Metazoa > Chordata > Actinopteri > Cypriniformes > Leuciscidae > Siphateles > Siphateles boraxobius. The sequence continues at coordinate 8,532,354 of NW_027508788.1, forward strand.
AGCGAGGCCGGTGGTGCGAGTGTTAATGAGCGACACCTGTGAGCACACCGGTCTCTCATCACTCACGGAGGAGCGGAAGCATAAAGGGGTAGCGACGACGTGGATGATCGAGAGAGGAACAGGCCTGATTTTATGTTGTGTTTTGTTTTATTTTGGGTAGCCAGCAGTCGTCCGCGAGAGGCTGCTGGCGTTTGTGTTTGTTTTATTTTAATAAAGTATTTGAATGTTCGCCGGTTCCCGCCTCCTTCTTCCCTGAACTTTGCTACACCGTTCAACTAGCGTAAGTGTGAGGGGTAACTCGATTTGCGCATCGCCGCATGTGCGTATTGCTTAGTGGTGGGCAGATCGAGGCTTCGTGAAGCAATGAAACATTTGAACCAAATGTGTCATATATTGTGTCGAGGCTTCGAATCAAACCGACACCCGTCTCAACGGTGCCACTAGTGGTCACTTGCAGGTGTTGATCTGAAACAACCTTGAAAACGAGCCATTAAAAAAATAGTTTTTTGATTATTGTAGCTATTTTTCTAATATGTGAAGCTTGCAACCTGTAGGCTCCTCACTGTGAAGAATGTTATTTTGGTCCTGAAAAATGAACATTAACCCTCTACTGCACGCATATGCAATCATGGAAAAATTTTTTACAGTGTTTTTTTATATATAAAATAGACTCAAATTAACATTTCTTTTTTTTTTTTTTTTTTTTTTTTTTGGGGGGGGGGGGTACTTTTGGGTGCGTTGCCATATGGCAACGTTGTGCGACAATGGAACAGCCTGATGCGTTTTCTCCCAAAATGACATGAAATTCATAGATGATTACAGACCTGTCTTTTAGAAATGAAATTGTTTTTATTATTTAAAATGTTTTCAAGAGCTTTGTGTACAAAATATGAAACTAATTTTCAAAGTATTATTTCAACAACATTTACAAAACATCTGACGCAAACTCATAAGAACTGTTCAAGTGAAACTACTCAATGTGAAACGATTATTTCAACAACATTTACAAAACATCTGACGCAAACTCATAAGAACTGTTCAAGTGAAACTACTCGATGTGAAACGCCTTAAAGCAGTTGTTCTCTCTGTTAAAGGTGGGGTATGTGATTTTCTTTTTTGACCATTTTTTCAAAATCACTTGAAATCCTATTCCTAACCCACTTACAGCCACTGAGTTCGAAGCACTGACATGAAAATTAAAAAATTTAATCATCTGTGGAACGGGCAGGACTCGAAAAACTCGAAAAACAGCCAATCATTTCCAAGACCACCTAGAATCATTGGACAGTAAGTGCGTCAATCAAACGGTCGTACCATACCCCCCTCCCCCATGCCCCTCTTCGAGTGGGTGGAGTCAGGGCCAGCGTTGGAGGAAAGAAGGTAGGACCTTTTGAGTTGTGTATTTTCAAAATCTGCCGGCCGTTTTGCAAATCACATACCCCACCTTTTAAGCAGAGGTGCACCTTGCACTTAGAGCAAACCCCTCTGACGATGCCCTTGTAGCCAGGATTCTTGCACCTTCCTTTTGGTGCACCCATCTCTGGCCAGTGATCAAAGCGGTCAAGACGGATATATATTTTACTTTTATACTTTACTTTACTTTATAAATATATAAAAATATATATAAATATACGAGTAGAATACAACCATCCAACTATATCAGTGCATCCATACATTGTCATTCATACAAAGCTACTCTGCATTAGAATGGGCAAAATATTGTTCCATTACCGCACAATGTTGCCATATGGCAACACACCTATTTTATTAAATAAAAATGTAATATAAGTATCAAAACAATGTGACAATGATTGAAATAAGATTAGAACTTACCCCAGATGCTTGATGTATTTTTTTATTCCGAAGAAATATGAAAAAAATGAGGAAAATCTTCACATATACACAAGCACTTTTTCAGCAGCTGGAGTCATCAAAAGTGTGTGAAAAGAATGACGTTGCAAGGGTGTGTGTAATGTCGTGATGTCATCAAAGCATATCATTGGTTACCACCAGGTTCTACCATGAATTTAAGATTAATCAGAGCTCATATTTATTTTCAAATTTCAAGAAATGTCCAAAGAAAGGGTATGTTGCCATATGGCAACACCGTGCAGTAAAATACATCAAGCCACAATGTCTCACTTTTTTAGAGATTCTTATGAAAAATATCAATTTCTCTTCTTTGGAAGGACTTATAGCCTAGGCTACTTTTTTTAACAGGTCATTTCTCAAAAAATCCTCTCACAAAAACCCACGAGGTCAAGATGAGTTGACTTCACTTTTTATACAGATGTACGATTGTGTGGTCTGTTCCGGACCCTGTCAACCAAACGCTGATCCGGCGGAGTACGCCACCTGTCGAAACACTCAGAAGCTTCATTTAGCCGTATTCACGTAACATGGGTGTTTTGAATCACGCTTCGGATCAGTGTTTCGAAACATCTGCGCTTCGGGATCTCGCAAAGCTTCGGAACGACATCCCACCATCCTTAGTATTACTTTGCTTCGTGATATCACGTGCGCAAACACATAGGCCTATTATATTTATATAAACAGATATGTCCGATCGAACGGTGTATTAATTAACTTCATATTGGATTGTGTCGATAATAGGCACCTAACACTAAAATATGTTTCGTGTCTCTAACAAGTGCTTTCGATCTTCTTTTTGATCTGAATTGTAGCCTATGTGGAAAACACTTGAGTTTTGCCACAGACTTGTGCCAGCATGTAGAACGCAACTGAATGCTTTTTCAGGGGTCTCCATACTCTATTCGCACGGGATTAGTATAACCTGAGGTAATTTTTCCAGACCTTTTTACTGAAGGTAAAAGTCGCCGTAATCTTTACTGACATTGTCCGTAATGATTACTGAGATGGTACATTCGGACGGGATCTAAAATCACAGAGAAGCTCTGGTAATTATTACTTTACCCCCACCTCTCCTCTCTAGTTTAACACCTCTCTGTTAAACTAGTCCCGTCCGAATAGGCCTTATGCCTGTGTGACTGTGGGCAGATATTGACCTTATAATATTGTTAAAACAAAGGACACATAGTCCTTTTTTTACTAACTTGTTGCTGTCAGCTGTGTTTTTCACTTGTTAGATGTACAGTATATCAAAACAAGATTTCCATTACACGAGAGTAGATGTTAAAACTTCATGCTCATTTGTACTCAGCTTTCGCCAAGATAAGCACCAACTAAGACGTAGCTTTACAGTAACCTATGCTTCTCCATCCATTTACGCTTCTTTCCAAATGGTGATGTGAATCTCCTTCTGCCTGGTGTTAATAGTATTTGCACACACAACGGCTGCAACCACAGTGCGGTCCCCTCATGACAACAGCCTGGATTGAGCAGAGTAGGGGACATCTCTAGGGTCTTCAAGTGGGCACCTTCCGTCCTCAGTGTTTTGTCGACTAGCCCACCACACCTCTAGAGGGCTCGACAGTGACTCTGGCGTCCCAGAGTCACCCCCCTCCGTCCCCCACTCAACTCAGCCCAGCTTACTGACCTTTAAATCCCTCCTTCTGCTGAGACTGCTCCTTTGACCTAACCACAATCTCTCACAACCTCTCCACAACCCAACCATACGCGCCAACCCGTTTGACTAAGGCTGTCGAGCCCCACTGCGGACTTTAAAGCGGTCAGTGGCAACGGTTCCGTATGGCATACTACCGCAAAACACAATATCTGTCCAAACACCAATCCTCATTCACGCAAAATACACAGGAGTGTAATAACTGTAATTACTATGCAAACTATACAAATAAACAATATTCATATTATATTCAATAACAATAACATATAATATTCAATAACAATGGTTGGGCACATTTTCTTGTTCCTGAAGGCCAAACGTAAAGTTTACATTTGTAAAATGTTCAAGTAATTGCACAGAATTTCCATTATATATCCTGGTTAAGTTTCACTTAGCTACTTTTAAACACCTTGGAAAGTTAGATTTAGGGCCAGGAAGTCCCTCCCTGCTCCTGAGAGATAGCCTCTGTCAGCAAGAGGACATCCATCATGCACAGGCCTTCTGTCAATAGAGATTCACCCATGAACCTCTAGTGTCCATCAGACTGGGCAGTGCTATGGCTTTATTATTCTCTTTATGCTGGGAGAGATTCCAGAGCCACCAGATACATATGTATCTTGGTATAGGACCAGGGGTCTGACAGTGATGAATGTAGCCTGCAAGAGTAAGGGGATCTAGGGGTTTTGAGGGTCTTTGAATTGTCAGGGGATGGAGATTCTCCACCACAGAAATAAAGCCACCTAAAAGTGTTCATACAAAACCTGGTCAAAACACCAGAGATGTGGTGTTTGTTAAAGTGAATTAAAATACTATTAAGGGTGTGTTTTAGGGTTGCATCTTGAAACATCACATCATGTTTTTGGTTTGTTCATCATTCATATTGCAAACCACACCAGAGTTTGTATTCAATGGGGACAGCTACCTCCTGAAAAAGTATGTCTCAGTCGGCTTGTTTGGTTCAGATGGCAGCATTCACACTTATTCACAAGAACTGCACTACAAACTTAAAAGTATCATAAAATTAACCTATATGACTATATTCCAAGTCTTAAATTTAAACTTAAATGTGGGTCTGTACATCAAGCAAAATTAGTGTATGGCAAATTCAGAATACAGTGCACAAGTTATACTTGAAGAAGTGGGAAGTGCATTCTTTAACAGTTCTCCTTTGTGTTTCACTGAAGTAATAAAATTATGGATTTGGAAGCACACTTTTATTTGACCTTTGTGTCTGCCTCAGAGAAAATAGGATTGAATTAAGTGTCTGAATGTCATTGTGGTGCTTTGGTGAGGATTGTGACAGGAGTAATGTAGCCTACTGTCGTAAGTGGTAGGTCAAGTGAAAAGTTTCTGGGTTTGTACTTGCTCCCAAACATGTCCAAATGAGTGCTCAGTCTCCTTAAATGACGTGACTTTGCACAACTGTAAGTCCTCAAATCTAATTGTTCGAGCAGCATTCCAATAGAGTTGATAGACATGGTGCATCTCAATCAGCTCTCTAGGTTGTGAATCAGTAAATAGTGTAACGGAAGTGCTGAAGAGTCTAGAGGGCGAAATCGGAGCATCAAGAAGGAAGGTTTTCTCCCTATCTTGGATGTCTGAGAGGTTCAGCCACAGATGATTCTCCGTACCCGCCATTGCTGCCATCGAATTACCTATAGTAGTAGTCTGTTTAGTGGCATGGAGCGTCAGATCTGTGGTGAACCGCAATTCAGTGACCTCTTCAGCAAACCTAATTGAAGGTTTGCTGAAGAGGTTACCTGCCCCTAATTCAAATCTCTCAAACAATCCCTGCCCCTAATTCAAATCTCTCAGCAGGTCAGCCTGATATGCCTGATCCTTCTTGATGCAAGGCACCACCAGCCTGACCCTGGATCTTCAAGGCATATGGGCAAAGCAAGGCACATGCCTTGCCAATCATCCACGAGGTGGACTGTAACGTCTTATATGGCAAGACCAGAGCCTTCAAAGAGATTGCCTCACTGTGTGAGATATAGCTATTCAGTGTCTCTTCTACAGGGGGCATCTTCACATATCCTCGCTCACACAAACCCTCCGTATTTGCATAATTCAAATGTAGGTAAGGAAAGATGCCAGCTGAACATGGCTTCTTCCAGGACCTCTCCACCTCAGTGTGTAGATCCAGAAGAAATGGAAGTCTCATGGGGTAGTAGAGACGATCATGGCCCGCCAGAAATCGCTCGCCGAGACTACTGCGATCGACTTCCTGTTTCTCACAAGACCAGGTTAAGTTAAGCCTGGCCGTGGCATGGACCATTACATCCAATAAATCCCCATATATGGGTTGAGGAAAGAAGAAAAGGGATTCATTTCAACTTCTTCTCTCTCTTTGCCCTCTCCAACTACGTCAAGCTCCTCAGAGACGCCAGCAACATACTCTTCGATGGATCAATGCAACGATCTAACACAGGGTGTCCTCAAAGCTGATGACGTGTAACACAGGCATCCTCTTATATTTTATATTGTGACATTATGGACTGCTGTATTCAGTATTCACTGCTGTGTGTTGCTCAGAGACGTGCAATGGTTTCGTTTGAAATTAACTTCGTTTGATTAACAAAGATAGTTGTAACAAAGATAACAAATAAACTGATAATATTGACTCTAAAATGTAAGTTACTCAGTATTAACATTATTTAACTGAAAGCAATATGACGCAATCAGCTATTCTGAATATTATGAACACAATGGTGTAAACTAAAAGTAAACAAACACTAAACTTATTCTTCATTTACTGTTTGTTCCTAATTTATTTAGGATAAGATGTATATGACATGCACATTAGTCTCTTCTATAGCTTTGGATTGTTCTGAATGGGAACAGCTTACCAAATAGGTTTTCTCCATCTGCTCGTGATCACTTAATGAGCACTAGCCTAGCTGATCTCTTGTGAGGGGCTTTAGAGATGCTCTTAATGGCCCCTCATTAGTTTCTCTATACCTTCAGATTCCTGCTGAAGTCTTATTTTTTGATTTTTTTTACAATTCAAGACAAGGAATTTAGTTTAATGCATGTTCAATAGAGTAATTAGCCAACCAGAAACATTGACTTTAGTTTAAAATAATAAAAGTATATCATGTCACTGCTATTGTGATTATGAAATATGCTAAAAATTAAGAATATATTATGCAAAATATGATGGGAGATTGAGCCCTCAGTTAACACTTTCTCTCTTATGTAAAATGCATAGCAGATTACTCACCTAGGAACCTAGATTCCATATTTGGCATAAATAAGAGACCCATGAAAGGCATGCATAATCTGCAGTCAGGTTGGCTTTATGAATGATTTATGATGTAAAGGAAATCAGTTCAGACAAAGTTTAGATCCAATGACTCAATAATAATTAAGTTTCTTTTAATGTGAAACAAATGTATAACATTCACTCTAAATTGCAAAGCGTTCAACAAATTGGTGCTCAAGGTGAGACCAAGTGAGCCGACAAGTGACTAAAAGTAGAATTTAAATACCCAAAGTCACAGCATTGGGATGTTTGCCCTGTTATTATTCATGAAACCTTAATCTTGTCCATATCCATATTGTATATGAATGTTTTTTTTCTCTCTATCTAATTTACTCAGAACATATTCCAGTGCTTCAAATAGGTTTTTATTTGTTGTCTCTGCCTTGAGAAATGTAAAAGACTTCACTAAAAGACTACATATACTTGTAGTGATGAATGTTGTGTGCCCTTTCAATTTCCTTCTCAAAGCTTGCTTCATGCCACAACCTTGATGAAGAGCCGGTTTATTGAATTAAATATCGATCTTAATTTCCAGGTCATGGCCCTGTCACTGGTGGACCGTTGACCTCAGGTCTCAGATGACCAATTAACTTGAAGGTTTGTCAGATTTCTTCCTGTTATGAATCCCTAAGCGATCAAATGACAAACCAAAATGTCACAATTCTAGAGGTTCCAAAGACGAAGATGATGCAAAGACTTCCAACTCAAAGGTTTTTAATAAAATAATAAATATGTTAATCAAAGACAAAGTAACAGTGTGCACGATACACAAACAACAACCGACACTTAACTGAGTAAACAAGGAACTTAAAGGCCCACTGAAGTGCCTTGGAACGCACAGCTTTGTATTATGCGTTGACATAATTTCCACTGAAACAGGAAGCTAAGGCAGGACATATTGAATGGCTCCTCCCCCTTTTCAAATAGCCAAAAGTGTTTATTTTAAGTCACAGATTGCTAGTCGTACATGTCAGCACCATGGAAGCGAATCCGAGCAATGATGATACGTTGGATTTAATAGTAGAGGTGTGAATAAATTCTAGCCATTTCATTCTTAACCAACGTACAGTTAGAAAACTGAATAAAACTCGAGCGTTTGAGCAACCGAACACACTTTTCCAACACATATTGCTCCTTGACGTGACAATGGTCCCTTTGGCTATGTGGTATTTATAGAATAAATAATAATAATAATAAGTCGCGGGACGCTTTAGGTTCTAGAGAGCATTTGATTGGACTGAAGATGTGATGAGAAGCTGAAGTCCGCCGTGACGTCATAAAAATCTGTGATACATTTCAGCGGAAGTGTGAGACTGTAAGTTTTGAATGCCTATATCTCCAAAATGTGAATTTTGTCATTGTTTTGGAACACACCAGCTTATTCATTACCTTAAAGCTAACATATTCATACTAAAAGCTAAAAAAACTTCAATTTTTATTTCAGGGGGCCTTTAAGTATACACTGATAACGTACTAAAAGATTAACAGGTGTGATGATCAGATCAATTGCCATAGTAACTAAACACAGCAGGAAACTAGAATAAAGTCAGCAGGATATGAAACTAAGTTTGACAGTTTCTGACAACGTATAATTCAAGTTTACAAACCCAGTGTATTTAAAAACAAATTATATTTGTTTGCAATATTCTATACTGTGAATATATTACATGGCTCTCAAGAACAGTTTAAAACTTTCTTGATTTCAAGGACCCCACAATATGATGATCCCTGTGTGAAGGTTCTTGTTTCTAAACATTTAATAAAGATATATTATAAATATAAAAGAAGCTATATTTTTTTATGTATTAAAATCCAATTGTATAATACAAAATATATAACAAAGAAAAAAACTAAATATATAAATATTTCAAAAACTTTGAAAACAAATAGAATATTATTTGCCAAAAAAAAATGTCATGACCAGCGTTTTGATCTTTAATATTCAATAATGATTGAATGTTTGTTATCCTTTACATAATATTTTTTTCTATACATGTTCACACAGTTTTAAAATAACAATGAAATGGCAAAGCTTTGATGTAATGTTTGTTATTCTAATGCTGAACCGTTCACAGTTTAAAGAGATGGAAGAGTGTAAATCATACGGTGTGGAAACATTTGATCTTGACTTAATTTGTTGTTTTGCATGCTTGTTTTTTTGTTTGATTTGAATTGCAACTGACATGTACTTAGACTAATTTTCTACATTCTTAAAAATGTTATCTCGCTATTGTAATATATATTTGGAATGTCCTGATTAACAAAGTTTCAACAACATTTAGCAGATTTCTTGAAGTGCAAGTGACGTGAAGACGAGCAAGAATGTCACACTTTATTCATAGACACTGTCTTGCATCCATTACTCAATGCTTGCATGGCATCATGCGTTCTTTCCGGGAGCGAAGGCAGATAAGGATGGACAATTAAAAAAATGAGAAGCACCCTCTTGATAATGGTGACATTGATTATACATTGAGAGTTGTAGTTGACAGCATAATCACCTGATCTGGGACTTGTGTTTTATCTCCTGCTCTGATTAATGCTTTATCAGGTAATCATTCCTGAATCAGTATTAATTGTGAGAGATAATTGAAAAAAGAAACATCTTGTGTTTATGAGAAAGCGACATTAAGTTAAAATACAGGTTTAAAGAAATTGTCATTGAAAAAACCTAAGCTCCTTTATTCTATAAGGTACTTAAAACTTCTTTGTTTTTTCTCCTTCGTTTTCTTGAGCATAGTTTATAGTGTCCCCATCCCATACAGAACTGGGTTTTAAAAACCATGAAAGTTGCTCGGCTATTATTGTATTCATCATCATAGTATCTTAAACTCCGCGGCTAATCTGCTCCGGGGCAGGTTATGTTCCAGGTAAGAGATCTCAAACCAAAATTTGACCAATCAGCTGTGAGCAAAGAGATCTCTGATGAAATAAAGTCACTCCCCCTGTTTCTACTTCAAATTAAAGGTACACTACATAACAAATGGTTTTTAAAGACAAAATAGTCTGGCTTTTACTCCACAACATGTGATTGGCTGTTTGCTGCTGATGTCACAAACAAACTCAGGATCAAAACCTGAGTTGACAGAGAAAGTTGATGTCATGGTACAAACAAAGCCTGATTTGATTGGTTTGTTTATGTCAACTCGAAACTAATCCTGCAACCCTGAGTTTGTTCAACTACCATCTTGCTACGTGCCCCATACAAAAACACAAAATGTTGTTTCATGTTTACATTACATCTAAGTTGGATTTTCAGTGTTTCAACCAAAGTGATTTAGAATTGTAATGATTCTGTTTATTCAACAGGAGTGATGTAGAATAAGCATCAAAATCAACATTGATTCAACAATATTACCAATGATTCGTTTAGTTAATTTCATTACTGATTCAACAGCAGTGATGTAGAATCAATATAGTATCTGTTTACATCAGGTATTAAGATGCGTTTTTGTCACAAGTTGACGAGGGAGACACATTCCTGTTTACACATCCATCTCTTTTGTCCACTTTCGACCACCTCTGTCCTGTTTTTTTCTAGGAGAGGGTCTATGGGTGGGTAAATGTATGGACTTTTTCAGATATTTCGATCTAATGGAAATGGAACACAACCGGAGACGATGGGGAAAGAATGCTCTGACAGCCAAAGGACCACGCCATATGCGGCGATTTGCATATTAGAAATCAGGAATGGTGAGAACATTGTGCTTGGTACATTTTCCGTTTTAAAACCAAATTTGAGTCTTCAACCGACAAAGTTTAAAGTCTGGCTAGTGCACTTCACTTCACATAGTGTTACGCATTAAGTCAGTAGGCGGAGAGTAGGCGATCCTTTGTGACTGTACGAACGCATTTGACCACATGAGCATTTACACTGCAAAAGCAATAAGATTGAATGCGTTTTTGACTAGGTACAGTGTACCTCTGGAAGTGGTTGAAAGTGGATAAGCTTAAACCATTTTAGATGCCGTTTACACCTATATTTAGCGTTGTCCACTTGGGATCGGATTGATGTAAATGCTTTTTAATTTTTAACCAGGTGTAAACAGGGCCTTAGTCTAATGTTGATTCAATGACATTACCATTGATTTTTGTTTTGTTAATCTCACTATTGTTTCAAAAATTAATTGCAGGTGCAAAAGTGATATTAAACTAACATCACTTCATAACATTGATTTAATTGCATTACCATTGATTTTTTGTTGAAATCTCACCATTGTTTCAACATTTATTGCGGGTACAAAAGTGATATTGAACCAACATCACTTTGTGATTCAACATTGTAACGTTAACTGATCACTTTCAAATGTTAATTTCACTCTTCCTCGCACCATCTTTACCTTGGCCTCCTTCATTACTCCTATTGCTTCTCCATGCATTAATCTGTTTTTCTCCATGCAATTCTGTCAGTCACCTCAGCTGTGGGAAACCCCTTCATGTTCATTGAATCTTGAAAAGAACACAGCGCAAGACTCATTGTCTTTGTGGTTAAAATCAATCAGAGGCCAGCATGAACCCAAAAAAAAAAATTCTCAACAGAAATATATGAACTCAAAATAAAAACTCACCCATGAGATTTTGTGACCCCACTCCTTCCCGCACATACACTCACCATTTTTCACTCAGTTACTTTATTTAGAGCTGAACCCTGAGGTGCCCTTTTCTACCCATGGCCTATTTCCAGATGGACCATGTGGGCAGCTAGCAGCAGCATTGATTAAATCTGAAGACCTACAGGTCCCTCAAAACCCTGAGGTATCTCTCTGTTTTCCACTTCATATTGAGTCTCCATTCTCTTTAATTAGTGAACATAGCTGGGGGGTGTACGTGGATGCGTGTGCAGGGCTAGTGCACATAGAGGCAGAACGGGAAAGGTTTTGATGATTTGCATAGTACAAACATCGGCATTTGCTTGAGTGATCCAAAATGAATGACTGTAAAAGGTGATCAAGATTGAGAAATTTCAATCCATCATCCAAATATATCTCTGTTTTTGAGTTTTTGTGTAGGTGCTGAGATATAGTAACGTGTGCTATTAACACCTGCCGCTTGGTGTTTGTTGGTGAATGAACTTGCCTTCTGTTAAGTGTCATGCAAAAGGGAGTCTCTCCTCCATATTAAGCATGTCCTTGATTTCACTCCTCCACTAATACTGTAATGAATCAAATCCTGCCCTTAGCAACAGTATTAGTCTCTCTCTCTCTCTCTCTCTCTCTCTCTCTCTCTCTCTCTCTCTCTCTCTCTCTCTCTCTCTCTCTCTCTCTCTCTCTCTCTCTCACAACCCATCATCCGGTTTATCTGCCTCACATCCCTCATTTGTTTCTCTTGACATCTACAGATTATCAATCCTTCATCTGTTTTTCAATGTTAAAATTCTTTCTTATACAAGAAGTGAGCCAACAATAGGTTGATCATCTTTCTCCATTGACATGTATTTGTTTATGCTGAAAATGTCCCTGCATTTAATTATTTTTTGTCTATAATTCTCTATCTGATTTTGTGTTTGCCTTTGTAACTTGACCTTGAGTTTTAAAAAGGCACTATATAAATGCAGTTTATTATTATTGTTGTTATTATTATCTAAATACATTTAAATTGAAAATACGTTATTTTATAGCCACATGACATTATGGATAAATAGGTAATTGGATCAGGTTTAGGGGTTTAGGACAGGGCTATCTTTTTTTCTGACCTATGGCAGATGGAGATACTTTTCGGCAAACCTGTTTGAAAGCTGTTTGTTGTTTTCCTCTTAAATTGTCTCTCCCTCTTTGTATCTTCCAATCCAATCTTGGCTGATTAGATGACTGCTCTCTCTTTGTCGTTGGCTCCTTTTCAAGGCCGTTTCCTCTTCCCTCTCTCAGCGCACAAGCTTTGATCCTTCTCAGTCTTCATTCATAGTTCTGAATCAAAGCCTCACTAAACGGCATGAAAAGAATAATGAACAGATGAAAAGAAGAGGTGAAACATACTAACTATACTTTAACAAGAAATTAATTTCGCCAACCTTCCCCAGCCTGATTTATGCAATCTATAATAGATGTTCAACCGATAAGCTGATTCAAAGTGATTGCCTGTGGCTTTTCTGACCTTGTAATTGGGGTGATGGTTAATCGAGGAGCCACATTTACTTTTACTTAGCCACTCATGCTGTGCGCAAGGAACGGTCTTAAAGACAGCTAAATACTTCAGTTCTCTAATAGTTTGTCCATTCAGTGAAATATAACTAATGGTATTTAACTATTGTTAAATGTTGATGCTTAAACAAATTAAAATCAATATATAATCATTCAATCTGATAAAACATTTGCAATTTTGTATCATAGTTTTGAATATTTCTATTTGCGAGTTTGTCATAATTGCGACTTTATTTCTCATAAAATCTACTTTATTTGTCATAATTATGACTATATCTGACAATTATGATCTTTTTTCTCACAGTTGTGACTTTATATTTCCCAATTGCAACTTTATTGCCACATTGTTTTTCTAAATTTGACTAATGTGGCTTTATATGTGAATTTCATATTTTTAATTTTATCTTGCAATTGTATTAGTTGTGAGATTGGCCTTATAAATCATTACACATCTGTTTTAAATGCTGTAGAAATATATGAGACATAAATTGTCCCACTACTTCTAAAAACCACCTTTACTTCACTATTCTGAGCACTGAAGTGAATTAAAGCGGTTCAATCAATACAACGCTGTATTGCTTTAAATTAGAGTGTGGTATTCATGCTCGTATCATGTACAGGTCATTCCTCCAACAGGGACATAACCTGCTCTCTCCTTTCTGGCCCTCTCCTTCACCTGTACACAGGAATTCTGGGGGAAGAGGTTAGCTCAGATTTGTCCCATCAGTGCCTCAGTTAATGGATGTGTTGTGTGCTCTGTTACAGGAGAAGAGGGGGCTGGGAAGCTCACATCAATGATTCATAACAGATGTTCTACTTCAACAGACAGCAAATACAGAATTGTGTTAGGATGGTTTGTGGTTAGTGATGTGTGTGTGTGTGTGTGTGTGTGTGTGTGTGTGTGTGTGTGTGTGTGTGTGTGTGTGTGTGTGTGTGTGTGTGTGTGTGTGTGTGTGTGTGTGTGTGTGTGTGTGTGTGTGTGTGTGTGTGTGTGTGTGTGTGTGTGTGTGTGTGTGTGCATGAAGTGCTATCAATCTTGATCCCATATGTGTGTACTGAATACTTTCTCTCTCACTAGACTGGTTGTGCCAATCTGGAACATTGTTTTTTCTCATTTGTCATTACTTTTTGTCCTTGTTTTTATTGCTTTATAAGGCTTCTCACCATTGTAAACCATTGTCCGTGGTTCAAAAATATAGTAAATATATTCTCAAATGGACTACATTCATACTACTGCATTCATACTGTACTCAGAAAGCACTTTACAATGTACACTCATCAACTGTAAATGTATTCGCAGAATACACCCATTTGGTCATTTATTCACAAAGGTTCTGCCTTTATTTTGCATAAATCTATAGAGGGTCACTGTCCAATTGCACAGAGGTTACACAATCTTATCAGGTGCCAAACCCGAGCTACTAATGTTACAAAAAGTTCTATTCACGTTTTGTGTGTGTGTGTTTGTTTGTGTGTTTTTGTGTGTCACTTAAAGAGGCAGGAACTATAAGACAGGTGGAGGAGGAGAGAACTACAGGACAGGTGGAAAAGGCAGGAACTACGGGACAGGTGGAAGAGGCAGGAACTATGGGACAGGTGGAAGAGGCAGGAACTATGAGACAGGTGGAGGAGGTGAGCAGTACAGGACAGGTGGAAGAGGCAGGAACTACAGGACAGGTGGAGGAGGTGAGCAGTGCAGGACAGGTGGAAGAGGCAAGAACTACAGGACAGGTGGAGGAGGTGAGCAGTGCAGGACAGGTGGAAGAGGCAGGAACTACGGGACAGGTGGAAGAGGTGAGCAGTGCAGGACAGGTGGAAGAGGCAGGAACTACAGTACAGGTGGAGGAGGTGAGCAGTGCAGGACAGGTGGAAGAGGCAGGAACTACGGGACAGGTGGAAGAGGCAGGAACTACGGGACAGGTGGAAGAGGCAGGAACTACGGGACAGGTGGAAGAGACAGGAACTATGGGACAGGTGGAGGAGGAGAGCACTGCAGGACAGGTGGAAGAGGCAGGAACTATGGGACAGGTGGAAGAGGCAGGAACTACGGGACAGGTGGAAGAGGCAGGAACTACGGGACAGGTGGAAGAGGCAGGAACTATGGGACAGGTGGAGGAGGTGAGCAGTACAGGACAGGTGGAAGAGGCAGGAACTACAGGACAGGTGGAGGAGGTGAGCAGTGCAGGACAGGTGGAAGAGGCAGGAACTACGGGACAGGTGGAAGAAGCAGGAACTACAGGACAGGTGGAGGAGGTCAGCAGTACAGGACAGGTGGAAGAGGCAGGAACTACGGGACAGGTGGAGGAGGTGAGCAGTACGGGACAGGTGGAAGAGGCAGGAACTACAGGACAGGTGGAAGAGGCAGGAACTATGGGACAGGTGGAAGAGGCAGGAACTACGGGACAGGTGGAAGAGGCAGGAACTACAGGACAGGTGGAGGAGGTCAGCAGAACAGGACAGGTGGAAGAGGCAGGAACTACGGGACAGGTGGAGGAGGTGAGCAGTACGGGACAGGTGGAAGAGGCAGGAACTACAGGACAGGTGGAAGAGGCAGGAACTATGGGACAGGTGGAAGTGGCAGGAACTACGGGACAGGTGGAAGAGGCAGGAACTACGGGACAGGTGGAGGAGGCGAGCAGTACAGGACAGGTGGAAGAGGCAGGAACTACAGGACAGGTGGAGGAGGTGAGCAGTACAGGACAGGTGGACGAGGTGAGCAGTACAGGACAGGTGGAGGAGGTGAGCAGTACAGGACAGGTGGAGGAGGAGAGCACTACAGGATAGGTGGAGGAGGTGAGCAGAACAGGACAGGTGGAGGAGGTGAGCAGTACAGGACATGTGGAAGAGGCAGGAACTACAGGACAGGTGGAGGAGGTGAGCAGTACAGGACAGGTGGAGGAGGTGAGCAGTACAGGGCAGGTGGAAAAGGCAGGAACTACAGGACAGGTGGAGGAGGTGAGCAGTACAGGACAGGTGGAAGAGGCAGGAACTACAGGACAGGTGGAGGAAGAGAGCACTACAGGACAGGTGGAAGAGGCAGGAACTACAGGACAGGTGGAGGAGGAGAGCACTACAGGACAGGTGGAAGAGGCAGGAACTACGGGACAGGTGGAGGAGGCGAGCAGTACAGGACAGGTGCTCAGTCAGTCACCATGAGTGTTGAAGGGAACGAGCAACGAGGTCTACCGGCGCTGGGTCTTGAACCCATATTTATTAAGTCTATGTTTGCCTTGAACCCACAAAGTCATTTCACGTAACGTTCACTCGCCTCCCTCATGGAAACTAAAGCTCACCATATTTCATATTAACCAAGCTAATTCAGTTTCTAATTATTCAGCATCAGCATTATGGTAATTAGAAGTATGATCGTTGTAACGTAAATATATATATATATTATATATTATATATTTATATATATATATATAGTATTTTTTCCTACTATGGAAGTCAGTGGGTGCCGTCAACTGTCGGTTTCCAACATTCTACATAATATCACCTTTTTTGTTATAAAAAAATAAAATTAATATAGCAACTCAAGCACCCTCAAACAGCCTAAAATAGTATTTAATAATAACATTTACTTTTCTTTTTTTTTTAAATAATATGAAAGATCATTTGTAGATAATTTTTTAGATAATTTTTGTAGTATTTTCTCACATTTTTCCTCTGTCATAACACGTTAACCCAGAAAGCTACTGGACATTTTTGGTTGTATTTTGTACACCCTTACTGTTCTATGGATACTTTATGGTTTGTTATCTATCATTTTAGGTTTTTGATTTACAGCTTGAAGTACAACTTCATATCTGTAATGGAAGAGTTTCCCGAAGACAGCTGGGTTGTAAAAGAGAAAATTGAGGAATGTCTCATTTTTTATTGCTTATGCAGGCATTTGTTTGATATTATGTGTTCAACGTGTCTTCCTTTTTTTCTGTTACATTTTGCAGAATACCTCGATCGGGGAAAAATACTCCTATGTTTCCTTCAGAGCTTTCTCTCTAATGGTCTGGAGATCAACTCAATCAATTGACTCACCAACACGTATGCCGCACAACATTCTTTCAACATTAATCATTTTTTGAGAAATGATAATCAATCTAATAATCAGTCTTTGGTGCAGAAAAATGTCTCCTGAAATCACTTTAATTGGTGGCGGTTTGCTAAGATCAGCATCACTTTGATCAGAATTTGGGAATTTTCTTTTTTAAACCTGTGACAAAAAATTAATTAATCTATTATGTGCTGTTACTTTTAATTGATCAGACATATGATTTTCATCTGCCAGAAAAAAGAAAGAAAAAAAGCATTGTGGCAACCTAGCACCCTAGCATTGTGTCACAAGGTTTAGCATGAGCAAACAACACTGAAGAACTGTAAAAAAAAATAAAAAAAATAAGTAGTTTACATTGAAGTAAAGTGATTCCTTTTGGGGTTTTTTTTAGGTGTGGATGAATGGTGGATAGCTATTGTAAGTATGGTGGTTGGATATATAATGTATTTTGCATTTATTTCTTACGTGATCACAACAAATTGGAGCATGTCTGCGACTGGCAATGTATACAAGGTAAAGGTGAATTTTAAGAGTTAAAATTAAAGCTGTTTATTTCTTTTTGTAATTGTTTGAGTTTGTTTATCCAACAAATTAATACAAGGCGGCTCTGATGATATTAAGCCATGATATATAAATATTTCAGATAAACCAGCTACAATCCTCCGCAATGTTCCAAAAGCTGCTCAGTGTTGCGCCAACGTAACACTGCCCAGTGCAAGTGGCAGTGGGATAAGAACATCCTTGATATCATGTCAAAACAGCTCAGAAAGGTTTCTTATTGATTCATAAATATAAACTATATAGTCACAATAAGTTACAATAAACTAAAATATAGACAATAGGTTTTTCTGCTGTTCAAACATTCATTCAAACACCAAACATGACTCGAACAGTATTTTTTTATATACATAATTTTTAATAGTGCTATGTTTTCTGTTTCAAAGGATATTATGGCAGAAATAGGCTCCAACCTGATGAACAAAGGGATGTTTATGACGCTTAAAGAATTCACCAAAGCCATCT
The DNA here is from genome assembly GCF_051911475.1 of Siphateles boraxobius. Taxonomy (NCBI): domain Eukaryota; kingdom Metazoa; phylum Chordata; class Actinopteri; order Cypriniformes; family Leuciscidae; genus Siphateles; species Siphateles boraxobius. The sequence goes on from NW_027508788.1 coordinate 8,550,374, forward strand.
TGAGAAAGTTGGACAATGAGTTCTTCAATGCAGGTGACATCATCATTCATCAGAATGCTCAACCTGACAATATGTTCTTCATTGACTATGGACGGGTGCTTGTGAAGAACGAGGCTTTCCAAATGGAGCTGTGTGATGGAGATCACATTGGAGGTGATGTATGAGAAACTTACTGTTGTGTGATTCAGTTGAGAAGTAGTCTCATGTAGAGTAATAACATAAAGTCTGGTCCGCAGTGCTAGTCAAGTCAAATTTAGTGCTTTTCAAATACACATTGTTTCAAAGCAGCTTTACAGAAAATCATGTTAATGTTTATATCTTAATTTCTTCATGCCTTACAGTCACATTTATCAGTTTAGATTTTGTAACAATACAAGCAATCAAGCAGTTGAGATTTGCTATATACATTGGAGTTGATACTTTATGAATGCGAATAAAGTTGGACATGCTTATATATCCAACCTTATATAAGGAGCAGGGCAAAATGGCAAAACATGTATTTAACATTTCACATATATTAGTCTCAGGTGCCTGATTTTTATTTATATATATATATATACACACACACACACACACACATACACTTAGCTCACGAGACGATACACAATATTATGTTTGAAAATTGACATTTTGTAACTAGTATTGTGACTAGCTATCATTTAGGTAATATATTATTATTTTGACAATTAATTGAGTAATCTGATATTTTTGGTGGTAACAAAACTTGACCTAAGCGAAACAAATGCCTGCTTTATTCAAATGTCCATTTATCTTAAATATGCATCCATTATTTCTAAAACAAGAACATGTGGACATTAGGGATGTGACGGTGAGGATATTTTCCCAATGGTTAATCGACGTGTGACAACACCGGTAATACTGGTATCACCGCCGGGGGCTTTTATAGTTCACCCAAAAATGAAAATTCTGTCAGCATTTACTCACCCTCATGTTGTTCCAAACCCGTAAGACCTTCGTTCATCTTCGGAACACGAATTAAGATATTTTGATGAAATCTGAGAGCTGGATCACTCCTCAATACTAGTCCATAGGCTACTTCAGGGATTGAAACTTACCAGCCTTGAAAAGTTATTAAAGACATTGTTAAAATAGTCCAAGTGACGACAGAGGCTCAATCTTAAGTTTATCAAACGGCGAGAATACTTTTTGTGTGCAAAAAACCCCCAAAAATAACAACTTTTTTTCAACTATTCATTTCCTTCTCTGTGGGCCTCGAGTCAGTTCACTAGTGTAACAGCATAAGCTTCTGTTGTTGTACGTCACACGCATCACACACATGACCAGCGTCGGCCAAAAGTGAGCCTATGTGTGACGTAGCTCTATGCAATCACACTACGTTAACTGACTAGATATAATTTAATAACTTTTCGAGGCCGGCAAGTTTCAATCCCTGAAGAAGCCTATGGACTAGTATTGAGGAGTGATCAGCTCTCAGATTTTATCAAAATATCTTAATTTGTGTTCTGAAGATGAACGAAGGTCTTACGTAGGGCTGAAACAACTAATCGATTTAATAGATTAAAATCGATTATTAAAATAGTTGTCAACTAATTTAGTCATCGATTAGTTGCTAAATAACTTTTATTTGCCGTAAGCGGCTCATTTAGTAAATATTTTAAATCTGCGGTGACCAAAGTGTGGCAGTAATGAGCCACAGGAGGTTTTACTCAGCCAGTACAGCAGGAGAAGTAGCGAATAGCCAATAGCTGGCTTCCCGCACAGCGGCTCTGCAGCATTCAGCGAGACGGCGGCGCAGTGTTGCCAACTTAGCGCCTTTGTCGCTATTTTTAGCGACTTTTCAGACCCCTTTAGCGACATTTTGTTTAAAAAGCGACTAGCGACAAATATAGCGACTTTTTAGACAAACCTCAGTAACCTCCAGATGTTGCCAGTACTGTCCTGCAAGCGCGAGCTCTTGCTTTCTCCCTGCCGTCACTCTCTCTAACTGCGTCTACCTTGTTCAGTGAATGGCTGAGACGAGCAGCAGCACATTCATGTGTTGAGCGCGCGCCAGTTTTTTTTTTTTTTAACGGACTTGTCACTTATCTGCTTCTCTTTTGTTTTATTTTTAAACAGTTTTGTTTGACCATTTTAATTTACTTTCTTTTCTTGTGCTTATTACTTGTAATACTCGCTATCACAGAGCTTTCACCCCGTTCCCGAACTCTCTCAATTCAGATAATTTTACACATATAAAAAGATTTAGTCATTCACTATATCATAGCTACTTGTTCTATTGTCTGACAAAAATAATATAGGTAATGAGAACAGCTTTATTGGACATTCGGCTATATTATATTAAAATACAGAATGAGCATGAATTTAGAGAGAAAACACATTAGGCAGGCAGAGCGCAAGTACGACGCAATGACGTCATGAATATGCTAATTAGCATATGACGTCATTTAGCGACATTTGGCGACTTTTAGGGAAGGCGTCAGCTACTTTCCTTTGAAAATAGTTGGCAACAGTGCGGCGGCGGCAGTGGAGTAAGCTCGAGAAAGAGAAAGAAAAAAGCGGAAGATAAAACTAATCGAATGTATTAATCAACAAATAAATAAATAAATAAATGAATAAATAGATGTTCAGCTAATTATCTGCGGTGATGCGTGTTGCAGTAGCGCCGTCATATCTGGCTATAACATTTTTACATATTACATATAGCCTATATAACACGCTCTCACATGTTTATTTTTTAGCATTTTTGGGAGGAGTAGAATTTACATGTGGTTTCAACAACCAGATGCATTTACATTTGTCCAGTTTCATCTGGAATGAGTCTCAGATCTCCTCCTGAAGCGGTTTAAGCGATCATATTCAAATCCGTCTCGAATGCGTTTCGGAGGGCATTACACCTGGTCTTTTCACGATCAGATAGCTATCCGATCTGGGAAAACAATGCTACTGTGTGTAAACAGCTTTTTGTTTACTAATTTCGGGACAGTCACACTAGATCTTTTTGTCTCGAGCTGCACAATCAATTCGCTCGCAACATAAGTTATGGATTAAAATAGCGCTACCAAAGAAATTAAAACTGTGTTTACAAAGTGAAGCACTAAATATAAAGGCAGTTACTAACAGCAGCAGTAAAAGATTGTTTTTTAATCACTGTAGTCAGTGGTTTTCAGCGAATGCTTGTGCACGAATGCATAATTTTTCCTGTCCTTTTAATCAAGCCTGTTAGCTAGCTGCCTACCTCCATTCCATTCTCTTTTTATAGCATTTGTCTACTATTAAGTTGTAATTGTTTTTCAAACGCAATCTACTGCGGCTCTACTACGTTCACATGCTCGTTTTCAGTCTTTCTATATTTAATTTATCAATATATTAAGGTTTAAAATGTAAAAAATAAAGATTATATTAGTAAAACTCAATGTGTGGCTTTTGCACTTTTTAAAGTACACTTTTACACATAAATACCCTGATTTAGGGTTTTATTTAGTTATAATAAACAAACAATCAAATTAAAGATTAATCGGTCAATCAAAAAAACAATCGTCCGATTAATCGATTATTAATATAATCGTTAGTTGCAGCCCTAGTCTTATGTAAGGCACTTGGCCACAGTTTCTGCTCTGACCACCTGCTGCCTTTTCACCCAGATTTTCAGGAGATTGAGGACCTGTTTACACGAGAACGCTCGCGGGTGAAAACGTAAACATATTTTATCAGATGTGTCTTTCGTTTACACGGCGACGGCGTTTTTGGGGCTTAAAAACGCAAAAAAGTGAAACCACCCTCCAGAGTGGAAATCTTAAAAACGCTCCAACGACGCGTTCCCATCTAAAGGGTAAAACGCAAATCTGCTCACGGTGGCTCTAGTCGCTTACGCATTTACATCACAGGCATGCGCCAGTGCAGGAAAATAACCAACATGTCGGATTATTTCCATACGTCGGACCATCAAGTTGCACTAGCAGCTCTGATAAACGTGCAAGAGTCTTTTTGCTGTTCGCTTCGCCATGTTTTGATTTCGTGCTACTTGTACGCAGGTTATACAGAGGTGTGCGAACTTGGTGTTGTTGTGTGGCAGTGCTTCACATTGCCACCTAGCCGTCCTGGAGTGCATACTACATCGAATTTCACACACTTTTGTGTCACCATATGCACGCAGATTCCCCCCCCCATAACGCTCGTCTAAACGCAGAATAAAAAGTGATAACACAATGCCACTTTTGCGTTTTCTATTCAGAACGTTTCCGTGTAAACATAGCCTGAGGAAGAGTTCCCACATGTTGTGAACGAACGGAGGGGAGCAGCTCAGTAGCTTAAAAATCATCTAGAAAGTAAGTCTTGCATTATTTGCTTTGTACGGTCATCGGGAGGAGACATGTTCGGATCACTTAGTTTTGTCGTGACCATGACACATTAGCTTATCACTTGGGAACTTGATAAGTTGTGGCCACAAGATCATTTTGTTAAGGTAACGCATCCTTATTTCGTGTAGTAGTGGAAAGTTTGAATCATTTTACTGACTCAGATCTTTGAATCTTGTTCATCAAAATGAATTAATCTTTTTTCGAGTCATTTCAGCAGAATGTATTTAAAATGATACATGTTCCCCAAACACATCAAATGTTGATCGCATTTAGAATAAGAAAAAAAATGCAATCCAAGGAAAAGGAGAATAAATTGGGAGAGCAAATAAAGGAAGTAATGAGGGAGGACAGGTGGGGCAAATAAATCAATCAGGTAACAAGATAGGAGGGACTAGACAATGACAGGAGAGCACATGGCAGAAGGAAACATGCATGACAAGCCATGTGCTCAGACCAAACATGACTTGAACACAAGCACATGGCCAGTAAAACAAATCTCAAGGTATGTGCTTACACAAAGCGAGACATGAACACACAGCCAATGAGAACACTCATAAGCCACGTGTTCACACAAAACATGACAACATGAAAGCATGCAGCCAGTGAAAAACACAAGCTGCATGCAACACAGCACAAGACAAAACATTCCATGAAAGCACATGAAACAAGGCACACAGACAAGACAAAACAGGAGTGTCAGGGCTCTGAACAAAACCAAGAAAGAGACTAGACAGAACAGTTTGTTTTTACTAACACCACAAGATCTCCAAAATTCATTATTTTCTTTATACTGTAATTCTGTTACATTTGTCATTTCGCCGTGGCAGGAAATTTATTTTTTGATTTACAATCGACCAAGCAATGCATTTTATCTGCCTCTGCTCTGACATGGTGTGTGGAGCATATGTTTATCATTGCATCTGCCATAAATCAAACAGATAGAGAGTGCCATAAGGACAAAGAGAAACACAGAGGCATCACTCCATGACTGAGATATTGTAAGACAGGGAGTTTTTAAAGTTTTTAATGCCAAGGACACTACATGATGATGCCCGGAAAGGAGACCCCCATCCTAAAGTATGAAGTCTGGTCAGGTGCATATACTCATGTATATTGTGCATTTACATACATATACGTACACACATATATTTACTTTTTAGTTTGACACACACACGTTCAGATTTCATGTTTTATGGGGACTTTCCATAATGATTTTTATACTGTACAAACTGTATATTCTAGCCCCTAACCCTAAACCTAGGGGTTCCGAAATCCAGGATGTTTTCAGCTTCCAGGAAGTGTTTACAGATCCTTGCAACATGGGGCCGTGCCTTATCATGCTGCAACATGAGGTGATGGTCGTGGATGAATCAGGTTTCAGGATCTTGTCATGGTATCGATGTGCATTCAAAATGCCATTAATAAAATGCACCTGTGTTCGTTGTCCATAACATACGCCTGCCCATACCATAACCCCACCGCCACCATGGGCCACTCCATCCACAACATTGACATCAGCAAACCGCTCACCCACACGATGCCATACACCCTGTCTGCCCTGTACAGTGAAAACCGGTTTTCATCCATGAAGAAAACACCTCTCCAAAGTGCCAGACGCCATCGAATGTGAGCATTTGCCCACTCAAGTCTGTGACGACGACGAACTGCAGTCAGGTCGAGACCCCGATGAGGACGATGAGCATGCAGATGAGCTTCCCTGAGACGGTTTCTGACAGAAATTCTTTGGTTATGCAGCAGCTGTCCGGGTGGCTGGTCTCAGACGATCTTGGAGGTGAAGATGCTGGATGTGGAGGTCCTGGGATGGTGTGGTTACACATGGTCTGCGTTTGTGAGGCCGGTTGGATGTACTGCCAAATTCTCTGAAATGGTATGAGAAAATTAACATTCAATTCACGGGCAACAGCTCTGGTGGACATTCCTGCAGTCAGTATGCCAATTGCACGCCCCCTCAAAACTTGTGACGTATGTGGCATTGTGCTGTGTGATAAAACAGCACATTTTAGAGTGGCTTTTTATTGTGGCTAGCCTAATGCACACCTGTGTAATAATCATGCTGTCTAATCAGCATCTTGATATGCCACACCTTTGAGGTGGATGGATTATCTCGGCAAAGGAGAAGTGCTCACTAACACAGATTTAGACAGATTTGTGAACAATATTTGAGAGAAATAGGGGCAAAAACAAAAGTTGCATTTATAATTTTGTTCAATATATATATATATATATATATATATATATATATATATATATATATATATATATATATATATATATATATATATATATATATATATATATATATATATATATACACACTGATTTAGGGAACATTTTCACAACAATGAACAATGTTTAAAAAAAATTTATGCATTTTGACCATTCATTTACACATGAATGTCTTTTTTTGTTGTTATTTGTGTGTGTGAAAACGGGGACGTCATGCTCATGCGTATTACGTGTTCAGTCTATAGGAGAGTAGTTTTTCTTTACCAAGTGACCTTGCCAACTATGGCCTATCATGAATAATACAGCGTTTTTAGTCGTTTTCGCAGATCCGTGTGAACGGGGATCGTTTTGACAACGTTGTTGTCTGTATGCAAAAAAACGCAAAGTACATAGTGGTCATGTAAACGTACCCTTCGTTTTCATGTTAATGTTGAAATATATTTAGGTTTTTTTACGTGTAGCCCCCTGGGACTCCATGAACCTCAGTTTGAAAACTCATACACCCATGTCTTTTTTAGTACATTCAGTAAGTTTCTCTTTCAGTCTCCTATTTTCTTTGTGACATTTCTGTTACCCTTTGCTTTTTCGGATTCTTATTTTCCTCTCCATTTCCCCATTTCCTCCTCTACATTTGGCCTGAGTCTCCATCCTCATTCTCATTCTGAAAGAGGAGTGCAATGGTGGGGCGCCTCAGTTGGAAAGACAAGCTGGTCAGGATGTAGACGAACATCGCCTCGCTGGCAATCATATGTTTTGACTCCTTAAACCCTGTGCACACAATCAGATAGCTCTCCCTCTGCCTAGTCAACTTTGATTTATCAGGTAATCTTTGTGGGTGATCATTATTTCGCGGGGTTCCTACGGCAGCTGATAAGGACCATCATGATCATCAATCCCAAATGCTCATACGATTGTAGATTAGAGAACAATCATGAAGGCAGGTTTGGCCCCATTTTCACTGGCTCGACTACAAGAAGAGCCTGGGACCGCAGGCATGTATGACTGTACATCCCCACTGCACAAGCTATTGCTTTATGCTCTTGGTTGTCATAGATTACTGGTACATCTGATAGCAAGACGGTTTGCAAGGACACAAATTCAGGCTGTTTAAAGAAATATTCTGGATTCAGTCAGTGTAAATTAAGCTCAGTCTTGTGGCATAATGATTACCACAAAAAATAATTTTGACTCGTCCCTCCTTTTATGGTTTAAAATGAAGTTCGTGCAATTCAAGTGAATTGGAACAATCCTTAAATGTTAAAATACTATTTTTTCAATAGTAAATCCATAAGATGTAAACAATATGCATGTTGAGATGATTTTAGTGTAAAGAAATTGCTTACTAACCATTCCTGTGTAAAGGTATATACAATTTTACATAACATAACCCTCAAAACCCTAAAGTGACCGTAAAAAAGACAAACCGCTCAAATAATGCGTAAATAATAATTAACAACAGAGGTATTTATGTAAGTGCTTTTATAAAATTATAAGCCTCACAATTTTTTGCCTCACAAAAATTTACCCCATTTACTTCCATTGAGTGTACCACACTGTAACTGTCCCCGCCCCCCACCACTTCTATTCTTTTTTCTATTCTTTTTCTTAAATTTGTGGGTGACAGTCTGAAATTATTTTTTTTTGGACCTCAACAATGTGCCAGAAGTTGCTTAACTTGGACTGAATCCGGAATATTCCTTTAAGACCTTGAGATGGACAACTGAGTCTGCTTACAATATTACCATTGACTTTTTATTTTTTACCTTTCGCAAAAAAAGCAGCATGACAGAATATTAATGCCGCTGTTTACCCATAATGTTCAATGCCAAGACGGCCCCTTACAATTCTAAGATCAACATGACCACATGTGTAGTATTCACTCAGTGCATTAATTTGTCTTCCTCATTTCTGTAGGAGGAGGCATGACACCGGACAGCTCGGAGGGGATTTAAAAATGTTTGCCTGACAAGCAAAGCCATTTTGTCATCAACGTTTGTCTTCATCTGCCACCTCAAAGTGAACAAACAGTGAGAGAGGCCCATTATTTATTCAAAAAGCTACAGGTCTAGAACTAGCTCAAGCTTTTTTAAATTTAAAAGCACGCTGGCTTGATTTCTTACAGCTGTAAGTTGTGTCTGCTAGGACTGATGGCTCAGTGCAGGATTAAAACTAATTTTACAATAATACAAAATAAAATTTACAACTAACTTGTTCCTCAGAGTATCCTATTCTTTAATGTCTTTGTTTTGTTTTTTTGAGCTAAACAATGTTGATTTGGGTTTTAATGATTTATTCACTTCCGTTTTTTAACGGATCTTTAATCCGAAAAGAAATGTGATCATTTATATTTTCAGAAAGATTCATGAAACTGCGTTTGCTTTTTCAATTATCTCTCCAGCTTCTGTCTATCATTTAGCATTTAAAACACTTTATCTAACGCGTTTAAACTTCTGGGCGTTCCATTATAATTCACTGCACATATAATCAAAAGTATTAGCAAGAAAGTGTGATGACTGATGAGGCATGTTTTTCCATGTTAGCAATGAAAAATGTTTTGGGGATAAGCAAGCTATGAGTATAAATGTGCAGTAGATAATTAATTCAGTTTTCCAATTAAAGTTCTCTGTGGGAGTTTTCCCCCTCAGGGATTTAAGCTTTAAATGAAGTAGGTAGTGAAGTGTAACTAAATCTGATAAAAGGTTTGAAGACTTTTACAAGTGAGAGTATTTCAGATAAATATCTCATTTGATTAGCGATAACATTTTTTCTCAGGATAAAATTAAAACAAGTTTTAAATAAGTTCAATAATTGTACAGATCGAGGGTTTCTAAATAGTTATTAAATAATGTTCCTTTTTTAAGTAATGTTCCAGTTTAAATAATTTTCCACCCTTTTTTCCACCTCACTTTCAATGCGTATTTCTTTCTCTTCAGCCCCTTAAATGCATCACATTTACATTCTGTAGGCCTAGAAAGAGTGACCCACTTTTCTAGGTCACACAGCATCTCAATACTGACTCTCATGGTGTGTCTGGAATACTGTCACTTGTTCACAACATTATGACCCAAATTATATGAGAATTTTGTGGCTGATTCATTCTTTCAAAACCAGTGGGGCCTATTTTGGATTTAATGAAGAAGACCATAACTTGGTCTTTTAGATCCACATAGATCTTTAATGCTTTAATGGGGGTATCTGTGTCAGCAGCATTATAATGGATTACCTGAAAAACATGTACAAAATAGATGCATTTTGAAGTTAGGGTATGACATAATGGGACTTTAAACTATTGGTGGTTTAATTCACATTTCGTTTTCAAATAATCCTTGAGTGAGATGCAGGTAAATATGATGGAAAGCTCTAAATACATCCCTTGATGTAAAAAGATGGTATAATTAAGCAAAGCAGTTTTGATTTTATATACAACACTTCAATAAACAATAATATTATGTGACAGTTAGCCTACTTAATCGAGTTCTGCTCCAAAAAAAAAAAAAAAGTCTGTAACACTGCCACAGCAGAATTAACTGCTGATCGACTGGATGAATCGGTTGAGTAAATGATCCAATGACTCACTCAGAAAAGTCAGTCACGTCTCTCGTTCCTGAATGAATCAGTGTTTAAAGACTTACTCATTAAAATTTGCATACTTCTGTAACCCGGTAGGTTATAAGTATTTTGTTAATAAGTTACCTCAATTTATTAGCTTGTATTTAGGTTTAATTAAGAGATAAAATGTGTATTAACTAGTGATGTGTCCCCCCGTATCGAGGCTTCGAAGCGTGTGTCGAGTAATCCGGGATGATTTCTGTGAAGCGCGTATCGAGCATAGACAGTAAAAGAAATGGACAGAGCGACCCCGATTTCAACGGAGAGAGTTGAAGCCAAACATGGGTACTCACTTCCTGATAGCCAAGCGTTCTGCGCAGGCTCAAACTGAGCTTGATGACGTAGATGTCACGTGAGCAACCTGACTGGGAGTTGTAAATCTTCTAGTAGCTGTGCCAAGACAAATCTTAATCACCCGTAGACAGTCACCCAACCGCGACCTGCAGCAACTTTTGGTAAGTATTCTGATTAATTATTTTGTCGCGTTGCTTTTATGGACTCTATCTATGCCATGGGCTGACTTTAGACAGTAAAAGATTGCCTGCGAGCTTCTCCTCCTGTCTATACGGTAATGTCTCTATTGTGCGACATAAAGTCGCGTGGTTATGACGCAATTTTTAGCCTATTTTTACAAGAATGGCTTCTACGGGGCCATAACGTAAGATACAAAGTAATGGAGCCTTTTATACATTGTCGTGTTTCTTTAGAAATAAATAATGGACAAATGGAGTCTTTGGACGCCTCAGATGTAAAGTTATTCGCTGTCAAAGTGACGCCAAAATGAATGGGAGTCAATGGGATGCTAACAGCAGGTGATAGCCAGCTACAATGGCGGCCCCCGGAGGCAGCTTCAACTTCCGGCTGATGGATTACCCCCTTGGTATCGAGGCTTGTGTAAGTGACATATGTGGTGAAGTTTGAAGCCTCGCGAGCCGCCTGTACCACGTGACTGCTTCAGGAAGTGGTTCGCGGTTTGGCGGTCTATTTGAAATATAAGGGCCAGCAAAATGCAATGGATTCACCCTCACATTTTGTGGACTTGGGACTTTGCGAGTGTAACGGAGGCCAGCTAGTAGTCGCTGTGCGAGTAAACCTCACTCCTCTGATCTCAAAAGGCTCTCTAGCGACAGATGCTAGAGGCTGCAGTCTTTAGCCTCCTTGTTAGAGCGCCTGACTCTCATGCCGGATACCCGGGTTCGAGGCCCGCTCGGAGCGGGTCAAGTGGGACCCGGGTGGAGGGGTTACATTGGTGCCGTGACCCGGATGGGAGTGAGGTTTAGGGGGGTGAGTGTAACGGAGGCCAGCTAGTAGTCGCTGTGCGAGTAAACCTCACTCCTCTGATCTCAAAAGGCTCTCTAGCGACAGATGCTAGAGGCTGCAGTCTTTAGCCTCCTTGTTAGAGCGCCTGACTCTCATGCCGGATACCCGGGTTCGAGGCCCGCTCGGAGCGGGTCAAGTGGGACCCGGGTGGAGGGGTTACACGAGTTTGTTAGCGATCTATTCAAGCTTCTTTTTTTCCGATGGAACCATGCGATGTCATTTTATAATCACACTGCACGTTTTACATTTATTGGTCCAGTCCACTTGATGGCACAATAGAGCAAATGAAGCACCATGAAGCTTCGGCACATGAGTCAATGCTTTATGAAGCTTCATCTCGCCATCACTAGAATTAACCATTCATCTTTGTGAGTATACGTGTATTTGTTCCTTTAAGAACGCGCGTGCATGATATACAAGTTTGATCGTGTACATGTGGAAAACGTGGCTTTAACCATCCTGTAAGGTAAGGTGTTTGATTATTTCATTGGTTTAGGTGGATAAAGATCCACCTCCTCAGGTGGTGAGGTCCACACCAGTCCTCACTGGTGTTTTTTGTGTAACGTGAGTGGTTTTTCGGGAGATGAGAGTTTTTTTGACAAGCGCGGGAGGGGAGTTATGAGGCAGACATGAGAGAGACGCGCTTGCGGTAGGAGAGTGATTTGGTTGAAGTATTTACAGGTTTAAAATATCTTTTAATCGACTGTAGATCTTATGTGAAGGACTGACACAGAGGTGAATCGCTTTTGTGTGCTTGTTTTTAGTTCGCTGCCAGTGTTTTCGGTCAGTTTACCGAGTTGGTTAATCGGCCGTCTGTTCGTATACAGACAGTTTAGTGTAACATACAGTGTGGATAGCAGTGCCTCTGAACGTTAACGCGATCACGTTCAGTAAACAGACTGAAGACAGTTATCGCTGTTGTTTACATTCAACGTGGGATCACTGAGTACCAGATAGCGCCCCAGATACCCGAGTTATTTGGTGTTCCTCTGGCGACGTGGGAGGAGCGTTTCGTTCGGTCTACGAGCGAGCGAGAGGACGAGGAGCTGCACGAGGCCTACTTCAGGATCGGGAGGAACTCTGCATCGTTTCCAGTGGAATTGGAGGTATTTGTTTTGTATGTGTTTTGTGCTCAGGAGAGTGAAGGCGCCATTTCTCAGTTTCCCGGCCACCACGATCACAAGCCACGTTTCAGGCCTGCTACGGGTGGGTTTGAGTTGAATGACTGGTGTGTGTGTGTGGGGGCCCACTGGAGTGAATATTGTTGCATATAGCCTTTCTCAGTGCACTAAACTGTAACTTTTACACTCAGTGTGTGTGTTTTCTTTATATTTGTGAGGTATTTCATAAGTGTATTTAACTGAGTTTATCGGTATCCTATATACTGATTTTATTGGTTCTGAATGCTGGTTTTATTAGTACTGGTAACGTTATCTGAGAGATTGCCTTTCGGGGCTTAAACTGTGTTTTGTTTTCTGTGAATTTGATTGTGTGAACCAGTTACATGTTTAAATTCATTTATTGAGCCATTTAACATTGATCATTCCTTTTCATTAAATCATTTATTTGTCTTGTACTCTTACCAGAGTGTTGTTTTTTTTCAGGAGGGTTTTTTCTAACTTATCAGTTAAGGGATGTCAAGAGTTAATTCTGAGTAACTTCATATGACCGTATAGATTATTATTGTATTTTTCTACAATAAACTTAATTCTTGTAGTGACAATAGAGGGGCCTAACTACAACATCTGTAGGCATATAGTTAATGAATTTGGGGCGTTCCCTATTTAGTCACAAGAAGGACAGGTAGGGGCGTTACACTTCTCTTATATAGTAGACATGGAAAAAATGTTTAAAATATGTAATTATAAAACAATATGCAAGAAATTACCCAGATGACTTGCTACTTCACCGCAAAGTGCACATCCACTGGACACTTTACTATCCCATGAGGCCACAGGAGAGGAATTGTGGAATGGCAGGGAAGTGATGCAACTGACACTGGTTGGTTGGTCAGTCACACGACAATGACAACACAACGAATGTTGTACGACCGTATTACATTCATACTACACAATCAGGGCTTGGCAGATGAAACGGACAAATGAAGGTAATTTCCAACGGAGATAAGTTTTAATGAAACAAGCAGGTTTAACAGAATGTTACAGCATGTCCACAAGACATGCACACACAAACACTAACCGATCAGGGACTGAACTGAACGGGGAGAATATATACACAGGGTAAACGAGGGAACTTGACACAGGTGGATGAAGGTTAACTAATCAGGGACTAACAAGAACAGGTACTGACAAGAACAGAATAATGACATACACATTCATACTATATGGTTGTGTCCCAAATTAAATTTTTTACACTTACAATGCTCACTCAACTGTCTAATGAATGAATTGTATACGGTCAGTTTTTAATTCAACGTCGTCTGTTAGCCCCTTTCTATGGAAGCTTGTTTCCGACACAGAATAAAAAAGGTATAATTGCGACTTTTTTTCTCCTCAGGATTGTATGTTTATATCTCGCAATTCTGACTATAACACGCAATTGGGAGATATAAAGTCAGAATTGCATGATATAAAGTTGCAATTGTGAGATAAAAAGTCGCAATTACCTTTTAAAATGTTTTATTATTTTGTGGGAAGCAAGTTTACATACCTTTCCCCTCATTAAACATAGTAAACATGTTGCAAGAGGGAGGGGAAGTTATTTTGATAAAAGCTTACTAAAGCCTGGTTCACACGGCAGGATAATTAGGCCGATTTTAGCCCCGATTTACCCCTTCTGACAATCTTAAGGATGGTCCTATTATCGTAAAATAATCTGATCAGGTATTCCTGCAGTGTGTGGTGTGTTAAGAGTGCTCTTGTCTGCTCGGAAGGATGTCGGGACCGCTCCGATCTCAAATCGGGGATATCCAACATGTTGGATTTTTTGGCCCGTTTTCTCCTCGTGTGTGGTGCCCATAGACTGTGGTGCCCCCCGGGGACAAACGAGCACGCAGCCTGTGGACTGTGGCGTGTAGCCAATCAGAAAGAGGTGCAGAGGAAGCACCGGGAAACAAAATCAAAACAGCCGTCCATGCTCGCGTTGTCTCCACTTCTTTGACCATCGGCTTTTCTTTTGATAACGTTTTTTTCAGTTAAAAACAAACTACAAACTATCACCACTGCATCCTCTTCGTCCGCCATGATTGTTTACTCTGAAGTCACGTTTGATCTCGAGGGATTTTGCAAGATTTTCCGTCTGACCTGTGAATGCTCGGGAGTCGAATCGGTTCGTGTGTGATGTGTTGATTTTGCCGTGTGGCTGCGCACCACACACTGTACGACCAAAACTATTAGACCTGTGATTTTTTTTAACGCCGTGTGTGGGGTCTCTCATGTTTGGAAAATCGGCCGACAATTTTTAAATCGTCCCGTGTGAACCAGGCTTAAGGGGGCATGAATTAAAAAATAATGTGCATTGATAAATCATTTATAATAAATACTGCAATATTTCATAAAAATAGGAATTGTCAATTTTGATTTCATGGTGACTTTAACTGTGGTTTTGTTTCATCTTTAGCCTATCCTTAGAAAGTTTCTTGTGTAAGGATAAATGTTCCGTTCATTGGGAATAGATATCTTTCATCTTAGAATAATTCATTTCCCTTATGACTCTATATTTAGCTATTTATGTGTTTGTTAGTTTGCTGTTTTTACCCTCAGTACATCCTGCCGCACTTTGTTAGTCATTTGATAAATAATTCATATATGCAACACGTATATGTGTTGAGGCAAGTCAATTGAATTTTCTGGCTCAAGGGCAAAGGCTCAGAAGACTTTCTTCTGTGCTAAATCCAAGCAAATTCATTTCTGTGATGGCAGTAATAGTAAATAAACAGATGGATGTTGGTAGTGGTGGTGGTGATCGTGAGTTGAGTAGTAACAAGGGGAGAGGGGCCTTCACAGTTGGTTATCGAGTATGGAGAAGTTGTCAAGGGGCCTGTACGGCAATGACTTTCTGAATATTTTACCAAACGTCTAAGACAACTTCCTGTTATTGCCCCCAGAAGGAACATTTGGACCCTGGCCCTGTTTCTTAAAAACAAAGCAAAAATAAATAAATAGGGTTACATGTAGTTCAAGTATTTTGGAATGCAATCAGAATTACATACACCTAAGAATTTTTGTGACTGTGTGTGAAAAAGTGTCTCATCTTGACAGTAATTTACATTCAAATAAGAGCTCAGTTAATCAGTATATAGAATTCACAACGACATAATTCTGTAAACTTTGATAGACCTACTATCTACTACATTATAATATTGTTGAAAGGTTCATATAGGTAATGTAGCAAATCTTTTGTTGCTTTTTTACAAACATTGAACTTGCTTCATGTTTATTTGATAAAGTATTGGAGCTAAGCTGGAAGTGGCAGTTCATGAAATGGAAAGATGCTGGGCTGACCTTTCACTAAAATTGCTCCACATTATTTTAGATCTAATAAATTACAAATACCTGAATATAATCATTCATACCACGTAAGCAGTCATTAGAGTTAATAAATAAACTAAAAAAAGTTGCTGCCATAAATTAAGTACAATCAACTTGGATGTTTCAGTAATTTCAACTTAAAAATACATTAAACTGGCTTAAAAATTAGTTGAATCTCGTATTACTTATAAAAAAGTTGAAAACTGCTTAACTTATATTGGTGAGTTAAATCAATGTAAAACATATGCTGTCATAATTTATTGATCATATGATTTTTTACAGTGTAGCATAAATAAAAATTATTTGAACTTATTTTTTACGATTTAATTCTTGTGCAACCTGGACATTTTTATCTTTTTCAGTTTTTTTTCTTTTATTATTTTGCCTTTGTTAATGTCAACTGCATAAATTGGCACAGGTATGTATTTTTATTGGATACATTTCGCCCTATATTTTTTTACTATTGCACCCCCATTTCCTTTAAAAAATCTATTTTGCACTAGGTAGTGTACACAAAATAGTTCCTCTCATGACCTTTTGCACAATAATGTCCCCATTGAAACCCATTAAAACAGCTATTTTTAATCCCAGGGCCATTTAACTATAAAATTATGCAATCTTTGTTAATAGGCTTTCATTCTGTTGACAAGGCTTCAAAATTTGGTGCCATTTTTCAGGTTTGGCCTATAAAGCAAATGTTCGCTGTATTCCTGTTTTCTTCTTCTGCAAATTATAGAGCCAAATGGATAAATTATGCAGCTATAATTGTGTGGGTGTGTTGGTATGGATGTCAGAGTGTGGTTTGTATGTGTGTGCTTGTAATATCTGAGAAAGAAAAACTCGACTGCAAATCACAAATCTAAACGCTGTGTGTACCAGCGGAGTTTTCCTGGCATCTGATTGGGGAAAATCTGTTACTGCGCCCAAACAAAATCTTACCGAAAGCTCATTTTTTGAGATATCATCCACAAATTTGGAACACAACTTGTTTAGATGTATGGCTTTGATTTTAGAGTTCAACATGTTTCATAAAATATCTATTTTATATAAAATAATGTTCAGAAATAATTTTCGTAAACTTAAACCTCTATAACATATTTTTGTCTTCTTTAAAATAAGACCAAACTTAAGTCTGTGCTCCCAAGCTTCAACTTTTTGACATTTTCGTCAACTATGGACCTATGTGTAACTTTTTTTTTAATTGATGCACAAGGGTTAAATAAGTAAAGTTATAGTAACGTTAAATCTGGCATGTGTTTGAGAATAATAATTTGTCTTTTTTTAAACATGTTGGCACTTAATGAAAAATATTCTATGGTATAAAATATTTTAAAACCGTAAACAATTTCATACTTGTCAGCAAATATAAAATGATGATCTCTTACTGTAGCTGTCTATACTGTAGAAAATAGTTTCACCTCCATAAAGGTGTTTTTTTTTCTCCACGTTGCCCATGAAAATCTCTGGAGATCTTTTAAATGTTTTATCACTTTATCTTTTGCTGTGGGCTTGTGTCATTTTTATTCAGCGACATTAAAGAAGGCCCACTTTTACAAGATTATGTTTTTATTATGTTTATATTTATTATCATTATGTTTTTATGTGCGGTTTCATTTTTGAGGTTATGTATTTACCTGCAGAGATGGATACAGAATAAATGGTGCACTTTAAGACAGTTGTCTTATCATCTTATCGTTAAATCAAACTCTATGATTAACAATTTTGTTGCAGAAAGATGCTTGCATAATATCTGGCTTCATGTAAAATCTTACTTTCTTCTTTTCTTCTGATAGGATATTTTTATACCAATCTAATTTAAAAGGAGCACACATTAGAAAGTGTTATGTTTGAATAATATATGTGATTGAGGTGTAGGCTACTACTTGAGTAGTATTTTTGCTCAAGGATTGAAGATTACGTTTTTCATTTTAATATATTACTGGAAGATTTTCTGGGTGAGTTCATTTCCATTCCAAAGGACTTGAAGCATTTTAATGAAGGCGGGATGAATCGAATTAGACCTGATCTGTGAGGTAATGACAGCATCCATATGTTACATCTTGTTTTATGCATCCCATTCTCCAACTCAAAGTGTCACGCAGTGTTTATGGAGTGTGTGATAGTTGTGGAATTTCACGGGACTCCATTTAATTCAATATGCAAGATAGATTCTCTATTGAAACTTGAAGCTCCTTGATGGAGGCTTGACCTTTGTTATGAATGATAAATGTGAATATGAATCAATAACTACAGTATGTGGTCACATTTATGAGACATTTTATCTTTAGATACTTGAAACTTTAGTTTTCAATCTCTGCACTTATATCTCTTAGCTTTTTAAGTCACTCTCTGTCTAGCCAAGATAAGGCCACTCTTTATGAAGTTTGCGCTCTTGCCTTGTTCAGTATTGTGTGTAGACTGTAGCATTGCTTTATCATTTCCCCTGCAGTACCAGTCAGCCCTTCGATGCCATCTCAAGGTCATTTGTGGAGCTGCTGTCGAACGGATTTCTTCATGCCAACATGACTTCAGTTGCTAATTAAACAGACAATTACTAAATATATCACGCATTTGTTGTTTCCTTTACAGATTCACAGAGGACCAAATAAACCTCAAATGAAACAACTAAAATAATGATCATTGACATTCATTCAAACTTTTTTTGTTTTTTGTTCCAAACTATTAGGCAGTGCAAATTTACCATTTGAGACAGTGTTAATGATCTTATTTTTAATGAGTAAGAATACAACATAATTGTAAATGTATGAACATTAGAGCTTTGGGCAAAGCAGCCACAGTCTATTGAGAATAAAAGAGTTATGATGTAATTCTGCCACTTTCAAAAGCAAGATAATGCAACATCAAATTCTCACTTTGCAAAGTCTCTAATTCTCATATCAATCGTTCAGTAAAAAGAAAAAGGAGGTGGGTCATTGTATGTCTGACAGGCACCCAGACCTTGCAGTGTTCAACAGGTAAAGTAGTGAGTGGCATGTGCACAATGCACAACTGCACAATGCAATAATATAACAATATTTAGAGATGTTTGCTTCTGAACTGCCATTTAGCAGAAGTTTTCCAACCAAAGCTGCTTTATAAGAAACTGTAGGGAACTGGTTGCCCTGTACCTTTCATTCCAAACAGGTATGGACTCTGTTATGGTAAAAATGGGATACTATCAATATAGAGCAGTCTAAATTCATTTATAGCTACATAACAGGTGCAGCCAGTGAATACTTATTGTACAAATTGTAGTCGGTTACTGATTCCAAATTACTTAACAAAAAAATTGTAGTTATTTGTAATCCATTACATTACACATT
This sequence comes from Siphateles boraxobius, assembly GCF_051911475.1. Lineage (NCBI taxonomy): Eukaryota > Metazoa > Chordata > Actinopteri > Cypriniformes > Leuciscidae > Siphateles > Siphateles boraxobius. The sequence goes on from NW_027508788.1 coordinate 8,569,703, forward strand.
TAAGGTAAACTGAATACTTTTTTGATTACTTTATGACATTGATGTTCATGTTTCTTGTCCTTTATTTTGAAGTTTTTCCATTTTCATGTGTTCCCCTTTTGTCATGTGATCCTGTGATGTGCTCCCCTTGTCATGTGTCCTATGTTGTAATTGGTTTGTCTTGATCATTAAGTTCTGGTGTTCCTTGTGTAAGACTGGAAAAACTGGAAGGACTTTAAGAGAGGTCCACTCTCTGAGAAAACAAAGGAAATTAACATTTGAACTCCCCCTCATGCACTATTGAGCGAAGGTCTCACCTCCCTCATCCTAATTCTACATTTCTCTCCCCCATTCTTCATCCTGGCAGAGATCTCCCAAACTCACACAAGAATCTAAATGGTTTAATGTGAATGATTATCATCTAGTTTTATACATGTTTGGTATTATTTGAAATGTCTCGGTGCGACTGGTACAAATGTCTCATTCCCAAAGAAGTAAACCAAAAGGTAATAAAGTTCTTAGGAAGTTTAGAAACATCATCCACAGTGGTAAGTCACCATTTGCTAGCAGTGGAAAATTAGCATTCAGTGAAATGGTCAGAAGGTGTTAACTCAAAGACACACCCTCGTGAATGCTAATTTCTGTAAATCCAGTGGTCAAATGCTGTGTGGGTGTAGTGAAGATCTTCTGAACATAGGGCTTTTTTTTCTTTAAAGGAACATTTATAAGAGGGAATTAACCCTCCTATTATCTTTGGGGTCAATTTGATGGGGTCAAACTCCCCGGAGTGTGGCGTCCTCTTGGGCTCTAGCGCATGCCGCCTCGCTAACAGACATCTGCAGAGCTGCAGGCTGGGCAACACATTCGCCAGATTCTACTATCTCCGAGTGGAGCCTGTGTCTTCTCGTGTACTCGCTTCAACCAGCTAGTACTGAACCCGCTCAGGTGTCTTCGCTTGCACTCCACGGACTGGAAACATGCGATATTCTCCTCAGGTGAGCTTCCCCAAAATCCCTGAGTTAACCCCCCCCCCCGGGTTGGCAATAATTGCATATTTCCTATAAAGCTTTGGGAGTGTACCTTGGTATTCCAGTGTACCTTGGTATTCCTGTGCTAATTAGAAGTCCTTCGTCCATGCCAGTTTCACGAAAGGGGTCTCAGATTTACGCAGGGCACTGGAAGACAGCCGAGAGGGTGGCGTGATTGGACTGGTAACCCCATTCATCGTCATCCGACGTAACTCGGAGTGACAACGAAAGGGAACGTCTCGGTTATGTATGTAACCCTCGTTCCCTGAGTAGGGAACGGAGATGTTACGTTTTCCTGTCACTTCCGCTCAGGGGTGCCGCTAAGGGGGGAAAATTTAGGACGATTCTAAAGGCCCACACACTTTTGGGGCCCCCAGAGATCGATTTTATTAATGGAATGGGTGGGGTAGGGGGCCCAACCTCATATTCTTTCATAGGGCCCAACATTTCTAGCCGCGCCCCTGCTTCCCCTGTACCGTGGGGATCGCCTGAGTTCAGTCTCGGCTCCTCAGCGAAGAAACATATCTGCATGTTGCCGGCCTCCTCCTTTTATACCCACGAGGTAAGGCGGAGATACACAATGCAAATTCCGCAGACCCATGGCATTTCTTTGGCTCGTTTTGTATACTCGAAGTCGATAGGCTTTCTAAGCGAAACCCCATTCGTCGTCATCCGACGCAACGTCTCTGTTCAGGGAACGAGGGTTACATACGTAACCGAGACGTTTTTCTTTCCAAATGTTATAGATTACCAAAATCTATACTTAGAAATATTATAAAACAAATAAAAAACACCAAAAATATATATACTGTACTTGAAATTGACCCCAGTGGGTAAAAGATGTTATCAGATTTGAGGGTAACAGGAGGGTTATTAGGGAGAATCAATTAGTTATGAATTTACTGCCATTGTGAGAATAACATGTAATCGATATTACAAGTAGCCTACTTAATTTTTTGGAATCTGATTAGGTAATCCAGATTGCATGTAATCAGTTACTCCTCAGCACTGCATGGGTGCAGCATAAAGAACCTGTTGAGCATGAATTTGGCAGTGATGCAACATGAGTTGTATTTTGTGGAAAGGGGAAAAAAAAAATCATATTTGTTTTATTCGTGATCATTTTGCTAAATGAAAGAGCTGGTATCAAAATGTCAACTACTGCTATTTATGGCTGATAAATATGGAAAATTATATAGAATTTGCAAAAATAGCGAAATGCACACAGCTGAAAAAAACACATTTGGTGTCTTTTACCTGCTCTTTCCATCAGGTTATAAACCAAGAAATGAACAGCAGAAATCTGTGCATTATGTGTCTGTCTGCTATAGTGATGCATTACTGATCTAATTTTAACTCCACCCTACACCACTCTCTCTGACACACCTGCCAGATCTCTAAAGGAGGCAAAACATTCTGGAGCAGATCGGCTGTATCAGTGCAACCGTTCGATGGCTGCAGGGCAGCGCGCCCATCTCAGGTCTATACCATCTCGACAGATTTATTGCGACCGAAAAAAATAAAAATAAATCCCGCGTGTTTTGGCAAGAGAGAGTCGAGTGAAGGGGGACACCATTTTTAAGACGATTGTAAATTTACCCGGGTGCATACGGAAAGGACTTTAAATGCAACACACCCTTGGGCGCGCGGCGGAGAACGCCTGTTACGCACGAGGCGAGCGCGAGACGGGGGCATTTCTGAACAAATCCGTTAAATTGTTAAACTTAAAAATATATATATACGACAGTGGCCTTTGGGACGAGCATTTCACCTGATGGATCTTCACGAAACTCTGCTGCGGTGGCAATGGGGCTGTCACATGCCAACGGGACCGAGAGGAGATAACTGGGGCAACTGAAAATCTCATTGTTTTTCGTAAGAATTAGTGTGCTCAGCATACTACATATGAGACCAACGAAAACCACAACTCCAACCGAGAATATTCCACAACATTGGCATTATAACCGCCTCGAGACTTTGAAATTAACAACAACAACAACAAAAAACAGTCTTTGAGGAGGTGAGTGGATTTCATAGGATAGCAATGTCTTTATGCTTATGCAGGTAGCCGTCTTCAGAAGACGAAGAAAAATCGGTTAGATATGGCAATGGTACCTGTTGTGAAAGGATAGTCGTTAATGGATCCGTTCTTTGGAATTTTAAATGAATCTTTGGCTACATTTAAAAAGTTTGGCTTGTAGATTTTTTTTACCTAGCCTACTTTAATAAACTTTATTACTCGGGTTTTATGGAATACTTGATTCTGATTGACCAATTATGACGATACATTTATAACGAATAATGAGACGCTGAATAACTGACCGCACGACCGGAAAACCGTTTCAGCTCTGTCATTTGTTACATGTAGCCTATTTGTAGTCGTAGCCGGTAAAAATCGGGATCTTGAAGACAGTATTCGGTTATTGCTAAACAAAGTCGTTCAGGAGTCTGGTTAGTTTGGGAAAATAACCGGCTATTTGTAGGCTATATCTTACACAAGGCTTGCACATTAAACCTAAATTTACTCGTTACATATATATATATATATATATATATATATATATATATATATATATATATATATATATAAGCCTATATAAATGCCACCCAGCGATGCTAATCTGTTTAAATGGTTGTGGTCATTTACGGTAAGAGCAATGTGATATTTGAAGGACTAGTGATGAATGGCCCATGTGAGTTTTGGCTTGTCACTCCAGTCTCCAGGGGACAGGAGATCGGAGGCTACAAGCCCGCACTCCGAGCTGTTTGACGGGCTGTCCGTGTGAACGCAAGTGCCTGGAGTTTTGCGGGGACGTCAGCCTAAAATGCCTTGATGGGCTATACATTTTTTCTAACCTACCGATACTATAATAAACGATAATGGGTCCGGCAAAGTATGGTTTAGAAATGCCTTTGCGCACGGCGGATGTGTCCGGTCTGTCTCCAACCAACGGAGCAGAAGAAACTGAGCTGTACGTAGAGGGTCACCCAAAGACTCAGTGCGATCTGTGGAGGTAACTGCGAGGCGTTTTGCGTTTCTAGCTTAAGACTGAAAGTCTCGGGTACGATGTATTCTTGAAAACAAGGGGTTTGTTCTTGATCATAAGCTTTTTATTGAGGCAAGTGACGTTTTCTGTACAGATGGTGAACTGGCACTGTGTGAAAGCTCAGTTCATCTCTGGTGTATTGGAATCATAATTGAGTGTCATTGAGAGTTTAGTTTTCACAGACTCCAAAGACTCCTAAAACTGAACCTGTAGTTTTTTTAGCTGTAATATTTGACATATGTTGAAAGATAGCTGAGTTGATATTGCAATAATATTTAACTTTTTATCTTTCTCCGTGCTTGACACTGAATCAACACTAAACTGACGGGTTTTGTCGAGGCTATACGTAAAATGCTCTATTGTGGTAACATTGGTGTATTTATAACAATATAAATATAAAGTGTTAAAACATTATTTTGTATGACTGAATCAACCAGACTATTAGGTTTCATTCAACAGATGTTATTTTTAATGAGCTGAACAGATAGAAAGCTAACAGGTCACAAACTGCACATTTCCACACACACACAAAATCTTATAATGCAGTTGTCATTCTGAAGATATTTTACATGCTTCATGCTGCATTATTTTGCTTTAGTTATTTTTATTGTCTCTTAAAGCTGGTGTTTCTTGCCCTTGACTTCACATTCACATTGTTTTATGTTGAAAAAAGGTATTTGAACCATGACAGAAGGGTTAAACTGTACTTTTGATGTGGTTGTTGTGGACACTCCGTGCTAAGTGCAAAGGGTCCCTGGAGCAGCTCTGACATTTCTCTGATGCAACCACAATGTCAGATCTTCCCCTCCCTCTACACCTTTTAAAGACCATTCATAAGGTTTTTACATTTCCGTCAAAATCAGCTTTCATCTGCATTCTCAGTGACCTTGTGAAGGTCGTATAATTGTGTCTTGGATGCCATTGTCTTTGTCAGATTTTCACTCCCTGAACAATTTGTTAGACTGGATCTCTTTTATTGCTTTGAGGATGAGTACAACAGTTGACCTTGTGAAGGTGCATTCTTGTGGCTCATTATCGTCAGTGTCCCATGTGTTTCTGTTTGGGGTTGTTTAAGGAACTGGCTAACATGCATAGGTTGATGCGGTGTCTGTCACCGAAATGCCAATGAACCCTCTTTAAGTGGTCCTGGAACAGTGCCAGGAGCAGATGTGCAAAAGAAAACCAAAAAGCCAAGATAGCACCTGCCACTCACAACATGTGAAAGCCTCACACCTTTTCCGGTACCGGCCGATGTGTCTGTCCCATGAGTCAGACCAGCTAAAAGGTGTCTTGGAAGAATCCATTAATATAGCATCATATGTTATTTGTCATGCCAACAATGGCTGTCACTTCCTTTCACTATCTCGCTCTTTCTCTATCTCCTTTCTTTTTAAAACTATTAAATGACCATTTCCTTGCCACACTAAAGGCTTAATGTGACGGCAATTTGCATCAGCATTCACACACTGCCTGTGAATTAGATGTGGGTCAGATTAGGATTTAAAGAAGTTTAGAATAGAATGTTTGTCAAGGTTACTCTTGCAACCGCAGAATAACATACTTCACAATCTGTTACCAGAGCAACAACATACAGTACAATTTGCCCTTGGTTATTTGTAATTTGCATGTTTTAGCAAGTAAATGCCAAGAAATTGAGGGCCTTTTGAACTGACAACATTTTCTAAATGACGTTATGTTGCCTTTTAAAAACGCATTGTTAAAATATTCCATTTACTTCTATTTTGCATTTATATTTAGCTTAATGTACTAGTTTGGGGACATTTATTTGATCAAAAATACAGTTCATTTGTAAAATAAAAATACAGTAATGTTGTGAATTGTTTTGTGCAATTTATAGCAACTGTTTTCTATTTTTATATATTTTAAAATAAATATGCTGAGGTGTCACATGATCCTTCAGAAATCATTATATGTTGATTTGGTGCTGAAGTGACATTTCTTATTTTCAATGTTGAAATATGGTTGTGCTGTTTAAGATTTTTGTGGAAACCATGATGCAGACAGAGTCTGTTTCCAGGATTCTTTGATAAATAGAAAGTTCAGAAGAACAGCGCTAATTGAATGCAACTTTTGAATGGTAGTGTATGTTAGACTCCACCACGCAGGTCTAATTTCAAAAGTGAACTAAATGACTCATCAATGGCTCTTTAAAATATTCATGTGTAGCTGCCCTTAGCTGAGCCTAGTATCAATAAAACTGCACCCAAACCTGCCTTTAGCTAAAGCCCTTTTAATATCTATGGTAATTACAGTAGCACAGAACCCAATTGTACAGCTAGGGTTCGTCCTTGGAGATCATCAACATAAATTAGCTGCTTCGACCCCTCTGCCAACTCCTCGTAATTTACCCTTAGTTTACATGAAACTCTCTTGACAGAGGCTCTATGCGTGTCTCAGAGGATTCCCTATTATAATTTTTTTTTAAAGCGTAAGCTTTGTGCTGGCTGGTATTTTAGATGTGTCTTGTAGATTTACAAAAACTCTCTCAGGTAGGTCAGTGCTTCATTTTAACAGCATCACAGGGGCTAAAATGATTGAAACAGACCAGACACTCGAGACGCATTCAAGCCTTTGCTTGATGCACTGAAGGTAAATCCAAACACTTAAGAAAACAACAACCTAAATCCTGTGGAATTGTTCTCATCTTTTGGCAGGCTCCTAGAAACAGATCCACAGGTTTCAGTCCATAAATTATCGTTCCACGAAATTATATGGACAACTTATCTACGTTGGCACTGTCATTGTTTTAATAAAATAAAGCCCTGTTGTGCTCGTAGGAAAAAAAAAATTAAAATAAATTATCAATGGCTTAAACGAATTAGCCCTCAGACACACGTTTTCAGTGGGGCCCAAAGATAAAAGACCACTTAAAAAAAACTAAAAACGCTTCAATTTAGGCCTAATACAAATATTTATTCATTTAAACTGAGCAACATAATAATTGAAGTAAAAATATTTATGTAAATCAGGGCTAAGTTCTCTTAAGTCCTTGGTATGTTGTATACTTATATTTCATTTAATGAAATATCTATATATATTAGGGATGGGAATCTATTGGTACCTCACGATTCTATTCTTTACTATTCTTGAGGTCACAACCTGGTCAAATTTCGATTCGATATATGTATGGATTTGATTCTAGGTTACTTTTTTTGTTGTCACTTTTCCTATTTGACTGCGGTAGATAGTCACTGTATGAATTAAATATAAACTGATTCATATTAAAGATACAAAAGCGATTCAGTCAAAAGCAGTGAGTGATTTTTTTTTTAATTAACATTAATAAAACAGACAGCAACAGTTTTTGAGACTGCTGTCCCTTTAAGAACGAATGCACACATCTACTGTTACGCATCTCCTTGCGTAGGACTTAACAGACGGTGTTTACGTAAATACACCACACAATGGGTCTCATTCATGAAACACGAGCAGAACGAATTTCTGTGTAAATCGTGTGTAAAGTGGTTCTGGCGTAAATTTTCGGATTCATTAAAATTTTTGTATTTTCCAAATGTTAGTTGGTACGAAATAAATCTACACCTGCTCCCAGCCACGCGTAAATATTGCGCTTTACATCCGAACGTTTCGCTTCTTAATAAGGCTGCATTTTAATTCACCTTAATCGGTTACGTGTTTGCACAGCATTTTCCAAAAAATATTATATATAGTAAATACTTACGGTTTTTCTTTTTACTTTTATTATGAGAGCCAGTAATTATTTGATTAAAGTGTTCTGTTTGCAGATGCTATTAAGCATCTGCAAACAGAAAACTGTAATCAAATAATTAATTGCTTTCAATAGGGCTGGGCAAACTAATAGCCCCTTAATTGTTACGGAAATTGTTTCCTATAAAATGGCCAAAATCAGGCATAACAAGAAACATTTACGATGGCGCTTTTGCTAGATTTGGCAGATAGAGCGCTGCGCAAAAGGCGTATTTTCAGAGAAAATTATCATTTCTGCATCTGAGATATTTTTCTTTTTCATTCGCTTTTGAGAAGACATGTTGAAATCCTTCGTTTTGTATCATAATATGATGCCCATATATAGTTGTCAGTCGGATTTAATGGGCGGGATTTATGGTAATTGAGAATGAGCGTGCACGTGGGACGTTTGGTCCCGACTTGGTTTAAGACTGTTTGGAATTCAGTAACACACACATTTCATAATCACATCTGACGGTTCCGAAGTATTTGTGAATCAGGAGAAGATTTTTCGGAAAGGTCTCTTTACGCGCAAATCACTCACATATTTACTCGTATATTTACGAATGTTTCATGAATGAGGCCCAATGTGCATTTTGACCTAATTGTGTGTGTATTTGACCAAGCATGATTTTTCCCACACACCTATTAACACAGCATCTTTTTTTTTTGTCATCCTATGGCGAGCGTTACATTTTCATAGAAACATCAGTTGCTGTATTAGTTACAGTGATACTGGCCTTCATTAATAGAAAGATGCCATGAAACAAGTACAGTATTTAAAATGTACTGTATTTATGTTGTCTCTACATTAATTTGGATATTAACAGAAAAAATGTGATTAGTTAATTTTTTTTAATCGATTGACAGCACATATTTATATATATATATTTAGTCAGGTGTGGCTGCGTACAAAAGCATGACGAATAAAAATATCTTAACGCAAACTGTCTTTATTAAATCCACAGGAGAATAAGGCAAACACAACCACTTTACATCGACGAGACAAGCAAAGAACTGAACAGAACAGGGAGTAACACCAGACTACATGAGGGAACTAATGAGTTAATTCATCAACAACAGGTGAACTAAAATGAAACGGGCACAGACATGGAAATTAGGTCAACTTGTGTATTTACATGACAACGATGTACTAAAAACAGATGACAATGTTGTCAAAACAATCCCCGTTCACACGGATCTGCGAAAATGACTAAAGCGGCTGTATTATGCATGCCAGGCCAGTTGTTGGGACAGCACAGTAATATGCTTGCGTATGACGTCACCGTTTTCACAAATTCACGTTTTTGTTGTTTAGTGGTAAAGATATTGTTTTCATAACCTTGTACTGTGAAACCCTTTTTTAAAAGCTTGTGTTTTCAGGCCACCAAAACGCTGCTGTCATGTAAATAAATGGCCAAAAAGCATAAAAACGTTTTCAGTTTATAGTGGTGTCGTGTAAACATACCATAAGAATGACAGAACCAAACACAATAAATAGAACATAATCTGAAAAAAAAAAAATATATATATAATATATATAACTAAAAAAATTGGTGAATTTTACAAAATTTTAATTGAATTTAAAAAAATGCAGCTTTACCATCAGAACTCTACCGTAAAACATATGGTAGTGTCATTTTTACATTTTACAGATTGTACATAAATTTACTGTTAAAAACATATTTCATTAACTGAAATATAAGTATACAATATACCAAATCATTGAAATCTGCTGTATACCTTTATAATACACTGACAACCACTTTGAAAACACTGATGGTAAAGAGAAATTGAATGAATCAAAGTTCATCACAAGTAGCTTTTCCACAAGCTGAGGTAAATGCTAATATAAAGTGTCTATACACAGTGTTTGTACATGTGGGCATTTATGTATTTGAATGTTATCCTTAAAAAATAAACTTGATTGAAAATACTCATAGTTGTAAACTTACTCTCCATTCACACCACTGTGTATTATACACCGAGGAACCCGTTCACCTGTGCTCTATCATTCTTTCTAGGTCTAGTCACTTTCTTTCAGCAACAGACATGAGATCATTACTCACTTTTGGAGGGTTTGTGAGGCTGCAGGCACAGTGGTCGCGTGTTCATCGATTCATCTCAGTTGTTTGTTGTTCCTTTGAAGGGTGAAGATGCCTTTTCACCATGTGAAAGCAGGGCTGCTCTACACAGACAACTTCCTGAGCACCTCTCTCTCTGAAACCAGTGAAGAACAGCTTGCCAACATCTCCACAGAAGAGCTTGGCGGTGAGTGTGTGTGTGTTTTGTTTGGATGGCTGGTATTTGTATCAATTCTGAATGTTAAATTCTGAACTCTTTCCCATTTCATTCCAAACATGCATGCAGTTATTATTTTGTTAAACACTCAAGGTAAAATTTGTCAATAAGTTTGTGTAAAACACCTAAATTGTTATGTAAAAATCTATTTCTCTGCTGATCTCATATCTTATTTTCCATTCTGCGTATTTCTAGCGTGAATTTTGGTTATGACACATGGAAGAACCAAATGCCATTTTGGCATCAGTGATGTCATTTCTTGGCACAAGGCATCTAGTAGATTTTTAAATCTGAATGTGAACATAAATGAGATTTCAGTTTCAGCAGATGGGAAGAGTATAACTTAAAGAAGATTAGAACTCAAGCGTTGCTTTGTTCCACACAAAAACCAGTAGTATGGCTTCAGAAAACTTGCAATATATTGGTTTTGTCTTTTGCTGGAGTTTGACTGCTCCTGGTCATTATTAACTGCTGTTTTATAAGAAAAAAAAAAACTGCATATTGATTCTGAAACATCAAGAGGGTGAATACCCTTTTGTAAACTTTTTCTGATAAACTACTTACTGTTTTTAATGTAGTCAGTCAGTGCTACTTAATAAAGCTAACCAAATGAACCTCAGGGTTTACTCTCTCTCGTGCCTTCTGATAAACATTATAAACCCATTACAGTTTCTGCCCCATACAGTCCAATGCAACTGTAAGTTTCACTTCCTCATCTTATCTTGCATCTCATGTGTTAAGACACTGCCTTAGGGCACACAAGAAGAAAACTGATGGTCTGACTGGTGGGTTTGAGGCTGTTGACAGTACAGTGGTTGATTTGAAGAGATGTTTGAGCTGTGAAACTCTCAGATGGACTTAAAGCTTGCAGCACCTTCTTTTAAAATGATTGTTTTGACAGACCATGAACTGAGGGATGTCCACAATGGAAGGTTCAACATTTTGCATATACATGAGATGAGGGGTAAGAACTGTAAGTGGCAGTTCAGAGGAGGTCTGCATTTGCAAAAAGAAAAACTCTTAAAGGACAAGTTCGGTATTTTACACTTAAAGCCCTGTTTAAGATTGTTTCTGATGAAATAGAATGGTTAAGATTGAAATTTGGACAAATGCTGCTGTCCCGAGAATTTTCGGTTTCTGTGTCAGCACCCCCCCACCTCCACAATGGTTGCATAGGTTCACTGGAACAATCCTTCCTAAAACGCATTAAACTTTAGTTTAAAAAGACGTGAAACTCACAGAGTGGTCTGGGGTGTTCACTGATAAGCTCACACAAAAATCGCTGCAAAAACTTTTGAAAACGGGACTTTTTTTATAAAATTATTTTAAAAATTTTTAAAATTTGTTTTAAAATTTTTCATTTTTTTTTATAAAATTACAAAAAACGCGAATTTTTTAAAACGATGATGTCATGCACATGCATATTACATGTTCAATCTATAGGCGTGTAGTGTTTCTTTACAGTGACATCGCAAACTACTGGCCAGGCATGTATAATTCAGCATTTTTTTAATCGTTAGGATCACTTTTTCACGGATCTGTGTGAACAGGGATCGTTTTGACAACGTTAAACGTTCTGTACGCGAAAAAATACAATTTTTTTTTCCATTTTTAGTACATTGTTGTCATGTAAACATACCTATAGTTGATCGTGGTCGTTTGCTAATTCTCCTGTGTTTGACTGTGTTTCCTGAATAGTGTTTTTAAAGACTGCTGGTTTGATTATCTCTATCATAGTGCACATCATTACAACCATGCCTAACACTTTGTTGTTAAGTAATGTTTTTTATTTATTTTAATTTGACCCTAGCAAAAAATCATTATAGAATGCCCCATATATGTATCTTGATTTTGGGGGGGCATTTAAATTATTTTTGGTGGCATTTTTGACCCCAAGTCCCCGTTGATTTCCGTGATGGCGGGGAGAGGGGCTCTTTTTTGAGCGCAAGTAGACGGAGGTCTCTTCTGTTGCAAGGCCCGTTTCAAGTGAAACGAATGAAACCTAGCAAGGGCCCTTACTGTGAGGGGTAAGAATATTTGATCTAAAGCAGTGAAAAAACATTCAGGATTTATGAAATGCAGGAAGCGCTCAGTTCAGCAAATTACAAGATACACAGCACCTCAGCCTCTTTATCCCAGAATAACACCAAGGTGGGTCTTTAAGATGGCAGAATAAAGCGTAATACTCCTCAAAAATGATCTGAGATAAGAGTGTTATTTTTGTTGTTGGGTTGGGTTTCTAAACCCGAGCCGAACTGAAAAACCAGCACTGATGCCCTTTTGAAACGGTGGATAAACATTCAGTCACAGCACACTAAATATGCGCCTTTGAAAACAGAATGAGCTGCATTTAGTATGTCTGCTGTTTGTGTGATAGGACTCTGTGATCTTACTGCTGAGAAAAACATGCATTATATAATACATAGTCTAATGCTCACTGATGAAATGCACACGTTCAGCTGATTCACTTGAATCACTTGAATTCTGAACGTCAATTGAGTTTTTTGTGATTACTTACTGTTGTGCACCTGTTGTTAATTCATTTTGGTTTTGTCTCGTTTTTCTGTTTCTCTCTGCAGAGATTCGTGAGGCATTCCGAGTTCTAGACAGGGATGGGAATGGATTCATTTCAAAGCAGGAGCTGGGTATGGCCATGCGCTCTCTGGGGTACATGCCCAGTGAGGTGGAGCTGGCTATTATCATGCAGAGACTGGATATGGATGGTGAGTCACTCTCTTTCTACATCTTACTTATTCTATGGTTCATTCTGAGCTAGCACCATTCACACAAACAAAAGAGCGTCTGCCTTCTGATCATCTGTAAAAACAGCTTTACAGTCTGTCACAGACCCCTTCCAATCCTTGCACTGGAGACATGTATGACCTTCTGAACAGTTCATGCTGAAGCAAAAATAGAATTGAAGAATTTATCCAGCACATGGGGCTGTAGATAGATGAATTCTGTGAGGTGAATTCTGAGAAACCTTCGTCTTTGTGTGTGTGTGCGTGTGCGTGTGCGTGCGCGTCCAGCTCCGGGAGTACTTCAAGGTCAGACCAGTTGACTGAATGATTAGAGAACATGCATTAATCTAGCTAATCAACATTTTTTTTGCAAGTATGGTGTTTAATGAAACTCACACTATGAAGTGGTCTGGGGAGATCTTTTACACCTCATAATATGAATTTTATTAGTTTATGGTCAGTGTCACATCTATAATACCATTCTAACATAAAGTAAAATAAAATGTCTTTTTCAAAATATATTTTACCATAAAGACTTCTGCATAGCTTTGCTGTGTCAGCTTTAAGCACAGTCATATGACTAGTTTGGCACATTTAAGCTTTTTGTCTGCTAATCAAAAATATGTTCTCTAGTCAGGGGTGCACTTAACTGGTGCACATGCGTGGTAAAAATAAACGATGCACAGCAGAAAACGTGGAGGGAGGTGTACCAACATTTTTGGGGACAGGGACACGTTTACTTACTGGAGTGGGATTTTTATCCATATCTGGTAAGATAGCAATTATGATGATAAGTGTGTTCATTAATTATTAGGGGTGCAACGGATCGCAGTTGATCCGTGATACGTATGGACCAGGTCCCATGGTTCGGCACGCATGTGATTCGCAGATTAACTGCTATGTTTAACCATCATAGAGTAGAAGTTTATAATTTGGACATGTTTTGTCTCGCCAATTTACACATTCAAACAATTTTAAAAATGGAAGAAGAGGCGAAAATCTGGACTCACACGGTGTTATCTGTGCGCACAGCCTCACACAACCAAATCGTGCGCACGCAGAGAGAGAGAGAGTCTCGAACAATGACAGGGCTCGAACAACGAATTAATTTCTCTTTCGCGTTTACTTGCACTTGAACTGACACATACACACAAAATTATGTCAAAATACCTGTCTCGGCAAGTATTCTCTCAATTATGTCATAAGTGAACAGTTGAGTAAGAAACCAGATATGTGTCCGTATATTCGGTCCATGCATTAGGTCTAAAAGTGACAGCAGCCTAATATTCCTGCTGTTGTCTGTGTCATTAATGTTAATAAAATTAAAAAAAATCATCATCTACCATGTTTGAGAGAAAAAAAGATCAGTCAGGAGGAAAGTGATGACAACAGCTTTTAGGATGAGTGTGCCGCGTAAAGTGAGTCCCAAGCAGCATCTTCAGGTGCTCCCTTGAGAACAAGACCAAAAAAGTTATGTGCAGTATCCAGTGCTGTACAGAATGCATATATGAATGTACATCTTTATTGTATTTCAGTAATAAAAGATTCAGTGGCCAAGTAGAGAGGAGGTTTTGAAGCAAGTGGTTACACTAGGATGATAACAGCTCTCTCTGACTTATCACTCTAAGTTCCACTCGCTCTCAGCTGGTGTTTAATTCCTTTTGTACATCTCAGATCAGTCTCTTTCTTTTTCTTTTTCAGGAAGGATTGAGAGTGGAAGTTTGTGAGCTGTTATGTATGCTCACATTTGCTCACATGCCATAGATATTTTCTGGTGTTAAGGACAAGCTCAAGAGCATGCACCTTAAGAGATCATTAATTTTAAATTATGAATGAAAAGAGTATTTATTAAAAGTAGTATTAGAAGCTGCAAGTTGATCTGAATTTTAATTAGCCTGGCCCATCATATTTACTTTATTAAAGTAAACTGCGCAAGAAACACTGGGAGATGAAATGTGAATAGAAAAATATAATTGTCGGTTTAAAATTGTAATCAACAAACTCGAATATATCAGATCTGTAGCCTAATTACTTAGTTCAAAGACCCTGATTTCATGGTTTCATTTAGCTGAGCAGCACCAATAAAAAACACATAATAAATTAATCTCATAGCAGGGTAGATCCTATCAGATTACAATTATTTCTTCTATTCTTGAACTTTGTCCTCACCAGCTGCAATGTAAAAAGTTTCCAGCGACAAGCAATTTGTCTTGTCCTGATTGAACGTGAGATTGCTGTGCAACGTGACACAATTTCAACTAGTCAGAGCACTAGAAGACTGGTTAGGACGAAAACTCAGAATGGATGTGAGATCATTTATAACTTTTTGCTTTATAGTGTTGCATCTGGTTAGGACACAATGTTACTGTTTCTGTTTGTGTTGCATTAAAAACTGCTTCAGTGATCTAGCAATGTATCTACACTGAACAAAATTATAAAAGCAAAACTTTTGTTTTTGCCCCCATTTTTCATGAGCTGAACTCAAATATTTTTTCTATGTACAAAAAAGGCCTATTTCTCTCAAATATTGTTCACAAATCTGTCTAAATCTGTGTTAGTGAGCAATTCTCCTTTGCCGAGATAATACATCCACCTCACAGGTGTGGCATATCAAGATGCTGATTGGACAGCATGATTTTTGCACAGGTGTGCCTTAGGCTAGCCACAATAAAAGGCCACTCTAAAATGTGCAGTTTTATCACACAGCACAATGGCACATATGTCGCAAGTTTTGCAAATTTTACTGTTTAATGTTATCTTTTAGTATTATTTTTCTTTATTCATTTTCATAATTATTTCATAATGTATTTTGTGAAGTCAGAGTATGTTGTACATGTTTGCTGAGCAGAGATATGGGATGAGCTATATTTTGCTTAGAGGTATGTGTGCAATGTAACACGTTCACTGAGCAGAGATGTTCCAGTGATCATGATACATTAAATGTGTACATGTTCTTTACAAGGAAAGGAATGTTTCAACTGATGTAAATGTACCACTAATGTATACACAGAGGGATAGTGGATTGTACCATGTGTAAGCATGAGGTATACATTTCATTTTTAAAGATAAGCAACATGTTTTTCTACCTTACAAGGAAGTTGTAAGTCCCAAAGTGGTGTATATAATGGCTCGTTTCCACTGAGCAGTACGGTACGGTACAGTACGGTTCGGGTCGGGTCGGGTCAGTAAACCATGATCCAGCTAGCGTTTCCACCGCCAACAGTACCCTACTTGATAGGCGTGGTGTTTGCCGGAAAGAAGCGATCAACGTGATTTTCGCGCGAAGAAGAAAGCGACAAAGTAAACACCAATGGATGGCATACACCAGATCTTGTCCTTGCTTCTCGTCATGTTTGTCACAAGAAGACAAGCGCCGACATTAGGCATTTCTCAATACCAAGTATGTAAAGTTCTCAGCAGAGGGACTCCCGAGGACGCGAGTCCGGTAATTCACCAAATGGAACAGCGCGTTCTGCATGTACATTTTAGGCAACAATAAAACGAAATATGTTATAAAACACCACTCTGCCTCTTTTCGTTTTCATTTAAATAAATTTTAAACATTATAGGCACACAAATGTGGTTCAGGCAATGTATAGACCTGATTATATACATGTTTAACGTTAGCCTATTTATAACAAAACGAAATATAAAACACAACCCTGCATCTTTTCGTTTAAATGTAAAAAAATATTAAACATATTCCAGGCAATATGTGCATTTGTACAAATGTTGCAATAAACAACATTACAGTGATAATCTTGTAATAAAAAATGACAAAACTCAACCCTATCTCTTTTTGTTAAATTTCAGTTCCATCAATAATAGCCATTATAAAAGTATAAGTAAAAGGTAACGTTACAAGAAGCTATACAATAAGAAATAAAGCAAACAATTCAGACAAATTCAGCGCAAGTCTAACGTTAACTTTACAACGGAAAAGTTATAGCCTAAATATATGAAACTTCACTTAGCCCTCAGCCAAAACGATTGGCCAGGGAACGAATTATCGATTCACGAGACCAAAGATCACCCGTTAGATATACACAAGACGAATTACCACTAGCTGCTACAGAGTCAGCGGCAAACGTCAGAACGACTAGCCGAGGAAAGGCTGTTCCAGGTGGGGAACATGAGCGCCGAGCGCCCGGTGATCGCCTAGAATGGATCAAATTATCATAAATCATTATAAATAAACCGCAGATTTGAGCTTTAAACAACTACATTCTCGCCTCAAAAACTCTTAAACTACATTTCGTGAAAGAATAACCGTAGTATTATATTCCAACTGTACATTAAAAAATGGCGCTTCTTATGTTGCCATTCCCCTCGCGCCATTCCCTAGCTCCACCCTTTAGTACCGTACCACTGTGCTAGGTACCCCAACGGAAGGGTACCCAAAAAGTGGTACGGTACGGTTCGGCTTTTTGGTACCATTCACAACTTTTGACAGTGGAAACGCAAATAATTGCGTACCGTACCGAACTGTACCGTACCGTACCGCTCAGTGGAAACGAGCCATAAGTTAAATTTTACTGTACCACCCCAGAGAAACAAAGGCATGACAGGGTGAGAGGAAGGAGAAATAGAGGCATGAAGGGGTGGGGGAGGAGAAACCCAGAGAAACCATTACAGCTGGCATGATGGGGTGAGAGGATAAAGAAATGGGGAACAGAGAAATCTGGAATGAAGACCTCCTCGTCTGTAGCCTTATTCTTATATGTCTGTTTCTCTCTGTCTGACACATGATACATAATAAATAGAGATCTTTTGGTAAAGTAACTGGTGTAGCATCCATGATTCAACAATAATGGGGAAAGCATGATTTTCAAATCTACTGGTAGCGTGCAATTTGCATACTGACTGCAGGAATTTCCACCAGAGCTGTTGCCCGTGAATTGAATGTTCATTTCTCTACTATAAGTCGTCTCCAAAGGCATTTCAGAGAATTTGGCAGTACATCCAACCGGCCTCACAACCGCAGACCATGTGTAACCACACCATCCCAGGATCTCCACATCCAGCATCTTCACCTCCAAGATCGTCTGAGACCAGCCACCCGGCTGCTGCATAACCAAAGAATTTCTGCTCAAACTGTCAAAAACCGCCCCAGGGAAGCTCATCTGCTTGCTCGTCGTCCTCATCGGGGTTTTGACCTGACTGCAGTTCGTCGTCGTCACAGACTTGAGTGGGCAAATGCTCACATTCGATGGCGTCTGGCACTTTGGAGAGGTGTTCTCTTTTCGGATGAATCTCGGTTTTCACTGTACAGGGCAGACAAGGTGTATGGCATCGTGTGGGTGAGCGGTTTCCTGATGTCAACTTTGTGGATCAAGTGGCCCATGGTGGAGTTGGGGTTATGGTATGGGCAGGCGTATGTTATGGACAACGAACACAGGTGTGTTTTATTGATGGCATTTTGAATGCACAGAGAGTCTTTTACGAGATCGTGAGGCCCATTGTTGTGCCATTCATCCACGACCATCACCTCATGTTGCAGCATGATAAGGCACGGCCCCATGTTGCAAAGATCTGTACACAATTCCTGGGAGCTGAAAACATCCCAGTTATTGCATGGCCAGCATACTCACCGGACATGTCACCCATTATCTCGGCAAAGGAGAAGTGCTCACTAACCCAGATTTAGACAGATGTGAGTGACCAATATTTGAGAGAAATAGGCCTTTTGTGTTCACATTAAAAGTCTTAGATATTTGAGTTCAGCTCATGAAAAATCAGTGGGGGCAAAAACAAAAGTGTTGCTTTTATAATTTTGTTCAGTGTATATATACAGATTAACCAATAATGCTAAAATAATAATGCTAAATAATGCTAAATAATGCTAAAACAAAAATCAGTCACTTTATATGCTAAAGTGAATTAAGAAATCATAACATTGTAATGTACAGTATGGAAAATGGATAATCATTCTAAGATCTGATTAAGATGACATTTTGAAGCAGTGTTATTAAATTATTAGTGTTTTAAAGATAACCTTTAAGTGAGCGCGAGATGACAGCAGAAGCAATACATTTGTAAAATTAAAGGGAATGATAATGCACAATTGAATATCCTGCATCTGAAGATATTTTTTCAATGTGGGTGAATATGATCAATAAACAAAAATAAAAAAAAATAATAAATAAAAAAAATAATAAATAAAAAAAATAAATATATATATCTCATTTCAACTGATAAGCATCATGGTACAGATATGTAAGATCCCTTTGTTTTACTTAAACTTGTTGAGGTTCTTTTTTTAAATTCTCTCTAATTCTAATCCGAATGTTCCCTTCTTGATGCAGGTGATGGACAGGTGGACTTTGATGAATTTATGACAATACTGGGACCTAAACTTGTTTCTTCTGAAACCAGAGAGGGCTTCTTAGGCAGCACTATAGACAGCATATTCTGGCAGGTATGGAAAACATTTCTTTCTATATTTCGGAGTTCTCTTCTTCATTGTTTGCACATGCATTTGTGTTCTGAGCATATGGATAAGATTACGGGTCACGCTCTTCCCTCTCCCTCCGTCCCGTGACGATTGGTAAATGTGATTCTTCCCAGATTGCGGGCTTCAAAGTGAGCAGGCAGATCTGTTCATTTCAAAGTGAACATTCGTTCATATAGTGAGGAAATACCAGTTTCACTTCCAAGAGATTTCTGTGAGTGTCGAGGAAGGCATATTAATTGAAAGATTTGCCACTTAAAAGGGAAGTATAGATCTGAATTAGTCATCACAGGCATTTGGGCATCCTTTTTTCACTTTCTCTTTCTTTAGGTCTTCATCTCTGCTTTTTTTTAAATAAGAATTTAGACCTTAAAAATAGCTGACTTCCTGTCTTGAAGGAGCAGTGTTGAGTTTATATTTGCATGTTTATGTGTAGCATCTTTCCCTCACAGAGGAAGCAGAGCGGTGTGTGTAGGAGGGAGTAACAGCAAGGTCACAGACACTGGTTGTCTAGAAGGTGATTTAAATGCTCATCTCAACACACCTTTAGTGGGATACAGTGACTCATAACTGCAACGATAATCCATGTCATCACACCAGCATACCAAACACCCTCTCCCTCTCTGATGTTATTATGAGGCCAATACAAGGCTAATAATGGCACAATGACAAAACCTCCTGGGAAATATTGTGTTTTGACAGAGCGGCTGTTATTGAAATAATTTTACTTTTGCATTGTTAAAAAAAAATTCAAATAAAGTCTGTTATTTTAAACTTTCTATTCACCAAAGAATTATTAAAATGATTTTAAAGGTAGTAAAGACATCGCTAAAATAGTCCATGTGACTACAGTGGTTAAAACCTAATTTTATAAAGGGACGAAAATACTTTCTGTCCGCAAAAACAAACAAAAACAAAAATAGCGACTTTATTCAACAATTTCTTCTCACGTAGTAAATACAGTAGCTGAGTTTCCATCCAAACGTGAAGCGAATCTTTTCAAAGTTTGCAAAAAACAACAACAAAAAAATGAATGCGAATTAGGTGCGTTTCCATCAAGTTGTTTGAGCGGATGATGGTGAGATTGCTAACCTAGTAACCTACAGTAAATAAAAACACCATCAACGTAAACGGTAGTGATGTGTCGTTAGCGAATGAGTCGGCTCCTTTAAGTGAACGGTGAGAGTTGGTTCCCGTCTGAGAGTCGTTTTCCCTTTTTGTATATTAACACAAGACAGAATAACATGATTATCCTTTTGTTACACTGCTCAGCCACACGTCAAGTAGTCACTTGCTGAACGTTATTTTAATGTGTATGTGTGTGCGATCACGTGTGATGACATTACCCCGGTGCTCTTGATTCGTCGCACGCATATACAATATGCTACACATTAACATCACATACAGTGTGCGTGTGGTGAAAAGATCATCCTGCAAAGTAGCATTTGGATGCATTTTAATAAGACAACAAAGGCAGGATGTAGAATTTGTATGGAATGGTTTTATTTTGGATAGTTCAATTTAAATAAAATGTTCAATACATCTGTAATAGTGTTTTATGGCTTTATATTAGCCCAGTGTTACTCATTGCGCGGCTCGCCAAGCTTTCATTTGTGGCTCGCATGGCGGTAAATAATACAGTGAAATGATCAAGCAGTCACTACAGATATTTAATAAAAACATTTAAAAAGAAGTAGGACTATAACATAACCTCAAAGTGTCAGCTCTATTTTCAAATAATTTTGATCGGATTGAAAGGGGTGGTTTATCGAGAGAACATGTTCACTTGATCGATTGAAAACCGAAACTGAAAGGACGCCGTCCGTCGCGCTGAACGCGCTGTTCTTCTGATGAATGAAGTGTCGTATAAACGGGTGTCACGTCGTTCTATAATTCTCCTTTCACTCAGTATTTGTGAAGTGAAGCAGGACAACGGCTCACCAGTTCTTGTTTCAGATTCTCATCCACAGACGACTGATTTTGGGCATTTTTACTGCGTGATCAATACAAACAGCACGGCATAACGGTTCATCACAGTCTCCAAATTATGACCAGAATTTCATATTAAGTCTGCTGTTTAAAACAAATAAAGAACCAATGTAGGAAAATGTTTATTACGCGACAACAGCGGGAAACTTTGTATATTTGTGCAGTGTGCGAATGTCAAAAAACCTATTCCCAATTTGATACTTTTGACTTATAAAAGTGCACATCATCCCGATCATGCATCATTTCACGATGTTAAGCATTCATGTAAACTACAATACATTCAGATTAATCGAATCACAATGAATTCAGACCGATTGAAACAAAAGTTGTGCATGTAAACATATCCAGTCCCTGCGGAGTTGCCAGTTATGGCGGTATTTCCAGCTCTTAACGCCGCATGTGCTCTTGGATGATTAGATACATGAGGGGCTAATGTAGAAAAAAATAACTTAATGTCATTCTGGGATGAATCTATTCTGGAAATCTACATAATTGACTTCTTACAAAAACATTTAAAAAATGTTACTGTCCCAAAACTTTTGAACGGCAGTATATATCAAATAATTTCATTAATGTCAGGGTTATGTTTAGTTCTGTTCAGTTTGATTGTCGTTTATGTTGAAGTGGTTGTGATTCAATTCTAAAGTGATCTTACGTTTTTGGACTTAATCATTAGACTGTTTTGTTGATATCTCCTTCGTCATAATGTGCTTTACTACAGCTACCCATTAGAATTACAAGTTGTTTTAATAAAATGTATTTAAAATATATAAAAAATGACTACAAAATGATTGTCTACTAATTTTAGTAATAATAAAAAACAAGTATTAATAATAAATAACTTAATGATTTAAAAACAATAGATACATTAAAGATTTAAATGAGGATTTCTCAATTTAGGGTACAGTACAACATTACAACAAGTCTACTCTTATCTTATGATTTCAATGTTAAGTGCATCTTTGCAGGCATTACTTGTAAGATTCCTGTCAAATATATTACAAGCTATTTGCATCATAACCTGCTCTAATAGCTAAATATTAACACACCATGTCTTTGACATTGAGGTATGGTTGTGCTGGTCTTTATGTAAAGTTTCACACACAGTGCATTGGAGTCAGACCTATCCCACCACTTGGAGCCAGACTTATCCCACCAAAAGTGATTTATTTTTAAATCTGAGCTGTAGATTTGAAGTCATACACCAGCCAGAAGAAAGTTAGCTCTTATCGAATTTGCATGCTGACTAGAACAGTTTTTATCCCAAGAACCTCGAGGCCTTTGTGTAACATGAAAGACTGAGCACTTATTAGTGGGGGGCGTTTAAAAATGTTCTTAACAAGATTATCAATGGGGATGTCAGAGACAAGAACTACAGGCAATCATGGATTATTAGGAACACATTGGCATTTACAAGCTTGTTTTCCCCACCCCGAGGAGTACAAACCTGAGGGGTGTATGTAGAGTTGCTGCCAACAGCCCATTTTTGACAGTGGAAATGATTTGAGACAAACACAGTCAGCATTAACCAGTCTCACTAGCAACACATTCTAGCCGTCTGTGATGTATAATTCACATGTATTTTTGTCTATTGTTTTACTATTATTTCCATCAACATCACCTGCTTTAAATTATGAAGATTACCTCTAATGTCTTTCATTACATTACAAGCACATTTTAATATATAGAATCTATAATCTGTAGAATTTTAACATGTATAGGTGTCTTTTCTGTATACACTACCATTCAATGGTTTGAGGATAGTAATATAGCCTATTCTTTTAATGTTTTTGAAAGAAATCTCTTATGCACATCAAGCCTGCATTTATTTACTGTATTACAGTAAAAACATAAATATTGTGAAAAACGATTACAATATTTATATTATTTTATTAATTCATTAATTTGCTTTAAAGGCAAATAAATTGTTCAATTGTGATTAACTAAACTGAATGAGTAAGTGTCACGCAAATCACATTTCCAATCACATATGGTTTCCAATTGTATCTTGTATAATTCAGTTTTGACATCTCGATTCATTAATATCTGATAACAAAATTATCTGAGTAGAAGATAAAAAATCTCAGCAAATGTAAAACTTACTTGATGTTGTATGCAATGCCCAAAATCATGAAACTTCTATGGCTCATGAATATTAATTAGGTAATTTCAGACCAAGCTAATTATTATTCATGGTCTTTTCTCCCTATAGACTTTGAGCCGGCCAAATAGTTTACAAACAACATGTAAACATGTCCAAAAATATAAATTAAAAAAATTAAGTGGATAGTATTTAGTCTGTAAGTTGATTGGGCTATAATGTCCTGAAAGCATGGTGTCCTCATGGATTAATTGGTTGGTTTAGAATCAGCCAGTGTTATTTTGCCCTCTGTGTAGTATTCATGTGAGCAATGGACAATACTCCTGTCTCTTTTCTGAAATATGAGAGATATTTTTTAGACAGATAAGATGACAGAAAGTTGAAGGAGTGGGTGTATAAACTGACAGAACGGAAAGAGATCGAGAGAGAGAGAGAAACTAAGAGAAATATGAAAAATGCAGTGAGCCAAAATTAAAGGAGCTTTCGGGAGTATCCCCAACAGTCACCACAGCGTTAGGAAGTGTCTCTTTTTTTTCCAACTCGCCACAGCTGACAACTCAATTAAGCCGTAAATCAGCCTGGCACTGTCCTCCTCCATGTCCAGCCCAGATGAATCACACCAGCATCTCTCTACTAGTGTCTGCTTGTTTAGCCAGCGGCATTAATGCTATCGAGCCATAGTTGTCTGATAGTACTAAAACCCTCTGTCCATGCATTTAGACAAAGGCAGCATGACAAACTCAGCAGGACTGGAAGCACAAATATTCACTTTTTTAGAGCCATATTTGCTGACAAGTGTACAAGGGAGATTACCACTATAGGCAGTGAATTTAAAATACTGCAAGCTGTCAAAGTCACACATTAGCTGTAACCACCAATTTATTTATATATATACGTATACAGTGCATTCAGAAAGTACTTGAGGTGCTGTGAATACTTTCCGGATGCACTGTATATGATTTTTTAAAATGTTTTTGAAGAAAGTCTCTTAGTTTTATTAAAAATTAAATAACTCTTTTCTATCTTAATATTTTAAAATGTAGTTTATTCCTGTGATGGGCAAAGCTGAATTTTCAGCATCATTACTCCATGGCAGAGTCACATGATCCTTACAAAATCATTCTAATATGCTGTTTGCTGCTTAAGAAACAAAACATTTTTAAGGAATAGAAATGAACAGCATTTTTTTTTTTAAATAGAATGAGTCCTTTTTGAATAAAAGTATTAATTTCTTTCATTTGTATATTTCTATTTTAGGGATGTGACGGTGAGGAAATTTTCCCACCGGATAATCGCTGTGTGACAACAATGGTAATATCGGTATCACCGGGGGCCGGGGCGTTGGAGTTTTTCACTTTTTTGCACCTGGCTTTTAAATCGCTAATGCAAAAGTGAAAATAAAATGCGCACGGCCGCACAGGCATTCATAGCGGTGCGTTTTTCAATTAATTCCTGTGGAAGTTTAACAGGAATTCACACTCGCTTCGTGCCAGTTGACACGCACCATTGTGATGCCTGTGTGCATTTTACTTTCGCTTTTGAATTGTCGCCAATTCAGGGGCGGCAGTTGCTAAAATGGTGGGTTCATTGTTATTCTTAATGAAAAACACAAAACATTACAATGACAAACTCGTTTAAATAGGCACTATTACATTTCACTTTGAAACCAAGTTTTTCACCGTCTTTTTGTCAGTCAAGAGTGAGGCGAAGTGGGCGAAGTGAGGTGAAATCTTACTCGTGCTGTGACTTTTGTTCAGCACACACTGAATTGAGCAGCCACATTGAGTTTTTAATTGTTGTCTATTCTCTAACTGAACTAAATTATTTTTATTACTATAAAAAAATCTAAACGATGGTGGGGGCAGTGCTGCGGTGGGCAACATCAACTATCGCAGCAAGCCGTATACGTTACATGGCATTGTTTACAAGTTGTTTAACTGACGTCTTTCCACGGTTGAAACACTGATTGAGCGATTTCATGTGACATGACATGGATTTCGATAAGTTGTTCTCTATCTTTTAACTCCCTTTTAGATGCTCATTCATGTTTATTTTGCGCTGTAACTGGTATTATTAATGCGGAAGAGAAGATCTCTTGAGCTGCGCCAGAGCGATCTCACACCACAGCGCCAAAACGATATTTATGTTTTTGAATATCTTAATAAAATCGACGTAATTTGAAATTTGAGACTTTATTTCATATCAATAGTAACAAAACTCAAAGATTATTGCGATTTATTGGATGGGATGCGCGCTACAATTTTCCATTTATTCATCAAATAAAAACAGGCTGACTAATCGATTTTTGGGATTTAAGAATCGATATTGGATCGTAAAAATGAGAATCGATTAATATTAAGAAATCGATATTTTTTACCCAGCCCCAATATTTATATCATACACAAAAACAGGAAACATGTACCACTAACCTAAAGTAACACTGCAATCACATTTCTATTCCGAAAGAGTGGTTTTTTTTTAACAGCAATGTTCAGTTACGCTCACCTGCCACTTTATTAGATATTACCTGTTCAACTGCTCGTTAGCGCAAATATCTAATCAGCAAATCACATGGCAGCAACTCACTGCTTTTAAGCATGTAGACATGGTCAAGACGATCTGCTGAAGTTCAAACTGAACATCAGAATGGGGAAAAAAGGTGATTTAAATTATCTTTGTAGTGTTCACGCCATGTCGTAATTACCGTAATTTCAAGATGACAACACATGATGTACTCTGAGCTGTTTACTGTTCATTAAATGTAAATTAATCTGCAGTGGTCAGGTGGTACAGCTGTCAGCTTAAAAGTTTTAATTATGAGTTCTACTAGGACGTGAACACTTTTAACAAGTTGAAATCTCATATTTACGGTAATTATGAATTACGTGAATGCACCTTTTGAACGTGACATGGGATTTTCTCACACAGCCATCTCTAGGGTTTACAGAGAATGGTGTGAAAAAGAGAAAACAGCTAGTGAGCAGCAGTTCTGTGGGCGAAAATGCCTCGTTGATGCCAGAGGTCAGAGAATGGCCAGACTGGTTCCAGCTGACAGAAAGGCAACAGTAAGTTATATAATCACTTGTTACAACCGAGGTCTGCAGAAGAGCATCTCTGTACACACAACACGTTAAACCTTGAAGCAGGTGGGCTACAGCAGCAGAATATCACACCAGTGCTACTCCTGTAAGCTAAGTCTACAATTCGCACAGGCTCACTAAAATTTGACAATAGAAAAACATTGCCTGGTCTGATGAATCTCTATTTCTGCTGCAACATTAATATGGTAGGTTCAGAACTTGGCGTAAAAAAAACATGAAAGCATGGATCAATCCTGCCTTATATCAAGGGTTCAGGCTGGTGGTTTAACGGTGTGGGGATATTTTCTTGCCACAGACAGACAGACAGACAGACAGACAGACAGACAGACAGACAGACAGATAGAAAGACAGACAGATAGATAGACAGATAGATAGACAGACAGACAGATAGATAGACAGACAGACAGATAGATAGACAGATAGATAGATAGACCGATAGATAGATAGGCCGATAGATAGATAGATAGATAGATAGATAGATAGATAGATAGATAGATAGATAGATAGATAGATAGATAGATAGACACGTAGTAGCTTTAGTGGCTATAGTTTGCTATAGTGACTTTTTGTAGTCATAATGGGTGTTGTTTCTAAAGCTGGATGAATCTGACTGTTTGGGCTGCACAACTGGGCATAGCTTTTTCAAAATCTGATTACAGAAGAAATGCATTGCTGGTAAAATAAAAAATTTGAATTCAACAAGGAATCTGTTTTTTGTGGCTAAAAATGAACATTCTGGGGGAAAGCATTTGAATATAAAGTGCAGCAGGGCATTATATATCATTTCATGAACAAGATGAATGACTGTCAATGTGTGGATCACTCAGAAGGCAGACAATTTCTGACACCGTTTTCCAAGCATAATTTTTCTGTAATATAGCTGCATGTGGACAGAAATCGCTCATGGCAATGCTATCCTCTCCATCTTGCATTCACTTACCAACAGTAACTCACACATGTGCTTCCATTTCTTCACTCCCATTGGCAGTCGCTGCTTATTTGCAAAAAGTGAAACTTTTCTCAACTTTGTTCCATTGCTGGACATGCCCATGATTGCTTCGGGTCGCCTTAAATCATAAAGTTCTGATTATTGTATCACTGCATATGGCTGTATGTTAAGACAACTCTTAGAGAAGAGAAATGTGAATGTACATTGGTTAATGGCACCTGTTTTCTGCTTGTAACTCTCGGCTGCTGGTCTGCAATTATCCTGTCGATTTCCTTCTATCCTCTAGGACACTTCAGCTAATGGGAAGAGGATTAAAGTAGGACAGATGCATTGCTTTGTTCACACTGGCAGTCATTAACATGATGTGATAACAATCAGGCCCACGAGCAGATGGGTCCTAACTATGTCAAATGTCACATGTGGAGACTGTGACAGAGACACTGCATTAGTTATGTCTTAGACCTCGTAATTCGCTCATCACCCTTGTCGATTTTGATTGTGCAAGTGTTTTTGGTTTATGACTGATGAGTACTGAATGCATACATGCAAATCTAGATTGTGTGTGTGTGTGTGTGTGTGTGTGTGTGTGTGTGTGTGTGTGTGTGTGTGTGTGTGTGTGTGTGTGTGTGTGTGTGTGTGTGTGTGTGTGTGTGTGATATGATCATACTAGACTCTGAACAGTGACATTTAAACCAATATTTAGCCAGGTCATGGTGCAAGTAGTTAATCTACTATAGCTGCTAATAGAGTAAGTTGAGATAATATTGGCCCAGGGTTTGTGGGGCTGAATGAAAATGAGTTCATGTGAAGTAATGGATGGCTGATGAACCCCAGACCCTCTGTTACAATCATCCTGCTCCCAAACGCACTCTTCACGCCCAAATGCCATCTGTTCAGTTCACACTTCCCAAAGAGACAGTTGCAGAACTGGCAGCTGAATTACAGGCTGTTAGTGCCTTGAAAATTATTTCACAGAAGACCGTTATATGTGTGTGTTTGTGTATGTTCTAGTAGTTCAAGGGTATACATCAAGGTATAGTGGAGGCATATCACTGCAGTTCCTCTAACAATTTTTCAGTGCTTTTTTAGCACACAGTAATAAGATGATAGAGTCTCTTATAAGACACCACAGACGGTCCTCGCTGATGTCTTGATGGAGTGATATAGTATCGATTGGCAGACTGTTTGAGAGATTCTGAATCATCTTGACTTGATTAAGGATCAGCTTACTTGAATACATCTGTGGCTTTGAGGGGCCATTGAAAAAAAATACCCAGATAAAAGCAGCAGATAAAAACAATCAATTTAACATGTTAGTTTAATTCAGTCAGTTATTTTGAAAATTAACACATTTTATCTATATTCCAGATTGAGAAATGAGAAAAAAATCCTTACATACAATATAAGCAATTTGCACTGAAGTACAAGCAGAAGTGAAGTTATTAAACATATTTTCAGGAGGAGTACACCCCATATAATTTTCGAATTAATACCAGGATATAAAAGAAGCTTCTTACTACTTCGGCTGGATCCCAAATGGCACACTCCGGCCTTGTGGACCTCCTTTGAGTTCACACTTGGTGACGTCAGGAAGTGCAGGCCTAAGGGGCGCTGGCCTTGAGTCCACGCGAGAGTGTATTTTGGGACAGGCTTGATGATTCATCCCACCGAAAGTCAAACTCCTCCCCTCATTTATCTGATTGGGCGTTTGCAATGATTCCTAGGTAGGTAACTTGTGTGGAGGGTGTGAAAGTGCGGGCTTCGCCGGAGTCCACTCGCGAGCACACTTCTTAGCGCTGAAATGGTGAATGGGGCAGCCTACGGACTCGTACACTTGCCGAGCACGCGCAATTTAAGGCCACGAGACCGCAAGTCCACATGAAGTGTGTCATTTGGGATCCAGCCTTCCTGGCATCAGTTCTTTCGGCATTTGGCCCGCCCCAATCCGGTATCATGTCCAACTTTCAGGAAATTTAGCTTTTTTCCTTCTATGAGACAAACTTGTCCTTCCCCAAACTGAAGCTCAGAAGCAAATCATCACACGAACCAGGGCGTCTTACCTTCAACCCTCCACAGCCTTAGACTATCCAAACCACTATTTCCTCGTCCACCACTCATCCCAGCCCGCAGTCTACCGTGGTCTTAGGCCACCCCAATTGTGATTTTCACCCTCATCAACAGGTTCGCTAAGTCAACGGTCTTGAAATTTGAGTTCACTGGGGTATTTTCTAGCCATTTTTTTATCTGGCCTCAAACAAGCCCATCTAATCCTTGCCTCTCTTTAAGCTACTTACACGCCATCCAAAGACATAGTTGTCACCTCATGTTAACCCAAATTTACCCTAAATCGCAGTGTGAGCTCTCCCATCCGGATCCCACACCGGCCTCCCATTCGAATGCAGTGTGAGATTTGCATTATATACAATGGGCTCTCCTGTTAAAATCGCAGTGTGGGCCCTCCTGTTCTAAAGCAGTGAGAGCTTACTGTTCGGATGCAGTACAGCTCCCCCCTTTCAAATTGCAGTGTGATCTCTCGAGTTTCTTATCATGGGGTATTTCCTTTCGGATTACAGTAGGGGTTTACAGTAAGTATTACAGTCAGAGTAGGGGTGTAACCCCTGCATCCTGGCCAAATTTGCCCCTTGACCTCTGTCAATCATGGCCTCCTAATCACCCCCTTGTCATGATTGGCTTCATCACAGTCTCCTCTCCACCAATAAGCTGGTGTGTGGTGGGTGTTCTGGAGCACTATGGCTGCCGTCGCATCATACATGCACATTGGTGGTGGTTGAGGAGATTCCCCCTTCCATATGTGAAGAACTTTGAGTACCAAGAAAAGTGCTATATAAGTGTAATGAATTATTAATTATTATTAATTATTATTATTATTATTATTTTACAGTGTGAAGCCTCCATACGCCTGCAGGGGATGGGCCCTCGCACACTCATTGTTCAGGCCCTCACGTCAGGAGGCAATGGGAATACCAAGCGAGTTATTTTATGGTTTCCTTTTCCGCTATCTTCAGGGGCACAATTTGGCTGGGCTGTTCTTCCCAGGTTAGAAGCACCTGCCCCTTCTGCGAGATTGGCGAGCCTCACATTCTGTAATTCCTAGACTCCATGTTGTGGATGCAGCGGCGGGAATCTCTACAACCGCAGCAGCAAACCTCCAGTCTGCAGACAACTCCCGCAAGAGCTAGATACTACCACTGCAGTGCCCTGCAATGACTCCCATTAATAGTATTCCTTTCAATTTAACTTGTTCACCAAGTGTTTTGGGGGGCCTCTCGGACTGCTGAGCTGATTGCATGTGCCAAATTTCACTCAAATAGCTTTGAGCATTTCGATCTGGTAAATCCTGCTTGCTGTCTGAATTTTACTTTGCAATTTTGGAGGGCAAATTGGAGCTCGGTTAGAATGTAGAAAACAGCCAAAACTGTTCTCCATATATGCCAAAATTATATAGGCACACAAACTCGTGAAGTGAGGTTATTAAACGTAATTTCGGGAGAGGTATACCCATCTAATCTTCTAATTAATTCCAGGATATAAAAGCAGCCTTTTCTTCCTGGCGTCTTTTTATTTCGGCATCCCTCCGCCTCCCCTTCTCCTGTATGTATTTTGTAGTAGTCCATAGTAATATAATATAATGTAATGTAATTTAATAGTCATATTAAGATGAAATATAACTTAAAGCTCCAGTAGGTAACTTTTGTAAACAAATATTTGTTAAAACTGTCATTATGTCCTGACAGTAGAATATGAGACAGATAATCTGTGAAAAAATCAAGCTCCTCTGGCTCCTCCCTGTGGTCCTATTGCCATTTGCAGAAATACACCGCTCCCGGTCAGAAACAACCAATCAGAGCCAGGAGGAATGTCTTAGCAGTGTCAATCACGCTCGTGTATGCGCTGATCACCCCTCTCTTGCACAGCGCGAGCGCGTACCGTCGTTGGTGACTCTCCTATTCGAACTAGTTCATCCAAATGAACGAATCTTTTTTCGAGTCATTTCGTTCATTCAATGAACGAAATGACTCGGAAAAAAGATTTGTTCATTTTGAACGAGTCTTTTTTGGAGTCATTTTGTTCGTTCAACAAACGAAATGACTCGAAAAAAGATTTGTTCATTTTGATGAACGAGTTCGAACAGGATCACGAACGTGCATCACAGAACAGAGCAGGGCGAGCATTTGTGCTTATAAAACTTATAGTTTTTTATTTATTTTTGAAATGACCGATCGTTTTGCTAGATAAGACCCTTATTCATCGTCTGGTATCGTTTAAAGCCCTTTGAAGCTGCACTGAAACTGTCATTTGGTCCTTGAAACGTTTGTGTCCTATTGAAGTCCATTATATGGAGAAAAAGCCTGGAATGTTTCAATCAAAAACCTTAATTTCTTTTCGACTGAAGAAAGAAAGACATGGAGATCTTGTATGACATGGGGGTGAGTAAATTATCATCAGATTTTTTTTTTAAAGTGAACTAATCCTTTAACGTTATCTTACTAGCTATTTATAACTTATAGAAAGAGTGCAACGTTATAAAGTTACATGTATTGCAAAATACATAATGATTTGAGGACCAAGTTTGTAGTCAAAGTATGGGCAGGCCATAGTCAATGTAAAGCATATCGTTGATGTTTCGTCCCTATTAGTGAATGTTCCATAACTGTTTATAATCCGCCGTCATCGGTGGTCCTGCTTACTAGCCTGCGCGATCACGGCAGGCTCCGCTGTGGGGGAGGAGCTGTGGAGGGAGGGCTGTAGCGCAGCAGAGAGCAAGGGGATTGGACCTGTAAGTTGTGCTTGTTCAAATTTTCAGGCTTAGTCAACATTTTCTCAAAACTCCCTACTGCAGCTTTAACACAATTATAAGGCAGCACAGAAAAAGCGCTTTTTGCATACGTGGTTTCAGTTGTTCCTAAAAGTTTTTCATAAATTTGAAATACATTTTAGTACGAAAGCTTTTAGTGAATCACAATTTGTTTGTGAAAATGTTTGTCATGCACAAATTTGTGCATACGCATGCTTAGAGAGTGAGACCCATTGTTTGTAATTTACTCATCTGCCACAGCATTGTCTTTATTTATTTTTCATTTGATGAGTATTAAGGGCATGCGATTATTGGTATTAAATTTGATTAATCAGTCAGAGTTGCATATAATTCATTTGATACATTTTTAATCGAATGAAAGCCATATAATTTAAAGTTTATGAAAATATTGATTTGACCATTGCAAATACCTTAAGCAGGGCTAATTCACGAGTATTTGGTGCGCTGTCCGATGGGAGGGTTCCGAGCTCGGAATTGGCCCGAACCCAGAGTACTCCCAGGTTGGGATAGGAATAGTTAGAAGTGAGAAGTGAGATATATATATACCTCTTATCTTGCTAATTGAGCTGGTTAACTGAGTGTGCTCCTCCCTTGTTAATTTGGTTAATTGTCTGAACGTGCTCCTCATGAACTTTGTTAATAAAATCTAATTTAGTACAAATTTCACTTCGATGCTGCATCTGTAGTCAGCTGATAAGGTCCTTCACCTTTCACTCCCCACATCAGTGTAGCTTATCTCTCCATATCAGCATTAATATGGCTTTGAGTTATAGAGGGGAGCAGGCAGACAGGAATGGAAAGGAAAAAGAGAGCTCCTATTTCAATGTGACAAATGTGTCTGGATACCTTCAACACGACATTTATCGCCTCATCCCTTGCACAGTGGGTCAACCAGAGACATCAGCCTCTGACAGATTTCTCCATAGCCCATATCCCCCAACGTTCAGATCCGCTTAGCAGTGTGACATGAGAGCTGGCCACAAACCTGACACTTAGCTAACACCAGGTCTGGTTTTGGAGGGGAAGGAAATAGCTAACAGTGAGCTTGAAATATTAAGACACAATTGTTCCAAAACCTAATGAGCTGCCGACAGAGACAGCATTTTAAATCTTCTTAGGCATGTAATGAATAAACACTTTGTATGCAAAATGATCAATGTGAATTCACAACAATTTGGCAATAGTTAACAGGCATTTTACCTCTCTGAATTAGTTCATTATTATGAATTTGTTTGTTCTGTCTTTCTTTGAGAGCTCTACCAAATCATTTCACATAGGTATTTTCATTCTCAAATGAATCATGTACCTGCCATGTAAATGAGGACGTTCACGTAATTGAAACGTTAATCACCTTCTCTGAGCGGTACTTCAGGATTGATGGTCAACGGTGGGAATCAATACATGCTTTTACTGCCGCCACTGCAAAAATAAGTAACACAGTAAGTGTAAATCTGGAATAATCAGAGGCATCTCAAATGCCTGTCAAATCAAACAGATTGCGTGGATTACAGCCAGCAGTTACACACACACACACAAACACAAACACACACACACAAACAGAAGCATTTACTCACACACTGCAGA
Organism: Siphateles boraxobius; assembly: GCF_051911475.1. Taxonomy (NCBI): domain Eukaryota; kingdom Metazoa; phylum Chordata; class Actinopteri; order Cypriniformes; family Leuciscidae; genus Siphateles; species Siphateles boraxobius. Next base: position 8,603,537 of record NW_027508788.1, read on the forward strand.
TCTCCTACAAGATCGCTCCTTTCTTGATGTCATCAATAGTCAAGTCGAATGGAATGTGCAAGAAAAAGAAAATCATGTGACAATATTTTTTTTCTGTGTGAAAGAGTGCAATTTTCTAAAAGTAATTTAATATCCATGCTGTATGGTAGCCTAATGTTTTAGTTACAGCTGTGCTAGCTTTGCAAGTCTGGCAAGAAATACCTCATCTGTTATTTAGTTTAATGATAAAGATATAACATTTTACAAATATGAATACCTATGATATATATACAGGTCCTTCTCAAAAAATTAGCATATTGTGATAAAGTTCATTATTTTCCATAATGTAATGATAAAAATTAAACTTTTACCTGTATATATATATATCATACCCCTTTAAAAAATCAGCTTAGTCATCACAGGAATAAATTACATTTTAAAATATGTAAAAAGAAAATATATATTTTTAAATTGTAATAATATTTCACAATATTACTGTTTGTATTATTATTAGTAGAAGTAGTAATAGTCTTCCCCGCCACCATAGCTCATGGATGCGTCTGTGTGGTGCATAGTAATAGACTCTTACAATGTTCTTTTCAAATCATCTCATTAAAGTCTGCTATGTTACCCTAATTAAAATTTGTTTTCAAGCAGACACTAAGTGCGTGCAATTATGTTTATTGAGAGCTTCAACACCTATGAAACAACTTCCGGTAAATTGCCTCACTTAATGCCATGCAGGATTTGGTCATGTGAAGGGCTAGAACATTAGAACTGATCCTTGAGGTACTACATCAACATCCCTTCTTATCACAACAAGGATTCAATCCCTAGTTTTTATTGCACCATCTTTTTTGGACTAGCTGCTTATAGGTAGCGTACTCTTAGCAAATAAGAGAAAAATAGTCTAATACAAGGAATGCTATGAACGTCATCAAGACAATCAATTCAAGTCTCTTTCATAGTTTTCTTTCAGAGGGAGAGAACAGACCGTGCTGGAATAGAACTGAATTTGCAGTTGAAGGGATCCCATGAGAGTTTATGTCTGGATGGGTGTGAATAGCTGAATGACAGAGATACACGCTCAGTGCTGTCATCTCAATCCTCAGAAGAGACAATCCGAGCTGATAATGTCTCATTGAGGCTTTACGCATGGCTTTGTTTAAGTGACATTCTCTGACAGGCCTCAGTGATAACATCAGATAACCATTGGTTCTGCATCTGAACTGAATCCCCAGGTGCTTCTAAAGGGCACAACAACCATGTGTGTTTGCAAGTGGTCAAGGTTTGGCTGGCTAACATGGTGCAGTTACTACTGGTGCCATAACCACATCATCTGAAGGTGATGTCCTTTCAAAGGTTGCTGTGTATTCTGATGAAAATAATATAAATAAAATTTCATTATATTACAGAATGTAAGAAGATTTAAAGGCTCAGGGAAGGAGGAGACGGAACCCAACAAACAATCAACGTAACTTTAACAAAACAAAGAAGTAAAGCGGCAGCCCCTCATGGACGACTGCTTTAAGTAGTAACTGTAACACTTTATTTCGATAGTCCACTTTAGACATTGAACTAAGTATAATTTACTTCTAAACTTCTTGTCGATTACCATCATTAGAGTATTAGTAGACTATGCTTAATCTCTGCTAACACTTTATTTTGATGGTCCCCCAACAAACATTCTACTGATTATAAGTAACTTTGCATGTCCGTCAACTTATTCTACTAACCCTAACCTATAACAGTCCACTAATACTCTAAAGAGAGTTAGTTGATATGTAGTTACAAATAAAATAGTTAGTTGACATGTTGTTGCAAAGTTACTTAAAGTTAGTCGAATGAAGTGGACTATCAAAATAAAGTGAAACCGTAGCAAGTAATGTGCATAAGTAATATTGACCATCTTTTTTGGTTTTAGTTAATAATAAGTAGTTATGTAATCACTGCATTTACGTGATGCACATTTTATATGCTTGAGCAGCATCAATGAAAACACTTTGGAACGCCCTACGACATTTCAAGACTATAGAAAAAAAGGTGTTTGAGTGGAGGGAATCATGGAGAAGGACACTCTCAGAGATGTAATACATATTTTCTCATACAGCTCAATAATTTATTGACTCTGCCTAGACAGGATAACACCCCCACCACCAAAGCTCATTCAAGGTCTCTGAGAAAACCCTTGACACAGAGTTTGCTGGGAAATTGGAAAAGTTCAAATCTGTCTCTCAGTGATTCTGAATTATTGAACCAGCCCAAATTTGCCTCTTCTTTTTTCTTTTCTTTTTATTCAGCTTTCATCCAGCCAGGGCCGGCCCAGGCCTTTATGGGGCCCTAAGAAAATTTTTATTTGGGGGCCCATGGTGCCGCCATTATGATTGGCTTGATTATTCGCAGACTACAAAACACACCCATTATCAGTTTTATTAGTTGTAGCTGTGTTGCTAACATCAATGTCTGCCTGGCATGTTTTTACCCTTATACAGTTTCAAATTGTAACAGTAGCTAACCCACAAAAGTGGCCAGGTCTTATTTTGCACTTTAATATTCAAAGTCCTAGAGTACTAAGTGGTATACTCAATGTGGTGTAAACATTGTAAACATAAACCAGCAAACCTTCTTTTGTTTAAAAAAAAATGTGCAGAACAATTAACTAAATAACTTTAGATCAGGGGTGTCCAAACTCAGTCCTGGAGGGCCACTGTCCTGCAGAGTTCCTGTCATTATTTACTCACTCTCCATGTATGAACTTCTTTCTTCTGCTGAACATAAAAGAAGATATTTTGATGAATGCGTGTAAGCAAACAGTAGATGGACCCCATTGATTTCCAAGTCAAAAAAGTTTGTGATTGCGAATAAGTGCAGTGTCCCGTGAGTAACTCTACCGCTGCATGAACATGTGATGCGAATGCATGTCGAGTTACAGGTCAGGGTCTATGGTCGCACCATAGTTTGGGGGCCCCCTAGTGGAGGCGGGGCCCTAAGCATATAGAGAGTATAGTATTCGCGTATAGAGAGGGCCGGCTCTGCATCCAGCTTGAGGTCACACGTTTAATGCTGTCTCTGCAAGCATTGCAGTTCAATGAGGACAGAGCTGCTGCGCTAATTGGATGTCTGAAATGACATTTCTTAGCTGAAGTGTGTTTCTATTGAGTTTTTTTTTTTTTTTGGTTGAATGAGTAAGGATGATGCGAACTATTACACACTTCAACATCAATGTTTATTCACGTCTCAGTTTGCGTCAGAAAGATTGTCCAGATCAATTTTTATGTGTGCTGTGCTTCTTTTCAATGTGTATCAGATAGAGCAAGCACAAGATTGATTGAGCAAGTACATTGATTAGCATATAGTCACTGGATAGTGAACAGCTCATCTCATTTTCCTCTCTTCCTACTAGCTTCTCTTCTCTAAACGTTTTGTCGAAGGAAATTCTCAACAAAAAAAAATCACTCTAGGATTTGAGCACTGCCCCACAGAAAAGCATTGACAGCCCAGCCGTGCTGAGATTTGATGACAGGCCTCTTGTGTTTCCACCCTGCAGTTTGACATGCAACAGATGTCCCTGGAGGAGCTCAAACACGTCCTGTTCCACGCCTTCAGAGACCATCTCACCATGAAGGACATCGAGAATATTATCGTCACAGAGGAAGAGAGCTTGAAGGAGAACTCAGGAAACTGCCAGGCCGAATATCAGGGAGGTAAATAGCAAAGAGAACAATTTCATATTAATTGATGGATCATGCAACAGTTGTTCACAGACACTGGAAATTTTGCGAAGCTACAATGAGGTGATGCTTAAAACTCTGACGGTACTCGAGAATTCAGATCTGTATGAATGCCAATGAAAATACTGTATTTCCACCTTCACATGACAGTAGAGCGCAGCAGTGAATGGCCAGTTTTTTAGAAGCCTAGATGCATTTTTTTTTTGGTTATTTTTCTAATCAGACATTTCAATTTTAGGCCAACACAGAAAATGTATCAAATACTTTGTAATTCAAATTAAAGTACAAAACTGTGTACTTAATATATTAGGCAATGAAGTACCCCCACAATACATTCGGAATGAATTGGATCAAAAATGATGGCACAATATAAAATTATTGACTTGATTATTGATTGGTCATTTAGTCATGGTAACAACAACTTCTCTGATTGGTGTATCCAACAAGAAGCTGTTTTTTTAAATGCAGCTGAAACCACATTGACTTTTGGCTTCTGCAGGAGCATATATCATCGCTTCACAATCTCAGAGCTCATTGCAGGTCTTCAAAGAATAATATGTTATCATTAAAAATCAATTTCTTTATCGATTTCTACTTCCGGAGCCAGACTATTGAGATCTATAGGCTGCTGTGTTTGCCTAGAAACTGCCTATTTAATGAGACGAGAGTTCTGTGCTATCAGTGCCTTATCGGTTTTTAATATTTTCTTTATTTCCAGTAAGACATTCCCATTCAAACCATTCTTCACAGGTAAATTTCACCCCCTTTTGAAACATTATTGAACCAGATGTTTTCATCGGCCAACAAAAGTAAAGGGAATGAATGGAATTCAGAAACAGGGAATTGCTGTAAAGGTTCATATCCAATTATGTTTCAGCAGTTCAATATTTAATCTCAGTATGCAGCACAGAATAACAACACAAATTGAATGGAATTGAATCTGCTGGGCTGAGAAAAAGGTGAATAAAATATAACCATTTCATGCCTCAAAATCCAATTAGTCTGTCACATTGTTTTAAAATATATCCTTTATTGGCCCACACTGTGCCCTTAAACAGTTCCACCTGAATATTTTATGCTATTTGTGCGTGTGTTTGTGTGCGATCATTAGTGTGCGACGTGTGTCGAAGCCACACGTTTTGTTTCACTATTGTGCATATCCAAAGCCTCATTATGCACAGAGATCAACAGCACTGCTGGATTATTGTTTGGATGGCTTATGCTCATTGTGTGCTGTCATCTCTTCTCATTGATGTCTAATGCTCCATAGCAGTAACCGCTAGCATCTCCTCTATGTGTCTTTCATATATGCTCTGTTCTACTCCATCAGTGCATTCGAAAAAGAAGAATCGTCAGACGTGTGTCCGCAAGAGCCTCATCTGTGCTTTTGCAATGGCCTTCATCATCAGCGTCATGCTCATCGCAGCCAATCAGATGTTGCGGAATGGCATGGAGTAGCCCCGCCCACTGTGAACCCCATTGATCTGACCTCTGCTTGAGAAACATGCATTAAAAACTTCACTTTCTTTTAGTTTTGAAGAGTGTTGGGGAGCCCACAGTGCAGAGCATGTGAATCCCAAGCGAGTTTATTCTTTAATATTTGTTATGTCGATTGAGATTGTGACTGACTGTGAAACAACAGTGAGGAATGTCCTCCATCAGCAGCTTGACAGGGACATGCAAGGGCTCCTCACTGAATACCATTTAATGCAATAACATCCAGTGTCCCTCTGCACTGCGTGTTTTTCTCATTCCGTGTCTTTAAAAGGCGACGACTTTGTACTTTATCTCATTTCAAGCTGGGATGGGATGGGAACGATGAGGAGTGACTGGCAGCCTGTCCAACAGAGCCACCGCAGGATGTCTGGCATGAAGAGTGTGTGCATGTTCATCTCAAATGCACTGTCTGATTTGTTTTGAGCCTTACTGTGTTGAAACTCATTTATGGAAATCTTTGAAGATATTTTTTATTGTTTAAGTGACTGTTGGGTATTTCGGAATAGCATACGACCATACTATCACTTTTACCGTATGCAGTATACTGTGAACAGTATGCAAAGAAACCCCCTATTACCAAAATATACAGGATACAACCTGCATGGAATACTGTATCCCACAATGCATCTGATGAATCTGATATGACAAATGAGCCAGAAGCTATTTCAGCTGATTTTTAACATCTCCTCCTTTGGTTGGACTGTCAATACTAAAGACATTTTTTATTGGATTAAAAATGCAAAATAACTATACACCTTATTTCCAAGGTGAGGCAAGTTTATTTGTATTGCAACTAATGATAATCTAAAGTGCTTTACATTAGCATGATTGAGAGAGGGGGAGAGGAGACATTTAAAACAAGTAAAAGTAAATATTTATTTTGAGTAAAGAAAGAAAGAAACAAGAAATAAAAGTTTGAAATTATAATTGGATAGCAGTCGCTGAACTAAACATGCAGTGTGGTAAAATTAAATGATAACAGCATTAAAAAAAATAGTAAGACTTACAGTACACAACTGCTCAGAAGTTTGGACTCAATAAGTTTGGTTTTGGAACTAAATTAATCATTTGCGGCTCTGTAGTTGGATACTATTATGCGCGTTCTGTTTGATCATCCCGTATGCATTTAGATTAGATTAGCATTCACATTTAGACGTCAAAATGTTGTCAAATGGAACAGATAGTGAAACTAAAGTGCTTCTCCTCATGCAAGCATTTAAAGATCATTTCGGATGACTGACATCACAGAATTTACTGGTATTTTGGTGCTGATGTGTGAATGGCCTCTTACCGGTAAAAAGCCAGAACGCCGTGTCTTGTGTGAACAGCATATTTATGAATTTACCGGTAAAGTCATTCTGGTAATTTTACGGTAATTTACCAGGATTGCTGTGAGAAAGGGCCTAATGACACTCAAAACAAATGTTACTCGCGTATGAAGCAGAAACAACGCAACCTCAGCGTCCGTTTTCAGGCCTTCCCGCTTACATCTCTCCAGTGCTGGAAAGCTTTTCATTAACGCGGGTCCTAAAGGTCTTGCCTGAATCTGATCATAACCCTTCTTTTTCCAGTTACTTTCCTGTCTCTCAGCCGTCTCTCTTTATACAGTCTTTCTTAAATCTCCCTCTTGCTCACACTCTCTCCTCCCCATCATGAGTGGACACGCCCCCTACTGCTGATTGGCTACACGTTTGTTGTGGCGCTCACTGCTCAGTCCGATCTACTTTCAACAGCGTTTCTCAGAAATCAAGTCATACCGTCATGATCAAAAGTGACAGTAAAAACATTTGTTACAAAACATTTCTGTTTCAAATAAATGCTGTTCTGGTGAACTTTCTATTGTCAAGGAATACTGAAAAAAATATTTCATCACAATTTCCACAAAAATATTAAGCAGCCAACTGTTTTTAACATTGATAATAATTGGAAATGTTTCGTGAATCACCAAATTAGGAAGGAAGATGAGCAATGGCTGATGAAAATTCAGGAATAAATTACATTCTAAAATATATTAAAATATAATAAAACAGTTATTTTAAATTATTATATCACAATATTGCTGTTTTACTTTATTTCTGAACAAATAAATGCAGCCTCGGTGAACAGAAGAGACTTCTTTCAAAAACATCTTTGACCCCAAACTTTTGAATGGTACTTTATAATACTCAGTGTGAGAAGCAGCCTGATTTCTCATCGTTTGCTTCATAATTTGATTTACAAATTATGAGTTATGCTTTGTGGCTGTACATTAACAGGGTTCATATTCTGCAAAGCAAGTGGGATGAATTAAATTCCACACTACTCCATTATGGGGTGCGCCTTGTGCATTATGTGTAAACAGAATTGTCTTTTTAGAAGTCGGTTTCATTCATTTCATATAATCTCTTGTTTTGTCTACACGGAAGAAGAGAGTATAATACTCTCTTTAATATAGTATCAATGTTTGCATAATAATGTCTGGTTTAACTATATGACACTGAACTTCTGCGGAAGTGATGCTACATAGTTGGACTTTTTGGTCCATTTTGAGTTTTTATTCACTCTCAGGTTCAGAGAGTCAGTGAATGCAACATAAATTGCTCTGAATCAACCAGAAGTAAACTGGCCAATCTCTAAAATAGCACTTTTTCTTTTACAGTAAGAGTCTATGTGTGTAATATACTTATTTGTCTATACCTGTTTGTCTATGTATGTATAATGTGTGAGCACATCAGTCTCTTTCCCTGTGTTCCTTATTATTGTGTATACTTACAGCTGTTTGTCACACTCCTCCTATATTGCATGTGTATTTATGCATATAGTGCCACACAAAAGAGTCGTCTGTTTGACTGTGTCATGTTTGCATGTTCAGAACACTAATACAGTGCTTTTTCAAAGTCCGCACTGCTTATAGGCATTTGCGGAGAGCATCAGTCTAAATGTCTGAACTCCCATTGTTTCCTTCTTGTGAGCAAATCTTATCTGAAACTACCAGCATTCTGTGCCAAAATACATTGCAAAGGAAAAGCGGATTATTGGGAACAGTTTACTGGACAAAGTTCCTGTCAGTTTTCCAGAATTTCACAGAACGGCTTGCTCGATTAAAAACTGGTGCTTTGTATTCTGTCAGTATTTGCTTTGGAATGAGGAAACTTTTGAATCAATGGCTCCATCTAGTGGGCTACAAGGTTTGAGGGAAACCCTTGCGATGGGACTGTGGTAAAGAAGGAAAGTTACTTTTAGCATTGTGAAGTGACACTAGAAAAGAAGAAAGAAAAAAAGTAACTATTACCAAAAATAAGTTGGAAACAGGAGTGTAATTTAGTGTAAATTCCATACAGTATCTGTCAAAAATTTGGAAACAAATGTTTTAAATGTTTTCGAAAGAAGTATCTTCTGCTCACCAAGACTGCATTTATTTAAATCAAAAACAAGGTAAAAACAGTAATATTGTAAAAGAAAATTGTACCATTTAAAATAATTGTTTTCTATTAATAAATGTAAAAAATATAATTTATGACAGCTGAATTTTCTGAAACTTCAGTGTCACATGATCTTTCAAAAATCATTTTTTATATACTGACTTGCTGCTCAATAAACATTTTTTATTATCATTATTATTATCATCAATGTTGAAAGCAGTTTTTGCTGCTTAACATTGTTATGGAAACAATCACACCATTCAAACATTTGTGGTAAAACAAAATAAAAAATTATTCATCCAGGATGCATTAAATTGATCAAAAGTGACAGCAAAGACATATTGTTATAAAAAAACAATTTAATAAATGCTTTAATAAAATTAAAGAGTGCAAATAAATGCTCTTCATTGAACTTTTCCATCCCCACAAAAAAAATATTAAGCAGCAAAAATTGTTTTCAACATTGATAATAATAAAAAATGTTTCCTGAGCACTACATCAGCATTAGAATAAGTTCTGAAGGATCGTGACACTGAAGACTGGATAAATGGCCGCCGAAATTTCAGCTTTGCATCACAGGAATAAATTGCATAAATAATAAATCATTTTTACTGGAATAAATCGTGTTTACTGTAATTTTGATTAAATAAATGCAGCTTGATGAGCATAATTCTTCTTTTGAAAACGTAAAAATATTGACAGGTGCGGTATCAATTTAAAGTGCTGCACCTTGTTATTTTATTACGTTATAAGAGTATTTGCTATTTATTTCAATTATCACAAAGGCAGATTGGTGGACTAAAGTTTAAAAATGTCCTGACTAATTTTGACTAGCCCTTATTCTGTGTATTCCTCTGCTTGTTGCCATTTTGATGTTAGAATATACAATAATAATTTTAAAAAAAAACTCTAGTTTATGGACATTTTGAAAATGTTAATCGTTCCAGGTTTTATTTGACACTGTATTTTATATTTTGTTGATTAATAATATTTATGTTTTATATTATTTTATTTATTTTTTAATTTTGCAAAGGTTGATGGAATTTTTAAATTAATTTACTCTCAATCCAGATCCTTACTTCATCTGAATTTGAAGCATGCCAAATAAAATTTTATATGTATGTATTTTTATGGATTATATCAAAAGGAGGATTATTAATATGCAAATACATATACATATTGCATGCAGGATGTGGATTGACAGTCAGAATACAGAAATATGGTTTCTAAACAAAAAGGTATCATTACATGTAAAGAATATGAATAAAAGAAAAGTATTTATTAAACATGACAATAAACATATCTTTGTATCCAATTATTGTTATCATCATCATCATAATTTTTTGTTATTATTGTTGTTTTGGCCAGTAGGGGGCACAATTGGATTTTCTACAAATAAGACTGAAATAAATGATTTAAATAATAAATAAAAATACTGCGCTTCTCTACACATGATAAAAGAAGGACCATGAATGAATAAGCCAGTCTTGATTTCTTTAATTTAAAGAATCTCAACCATCAAAGCACAGAAATATTTATTAAAAAAAAAAATACTGTTTTCCGAGGTCTGATGTAGAATGTGATAGTCTTTGAAGTATTAAACTCTAGAGTCTGTTTAATGAGTAATACTTCAAAATGTGTTCTGAGATATTCTCAGATATACAGCTGTGACCCCAACCATGTAAACAAACAAACAAACATTTACAGATCACCTCAAGTTAACGTTCTCAAGAAATCTGCTTGTATCAATTGTTTAAATTGTAACTTAAATCTTATAGCATCTATATATAATCAAGGTAAATGAATAAAAAGTACAAAGGCACTTGTTTCAAATGTACATTAGAATGAAATGAAGGATTTTAGATGGCACTTTAAAAATGATGTTACCTACTTGATGTAAACTTAGGAAGTTGCCTTTTTAGGAGAAAGATATGCTTTCCCAAGCAAGTGTGGTAAAATTCAAATGTGCAAGTTGATACTAATGGCTGTATAGGAGCTTTTATCAGAAGTTCCTTTAGGAAAATAACCTTAAACATCATTACACAGCACCATATAACTGCAAGTCTCTCAATGAAATTAATGTTAATACTGTGGCAGTATAAATGTAGCTCAGCTGCTGTAGTGAATACTACGAGGTCAGCAGCAAGCAATTCAACTTTGTTCTGTGTGCAATTCATTTAGATTTAATAGGTTGTGTTTAGTTTTTGAGAACAGTTGTGGGCAAATTTTATGATGCAAACAGATGGCCATGATTTTTATATATTAACGGCCATTAAATATTCTCAAAAGTGAGCAAAAAAGTTTGCCTTATAATTATGAAATCTGTTAAATTGTGGCATTAATTCTGAACATTTGTTTGAAAAGATAAAAGTGACTTCTTTCTGCCTTCTGATTGCCTTATCATAAACTACCTTTCAAAAGTTTAGGAGGTCAGTAAGATTTATGTTTTTGAAAAATTCTCAAATGCTCATCAAGGCTATACATAAGAAAAAAACACAGTAAACAACATCATATTGTTCCTGTGATTAGAAAGCTGAATTTTCAGCATCATTACTCCAGTCTTCAGTCACACGATCCTTCAAAAACCATTGTAATATGCTGATTGGATGCACAAGAAACAGTGTGCTGCTTAGTATTTTTGTGAAAACCGTGAAACATTTTTTTCAGGATTATTTGATCTCACAATTTAATGTGTCCTTACTGAAAACAAAATATTGTTTTCTTAAAGGGCAAAAACTAACCCCAAACTTTTGAACAGTAGTGTACGCTGTGCAAAATAAAATGATATGCTTTGAGTGTTAAAAATGAGCATGAGGCACAATTTAATTTATCAAACAGTTTTTCAGAACAGCTCAAGGTTTCTTTTCTGGGCCAGTTGATAAATACAGGTCAGCTTGTATGAATCACTTCTCTAAAACTCAGTGTGTAATTGACTGCTGAAATCCCTGGATCCAGTCTCACTGGGTTTCATGAAGATGCCCTCCATCGTTCTCCAGTAGCTGTGTGAGCCGCTGATCATCATGCCGTGCACTTCTCTCTGGCCGTGGATGGGCCGGCCGTACTGCTCGCCCGTCACAGACAGCAGAGCGTCAGTGGCCGTGTGACGGAACCGAACGGACTCGTCGCGCTGCCACACGGAGCCTGCACACAGAACGGTCCACTCGTCCAGATGGTCACCCTCGCCGTTCTCGCCAAAGGCACTGACCTCCTAAACGGGAAGAGTTTTGAACTTGCACTGTTGTTGTAACATCAAACTCTACATACAGTACCTTTAAATTTACAGAGTGTGATAAAAAAAAAATGACTGATTAAAACCTGATTTGAAGAAAGCGGGGAAGTAAAGTAGTGGCTGTGTAGATTGCGACCTGTGTTCACATGGGTCAATCGAATGTTCTGTCCACACTGTACCGGATTCCCTCGATGACATGCAAGGTCACCAGTCCCCCGCACACTCCAGTAACTGTTACTGTCCTCCACTGCGGTCACACCGGTCACTGACTGCTGCCCACTACCTGGAATTAAATCATCACATTAACAGATCCTAGAGAGAGGGTGCATCCATATGTGTGTACTTATGTACTATTCTATGCCGTTTAGTAGTATGAATGTGTTCGCATTGAAAATGCCAAAGAGAGGAAGTGCACTTCAAATACCCCGATGATGCACTAAAAAAATGAAGTGAGGAATGTTGGACAGTTCATCCATTCAACTGTCTCAGCTGTAATTGCATAGCCATGGCTATCAGACTCTGATGTTGGATTATGAAATAACCTTATAACCATTGCCTGGAGATGTGGGTATACCGGTACTCTTAATTTATGCCCCCAATGTTTTTTTTAAGCGTCCCAGCAAAGGATGAACGCTCTGTGTTATAAACAGTGACATGTAAGACTAGTCTTGCACCCCAAAATGGGCCAGTATTGCACATTATCATTTAACTTTTGCTGCTTGACTGAAAGGATCATTATGAAATTAATATTAGCCACAGAAGAGGTGCACTTTTTGCAATTAAAACTGGCTTTTAATTATTTATTAATACTAAATAATTATTCATTTTGAGTGACTCTTCCTTAGGGCCGTACGCAGGGTTTTATAAATACAGAGGTCCCAAAAATTATCTTGCTAGGGGGGTTCGGAGGCATGACCCCTCCAGAAAATTTTGATTTCCCTGATCTCGACGTGCATTTTAAGGTGTTTTGAAGGCCAAAAAATGGATAACAGTCGCTATAAAAGCATGTCGGCAGTAGCATAAAGTATTTTATCAGATATTTTTAAACATGAGAATCAGTTTATATGTCGCAATGAATGATCGACACTACAAAATGGAAATGCAGAATGTTTATGCTTATTGTTGACAATGCACAATCACATATTTGAAACGAGAATGGCCACAGATGTTACATTTCAAACAAACGCCGGTGCAATCCTTCTGTGTCCAGAGGCATATGAACAATTAGTATGAGCATCAAAGATCAGTTTCAGCTACTTTTTCTTTCCTAAATGAATCAATATTTTGGGACTATTCTGTTCATTTAATCAATGGTTCAATTGCTCTCTCATAAAGACAGTCACTTGTGAGATGGTTCTCACTGTGGAACATGAAATCCAGTCGGATCCAAATCTAACTCCTCCCACCTCACGTTCACCTAAACCTAGCCAACTCCGCCCCTGATCCCTAAACACACCACTAATCCCTAAACCCAACCCTAATCCTACCCATCTCCTCCCCGTGGATTTCATGTACCTCATTGAGGTGCTACTGTCACTTGTTGCCACCTTCTGGCTTAATGATGCAAGTTGCGCAAACACAAGCGGAGCGATACAAACAGTGAAAAGTCCCAGTGCTGATGATACTGGGGAAATATTCGAACACTTCATAGTCAAATTTCAACACTGTTAGCTTTCTGAAGGGCATAATTATAAATTTACTTAACAATACAATACACCTATCATTCTATAATTACCCTAATATAATATAAGTTACGGTTGTTAAATTATATTTTAAATCAAAATACAGATTAGACGAACAGCATTTCTGAATGAGTCACTCACCAGATCCATAGCGGACATCATGAGAGTGTAATCTGACGTTGTATTTCACATTGAGCAGCTTCACCACCGACCCGCACGTTACAAAACTCATTTCACTGCCAGTGGACAGTGTAAACATAAATGACAATAACACTGATATGAACAACTGGACCCGTAAGCACCCCAAACTCTCCATGGCTTAATTTGAGCCCTATCGAAAAACCAAAAATTAACCCCTAAACTGACGTCACATGGAGCGCGTGAATCACTAAAAGTTAGTGCGCCGTCTTCAGGTTCGGAGAAACAATATTGTCGGCAAAAAAAGAGATTTAGTTCGTTTATGATAATAGATCATGTGGTAAACTTGAATTCAAAATGTTAAATATTTAAATTATAACTTTTAAAAAATGACAATCGCATTTGGCTTATGCCATAAACGATCACAACGATATCTATTTAATGTCAGAAAATGTATTTATCCTGACCGGAAGTTAAATTTGTGTTTACCGGAACGAGAATCCCGACAGTAACCCTCAGTCGTTTTTTGTTGTCACTAGCAAGCGTCTTCTATACTGACGCTTCGTTCTTCACCTCGTCGCATATTTTCAAGTCTTTAATCGAGCTTCCTCGCAAGGGAAAGTAAGTGCTCGATGTTTAGTTTCAGTCAGGTGTTTTTAAAAGCGCCTTATAATTCCTGGGTTTGTTTTTCTGATCGCACAGGTTAGCTGTTAGCATGTGGGCCTTGATCTTCTCTCAGCATCGCGGACAGTCGTTACATGATTATTTTTAAAAAAAGAAAGAAAAAAAGAACATATCGTTTACCGTTTACGCTTGATTCATTGCTATCTTTCAGGGTATTGCTTAATAGGTATAAACTTGGTAATTATGCGTCCCATATTCTTTGGCTAAGCTAAATTATCTGTCTGGTTAGTTGCATGGATATCAAGTTCATCTCGATATGCTTTTTGGCCTGGATTTACTAAATTCATATCCAAATGTTATGTCTTAACATATTTAACATAATCATTAGGTTACCTTATAAAACAAAGTGCTGTTTTGAATTTACTAGTGCAATAATAATCAATTTAAGCCACTAGTGAAGATTATATGTCATTCGATCCAGTCAGTCTTTTGTTTACTGCTGCAAGTGATGTCAGATTTGATGTATGACCTTTAAACTGTTTTATTATTTTTAAATAGACGTTTACTGGTTATGACAGAGGTCTTATCATAAAATATTGTTCCAATTCAACATTTAATGCTTTAATACTACCAATACCCCAAACCCATTGAATGCTATACCATATTTGTCACTGATCCCTGGTTTAAAAAAAAAATCCTGTTTGGATTTTCACATAGGCCCTGTGAACATGTCTGACTTCATCGAGAGCGAGGCTGAGGAGTCGGAGGAGGAGTTCGAGGAGAAAGACCTGAAGCCCAAAAAGACACAGAGATTTATGGAAGATGATGGTAAGATGTTTCCTACTTAAAGCCACATCCAGGGCAGGATTACTACCAAAAACCACATTTTAGTTTGCTGCTGTTTAATTAATTGCTTCATTGCTCCAGAAGAGGAAGAGGAAGAAGAGAATACTGAAGATCAGGATGAGCATGGAAACCTGAGAGGACTTATCGATGATGGAGACGTGGAGGAGGAAGAAGTGGCAGAAGCGCCAAGTGGGAAAGAGGACAGTGACTCTGGTGAAGAGGTCCGTCATCGCCGCAGGAAACGAAGTAGGTTACTCTGATGAAGCCACATTAGTAAATCCTGCTGTATTTTTGTGTTTTGTCAGTTCATTAGTGATTATTAGGGCTGTGACAGTGGCAGTTTTTTACCACCACGGCGGTTGGGGGGTGTGTGTAATATATCTATTAAATACATTCTGAAATATAATAATAATAATAAACGAGGCTCAAAACGATCCATTTCGTAACAAACATGCATTTTTATTTTATTTGTACACACTAAAGCCTGTAAAGCATTGAAATAAATATCAGTAATTAATATTAACTTAATATAATAAAGTTAAATATTTAAAATACATTTGTTTTATATTTCCACTCAAAGACGCGTGATATAGCTTAAGCCTACCGCTTTGAGAGGGATGTGGGACACGAGCAGGAAAGAAACCATCTCTTTTCTAACATCTTCATGTTTTTTACTTGTTGCAAAAGGCCTGAAAAGCAAATTTTATCCTCCACAAGGGCAAGACATTTAAGCTATGTTTTATTTTGCACTGCCAAGGAAAGCGAAGTAAAATCACCCGTGCGTGTGAAACGCGCTTTACAAATAAACTTGACGCACCTTACCAAGTCTAATAAGTACAAACTGTGTAAAAAATGAAGAATGAAATAAAAAATTAAATATTGTTTTCTATATTGGTTTTCAATTTAGCTCAACCTTAGTTCTCATTAAAGAGTGTGTGTATCTGTCAGGTTATGATGACTATCTGGATGATGATGATCTGGACCTCATTGAGGAGAATTTAGGAGTGAAAGTGAAGAGGAGGGTGAGTCACCAAAGTTTCTGCCTGTTCTTGATTGAAAGTTTTTCACTAATTTAACTGATACCAGTTAACCACTTTTGAGTTAAAATTTGAATTCATAAAAAAACGTGTGTGTGTTCAGAAAAAGAAGTACTCCCGTGTAAAAACCATGGATGATGAGGGGGAAGATGATGAGAAAGACATGATCGCTGATGAGATCTTCACTGGGGATGGAGACGGAGATGGAGAGGTGGAGGAAGGAGAGGCTGTGGACACACTTCACCCAAGAGATGATGAAGAGGAGGAAGATGATGAGGAATCTGGTAGAAAAGACATTTACTCGATTCATCATGGATTTTAATTCTTGCAGTACTATTCTGTGGAATTTTAGGGATGTTCTGTTTTTTTCTTCAATCTTTGCAGACATTGATGATTTCATTGTGGATGATGATGGACAGCCCATCACTAAAAAGAAGGGAAAGAAATTCTCTGGCTATACTGATGCGTAAGTTCTGTAAACAGTGTTTTGATTATGTAAATTTAGACTTCCCTCCTTGGTATGATGGATTAAATCCCTGGCATTCAACCATATGACTTTCTTATCCCTAGCGTTACTCTCTTTTCTGACATTCTAGTGCTTTGCAAGAAGCTCAAGAGATTTTCGGGGGTGATTTTGACTTTGCTGAGTTCGACACTGAGGCGTATGATCATGCAGAAGAGGAAGAGGAGGATCAGGATGATGAGTCATGGGATCGACCGAAGAAGCAGACCAAGAGAAGAGTTGGCCGGCGTAGCATCTTTGAGATCTATGAGCCCAGTGAGCTGGAGAGCAGCCACATGACCGATCAGGACAATGAGATCCGCTCTACAGACATGCCAGAAAGATTCCAGGTCTGGATCAGCATTAGGCTGTGTATAAAAGTGTTTCCTTTCATGGGTGAGAATAAGGATCTTTTTATAACCTTATTGTTATTTGCAGTTGAGGGCCATCCCGGTAAAGCCTGCTGAAGATGATGAGCTGGAGGAAGAAGCTGAATGGATTTACAGGAATGCCTTCTCTACACCAACCATCTCCATGCAGGTAGGAATTGAATGTTTGTATATCATGAATTTTATATCATCGCACTAAGCTAACTTCTATGCTTATTTTGTTTTGCACTGTAGGAGAGCACAGACTACCTGGATCGTGGGACAACCACTAATTTCAGCAGAAAGGGCCCCAGTACTATTGCTAAAATCAAAGAAGCCCTGAACTTTATGAGGAATCAACATTTTGAGGTATAGTCATGGGGGAAAATAGGGTGTATTAGAGCCGTGACACACAAAGCCGTCGGTCGGCCATCGGTGAACGTCTGTCCAGCTAATTTTTGTAGTTTTTTTTCTCACGTCAGTGGCAGTTTGCCCCATTCAGCATGTTGAATTGGCGTCAGGTGATCTGTGAGAGAGATCACTCTGATTGGCTGTTCAGTTTAGCTAGTCAGTGTACGAAAATAAAAGCAAAAGTGATGAAAGGGAGCAAAGAAGTCAAGACGGCACTGACAAAAGGCTGTTCTAATTTGACCTCATCATACCTGAGTGTTCCATTATGCAAATATTTTCATAACAACATGAGCCACCTGGAATAAAGAAAGTGATCAATGATTGTTATTCAAAATAAGCTAGCGCTGCTTTGTTTACGGTTTGGATGTCTGCGGTCCTAGTTTTGGTTTCTCTGTTTGAATGACAAGTATACACACTTGATACCTGTTGTTATTTCCTTACACGGACGCAGGTGCAGAATGCACATGCTAGTTGCCAGTTGCCTGTGTTCAAGCACAGATTTTTGTTCCAGATGCAGCTGACGCAAGGAAGCACTAGTCGGCACAGTCGACTTTGCACAGTAGGCTTTAGTCGCCGCTAGTTCTTTAAAGTCGGCTTAGTGTGTCACTGCCTTTAAACCTACTTGATAGACAGATCATCTGGCATTAACTTGTCCCTTCTCTCTTCCATCCTACAGGTTCCCTTCATTGCATTCTATAGGAAGGAGTATGTGGAGCCAGAGCTGAACATTAATGATCTGTGGAAGGTGTGGCAGTGGGATGAGAAGGTAAGGGCCCAATCGAAATGTTCTCAGAATGCATTGTGGTTGCTGCTTTTTGTTTTAATTTAGCAGTTAAATGTGTCTGTTTATGCTGTCCTCTCTTCAGTGGACCCAGCTTAAGACCAGAAAGCAGAACCTGACACGTCTTTTCCGACGAATGCAGTCTTATCAATTTGAGCAGATCTCAGCTGACCCTGACAAACCACTGGCTGACTCGACTCGTCCCCTAGACACTGCTGATATGGAGAGGTATGAGTAGTACCAACCTAACAAACCTTTTAACATATTATGCCGTGTCCACAGCAATCACTTGTTTCTTCTGCTTTGACAGACTGAAAGATGTCCAGTCTCTTGATGAGCTGGGAGACGTCTACAACCACTTCCTTCTCTACTATGGCCGAGATATTCCTAAGATGCAGAATGCAACCAAGGTCAACAAAAAGAAACTGAAGAAGATCAAGGAAGTGTCAGAGGAAGATGGTACAGCAGTGTTTTCATTGAAGGAGCCAGTTATGATGTTCAACCATGCATTAGACTAACACCTGTTTTTTTTGTTCTGCTAGGGGAAGACCCAGAGGTGGAAGAGGAAGAGGAAGAAGAGGAGCAGAAAGGGCCAGATCTGAAACAAGCCTCCCGTAGAGATATGTACAGCATCTGCCAGAGCGCAGGCCTTGGTGTGTACATCCTGAAAATATAAAGAAGACTTAACAATAAATGTATTTTATTGTTATTATTTAACAATAAAAAAAATCCCTGACTTACTGCAAAAATAAGTGTGTATATATAATTAGTTTTTAACAAATGTAAAGCGACATATTTTATGTGTCAGAAATATGTTATATAATATGATAGAATTATGTTAATTGAGGAAAAAAGTTAAGGTATTATTTTAATTTGATGTAATTATATGCATATTATATAATGACAATGCAACTCCTTGAAAGTTATGAATTCATACACGCTTTGTTTTTATTAGATGGTCTTGCCAAGAAGTTTGGTCTGACCCCAGAGCAGTTTGGAGAAAACTTGCGAGACAGTTATCAGAGGCACGAAACAGAGCAGTTCCCTGCAGAGCCTTTGGAGCTGGCCAAGGACTATGTGTGCAGGTAATGGATCAATGAAAACTTGACATTTTATCTTATTAAAAAAAAATTCTGTGATACTCAAGTCTTTTACCCACTGCTTTCTGAATAAGTTTGCAATTTACATATTTATTCATAAATCATACATTTATTCATGTTTTCATAGCCAATTTAGCACCCCGGAGGCTGTTCTGGAAGGCGCTCGCTACATGGTGGCCATGCAGATTGCCCGTGAACCGCTGGTCAGGCACGTGCTCAGACAGACCTTCCAGGAGAGGGCCAAGATTAACATCAAGCCAACTAAGAAGGGAAAGAAGGTTGGTACTTAAGATTTACTGACCTACCTTATATTATGCAGAAAGTATCAGTTTTCTACCATAATTTTATTAACGGTTGTATTTTTGTTTATCTTTACTCTTTTGCTTAACCATATTCGTCAAGGAAAGGGTATTAGCAAAATAGCAACTTTCCCATCCAAGCAGAGTTCTGTTGTGGTAGAGCTTTAGCTAGAATGAATTCTGTTGATGCATGTAGGTATTGTTATTGCTTTGCTAAAGTGTTACCGTAGTGAACTCCTATTCAAACCCAGACTGAACTGATGTGCCAGTGATTGCATTGTTTGCTCTTTTGTCAGTAATTCCACATCAGCTAATGTCTGTCATGTTTTCCAGGATGTGGATGAAGCGCACTATGCTTATTCCTTCAAGTACCTGAAGAACAAGCCTGTGAAAGAGCTCAGTGGAGATCAGTTCTTGAAGATGTGCCTGGCTGAGGAGGAAGGCCTGCTCGCCATAGACATCTGCATTGACCTTGTGGGAGTCAAAGGGTATAGATGTGTCCTGAAAATTTTAGCTTGATTAAAAACCTGGAAACAATTCATGTGTTGTTAGGGATTATATACAAGAGGTACTAAGACGGGTTTTTTTGTCATCTTTACAGGTATGGAGATCAGACATACTTTGATGAGATCAAGCAGTTCTACTACAGGGATGAGTTCAGTCACCAGGTGCAGGAATGGAACAAGCAGAGAACGCTTGCCATTGAACGTTCCCTTCAGCAGTTCCTGTATCCACAGATGGCCAAGGAACTGAAAAATAAGCTTATTGCTGAAGCCAAGGACAATATTGTTAAGGTGCCACATTGACATTTCCTTTAAAAGCTACCCAACAGTTTCTGTGCTGAGTTGTGGCCTAAAACATTGATTTGTGTTTCTTGTGTCTGTGGTAAAGTCTTGCTGCAAGAAGCTGTATAACTGCCTGAAGGTGGCTCCTTATCGGCCTGATCAGCAGGTAGAGGAGGACGATGACCTTATGGATGAGTCACAAGGAAAGGGTATCCGTGTACTCGGGGTGGCCTTTGCTACTGGCAGGTACATATTTGTACTAAGTGAGGGAATACTTCACTTGATTTTAAATAGAGATGCATCAGCACCATATCGGTTATTGGCAAATATTTGGTATTTAATTTGCATTAAGGTTCACTAATTCTCGCTCAAAGTGAATCACACTTCAATGAATAACACTAATCATTTAATAATTTGTTACTATGTTCTTGTGTTTCTATAGAGACACACCAGTTTTCTGTTCCCTCATTAATGGTGAAGGAGAGGTTGTGGACTTCCTCAGGCTACCTTATTTCCTTAAGAGGAGAAATGCATGGAGAGAGGATGAAAGAGAGAAAAAGGTGAAGAAACAGAAGCCCTGCAAACCATTTACTAATTACCATTTATTAACTCGAGTTGATTTCAGTATCGTGACTTTTAAAACATATGTTGTGTTTCCATAGCTTCAAGACATTGAAAACCTCAAGAAATTCCTCCTTAGTAAGAAGCCACATGTTGTTGCAGTTGCTGGGGAGAATCGGTATGCTTCTTGTTGCTCCTTTTGTTTTAAAAATGCCATACATTTTTATTGGGCTGCATGTTAATCCTGTTTCTGGAAATGTGTAGTGATGCTCATATGGTGTTGGAGGACATCAAGCGCACCATCAGTGAGCTGGAGCAGGACTCCTCTCTGCCTGCGGTGGGAGTGGAGCTG
Source organism: Siphateles boraxobius (assembly GCF_051911475.1). Lineage (NCBI taxonomy): Eukaryota > Metazoa > Chordata > Actinopteri > Cypriniformes > Leuciscidae > Siphateles > Siphateles boraxobius. Next base: position 8,624,860 of record NW_027508788.1, read on the forward strand.
GTGGACAACGAGCTGGCTATGCTTTATATGAACAGCAAGAAGTCTGAGGTCAGTGCAGTGTCATAAAAACCAGGGTACCCGCGGGTCTTAAAAGCATTGAAAATGTTTTAAATTTGATAATATCAAATTAAGGCCTTAAAAGCCTTGAATTTGGTATACAAAGTCTTGGATTTCGTTACAAAGGTCTTAAATATTATTTTGCTCATACCGTAGCAAAATGAACTGTTACTAATGTAGGCTAATTCAAAATTCATGCAGCGTTGAGTGAACCTCGCGCTCCACGTCATAGCAGAAAAAGCGATAGCGTGCGCACTCGTTACTATGGTTACTAGGCAAGTCAGGTACAGAACAAGATAGTAACCTAGCCTAGTTTGTCGTCTGAAATGGGAAAGTGTCGGTTTAATCCGCTGAGGCCACAAATGACAGAATTCAATAATTTAAACCCCAAATCAGAGGTTTTCTGTTAAAAGAACATATTTTCTTCCCGGTCTTTTCAATAGTATTTGGCAACCATGCGCGCGCTTCTCTTTACACTGTTGAAGAAGCGTGGATGATCAGAAAACACAGACAAGCTGGAGTTCAGCGATCTTCATTTGAGATTTTCTACTTAAAGTGTCTTTCAGTCGGTCTGTGTTCTGTCACGAGCCGCTTGTGCTGTTTGTGCGACCAAATCTGCGATCTAAATGCAGGCTGATATCCAGCAGTGTTTTTAATATTGATCATATTATACGTGCAAGAATGAAATGTTTCCTGAATATCCATTCGATTTCAAATGTGACATTGATTTTATACAACAGTAAAAAAAAAAAGGTAACATTAAGTGATGTACTACATTTAAAACAGCATTGTCAGGCTTATTGCTCTATTTTGAAACGAAATATGTGGCTTCGAAGGAATCGTGAGATTCAACGAATGAATGACTCAAAGACTCACTGATAAAGATAGCGAGTTACCGCCACCTACTGGCGATTTTAATGTTTTTTAACATTGCATATTTAATGAACATTGTTTTATTATAAAGGTAAAAAAATGAAATGGAAAAATTGATTAAAGGGGGCAAATATTGTCATTTAATGGAAAAGTTGTGACTGCAGTCTAAGTGTAAGAGAGGGGGTTCCAGGGGGTACAGCACTTTAAAAAATGGGAGAACCACGGAACTTAGGAAAAGGGATATATATGTAGAACTGCACAAGTGCTACTGCTAAAGAGTGCAATGTCAAACATTTCTCATAAGCTTAATTGAATTGGCCTAGAGTGAATAATTATAACATTTTCTGTCTAAAGACTACATATAAAATACCAAAAGTAAAGTAACTGTCAACTAAAACTATAAAAAACAGAATGACTCAAACGGGATTAAAACCAATAAGCATTTTCGTCTGAAGATGAAGACTGACTAAATCAAAAATGGCTGCCAAAATTAACACTTGCCTACACACGTGTGCGCTACAACACTGTTGTGTATGTATATGACTGATATTTTAAATAAAATGTTTTATTTGATTCAAGTAGCCTACTTGTACATAATTATTTTCTAGGGTTTAAAATGTATACAGATTTGACATTTTCCCCTCATACTTCTGTCGGAATGGGTACAAGGTTGGCATTGAATTTCATTCGAAATGGTTTTAAAAAGGTCTTAAAAAGCCCTGAATTTAAGTTGGAGGATCCTGGGGGTACCCTGACATTTTTTTTTTTTACAGATAAATCATTGTTGAAGGCTCTATCCCTTTAATACCTTTAAAGGCTCTAATGTTTCTTTCACATGCTGCTCTTCTTATAGGCGGACTTCAGAGACTACCCACCTCTGCTTCGGCAAGCTGTGTCTGTGGCTCGCAAGATTCAGGACCCCCTAGTGGAGTTTGCCCAAGTCTGCAGCACCGATGAGGACATTCTGTGTTTGAAACTGCATCCCCTACAGGTACCAGCCCATTCTTTCATCTAATGCAGAGGTGGGCAAACTTTATAGACCAGAGGGTCACATCAAGTTTTTCTAACCAATTGATGGGCCGCATACTAAATCATGATGAAATAACTTTTATTTACACTGGAGGTATGCATGTAAAATATATTACCTGACAGAAATGTGTCGCGTTTATCAACAATTCTTATTTAATATCTATTATTGAGTCAAATTTACAACAGATATAATCTCATGTGCACTGCTATTACTATTTACATATCAATTATCATAAAACTGTCTTATTAAACCTGAGGAGAACCTTAGTATTTGTCTTTCCAAGACATGGTTATTAAAGTGTTAATGTGAGCATTGAGCCTGGTCCCCTCTCCTTGCAAGGGTGTCAAAGTCTGGAGTGATCTTTGATGTAGAGATCCTCAGGATAGCTGACAAGTGGCTATTTGTTATATTTGATCTACTGTGGGATTTGTTGTAGTTCGTGACTGAGAAGGTTTGTTCTCACACATATGTGGATCAAAATAAAATGCAATACTTTCTCGGCATATTAGACAAACCGCCTTCTGTCCGATACTGGGGAAGAAGTAGCCTATGTTGCTGTCCATTCTTTGTTGAAAACGCGACATTCAGACACTTTTCTAAGAATATTTTAAACTTATGTGTGAAAGGGTTAAAGTTCCCGAGTGCATTCTAATAATTCTACAGTAGTAGGCCTGCCTAACTGTACTGCGTGCTATAATACCATCTAGTGGCGTTCGCTTATATTGCATCAAATTAGTAATTATGAACCAAAACCAATACTCAAGTGTAATATTTATTTTAAACTCCCTTGTTTGTTTTTTTTTACATTTCTATGTAGTTTTTAGGGCTGTAGTCAACCAATGAAATCCTTAGTCGACCAAAGTCCTGTCCTGCGCAACCATTAGTCGACTAAAAAAAAAAAAAAGACACGATGTTTTGCATTTTGATTGAACATTTATTAAACAATTGTCATAGAGCATTTATAAAACAACAACGAAAAAGCATCAATAATGCATAAAACTATAATAATAATACAATTCTTTGAAAATTAAGTGATTTTTTTTTAACTGCAAAGTGAGGAGCTCTAGTCTATAGCGACAGTCACAATCGCGCACCTGACCACACGCTACAAAAAATATAACTGCTTCTGCCAAATAATGAAAAATCCTAACAAAAGCTCTCGTTTATACAGGCTGTATTTTCTATGGGTTAAATTTTGTCCAGCCGATCTAGGCGTTTTAAAACAAACACACAAAAAACCCAAATAGCCTAAAAAACAATCCTAATAATAATAGCTGTAGCCTATAGTAGGAAGGCATATAGGTTTATTTTCGTTTTGTTACATTATTTAGACTATTTTCAAACGCGTCAAGTGTACAAATAAAAACAAAAACATAAGAAAACACAATCTTATCTATTGAGTCAGCATAATAAAGCTGTTACAGATCTGCAGGCCTAGTCCACCTTTTTTATGTTGTGGGCCAAAAACACTAACATGTGCACATTCTTGGGTAAAAGACAGCTCCTCGACTTGTTAACAATAAATCCTGCTTTGGAAAATATGCACTCTGCAGGGGTGGAGGTTGCAGGGATGCAGCCAGACAAAAGATTTCGTGGACATTTTGTCACATATAGCGCCTAAAAACGCGTAGAAAACGCTAGGGCGCGCTGTGTTCTCCTTTTTCCAAAGCGCTAGGGCGGTCGCGTTTCGGAGTCGTCTGTGCTAAGCACAACCATCAGCTGCGCTCTCCGTTACAGCAAGGAAAACGCTTGCGGCATTCTGAAAAGTTGAGATGTTTTTATCTCGATGCGGTGCGGACACGCTTGGAAAAAACGAGCGCATCGCACCATGACTGCGTCGCTTCCATTATGAGCGCGCCTACATTTGAAATAACGAACTTGAGCGCCCAAAAGACGCGATGTGTGAAAAGGCCCTAAAGCCAAAACAAGCAGGGTTCTAACTGAATGAATACAGCAAAACTACCTATATTGCTTACTGAGTGCGAAGCAGCAGTGGAGCCAGCCACTGGTGCGGTTCCCGAGTGTTCCACGTGGTGCGCTAAACTGTGGCGCTGTTACAAAATAGCCTAAATTAAAGCATTTAAAGTTGGGGATAAAACATATGCTAATTATTTTTAGAATACAGTAATATATAACTACTTATAAAGGATTAAATATCAAGGAGTAAATAAATGAAAATTTCTTTCTATTGGTAAAAAAAAAAAAATACAACTGTTCGACCAATGAGAATGTCAGTCGACCAAGACGGCATCGACCGATTAGTCGACTAAACGACTAAAGTTGACCGCCCTTGTAGTTTTTAATGTATTTTTATTTCAGTTTAATTTTAGTACTTCTTTTAGATTCTGGTTCTTACCAAACATTTATTTTATGTTCTTTTTTAAGGTCCCGTATGGTTAGGGATGCTCCGATTGATCGGACGCCGATCATGATCGGCCGATATTGGCTAAAAATAGATTGATCGCCGAACCCCAAAAGCGCCGATCAAAAAAGCCGATCACGTGACGTAAATTACTCGCGCGACTTTTTCCCACCTGCATGCGTGGCGCACGGGCACACAACAGCAGAGTGGAGCTTGGCAGTGGCAACATGAGTTCTCCTTCACCGGAACTAATAGGGAGTCTCCCAACGGATTGAAGCACGCGTTCGAGTGAAGACCGCGCGAGCCACAACAGAACGCGGTATTTGCGCCGCTGATCGCTGCGGCAACGAGCACTTTGATCATTTGATTAAAAAAAAACATTTCAGCGCTAGATCGCCTCTTATTTAACTAATGAACAAAATGAATGCTCTGAGTTAACTGGAGATGTTTTTATTTATTTGAATTGGTACATTCGTGCCGCGAGATGTTTCAAAAGTGGTGGTGGCATTTTATTTTTTTTGTTCTGACGTAGTTGGTTCCTCAACTACATCAGATTCAGATTATTTTATTTAATGCCATGTCAGCATTCAAAGCTATTTTCATGGCAAAAATTCAATTATAAAAATACAAATATCATATAAATACAATAAAACAAAACAAATATAACCAGGAAGTCATTTTATACAATATATATTTTAAAAAATCCAAAACCTTTTCAGGCATAATCTCATTAAATATGTCCTTTAATGAAGTAACTTCATAAAAGAGCATTCTGCTCAACTACATCAGACGTTCATATTAATAACAGAAAAAAAGCCAGTTTTGGTGTAACAAGTTGTATATTTTGTTGCCAATTAGTAAATGTAGTGGGTGTATTAAGAGGCTACAATTTCCAAATATGCCTAAGTGTAACTCGATCCCCTCCCATTAGGCTGATCTGATGTGGGTTGGTCTGGCTGACCCCTCTTTGTTTGGAATAATTTAATGTTACTCTGCCTTATTTGGGAAAGCTGGCCTACAGTAGCCTTAAGACATCTCATTTTCTAAATACAATTAAATAAACACATTTCTACAAATGGTGCAAACTCTGCTAGATTATAGATAAAAGATTCCCATTCCCCTGCCATTCTGTGATCGGCAGTGATCGGCAATCGGCAGATCATGATTTTGGTGATCGGTAATCGGTGATCGGCCCCAAAAATGCTGATCGGAGCATCTCTAAGTATGGTTCATTCTCAGAGATATTGGGATCTTAATGGGACTCCATGTGCAAATTGTTGAACTTTACCAATTTTCAATGGTTGCAATTGCAAACCAAATATGGGTAACTTTTCAAACAGCTGATACTTATTGTATTTGAGGAGGAATGTCTGAAGAACATATGTTAAAACTAGAAATGTCTTCTATCAAAACAACTGCATAGAACATACCAATTTCATATAAACATATTTCAGTGCCAAACATACACTGAAACGGTCCAGTTGAGGCACAATAATTTGCTCTCAATAGTTTATTCATAAGATTCTATATTTGAATCATTCTTAGGGAAAATTGGAAGAAGGGATTTTGTTTATTTTTACTGAATCTGATGAGCATGAAAAGTGTCCTTTGGCATATAATGCAACAAAGATTGCTAAAGTCAACAGGTTTTACTAATAGACCTATCAATCTCTGTGTAAAAATAAATTAATGATGCTGCAATACATTTATAAATAAAGTTAATACAAATAAATTGTCTAGCTAAAGTTAGTTTTGATTGATTCACTTCCATCGCAACGATCATTAGTTATTACCTTCTAACAGAAAACCCTTAATGTGATCCGGCCAAACATTTGGACAAAACAGTGCCTGGTGGCTCGAGAATGCAAACAATGTAGGCTACAAGGTACAAGCCTTGAAATGATTTGAATACAGAATTTTTTATCGTTTCCAGCGTAGCCACGTGAACCAGAATTATCCCGACAATTATTATCCCGATACGGCCTGAATACGGTGGACTGCGGTAAACCTCGGGATAAACAGAGAGACTAATATTAGCGTAGACGGCATCCTTATGATGTAACAAGAACATCAGGATTAATGGGAAGTGTTCCCGGTTCCTGCTGACCTAATATATGCAGTCTATAATGTGTTGTGTATGCTAGGTCAAAGAGATGTGTTTTTAGTCTAGATTTGAACTGACAGAGTGTGTTTGCTTCCCGGAAAATGTTAGGAAGACTGTTCCAAAGTTTTGGTGCTAAATAGGAAAAGGATTTACCGCCAGCAGTCGATTTTGATATTCTAGGTATTATCAACTGGCTGGAATTTTGAGATCGCAATAGATTTGATGGACTATAATGCGTTAAGAGCTCGCTCAAGTACTGGGGAGCTAAACCATTTAGTGCTTTGTAAGTAATCAGCAATATTTAAAAATGTGTATGATGTTTAAAAGGGACCCAATGCAGTGTTGACAGAACCGGGCTAATATGGTCATACATCCTGGTTCTGGTAAGAACTATAGCTGCTGCATTTTGGACCAGCTGTAGTTTGTTTATTAAGCGTGCAGGGCAACCACCTATAATAGCATTACAATAATCTAGCCTTGATGTCATGAACGCATAAACTAACTGTTCCGTATTTGTCATTGAGAGCATATGATGTAATTTATATATATTTTTAAAATGGAAAAATAGAGATACTAGACATGTGACCTTCAAATGAAAGATTGGTTTCAAAGAGCACTCGGTTCCTAACCGACGACGAAGACTTGACAGAGCAGCCATCAAGTGTTAGAAAGTATTCTAGGTTAGTATGTGAGGAAGTGTTTTGTTCAATAATTAGAATCTCTTTTTTCAGAATTAAGACAGAAAAGGTAGATTTGAGATCGGCCTGTAATTTACTAATTTTGTAGGACCAAGTTTTTTTTAACAAGCGGTTTAATCATAGCCAGCTTAAGTTTTTGGTACGTATCCTAATGAAAAAGATGAATTAATGATATTAAGGAGAGGATCTATGACCTCTGGAAGCATCTCTTTCAATAGCTTAGTCGGTATAGGGTCTAACGATGATGATATCTAGGTGAAAGAGTCTCTCTATGTGATGGGATTTATCTGACCTAGCTAGCAGACGGTCGGGTTAGCCAGTCTGTCTGCTTCCTGACCTGAGCCCCAGATTGTCATGTTTGAGCTCTAAGACTATGTGACATTACTTGAGGGAAGAGCAGCACTATCCCTTTTCAACAGGTCAGGTCTGCCCCAAAAACTTTTCCAATTGTCTATGAATTCTATATTATTTTTCGGACACCACTTAGACAGCCAGCCATTGAGTGAGGACCTTCTACTAAGTATCTCATCACTCCTGCGAACAGGAAGGGGGCCAGAGCAAATTCCAGTGCGTGACATCGTACTTGCGAGTTCACACACCTCTTTAACGTTAATTTTGGTGTTCTCCGACTGGCGAAGTCGAACAGCATTAGTGCCGACGTGAATAATAATCTTAAAGAATTTACTATTGGCATTAGCCAGCACTTTTAAATTTGCTTTGATGTCAGGCGCTCTGGGTCCCGGCAAACATGTGACTATGGTGGCTGGTGTCTCCATTTTCACGTTCAGTGTAAGAAATCGCCAATAACTAGGGCACTTTCAACAGGATTCTCAGTGGGTGTTTCACTGAGAGGGGAGAACCTGTTTAATGTTGTTTTCGGAAAGGTAGAGCAGTGTTTTGTCCCGCGACTACAGTGTCTCACGGTCGCCCAGTTGCCCTGCTGCACGGCTCTACAGCCGGAACCGGACAATGTACAGAGTTCACTAAGCTAGTCGCATCCAAAGCAGTATCTAAAGCCCTTGCACTCTTACTATCCTCGATTAAAGTTTGGATGCGTGTCTCTAGTTCTGAAATCTTCTCCGTCAGCCTGACTGTCTCCCTGCATTTATCACATGTAAATCCTTCAATGCTGACAGAGAATGCTATACTATACATGTGACACGACGTACAAGTGACAATAACAGGAGAAGACATTATTTACAGTGTGTGTTGACTGATTCTACTTACCTTAGTTGCTTGATAGACTCGTTAATAGGGGGGTGTAACGATACACAAAATTGACGGTTCGGTTTTCCCACGGTTTTGACGTCTCGGTTCGATTCGGTTCGGTTTAGAAAGCTAAAATTGCTTTTTTTTAAACAGTGGTTTAATGAAAAAATTGTCTTTGTCTATAAATTAATTCAGTTACAATTAAACGTTTCACAAGGATTTTAAAAAAATCGGCTAAATCTGTAAACTATATAGGGAGCCGCACATTACTATAACATTAAAGGTTGTAGCCTAGACTTTTAACCTAAATTCAGATGCTATTTATTTTTTAGATATAATAATCAACACACAACACATTGTATGAAAACATGTAAACTGAGCATAAGGCAGTTTTTGCATTAACTTCTGTTTTTACTCTAATTTATTGAAATATAATACTTTACACAGTTGTCATTTTCATGAAAGATATTTTAAACATACATTAAATAATCAAGATATCATTAACAGGTTAAGTGAAATATAATATATAGGCTAACATGGTGCATTTATTTAGTGCATTTATTTAGTGCAAGAGTTCATTTATAGAAACCAAAGTTGTGGAAACTGAATCACTTGCCTGTTGAGGTAAATATAATGCTAGTGACAAGCTATGAGGTTTTATTGACGTCTTTCCGCTGCTGAAACACTGATTGAGCGATTACACGAGTTATGATGCCTTTCAGTCAGTATACTGCATCTGTCAACATACCTTCAGGTGTCCATTCTGTAACTGAGGAAGAGATGATCACATTTACCCGCACGCCGCGCTGCCGCTTGAAATGAGGAGCTTAGTAGGCCTACAGCGATCTGTCACGCCACAGCAAAGAGTGCCAAAACGCCATTTATTGTTTGAATTTCGTGATCAAATAGACAGAATTTGAAAGATTACACCTTGCTTATTATCTAAAGTAACAAAACACGGAGCTTGTTATTTGGTGTTAATGGTGGTTAGGCTAAAAACTGAATTCGTTGTGTACTGTACACATAAGACATGAGGTCCATTGAGTCGGGCTGGGCGGGGCCGGGGTAGCAGGGGGCGGGGGGGGGGGGCGTGTTCGGTACGCAATGAGAGTATCGCGATTCGAATCGTGTTTTCTCTATCGCGGTTTTTCGGTTCGGTTCGAATATCGTTACACCCCTACTCGTTAACGCGCGAGCGAGAAAAAAAGACCATGCAAGGATGGCAGGTTAACAGGTTAGCGAGATACTAGCGTGTTGTGCTTGCGATAATGATTTAGATAAAAGCTAGCGATGTCAGATTAATGTGATAGGCAATATTAGACCATTTCTAATGTATGTTGATGAATAAGTTAAATTTAGCAAATAAGAACAGCAAGGAATGATAGTAAATAGAGATTCAAACAGAAAACTACACGGAGCTTACAGACGCAGACCAGCAGCAAGGCAGACAGGAGCAATCAATCATACAGCAGCAATCGATCAAGGTAGTGGATCCACAAAATAGTGGATTACACAGTCTTTATCCATGGCATTTAATATTTTGGCTTTCATCACTATTTATGCAAGTCTTTCTTCAGATATTTTTTAAAAACAAAATAAAAAATTTGATTTTGGGGCTTCTGGTTGAATTGACACAGAATCACCCTATATATAGATTTTTCTTTAATCTTTTTCATCAGGTTTGAGATGAAGGCTATTTGTGAATCAATTCTCATGTATTATCATTTAAATGTTATTCAGGAGCATGTAGTGAAAGAGGAACTGCTGGGCGCTCTCTACTGTGAGTTTATAAACCGGGTAAACGAGGTTGGTGTGGATGTGAACCGTGCCATTGCTCACCCTTACACCCAGAGCCTTGTCCAGTATATCTGTGGCCTTGGATCTAGGAAAGGCTCACACCTGCTCAAGGTGAGACTTACTCAAAAATCTCTATTCTCACTTTTGGTATTCACGCTGTTCTCTATTTGTCTAGCTAATGGGTTAAGATTTTTTGCTGGAAGTAAATGTTTAACTCTCCTCTGCACCTTTCCAATGTTCCTCAGATTCTTAAACAGAACAACACTAGGTTAGAGAACCGTACCCAGTTGGTCACAATGTGCCATATGGGACCAAAAGTCTTTATAAACTGTGCTGGCTTTATCAAGATCGACACTGCCTCTCTTGGTGACAGGTAAGATGCTAAACATAATGTTTGTGATTGACCACCAGCTCACTCTGAATTATGCTGCATACTGCCAGACGAGATGAAAATAATTCTTCTTTCACTCTGCAGCACTGACTCGTACATTGAGGTTCTGGACGGTTCCCGAGTGCACCCTGAAACATATGAGTGGGCACGTAAAATGGCAGTGGATGCTCTAGAGTACGACGAGTCGGCAGAAGATGCCAACCCAGCCGGAGCGCTAGAGGAGATCCTTGAGAACCCAGAGAGACTGAAGGACCTGGATCTGGATGCCTTTGCTGAGGAGTTGGAGAGACAGGTGAGCTTTGATCTTAATTTTGGATAGTATGCTTTTGTTTGTTCTGTTAGCAGGTGCATTTATCCAAAGCGAAAATCGAGGAATACAGCAGAAGCTGTTCAACCATATACTTGACTGAACTAAACCTTTTTCCTGTAACCATATAATGTTTTTCTTTCTTTCAGGGTTATGGCAATAAGGGAATTACGCTGTATGACATCCGAGCGGAGCTCAGTTGTAGATATAAAGATTTGAGAGCCCCTTACAGACCTCCCAACACTGAAGAGGTTTATAACATGCTTACCAAGGAGACGCCTGAGACCTTCTATATTGGTAAATACTACCTGAACATTTTCATCATAGAGTGATATATAATTATAAACCTACAGATTTACATATTTTATAGTGTTCTTTGATGTTTGTGGTCTCTGTACTGATACTGTTGGAAATATGATTGAATCTTATTGCACATATAGGTAAACTCATCACCTGTGTGGTGACTGGCATCGCTCACAGAAGGCCACAGGGTGAGAGTTACGACCAGGCCATTCGTAATGATGAGACGGGACTCTGGCAGTGTCCCTTTTGCCAGCAGGACAACTTTCCTGAGCTCAGTGAGGTAGGAATATTTTCTGTGACCTTTCAATGGAATATGATCATGGAAATTTTAGCTTTTGCACCTTTTGCCAAATGCTCAGGTCATGATGTTGTTTTTCTCAGGTTTGGAATCACTTTGACAGCGGCTCCTGTCCTGGTCAAGCCATCGGAGTGAGAACCAGGTTAGATAACGCCGTCATGGGCTTTATCCCAACCAAGTTTCTTAGTGACAAGGTGGTCAAACACCCTGAGGAGAGGGTCAAGGTGAGCTAATCTCATATTTCCTTTCTTTACTTTATCTGTCATTCATTTATATGCAATATACATTAAATATGTCTCCCTACAAAAGTTCTCGAAGTCTGAATCTCCTTTTGACATACATACTTATGCCTGGATCTCCACTTATAGGTTGGCATGACTGTGCACTGCCGCATCATGAAGATTGACATTGAAAAGTTCAATGTGGACCTCACTTGTAGAACATCTGATCTGAGCGACAAGAACAATGAATGGAAGCTTCCCAAAGACACCTACTATGATTTTGATGCTGAGACAGATGATGTCAAACAGGAAGAGGAACTTAAGAAGAAACAGCAGAGAACCAGTTAGTATTGACAATCTCTTTTTGAGAGTATTTACCATATTCTTAAGTGATGCAGGTATGACTTTCGTTTTCTTTTCACTAGCTTACATTAAGCGTGTGATCGCTCACCCATCCTTCCACAACATCAATTTCAAACAAGCGGAGAAGATGATGGAATCCATGGACCAGGGTGACGTAGTTATTCGACCCAGCAGTAAAGGGGAGAACCACCTGACGGTCACGTGGAAGGTGGCTGATGGGATCTATCAGCATGTGGATGTGCGTGAGGAGGGTAAAGAGAATGCCTTCAGCCTTGGACATACTCTCTGGATCAACAATGAGGTGAGCTGTTGCTACATCTCGCGCATACATCACCTTTGAAAAGTTTGGGGTCTCAACTAGATTTTCAGGTACAGAAATAGTAAACAAATGTAAAATATCTGTATAAATATAGATTAACCCTTATTAAAGTTATTCATTCAAGAGCCATGAGGTGTTTTTTCTCCCTGTCTGTTGTTTGAATCTAATTTAAAGTGACAGCAGCCTAATATTCCTGCTGCTGTCTGTTTTTATGAGTTGCACGGATCCAACACACTGTTACACATGCATTTTATTTCTCACGCATTTGTTCATTTAAGACTTGACCAACTATGTGTACGATAATACTCGACAAGACTAATTGTGAATAATTTTGTGTGAAAATGTTTGTTCAAGTTCAGGAAGAAGTGAAAGTAACTTTTTTTTGTGGAAACTTATACATTGGTTTCAGGATTATTTGATACATTGAAAGCTCAAAAGAACAGAAAACATTTGTAATATTATAAACGTCATTATTGCCACTTCTGATAATTATACTGCATCCTTGCTAAATAAAAGTATACTTTTTTTTTTTTTTACCCCGAACTTTTGAACTATAGTGGAGAAGCACAATTCGTTCATGCAGTATATCTGAAATCTAATGGTAGTGGTGGTTATCTGCAGGAATTTGAGGATCTAGATGAAATAACAGCCAGATATGTCCAGCCCATGGCTGCGTTTGCACGAGATCTGCTCGGCCACAAGTACTTCCACGACTGCAATGGAGGTGATAGGAAGGTATGTTATAATTCTGAGGAACTACAATTTTTCTGTTTTCTTCATTTTTATTTATACTATGAAATCTGTATATCCTCTGCAAATTGTAAATAAGGAGTTGTGCATTTATCCTTTCTTGCATTTGTACAGAAAATGGAGGAGTTTCTCATAAGGTCCAAGAAAGAGAAGCCGACATTCATCCCCTACTACGTTTCAGCTTGTAGAGACCTACCGGGCAAATTTCTCCTGGGTTACCAGCCTAGGGGGAAGCCGAGGTAACGCTCACTACCCAACTAGAACAGAGCACTAGACATGTCACTTTTTTTAATAGCGCTTTGCTTTTGTTTTGCAGGATAGAATATGTAACCATCACTCCGGATGGCTTTAGGTATCGGTCTCAGGTATTCTCTACGGTCAATGGTCTCTTCCGCTGGTTCAAGGACCACTACCAGGATCCTGTGCCAGGTTAGTATTCTCTATCTAAACCCCAGCTCTGGCCTAGCATCATTATTATTCCTTTTAATGCAATTGTGTTGTCTTTCTAAAGGTGTTACACCATCCAGCAGCAGAACGCGAACACCAGCATCCGTGAACGCCACACCTGCCAACATTAACATTGCGGGTATGTCAGACATGCTGACTTCTCACCTGAAAACAACAGGGCTTTTTAAAGCTTCTCAAATGATTCTTCTCATAAATGTATTTTAAAACAAATACCTGTCCCCTTGCTCTCAGACTTGACTCGAGCCGTCAACGCTCTTCCACGAAACATGACATCCCAGATGTTCAACGCCATAGCGGCAGTTACAGGGCAGGGCCAGAATCCCAACACAACGCCGGCCCAGTGGGCCTCCAGTCAGTATGGTTACAGCGGCGGCAGCAGTGGAGGAGGAGGTGGCAGCAGCAGCGCTTATGTACGAGACCTGCACCTATTTGCTGCTTTATCCTACTGAGTCAAAACAGAGCATGCTAATATTTAATATTCTTTCCTTTCCATATTTTCAAGGTATTCGCAACGCCCCAGCAGCCAATGGCCACACCCTTGATGACGCCCAGCTACTCTTACACCACACCTGGCCAACAGCAGGCCATGACCACGCCCCAGTATCCCAGCAGTACACCACAGTCCTCACACGGACACCATCAGCATTCGTCCTCCACTCCATCGTCCTCTTCATCTAGAGTGCGGACGCCACAGCCCAAGTGAGTGCTACTGCTTTCTTCAATACACAGAACCATATTAGCCACAAGTTTCTTACACAAAGTTTCTTTCATGGAGATGTGTTCTAATCTCTCTTCCATCGCACTTCAAAGAAAATTGGCCAACTAATAAGATTCAGGTTTTGTCACATGACCAGAGCTGCTGCTTTTACTTGCAACTACAAGTTTGTGGTGCTCACGATGAGTATTTGGCTAAGTGACAGTGAATGACAGAGAAAGAATCTGGAACCGGCTCTCTTGTCTCCGTACTCTTGTATTTGGTGTGGTTTAATAAACACCATACCGAATACAAAAATCCAAATAGCATTTGAAAGCGTTAATACTGTTCAACTGTTCGAATACTGTTTTGAATCAAAGTTACGCAATCCTTTGTGTACCAGATTAACTATATTTCTGCATTTCCATAAGCACCATCTACTGTCAGAGTATGAATTAGCCTTTTATTTAAGCCTGTGACGTTTTTTACGCATTGGGAATTTAATTTCAATAGGAATCCGCGTGTTCTGGGTTTCCCACACAGATTTTGCTAATTTTTAAGTTTGTCACGTCAATTTGCTGTGCTGACCAACAGAAAGCGGCTTGGTTTGAAAAAGACTTCTGTGTGAGCAGTGCTTCATACATTGCTATGAAATTGACAATGGGCTTTTCACAAGATTTTTTTCACTCCTTTTTAGTGTGTAATTATATTAATATGGGGTACTATGTACTAAAACTCCATCTGTGTTCCCTGCAGGACAAGTTCCCACACTGCCGTGGATTGGGGTAAGATGGCTGAACAGTGGCTTCAGGAGAAAGAAGCTGAGCGGCGAAAGCAAAAGACACCCCGCATGACACCCCGACCTTCGCCCAGTCCCATGATCGAAAGCACGCCCATGTCCATCGCCGGAGACGCCACTCCCCTCTTGGATGAGATGGACCGATAGGAGGAGAGAAGGGAGGGTTTTAAAATATAAAACCCAATCCATCCACGTCCCATCTCTCACCCTACGTTTTGCTCTTTCGCTGCTAGAAGTATTTCTTTGAGTCATTCAGAGCTACTGATTCAATTACAAACACTTGAAACATTGACAAACCTATTTAGGAAATGGACCTACAATATAAGTTTGTCACAAGGGTTTTCTTTTCTTTTTAAGTGTGTGCAAAATGCACCCCCTTTTTCATTTTGTTTTTTAACTAAATTTGAAAAGAAAGGCTTAAAGCATGAGACGCTGCATGATTGTGCCCATGGGAATTGGTATTCAATTCATCGTAAGATCATTAGTTCAGGCCCACTCAGAGAGCTTTTCTTTTTGTATCTGGCTTAAACATCTAAATAAAACCCTGTTTCAGTATGAACCAGAGCGCTGTAATGATTTATAATCTGTGTTCTGTTGAGTTGTTACACAAAACTCTGAGAATAAAGCACTCAAGAGATTTGAAAAGCTATTTAGCTACAGGTTTATCTACTCTAAAATGAAGTATGTGACTTCAAAAGACATCTTGTAAATGCCATGTTTTTGTGGACCATTACAGTGATCAAAACGTATGCATTTTAAATTCTGAACTTTGAAAAATGATGTTTTTAAGGTTTGCTGAACCCATTAATTTTGCTGTTCATTTTTGAAGCTACAGAGTCAGATGTCACTGCTAATAATGTACTTATACAAGTAAACTGAACTATTGTGCTATAAGGTATTGAGCTTTTTCAGTTTGGATGCTGTTTGTGTGTATGTGAATGCATCTTTGCTGGCCATACTTCCTGAAGGTGTTTGCACACATGTTGTTTGCTTTCTGTCGTCTTTCCTTTATTATACAATCCTATGTATCACTATAGACAAAAAAAGTGTGACATTTAAGCAAAGAGAACTTTATGAACAGGCTCCTTATACTGTGACAATATTTTCACATGCCAAACAGTTATTTGTATTATGACTTACCAACCCCCACAACCCATTTAGTGAATCGTCCAAGCCCTGGGAAGAGTTTCTGACCTGATCATGTGTTCTTTTAGCACTGAGGCTGCACAATGCCTTTGGGTCAGGAAGTGAGCTCTAAGTGTCTGTTCTGTTCAGTGTATTTCACTGCTGGCATCAATTTCATTTCTTTCTTTGATAAAGTTGTCAAAATTAAACTTCTGATTCGAGTGTTTTTATTTAAGTAGTTGATTTCTTATCCCTCTATACTGATTTCAGTTAGTAAAGAAGAGGTTTGTGTTTGTTTTCAAGCTTCAGACCTTAGATAGTTCATTTCAGGCAGCTGTGATTTTAACATGGCGTAGGAGGTGGCATTATTCCCTTTTCCATGTGACATTTGTTGGAATTTTATTAGAGACTACCAACCATTTCTAATTTATTTTGACACAATCCATACTTAAAATAATACTTTTTAAAAAAAAGTTAGCCTTTATTGTCTCATGAATCAAGACTTCAGAACAGAATACAACACTGTATATATGTTTGTCGAGTTGCTCATTTTTGCTTCGCAATTTTTGCTTGAGTGATACTTCTCCATTTACGTCTAACAATCCTCCCATTTCGCTCACAGTGGGAGTCTTGTGTCCCAGCAGACGGCCTGTGGTCATGAGTCTTGGCATATGTATCATATTAGCCAAAGAAACGCATGATGCAATGAAAACAAGGGCTGCATTTACAAAAAGAAATTCAGAACCACCAGGAGGGCGTTTAGTGACCTCTTAAGTACACTGCACTAAACACTGCTGTTTGCCTGCACAAAAATGATTACCATCAAATTACTGGGATTTGCTTCATTTTATGGAATACTGATAGACTAAATGTCAGTAAATGACACCCAAGTGTTTATAGATTCTAGATGAGATAAATCTCTATATGGCACTGTTTTGTTGGGTCAAAAAAATGAACACATTTATAGACAAACTAATCCTCACTTAATCATGGTTAATTGAGAGTCTATGAAAAACTCACTCTGTATCCAAGTAATCATGTAATATAACTATGATACAGAAAATGTAGTAAAAGTAGTAGATTCATAATTAAACGGGTGAAACATCATTGCATTCATTATTACACCTCTAAATAGAGTCTAAACGTCACTTTCAGATGGATTCTTGTTGAGATTCCCTCATTATCTGACTGGCCAAGTCTTCTGATTGTATTATTTTCTTCTTTCACCCAGAGATTTGTGTCCGAGCATTATGGGACATCATCCCGAAGTCTGTATTCAAGGGTCACTTCAATTCCCATTTGATCAGATCCATTGAAACATTTTGCATATGTTCAGTCAATGACAGCAGTTTGATTGCCTCTTCTTAAAATTTCCATCACAATTATTAGAAATTTCTGTGGAGTGAACAAAATATAGACAATATGACCATGGTGAAAGATTTCCATGGTAAAACTGAAATAAAATGTTTTAAATTAGACCAAAGGCTGAATGTTAAACTTGTTAAAGGAATAGTCCACCCAAAAATGAAGATTCTGCCATAATTTACTCACCCTCATGCCTTTCCAAACATGTATGACTTTCTCACTTCCGTGGAAAAATATTAGATCATATTCTGAAGAATGCTGGCAAGCAAACAAATTTGGTTCCAATTGAAGTCCATTATATGGTCAAAAAATACAATGGAAGTCAATGGGAACCGAAATTGTTTGGTAATCAACATTATTCAAAATATCTTATCAGAAATACATATCAGAAAAAAGTCATGAATGTCACATGTTTGAAATCACATGAGGCCCAGGTTGAGTAAATGATGACAATTTTCTTTTTCTTTTTTTTTTCAAGGGGGGGGGGGGGGGGCATTTTAAGACATTTGTAATATATTACTTGGACTTTATTGAAAAAATTACTTACTGACAATATCACCAACTTGTCTAGAACTGTTCCTCTCCAGCTCAGATAATACAGTCGACTCAAATGTAAGTGATGCAACACGGAGGAAAAAGTCTCTCACACTTTCCCCTATGGAGGACGACATACATTATACATCTGATGCCAGCAAAAGTATGGACTCATTTGGAATTGTTGAAAGAAAAAGAAGTCTCTTATGTTCACCAAGACTGCATTTATTTGATCAAAATATATTAAAAACAGCAATATTGTAAAATATGATTGTAATTTAAAACGAGTGCTTTCTATTTAAAAAATGTTTTAAATGTATATTTCCATATTCCTTTTATGGCAAACCTGAATTTTAAGCATCATTACTCCAGTCTTCAGTGTCACATGTTCCTTTAGAAATCATTCTAATATGCAGAGTTGCTGCTCAATTATCAATTATAGCTGCTCAGTTATTAATAATGGTCCTTATTATTATCAATGACGATTACAGTTTTGCTGGAAACCATGATACATTTGTTCTTATATACTGTATTTGAGAACAGAGATGTTACATTATATTACAACATCATACATGTCATTACAGTGACTTTTGAACAATTTAATGCATCCTTGCTGAATTAAAGTATTCATTTATTTTACACACATACATAAAGAAAAATCGCACCCAAACCTTTGAATGGTAGGGAACACGTTTTCCCAAAAATATTTTATATGTTTAATGTTTTCAGCGTTAATAATAATCAGAAATGTTTCTAGAGCAGCAAATCAGATTATTAGAATGATTTCTAAAGAATCACGTGACACAGAAGACTGGAATAATGATGTAATGAGAAAAGACTGGAGTAAAAATTCAGCTTTGCCATCACAGGAATAAAGTACATTTTAAAATATATTAAACCAGAAAACATAATATAAATGATATGATGATATATTCAGTAGGTTATGGTGCTACAAACCCTCTCTTGGAATGAGCATTGCAGTGGTTTACACAGACAAAGATGTTTAGTGAGATTATTGCATTTATTACAACCCTTCATCTATTGCAACCTCACATATTTCTGGCATCAGCTCAGACATACCAACTAGTCTGATGGCATTCAAAACCCCTACTGTTAAAAGTCTTTAACACTTTACTGTACCTGACAGGGCAGAGACGGCCCAATATTCTGCTCTGATCTCTTCAGAGAGTCTAACAGCCTCTTGCTCCATTTGGGCCAACTGATCTGGGTGCTATGGAGAGAAATACTCACCTAGACTAGTTATCTCAAGGAAACACTGTTTTGGAAATATCAGTACAATTTTATGCATCCATATCCATTTTTTAGACCCCTCTATATGCCAACACCGTGTGAAAGTGGCAGTGTGGCCATGGCACACTGTGGCCATCTTACAGGTGATCATTTGATAACTCACACTAAGATCCTTCTTGGTTCCCACGAGGAAGAGGAGAACACTAGAAGGGTCATTGTCTCTCATGGCATCTTCAAGCCACTCTCTGAATAAACAGACAGGTGAGAGAAAACAGATTCATGACTATTCAGACAAGTGTTTCAAACCAAATAAGTGATCGTACTGTACCTCGCATTATCCAAAGAGTTGTAATTGCTCAGGTCAAACACAACGATGATGGCTGGAAACAAAAGACAAATTGTTTTTGCACTAACCACAGCAAGCGTATGCTTAATATAGTCTGTTTTGTTACCTTGAGCTCCTCTGTAGTATGTGGATGCAATACATCTAAATCTTTCTTGACCTGCTGTGTCCCACCTGCAAAGGGAAAGAGGTCCATGATCGAAGGATGCAACCATACGAATGACTGTTAAACCTGTAAAAAAACACAAAACTCACAACTGCAAACTGAAGGGCACCCCGAGGACCTCAAATCTCTCCATCTCAAAATCCACTCCAATAGTCGCCTTGTACGTCTTGTCAAATGTGTCTTTGCAGAATCTTCAGGTTAGAAATATTAACACTTATAGTTAATCAAACTGTTTGTAATTTATTTTTACACACAAATGTATCAGTAAAAGCCCTATTAGATCTGAATATAGTAAATTAACATTACAGACTCTTACCTATTTATTAAACAGGTCTTCCCAACTGCTACATCACCAACTACAATGACCTTGGCTACATTCAGTCTGAAAGTATAGTGAACATTTACAATAAAATAATGTTCATTCATGCTGCATTGCACATTTTATCACATATACAATCTAAACCAATCTAGAGGGTTTGTGTGTGAGGTTTTGCCTACATTGTGGGGAAAAGGGTTTAACAAATGTTAATGGAAAATATCAAAACAGCAAGGTTAATGGAAAGCCTCCACCATAATAGCAAAAAACAATTGCATGTGTGTGTGTGAAAAAGAAAAGAGTAACTTACCCTGATTTCTGTCCTTGACATGCCTCTCTAACAGTAATATTAAAGCCATCTTTGGTGTGCACTGCAGCGTCCCTTGTAAAGTACTAAATAAATAAACCGATATAAATGAGTTAGGATAGGCTTTAAAAAATTTAAACAAACAAAAACAAAACAACAAAAAAGATCGTTTTACATAATAATCTGGTCCAGTTGAGTCTGGTTTATAGAATCACACTCTACTAATCCTCTACTTGTTAAGTGTTGTAATTCTGAGAGAGAGAGAAAACTAGAGAGAAGTATAAAGATGTGAAAGTATATAGATGTCCAGTGAGACAAAATTTTAAACTAACTAAAAATACAGAAAGTGTTACCAAAGGGAGTTCACAGATGATCCTGTCTCCTTTCACAGGGGGTAACGTTAGAGAGCTCATCATGTGAGAGCTTTAACAAGACCACACCAATGCAAACACTGAACCATTCTGTCCTGTGAGTGACTGGGATAAACAAACATAAAACATAAACATATTAATAAATATAAATAAAATAAAATGTTACAACTTACCTAAGGCAGAAAGCTTTTTTTTTACATTACAAGTAACGTTAGCCTATTTTAGACTTTTCTAAATTCGCATTAGGCTATTATTTAGTCGACACATTTTTGTTGTTAAGGCAACTATTATTTTGTAGGTTATTCGTTTTTTTTGCGGCAAATAAATGAAATATATAAACAAGTAGGCTAGTCGTATTAAAGTTTTACTGCGTGACTGTGCTCAACCCAAGCCCTCTCGCCCCTGAGGCGGCGCTCGATATTTACAGTGCGCAATTGTACTACAGAACCCATAATGCCTAGCGGTGTTCTCGCGATGACTGCCTCTGTTAACGTGAACCCCTGTGATATACTGAAGGAAACCCTTCTCGTTCTTCCTTTCCCAACATGGCCCCGAAGGCGAAGAAGGAAGGTGCGTTCGTTTTATAGGTTTTACATTATAAAAATAAAGTTTATTCTGATATATACATCTACATTTTCGCTTGGATGTAGTTGATATAGTTATGTTTGTGTCTAGTGGTTTTATTGGGCGAATGGAGTGGAATAACATGTGTTTTAATTCAGTAAGTGCCGGAATGAGACGTCCTTTAGTCGGGTTGGCGGTTAGCAAGCTAACATAATTGAGCTGCAAGTTCTCTCAGTGCGTCATTCTGTCAGACTGCCTGTGTGTTAAAACTATTTAACAGTTGGCATAAACTGGCTATTTACCTTCAATTTGAATTGAACGGAGTAAAACACAAGTATGACACCTCATTAGCTTGTCATCGTTAGCTAGTAAACACACGTGGCTACCAATATCCATCCATTTCTTATTCATTATCGGCCAGTTTAGTGATTAAAAGAGTCATTCACTCATCCTCGAAAACGAAATCATTGTTAAATATCAGCAAATTTATGTTTGATGCATTTTATAGATGCTACCTTAATATTCATGTAACGTAACACTGGTGTGACTCTGAAAGTCCATTACATTTCATAATAAAGCAGTAAAATGTTTATAAGTGACTAGAATGCAGTTTGGAATATTGTACTCATTCAAGGTGCATCATATAGACTGGTTTTGGTAATATTCTATGGTCATAATTTGTAATTCTTTCTACAGCTGTCCCGGCCAAGACTGAGGCCAAGTCCAAGGCCCTTAAAGCCAAGAAAGCTGTGCTGAAGGGTGTCCACAGCCAGAGGAAGAAGAAGATCAGGACCACCCCAACCTTCCGCCGGCCCAAGACCCTGCGTCTGAGGAGGCAGCCTAAGTACCCTAGGAAGAGCGCTCCACGCAGAAACAAGTGAGACCTACATGTTACTTTACTGTGTTGAATTATAGTTGACGATTGTCTTAAAACCAGATGTTTTAGGATGCAAATGATGGGAATTGCGATCAAAGCATGAAATTATGTGATTACAAGTTTTAAAACGCTGATGCATCCTCATTTCAACATTGAAAAAGTTGAAACTAAAGCATAAATACAATGCAGAGCTTGCATGAGTTTGACATCTCTCTCATTCTGCCAGGCTGGACCATTATGCCATCATCAAGTTCCCCCTGACCACTGAGTCCGCCATGAAGAAGATTGAGGACAACAACACTCTGGTGTTCATTGTTGACGTCAAGGCTAACAAGCATCAGATTAAACACGCCGTCAAGAAACTGTACGACATCGATGTGGCTAAAGTCAACACACTGATCAGGTAGAACTTGGTTTGTTTTTCAAGGCTTTTAAAGCAGTGGTTCTCAACCAGGGGTCCAGGGACCTCCGTGAACTTCCAAGGCAACCTCAAGATGCCAAAAAAAAAAAATCGCTCAAACGTGCATTTTAATTGCGGACTAGCTTAAGCCTTTGAGCCTCAAGAGTTTGGTCAGCAGAAATACTGGAAACAGCCAATATCTGGAAGCCTTTGAATATTTTTGCTAACAGAGTGGCTTTAAGTCAAAAAGTTTGAGAACCACTGTTTTAAATCAATGCTTTTCTGGCCAACTAAATCTGCTAGAACGATAGTCATTGTTGGAGAAGCCCTGCTGTGCAATGATGTAAAGATAATCATTACTCTGAAATTTGATGTTATCAAAGGAACCTCTGATGCACAGGAATAGCATTGTCAGATTTGTGAATATGCGATGAAATGTTCTAAATGCTTTATTGCTCCCGCAGGCCTGATGGTGAAAAGAAGGCATACGTTCGTCTTGCACCAGATTACGATGCTTTGGATGTTGCAAACAAGGTGAATTTGTAGATGTGATTTTCACACATGTATCAAACAATAAATGTATTGTCAGCTTCATGTAGCTAGATTGTCTGTTGAGGGAACTGTCAATCTCTGCAAATGATGTAAACTTTGTTTTTGCCTGAATAATTCTGATGCATTCAAAGGAACCACTGATGCTCTGTCATCTTTCTTTTGTGAAATGTTTGTGCTCTGAACTGTGCTGATTGTCATCTTCTTTTCTTACAGATCGGCATCATCTAAAGTGTTCTTGGTCCGATGTACAGAAGAATAAATGTTTGTAAAAACTATTTTTGTTGTTGTGGCTTCATTTGCTTGCATTTAAAACGAGTTTAGAATTAATTTGTTTGAAAATAGGTGGGTTTTTACCCAAAAATGTCGGTTTATGTAAGCTAGGGCATCAGCAGGTTAATATTCTGCTATCATAAATTAATCATCAATAATTTAAGATGTATTAAATGTCAGAATTACTCTAATTTATACATAAGAATATACATAAGAATTGAAGTTAGTGCATCATGGATTAATAGATTTAATTAATTCCAGTTTCCTGTTCCATTCATCCTACCTAGTTAGTTTCATAATTATTGGTTCAGCCCATTGAGTGCAGGGCAATGTTCTTAGGGAGAAATTAAAAATGGCACATTTTCCTTGATGTGAGGAGAAATGGAGAGGTTTAAAAATATTTTCCAGTTATATCAATGCAACAAGCCTGAAAATGGTTGACTCCTGAATCAATATGAAATGCAAACTCAAATGATTTTTGCAAATAGTAATTCACTGTCCCATTCTAAACACTTTTATTGTTGGAACATTATTTGTATTTTCTTTAATATATTCATAACATCCTGGGAAAGGTTAACTATTCTGTTTTAATGTAAAGCATTTTCAACCTTGTTTTTGCATGATAAATTCTTAATAGAAAAAAATGAATGTATATATCTATTATTTGAATGAACATTCCTTCCACCATGTGTTCAGGGAATTCTGAAATGGTGCTCAGTTTTTGTGATTTCTGCAGAACTGTGGTTGCTATTTGCTGAGAGAGCTTAATGCATAATACATAATTTATTAGGACAAATACTTTGTCATTTGATCATTTTCTTTGAAGATCGAATTCCCCTTCAGTTTTCCCTCAGGAGGAATTTATAAAGCTGGTTTAAATTTCTGCATTTGGGTGCAAAGCTTGATGTCAGTATTACTTAAGATTAGAATCTGACACTTACCATTGAACAGCTACCATTTTTGGAAAATGCTTTGTTTAATAAACTGGCTTATTCAAATAAAATTATGACCCTTGCCTTGGATACACAACAAAAAGTTATTTTCTTAGTATTGTTTAGTTTCCCAGTATAAACCTCTAAATAATCTTAAATCAAGATGCATTAACTTGAAATGTGAAATTACAGTGTCTTGTTTTCTGAAGAAAAAAAAAACTGTCAGTGGGGTAAGAAACAAACTTAATTCAAAGGAAAAGAAGTTTATTTTTGATTTTATTTTGTAAGAAAATATCAGACTTGTCTTAACTTCATTTTGTTTCTCAAGTAAATGCTTCTTTTGCAATATTTGTACTGGAAAAATGCCAAGGAAATCACTTTTTGCAGTGTAAAACCCATCTTTAACAGATTCTTAAACAATTGGCTACCATGAACCTTGTTGAGTTTAAAGTTGTTTGAGTTTAAAAAAAAAAAATTCTAAATATGTTTTATTCCAACGTGTTTTAAATGTCCCTGATTGGCAACAGACTGTGTCTGCTGTGGTCTGTCTGTTCAATACAGATATCCTATGGATAAATGTTGAATGCAGCCTTTGGTTTATGGACCGATAGACATCAGCATCTCTTAGTTTAGTCCTCAGCAAATTTAGGAACGCTGTTGTGAGGACGCCTCTTGTTGAAGAAGTCTGTTCGGAGGAGGCGGTAGAAATAGATGAGAATCATAATGTTCATGAGCATCATGGTCATCAGGAAGTAGAGAGCATGATCCAACGACGAGTAGTGATGTACGAGGTACCAGGTGAGGTAAAACTGTGCTCCAAGACGGAAGGTCACGTAGGTCACCACATTCAACAGTTTGTTAACGGTGTAGATGAAAGAGTTTTGGGCCACCTTAGCCAGTTTGAGCAGTAAACGTGTGTGCAGGAACACGCTGTTCACCTCCACAAATAAAGCCACCACTGCACCTGCCACATACTGATGTGTGAACACAGCGTACAGGAAACACCAGATCACCTACAGGAAAAGATACAAGAGACGACCCACATGAATAGGGGTAAAAATCAAACCAATAGTTTTCTCCAGTTGCTTGATTATATTAAGAATTGCGAACATTTTATATGCTAATGGAAATGTTTAAATATGCAATTATCTAATTAATATATACTCATTTGAATATATTTCCACAACAGAAATCTGAACATATTGATAAAGCCATATATATATATGTATATGTATATATATATATATATATATATATATATATATATATATATATATATGTATATATATATATATATATATATATATATATACATGAGGGAATGTATTTAATGTAGTATTTTGTGGTATTTATGAAGAGGGAGTGTATTTTAGGTGTTTTCTATTCCCCCTAGTCTGAAACATGTTGTGGAAAGCGATATATAAGTACATAAAAAAAAACAATGTTTTTGCCTGAAGTGTATCTCAACCTAGTTTGCTGTGGTAAATATATAGCTACACATGTATAAATTAAGCCAATCTTAGTGATAACTGAGTAACACTTTCCAAGTGTTTTAAACTCTTATTTGTTGCTTGTAGTCCTTATGGTGTCTTTCTGGCAGGATTATTTGTCATTATTGAACATTGTTTCAACTTACTAGAATGGCATGGATTTATTTTTTCAGGATGAGGCCTTGCCTTGCCAAATAAGGAATCAAGTACAAAAACTAAAAGAAACCAGTACAAAAAGTAAAAGAAACCCCCACACACACATACTGTAAATGTACAAAGTACAAAAGGCCAATTTCCTTGGAGTATACTGGGAATGGTGTGTAATCAATCATTGTGTCTGTACACACACACACACACACAACTTCAGGATTAAGTTTTAACACCCTCTAATCTGTGTTCAAAATCAATAACTCCATTGCTTTGTTCTGAATCTCAAGTTTTTTCATCTGGAACAAGTTGTGACATTATCCAGGTCTAAATAATATTCCTTTTATGACTTAGCCCAGCACTTAAAGGGTAACTAAACCCTAAACCAACTTTTTTTAGTTAATGGTCTGTAAGAATGGGGCTTTATTAGTCCTGTTCATTGATTTGAGTAACTTTTTTGTCATTTGGGTATAAAGTGTTTTAATTCTACAATATATGGTGTAAAAAAGTCTGAGTGCTGCCCTCTTCAGGTTGAACGGTGGCTACTGCAGTTGAATTTTCCTATTGGATGTTTGGGGTGGTTCGTGACATAAGCGGTGGCAGATGATGTAAGCAGGTTCCAGCTCACCACGCCCGGTACGAGCTACCACGCCATTGGCAGTATAAAAACCATCTTGTTTAGTCAAAACCACTGTTTCGACAGTCCCAAAATTGCCCATGGCCATGTATGATAACCCGTGTATTGACTTACCATAACATGGTGAAGTAGAAACTCCCAAGATGCTTTTGCGTACCCACTAAAAATAATGTCACCAGCATCCTGAATGAAGTATCCTGTTGAAAGAGATCAATGCTGAATTAATTGACAAAACCCTTAAAATATACAGGTCCTTCTCAAAAAATTAGCATATTGTGATAAAGTTCATTATTTTCCATAATGTAATGATACAAATTCAACTTTCATATATTTTAGATTCATTGCACACCAACTGAAATATTTCAGGTCTTTTATTGTTTTAATACTGATGATTTTGGCATACAGCTCATGAAAACCCAAAATTCCTATCTCAAAAAATTAGCATATCATGAAAAGGGTCTCTAAACGAGCTATTAACCTAATCATCTGAATCAACTAATTAACTCTAAACACCTGCAAAAGATTCCTGAGGCTTTTAAAAACTCCCAGTCTGTTTCATTACTCAAAACCGCAATCATGGGTAAGACTGCCGACCTGACTGCTGTCCAGAAGGCCATCATTGACACCCTCAAGCAAGAGGGTAAGACACAGAAAGAAATTTCTGAACAAATAGGCTGTTCCCAGAGTGCTGTATCAAGGCACCTCAGTGGGAAGTCTGTGGGAAGGAAAAAGTGTGGCAAAAAACGCTGCACAACGAGAAGAGGTGACCGGACCCTGAGGAAGATTGTGGAGAAGGACCGATTCCAGACCTTGGGGGACCTGCGGAAGCAGTGGGCTGAGTCTGGAGCAGGGATGCACCGATCCGATACTCAGCATCGGTATCGGCTCCGATACTAGCATTTTTGCTGGATCGGGTATCGATCAGACAAGGCCGATCCAAATCCAATATTGTGCGTAATATTCTGTGTTATTGTTAAGCTCCACAATAGCACCAAAAACATTATAAAGCACCATAAAGTTTTCGTGGACTATATTACAAGTGTTCTGAAGCCATTATAGTATAATGTGAGATAGAAATTAACATTTAAGACATTAAATTCAAGATCACGTAAACTTTTCCCTCAGCTGCGGCTGTCAGTCATTCTACATTCAGTATATTCAATCAGCGCGTCGCGTTCGGTTACGACAGTCAACATGATGAAACCCTCTCCAAGATGATTCAATATTACTATTACTATACTTGATCTTTAGATAAAGCTCTATGGTTTTGCATAAAACAACTTTATCTTGTTGGACTTTATTGCTGTAACGTCAACTTAATCATGTTTCTACCGGGTGTTTGTTAGATCACAACACTAGAGTATCCACTATAATTGTTCTTCACGCGCACAGTAACTAAAATTTAAAACTGTTAAAATGAAAGGCTCAATAAACTGTTGCATAGATAGATACTGTATAATATATACAGTATACAGTATATACAGTATAAAACATCCAGAGCCACCGTTCCCAGGTGTGTGCAGGAAATGGGCTACAGATGCCGCATTCCCCAGGTCAAGCCCGTTTTGAACCAGAAACAGCGGCAGAAGCGCCTGACCTGGGCTACAGAGAAGCAGCACTGGACTGTTGCTCAGTGGTCCAAAGTACTTTTTTCGGATGAAAGCAAATTTTGCATGTCATTCGGAAATCAAGGTGCCAGAGTCTGGAGGAAGACTGGGGAGAAGGAAATGCCAAAATGCCTGAAGTCCAGTGTCAAGTACCCACAGTCAGTGATGGTCTGGGGTGCCATGTCAGCTGCTGGTGTTGGTGCACTGTGTTTTATCAAGGGCAGGGTCAATGCAGCTAGCTATCAGGAGATTTTGGAGCACTTCATGCTTCCATCTGCTGAAAAGCTTTATGGAGATGAAGATTTCATTTTTCAGCACGAGCTGGCACCTGCGCACAGTGCCAAAACCACTGGTAAATGGTTTACTGACCATGGTATTACTGTGCTCAATTGGCCTGCCAACTCTCCTGACCTGAACCCCATAGAGAATCTGTGGGATATTGTGAAGAGAAAGTTGAGAGACGTAAGACCCAACACTCTGGATGAGCTTAAGGCCGCTATCGAAGCATCCTGGGCCTCCATAACACCTCAGCAGTGCCACAGGCTGATTGCCTCCATGCCACGCCGCATTGAAGCAGTCATTTCTGCAAAAGGATTCCCGACCAAGTATTGATTGCATAACTGAACATAATTATTTGAAGGTTGACTTTTTTTTTTTAAATTAATAACACTTATTTTATTGGTCGGATGAAATATGCTAATTTTTTGCTATAGGAAATTTGGGTTTTCATGAGCTGTATGCCAAAATCATCAGTTTTAAAACAATAAAAGACCTGAAATATTTCAGTTGGTGTGCAATGAATCTATAATATATGAGAGTTTAATTTTTATCATTACATTATGGAAAATAATGAACTTTATCACAATATGCTAATTTTTTGAGAAGGACCTGTATATATTCCATTTCAATTGAATTTTACAATTTCCAGTCCCTGTGTGTAAATCTGGTTCACTGTAGTGTCCCTCAATCACGTTTGGCAGTTTCTATTCTCAGATGAATCTCTGGTTTTCAGTCCTTTCAACATTGTTTGTAGCTTGTACAACACTTTTCTTTGACTATAATTATCTTTTAATTAATAAAAGCCCCTTGAAGCCGTGAATTGTGAATTTAGAACAGCTAATGCCTGGCTCACACAACAGGAGTTTTAGGCCGATTTATGCCCGATTTCCCCCTCCCGAGAATCGGAGAATCTTGCACCTCCCGATCTGCTCTCACACAAATAGGGCTCGCCCCGATCATATCAAACATGTTTGATAATTATCGGGATGAGCAAGATTGTGATTACGTCAGTACTGTCACAATAGCCAATAAGAAACAAGTAGGACTGTCGTGGTGAAGGAATTCCATTGGGGTAATTTTTGACTGACTCATTCGCGTGATATGTGCATAGAATGTAAAAAAAAAAAAAGCATATGTGGTATTATCTTTATTTATTATCTTTATTTATTGCTATATAAAAAAATGTTACACTGTTGTCAGCAGGCACGAAGACTAGTACATGTTCAGTAATGAAACCGAAACAAAAGAAAGTGGAGTAAACAGAAGATACAGTGTCAAAATAAGGGTCCACATAATTTAACAGAACATAAACCTGACACTTAGCTTGTTAGATCATTGTTATATAACAGTTAGTTACGATCCTGGAATCTCACCTAACGAGAGTCTTTCTGCTGATATTTCACCACTATCGTCTCTGCGTGTTATAGACAGGCTGTCACTCAGTCCAGTTACACAGTTAGGCCACTAGGTGGCGGCAAGAGACTGCATTTGAGTGAGTCATACATTTCCGTTGAATTAACAAAGAAATTCGGATTCATTCTTATATATATGTAATGAAACAAGCTGTTAATTTTTTTTATATATAATTTTAACTTTGAGCTCCACTTTATAAGGCTCAGCTGCCCATTCCAGCGCATGGGCAAGGCAACACTGAAGCTAATGCTTCACCTCATAGAGATGACGCCATTCATTAGAAATATCCTTAAATGTTAAAAGGATGATTTTTTTTTAAAGATTTCGCTTTCCCTGGTCACGGCAACCTTTTCACGAATATGACTTGATCTGAAGGACAGATAATTAGTTTACATCCACTTTTCTGCTTCCGATCTGTTGCGTGAAATCAAGTGATCATGGTGGAATCATATGGCACGATAATCTTATTAACATTTTGTAGTGTGTGGTGCGCCACGATTTTCAAATCTTGTAGTGTGAGCATGTTTAAGATTTGAGGGAAGAAAATCTGCAAAGATTCTCCTTAAGTGTGTGGTGCATAGATATCATATGGAGACTAGATGCCCTATTGGCCGCTGAGCACCGAGAAATGCGGCCGCCATCTTGAACCGGTCATACTCCCAGTTTCGTTGCGTGGCAGCAGATAAGATGCCAGAGCATTGTGGAGCATTTTCCTGTTCTAATCGCCGGACCATCGAAAATAGGGCTTTTCACAAGTAAGTCTTAACATTACTGTACTATTGGTTGTATTTTGTGAATAGAATATTACCAGATAATCGAGAAGGAGCAAGGATATTTGCTATTACTGTACTGAAATCGTTGTGAAATGCTGTTTAACTTACTGCATCAGCCGGGGTTCACCCGGCATGGAGAGGTGGGGTAACGTTAACTGTTAAAGTAATAATTACAAGAGCTTCTAGGTTATTAGATAAGAATTCAACTGCCCTGTTGTATAGGTTATTTGTGTTTGCGCACATGATATCAGGAAGCAATGTAATACACGCATGACTGCGATGTGCAAATTGAGTTACTCCTCCAACTTCTAGTGTTATTGATAACCTATATCTTATCACAAGCGATTTGGCTATTGATATTACAGAAGTCCTGTGGTAAAATTACATTATTAACTTACTCCATCTACCCTTGTAAAGTTAATCCGAATAGGGCTTTAGTCTCGACATTTTCCCCTCCCACATCCACATACAATAAAAAAGGTATAGGCTTAATGTTGTCCGAATTTAATTTTTAAAAATTTCTGATGCAAACACGTTGAAAATCTTCTTCTCAATTTTTATTACAGGTGGCTGTGTTCGGTGGATTCGGTGGCTGCGTTCTGTGTGTGAAAGTGTTTGTGTGTGTGTGTGTGTGTGTGTGAGAGAGAGAGAGAGAAAGATACTTTAGAGAGAGAGAGAGAGAGAGAGAGAGAGAGAGAGAGAGAGAGAGAGAGAGAGAGAGAGTGTGTGTGTGTGTGTGTGTGTGTGTCTGTTCGTGTTTGTTTGTGTGTCTGTTCGTGTGTATGTGCGTGTCACAAATCATAAATTGTTTCTTCAACTTATTAAAATATCTTACTTTACTGCAACTATCTGTTTCTGCTTCTTTATTATATTTATAGTGTGAGATTTATAAAATACATTATATCCTTCATCACACATAATGTGTCTGGTCACTTTATATCTTATATCAGAATATTATATTACTGTTAAGCCTACTATGGATATTAAAATACGCCGAACCATGTGTATCATAGCTACATGAATGACCTTTGCAGCAAAAAAAAAAAAACGCGTGAAAATCAGTTCAGTATTCAGTGAGATATGATTAATTTAATGCGCTGACAGCTCATTTCACCTGCCATTCAGATTACACTGAGCGGAGCGGGTGACCGGTTTAAGATGGCGGCTCCAATTCTCGTCCGTGCCAATAGGCAGTAGCGGTCGATAGGGCGTCTACCTATATGATGTCTATGGTGTGGTGCAACCAGATTTCAAAATCGGTTAGGATTTAAAAACTCCTGTAGTGTGAGCCAGGCACTAGCTGTTCTAAATTCACTGTACAACAAGGCTTCAAGGGGCTTATTGCT
Source organism: Siphateles boraxobius (assembly GCF_051911475.1). Taxonomy (NCBI): domain Eukaryota; kingdom Metazoa; phylum Chordata; class Actinopteri; order Cypriniformes; family Leuciscidae; genus Siphateles; species Siphateles boraxobius. The sequence continues at coordinate 8,656,968 of NW_027508788.1, forward strand.
TTTATAGAAGGGTTACTCCATAAAAATATTAATTTTAATATTTATTTTATTCATAAAATAAACACCAGCAACAAAAAATATAACGTTATATTATTTTTTTACAGTCTATTGTTATACACATTTATTCATCCGCCAAGAAATGTAGTTCTAAAGAGGTTGCCAAGCAACACACAGTTGCGCAGTAACACCATTCTCTGGTAATACTTATGTAATGCGGTCACATGTGCATGTTTGTTGAGTAATTTACAACGGCTTAGAACGCGGCTCAACCAATCAGAATCAAGGACCTGGACTATCCGTTTTATAATAATACTTTTACTCAGCAAGGATACATAAAACAGATCACCAGTGTTAGTAAAGACCTGATCTCTTTTAAACTTTCTATTCACCAAAAATATGGGGAAAAAATGTTTCACAGTTTCCACAAAAATATGAATCATTACCTGTTTTCAACACTTATAATAATAAAAAAAAATGTTTCTTGAGCACCAAATCAGCATGATTTCTGAAGGATCATGTGACACTGAAGACTGGAGTAATGATGCTGAAAATTCAGCTTTACCATCACAGATCAGGAATACATTATTTTTAATATTTCACAATATTTCTATATGCTCACATGTACAGTATATATAATATACACTGTACTGGTTATGCACAGCTTTAAGGTGTTAATAATTTTCTACAACATTATTTCAAAGACCTGAGTCACAGAACAGCTTCAACTCTTATCATTTGATCAGAGGCAGGACATATTTTCTATAAGCTTGAACACACAGGAGAACATGAGCATCAGATCAATAAGATGTGAGCTGCATTTTTCTGTATGTTAGTGACATGTGTTTCTGATATGATGATGTGTTTACTGACCAGATGAGACGATGATTAGCATGTAGGATGAAGGGGTGTAGGTTGAGTGGATTTCATGCACCATCACAGGATGCTGAATAACACTGTCGACACACACACACACACACACACACACACACACACACACACACACACACACACACACACACACACACACACACACACACACACACACACACACACACACACACACACACACACACACAAGATACAACAGACATGTGCTCAGTAACAGACACGGTTCATAAGTTCACACGAATAATTAGATAGAGTAAAAGAGAATGTGTATGGCGTGCTGTCCGAGGGGAGGTACTCCGAGCTCGGAATTTCGGCTGGAACCCGGAGTACTCCATGTTCCTCGACAGTGTTTTGCATCCCTCTGCCATTTCGACTCCTCTCTATTGGCTGGTTCCTATCCCAGCCAGGGATACGGCTATGTATGTATATAGGCCTCCATTCGTGCTTATTGGATAGATCATTTGAACTTGTTTCTCCTGAACATTGCTAATAAAACATCATAAAAAATAGTGAAAAAATCCATTGCTGAGCGAAACTCTTGCTTAAGTTGTGGTATGAAGTGATTCATACCATTATAACTGTCACTCATTCTCTCAATACATGCCGGTCTAGCAGGCTCTTCCTGTTTCAAACTGAAAGATCTGTAACTAAAGGTTAAGTGCTGCTTATGAACATTCGATAACTTGTGTTTATTCTTAGACAGTGATACTAGTACAAACTAATTGTAATGTCTAACAATAAACAGGTTGTTACGATTTCAACACAATGCTTTGATTCTGTACAGGTGAAACTCTAAAAATTAGAATATCGTGCAACAGTTCATGTGTTTCAGTAATTCAAATTAAAAGGTGAAACTAATATATTTAGTATGTATAACTATATGCATGATTATACTTTTAAGAGGGCCGACATTTCTGTATTTAAAATCCTTTTTTTTATCGATTTCATGTAATATTCTAATTTCCTGACATTTTGAATTTAGGGTTTTCATAAGCCATAATCATCAAAATTATAACTTTTTTCGAGTTTCACCTTTATGTACTGTGCTGAACCTGTGCCGTGTCTTATTCAATATTTTGCCTTGTAAAAATATTTAGACATACTTAAAATACACTAAACGTACTACGACAATTAGATATTTAAATAAGTCTAATTAAACTGTTCAGAATTCTAGATTCTAAATAATAAAACTTGTTTTGAAGAATATATCATTATATATATATATATATATATATATATATATATATATATATATATATATATTGAAAGTGAAGATTTGTTGTCTTTTGTGCTTTTGTACAGACTTATTTAGATGCCAAAACTGCATTTAAATTGTGTGGTGCTTTGTTGCTCTTATTGTAAAACAATTCAATGAAAAAAATGAATGAAAACTAAAAGTGCAGCTCACCAGGCGACGGCCCAGATGCCGGTCAGCAGTGAGTGGACGAGTGACACTGAGAGGTTCCTCCATTTCCACGTCTTCCAGGGGTCTGTGTCCACTATGCCGGGGCAGGGCACAGTCTGCAGGAACCTGTGAAGAATCCGGAAGGTTACAGAACAGCACAAGACATACAGGGCTGGATGCTTCTGGACTTCATTCAGCCATGTGTCCATCCTCCACGCTTTGTCCTGTGTCTCTCCCTTTCTCGGACAACGAGTCCTTGTTATGTTGTTCCCTTGTTGATCTAAACTTATTGTTCCCTTTCCAACAGTGTCCACATGAATCGCAGTCAAATTCTTGAAGCAGTGTCTGTTTTCTTTCACTTTTTCTTCGAGTCTCAGGCTCTTTGTATCTATTCTCCACCTTCTAGCTCTTTTCTCCACGTGCCGGTGCCTGTCATAGGTGTGGTATCTGTCACAGTACCTGTTTGTTCAACACTGATTGGCTGATGATGAATATATCTGTGGGACAGTTGCAACTGGAAATGATGGTTATATCTCTTTCTCTTGAACTTTCTGTGTCCATCTCCCTGTATTCCACAATCCAGGAAAAATGCTCAGTGCTTGCAGTGATGAAGTTGTATCGTGTGTGTGTGTGTGTGTGTGTGTGTGTGTGTGTGTCGGGGGGAACACAATAGAACAATAGAAGCCATTTAAACTCACAGTCATACTGCTGTCCCTAATGAAAGAAATGGCCTCTGTCCTGCAGCTGGATCAAATGACTTCACTCACACTGTCACAACAGGGAGGAATGGCTTACAGAAAACACTTTGTTGTGTCAGTTGTGATATGGGATAAATTATCACTCTACCATAACTCAATTCATGTTTACCAGCCAAACGTTTGATGAATTTGACTTAACATTGTGCTCAATGTCATATAAGGTGGCCCTAAAAGTATTTGATCATTTGGGACACTTTAGTCCCACATAAAACAAAAAAACATTTTCTTAAGTAACTTAAATGTATGTAAATTGATTAAAAACAGTTCGGACTGAGGTCTAATCTTAACCCTGGAAACCACCAGAGGTGGACAAAGTACACAACTTCCATACTTGAGTGAAAGTACAGATACTGGTCAATATTACTCCGTTACAAGTAAAAGTTGTAAGGACCGATTTTACCTTAAGTAAAAGTACATAAGTGCTTGTTTTTAAAAGTACTTAAGTATCAAAAGTAAATGTAAATGCATTATTTTATTATTGTCGCATTGTTCTATGTAATACTTACAGTACCGTATGCCTATGAATCTATGCCTGCATACCTAACCTCGTATCAATATCTAATTTATTTCTAGGACACAGTTCCAGTAGTGGGATTGAATGTGAGATTGAGTAAGTGCACTCAATAATATCCACAATAGTTCCCTCAAATGGTGCCCTGTTTAAGGGAACAGCCATTCGGGTGTTCGAAACCATTGTGGACATTATTGAGTGCACTTATTCAATATCACATTCAATCCCACTACTGGAACTGTGTTCTAGAAATAATTTTGATATTGTTATGAGGGTATAGGGGCGATTTCGGATACAACCACTATCTGATTAACGTTAATATTATTACTAGTCTTTTCGGCTAGATGTTATCCTTTTTTTTTTTTTTTTTTTTTACCTTGTATGATGTTATAAAAGAAGTCCCTGTCAGAAGAAAGAAATGTATACAGGTTTGGAACAGCTTGAGCTGATTATATGATGACAGAATTTTCCTTTTTGGGTGAACTATGTATTAACCCGCCATCATAGCAGCACTAAGCACAGTGAGCAATTTGATTGGCTAAAAGAGGCCAACTTTCAGGCACACCTATCCAAAGCTCTGTGTAATAGGTTGTTTAGGCCGTTTGGAAACCTGAATGCTTGGGTGATGATGTGGGACTGACTGGTGTGTAGTGTTTGTCATCTACTGGTGAAACTGAGAAAGACAAGTTTGCACTATGAGCTGTTGTTCATGCAATGAGCTATGGGAGATTAAGATCTTAGGTGGGAAAACCTGTGTGGTGCTCCAACTCCTTTGACTGGGAATGAATACTAAAGCACAGAGTGAAAATAATATGAATTCTGTATACTTTACTTTGACAATATATTTCTTTAACATTTTTTTAGTGTTCTTCTTCCTGAGTATATAATAATAAATTGAACTTTAAGTTCTAAAATGCAAATAGATTTTAATGGATTTGACTAGGATTTCTCAGAGAAATGTCATTGTAATGATTAATTTAAACAGTGATCACTAAGTGTAAAGGTTTTTAAAAAATAAATAAAAACTTAAAAAATCGTTATCTAAAAGACTTTGATCTTTTCAGTTCAAACCAAATGCTACTTTATAGACAGAGACGCCAACGGTCACACAGGCTCCAGTTCTGTTGACAGAGTCATTTGAACCAGTGCTCTTCAGGTCAATGGTTTAAAAGGTAAATACAGTCTTCTCAACTTGTCTCTCATGATGTTTGGAGCTATCCGATATACTGTGCAGGAACACTGGCAACACAGTCTCAAATAACCCACAATACAGAGGATGTCTGTTTTCAAATCTCAATAAATATAATATGAAAAGTCAGTCAAAAGGCACTGAATGTGATACTGCTTTATAGTAGAAGCAAAAAAGCAAAAAAATAGCCAAAACATTCAATAAAAGTTTTTTAAAAATGTTTTGAACTTTACACCTTCTTTCAAGCCAAACTACAATAAAATATTGTGAAATGTTTTTTTTTTTACATTAAAATATTTATGTAAACAAATATATTTTAGTCTCACTGTTGGTCAATTTCAATATATTTCTATGGAAAGATTACCCACACAGATGCATCCAAGACAATAACATCAAATGATCAAATTTGGTGTAACTTATGTGGTAGCTCTCAGCAGCAAGATTGAAAGTCCTGCTGCGTCATGTTCTGTATTTGCTGTTTCAATATTTCCAATTTCGTTCCATCACAACAGCAAAATAATATATTTTTTTAGGAGAAAATGTCTGCGTCATCACTGTACTCGGCAGCAGCCAATCCATACTACTGTGTCATGGTATAACAGCCTTCAGCAGAGGAAATGAACGATTAAAACAGTGAGGATATTACTAAACTGCATATTCCAAATGTATTTGATACAATCTCAGCTGATGATGAAGACTCTGGGCCCTTCCTCTCTCATGGGCGGCAGGATGTCTATGTTCTCTATGAGGATGTGCTTGTCCTCCCTCTTCGACGGGCTCGGCTGACAGAGTTTGCTCCTCAGATCTTCAAAACATATGTTCAAGTCTTTGAAGAGGTGCAGCATGCTCACCCCGACCACGATCACCAAGAAGCCCCCGATGGTGCCCACCACATCCACTCCTGACATGGCTCCCCACTCTTTAAACAGAATCACAGAGGTGCTCAGGACTACGGTGGTGAAGAAGACGTAGTAGATGGGGTACACCAAGAGCGTATTGAAGGTGTCTAGCGACTTATTCAGATAATTGATCTGGATGATGATGGATCCGATTAAGGTCAGCAAAAGAATCCAGGTGAGAGGGTCCCGGACCACCGAAAGGTCGGAGAACATGGTGCGGATCGCAATGCCGAGGCCCTTGACCGAGGACACAGTAAACGCTCCGAGCAGAGAGCAAATGCTGATGTAGACCAATATGTTGGATTGACCGAAGCGAGGAGAGACGTAGAAGATTAGGATTACACAGGTGACCAGCAGGATGCTGGCAAACACCAGAAAACCTTAAGGAGAAGCAGAAAAAGCCGTTGTTATACATGACAACAAGTTTTTGGTTCAGTAACTAAAGGTATCGTAACACTAACCAGGATCCAGCAGTTTCTTTGTCATTTCTGCAAGCGTCGTCACTTCTTCCTCTTCAGGTGCATGTATAACCATTATAGTGCTTCCCAGTATGCTGAGCATGCAGCCAAGTTTTCCTAGCAGATTCATTGTTTCTTCGAACAAGTGGGAGGACAGCACTGCACTGAAGAGAGTAAATAAACATTAACATTAATACCTTTCCATTTAGTTCCAATGAAAACACCAGAAATAAACACAAAAGGCCATTACTAGAATTCACTCATATTGAGAGAAGGAAATTCGAGGGATTCAACTATGATCTTGTGACTTCAGTAGGTAAAAGGTGGAGATCAGTGCTTGAGATACTCTTAGTATGTGTATATAATAATGATAATCTCATCATGAACTGACTAATCTCATGATGAACTGTTTGTTATTGACATTGTCACATAACAAAAAATTCTTTAAACACATATAGATAGTATCTGTTAAAATGACATTTGCCAGAGAATTGGAAATGATATGTCATCATTTGGACCTCTGACTCATGTTAACCCTTAAATGTTTTTTCAAAAGCGACAGTGAAGATATCTTTTTTGATAAATGCTATTGTTTTGAACTTTCTATTCATCAAAGAATCCCGAAAAAAAATGTTATCTCGGTTTTCATAAAAATATTAAGCAGCACAACTGTTTTCGACATGATAATAATAATAAGAAATGTTTCTTTAGCAGCAAATCAGCATATTAGAATGATTTCTGAAGGATCATGCTGAAAATTCAGCTTTGCCATCAGAATAAATTACATTTTTAAATATATTCAAAAAGAAAATATTATATTTCATATTGTAATATTAATTCACTATATTACTTTTTTTACTGTATTTTTGATCAAATAAATGCAGCCTTTATGAGCATAAGAGGCTTCTTTCAAAAGATATTACAAATTCTTACAGACCCCAAATTGAAAAGAAAAGCAATGTCTTCAAAAAATGTAAATATGAAAATATCTTATTTTAGCCCCAAATTGTTGAAAAATTACATTTAATAGTCATAACTCCACAATCCCACAAATGTCAGTACTATAGCATTACTCAGCTGGGCCCTAGTTCAGCTAAATTTGAATAAATTGCACAAAAAATATTGCAATTCAGGATGCCATTATAGTCTATTTATTTAGACGGTTTGTTGGCGAGTGTAAATAAGGGTGTGCCATTACCTGATAAGAACACTGAGAGCTCCTAAAGGGGTCACCACTGTGGCTGGAGCAAACATGTACGCTGTGAAGTTTGCTGCTTCACCTCCACCCACTTCCAAACAAAAGCAGGATGTTAACTGAGTCTGTCAGAAATCATGAAAGGAAGATGATTTACAGTTGCTTTGCATTGGACTTACTTGTCAAAAGGCCTCCCCACCACATCCAGTCCTTCAGGTACCCATGACCTCCTTCAGCTGAGCAGGCATCAAAAAACATGTATTAAGAATCAAGAAACAGAGCCTGCTGGTAAATCTCGGAGTATTAGCGAGGCACAAAGAAGGAACCGGTTTCAACCAATTTCGCAATTGCTATTCAGTCAAGTAAAATACATAGCTTTAAACCAAATACCCTCATATACATAACTGGCCACTCTAACGGTCGGAACATTGAGGCATAAACATCAAACAAGCTTTATTTTGTCAGAATTGGATGGAGCTTTTAAATCTTTTTATGTAAATACTGATGTAAATGACCTGACCTGCTCTCGTCTCTCCAGTATCGGCCAAACGCAGCAATGCTTTCTTTTTCAGGATAATACTTCCACCTATGAGGAAAGCTGAGAGCACGGCCAGTGTCAAGCCCATCCAGAAATTGAAGTTGTTCCATTTGTCAATGGCAAGAACTGCAGTGTTGACTGTAGAGGTTTTATTGGAGTTGTCAACACTAAAAGACGTGTTGCCAACACCCGTGTCAAACACACAAACAGAAGCAGACGTGGGACAGAAGATCCTTATTACTGAACCTGATCAAGAAAGAAAGAGGAACTAAATGTTACAACAATAGGCTAAATTGATTAGTTAACTTTCACAACAGCTTTTTCACATTACATATACATTTTAGTGACATGAAGCTAAATCAACATTGCTAAAACGACAGCATTTTGTCAAGGGCAACAAGAGCAATGAACTTACTACAGTTTTTCATTTTGTTCATTTTTATTTCACATTTTAAAGTGTATCTATAAATGTATGTATGTATGCATATTTGTAAAAAAAAAAAAGATTATTTTATTTAGCCTATTTACATTTTAGTAGGTTGAAAATTACAGAATTCCCATTTGATTTTGATTCAGGTTAAAAGAGGATCTAACAACAGCTACACAACACAACATACACAACCGTCACGTTTAGGTCTTGTTTTTGGTTTGTTTTTCATTGTTTCCTTTGTTCAGCGTTGAGTCTTGTTTATGTTAATGTTGTATGTGGTTGTATTGTAATTCCTGAGATCTCCCTTGTTTTTTCGAGTATTAAAGAGTTTTCTATTATATCCTTATCGTTATGCACTTCATTGCAGACACTCAACCCGTGACAACAGCTACTTTAATAACAACAACAGTAATAATCATGATCATTTGATTTCTAAAGCATCTACATTTATAAAGCACTATTTTAAAGACGGTGTTTACGTAGTGTTTTATAGGTAACAATGCAACCAATTTTGCGGGCATAAACAATCATCTGTCATTAAGTGAAAGGCTGACATCATACATACAATAAAGAATGTTTGTCCTTCAAACAAATGATATCATATGTTAATAAACAGGATGTCATTCCGCGGTAACACTTAATTCATCATTAATCAAAAAGTACACAGGAACAAATGAGTATAATGCAATATTAACACTCTAGTAACTACTATCAACTAACAGGAAACTCTGATTAACTAGTTAGTAAGTAATAGTGTTTAGTTGAGTTAGTTCACTATTAGCTTATCGATAACTACCATTTTTTCATACCACCCAGAGGACTACTAAGAACTCATATACAGGTTCATAATTAACAACATGAATAACGTATCATTAATTATAAAGTGGAGGTTATGGTAACCCACTAATGACTCATGTATTACCAAATCCTATTACTTGGATCAGTACTGTAAAGTGAAAAGTGTGATAACTCCCTAATATTCATTGAGTCATTGCAAGCTTTCTAGGTTTTTGGATAGTAATTACAATGGATTTGGTAACACTTGTGTCATTACTAGTGGGTTACCATGATCTTCACTTTAAAACCATGATCCAAATAATTAGTAGTTCCTTTAGAAGGATGTAGTAACACTTGAGTCATTACTATCCAAAACCTTACAAAAACCTCAACAGGTTACAATGACTTCAGTCTTTAGAGATTTATCATGTTTTTCCACTTTAGTAGGCTACTGATCCAAATAATAAACAAATCCTTCTAAAGGACTTAGTAATTATTCATATTAATTATAAACCTGTAGTAGTTTTTATAAGACTTTGAGTCAAAAAAATAATCCTTAAGTTGTATTTTGTTGTCTATTATATGTAGTCATTCATTTTCTCTCTATTTGATGACTAGTCTATACTTGGGCTACGTCTATTAAAATTTCACGTACAGCACAAAAGTAGCCTATTAGTCTTTTAAACGCAAAATTGCTTGCTGGGTAGCTAGTTCTCCAGGAGGTATCACAAAAATAGGAGATTGATTAGCTAATAGTGAACTACCACATTCAACTAAGCACCTATACTTATTTGTTAAACATATTTTCTTTTTAGTTAATAGTAGTTATAGTGCTTTACTCGTTTGTTCCTGCGTAGTTATTCATTAATGATAGAACGATATTCTAAAGTGTCACCAAAGCAGCTTTGAGCTCTACCAATACGCACAATCACAGAAATACCCTACATGAACTTTGTTTTCTTTTTGCAATTTAAGTTATATTAGGCTACTGACGGTAGTTACCAAACAAACAAAAAACTCTCTTACCATTGATACATGAATCGGATGGCAGGTGTATGTCTTTCATTGTATTGCTCATTTAAACGACGGGTTAAAACTTATCGATATGAAGCCATTTAAAAACAAAACAAAATCATTATTTTCTATCAGACTGACCTACGGAAAGAACATCTTTCTTTCGTATTTCGCCTCGGTTCATTTGAATTTGCCAGAATAAACTTTCTGCATCGGTGCCATCCGCGTGCGTAAATTCATGGAAGATACGACACCTGTGAAGCGCGCGGACGCAAACACGGACACGAGCAAAACAGGTATCTACTGCCACGCCCGAGCAGCGCCTCGTCTCAGGCACACGTAATAACGCGCGAGCCTTTTCAATAATACACAGTAATAACCTTCCTTTTAATAGCCTACAATAGACGGAACTAAAACAAGTACAACTTCCTATTTAAACATGAAATTAATATTGATATAGGGGGAAGACATGATGTTTTGTCACGAGCTGCCTAATTTTACAATGTATTATTACAGTATTATTGTAGGATAAATAATAAGGATAGATATTAAATTGAGAGTATCCTATTGGCCTATGTTTTGAATTAATTCATTTAACATTTCATCTCAATGTTGTTTTAATCATACATTCCCTCATATATCATATAATACACTTATCTGCTTAATAAACTTAATGACACCTGATACTGCGGTGGTGTTTGCTGACATAAGAAGTTTCTCCCTTAAAGCTGGAGAACCAGTTTGGCTTATAACGGGTTTGAGCAGAGATTAAGAAATACATTTTATGTTCACATGCAGTGAGGTGTTGTTTATATAAGTGACCGTTTAGCAGGCTTGATCGGGTTGATCACTACATGGGCCTAAACTCATTAAACTTTCATCGCTGTGCTATTTCATATGTTGTTTGTTGTTTTGCAACTATGTTCTCCATTCCGTTTAGAGAAGGATCGTGATATCCTTGTTCACTGGTTGTTGTACTACATGCAAATCAATTTAGACAATCGTTGTCCCTCCAAAATGTCAGGAACACGATTGGTGTAACCTGTTAGAACGAGATTTGTAGACAGTTATTTTGTTGCTCTCGGGTGTGTCAAAATCGTCTTCTTCTTTTTTAAATAGAGCACATGGGGGCCGTAGATCGCCTGGAGACTGGTTACCTAGAGCAAGTGTGCTCACACAAAAGTCCTTAGACACGGGCTACATGACGACCTCATGTTCCACTGTATTTCACAAGGTGTTTTTTTTTAAGGTTCTTTTGTCACAACACAACACAACATTCCCAGTTGCAAAATGCAAAAAAGAAAAGAAAAGAAAAAGGGGGAAAAAAGGACTAAATATTATGGTCAATTCTGTAAATGCCCAGCTGATGTCACTGCAGACTAAAGGACAGAAAACACAGCTTCAGCCTTGCTATTCAACTACTGTCAAAGAGAAAATCATCTAAAGTCAATCCAGGTGATAAAATTGTCTTCTTGTTGAGATATTATCTTTACACTATCTATTTCAAAGGTCACATGGGGTGGAATAGGATTTTGTTCTGCTCTGCGGCTCCATCTAAACAGAATGTTTAGTGTGATTACATGAATGAAAGAAGGTGCTGAAAAACATTTTAAATTCATTAGAACCCAGACAGGGGTTAAAAAAGCTATGTTTATGCTGTTTGAGTTAAAAGGGTCAACATCGGTTCAGTTTCATTCTTCAGCTGTAGAGTCTGTCAAATCAATACTCCAAATGATAGATGCCTGAGCCTATAAATCTGTCATTTTATTTCTCCTCTTTGACAAACAACGCAATCCTGTGACATAGTTGTTGGCATGGTCCCATCATACCTTTTCTCTCCTGTCCATCTATTAATGCTCATGCAGTAAAAGATAAAATGTCAGATTAGCCAGAGATAGAGAATAAAAAATATGTCACTCATAGTAATACACTGCTTTAATTTGTCGGTGCATGCTCTATTTTCAAGATGGCTTTTGTTCAGTGTGTGCGTTGCACTAATTACCATGATCATTCAAAACGCAGCATTACTCTTGCTTACAGCCTCCCACACGAGCTCTGAAAAAAAATTCATACTGCCACACAGACAGATGCACAGATGACATTTACTCTTTTATAGGACAGATAGGTATAGCATAATTAGATAAAAAAAGGTATAACATAATTAGAAATAACAGAACAACACTGGATGAGGTTATTATTAGCAGGTCAGATGGCAATGTCAATCAACATGAATTAACATCATTAATGACAAGGGCACTAATCAAATGATGGTTGTTAGAAATCAGACCTCAGTGTGCTTGTCATCCACTGGAGGTCTGATGTCTGTATAGGTGACTATCATGCATAACCCATCCCCCCGCTCCCGTATGAATCGCATGCAGCTCTTGGGTTAGATAATTAAGTCTTGTATCTTTAAACGCTATGCATCCATGAGTGATCATTACTAAACTGCACGCTGAAGTTGGACACTTTGATATTATCATTCATGTTTTTGTTTTCACCGAGCTCAAATTATTTGAAGGCAATCTGCTTGTTTGAATATGTGAGCAGGAGAAATAAATGACGTGAAAAACAGCTTACGGACAGAAGTTGGTAACACTGAGGCTCTTTCCCAAGTTAAGGGATGGAATTGCATGGGTTGGCATGGCAACCGTTTTAGGAGAACTGTAGGGGGGGGGGGGGGGGGGGTTGCTTACAGAATGATGAAGTTCTGAGTGAGGCATCAGTCTGGCTTAAAACAGCCCTGTGTTGCAACCTTTGTAATATAGACATTTAAAAATGGTATTCAAGCCATGTGTTATCCCTTTTTACACTCATTGCATTAGAGATAAAATAAAATCTTATAAAAATGTCCAATCTTATAAAACAATACAATGAATATATTGTGTTTGGCTTTTTAATAGTTTAATATGTAAATATATATATATATGCCCCGTTTCATGCTATGGAGGGTTAGACAGACGTCGGTCAACGCGCACTGAAACCGAAATTCATTATTATTGTAATGTTATGTAATTTGAGACATGAGGTTTAATGGCATTGAAAACTCTGCTGTGTGCGTTCATGTGTTCAAGGCGTGGCTTTGGAGACGTGGCTTTTGGCTCTGAAGTGAGGGTGGGATCTTATGCTTTCAAAGCTAACTTGCTATTGCTAACCGCTCCGAAAATTGCCTACCCTACCTTTAACTTCTTTGACAATGACAAGTGTGTTTCAAAAATATCCACCTAACTTATATTTACGATTTAAACATGATCTCTCATTTGATTTTAAAAAGGAAATGGATGGGAATTTTGGGGATGCTAAATTCACCCTGCAACAGAAGTGGTAAAGCAAGTTTTTGCTAATTAGGAAGGTTATGGAAAAGCAAACATAATGTGTGAAGCTCCGTCAAGTCCATAAGGGCTGAACTGTCTTGAGCCCAATAAATGTGACATATCATTCCAGAAAATTCACTTTAAAATTATTCAAATTACAAGCCTTGAAGCTTTTACCCTCAGAATGGTGTAGTTACAGCATCTTCCAGCAAGGACTAACTGTGTCATACTAACCAGCCAAACCTTGACCCTTAATTATGCACCTCCTTGGTAAATACATGCATGAATAGCATAATTAAAGCTCACTCCTGCACAGACACACTTCTGAGGAGGCGAGTCTCCTTATGATTTTGTGACGCAGTTCTGTTATTGTAAGTGACTGTGCATTGTCGTGTTTAGAACATTTGGGGAATTCATATAATTTTTTCTATTCTGATGCATTTAAGAAACTTTGAGAGCAGGATATGATTGAGTGATTGAGAGTAGGATGTGAACTAATATGTGAAATTCAAGTTTTTCCAGAAGTCTAATAGACTTTATTCACAGCAGCACCATTTTTGAGGTGGGTTGTACTGTTATTTAATGTGTTTTTAGATTGTGGCGCTGCTCTGAATAAGGTCTACACTCAAAAATATAAGCAGTTGAACGAACTTAATTAAATTAAGGAAAGCTTTTCCACGAAAATTAATTAGATTTTTCCAAAAAAATCTAATTTGTTTGAAATTATTTGTTGTAATCTTGTTGTATGAACTTAAATTAATTTAGTTATTCCTGCTAGATAAAGTTTTGTCAGGTTGACTATATTTAATTTTTGCCCTGCCTAAAATCGCTAACATTACAATTTTGACTAATTTGACTCTACAGTTATTTCCAATCATAGGAGCTACTAGTGTTCAGTTTAATGTAAACCCCTTTTTTTACAGAGTAATATTGAATATTACTTATGCTGGTCTGATTTTGAGATTTAATGCATGTACTGAAGTATATTTAGGGCCCACAGCCCTAAACTAAACACAGTCACCACTCTTCTGCATAATGGTAACCAAAAAATTCAAAAACATTACAGAAAGTCTTCTAAATTTCTAACATTACTGAATATTAAACATTAACATTAACTAACAACATCTTTCCATTTACAGAAAAACACATTAAATAACACTTTAATCCCTAAATTTACCCTCCTAATGCATTCCCTTGCAAAGCATGCTGGGAACTACAGATCCACTGCCCAGTTAGTTGTCAACAAAAATGATTCATGTAGTTCTCTCACAAATTAATTAAGTAAACTTCAGATTTAAATATAGTAGGTTGATTGAACAATTAAATTGTGACAAAATATTAAACAATTGTGTTACTCTTGCTTATTTTAATTAATTAAATTTAACAAGACGCAAAAGTTAATTTTTTGAGTGTATAATAACTTCATATCTGTTTTGTAGAGTTTGAACAAATGGTTAGATCATTTTTTCAAATCTAAATCCAAGCAGATATATGCAGGCATGTCCAAGTCTTTTGTTTTGCAAGTGTTTTCGTATTCCAGTTCTCGTTTCAGCTGCACCAAACAGAACTGCAGCTCAAGCTGGGTCTTAAATTTAGACGCCTCCTCAGTAACCATAAAAAAATTCTCTGCTTCAGTTCTCAGAGATGTATGCCTACCTGTAGGCACACAATTAGCTGAGTTCAGATAGTGCTGAATTTCTGAACACTTGCAAATGCAAATGCACAAAAGCCTCTGGCACTTTCTATGTCTTGAACATGAGCTGGGAGTGAGTGAGTGAAAGGCCAGGCCTATGGGGGAAACAGAAGGAGGAGAACAAATGTGGCATTTATCGAGATCAATACAGCACTCTGAGAGCCAACAGTGCTCAAATAAGATGTTCTGAATCAGCGCAGCTCAGTCGTGAACATGAATTCATCTGATGATGTTGAGCAGAAAGACATAGATAGATCACTTGGCTGTAGATTCTGGTATCATTCATTCTTAAAACATATGCAAACATTAACTAGCTAAGAAAAGCGAAACAAGAGAAAAGATAGACATACTGTTTATTAAAAAAGCAAATAAATTGATGGAATACAAAAAAGCGTTCAGTAAGAAAAGTTTATTTCCGAATACTCCTCATCAACATGTTGGTTCTTGCCATTACATCTTGCTGCTGTTTTTAAAAGGTATTTTGTGAGGTGAATGTGAAAAAGAGAAGATTTTTGTATAACTAGGGCTGTCAATGTGATACATTGAATAAATAAAATAAGCAATAATAAAATAAACACAATGAAAAAACTTCTGTTTCCTGATTGACAAATCAATTGCAAAATGAATTATGGACTGAGTGCTTATGTTCAATGATATGGAAAGAAACAATATACTGACCTATTGACAATATATAAATTACTTTTTGTTAAGTCTATTTAACGCTGCCATGCCACAACAATGTTGTATTTGTAAACAATTAATTAATGAATTTAAAATTTGTTTTATTTCTCAGCACACATGGAAATACACAGTATGCTATTAATTCGATTAATTAATCAGCATATCGTAATTCATTCGATTAAAATGTTTAATCGATTGACAGCCCTATTTAAAACTAGAAGTGCGAAATCAACAAAAAACATCTAAAATACAGAATTTCACTTTAATACAAGACCAGAAATAATTAAAAATATAATAAAGGAAACAAATAACCCATTTGATGGAAAACAAAGGCCACAAAGTGCCGTTTTGTCAGCACAAATGTCCCACGTCATGTCATGGTTGATACTCTACTTTGTACAAACGGAATCGACAATAAAAAGGACAGACGACGTAAAGGACTGTGCAAAGTCCACTGGCAAAGTATCGAGGAAGGATACAAACAGAGAAAAGCTCCACCACTGAGCCTCAGAGAAAGTTCTCCTGAATGGCTGAATGAAGATCTTGTGCTTAGAGTATTGACATTCAGTTTTACCTGTGCTCGTTCATAGTATCTCAGGTCCATTAGAGCTTATCTCATCCATCTCGCATCCTGGTCTGTGCTTGAATCAGTGCGTCCAGTCTGGTAGAGAAACACAAGGCCTGATGTGGCACCTCGAAATTCTAAAAGTCAGTTTAAGATGCAATAGGTTTGAGTTTCATCATTGGCTAATGACATCATTTCTTTCATTTCTATGTATACAAAGGTGTGTTCATTTTATTGGAGCATAAAGCAACGGTTGTAGCAAACAAGCCGTCGCCAGCATGCTTTGTTCCTCTCAAATGGACTGTTAGAGTCAGGCTATTAATCTCACAGCACAAGCAATTTATGTTGTTGTCCCTGTGTCCGCTATTTGGCAGATTTCCATACAATTCTTTTTATCGTTGTTTACGTGACAATATTATTACAAACAGAAGTTTTAGGGATTCTAGGTAGACGGTCTGCTGGGTGCTCATGCTGGCCTTTAATCTGCTAATACTGTCACATTTTAGGCCTATTAGCCGTTCAGTGTGGGAATTATGTACTGTATATCATCAGCTACTTCAAAAGAAATATGTCATGTAAACCAGGAAAGGAAGACCGAACGGAAGTGGTAATAACAATAACACAAAAAGCAGTAAATACAAAAAGCGTGGTCTACTCCCCCTTTTCTCTCTCTGACGTCTTTAACTCTTAGACTCTATGGAGCAGCATGAATAGGGGAAGCGGGGATTGATCCAAAGAGTTCATAAGTAAAGGGTGAGACTGTGAGCCACAGCGGTAACAATGACAGGACTGGTAATCATCCTCTCCGCACCTATGGAAGAACTCACCTTCCCTAGAGAGGCTCGCCAATCAAACCAGTTGGTAAGGAAGACATTTGTAGACTGCAATGAAGCTGACACACTGATGTAGCACACTTCCTAGTTTTTCCTGGGATGACATCAAACAAACATTCATTTCATTCATAATTTTTACTTAAAGGTGAAGTGTATCATTTTTTTCAATCTTAAAGTGATAGTTCACTCAAAAATGTAAAATGTGTCATCATTTACTCAACCTCATGTTGTTTCAAACCTGTATTCTTCTGTGGAACATAAGAGAAGATTGAATGTTTCAATGGAGAGACAAAAACTAGGGATGCACAATATATCAGCCAATATATGTTCATTTTTAATGTCAGTGTTATCAGTCCGATCAGAAAATTTGGCCAATATATTAAAGCTGATAAATAACAGATTATTTCCTTCAGCTGAGCCACTTCAGATGCACACTGTTTGCC
Source organism: Siphateles boraxobius (assembly GCF_051911475.1). Lineage (NCBI taxonomy): Eukaryota > Metazoa > Chordata > Actinopteri > Cypriniformes > Leuciscidae > Siphateles > Siphateles boraxobius. The sequence goes on from NW_027508788.1 coordinate 8,674,559, forward strand.
ATTGTGGTTTTTAATTGCTTGAAATATGATTGGAATCATTTCAAAAAATAAAAATATGGTTAAGTCTGTCATATAAGCCACATAAAATTACAATGAGAACATTATAATAGTGTGCTTGGGACATGGATTTAATGGTGAGATATTTGTTTTTGTAATCAGGCTCTTAAAAATATGATAGGAGCATCCCTATCTAAAACATTGGGGGAAAAAAAGATGTTCCACAGGAGAAATAGAAAGTCATACAGGTTTGGAACGACACAAGGTCGAGTAAATAATGACAGAATTTTCCTTTTTGGATGAGCTATACCTTTATGATATTTTTTCCTTTCCCAGATTAATATGCATATTTAGTAAGCACTATGTGCATCCTAACGCACCTGAATGGGGTGGGATCTGTTTGTCTGACCAATGGCAGACAAAGGTTATTATTTTGCAGTTCTGCTTGATGATGCTAGTGGCACAGAAATTACACACTTTACCTGAACTATTTAATAAATAATGATGGAGTTGAACTATGGTTGAAGAAAAATGCTGTGTAAAACGTTCCTCTTACAGAGATGGTGTCAAAGATATATCATAAGGTAGAGGAAAAGAATAAAATTAGCACAACTGAAAAATTGTGATTTGGGGGGAACGAGCCAATAAAGAAACATTGCAGTTCAATTGTCAGTAATTTATGACTGTAACTCAGTTTTCTCAAAAAATGATGCTTCATACAAAAACACCTCACGCATGGTCTCCTTATTGCACTGGAGTAGCCCCCCCCACCCCCCCACCCAAAAAACCAAACAAAAAACAACAACCACATCTTATTATTAGAAAAGTAATTTTCCTCCATCCTTATCTAAATTCATTTGGAGCCCAAAGTGTGTCTATGAATCCATTTGGCAGTACTTTAGTGGCAGGTGAGCTGTATGCCTCAGTGTCTCTCACATCCTCTCCCAATCTTGGTCTCCTGATGTCCCCTGATCTCAGAGAGGCTGATGGCCGTTTACATCCCAGTGGTGCTGAGGCCCATGGCGGCCGCCTGGCCCATACATGGCAGAGTCTGTGCCGTTTTGGGGAAGTCATGGGCCATCACACGTCCGTTCTCACCTCCGCTGCCCATCCTGGTCAGTGTGGAGCTGAGCATGGCTGCGTCAATGATTTGCTAGGGGAAAAAAAACACAAAGAAGCTGCTCAGCACATTGCACAGGCATTACAGCACAAACGACAAGAGAGAGCTTTTTTAAAGCCGGCTAACTCTACTCACCAGCTCTGACCTCAATTACGCGTAAACATATTTCATTTGATCTAAGGATTTGCTCCAGTCGTTACACGCAATGATTCATGATAAGAAACGGTGAAAAATAACAGCCATCAAGTGCAGCAATGATGAGACCAGTGCCACAGTAACTTGAAGCCACTCTCTCATGTAGCAATTTTACATAATGAAACCCTGTAGGCTTGAAACTGGAGCTAATGATGTGGATGTTGGCTTGCACATCCTTGACAAATAAATGATTTAAATCCAGCACACTTCAGTGGATTGCTGGGGATTATGTTGCTCAGGCTCATGCAGACTAATTGGCCTGCAAGCAACAGCGATTTGTTGCTGTGATATTTTAAATGTGGCTGTTATGCAATTGTAATGTCTTTACACTTGAAGAATGAAGAAGAATGTCACATAGCGGAAGAAAACACAAAAAACAAGGTGAAATACATAGCAGTGTTGAACTTAAAGGGATAGTTGACCCAAAAACTAAAATTCTGTCATCGTTTACTCTGCCTCATGACGTTCTCATGTTGTTAACTTTATTCTGCGGAAAACATTTTTTTGTCCGTTCAGTGAAAGTGAGTTTCATTGACTTTCAATATATGGGCAAAAAAAAGAGAGATTTTTCTTAATATCTTCTTTTGTGTTCCACTTGAAGAAAATAAGTCATATTAGGTCTATTTTGATATGTCCCACCAAAATGTACTGTTTCAGTAAGAAATACATAAACACAGGAAAAGAAAATGTATTCAAGTTATCATGGCAATCTAATCATTTTAAAATTTCGGTAACACTTTATTAGGTGGCCTTACTTAGCCATTTGATACAATTTACTTATGTACATACATGTTGTTGCATTGTAATTACATTTAAAGTACTTGCATTTAAATAACATATGTATTTACACTGTTAACTTTACCCCTAACCGTAACACAACCATTATCCCAAAACCTAACCCCTATAATCCTATACCTTAAGCCTTCCCTACTCCTAAACATACCTCAAAATCATTAGCAATAAATGTGGGAATTTTCAGAACAACATGTAATTACACAGTATGTCCATAGTCTTGTAGGTATTTGATGTTATTACATTGAGGTTAAGGCTACTTAATGTAAAGTGTGACCAAAATTGCGGTTCCTACATGCTGTCTGAAAAGTATATTTAGCCAATGCTGTGCGTTTCGTAAACCATGTCTTAAAATTACCTCTTAGATTTCCCTTTGAAAGACCTTAAATGAAAATGATGAGTCACCACATGGGTTTGTGGGTAATTAAATCTATATAAGTCACTGTATTCTTCTTAATTTTGTAAGCATTCCAGAGCTATGTGCTACAGGATTAGAGAGAGGCACAGTGGGTGGTATGATGTTTACACCCACCCACAATTACCTCTTAAATGCCAACACGTTCCACTGCCAGATACCCCAGAGGAAGTGAGGTCAGTATACGATAGAAGTTATACGATAAACATTATAAGTGCCAAATGCAAAGCCTATAATTAAATTGGTATGGATCTAAATACTGCACTATACTGGGCTGTAGATGCTAAATGGGTTATAATGGTTTTTACACACCTTCATCCTTCGAGACTCGATTCTGGATTTGTAACAGAACTCAACAAGGGCCACCAGCATGGCAAGCCCAAGCCCGCCAATCAGAATGTAGAAAACTCCAGCCACATTACTGAGGCTCAGAGCGCTGGTCTTATCCTGCAGAGCAGAGATGGCAATCAAACACTCGAACTGTGATCTGTCACACAAACACACTAACACAAACAAGTCTACAGGACAGCAACAAACATAAATGATCTCTTTCTATCACAGCTATTCAATAAACACACAACATGATATTTACTGCTATAAGATATAATGTACACATAATGTACACAACCAAATCTAGATACTTATACACATTCGCAATATATTTATATTATGATAACTGTGGTATTCATTCTGTCACAGTATTTAAAATGAATCAGCAATAAAAAGAGCTGCCTAAATCATGCAAACGCATGCGTCAGCTTGGAACAAACAATCTTTCAGTAATTTCTGACTGTCTTGGCATAGTGGTTTCATTTTTAACAAAGAATTATAAATAAATAAATAAATAAATAAATAATATTAATATTTAATAATAAAAGATGAATAAAATCAAAGATATCTCCCTGTCTGATATGAAATGTATAGTCCTTATTATTTAAAAACGTCATGCAGATATAAACCAAGTTTTTTGTCTTGTTTATAGAATGTCTTGGCTTCTGTGTTAAGATTTCTTGCCCAAGGGTCATAACTGAGAACCTTTGGGGTCTCTCTCTGTCTCTGGTAGCAGAGACGTCACGTCAGGGGTGGTGGGAGTCACTGACATGCATCTGTTTGGTGACCGTATTGAGGTCTCATCCATTGGCATGCACATTGTCTTTGGACAGAGACAAGACAGCATTGAAGGACTCTAAGGGGAAGAGCAATCCTGTTAGAGGGCATTCCATGGCAACGCTTTTCTCTCCAGACTGCCATTTACTCATGCTGAGATGAATGGGTGGCGTTAGGCTTTATATGTTGCTGTTGTTATGAGGAGGAGATTAGGAGGAAGCAGATAACAGGAGAAAAAAAGAAAGAAAGAAAAACCCAAACAGCAACTATACTGAGCACCTCAGTGTTTTTCTTAATTATTGAAAATCTATGGATTTTATATATTGTCCATTTAATGTATTGTCCATTCAACATGTAGGCCTATTGATAAAATTCCTCTAGAATAAAGGCAAGGTCGGAATATCTCTTTGCTTATTACATATTCACTGGGGTAATGGAGCTGAATAGATTTAATATACTTATGAAATTAGCATAATTCAAGACTATAATGATAAACCTTTCTCACAACTTCCGTATTTGTGACCGGAAATACGCAATAGTCGTGGAAATCTTCTTCCTCCCCGGTCAGGGCAATAGGTAAACAAATGGCGCAAGCAATGAGCAAGAGTCATTGTAGCGTACCGGGCTGTTGAAGTTATTCACAAAAGTAGCCATATCTGTCGTTTCATTCCTTCCCTGTTGATAGTGAAGTTAGACAGAAATGGATTCAGGCTATCCGGCGGGATGAAGGACCAAACTTTACGATTAAAAAGGGGAGCACCTAACATTATTGTCGCTACACACAAGACAAAATGTTTTGCCACTATAGGTTAATACTCATTATCCTGACCTCTCTTTTCTGAAGTATGATAGTTTATTAATGTTATATTTGAATAATAGTTTAAAACAGATGTGACTGCTTATATCTTTTTTCACAGTTACGTTTATATATATATATATATATATATATATATATATATATATATATATATATATATATATATATATATACACACACATATACAGTATTTCACGAAAGTGAATACACCCCTCACATTTCAGCAAACATTTTAGTATATCTTCTCAAGGGACAATACTATAGAAATGAAACTTGTATATATTTTAGAGTAGTCAATGTGCTGCTTGAAAATAACTTAACATACAGCCATTATTGTCAAAATAGCTGGCAACAAAAGCGAGTACACCCTAAGTGATATTAGCTGTACATCGTTCAACTGTGCCCAAGCCACATGCCCTATTCATCATTTTCATGTTTTTGTCTGCTTGACAGGACCATACAAATTTGTGTATCTTGTATTAGAGCAGTTAAAATTTGTGCTTTGAGTACAATTCTCTCATACTGACTACTGGATGTTCAATATGGCTCCTCATGGCACAGATCTCTCTAAGGATTTGAGAATTAGAATTGTTGCTCTCCACATAGTTGACCTTGGCTATAAGAAGATTGGTAACACCCTGAAACTGAGTTACAGTACAGGCCAGGGTCAAACAGAGGATTTCCAAGACAGATTCCACTTGGAACAGGCCTTGCAAGGGTCAATCAAAGAAGTTGCCTCGTGCTGTGTGTCAGGTGCAGAAGCTGGCTTCAAAAAACAGATGCATGAGTGCTGCCAGCATTGCTTTAGAGGTTGCAGAAGCAGAAGGTCAGCTTGTCAGTGCTCAGACCAAATACCGCACACAGCAAAAAGTCGGTTTGCATATTCGTCGTCCCAGAAGGAAGCCTCTTCTGAAGCTGTCTCACATAAAAGCAACCACTCCAAGAGCATGAATTACTGGAACCATGTCCTGTGGTCTAATGAGACTAAGATGAACTTGTTTGGCTCAGATGGTGTCCAGCATGTGTGGCGATGCCCTGGTGAGGAGTACCAAGAAAATTATGTCTTGCCTACAGTTGAGCATGGTGGTGGTAGCATCATGTTCTGGGGCTGCATGAGTGCTGCTGGGACTGGGGAGCTGAGCTTCATTGAGGGAAACATGGATACCAACATGTACCTTGACATTCTGAAGCAGAACATGATGCCCTCCCTTCAGAAACTCTGCCGAATGGCATGATAACGACCCCAAACACACCGCCAAGATGACAACTGCCATGTTGAGGACATTAAATATATATTGCTATACAAGCAGCACATTGACTACTCTAAAATCTATCCAAGTTTCATATTGTCCCTTGAGAAGATATACTAAAATGTTTGCTGAAATGTGAGGGGTGTACTCACTTTTGTGAGATACTGTATATAAAATGTACTACAAGTATATAATAACATTTTATATTTGTTATAATATAATATAATATAACCCTTGAACCCGGAGTCCATTTTATCCTCAAGCAAGTGAATTTATTGATGAACACATGATTTACGAGCGAAGAGGCTTGAGTTTTACACATAAATATGTACGTACGCACGGTTGGGAATGCGACCAAATGAGCAGGAAAAGCTCAATAATTTGTAAATGCGGCAAGCTCAGAACCAAGCACTGAAGTGAGTGAAGAAAAAAAAACTATGTTGCCTATTTCTATAAATACACCACAAGCATCACATCTATTTTGTAATGTGGGAAGTAATAGGGGCCAGACAGCAACATGATGACAGTGCGCACAAGTCTCTTAGTAAATGGCAGATTGGAGACAGAGCGTCTGGTGTGGTGCGTGTTTGAGAGAGAGGAGGACAGGGCCTTTAGTAAAGCACTAAAGCTGTATCTCTAAGTGAGGGAAAGGACCAATGAATGAACTGACCTTTCTGGCGGAGTCCTTGCTTCCACACTCCCCCTTATCGTACCACCATTTGTTTTTCAGTTTGTCTAAGACGGCTTGCTCATTGAGTTTCAACACCGCTAGGTTTACGGGGATTCTTCAACCAGGAAAATAACATAAATAACATTACCCATGTTATCTTATGTTATTCAGCATTTAAGCAAACATACACCCATAATTACTTTTTTTATGTCTACAGATAAATAGAAAAGAAAAGAAAACAAACAAAACAAAAGCAGAAAAAAAGGAAAGAACAGCACAGTCACAGAGTTTGAAAACTGTCACTGCCAAAGTGATATGCATTAATACTCCATCTAGCTTTTGTGACCTTTCTCCCTACTGCAAGATGTGTATTACTATATCACTTTGGGTAACCGGCAAAAGAGATCGAAAACACTCGGATTTGCAAAATTTTGAGTATGATACTCAATGTTATAATTGACTGTCAAACATTTAAACGCCTCATTTGCATTAATCAAAAAACGATTTGGAATATGTTCAATTGGTGTACAACTGCAGCCGAGGTGTTTGTTAACTGAGGTTGCCGGTTACCCCCCCAAGGTGGTGGTTACCCGCTGGATAGCTCATATTGGGGCTGACCTTGGAATCACCTCCTCCGCTGCCACACTCTCCCTTGTCGTACCACCATTTGTTTTTCAATTTGTCCAACAGGCCCTGCTCGTTCAGTTTTAACACTGCCAGGTTTACTGGGTTTCTTGAAATGATAATAAAATAAGCTGGGTCAGCATTGGTGATATGATACGGCGAGGCAGAGGTTGTGTCAAATAAAAGTGAGTCTATTAAGTCGTAGAGGAAGTGAACAGAACATAAAACTGATCTGACTGTGTGCCTGGCTCTGCTGGCCTTGTTGATGTAAGATTAGTTGTCTTGTGGTGCTAAGTGTAAAAAAAAAAAAAAAGTACTGTGACCAAATTATGAGAGATTTTACTGAGCAAGACCTCGGATTGTGGGAGAGGAAACGGGATGAATTAGCAATGCTCTGGATTTAAGCCCTTTGTCACAGCGTGGTCTGCGTAAGAGGATTCCCAGATAAAGTCAATTTTACTGTAGATTAGCTCTGGAAAATCGAATACGCCGTGGTTGTGTTCCATATTTTGGGAAATCCCAACACTGCAATCAAACCCAGAGCGCTCTTAATGCAGCCCATGCTCATATGTGTGGCGGTGTCTTTCTCTGTAAAATCCCTGACTTCTTTCTGTACCCCTCGAGACAGGGCGAGAAAGAGGCCGATGTGCTTATGGATGACTAAAACAAAGCCAGACTTCATCCATGAACATTAATCTGAAATCTGCAGAGTACACAAGACAACAAGGATGTCAGGGAGGATAATGATAGGTAAAACCATCTCAACATCTAAAATGGAGCACATGAGAGGGTGAAAGATGGTGAGAGAATTTGAGAGAAAGATGGTGAAAATGCCAGAAGTTGATGGTCAACATTTACGTTCATCTGCTTTGGACTAGTAGGAGAGAAACATTTGTGTTACTGTTTGAAAGGCCTTTATGAGTCATAAGAATGCAATTTAAGTGTCTGTGAGACAATATTTTAGGTGCATGGGATACATTAAAACGGATAAATCAGAATCCTGAAAAAGTATCACAGTTTCCACAAAAATATTAATCAACAAACTGGTTTTCAACATTGATAATAATCAGAAATGTTTATTGAGCAGCAAATCATCATATTAGAATGATTTCTGAAGGATCATGTGACACTAAAACTGGAGTAATGGTGCAGAAAATCCAGCTTTGCCATCCCAGAATAAATAACATAAATATATATATATATTAAAAAAGAAAACGATAATTTTATATTGTAATAGTATTACTGTTTTACTGTGTTTTTGATTATTATTATAATTCTTATAAGATAAGTCTTGGTGCAGTCAAAAATATTTAAAAAATCTTACCGACCACAAACTTTTGAACGATAGTGTATGTATTGTTAAATGGAGTCTAGATGTTGAAATCAACTCTTTACGAAATGTTTTCTATAGTTTGAATGCTACTGAACAGGCACACAGCTCTTATTCAAATCAGAGTTTAGCATTTAAAAAAGCCCAATGGGCTTTGTGGGCCGCTATGGTCATTATTCTCAAGGATGTGTTCTTTGATTTATGTATAAAAGAACAGAAGTATTGAAATCCATTTAGTCAATGTGGTGAGATGCAAGTATGAGACGTGATTTTAACATAATTAAACATAAACATTAAAAATAGCTATCTTGATGATGGAAATATGATAAGCAGGAGTGCACATTTTGTGGAAATGAGAGTTCATGGTACAGAACATAAACAGACAATTACAACTAATTTCATTCAACACAAAATCAGAGGTTACAGAGGAGAAGCTTCTTTGAAAAAACGATAAGCTCGGTCCTACAGAACTCTTAAGCTAAGACAAAGTCTTATTTAACTTTAGTTGTGGCTACTTTATTACATTCATTTAAAAAAAGACATTAAAAAATTTTATATTAATTTTAAAGCTGAAGTGTGCAATATTTTGGATACTAAATACTTTGGATACTTAATTGTCTATGCATATTAAACTGAGTATGGAGAAACATTTTAAGTAAGCCATTTGTAGGAGAAGCCCTGACACACTTGTAATGCCTTCAGAAATCTCTCCATTGTAAACTCTCATACTTTTAACGATTCATAATTTTTGTCAAAAAAGAAAACATTTTTTGTTGAAGTATGTAGGTGAAGGTGTACCTCAGGGCAGATCCTTTGGGTGTAGCTACTCCATAGCCCTTTGAGTCCAGGTTTCCTCCCACCTTCATGGTGTCACATGGTTTGCGCTGTTCAATGTATTCATTCATAGTGGATTCCAGCAGATAAGCATACTTCCCTTTGGACTTCCTCACCCGCACGACACCGTCGTCTGTCGTCTTCACAAATACAGAAGGCTCTGCAGACTTCATGTAGGACCACATCTTCTCAAATACTGCGATCTTTGATCTCTGAGGAAGGGGGTTATAATGAAGTCAGGTTAAGAAGTCAGATTTCTGTGTTTGCCTCAATATGTTTTGTGTACACGATGCATTGATCAAAAGTAATAGTTCAAAAGAACTACTGTTTTGTACCATATTTAAAAATACACTACAGTTGGGATAATTTAAAAAAATATATTACTTTTTATTCTGCCATGATGCATTAAATTGATCAAAAGTGACAGTAAAGACTTTCATAACTTTCTAACTTTACAACTATAACTTTAAATAAAAGCTTCTTTTTTAAACTTTCCATACCTCAAAGAATTCTGAAAAAAGTATCATGATTTCCACAATAATGTTAAGCAACATTGTTTTTAACACTGATAATAATAAGAAATGTTTCTTGAGCAGCAAATGCTGAAAATTCAGTTTTGCCTTGACAGGAATAAATTGCATTTTAAAATATATTAAAATAAAAAACAGTTATTATTTCACTATATCGCTGTTTTTTCGGTATTCTTGATAAAATATGTGCAGCCTTGGTGAACATAAGAAACCTTCAACCCCAAACTTTTAAACGTAGTGTACATGGATAAGGTTTAAAAGATGTCGATTATAATTGAATAACTTTTCCTCACATAAAGCTGCTACAAACAGTCTGTCTATATACTCCCACACAGAACTGAAGATAGCAAATATACCACGTGAAACACAGACATAGACGGAAGGTTTCCTTCTTTTTTTTACATTTCTAAACTTGAATTTAAAACACACAAAGTACCTGATATCATGGTCCTTCAGCGTGTCAATTCAGGACATTTAGAACAATTCTGTTTGTATTCTTGGTGTATGGATAAAATGTGCCAAAATTTTACCTTTAGGGCAACAAAAGCTTCTCACCATGGTAGTACCCTCATAGTTGTACCTTATCTTCTCCTAAGGGTGCATATTAATAACTTAGAGGGTGAATATAGGTACATTGAAGTATTAATATGCACCTTTTAGTGGTAGATAAGGTATGAAGCTAAGGCACAATCTTTGAGAGTACTGATAAAAGCAAAAATTGTGCACATTTTGAATAAGAGTATAGTAACATACTTTTTCTCTTACCCTGAAGAACTCTTTGGTGGATCCTCCATCCAGAGTTCCATAAGCAATCTCTGTTTGCTTAGCTAGATCCTCGGCACTCTCAATGGGTGACACCATCCTTTCCACAGTGAGGAAGGCAGCCAAGTTGGCTGTGTATGAGGAGATGATAATCAGAGTGAAGAACCACCACACACCTCCAACTATACGACCAGAGAGAGATCTGGGGGGGTACAGTTTAACAACAAACAGGTGGTTAATTGTCTGGAATATTGCAGTGATCCCTATCAAATTATACTCATAATGAAGTGTCTGAATTTTAATAAGATTTCCATTTCTAACTGTGCACACAGTGGAAAGATAACAGATTAATTGATAAATTAATGACTTTATCAGCAGGCATATATAATGAAAAAAGGTCTTCTTATTGGCCAATCTAGTCATAAATGAGATCCGGATCAGAGTTTAAACAAAAGTAAAGTCATTTACAGTCTTTGTTTGGCAGAATTTAATTATCATCACAGCTAAAAATCTCTGAAATATCTCCTATATATGAGCTTAATGAACAGACTGCTGAAGTTACAATAAAACATCTTTGTAATATATAATTGTTTTTCTTTCCTGAAAAAGAGCTGGATGTAGTAAAACTGATCCTGAAGCTGAACAGTTTATGAGAGTCGATACGCAAGAAAAATTCCCAGTATTTTGAAAACACATTTCTTTTAGATGTTATTTTTAATTTAGAATATATTAAATTGCGCAATAACATCAACAGGCAGCTAGCGGATAGTGAGGAGATGTTTGCTGTATGTGACAAAAAATGCTTTGGCCTAAAAAACGTGTGACATCGCTTAGAGCAGCTTTAAATTGAGAAAACAGCTTGTTCCCTTTCAGTCGATAACGTCGGACGTAGTCGACGCGACTGAAATGGGATCACGCTAGGGAGCCTATCATCTTCGAGTACTATTGAACGAGCCAATGTAATTGGCGTGCGTGATTCGCATCACACACTCCGCCCCCGCGGCGCGGGTATAAATACGGAAGTGGATGCACGCACTAGTTGCCTTTCGCTTCGGAGCCGATCGTTTGATGTCTCTGAGAGTGCTGTTGTCTACAACGAGCGAGTGTGTCGGTGTTCTTCAGGAAGACTCTCCCAGTGCTGGTGTTCTACAGCGCGAGTGCAGCGGTGATCGCGAGCTTTGAGCTCTCAACTGCTGTTTTAACAGCAACAAATTTCTAAATGTTTGTGTGTGTTGATGGCTGGTTAGAGGGCGGAAAAGTGAGTGCTTCACTGTTTCAGTTCTCTGTTCAGTGTTGCCGCGGTCATTTCCCTGTGTGCTCCGGCACTGGTGACGGTCCTATTTTCTGAAAGAGCAAAACGGGTGCGTTTGCGTCTTTTTCAAGATGTCATTCCGCCCGTGCGTTTCTGGGTGCGGTCGTTCCCTGTCTCTCTCTGATGATCACAACTGTTGTGTCACGTGTTTGGCTTACAGCACGCTGAGACAGCTTTTGTGGACAGCTCATGTTTTCACTGTGGGAACATGACTGTCGCAGTGTTGAGGGCGAGACTCGCCTTCGTTCGCGGAGAGCGAGTCCCCATTACCATGCCCCACCCTCGGGTGCTGTGTGGGATGGGTGACCGGAGGATAGTGTTGGATGTCCCGCCCGGTAACCATTCCCTGTGGGCTCCTCACTCCTCCCTTCCACTGCAACCACTGGAGCCTCCTGTGTTGTCTGCTGGTCCATCTGTAATGGGTGGGCCAGCGGTTTCACTCGGGGCTCCCCTGGAGGACAGGACGCCGATTGCAGCATCAGAGGGTGAGCTGACTTCTGGAGATGATGACTCGGCTGCATTGTCTCCCTCCGGGAGTTCAATGTTGCCCGAGCCGGATCCAGAATTATCAGCTATGCTGAAACGGGCCGCCGAGGCTGCCGGGCTCGAGTGGAACCTCCACCGTGTCCCGTTCAGTCTCGGTTGGAATCTGGAGTTTGGTATCTTGGGGCGGGCCGCGCTGGTTCTCAGCTCGCCGCCCCAGTGCCTTTCTTTCCCGAAATGCATGGAGAGCTTATCAGGTGGTGAACAGCATCTTTCTCTGCCAGAAACTGCCTGAATAGCTTTTCCCCCTCATTACCCTTGATGGAGGAACGGTGAAGGGTTGCGAGGTGTCCCTCCATTGGAGCGGTCTGTCGACACAGGTGCACCTGTGTCCGGCGGCCGCTGCCTTTTGGGGGGATCCTCGTCTCCCCCCTAAGGCCTGTGAGTTTCGTCCGTTCCGACGGGCAGAGCTTACAAAGCCTGTGGGCAAGCCCCTTCCTCTTGCGTAGGGCACCCATGGCATGCACGAGGGTAATCCAGACCGTGCGCTCATAGGTGAGCACCGCACTGCATCCGACCTCACCCTCCGGGGTACGGGTGTCGTAGCGTGCGTGATCGGTCTGGCGATGTCCACCTTGGTGGTCCAGTAGCGCCTTCGTTGGCTCAGCCTGGTTGGTATGGCGGATGCGGACAAGGTTCGGTTCCTGGTCTCCCCAATTTCCCAGGTTGGGCTGGTCGGCGACACGGTGGAGAACTGCATCAAACAGTTCTCTGCCGCTCAAGCGCAGACGGAGGTCATCCGGCACATCCTGCCCCGGTGGCCAGCTGCTGCCTCCACCCGCCGCCGGTGGCAGCTCCTCCGCCTGCTCGTCGCCGTGGGCGTTCTCCGGCCGCCGCTCCTGCTGGGCCTCCGCAGCAGCCTCCACCCAGGCCTCAGCAGGGAGCCGGCCGCAGTAGAGACGCCCAGCCTGCTCCAGGCGCTGCCAAGCCAGGTGGCAAGCGACAGCGAAAGCATTCCGGAGCGGGCCGCCCAGGAATGGATGAGATGCTCTTGGAGTGGCACGATCACTCCCTCCCCCCGGGTGAGGGCCGGGGGGAGCCTTTGTTTGTGTGTGTGTCTGTTCCGCCGCTGGCTCCCTAAAAAAAAAAAAAAAAAAGCGGAGCAAGCGGTACCCACACTTCAAAGAGAGAGCAATTTCATCTGTTCCTGGGTCCCAAGAGGGCCAGTCTGGCGGGTGTGACCCTGTATAGCCTTACACCCCTCAGCTCCCCCTTGGTCGCCAGCAGGCAGCTTGGTGCGTTCGAGGACCCGGTCATCCGCCTTCTCACGCGCCCCCTGCCGCTTGTGGAGACAGGTAAGTGTTGCACAGCACACTAACACCACTCTCTCTACTTTGCTGCCCCACCTCAGGCTCGGCTACCCCGCTCAAGTCAGTGATAGTCATCACATTAGGTGTTGAGCAGACGTGCTCCTGAAAATTCAGTGATATTCATCACACCGAGTGTTGAGCAGTGCTCCTGACTTGTGCGTGCTTATCTTATCCTGCTGGCGAAGGATTTGATATAGCCGCTCCTCCAGCCGGTACGAAGGCCAGTTGTAAACTCGTTCTTCGTGCTACTAGGTGGTGGGTCGTGACCATCTTGGCCCAAGATTGGTCTGCAGCTTTGACCTGAAAGACATGTGCTTCAGATCTCTACCTCCCGCACCGCAGGCCATCCTGTGTGTTGCGTCTAAGGGTGGAGTATCAGTACAGTGTCCTTCCCCTCGAGTGCTCCAGAGCCCGTTGGGTCTTCAGGTCAACTGGAAGAGAGTAATCTCGCCCACGGGCTGAGTATCTCTTTTCTAGTTTTGGAGAGGTACTCGGTCCAACATGTCTCTCCAATGAGAATGTGTTCAGCTGGTGTTGAAGTGAGAAAGGGTCCCACTGAAAGAACTTTCAGAGGCTCCTGGGGTATATGGTAGTCGCAGCCTTTGGCTCCCTCCATATGTGACCGCTTCAGCGCTAGCTTCACGATCGAGTCCCGAGGTGACCGTGGCAGAGCAGCTCACCCTGTGTGACTATAGTTCATCCCGGTCTGCTGCCAAACCCTCTTCAACAGAGCGGCCATGTATAAAGGGCGTGTTTTAACGGGGGCCTGGGCGACCCCCGACTACACGGGCATTCGTGCCTCGAGTTGTTAGACATTGCGACCGTTGCGCAAGCTTCCCCTGCATGTCACAAACTCACCCGTCACCTCCTCCTTGGAGTCAGACGCTTCTGAGGGCGCCTTATTCCACTCCTCCCGCTTACTCAATCGTGCCGCCATCGAGCCTCACGACAGTTATAGCCAGGGCAAGTGGAGACTCCATCCCCTGGGTCCGGCTGGGTCATGACCATTCCGGGGCCGCTCAGTTGCCCCCCCGGTTTTATTTTTCCGCCAGTGTTTGGGTAAACCGAGCGGACTACCCTTGGACAAACACTGGGACTCAGCGGCCCCAGGGGCCCGCAGAAATGCGTTTAACCCCAGTGAGCCTTCTAAAAGTGACTGCGACTCATGGTCGCCTTGCGCCTGCAAGTCAGTGAAATCATCACTCTTCATGTTGAGCAGATTTGCTCCTGAAACTCAGTGAAGTTCATCGCACTCTGGTGTTGAGCAGCAATGCTCCTGTAGCTCAGTGAGTCCATCACAGGTAGCTCAGTGAATTCATCACACGCAGTGCTGAGCAGAAATGCTCCTGGTGCTCAGTGAAGTTCCTCGCACTCAAGTGTTGAGCAGAAATGCTCCTGAAGCTCAGTGAGTTTATCACACTCAGGTGTTGAGCAGTAATGCTCCTGAAGCTCAGTGAACTTGTCACACTCAAGTGCTGAGCAGAAATGCTCCTGTCGCTCAGTGAGGTTCTTCGTACTCAAGTGTTGAGCAGAAATGCTCCTGAAGCTCGGTGAGTTTATCACACTCAGGTGTTGAGCAGGAATGCTCCTGAAGCTCAGTGAACTTGTCACACCCAAGTGCTGAGCAGAAAATGCTCCTGAAGCCCAGTGATCTTCACATGTTGTGTTGAGCAATGCTCCTGTCTTTTGCGCCCGTCACTTGCACCTACGTGCCATGTCAGGAGAGGAACAGGTCTTCATAGTTGCCCCTTATTGGCCCAACTAGACCTGGTTCCCTTCAACAGCCTTCCTGACTTCCCCTGGAAACTCTTTCGGGGACGGGGCACGATGGCACACGCGTTCTTCCCCCGGAGATTCCGGGCGGTCTTACATCTGAACGCGGAGGTTCAGGTGGCTATCACAAGAACATGTGATAGTTACCATCACTTCTGCGAGCACCCCCTAGAATTGGGTAGCGTGCTTACGCCTTTAGAAGTGGAACCTAGTCGTTGAGTGCGTCTTCTCCCCTGAGGAGATCCTGAAAGCTTTCGATCACTTCAGTGCTCTCTTTCCTGCAAAATGGGTTGCAGTAGGCTGTTTTCCTAAATCACCCTCAAAATGATGTTGCCTCGGTGTTTAAACGACGCTCATCGTGTTGCAGAAGTATGCAGAAGCACGTTCTGATCGTCAGGTTCCTGAGGAGCAAGGTCTTGTAAATCCTTGTGTCCCTCTTTATCCTCTTGGGCCTTGTCCCTGGTGCGACTGCACTGCAGA
Organism: Siphateles boraxobius; assembly: GCF_051911475.1. Taxonomy (NCBI): domain Eukaryota; kingdom Metazoa; phylum Chordata; class Actinopteri; order Cypriniformes; family Leuciscidae; genus Siphateles; species Siphateles boraxobius. The sequence goes on from NW_027508788.1 coordinate 8,690,420, forward strand.
GACCGCCCCTGAGCCACTGCAGGTAGTGAGTTAAAAATTCTGTTATATCAGTTCTCCTGCTCGCGTGGTCTCTACTAGAGGGTAGGGACTTGCTCGCTTTCGGTCAACGTATTGTGCCTGGAGTCTGGGCCGGCTAACTCTCACAAGCTGAGACCCCGGCTCGGATTGTGCCCAAGGTTCCTACCTCTCCCGTAGTAGGAGCAGGTGGTGAGCCTGCAAGCGCTGCCCTGGAGGAGGCAGATCCAGCCCTGGCTTCTCTGTCCGTTCGCTTGGACGTGTACAGAATGCAAGTCATAGACCTCAGACCAGCTCTTCAAATATCTGTTGGAATTCAGCAGAGAGGGAAGGCTGTTTCCATGCAAAGTTGCACTTAGTGCTTGCCTTCATTTCGGCAAAGATCCGAGATGCAACATGTCCACTTAGGTGTTGAGCTCCTCTATGATGAGTGTAAAGTGCTCCGCCTGGGCGTTGACGATATACTTTGCTAAACAGATTCTAGAGTTGGGGGCTGGACGACTCCTAGTTGAACCGCTGCTTCCCATGGGCTCCCTTCTCATGAAGCCAGTTTCACCGTGAGCCCGGTTCAAGTGTCGGCTTGCTGCGCCATTCCCCTCCTATGGACTGGATACGTGCGCCTTTCTACTCCAGTTGAGTTCCCTTAAAATTGAACCCTGTTGAGTTCCTCCACACCCCTCCGACGTCGGACGTGCGGAACGTCTGGTGTTAGGCCTACCACTCGTAAGCAGTGTGGAACCTGTGTTAGGCTGGGTCCATATGTTGCGGTCCCTTCGGTGACCCCATGTGTGTATTCTTCCACGATACGGCTCCCTGCGGTGAGCCCGTGTCTTCCCTCGGCAGAGTCTCTCTGCCGTCACTGTCCGGTGTGTCTCCCCCCGTTTTAGGCTGGAGCCACCCCAGTGACATTCCATATGTTAGACTGCCCGGTTTCCGCCCAGTTCATATGTGTATTCTCCACATTTCCTCCCTCGGGTTGGATGTGGCTTCCGCAGCGTCCCTTCCTTCCAACGTACGGGGAACGCTTTCCCAGTGGTCCTGTAGGAACAGCAGTGACTTCCCTGGCCTAAGCCCTGTCCTTGGTTTAGGCACTGGAAGGTGGCAGCGTTAGTGGCGTGTTCAATGGTTGATCCCATTTCAGTCGCGTCGACTACGTCCGACGTTATCGACTGAAAGGGAACGTCCTGGTTGCGTATGCAACCCACCGTTCCCTGAAGGAGGGAACGGAGGACGTAGTCCCCTTGCCACTACCGCGGGACCACCGCTGACCCCGGGTTACTCTCGGCTCCTCAGCGAAAAGCAACTAGTGCGTGCATCCACTTCCGTATTTATACCCGCGCCGCGGGGGCGGAGTGTGTGATGCGAATCACGCACGCCAATTACATTGGCTCGTTCAATAGTACTCGAAGATGATAGGCTCCCTAGCGTGATCCCATTTCAGTCGCGTCGACTACGTCCTCCGTTCCCTCCTTCAGGGAACGGTGGGTTGCATACGCAACCAGGACGTTCTCATGGATTCAGACAAGTAATGCACAAGCCAACATTTTTATGCTGAGTAAATTAAAAGTATGAAACTTAAAAAAATTAAACACTAGTTAAACATTAAAAGTTTACTTTTGCTTGTATAACTAATAACAATAATAATAGTATTTTAAAAAGATGATATAATCCCTCATGCTCATGACTTGGTTTTATCTGTGACTTCTTTATGCATGCCTATTAATCTGACTGTCCTCAAATGTTAAAAACATTGTTCATCTTTCACCGCTAATTTTGAATGAAAGTCTTAAATTTAATCAAAGATCCTGTTCTGCCAAGCTTGCACTAAAGTTCTGCTTTCCAATACATGCTGTGCACAATTCCGCCCTTTTTCACTTTCAAGGGAAATATACATCCTCTTCACAGCCTCCAATGATATTATCAGTTATATTAAAGGGGCCCATAAACCACTTTAAATTTTTATATGGAAGCAAAATGTCCTGCATTACAAAGTTGTTGGAACATTGTTGGAATGTTAATAGATCCAAAACAGAAAGTATAGTTCATGCTTTATAATAAAAGTCTGCATTCAATTTAACTGCCATTAACAGAACTATACCTTCTATTATCTTGGAAAAAACAGCACACATTTAACTTTAGCATGTGAAGAGTAAAGTAAAATGACAAATGGATTACGGTTATTTGTATATGCAGGAAAAATACATGGGAGGGTCTTAAATTTGTAAAAGATTATTTAATCAAAAATACACTTATTAGTTATACAAGCAAAAACACATTAAAATAATATGTTCCTTCAGGAATCATTTTATCTTGCTGATTTGACGCTGCTATTATTTCTTGAAACATTTGTTATTATTATCACTGTTGAAAACAGTTGTGCTGCTTAATATTTTTTTGTTGAACAAAGAACAGCATTTATTTGAAACAGAAATCTCCTGTATCATTATAAATGTTTACTGTAATTTTCAATATATGCATCCTTGCGTTCATTTCTTTAAACTTTTGAACTGCAGAGTATATGCAAACATGAATGACTTCATTATGCCCTTCAATATCAAAGATCACAGCATTTGAGAAGATCTGTTCCTGCAGAAAGTTTTAAACCAATTAAATGTGTCCTGCTGAGTAAAAAGTGTGTGTATGTATATATATATATATATATATATATATATATATATATATATATATATATAGTATATAGTATAACAAAAAAGTGTAACAAATACAGTCAAATTCAACCCCTCAAAAATTCTGGGTCTGTCTCAACTCTCTACCTACTTCAGCTTAAACTGTCTCTCTTTCTGTTGTACTCTGCTCATCTTTCTTGTCTCTCTCACCAGACCTGTCTCCTTATTTTCGCATGTCCGCTCAGCTGTAAGGAGTGTGTTATGAAGTTGGCTTCCATTCGGTCTGTCAAACAGACGAGTGCAGCTGTTTTGTGAGGTACGTCCACATTTGCAGAGGTCAACTTCTTTACTTGAGTACTTTTAAAAATGAGTACTTCTGTACTTTTACTTAAGTATCAAAAGTAAAAAGTAAATGTCAATGTATTATTTTATTATTGTTGCATTGTTCTATGTAATACTTACAGTACCGTATGCCTATGAATCTATGCCTGCATACCTAACCTCGTATCAATATCTAATTCATTTCTAGAACACAGTTCCAGTAGTGGGATTGAATGCGAGATTGAGTAAGTGCACTCAATAATGTCCACAATGGGTCCCTCAAATAGTGCCATATTTAAAGTTTTTAGGCTTTTAGTATATGTTAGCCTTACTGTTATCTATAAGCTATTGAGCTCCAAAACAATGACAAATTTGCATTAAGAAGACCAAACCCAATGTTGAAAATGAAAATCAGGTTGATGTCAGAATCCAACATCAGATTGACGTTAATCTCCAATGTTGGACAGACGTTGTATTGTGGTTGAAAATGAAAATCGGTTTGATTTCAGAACTACTTTCTACTCAAGGACCTTGACAGAAATGTAATGGCGTAAAAAGAATGACATTTGTCTTTCAAATGTAGTGTAGGTAAAGTAAAAAGTTTCCAGAAAAAATAATACTCTACTTAAGTACTCATTTTGAGTATCTGTACTTTACTTCAGTACTCAAGTAAATGTACTGTGTTACTGTCCACCTCTGCACATTTGTAAGTAACCAAAGTAAGTACTGCAAACAAAAATATCACCATAAAATCATCATTGTTGTATCTGATCTTAAAAAAGCAGAATAGCCAAAGGATATCTGTATCTGCTATGCATTTTCATATGTGAGAGGTCATGTAACACCTTTAAGAAACTATTGCGGGGCTCAAAAATATTTGAACACACACAACTTGCACATTAGAAGAATGCGAGGCAGATCCCCTAATGAATCCTCAAAAATGAATTCTCAATCTAATCTCGTAGAATATGGGTCACTCCCACACTGAAAGCAAAGTAAAAGGTTCTTGTGGACAAGCACGGTTTCAAACACACCCAATCACGTCTCCATGGAGACACAACGAACCACAATAGAGCTGTAACTAAAAATAATAGTCTCCTTGTCGTTCTACATTGTAATGCAGCAAAATGTCCGTTCCATTACAGGAACGTTGTGACATGCTGATCATCTCTTCGTACTCTGGTGTCACAGTTCCGTTAAACACTGCAGAAAATTTCCAAACACTCGGGATGGCAAGGTCACCTCGACAGTGGGAAAGGCCCGTGCAAGACCTCCCTCCAGGCTTCTGTGTATGTCTGTGTTTGTATTGTGAAATTACACTAATGTGCTTGTGACCTAAACGTAATGTGTATGTGACCTGCTAGTGTCATTGCGTATGGAAGTGTTTGTAAACCGGAGAGTATTTTTGTACGGGGGAAAGGGAATCTGGACAAAGCTGAAGTGACAGTCGGAGGCCCGCAGGAGGAAGGGGGCACCACGGCGCCTGGGTTGAACTGTCATGCTCGCTGAAAGCCTGATGGTCTGACCGCTCACAAACACAGACACAAAGACACACTCCACATCTCAAATAATGTTCCTAAGGCACACAACATGTATCGCTTCCTCGGGGTAACTACTCGCTCTATTTCTCGGTCTTACACACACACTTCTACGTGCTCATATCCTGGAGAGCTCTTGGTTTATTCTTAATCAGGTGTGAACAGACAGATCATCGCCTCCAGGCCAATTTAACTCGTTGGAAAATTCATTGGGCCTTTATGTGACAGCTTTCTTAGGAGTCACATCTACACCATCCCTCATGGTGAGTACTCTTCATACCAAGATTCACAGTAGTAGTTCAGTAGAGGTCATTCTGTCTACAGTAATGAGGGCACTGGGTTTTACTGCTGAAAAAAACTGACATCTGTGGCTAAAATAACTTATATTTTCACTTAAAGGGGCAGAGTGTATTTTCCAAGGCGCCAATGTTTGGTTGGTTAGCACTGCTAAGTTAACTTATATCATATACTGCCTGGTGGTATTTCAACAACTGTAAACGTTACTTCACACTTAATTCAAATAATGTAAGTTTCAGTGAAGCAGATCAGAGAAATTAATCACATTAATGAATCTATTACCAGTAGCACTTTTTCTCAGTCCTGTTCCCAATGTACATACTATGTACATATTATAGTAATTACAGTAATACGGTAATAACTAGGTGTTAGTCATAAATCTAACCTTAACCCATTTAGTTACCTTATATAGTACTTCCTTAGGTAAGTACACTGAGTACACAGAAGTGCAGGTACTGTAAAATTAAGGTAATCGTGATTTCACCAAGTACAATCAGATTTGAGGGACAAGTTTACAGTTCATGTCAAGTAGGGCTTATGTCACGATATCAGATTTTTCGATACATGGTTATCGTGGCCAAAAGAATTCATGATAACGATATATTGCGATATTTATAGAAATCTTGCAAAAATAAATAATACTATCAGTCAAATTTAAATTAAAAAGATATTATCTTATTTTATACTATTATGTACAGTGATAAAGGCTGTCGATTGGCTTTGTATTATATATACATTATTCTTATGAAAATATCAGAGATGACTTGAAGAACACAGTTAAACCATAATACTGTAGCAATGGTGTGTTCATTCTCTTCATGTTAAATCAGTCAAAATGTCTCTGTCTGCGTTTTATTCAACCAAAACGATCACAAATGTTTTTGTCCATATTATGGATTTCCTGGAACTTATTAGTATTAGTAGAGTCTCACTCCGGCCTCGAGTATGAATGAAACATAAATTATATGTGAGAGTTTAGCGCTCCATAATGCTCTTATTGTCCTATTTTGTAAACATAGGATAATACACAATTAGTCATGGCCTAATGGTTAGAGCGTCAGACTAGTAACCCGAAGGTTACGGGTTCGATTCTCAATACCGGCAGGAAATGACAGAGTTGCCTTTGAGTAAGGCACCTAACTCACAATCGCCACAGATGCTCCCCACTGCTCTGGGTGTGTGTGTCCACGGTTTGCAGCGCGTGTGTGTGTTCACATCTTACTATTTCTATTGTGTGGGACCAAAACTGCAAGATAACGGTGGGTGAATAGGTTGGTGGTTTTGCCCCCTAGTTTTTGGAAACTAGCGGAATCAATAAACTTCCACACTGACGAGCTAACTTTCTTAAAGTGCAGGTACAGTGTCTCGTCTGTCATATCCCACAACATGCATTTATGCGGCAGTAGCAGCTGCGTGCTGTGACTGCTTGTGTTTTATGACATGTGGCAACCAGCAATAAGGTGCAATACCGTCACCTACTGTTCGTTGGGATGTCAACCAGACACGGTCGCTGGATAATTTACGTGTAATATTATCATATGTTTACTATTCGTTTGAAAAATTATGGTTATCGCCAATACCAATTAACACGATAATGATATTTCAATTATTAAATATCACAGATTACATCAATACCCGGTATTTTGTGACTTCTGATGTCAAGTTTAGGCTTAGGCAAGGGTTACGTGCTTTACATCAGTGCTATTCACCTATCATTTCCCTCTGATTTTACATTTTAGGGATAAATTATGGGTAGGGATATGAAAGATGTTCCAGGTCCAGGATCAAAAAAATACGTTGATCAAGGAACATTTCTTATTTGTCAAAATCACGGAGACCCTAAACTAATGTTACAGCACTCAAGATGTGTGCTGCAAATGAACACAGGTGGTTCTAACTAACAGGTGGTTTTTAGCAGTCAGAATCTGAAAAGACAGTTCACATAAGCATACTGTTTACATAGCCTAGCTGCTGCAACACTCAAATGTGCTATGAAATGCTACAGTGTTGATGCTAGTGGACGTGACAGTGATAGTGAATTATATGCATAGTAAACAGTCTGCAATTCCCACTTCTGGGTGAACCACTAAAACAGGAGCAGCAATCATACCGCGTGTCGAGTTAATTTATAAACCATCAGAGCTGTGTCAGGCTGCTGGGCTTCAGAAATTCTCTACTCACATTTTGCGCTTGCTAATCATCTGTGCCATCTTCTCATGAGTTTAGATTATGGCACAGCTCGAACTGAGTTTATTGCTTGATTGCCCGTGTGCTTCTCTATTTGCTATCTGTCTCTAGAGACGTCAAAGAGACTTTGTTTTTGGCACCTTTATATGATATAATGAATTAATGAAATCCCTTCATAAGCACCTCATCAGAAACTAATCAGAATCAGAAAGGCTAGATGAGGTAACTGGGATTTTTATGAAGCAATGGCACAGATGAGCTAGAGTGAATAACAATGTGAACAGTCAGAGCTCTGAGTGGCAGCTCTGACATTTGTTGAAGACAAACACATTTTCTGTCAGAGATAAATACTGTAAGCAGCCTGGTGCCTTCTGTCTGGCCAACACAATCCTCATTACCAAAAAGGATTCTGAGATGGTTGACAAATAGCCTCACATTACAAAAACACACAACAAGCACCTTTATGTAAAACCATAACCGCCGGTTTCATAGACGAGGCTTAAGCCTAGCCCCAGACTAAAATGCATGTTTGAGCTGTTTTAACTGAAAGCAACTTGCACTGACAAATCTTAAAATGTGTCATTGTCATGGTTTTGTCTCAAAATGTTCTAAGGCAGGTTTATAAAAGCTACTTAAATGCCCTAATTAAACTAAAGCCTAATCCTGGCTTAATCTAAGCCTTGTCAGTAAAACCGGGCCCAAGAGTATTAAAAAGTTCAAACTATTACAGACACAACTGCCCACAAACACAAAAACTTAAATACTGCATAAAATCGTTTTCTTAATCAGTACTTTTTTCTTGTTTTCCAGTAAAATGATCTACACATCTGTCATAGAGAGAAAACATTGCCTTGAATTAGCATGACTTGCATGTGCAGCATGAATATTGCAACCTGTTATTATTAAGGTCCAAGCACTGAAAGTGCGTAGGCACCTATTGTATTCGTTGGCGTTCTTATTAGGGGCCAAGCACTGAAGGTGTGGAGGCACCTATTGAAATCTTTGGCGTTCCTATTATTATTATTATTCCGTTTTTTTTGTTCTTCTTCTTCTGTATGGAAGTAAAAGGCAGCCCATAGAACCGCTTGCGGTAAAGTTATGAAATTTGGCACACCGATAAGTGGACATTCTGTAACAGTAATCATAACAAATTTGAGGTCTCTAACTCAATCCCTCTATCGCCACCAACTGTCCAAAGTTTATACCCAACTTTTTATACTAATAATAAAAGCCTTGTTTCCTCTGATTCCTTGACTCAAGCCGATTCGAATGCACCCTATGATGTCATTCAGTCATGAAAATCATTCCGCCATTTTGAATTCTCAGAAAAAAATAAAATGCTGTATTTTATGAACGTATCGTTACAAAACTTGGTATGGGTCATCGGCACGATGCTCTGAAAGAGTCTGAGAAGTTTCGGACCAGAATAAAAAAAATATTTAAATGCTTATAACTTTGGATTTGATTGACTTATTTTCACGAGAGTCATCTCCTTACATTCCCGAATCCTTGCCGAGTCTAACGATACCAAACATGCTAAGTTTTGCCCAGTGTTGGGCAGTAGCGTCGCTGTTTTCTGAATCAAATAGCTTTTCGGTAGCAAAGCTCTTTTTTGATCAAGTAGTGCGGTAGCGCTATTTCACGGTATTTGTCAGATCTTGGATGAAAAGAAGGTAAGTAAACTTAAATAAAATCGTGATATAGACTAGTGTCTGTGAATATTAAACCGCTTAAAGACTATTTTAAAAACGAATCAAGCATGTTCTGCGTGTCTCTGTGAATGAATGGCTCAGACGCGCAGATTCATTTACCACGCACTGAAGCAGCACCCATGACGCTTGCGATGTTTTCAGTAATGTATCGATGAACTTCATCTACACAGCCGCTCTGAGAGTCACTTTAGCAGCATTTTAGCTTGATTTGAGAAAAACTATCGTCATATAAAAAAATAAAATAAAAAAAAAACAGACTCAAACCTGTCAAAATAAAAGGTTGGTTTAACCTTTGAAGAAAGTTTTGCTTAAATCATTAGGCGTACATTTTAAATAATTGGTCATTACAATTTAAACAATTTTAAAAAAACTATTTTATAGTGCCCTTAAAATGTAATTTATTTAAAAATTTTAATAAATTATTGTTAAATTATATACGTTTCATGATTTCGATTAATTACACGTTTTTGATTACTAAAATTTTATTTAACCATTAAAATGGGAGTCCAGAAAAATTAAAACAAAATAAAACTGAATTTGGAATGTGGGTAAAAATAAAACAGATTTTATAGGGCCCTACAAACCAGCTTTTTGGTGCATTACCACCACCTTCTGCTCCATATGGTGTGACATCACGTACCAATATCAATCCTTGGGCTGAAACGTGAGAAATGGAAAAAGATGCACACACTCTTGACACCTGGTTTTGTTATAGTTTTATGTAGTGATTTGGTTTTATATAGTTATGTTTTTTTGTAATGTGTGTCAATACATTTATTACAATTTTTGTAATAAATGTCTATAACTCTAAAACAAAATGAGAAATTTTCACCAAATTTGACACACACAATGTATGGGCTCACTCTGAGAACACATTAAAAAAGCAGCGGAACAGCACCACTTGGTGGCGCTACAATAGAACAAAACAAGGACATTGCCATTAATTACAATATAGTATCATAATATTAAATGCTACACTTTACAAATGCATTGTGGCTCATCAGCTATCAGGTTAACCATAAGTTACATTAGCATTAAGATATCTGAGATAACCTAATAAGATAACCTATTCTGGTTAACATGCTTTTGTGCGCTGATTCTTACACTGAAGGCTCTCCACGGCAGTTTGGTAAGTCAGCGTCAACTGAGTGGCGCAAGCTGCTAAACCACGAACCCCGAACCATTCAGGTCGTGGGTTCAAATCCTGTGTGGCACATGCCCAGACCGCAATAGGTACAGTGGCCAGAAGTGGTGCAAAAGTTGCTTCAGTTCCAGACATGTAGTCTACCTGAAAAGTAACTAAAAAAATAAGACATGTGGCGCATATAAAAATTCCTCATTTTGAGGTGATTCTCACTTAAACTATGCTGAGAGCTGAGTACTCTGACTCAGACAATCACATCTGTCATGAAACGCTCTCTGGCAGTGTAATCTAATTTGAGTGTGTTGCTTCATTCCCTCAAGCCAAGGATATACATGTCCAACCAAAATGTCAAACACTAGCAGAGGAGCCAGCACACCCAGAGGCTCACAGCCAATCTGCACATAATGAGGCTAGAAGACCCTATCAGGGGTGTCAGCACTAGCCAACCATTGGTTACGGTTACACTTTCCAAATGGCCAATGCTAAAAAAAAAAATTTGTGAGAACAAGCGTTAATTCAGTCAAAGAGACAGGGAAGAATCAAATAAGGTGCCTGGAGTAGAAAGGTCAGGGAATTTTGAGCCTCAGGATGATTCCTACATCGGCTGATTCCACAGAAACATGTGACATAAACAGAAAGGTTTACTACTACTGCAAAACAAAGACCTTGAGCTAAATTTGAGAGGTAGAGTTAGAAATACACTTTTTTATTTGTTTCATCTTTTTAGATGCATGAGCTATATGTTTTCAAGGCCTTAATTAATCAGGCTTTGGTTCCCTTTCAGTCGCTCATGTTCGACGTAGTCGACGTGTCGAATTATTGAGATCATGCTTAGGGAGCCTGTCATCTTTGAGTACTGTTAAAACGAGCCAATGAACATTGGCGTGCGAGATCTGCATCTCACATTCCGCTCTGCGGCGTGTGCAAGTGGATGCACGCACCAGTTGTCTTTCGCTTCGGAGCCAATCGGTATCGATGTCTCTGAAGAGTGAAGTTTTCAATGAGCGAATGTGTTAATGTTCTTGTGGAAGACTCTCCCAGTGCTGGTGGTTCTACAGCACGAGTGCAGTGGTGATCGTGAGCTTCTGAGCTCTTAACTGCTGTTTTAACAGCATCATTTCTGTGTGTTTGTTGAAGGTTGGTTAGAGGGCAAAGAAGTGAGTGCTTCACTGTTTCAGTTCACTGTTCAGTGTTTCCACGGTCATTCCCCTGTGTGTTCCGGCACTGGTGATGGGTCTCATTTCCTGAAAGAGCAACACGGGTGTGTTTGCGTTTTTTTTCAAGATGTCATTCCATCCGTGCGTTTCTGGATAGGGTGGTTCCCCGTCCCCCTCTGACGGTCACAATGGTTGCATCACGTGTTTGAAAAAAAAATATATATATAGTTTCACCTCTTGGCTGTCTCCTTCCACCCTCAAATTGTATGTTTCCTCTATGAATTGACACACATCATTATGCAGTGGATACAATCCATGGGGAAGCACGACTTGATCGTCGGGTTTCTGAGGGGAGCAAGGAGTGAATATACCTATACTCTATACCTTCTTGGGACTTATATCTGGTCAGAGCTCCAAATATCTGTAGTGAAGCTGATGGCCTGCACATCTTTTAATTGGTCTGCAACGTGCGAGGAAACTCTGGAATACAGCTCAGGCAAAGCGGTCTCAGAAATGTATGTTCTAGATGGCAAACTATATCGTGGTTCCAGATGTTCCATGAGGCGACGGAAACCCGTGTTTTCAACAACAGAGAGGGGCTGATCATCTAGAACAATGAATTCAAGTACCTTTTCTGTTATTTTTACAGCTTTACGATTCTGATGTGGAAGTTATTCTTGCCTCTGAAACGCGTCTGTCAAGGTCAGCTGCTTTGACTCATTCTTTTTCCGTTTGATTTTCGCGAACTCCTCGTGTTCTTTTGCGTGATGCTTCTGAAGATGCTTGATTAAATTTGTCGTATTGTAATTGGAAACACTACTTCCACCTCTTGAAACGTTGGCTTTGCAAATATTACAATTTGCAGCGCTACTCGTTGATGTATCAAGGGTAAAATAATTCCAAATCAGGGACATGTTTAACGCACTGAGGTACTTTGAATGTAAAAGGTTCCGCCTCAACTTGCCTGTCACACTCACGTGTGATTGCGCAAGCAGCACAATGTATTTTAAATGTATTTAATTTAAGGCAATGTTTAAAAATAAATAATTTAGTTCTTATAAGAATTATTATACAGTAGGCCATCGTTTATTGCCGTTCATTCATCAATCATTGGTAACACGGTATCGAATTTGGATCGGTCTTGCATCACCGATATCCGATCCATTCAAAAAGCTTGGATCGGCGCCGATACCGATCCAGAGTATCGGATCGATGCATCTCTAACCTGCACGCATTTTCGGTCGACGAATCGTGCCTGGAATTCGGGCCAGCCAACTCCCCCGGTTACCTGAGACTCCAGCCTGGATATGTGCCCTAGGATCCTACCTTTCCTTTTAATAGCTGGACAGAATCCACAGCCCCAGGACCTCAGACCAGCTCTTGTCTGTTACGAAGACCAGCAGAAGGGGAGGCTGTTTCCAAGCAGAGTTGGCCCACTGGATAGTGGTTGCCATCATCTTGGTGAGTTTACCCAAGCTGCACTGTGCCCACCTGGGTAGTGAGCCTCTCCAAAGAGAGAGTATAGCTCCTTCCTGGGCGTTGACACTGGGTGCCTCGCTCACAGATGTTTTAGAGCTGTGGGCTGGGCGACACCAAACACGTTCGCTAAAAAAATAGTTTGTGTCGAGCCAGTTGCTTCCCATGGGCTCCCTTCACATAAAGCCAGTTTCACTGTAAGCCTGGTTCGAAGTGTCGGCTTGCTGCGCCATTCCCCTCCTATGGACTGGATATGTGCGCCATTCTTGCTCCAGTAGAGTTCTTCTTTAGCCGAACCCTGTTGAGTTCCTCCACACCCTTCGGCAACGGAAGTGGCTGAGTGTCCGATGCCAGGCCTGAAACTTGAATTGAACCCGTGTTAGGCTGGGTCCCACATGTTGTGATCCCTTCGTTGATCCCATATGTGTATTCTTCCAAGGTACGGCTCCCTGCGGCGAGCCAGTGTCTTTCCTTGGCAGAGCCCAGTCTGCCGTCACTGTCCGGTGTGTCTCCCCCCGTTATAAGCTGGAGCCACCTCAGTGACATTCCATATGTTGTACTGCCTGGTAAAGCCCAGTCCATATGTGTATCCTCCACATGTTACTTCCCTACGGGCAGGATGTGGCTTCCGCGGCGTATTCCTTTCCAAAAGAAAAGGAACGCTTTACCAGTGGTCTTGTGGAACAGCAGTGACTTCCCTGGCCTAAGCACTGTCCCGTCTTTGCCTCAATAATGCGGGAGGATCAGAAGGCTTTTGTCTAGGCACTGGAAAATAGCAGCACTAGTTTTAATTGGGATCCCAATCAGTCGACACAACGACTACGTCGAACATGAGTGTCTGAAAGGGAACGTCTCGGTTATGCATGTAACCCTCGTTCCCTGAAGGAGGGAACGGAGACTTAGTCCCGTCACCACTATTGCTGGACCACCGCTGACTCCGGGCTCCACTCGGCTCCTCAGCAAAAAACAACTGGTGCGTGCATCCACTTCCATATTTATACCTGCGCCGAGGGGCGGAGTCTGAGATGCAGATCTCGCACACCAATGTGCATTGGCTCGTTTTAACAGTACTCAAAGATGACAGGCTCCCTAAGAGTGATCCCAATCAGTCGACACGTCGACTACGTCTCCGTTCCCTCCTTCAGGGAACGAGGGTTACATACAATACATAACAGAGACGTTCTTTAATATTGAGTGCACCAATTAATGCCACCATTTAGTGGCTTCTAACAACTTTTTAACTAGGGCTGTCGCGATAACCGCAATATCTCAGTACAGCGCTCCTGACAGGCCAACCGCAGAGGAATGCAAGTAACCCCAGCAACCGCGAACCATGTTTTCTTTTTTCATAAGGCCACCCTTCGTAATTCGTACCATGTGTATTGAATGTTAAATAAGTTAATAATGATAACAAGACTGTTTATCATGGTGATTTGTACAGAGGATTCGTGGATTTGGACCTAAGCCTAAACAGACACTAAACAGTGAATGTGTTCGACTGAGCGCATGCGATTACCTGCGTCTGTCTTTGAAGTCAAGGACATTCGTGAATCGTGAAAAGGTTGCCGTTTCCAAGGAAAGCGAAATATTTGTCGTAGGCTATCATCCTTTTAACGTGTAAGGGTATTTACCATGAATGGCTTCAGCGCTGGTCAGCATTACACAGCGCGAGAAAGCCGTGGGGGGAAAGCAGCGAGTCACGCATGAATCAATGCCATTGGTGTCTATTAAGTGAAGCATTGCTTCAGCTTTGCCCAAAAGTGAAGCATTGCTGGCCAGCTGAGCCTTGAAAAGTGGAGCTCAAAGTTAAAAAATAATTAACACCTTGTTTCATTACATCTATCATTTAAGGAATCAGCTTTTTTGAACGTTTTTGTTGAATGAACGGTTTAATGACTCACTCAAAGACAGTCCGTTGGCATAACAACTGCGCGCTGAGTGACAGTCTTTCAATGCGCAGAGACGCTGTTTAGTTTCAGTTACATTGGTTACATTGTTTTTGTGTATGCTGACCACATCATAACAGGTATTTATATACAACAAATAAATATAAATAAATAAATGGCGGTAAAACCGCATATCGCGCTATTGAGCCACTCAAAATTACCGCAAGGGAAATTCCTTCACCGTGACAGCCCTATTTTTAACTAATGTTTTAAATATGTAGCTTAACAATTAGACAGCCAAAAATATCTAAAAATATATTTGCAAATATTTAAATCACAAACCAATATTGGATAAATATAATGGCATAAATATAACATCAACATAGTTATATAATATTATAAAATACATATTTATATTATAAACAATTTACCATTAGTAGAAAATGTTATTGTTGTAGTACATTGATCATGTAGTTAGTATTTGTCATAATAATATTTATGTGTCAAAAAGCTGAAATAAAAAAAAAATAGTTCTGGATATAGGTTATCAGACTCAATAAAATCTGTATCTGTATTGGTCATAAAAATCAGTCAATATCTAATCTTTACCTTCACTTTAAATAAAATCTTCTACAGGGGCGTCGTCAGGCCCTTTTTAGGGGGGCTTCAGCTGACCACAGCACACATTTCCACTTTCTTCTAGACCATCTGAGATGAGCTCAGGCCCAGAGAACTCGTCGGCATCTCCACATAGAACTGACTTAAAGCTTTCTCCTTGCGTAACAGAGATTCAAGTGGCATTTCTTGATGCAGCATCAGACTGTGTTCAGTGAAAATGGTTTTCTAAATTACTTCTGAGCACATGTGTCTGTATTTAACGGATTAGCATGATGGTATCTTGTGCAATGCCATCTGAGGGCTCAAAGGTCACGCACATTCAACAGAGGTCTACTGCCTTACCCAACACAGACTGAGATTTCTCTGGATTCCCTGAATCTTGTGACAATATTATGTATGGAAGATGATGAAAGGCATACATTCTTTGCAATCTTGCATTGAGAAATGGGATTTTTTAATTGTTCGACAATTCTCTCATGATATTTGGCACAAAGTGATGAGCCATGGCCCATCTTTGCTTAAAAAGACTGAGAAGCACTTTTAGACCCAAACATGATACCCTCAACTATTACCAATTCACCTGCTCATTGTGGACTGTTTCAAAAGAGTTGGATAATTTAATTTGGATAATCTTTTCACTTTTATTTGGTCTCTGTCCCAAATTTTTTGGGGTGTGTTGCAGCCTTCAAAATCAAAATTTGTTTTTATTTACAAAATACAATTATGTTGGTCAGCGAAAACATTGGAAAACGTTTCTTTGTACTTTTGTCAGTTAATAAAAGGTTAAATAGAATTAACAAATCACAGATTCTTGATTTTATTGCATTTTACAAAATGTCCCAACTTTTTCTGATTTGGGGTTGTATTTCTTATCCTTTTTTTGTTCTTAAAAACGTCTTGAAATGCACATCAGAGAAATACATTTTTTTTAACCCCCAACCAACCTCAAATTTAGGACCTCTTTGATTATAAGCCCTGTCTACGGCCCTGTATTAGGCACAAGATCAATAATGAATGTGTAGCCTACATATTGTGAATGCATTTAATTAATTTAATTACCTAGATTTAGTAGCTTTCAGTAAATAAACGCGTCTGAGAAAATGATTCATAAGCAAAATCAACCTATCATTTGACCCTATGTTTACTTTCTTCACTGACAGACACAAATGAAAAGCCTATATCAGTCAAAGCTCAGCTTTAGGAGGGGAAGATATAGGGCAAGATAAAAACAAAGAGAAAAAGAGTGTGATGCTGATGAGGAGAGAAAAATAATCAGCTGCCCACTGACATGGTTTTAAAGCTGTTATCCAAATTTTTTGGTCTTCAAAACATCTTAAAATATGTAGATCAGAGAAATCAAAATATCAAAATTTTCTCAGGGAAACCCAGAACCCCCCTATTTGCCCTACCTCACATATGGGACCACAGTGACTATAAAACCCTGCCTTTGCATGGTAATTAAACTGGTTAATAGTGAGCATTAGATCCTTAACCAAAGTGTTAATTTTTTTATCATTTAAAAAAAAATGATACCCTCATTGGGGGCTTAGCCCCCCTAAAATGAAAATCCTAGTGACGCCCCTGATCTTCTATATAAATATAACCTGAGAATCTTTTCATCATGATGTGCATTTCAGATGTAGTTCAGGGACAGTGCAATGCAGCAGGCGATTAAAGAGATCATCTTTATTTTACAACCCATTTTCTCTCACACAGATGTTGTTTGTGGAGTATGAGCCAAAAAAGTAGCAGTGGAAGATGAAAAAATTATGACAATGCTGATCAAAATGGTTATTTTTTTAATCTCCACCTACCTTGGAGAGATATCACATCCTTGCTGCATAAAGGCTCCCAGGGAAAACCACAGGCTGTTGAAGATCCCAAACTCATTGTTGTGTTCAGGTTGCTTCTCCTGCTTCTCCTCTCGCTGATTCTGATTTTGACCGTGCTGATTTGGTGACTGGTTGGCCTCTGGTGATGGTGGTTGGTTCTGGTTCTGGTTTTGCTGCTCCATTCCATCCTCCTCATCATCTGCGTGCCACTCATACGGACTGAAGCGACTCACCAAGAATAGCACCACACTCACGCCAATGTAGGCAAACACAATACACATCCAGATCTCGTACGCTAGTGGGTCCAGGAAGGAGAAGACACCAGGCTTGGACTTGGTGGGCTTCTTGATCATGATGGATATACCTAAGCTCATGAAGGGTTTGGAGAAATCGATGACCTCCTCTCTCACCAAAGTGATGGTAAGGGGGGCGACAGCTACGTCTGCTTTCTACAAGACAATATGATTACATCTTTAAGCATGGATAGAGTGCCCATTGACATTCAAGCATAACATTCATGTTTTCAACAGCTTCTCAGAAAGTGATGAAATCAAACATTCAAAATGTGTTTCACAAAGCTTTGTGATCCAGTTTGCATACAACAAGGCTGTTCCTCTGTAGGTTTTCATAAAACACTAGAATTACAAATCAAGCGCAAACCAACAAAACGATTTTCCACCATTTTAGAAGCAGCTGAACATAAAAATAACTTCAAGTGTTATGAATCACTACAGAGTCAGTTCTACTCAATGCTGCATTCTCAAGAGAACCCCTCATACACTACGCTTCATAATAATGCCATATTTTCTTCAAGCAGAAGAGAAATCTAACGAACACTGCTTGACAACACTGAGCTGGAGTGTTCGCATTTAGCCCAATAAAGACAGACTACATCTGACACTGCTTAGCATTCCAAAGCTACTAATGCTGCAGCCTTAGGGTAAAAATCCACTGAATAAAAAACGGAGTGGCTACAAAAGCGAACCTCACATGCACCTAAGTTTTGCTTATAAGTTTATAAATAATATATATTTGCCTTCATTAGCAGTTATAAGACTCTTTGTTATGTTGCAAAATTGCCAGAAAGTTAGACATTGCACTAACATGCTCTGACAGTAGGGAAAAACTACTTCATAAGTGATGAGACAAAAAACTTTTGTTCAACCTGAGGCATTGAGGTTCGGACACACAGTGTGCTGTTCTCTTTTCTGCGGCACTCTTTGCCAGCTTTAATACTTATTTCGGAAAAGATTCTTGTCACTGTAACAAATCTTACCACCAAGGAATGGAGCTTTAAGCCAAAGTGACTCTTAATGTATGCTAGAGACACGAATTTAATATGTCATGTCTGTAAAATAAAATAAAATAAAATAATAAATAAATAATAATAATAAATAAATAAATAAAATACAGACAAACACGAAAGGTTAAAATAATTAAATAAATAAAAATCCTTGCCATACAGAAATGACAACAATCAGAGATAGTAGCTACTTACACCATACACTAATTCTCCAACCATCCCATTCCACATCAATGTCTCTGCGTCTCTGGCTCCATACTTTCCGTCCCCCACGAGTTCTAGCCTGTAGGAATAGCCGACGTGCTTGGCGATCTCTGCAGCCAGCTCCACGCAATAACCCTCATATTTGTCATTCCCCACCAGCTGCTCATGATTCTTCTTCAGCATTACATATGGAGATTCCTAAGGAATAAGAACATGTTTCAGGAGCAGGTTATTTCCTTTTCCGTGTGGTAGCATGGGCCAGATCACTCTATTGTTTGGTTACTCCATGATTTAGAGTAGTTCTCAGGGTTCTTCCATAAAATTTTCAGGAGACATTCATGGAGTCAACAGTGGAATTTTATTTACTGCAACACTTAACGTACTGACCACACATTGTGCAAAAGAAAGAAAGGGGGGAAAAAACACTGAATAATTAAATGGGACATCAGCACATTACTGAGTTCTGGGTCTCAGATGTTTCTCAGGGATCCCTCACCAGAACTAACTCAGCCACAGAAAATGAAACCCTTTTAACAAACCAGACCAAACCATTCTTATAATTACAGGGGTCTCAATTCTCATTCCATTACATTAAACTTACAAGGGAACAATATATACATACACACAAATTTAAATAAACAGAAAAATCACATTTACAATGAAGCAATAATGAAAATACACTTAAACACACAGAAAGAACCTCTTTTAAACGCATTCGAATTAACACACGACCCATTTCGAATTAACTACATTCCCCATAGTTCCCTATTGAATATATAAAGGACTCCAGGAAAAGCCGCACCCTTTTAATTCCAAGCTTTTGTTCCATGCTGCAGTCATGGATCCTGGTGGAACCACGGGTAAGATGTATTCATACTAATAAACATAAATAAAAAGTGAACCCATATCTTGGTTGTGGTCTCATTTACTCATTTACTAGCGTGACCTCTAGAAATAAACGGGTATTGGCTTTGTTGCTCCTGAAGGTTTTAAAAATGTTAAAGAGACAACGTAGCTCCTCCAGTTCCAATGTTTTGGGCAAATAATATTTAAAGAAACAAAATAACTACATAAAAATTAAAAGTTCATTCAGGGTGGCCTTAGCCATCACAGTAGTTGAAGAGGCTTGAAAGGAAATCTTGCTTCAGCTACATCAAATGTTTTCTGCATTTCCTGCATATTTCTTGGCTTATAAATAATTGAAGAGTAGCATTTCAGCTCAATCATACAGAATGCACAGAACAACATCAACAGAAAAAAACATCCAAAAACAATTTAGGTACATATACAGTACAGTATATATACTAGGGGTGTGATGAGACTCTTAGCTCACGAGACGAGACACGAGATTGGGTTTCAAAGAACGAGATGAGACTTGTGCACAGAATTTTTAAGAAATCCTCAATGACAAAATTCATGACTGGAAAAATAGTCTGCAGGTGCTATTTGAAATGTTTTAATTAATCATCTTGTAATGAATGTGAATGTCATTTCAGTTCTACATTCTGAGTATGAATTATCATATGCATTGAAATACAACCATATCCAAGCACTGTAAAAGGTTTTGCCACAAACTCAACTGACTGGCTTCTCTCCTGTATGATTTCACATGAGTCTCTTAAGACCTTACTGTACATGAATTATGAGCTTCCAGAACTTCTGATTGAGGCTGCGTCCTTTCCACAAACTAAACAAAGAAATAAAAACAGTATAAATGAAATTTAAAAAACAGTTTTTTCTTAGTCTGAAGTGCAAACAATAAGTGCAACCATATTAAAAGTTCTCTCTAAATATTCAAATTGCTAAGAGCTAAGAGCACAACTACAACTACACAGCCCAGCCTAAGATAGGTTTGATATTGGAAGACAGGCTATTGTATGTAACCTAATTTGCGTGCGTTTTACTTTCGCTTTCAAATTCGCGATCACACATACTCTGTGTATAGGGAGCGGTGGTGCTGAGCGTGCATTCTACAAGATAAGACATTTATCAGACACTTAGGATCTGTTGCGCAATGAATCCTCCGTCATGGTCTTTCTTGTCAGTCATCTCGCCTTGCTCTCGCCACGTGATTAGTGAACTGTGATTCCCGTTGCACTGTGTGCGACTCTGCAGGTCGTACTGGATGAGCAAAGGAGATGTTTACAATAGTTTAGAATTAAGGTGACTGTTATTCAACCGAAAATAAAAGTTTTTTACTTCTATAAAAAAAGCAAAACAACAGTGGAGAAAAACCGTTGCAGTGTCATATTCTAAGCTAATTTCACCCTCACGCTCCGTCATGGCGATATCGCGAGACAGCTTTTCACCTCAACGAGAAATCTTGTCACATTTTAATATCGTGAGATCTCGTGGCATGAGATCTCCTCACACCCCTAATATATACATACAAGTACATACACTCACCTAAAGGATTATTAGGAACACCATACTAATACTGTGTTTGACCCCCTTTCGCCTTCAGAACTGCTTTAATTCTACGTGGCATTGATTCAACAAGGTGCTGAAAGCATTCTTTAGAAATGTTGGCCCATATTGATAGGATAGCATCTTGCAGTTGATTGAGATTTATGGGATGCACATCGAGGGCACGAAGCTCCCGTTCCACCACATCCCGAAGATGCTCTATTGGGTTGAGATCTGGTGACTGTGGGGGCCATTTTAGTACAGTGAACTCATTGTCATGTTCAAGAAACCAATTTGAAATGATTCGAGCTTTGTGACATGGTGCATTATCCTGCTGGAAGTAGCCATCAGAGGATGGGTACATGGTGGCCATAAAGGGATGGACATGGTCAGAAACAATGCTCAGGTAGGCCGTGGCATTTAAACGATGCCTAATTGGCACTAAGGGGCCTAAAGTGTGCCCAAGAAAACACCCCCCACACCATTACACCAGCGCCACCAGCCTGCACAGTGGTAACAAGGCATGATGGATCCATGTTCTCATTCTGTTTACGCCAAATTCTGACTCTACCATCTGAATGTCTCAACAGAAATCGAGACTCATCAGACCAGGCAACATTTTTCCAGTCGTCAACTGTCCAATTTTTGTGAGCTCTTGCAAATTGTAGCCTCTTTTTCCTATTTGTAGTGGAGATGAGTGGTACCCGGTGGGGTCTTCTGCTGTTGTAGCCCATCCGCCTCAAGGTTGTGCGTGTTGTGAATCAGTCGGCCCATTCTCCTCTGACTTCTAGCATCAACAAGGCATTTTCGCCCACAGGACTGCCACATACTGGATGTGTTTCCCTTTTCACACCATTCTTTGTAAACCCTAGAAATGGTTCAGCGTGAAAATCCCAGTAACTGAGCAGATTGTGAAATACTCGGACCGGCCCGTCTGGCACCAACAACCATGACACGCTCAAAATTGAATAAATCACCTTTCTTTCCCATTCTGACATTCAGTTTGGAGTTCAGGAGATTGTCTTGACCAGGACCACACCCCTAAATACATTGAAGCAACTGCCATGTGATTGGTTGATTAGATAATTGCATTAATGAAAAATTGAACAGGTGTTCCTAATAATCCTTTAGGTGAGTGTATATGAAATGTGTGTATGAGGAAACACAGCTGTACATGCACGTGTTGACATGATTATAAACTATGAACAACATAGGTATAGTATTACAATCTTGCAGGCTATAAAAAAACAAAACGAATCAATACTTGAGCTGCCTAACCACCGTCAAAGAAGACTCCTTAAGGGAAGAGGGTATTTCTTTTTGGAGTTCCAATGAAATAGGATTAATAGCCACTCAAAACTCTTGAGTCAAACCTCAAACTGTGCCCGTAATGAACAGAACAGTAAACCCAGCATGGTTCAAAAGATTCACACTACCTCTCACCTTCCTGAGAGGATGGTGATTCACCCCAGAGGCAAAGAACAAACTCTTCTGAGAGAGGGATCATGTGGTGACTCAGGGATCATGTGGTGACAAGTTTTGTAGAATTTGCATCATTACTTAGTATAAAACAAGTAATAACCTACCAGGAGCACAAAAATATCACAATGTACACTGTGATAGTAGTATTGTTAAGGCTTTATTGTTTTTGTCTTTGTTGTATGCTCTAACGAGTTTGTTTGTGGCTACAGAGTAAAATGGGAGCGGATAGACCTGAAGGAGAGCCGCACAGAACCTATTTTAAATAAAACTGATCCACATTTCAATATTAGTTTTAAAAAAAAAGGTAATAACCATGGTTATTATAGTTAACTGAAACTAAAACCATAAAAATAATTATTGTTGCTTGAAATAAAATAGAAAAAAAACTTAAACTTATTTTATTACAGCTAGATTCCAAGGCAGCATTTCTCATTTTTATTTAGTTTAGTTAACTTGATTTAGTGAAATAACTAAAACTGAAATAAAAATGAATATAAACTATATTCTGTAGATTAAAAAAAGAAAACAAAAAAAATGAGAAAGACTCGTTATCTTTAACTATATATTTCACAACTTTGACTTAAATATCATTTACTTTTATTTTAAACTCACAATTACCCTTTATATTTTTACTTTAAGGAAACAAGCTTCCATATAAAATGCACAGACAGCTGTAAGCCATTTGTAGTTCAAATGAACTGGTAACAATTCACAACCTTGCACAGCAATATAGGCAACCGATGAAAAGAATTTGGGTTGAAACTATCCGTTTTGATAACCAAAACAATCATGTTCATAATCCTGTTTAGTGAGAACTGGTGAAAAAAATTGCACACTTCAGCTTAATGTTACTCACCTCAGGATCATCATGTGCTTACAAACACAAATTGAAAACATGCACACCATTTCATCTTGATGACACTGATGACTTGTAATCCACCCTCATCAAACATTTCCAGATCAGAAAAAAAAAAGTAAGAAGTCTGAAGAGACACTATGGCCCTATCTTTTGAATTACGCTTTAAAACAAAAATGGATAAAAAGCATAACTAACTGTAACATTACTATCTTTTCATAACAACTGCAGTTGTATTGAAAAACTCACCAGGATGGTGGTGACTACGTAGGTCCGGTTTTGCAGTCCGAACGTCTCATTGAGTACGTTGCTGTAAGTAGCTGTGTTCACATATTTCTCATGTTGGTTCCAGTAGCCCACCTGCAGGCAGAAGGGAGGAATATCACAGCACTGCACAGGAATTTCAGAGACACTATTTTTAGGATGTTAAATATTCATATTGACGGCTTAAGAGGAGCTGTAATCACATGAAATGCACACACGGCTCTTTAAGCCTTCCTGTGACTAACACTTCATTCGCTTTCACCACAGTCAGTGCTAAATTTTCAGGCACAACCTCAGGTTAATCATTGTTTTAAATCAAATTTATGTCAGAAGAATGTCAAGCACCAATGAGTTTACAAATTTTGAGTGAGATGTAAGAATGTTCGATTATTGGGATGCTGTGGTTAGTGTGAACCCAATTTCCGTGCAAGTCAAGAAAAAAAGATTTGATTTACTTTCTTGGGTCCATTCGGGCCAAATTCCATCACACTGACAGTGAAATTGGTCCGATGTCCTTTGTCATTAAACTGAACATGTCCTGTAAGTCCTTCAAACTGCACCTACAGAGAGAAATACGCACAATTAGATTGTTCATAATTTCATTTTGGAACTTCAATAGGTGTGAAATCAGATATACATTGTTGTACAAGAAGCCAAATGACAGTTATGATTTGGCTGCATTATTAATCCAAATAAAATTTTAATCACCATATGGCTTAGGGTGATTAGCAAATCGCAAAGGCTGTGATTTAATTAAATAAATATATGTACTACTAGGTGTTTCAGATTGAAGCGCAGCACCGTGTTCATTTATACACAGTAAATTCTGCTCCACACAAACTCATCTTCGCATGTGCTCTGAGTTTGGGATGCTTATAACATGCATTTGGGAACATAACATGCACCAACTAATAATAATAATCACAAGCACAGCAAACTTTAAAAGCTTTAGAGCTTAAAAAAAAACTGAACTATATTTTTCCCATTTCCCATTTTTTCTGTGCATTTTAAATGCTGAATGGCCAGATCTGGGTGATAAAATAGGCTCTGCTCAAGCCTCTAAAAACTTTTTGTTGGGCTGTAACTAACGATTATTTTGATAATCAATCTATCTGTCGCTTATTTTTTCAATTAATTGATTTTTCGAATGAAAAAATCTAAAAATTATTATACATTAAAAAAAAAATTTCATTAAAAATGAATTTGAATCCATTATTTTAAACAATTTTATTCCATATCCTGCCCAATGCTGTCCCCCAAACATTGTGTAATATAAAGTCTATGAAAACAAATATAGTGAATGTATCTATGTAGGCTATGCTGTACATTGTAAGCAAGAAAAGGGTTAAAATACAAACGTTACATTCTAAACCTAAATACAACATAAAAAACTATTACATAAATGATAATAAACAAAAAAACACAAGTATCAAGAACACACACATTCACTTGTCTGAACATAGTAATTTTTTTGTAATTGTAACTTTACTATTAGTGCTTATAAATGATTACTTGTGTTACATGTAGAATTTAAAAACTACACTTAATTTCTAACAAAACATATTTTAGCAAAATGTACATTTTAGTCAGATTTATTGCGCTACTATTCTACTGCGTGCCGTCTGTTTGACGTGTATGCGCGCACCGGCGCTCGTTCATTGGAGTCTGTGAAGTTTAACAAGACTCGCTTGTCAGAATACAGTAAATACTCATGGGACTTTCTAACAATTACAGATAAGGATACAACCATAAAATGTAAGTTATACGCTGAGGAAAACAAGAGACTGGCTGATGTTTTCGAGCACAGCGCGCAGACGCCACTTTTCATAATTGATAATACTCGATTTTATCTATTAGCCTAATTAAAATGATTGTATTTACAAACAACATATCTTAGAACGATTGCCGTGAATTTCATCAGATTACCGATGAAACAAAAGCAGCTTGTGTTTGCATAAATGAATCAAATTACTTTGGATGTTAAGATGACCCTGATGCTTTGTTTGTGGGCAGGTTATATAGAAGCGTAGTGTGTTATTTCATAATTCGGTCCTTAAGTCAGTAGAAATACAAGACCAGTTCTGAGGTTTACAGGTCCCCCGAACAAGTACCAGCTCTGGCATGAGAACTAGCATTCTTTTGGTGTAAGAAAGGGACTGGTTACCTGCTGTAAAGCTCTCTGAATGTCGATGCCCTGGCCCCAGGGTGCAGGAGGGTTAGCCAGACACTCTCCTGCATTCCCTCTGCGAGATATATCAATGCGCTGCTTTCTCAGGTTCTGGAAAGCAGTGGCCATGACAGTCACTCCGTCATACGTGAGTGCTCCAGTGTACTAAGACGTTCCACAGACACGGTTTCAAATGAAAATTTAGGAAAAAAAGAAAGGAATTTATTCACAACATTTGGATTTCACGGTGAGTATCTTGCCCTGCTGAAAAGACCCGCATATGTTGGTATGTTTGTTTAGTATAAGTAGCAACATTCCCTTGATCAATCATCTTTACCTCTAAAACGCATTACATAGGCTGGATCAAATGGGAATTCAAGGTCTTTTCAGCAGGATACATAGATTTTTAAGTCCATCATGAGAATATTTACAATTATATTTGTATGACTTATATTTTTAAGACCTTGCTTTACCTTGAGCCTCCTTTTGGGACTTTTCAAGTCTTTACTGTCGAACACCAGCCAGTCCTGTATTGTCCTGCTGACAGAAGGATTTGTGTAGTTCATGAGCTGGAAGCCTGTCACATTGGCACCTCCCTTCCTGAATTCTGTGAGATTAAGATCCAGAAATCCCTGAAGACAAACACCAAAATCTCCATTTATTCACATACCATTGTGTAACATAGAAAGTTTCAGGATTTTGTGTACTCTAATGAAAAAAGAATAAGCAAATGCAATAATTGTATTCTTAGAACTACGTTAAGAAATGGTTTCAGGGTATTGCGACTCTAAAGTGAGTAAGAATCTATTGCAGCAATAAGTAAAATTTTACAGAAAATAGTCAAATAGAGCTAAAAAACACAATATGAACCCATAATTAGAGTCAGAACACTTTTTAGACATAATTACATATTCTTAGACTAAAAATAAGAAAAATACCCAAGGGGCTGTATGGTCATCAGTATAATATGACATGGATACAAGAGAGTCAGTGCTAGAGCTAATGATACAGTGACTGACATGCATAGACATACATAGCATGCTGGGTAAATATCATATTGCCTGTGTGATAACAGCTAATTAATTGTATCTGTGTTTGTGTGTATGTTTGCTCATTTGGGTGTCCCATGCAGCGATGAACCCCAGGAAACTCTATCATGCAAAGTGTTGCATCCTTGCTGCTTTCATCATAATTGGTTATGGGATGATATATTTTTTATCATTGCTGAATTACGCACTTGGCAAAAGAGTGTTGCAGTTTGGAGTATTTTCTTTTCTTCCCTCACAGAACCCAATTATAAATTTGCAATGCTTCCTGTGAAGTCACAGTTCATGAGTGCTGTATTACAGTTTCTTCAGTCAGCCAATTAAACTATTATTTTGTTACTCCACTGAACTGCTTAATGCAGAGTATTAATTATATTAAAATAGAAACTGAAATAGAAATATAAAAACTGAAGCTAGGAATAATAAAATAAAATGTCTGAGCGTTCCCTTGCGATCCCATTCAATGTTCAAGTGGTTAACCGACAACACATCTTAAGTAGCCACAAGGCTCACAGTTCATTTATGCACTAAGAGACAGAATGCATCACTTACCAGGTTTGCTAGAATGTAGTGATAGTTCTTCATGTTCTTTTTTTGCGTTGCAATCTGAAAGACAAATGCATGAGAGCGTAAAAGAGCACCTCTCCCTCACCATCAGCTAATGGCAGGCCTCTTTCAGTCAGCACCAGTTAAAGTATCATTTTTAGCCAGGCTCTCTAAATAGAAATGAATAGGTTAGGGAATAGTCCCATCATTCGAGACTTAATTGTACACCCTCCCAAGCTCACTGAGTGTGGAATATCTGTGATCAGAAGGGGCAGTTGGAACTACACGAGAAGGAAGGGAGGAAAGAAAGATTTGGCATCTGTCACCATGGGAAGTCCAATTATAGGACTTAATGACTACATGTGCATGAAGACCAGAGGAACACCTGTGAACAGCAGCGGGCCTCTGGAAGCACACTGTCAGGGTTAATTGTATTGGATACTGATTTCTGATTATTTGGTTTTGCAGTGGTTTCTTTGAGATCTTGACAGTCTGGAAGGTGATTACTATTGAGAAGAGTAATTGCATTGGTGTGCCTGAAGGAGGAATTCATTGTTTCTCAAATCATTTTCTCAGCTCTCTGGGAAAGGCATGACATAACTTTAAAGTGTACAGAAATATCATCTGCTTTTTTAGATGACATGTAATTTTCTATAATTAACTCAACATAAAATTTCAAACTGTCTAAAAATGAACTGAGATGTCCCAGAGTAACTTATTTAGGCAATAAAGTCCAGAGAATACACTATGCATTATGTAAAATAAAAACAGAAATGTCCTAAGAAATTAAATGGGGACAGAGCGGATAAAATAATTGTTTAACAGAGGAATAAATGTAAAGCAGTACAGTGTTGTAATAGGAAGCATCTTGATATGTGTGCTAAGTCTGTGTTTTTGTCTGTGTCCTGCTTTGCTAAACGTTAAGGTCAGATGAAACTCCACAGAAGTTTCCAGCCTTTTCGACCAATGAATTTCCATCACACTCACTTGTGACATTTGCCCGCTGATTGTGATTACTAGGCAAGGTTTTTTTTATAATAATTATTTTCATAAAACAACAAATCACATGATCCTTCAGAAAACATTCTAATATGCTGATTAACTGCTCAAGAAACATTTATTATTATTATCAATATTGAAAACAGATGTGCTGCTTTTTTCTGAAAGATCATGTGACACTAAAGACTGTAGTAATGATGCAGAAATGCAGCTTTGCCATCACAAGAAATAAATTACATATAAAAAAAATAATTCAAATAGAAAACAGTTTTTAATATGTAATAATAATTTGCAATATTACTGTTTTTTTTAAATTAAATAAATGCAGCCTTGGTGAGCATTAGAAACTTCTTTTTAAAAAATGCAATGCAATGTTTCCAAACTTTTGACAGGTACTGTAATTTTATAAATGATGAATATATTATAATTATAATTAGATAATATGATTATATAAATCAATCAATAATATATTATTTATTTAATTCAATGTATATTTGTTTTTTTTTTCAATGGCCTGATTTACTAAGCATGTGTATGCACAAATTTGTGATTGAAATCTGCATACAAACGTTTTCAAAAACAAATCATGATTCGTCAATACCTTTCGTTCTTAAATTTATTCTAAATTTATGAAAAAAAATGTAAGAACAACTGAAACCACTCCTATGCAAAAATCACATACTCTTGGTGGGCTAATAAACATGTTAAGATGAAATTTTAGATTAAATTAAATATATTTAAGATCTTTATATATCTCCTTTATATAAATATATATATATATATATATATATATATATATATATATATATATATATATATATATATATATACACACATATACAGTATAAAGAGGCTATCAGTAAAAAGTAATAATGTTATGGCTCAAGAACAAAGGTAGCTCTGCATAAAGATATGCGTATGTACAGCTGGCTAATCAGAGCTCTGTAATGTCTGTTTAAAAGGTGTTTATTGCGTTTGAACTTGTTTTGAGGATGCCACTTTTGGCATTTAGAGAGCTTCATGTTTGCTGAGAGAGAGACAAAAGAAAAGGGTGTGCGGAATGCTCTTATATGGACATGGTGTGGGTGTGTTTTATTACATTTACTTGCCTTGTTCCCTCAAAATCAATGCAGAAAATGTAAAAATTCTGTCTGGGTCAACCACCTGGTTATTGGTTCATTGTAAAATACACTAGATACAAAAAATGAAACGCTTTCCTAATCTTTGTTCAACCCTAAGAAATGTGTGAAGCATTTACCAAGTTTAAAATAGAATTGAGTCTCTCAAGCTCGCAGTCCAGAATGATCTTGTACTCCTTCTTATTTTCCAGATCTTGGATGGTTTTCAAGAATGCCGCCTCTGTCAGGGTGTCAAAGTTTATGGATGTCACCTGCCAGGTCTTCTCGGAAGCAGTGTCCAAAATCTTCTGCAGCACTGTCAGACCTTCAAAAAAAAAAATATCCCAATAAAAAGACTCATATGTCTATAATTGAATATTTCTAACAGGCAGCTGCTTGCATGGATACCACATTTGTTGCAGCACAATATGTTGAAGCATCTGTACATCTTCAAAATATCAGTATTTTAAGACAGTGATGCAGCTCTATGAATATCACTTTAGTGAGGTACAGTACTGTAACATTCTGGGAAGTAAAGTCTTGATTTGGAAAAAACCCACATGCTCTGTTGAGTCACGTACTCCTGAGGAGAAGCTCTGTCTCCACATTCAGCAGGGGGTCTCCGCTGTTCTGCTCCAGCTCTGATGAACATCTGCTTTCATATCACTTAGAAACTCCTACTTAAAATTAAGGACTGCTAAACACTGAACTTCAAATGTTCCTTCTTCAGCTCAGAGAAAATTCTAGGTGTTTTTGTGAGGAGGAGGACCAGTAGAGACGTGTTTGAAGTTGTTTAGTCTGGACACATTTAGAAAAACCTTGAGTGATCATAGTTAAATCATAACCTTAATTTTTTTCACTAAACAGTGCTCTACTAGCTTGCTTACGTCGGATTCTCAGCATCACATCCTCTTATCTCCATGGATGTTTTTCCTCCGGGGCATATCATTTCACAGAACCAGAACCTCACGTTGAGGAACTGCCTATTGTAATTCGGTAGATCAAAGCCACTACACCACCAATTGTATAAATTGGATAGCTATGCTTTTCTTAGAGGAAATTAAACAATTTGATATTAATGGACATTACTCTGCTGAGTCAGCTTTTTGATGGCTTGCTGTGAATTTCATTAGAACTGAACAACCAATTTTACTGAATGTCTCTCGCCATGCAGAGATGCAATGAATGAATAAACATGCACCATTTCAGATCATTTGACTTTTTCTTTCAGGCTGTTTAACAAGTACCTGCTTGTCTGCATGTCACGTGATGGCATCTTGCATATTGAGAGAAACTAATAAAAGAAAACGACTGATTGCTCCTCAAAAAGGAACCGTTTGAATATGACAGCATTTTTCCTGTGTATCAGACACATTGATAGGTAGTTTAATGAAAGATGATCGTTCCTTAGTAGCATTTGTATTCTTAAGGTGAGTGCTTTCCTAGCCTCCTCAAATCTAATGATTTTAACAATTTATTGAACAGAATTAAGCAAATTCCTCCATTTATTATACTGTTACCTAGGTCAATGACCAATCACAGTTTCCCAGATTAAGTAAAGGAAATTAGTTTAATATACAAAATGTGCCAAGCTTTCAGAAATGTTTTTGCATTCATAGTTTTATATTAGTTTAGTTTTGTTAAAAATGTATACCACTTTCAACAAAAGTTTCAATTTAAACTTTTATGACATAACCATTATGTAAAAAGTAAATAATACTTGATTAATTATTACTTGAAAAAAATAATTGTAATAAATATAAAACATTTTAAAAATTTGCACCGTATGGCTTGATTTGGAAGACAGAAGTTTTTCAAATATTTAAAAAGAAATCTGCTTCAATGCTCTTTTTTCTCCTAAGGAACGGTAATTAAAGATTATTCCAAACTGCTTAAGTCTTAAGATTTTTTTTCAAGAATTTCATCCATTAAATGAGGATTTGTTTACTTTATGCCACAAAAAAAATCAAAATGACTTAATTCAGTTATTATTATTTAAACATTACTTTTTTTAAATGGTAATTTTAAAATTCCTCCCAAAATGTCAGTTTCTTCAGCATGAATACTTTAAAATATTCTATTGATCAATGTCTTTAAATCCCCACCAATAACAACTAATAGAAAACAAAACGCTGCTAAGTGCCACTACAAAAATCGAAATATCTATATAGATAATCGAAAATACAAAATATAGAAATATTTTAGCATTTAAAAGTCATCTCATCAGTAAAACAAATGCTGATCAAAAGTGATATACTGTGTTTAAAAAGAGATCTGGGTGGTCATGCAGCACTTACCAACTTCAAAAGTCAATCTCATTCAGTCATGCTGACTGAGCTAAGTAACTTCCCTGTCCCTGTCCTTTACATAGAAGAACAGGATCAAAGCCTGTGCATTAAAAAAAAAAAAAAAAATTCTTTTGAAACAATGATCAGCGTTTTGATAAGTTTACTGGTCAATATGAAGGACGAATTCTGCAGGCAGCAGAATTTCTACTTCAGAGAAATCAAATCTCATATTCAACCAAAGGCAACTGCTTTCAAAGCAAAAGCTAGATCAATGCGGACACCTATAATCACACATCAGTGTCCGAGCAGCACAAATGCAAAAAACAACTCCTAATAAAGCCTGACTATGCATTCAGTGGAAAATTAGGCCATGCAAAAGTTCAGCAAGTGAGATGTTTTAATGCAATCTAGCTGGCACATTTAAATGGGTCAGGAACGCAACATAAACTTAAAGAACTTAATCCAAGACAACGTTGATAAGCCAATTTATTTATTTAAATGAATTTGCATTTATTGTGAATGCTTGGTTGCACTTTCTGTCATGGGTTTGGTTAATAATTGGTGCTGTCATCACATTTGCTCGTACATTACGGCCAACTAGGAATCTTGGTGTTAAAAAAACATGATGCATTTTGCTTCACTGTCAAAATATGTATCAAAATTTGTCCATTTCGTGTTAACACCATATCTTTTGAGCAGCTCTTGCATGATTTTTTCCCAAACGGAGCAGAAAAAATGCGTTTGGCGCAATCAACTATATCTAGAGATGAGCAGATAGAAACATTATACATATAGACACTGATCTTGGCCCACTGCATTCTATTAGCATAATATGTTAACAATGCATATCGTTAACTAAAACGAGACTACAATCTGGACTGTAGCAAAGTAGAAAGATACGCTTGGGTCTCTGCATGATATTCATTGAAGCTTTTGTCATTGGGATGACATTTAGTATAATTTGCATACTACCTACACACTTCACTTCACTGCTGTCAATACTAGTCCAAAGAAATCGTTCATTCCACACCTCTCTGTAAAATAACAGATTAAAAAGATATTTTCTAATTATAGAAACCGTACTTGGATTATTATGCAACAGAAGCCAGAATTAGGTTTGTCATTGAAGGAGCGGTGAGACAGCCATTGCATTCCCTGGCATTCATTAAAAGACTGCATCAGATTGCCTTTCGAAACGCCTCTACGGCTTTGGCCACACCAACGCTCTACCCTCTCCTCACGCCTGCAGCTTGGCAGCTAAGAAATTGTCTCGTGCCACAGAGCAAACCAGCTTTATCTTCCACCGAGCAGCACTAACCCCCAGATAAGAAGAAAGGAGAAACGGACAGTGCGTACGGTCCATCTCCTCTTAGCGTTGTCTAGCGCATCTGCGCCGTTGATGATAAGGCAGGAAAAGGGAAGGGGATGCGAGTATGGATTGTCTTGGAAGAGCAGAACTGGCTTGATATCACCTGTTCTCTCTGTTCTTCTACAAATATCTCACGTACAGGAACAAATTTAATTTCCCTCCATCTCCTTTTGAGTCCAAAGCAGTGTGTTTTCCTTGCCTTCTTCAACAAAGCCGGCTGTGTGTTTACAGGCCCTAACTCTATTATCTGGGTCTTTGAGGAGATAGCGCACATGTGCCCGGCTCATCATGCTTCAGCTTGGTAAACATCTGTGTGAGTTGGCAAGGGCAGATTTGGGGGGTTGTGATCACTAAACTGCTGCTAGCTCCACAGATGATGCTCATCCCATTTGCAACGGCTTTGAGATGTCATCTCTGAGCACCTTGACAAATGATGCAGTTAACATTTTTAGTGTGAGACCAGGTTATTCTAGCAGTGTTTACGCATAATTAACAGAGAAAACACAACACCTGAAACACCTCTTTGCGCTGCATTGCATGTTGAAAATATCTATTACAGACTCGAAGTATTTCTAAAGGTTGGACTATTTTAACCATGACATGTTGCATTTATATAAAAATGCAGCACTCTAATTACAGCATTGCCATAAAAAAACAAACATCTAGATGAACATGTCAACCTAAAAATAGAAAAAAATTATGCTGAAAACAGTGATGAACAAGCACTGGACAAACACGACAATCTGGATTATGTACATTAAAAGAAATAAGTCTGAATTAGGAATGTATGGTATTAAAATTCCAGCCGATTACTGATAAGCAGAGTTATTCATGTTATAGCTAATAACCAATAATGGCCAATATTAAAATTCTATATTATTTTATCTAATAGTATAGAAATAAATCACAAAAATCTAAAATCAGTCTTCTAAATAATACAAGTGAATTTACTCATCACAACATTATAAGTACACTATGAAATATGGATATTCATTTTGAGATTAAAGATTACATTTAACAGTGATTAAAATTATTAGTGTCTTTAAATACTACTTCTAAGTGAGTGTTAGACGACAGCAAACATCATCTAAATATGAAAATGGAGGAAGCACACTTAAACATTGTAAAAAATAAAATGTTAAAAAATATCTATCACGGCTAACCGATGTTACCAATATACTAGGCATAAAATCGGAATGTCATAAATAATTTGATTAAAACAAGGGAAAAAACTGTCTCCGCTGACACAAAATTTGTCAGAAAATGTAAGTACAGTCATGATTATATCCACCATGTTCAACATATGACATGACATAAACATTTCGCACACACACACACACACACACACACACACACACACACACACACACACACACACACACACACACACACACACACACACACACAAGTTACTTTAAACTACTTTAAAGGTTTAAAATAACCTAGAGGCTGAGTACTGCTGTATCTAGGCAACAGGAGAGCAGTGGGGGCTTCTAGAGGTTGTAGTTGTATTTGTGTGTGGATATAACACTCAGTAACCTTGTGTTCCCAGTTCAGTACCGGCAAACATCATGACATGTGAATCAATAATGTGTGTTTCATGATTGAGATTTTAATTTCACTCAACTTTATATTACCAAGAGTGGGGGTGGGGCGTAGAAAAATTTAATATTGTGTAATATTATGGGAGGGGGGGGGGGGGTAATTTGTTATTTGCAAATGCTCTCTGTGTTGTTTTAGTGCTGATTCACTAAAGGAATTATGCAAATCAGATAATGGCACAAATGCTGCCACAAAATCTGAACATCACTGTGCAGCATCTCTCCACCACTGCAATCCAGACACCTGAATCAACACTCTAAAATGCTCGACTACACCACGCATATGGATATATGGCCGGTTATGACGTTTTTCTCCATCATTGGATGAGTAATTGCTGCCATAATGAATAGACAATGCACACAGATACCCGTTTAAAATTAAGTCCTGTGTACCAACCGCTTCCTGTGAATGGTAATGATCGAATGGGAAGTTAATTTCTCCATGCAAAGAGAGCTGTTCAGTTTGTAGTCTTAAAACCGGGAAGAGAATTTGCATTTTCTAGCCATGGGGTCCCATCCCATGGGAACTTCATTTAGGTTTGTAGATTAGTATTTAACTTTAGTAAAACAAGGTCTGCACTTAAGATTATTTAACAAGTCTATTTCATCAGGCCTGATTTTTTAGGGGTGTCATGATATACTGGTATTGACGATAACTGTGATATTTTTGAAAAAATGAAATGTTGATGATTTGTTAATACTACACATTTGATAATATTGTAAATAATTTAATCTGGTTGATACTCCAACAGAGTAAGTGGCGGTATTGCCACCCGCCATAAAACGGAAAAGAAAAAGATGACGACAATGGTGCAAAGAGATAGGTAACTTCCACTGGAACACAAAATCATGTCGTCGGAGACAAAAGAGAGACACTCTTTCTGTACCCAAAAAAGTTTGCTCACCAATGTGTGAGTCTTTTGGATTCTGTAAAAAATATGGTGTTAGACACCTCAGAAAGTAACTGATTAACAGTATAACAGATTAACTGATGAACATATTTTATGTTTTTGTCGGCAGTGCCGGGTGGATTACTTTCAAATTGTAGTGGGTTACTGATTCCAAATTACATCACAAAAATTGTAGTTAGTAATGAAATCAATTACATTACACATTTAAGGTGATAAAACCAAACTACTTTTTGATTACTTTTAGGTTACTTTTGACATAACTTGTTTATCATATTGATTTGGATAGAATAACCAAGTAAATGTTAGGTCAAAGAGGTTCAGCTGACAAAAAAAGTTGTGTGACATGAATTTGTATATTTGTGTTTGAAAGACAAAAGCTTTATAAAGACAGAAAAACAATTATTCAAATAAAAATTAATGTGTTCTTCAGGAGCTGATTAGATATGCAATGTTGGATTGTTGAGAAAACGCTTCTTAAAATGAAATGATTTCTGTAAATCCAGTGGTCAAATTCTGTGTGGGTCTCAGTTTTTCATTGATAGTCACATGACAAGTGGCTGGTCTGAGGCATGAAAAACCTCCTGAATATATAAAGGATACATATAAAACGTATAAAATTAGAAACAATTTACTGCCATAGTGAGAATAACGTAATCATTTAATCAATAGAAAAGTAACTGTAGTCTGATTATGAGTATTTTAAAACATAATATCATCTAATTACAAGTGCTTCATTTTTGGAATCTGATTATGTAATCCAGATTACATGTAATCAGTTACTACCCAGTACAGCTTGTCAGCTAAAATGTGTGGGGGGGTTTTTTCTTTGTAAAATGACATGCTATTGTAGTACAGGATATTTCATCAAAAGACAAAAACTATATCTTAAACAAAAAACTGCCACAAATCACTACAACTACCATAAAGATGTGAGTTGACATGCTTGAGGGAATGGACAACTGTTACAGCCGTTTCACACCGCAAGCGTCAGCGGCGCGTGAGCAGCGCGTATTTTTTTCGGCGTGCATGTTAATCAATGAGTGCGTTCACACCGCGAGCAGGAGCAGCGCGTGAGCGTCAAGCAGGAGCGTCACGATAGCAGCAGTGAAGCGGGGGTTTCGGCTTCGAGTCTATTTTTGCTGCGCTGCTCACGCTCAATTAAAGTGAAAGCACACTTTTGATGGACACAATTAATATGATTTCACAGAAAAAGTGCCCAAAACGCATAGAATTTGCATGTCTAGTGCGTTTTAACAAGAATTGCAGTATGTCAGAAAAGGAAATGAAGACTAACATAAAGAAAATAACATTTAATAGAAAATGTACCCATCAAACTTGTTTTTAATTATTCAGTTCGGGCTTTGAACAAACTTCAAATGTGCTTATGACCACCAACTTCTAAAAACAAAATTTTCAAAAGTCCTTGTAAAGAAATGCTTGCTTATATCTGGGAGCCGCTGTTGTGACGCCTTTACAAACGCTTCCAGTGTGAATACTCGCGCGCGTCTGCAGCTGCAGTGACGATGTAGTTGCGCTGACGTGCTGCTCACGCGCCGCACATGCTTGCGGTGTGAAACGGCCGTAAGTCCTAATATAGAGGCTTCAGAATTCACAACTGAGGTCCGACTGTGTGTAATGTACTGTATGCTGTAGAACAGAACATTAAAGTGTCTTCAAGTAACATGAACCACAGACCTTATTTTACACACAAATCGAAGACCGTTATTCTAAAACCCCTTTAGGAAATTCCCAAGGGAAGCCATGGTGAATTAGTCTTCCAGGTTGATCTACAAATTGATTTCATGACTGAATAGTTCTATAGCACTGAGTTTTGTGAATAGGGCGCAATCAATAATGAGCCTAATTTACAAAGAAATGAGGCATGCTTGTGCAAAAAACAATTACTTCATTCAAATATGGCGCAACACTATTCCAATGCATTTGGCACCTGATTAAATTGTATTGTGGTTGGTTAATGGATAAGACGCAGGTTTTTGTGCAAAATACTGTGCTCGACATTGGCACAAATGTTAAATGGATTCACTCACTTCCTATAGTCTGATGCTGTCATTTGCATTGCACTGTTCTGGTCATGAGGATCCGTAAATGATTGCAGTAATGATTTTGTTATTCTCTAATGACAACGTGGCATGATAATGATTGGATATGGCAAATATGATGGAGCACCACACACGTGTCACCACTCACAGGAGAAATATGGCGCTCGTCCATACTTAAATCACAATAGAAGATTATAAGAACAATCCTGCAGGAATCAGGGAGCCATAAGTAAAATGACTACACCCGAGGCACTGGAAAATGTCAAAGTATAACCCTATTACAAGACAAGCAGAGTACCTAAACAGGATTATACCAAATCATCACGTTTTTCAAACTTTCCCAGCAATATCCTCTAAAGCTCCTAAATCACAAATCACTAAATCAGCTTCGTGACATCCTGAGCAACCTTACAGAGTATTACACCATTTAATCGCAACTGCAGTGGCAATGCAGATACAGAAAAAAGCGAATGAAATATTTACCTCACCCTGAAAACTTATAAATTCAGTTTACGTTATTGTAGTTTAGAAACAGCACGTTAGCAAGATAAAAAGCCAACCTGAGTCCGAGCTGTACATGTAGACAAACTTAGTCCACTTGTAGTGCTCGACAAGGGCGATCAGAGCATCCTGGAGCTCAGGTCTCAGCTGGATCACAAACTGGTTGTTGGTGTCGATGGGGAAGCTGGGCGTGACGAAGCACACATGTAGAGCGCCGCAGAATGACATGAGCATGTTCATGGTCTTCCTGTCATACAGACCGATTATGGCGTAGACTCCTTTGGAGAACTGGGAACAAACTGGGAAGAAAACAGAAGAAATGTAAGACTATTGTAATGGACATTAGGTTTGTATTATAAAATGCATTTTTGAAGAATGGGAAAGTAAGTTGTAAAAAATGTGCAAAAACGTTTTCAGTTTTAGAACTGTCAACGTTAATGTGGTAATTTAGGTTTTTTTATTTTAAACAATTTTTTTAAATGCTGCTTTGGAACGATACCTGTTGTGATAAGCAATATGCAAAGTGGGTGAAAAAAAAACGAAGAAAAAAGATACAAATGTAAATATTTTCCAGATCATATTTTAATAACTTGGCCTGGCTTTACAGTGACAACATACAAGCCAATTATATATTTTTAAAAATATATAATATTTCAAGTCTTTATAGTTGAAAATAATTTGTTTAATTTTGTAATTTATGTTTAGGAAGGGGTAGCTCACAAAAAGCCTGGTCATATTTGAAGTGCTTGGCATTAAAAAATGAAAACCTCTGGGGGAAAAAAGTTAACATTATGTTTTATGGATGTTTGGGTATGTTTGCTACAAACAAACAAAAAAAAATATTATGAAATTTGCTTCTGGTGCAACTGCATATATACATCTGAATTAAAACATCAAATCGTCGACAATATAAAACTTGTGAAACATTCATTAGCACTATTCTGTACTTCCAACATCTTTCAATCAATACCCAGGGTTTATACAAGAAAGCAAGTCAATATGTTATCTAAAATTCTGTCATGATCACCCCCAAAGCACTCCCTCGTGAAAAAACTAGACCTCAATATGTCTTGCCCTGCATTCTTCTTTGTAATTACAGTGACAGTGAAACATCCACCCACCAATCATCTCTCCTCCAGCCCCCTCACAGCCGGCTAAACCCTGAGTGCTTAAGAAGCACATGGCAATTGATTTGTATTGCATTGCAGTACTCCAGAAGGGGGTCTGTTTCATTTACTTGTGAGTCTTTTGTTGCAGACAGTGTCAAATCTGGGTCTTCTCAAAAAGAAAAGCTTCAGAACACCCTAGAAACATTGAGCGTATTGAATTTCCTACATTTCACCTCAACTCTTAACTGTAGCCTACTTCGTTCCCTTTACTTTTATTCTGTAATTATATAAATGATCCTCTGGGACATTTCACTGCTCCACTGTCTTTTTTAAACCCTTATACACTGCATTCATTAGTAATAATGCAGGCGTTTTTATTATAAAACTATATGAGAGCCTCACTTACCATAAATTTAAATCTCAGCAGCTAACACTTCCAAGCTAACACCTTCCATTGGTTCCAGCTAACGTATAGTACCAGGGAAGATACGTGCCATTTGCATTCAGACATTTGTTCCCTGGGGCTTTGAGCATGTGAATGAGGGATGTGCCACAGTTATGACATTCTTCAGCTCCAAATCTTCCCCTTAGGCGAGCAAACTTTCAAATCAGCCTCAGAACACAACCCAGAAGGCAGATAGCTTTCTCTGCTATGCATCTACAACAGCATGCACTATTTAAGCTTCATTCCCCCATAATAATGACCCTCATTCTCCCCTCCACAGCACTGATAGTGAGGATTGACAAATGTACTGTCACTGCGAGATATGTATCTTTTAAAACAGGCGATAAAGAGTCAATGCGAGGCTGCACAATGCATTTATCTCAACCATTTGGAAAGATAACGCAAGATTTCTGTGTGCACATCTTCTTTATCAGTGTTCTTCATGCCTACCGCAGATAAAGTGGTGGTGGTGGTGGGGGGGTCGAAAAGAACAACGCATTTTTATGTAGTGCTGCTTGGAAGGAGTATCAGGGTTTGAATCTCTGTGTTTGGGTACAGAGCATGTGTGTGAATGTATAGTCGGGTTGGGGAGGAGAAAACAACTTTTCTGCCTGCGGTGATCTCCACGATGCTGAAAGATGTTTGTGACAGGTGGGTCCAGTATGAGTGATCTCGTCTGATCTTCAGTCACTGCAGTGAAGATGAGAGGAGCTCTGCTGCATCAATCTGTTCCAGGGGCCTCTGTTCTCCTTGCCTTAGGTTATTGAGAGTCTGAGGTAAAAAAGGGTGTTTGAACTGATGTGCAGTCCTAAGGGAGCTGGGACATGGCTGATAAATCAAAATGGAGACACGAGCCATTTGTGGCAGCCATGGTTAATCAGAGATGCGGTTTTATGCTGATGATATTTGAACTAAAATGAGTCATTGCTGATGAAGGTATAGTTTACCCAAAAATTTACATTTTGTATTAGTAACCCTCATGTCATTCTCACGTTTTCTTTAGATGGCGTGAAACACAAAATACAGTTTTAGGCAGAATGTCCAAGCTTCACCATCTGTTTTCCTAAATGCGGATGCTGATTTTTACTGACAAGCACCAAAAAGGACAAAAATAAAGCACCATATAAGTGGTCCATATGACTCATGCACTACATTTCAATTCTTCTTTAGACATACAGTACTGTACACTCCAAAAAGTGTAACAGGCAATTGCATACCTTGAAGGGTTAGTTCACCCAAAAATAAAAATTCTGTCGTTAATTACTCTCCCTCAGGTCGTTCCAAACCTCTAAGACCTTCGTTCATCTTGGGAACACAAATTAAGAAATATTTTTGATGAAATCTGAGAACTTTCTGTCCCTCCTTTGAAAGTAACCTCATTGCAACTTTTAAGGCCCAGAAAGGTATTAAAAACATCTTTAAAATAGTCCATGTAACTACAGTGGTTCAACCTTAATATTAAGAAGCGCCCAAAATAACAACATTAAGCCCCCCCCCCCCCCAATTTTTGGGTGAACTAACCCTTTAAGGAGCTATTTCTACCTGATCTCACCCTTAAAAATGTAGTCAGGTTAGTAAATGTAGTTAGATA
Source organism: Siphateles boraxobius (assembly GCF_051911475.1). NCBI lineage: Eukaryota > Metazoa > Chordata > Actinopteri > Cypriniformes > Leuciscidae > Siphateles > Siphateles boraxobius. The sequence goes on from NW_027508788.1 coordinate 8,731,496, forward strand.
TTAAATCATATTTTTAAATTGAATAAAACCAGTTTTTTTTTTACCTGACAAAACATGTTTACATGGTAGGTTTGTGTAAGTAACAGCAAAATTTAAACCATTATAAGACAAAAAAATGGCATCTTTGGATGTGATAGGTTTAATGGGAATGACACCAAAAGATTATCAGCAAACCAACACAAGTCTCACTCAAATCTATCATACATCTTCAGAAGACTTGGAATATTAAAAATAAATTGAAAGTTTGGGTTAATCGGATTTTGAAAGATTCCTCTTCTGCCCACCAAGGCTGCATTTATTTGAACAGAAATACAGTAAAACACTACTATTGCGAAGTATTGTTTCAATTTAAAATCACTGGTTTATTTTTAATATATTGTAAAATGTAATTTATTCCTGTGATGGCAAAGCTGAATTTTCAGCATCAATACTCTTGTAATGGTCACCAGCTGGAGTGCCCTTGAGAGCCACCAGAGGGCACTCCACATTAGACTAACAATGTGCATTTCCCATTACTCACTGCCCGGACTCATCATCCCTGATTGCATCCACCTGTGTCTCATTACCTTGATAGTCTCAGTTTAGTGTTACACTGCAATTCCCTGGTTTTTGGATTTCTTGTCTGTTATTGTTTTATGTTCCTAGATTATGCCCTTCATTTGACTGGTTCCTCCTTCACTGTCGGGGAATTTGAGGAGGATGTTTCCCTTAGACATTTTTTGGGAAGGAGCAGTATGCACCAAGCTCCGGTGGCCGCGGAGCTTGGCCCACCAAGTTCACCACCATGTCCAGTGAAGATGCCTGCCGAGCCTGAGCTTCTTCAGTCAGCTCCGGATGATACAGCGCTATCAGTTTATCATCATGGCCATGGACCCCCTCAGCCAACATGACTCATGGCTTCCGCCATCATGGCCACCGCTACGCATGTGTTTACGCCGGTGTCTCCAGACAAGATGGCCGCCTCTGCCCCTGAAGCGTCAGATCCGCCCTGGACGCCTGCTCCGGCCTTTGAGGGGGGGCTATGTTACAGTCACCAGCTGGAGTGCCCTTGAGAGCCACCAAAGGGCACTCCGCATCAGAATATTTGTCATTCCCTCACAAACTACATTTCACATAACTCACTGACTGGACTCATCATCCATGATTGCATCCACCTGTGTCTCATTACCTTGTTAGTCTCAGCCTATTTAAACCATGTTTACTCATTCATTCCCTTCGAAGTCTTGTATGTTTAATGTTACCCTGCAATTCCGAGCATTCTCCCTGGATTCATGTCTCATGGTTTTTGGATTTCTTGCCTGTACCGTGAATTACTCTTTTGCCCGTGTTCCCTGCCTTGTGTTTGTTATTGTTTGGACTGATTACCCGGTGTTTATGACCTTTGCCTGTTTTCGACTACGATTGTGGATAACCCTTTCAATAAAAACTGCATTTGGATCCTCAACCTTTGTGTCTCGGAGCAGTACGTGACAACTTCAGTCTTCATTGTCCTTTAGAAATTATTCTAATATGCTGATTTGATGCTCAACAAACATTATTTATTATCAGGGTTGAAAACAGTTGTCATGCTTGTGGAATTTTTTTTTCAGGATTATTTGATTATTACAACTCTTTTGATAAATTATATATGTCTTTGCTTTCACTTTTGATCAATTTAATGCAGCTTTGCTGAATAAAAGTTAATTTCTTTGAAAAAATAAATAAATGTTTTTGTCCTTGGCGATAATAATCGATGTTTTATTAACAAGGTTCGGGAGGAACATGTTCTAATGATCAAACAATCAAGTCATTCCAACCAGCTGTCAGCAATCAGTAATCAACAGACAACAGGTCCACTCAATCAGCATGAGTAAGGCCTATAAATATCGACCATTCTTGTCTCGTCAAAATGAATTATGAATTACATGAATCATGTAAATGATTGCATATTTTTAAAAATTGAGTAGTTTGCTTCACAATACTGTCGGTCGCTGAACATTCTGATCGTCAAATATAGTTATAGTTCTATCGTAAACAGTTGTCAAATTTTAAATAATTAGCTACTTACATCTTGCAACGCATTTTCACTGCTAAAACTAAAGTGTTTGAATTTGCACTTATCTTCTGCGAACAGTAAAGCCCACCTTCTTTGATTTGATTGGCCATCTCAGTCATTTGAACATTGACGAGCGCTGTTAGACTGCTCGTGGCAGGGCAGCATCAAGAATATCAAATATTGGGGGGGGGATGGGGGGCATTTCAATTTGCCCATTTTTTCCAATTTTTGGGGAGAATGCCTATGGTGGTTACGGCCCTGGTACACACATGGAACAATAATTTAGGGAATTCACTTTTTTCGTATAGAAATCAGAAGCTTGTTCAAGATTTCCTTGCATGTTTGTTTCACAAAGAATATAATACAAGGTTGAAATGTCATGAAAGGGAGTTAATGCCAAAAATTTCATTTTTAGGTAAACTGCTCCTTACAAAAGAATGAAAAGGTGGCAGCTCATCCTGAATTCTGTAACATTAGGGCCCAGCGTTTCACTGAAAATACCTAGATCATTTCAGAGATTACAGCCAAGCGGGCTCTTTTTGTCACATAACAGAATCAGATTTTGTCCCTGGTGTCCTCTAAGCGGCTTGTAGCCTCAGTCTTTGCAAGATGATATATCTGATAAGGTACATTTTTATCACTGTATCATTCCAGCCCAGTGAAGGTCGGGGAGCATGTAGCCCTACAGGCACATATCCTGAAATCACCACTGCTAACCTCAGTGCCATTCCCTCTGAACTGCATCCAGTTCCTAACGGCTAATGAAGCTAATGACATACCCGTCATCTATAATCAACGATCAAGCATCCAAAGCTTACCGGTATCAAAAAAGCCATTCATATTTCACAATACATCATTTTAAATCTGTCTAATGGCTGGAAGACCTTTCTAATGGCTATGCAGCTGATGCTAACATGGCTAGGGCTATTCACGTAGGAGCTTATTGCCTTTAAAGTCTTCCAGCATTTGTATATAGCTTCAAATTAAGGCAACCACACAGGTAAAATCTCTTCAGAGGTCTATGTGAATTCCACAGGGAAGACACACAAAACGGTGTTTGTTCCTGAACTCGCTGTGACATGAGCTTCAATGGGTCTCTTTGGAGCTCGCCTGATTGACATGCTGTGGACATTTGGCCCGACTGCATGTCAATGTGATGAAAGGACTGATACATGCTGAAAGGAGGTCCACGGGGCCGAATGGGACTAATGCCAAAAACTGACTGTCATAAAGGCTTGTGATATGGCAAAAGCAGAAACAGTTCTTAAAATAATTCATGTATGGAAGAAAAAGGAATCTGTCCTATTCACAACAGACAAAAGCCTGTTTGCCAGATTTAAAATGATGTGATGAGGGGTTTTATTCAACTAGGGAGGCGAGAGGAGAGAAACTCAACACCATCATGACAGACGTTGACTGGTTATTTCAACTGTCTTGGAGAGGTCGACGTACTGCATTTAACTCACTATTCATTAGTGCAACTGACAACTCAAATCAAAGGTGCATGCAATTCTTAAACATGAATATTGTAGGGCAATTTTCATGTGGCCTGTTATTCCGTTTGAAAACATCTAAGGGCCCAGCCAATTCTGATAAACTGTTTACTGTGAAATAATGTGATGCATTCCAAATGAAAGGTGAAATATAGCATTCAAACCGATTGAGATCATATTAGAGGGATAGTTCACCTGAAAATGACATTTCTGTCATCATTTACTCACAGTCACTCTTAAACCTGGATGACTTTCTTTTGCTAAAAACTAAAGAATGATTTTGAGGAATGTTGAACTTGCAAATGTTTTTTGTCTTTACGGGCTCTATTGACTTTCATTGTATGGACACAAAACTTTTTTCAAAAATGTATCTAGACAGGTTTGAAGCAGCATGACAGTGAGTAAATGAAGACAGGAGGCTCACATTGCCCTATATAAACATACTACATCATGGGACCTCTATAACTAAGCTTTAATTTCTGTTCCCATCAGCACTCTCACTATTCAACTTCCCTGTCCTGAAGACATTTTCAGGACAGTATTCTACGATATGTCCACTGCAATTTAATCCTCCAGTAATCTTGATTTTACACTGTACAGTGTGTTGCCATTTATGTTTGATAAAGCCCACTATTGTGTGGTAATTTGGGGAACAATTTTCCTTCCCCAGAACACCTGTCCAACTCCAGCTAAATATTGTCAGTTCCCTCCCACATAGGTGGATTTTTCATGATAACTCCCTTTGTGGCTCTGCTCCCACATGCATACATCAAAACCCCTGAAAATAATCACTTTGGCTATGATGCAATGAATAATAGATTAAATGAATCTATTTGAGCTGTGCTAAACGGTTACTGTAGCTCTTCAGAGTTAAGGCATCTTCGGCAACTGTTTCAGGCGCATATCTAAGAAAATAACAGTCTGTACTGCTCTGTGTGCCATTTCTGCCATGCATGTCATCTATTTTAGAATTATAAATATGATAACAGATAATGATTCACAGTTATGGGAGCACGTCTAAATGTCTTATTAATAAAATATAAAGCCCTTACATGTGTTATACAAAGAAATATACATTTCTTGGGTAAAAGATGACATTTTTGCTCTTTTCAGATTATCTGACAGAATAAAAAAAAGAGAAATGCGAAGTCTTACACTATAACAGATAAAATTAACATGAATTTCAGCTGATCTGATTTGCAGCAGAAACGCATGTGACCACATTGCACTTGTAGTATAGACGCTAATCTGTCCTGATGTCAACCCAGACAACAGCAAAGGACCGCACACTCACCTGTCAATCAACCATTGCACTAAAATTGTGGTTCTCAGTGTCAGCTGACCACTTGTGATTGGATCACTCATGACGAAAGCTAATTCCAGGTGTAAACAAAACTTAAGACGGCACCATTGTCTAGATGAGCACATTAAGAGTAAACATGCTGTTTTTAAAGTCGCCTTTGTCGCCATTGGCTTTTGGCTTGCTTAGTTGGGGACATTTAATTTTATATTTAACAACAATATTAGCCTATTACAACATTATTTTCCTGTTGTATCTGTGAAGCTGCTTTGAAACAATCTGTATTGTAAAAAGCATATAAATAAAAGTGACTTGACTTAAAGCACTCAACTATCTTCAATGGCTGTTTATGTTCATATTTTAAAGTAAACGGCAATTACTAATCCATCTATCAATTATTGGGCAAAAATGGACACTGAAGAAAACAGACCAAAATGGGCTTGAAATTATAAATGTACATGTCTCCATTTCTGCAGGTTGGTAATTTTTAACAAAATGTACTCAATTCTTCACAGTTTTCAATCAAGTGACAAAAACACTGATTTTCTTTTGTTCTGCTTCTTAAAGACCCATTCATTGTTTTCTATAGTCCTGGTATTTTTCAAGCAGCAAAAGAGGAAAATTATCAAATTATAATCAAACTGAATTTGGTTGCACTTTCTGCCACACAAACTGCTCAAGTGCTCTTGGGTTTAGTTCTGGGATGGTGTATACAGCGATTAGAGGATAAGACAGCAGCCATGCACAATCGCCCCAGATGAGCCAACTCTCTGCAAGCAGATGTAATTAGCTCCATATAATTACTTTCACACTTCCCTGTGACAAGAACATACGTACTCAGCCCTTACGTTAAACTTTCCTTTGATAGCCTCCCAAGACCCTCTCCTATGTCACCCTATAAAAATGCCCTAAGGAGTCCCCTAAAATGGAAAACATCGCTGCAGCCCCAGTTTCAGTGCTCAGCTTTCAAGTAAACAGCATACTCTGCTTTGAGGCTCTGAGACTCACTTAAAAAGGCACCAGTGATGTGTACATAAGAGAGGTTTATCACATGTACTAATCTGGGAGAGACTATATAGCCCATATGACTTCTCTGAACTTCTGATCAGTCTACTCTGCTAGTGTCGAAGTATCTCAAACATCTGAAATATTCATATTCAACATCAGAAGCTATCTGCATGCTAAGCTTTATGTTCTCCAACGCTGACAGGGTTGAACACAAACATGGAAAGGTTTGAATGTGTCAATCTCAGACATCAAAGGGGAACATTTGTGATTGACAGCCAGCTGAGGCAGGAATGAGGATGTTTTCTCTGTTTGGCTTGTCTAAAAATGTTGATATTAGCAATACATTTCATATTCCAATTCATGACAGAAAATATGTTGTCTAATCTGTTGATACACTCTAAAAAAAACATGTTAAATGTAACAACTGTGGTGCCAGAAATTTGCTGTATAAAATGTGGTGATGATGCTCCAGGCAATGTTTCAACAGAAATAAACTAAAGACAAAAATAATGCATTAAACAGCATAAAATGCATATCTTTACAAAACTGATAAATTAAAAAAAAAAAAACTATTTAAAGCATGGACTTTTGGTAGTGCTTTCTAATTAGTTACAAAGACTAATAAATAAAGATTTTTTTGTTTACAATATTTTACTGTAAAAGTAAATGTATTGCATTGTTAAATCTAATATTGTTTTGTACAATAAATAAAATGGTGGTTAATGCAAAAAATACATGCACCGTTTTGTTAAATCTAACATTTTTACATTTCACATTAAAATTACTAAAACAATTAAATTAAGAAAGCATGATAAATGCATAAATCTATTTTGTGAACACGTAAAGAGCACAGGATTATGAAAGTAGTGAAATTAAACAAACTCCTGTGGCAAATTAAGCATCTGTAAATGTGAAAAAACACATTTGGCTCGTGTCAAAATCAACCTCAGGTGTTCTAGAACATTTTGCCAGCTTTGCAGTTCCACCTGACAGTAATCCAGCTGGGTTTAAGACTATTAGTGAAGATACGTTTACATCACGTTTACTGAACTAAGCCTGCACTATTTCACTGGAACAAATCATCTGTGCAGAGTCGAAAATTTAGCAAAGCAACAAGGTTGATAGAAACAGGTCGCGTACGCACTGCAGAGGTTTGGCTTTGGGAACAATAACAGACCTATGAGATATATATTAATACAGAACTTACAGGCGTATGTCATGGCAAAGCTGCTCCCTGTGTCCACCATGTCCACTTGTGGTACCAGTTTAGGAACATCATTGTGTTGAGAGAGCGCGAAACGGAACACGTCGTATTCATGGGAGTCGGTTGGAAACAAACCTCCTGTCGAGATTACAAAAAAGTATTTCAGGCAAATTAACAGCAGAATGGGAATATTCAAACCCAAATGGCTAACTGTACCTCACCCTGTGCGAATGAAACTTTAAATCTCTGTCAGGACACGATTATGAACAATAGCCGCCGAGTACTCACCTATGTTGATGTTACTTGGGAAACTTGAACATGAACACAACCCAAGCAAACCGGTTAAGAGAAAGACGAAGCTTTGCCGCATATTTCCGTTTGCATTTGAGAAACTGACCAAATGCCAAACATGTATATCCCAAAGTCTTTGCCTCTTCACTCACACTGAGCCCATAGCGGTAAGACAGAGCCAGCAGAGCGCAGTGAATCCCAGTCAGTCCTGTTGGCAATAGCGGTGGTGACTGAATAAGCGCGTCTCTGACAGCTCTACTTACAAATGAACACAACACTCTCTGTAGTGTCAGCAGAAGAAAGAAAAAGCGCTCTTGATCGCTTTCTTAACATTACCGCGCGCCCCCGGTAGCTCGTTACTCTACTCAGAGTAGAAGAGCATATGACTGGGTAAACTTGAATCCGTGCGCAGACTGTACCATTTTATAACAGCACGATTTTCTCCAATTGGCAAATGTAGCTATGTAAGATTATTAGCTATACTTCAATTTAAACTGCATAGAATATTGGGAGTAGAGGAGCCTCGAGTCTGATCAGTTAAAAGCTTCTGAGCAACAGAATGGTGCAAACAATGTTATCCAACAAGAAATCAAACAAACTGATTTAAACAGCACATTTTTTCTGTATATGGATGCCACATATTAATATCTGAGGGGAAAAAATGTTTTAAAACATGTAACAAGTTCTTAAAAATAAAATGTGTGTATTCATATCGGTGTCATTCATATTAAAAAACATTTAAAATATATTTTTTTCATGATTGAATATCATGTCAATGTCAAGTTGGCTAGTATAGTCATCAAGTAACAAAGTAAGGTTCATCACTCTGAGCAGTGCATTGAATAATCACCCTGACCCAACATCTCTTTTTACAAAACAGTTTCTTTTGGAATAAAATCACATCGCTGAGCCCACAAAACACTCCACTAAAATTAAATGATGCTATGAAACCCCTCTAATGAATCTGAGGTTCGTATAATTGCATTGCACACAAATGCAGCAGAGAATGGAACAGATTGTGCCTTTACCATTCCATGAATTAATAAATAATATAATGCATATTGTATTCACATCTATATGTAATGCATTACAGACTGAATCTGTCAGCACTTTCTGTATTTAGGCTTTTTTTACTCTGTTCCAATGAAATGTACGAGTAAAAACATGGCCCTTACACACGCTCTTAAAATGCTCTTAAAACTAAAGTGGTTTTGATATAATCATAACATTGGGCTGAAGATGGGGACTGTCCACTGAGATTAGATTAACAGTGACATAGCCCTATATAATTAAGATGGCTTCATCAACTTCAGGATGTAATGACATTAACATCGGACACAGACCAATTATAGTGTGGTGGAGCACCAGTCCCCTTGGCATACCAACAGAATGAGGAACTCCACTACTATTCCCATGTTTTTTTGTGTTGTACTGGGGAGTGCCAATAAAATGCCTTTCGGGAATCGGGAACACGAATTACTGCAAGTTAGTTGAAACAAAAAATAAAAAAATGAATTATTGAACATCCATAAATAAAACATTAATGTTGTAAATAAAATAAGTGAGGTTTGCTATGTTATGTTATGTTATGTTTGTAAACTGGGGGGCTTCAGAATTTAATTAGCTTTGTGACAATTTCAGTGTCATTTTTAAAACACATGCATTGGGATTTTTTATTTTTTATTTGTTGGATATAAAAATACTGGCATCTGTGGTTGTCAGAACTTTACCATAAAAATACAGTGACAATAAGTAATATGGGAGTAGTTTTGGTTACTGTATACATATATGCAATGTACAAATATGTAATTCTTTTATTTTTGTAAACATTATTACATTTTCACAGGTGTTTCTTGATTACAGAACATCAATTCTTGACTTAAGACATAGAGGTTCATCTCCAAAGTGAAATTACCATGGTTAATAAACAGATAGGATTCTTATGATGTATAGTATGATGCTTTATATGTATGAGCAAGTATGAATACTACTGAAGGTTGTGAATCTGAGGACTGGCATGCATATAATACTGTATGTGTGTGTGTGTTTGATTTTCTGTCTTAGGTGCTGTAGGTTTGCAGAAATATGCAGTAGACGGAACAAGGCAACATTACAGGGCCAAACGAAGCTGGGCCTAGTGGATCTAAACCCTAAGGAATCAGAGCATTAGATATTCTTGTAAGTGCTGGAACAAATATTAATGCTGCTCTTTGATGTTACTCCACATCTTAGAAAATCAGCTAAGAATATGTACAGTCAGTGAGCTTAAATCCACCACGCTTTATGATTGTCCTAATCTTCATTCAAATACCTGTGAACCAGATTTAGAGAAGAGAAATGCACATTCAGCTTTTCATCTCCTAGCTGTCTAGAAAAGAGCATTATTTGGTGTATCCATCTTTAGGCACTCAAACGTCTTCTGAGAAGTCAAATTAACCTGACAAAGCATTGTTAGTAATCAAATCAATTGATCCTGAAGATCTTAATGCTAATGAATAAACAGTGCCAAAGCTATATTGGATTATATGTGAGAATAAATAGCCAAGGTATCCCACATTAAAAGTGCTATGTATGCAATTTGTCCTGAAGTTCACAGCAATGCTTTGACATAAAGGTACAAGTGAATTAAATATTTAGAGAGTGAATAATGCAGCACAACCTGAGGTTAGTTGACACTTACTATTACAGAAGCCTTGATTGTGCACTTGTGTTTTTAAAGGGGGAGTGCTCTCAAAGAAAGACCCATTTGAGCCTAGGTACAGCCCTCAGTCCAGAACGTTTCTCTCCACATTAGTTGTTAAAGGTGATGAGGCATAGCTAATTCAGCAGCACTGGAAGTAACATTTGTGTCTCCATTATTCCTTAAAAGCTTTTCACCTTTGAAAGCCAGACAGTGAAGCGAGAGGTCTTTCAACGGGAAGGACTGAAGCCATTACCATCATTATAGAACAAAGCTCTGTGGAAAGAGAGGGAAAAGACATCATTCATTTCATTTTAATTTGGCCAGTGTCTTAACTGTCATACACTGTTTTCATGAAAATTAAGGGAAGAGGCAAGTGAGTTTTTTTTTTTTAATAAGGACTAAGAAAGATTTTGATTTTGTGTCTATACACTCAAACATAATTCTGTGGCTGAAGTTAATTTAGTTGGCTGCACCCTGGAAATTAGTTTTCTTAACATTAAATTAAACTGCAAACTCTATTCAGATTCCTGGTGTAGAAGCAACTAAATTAATTAAAACAATAAAATTAGACGTCAAAGTAACCCAACTTGATTTCTTGCAGTTAGCTATTAGTAGGGGGGTCACAAAATATCGCAATACAAAAATGCAACAATATGTATCATGGATAGTGACAATCTGTATTGTGTATAGTTCGCCAAAAATGAAAGAATTACTGAGTGAGAAAAGTTTACAGAGTTTTAGTGTCAGCACTACATTAAACTATATATATAACGTTGAGTATAATGCAGTGGGGGAATATTTGTGGGTCCTGATAATGCCAAATGTCTTTTTTATTTACCAGTAAAAAGTGGCCTACATTATTTTACATATATCTAGTCAGTGACAGAGTGCAAGAATATTTGTCTAGAATTATACTGTAGTATAATAATATGAAAACATAACTTGGGTTCCTGGGATAGCAAATTAATAACAACTCTGCCTTCAAAGTATCAGTCAGTTATCTTATAAATTCAAATTTTAGTTTAAAACTAGAAGGATAAAACCATATAATATAAACAGGAGGTGTGCTTGAATTGAAGGCCAGTAACTGAAATAGGTCATGTTTATCAGTAAATTCAGCATCTTCCTGAACAAACTAGGAGTTGAATGCTCTCGTTTCATGTTTGATTTTCCTGTCATACTGCACATCCTCCGAAATGTTCTGTTAATCTTTACAAGCGAGCAGGGATGACAGTGTACTTAACAGGGCACTAGGAACATCAAATTATGTGGCTGATGGAATGAGACGGATGCAGCTTTGTCAGCATTACTCCAGCAGGTGTCATTCTATGGAACATGAGGCATGAATCTGGGCGACTGCACAGGCTTAAAGGTGCCATAAGCCATTTCTATCATTTTTCTAACTTCCACCAGACTTAGCCACTGTATTCGACCACCCTCCATCTCTTCAATCATCCCCAAATGTCCCCAGCCAATCCGATAACAGCAAACCTGAATACATAAAAAGCAGAGAAGCACAGATTTTCTTCTGATTAATGTATTAAAGAGGCCACATTATACCTTTTTACAAAGTTTTGATTTTAGAATCATTTTATATGTTTGGATGTTAAAAAAAAAAGTTTACATATTTTGCATTGTTGCCCCACCTCTCTTCCCAGTCTATGAGTAACGCTCTGTTTAGTTCCAGTCTCTATGAAGCCCCTCCTTCGCAAAGCACAATGTGCTCTGATTGGTCGGTTGGACCAGTGTGATGTGATTGGTCAACCATTCGAGTGTGTTTTGGAAATGTCAGGCTTCTTACCATAACAGCGTGTTTCAACCATAGACTGTAAAAAAAGATGGACGACGCACCTTCACTCTCTTCCATTATTGAAAAGTGAAGCCGCCAATGTCCCAATGTGGCGCTGACATCTTGCGCCGATTGCGTACACTCTGAGACCGAGTCTACGCAGAGGTGAGCTGAAGTGGAGCCGAGGTATCAAGGCCCTCCGCACACTCCCGCAGAACCAATTGCAAGCTCATTATGTCGGTGTGAAATAAACGGTTATGGAAATGTAGAAATTAAAGTTAAAGCTCCAATATCCCGAACAAAAAGTCAGTTGGTGCCTCAGTAACTACTTCGCTCAAGGAAGCTGTCAATCGTGACGCCAAAGTCCTGTTTTTATAGCATCAAATACCTAAATAAAAGCTAATTAAAAAAACAAACACTTGAATTTACGTAGGCGTGATAAAAAAAATTCTAAAATCACAGAAACTTTTTTTTGAAAAATAATTATCTGAAGTGTAATTTGATTGTTTAGTTTGTCTCATGTCCCATTAGATTACATGGAGAGGGTGAGGTTTATGACCCATACTGCATCCAGCCACATGGGGGCCGTTTTGGCTTCACTCTCAGGACTTGTTTTCAGGACCCTTGGTTTCAGGACACCACGGGGCGAGGAAAGTTTGTGTGGATAGGCCCTCGTCCCCTCGATTTTGACAGAGACTACTTCGATGTTCTCTTCAAGCAGCTCTATATACTATGATGTTTACTCAAGACTACATTCAAGGCGTTTCAGGGAGTTCAGCTATGTAGCTTTGCAGACCTTTTTCATGCTCAAACAGCAACATTACACACTAAAGAAAGTTGAACATGTAAAAAAAAAAGCCAATTGGTCCTCTTTAAATCAAGCATTTTTTAAAATATTTTAGGAGATATTTGTCCATGGTTTGGCAAAAGTACTACAGAGATGCTGAAATCAGGATAAAGATTACCAAGTTAAGATTAGCAGAAAAGATAAATCATGCAGTCAGCATTATTTTCATTTGTATCATTTAATTCTTCATTAAGTCTATTCGCTCTCCTTCTATACTTGCTCAAGGCACCCTAAAACAGTAGCCTTGTTCATTTGTCAGCACTTTAGTCTTGTTACACGGGATGACGCACAAAGAGATAAGCGTGTAAAGGATCACTTCAATACATAGCAGAATTGAGAGGGCTATGTGCAAACTTGGATCTGCCTTTCCTTCTTAAATCATCCTTAATTGCTTTTATTTCAGTTGTCATAGCAACTGAGCAGCTCTTTTGTGGGTTCGGTGGGGTTGTAAAGACTCTCAGCTTTATGCATCGGCAAACATACTGTGAAGTGCAGGAACACAAGCACAACACATCAAGGGCCGCGAGACTAATGTGCCGAAGAACTGCTGGGTGTGGAGGAATGTGAAGACAGGCTGGTCTTGGTTTTGACAGACTCCCTTTACAAACCTCTGTTATTTTATTTGGAGGCTGGACCGTCATTTGTTAATGTGGTAGGGAAAGAAATGTACAGTACATCCAGAAAGTATTCATGGTGCTTCACTTTTTCCACATTTTGTTATGTTACAGCCTTATCCAAAACGGAATTCATTATTTTCCTCAAAATTCTACAAACAATACGACAACGTGAAAGAAGTTTGTTTGAAATATTTGCAAATGTATTAAAAATGAAAAAAAAAAAAAAAATCACATATACATAAGTATGCACAGCCTTTGCCATGACACTCAAAATTGAGCTCAGATGCATCCTGTTTCCACTGATCATCCTTGAGATGTTTCTCCTACTTGACAGGAGTCCACCTGTGGTAAATTAAGTTGATTGGACATGATTTGGAAAGGGACACACCTGTCTATATAAGGTCCCACAGTTAACAGTGCATGTCAGAGCACAAACCAAGCCGTGAAGTCCAAGGAATTGTCTGTAGACCTCCGAGACAGGATTGTATCGAGGCACAGGTCTGGGGAAGGGTACAGAAAAATTTCTGCAGAATTGAAGGTCCCAATGAGCACAGTGGCCTCCATCATCTGTAAATGGAAGAAGTTTGGAACCAACAGGACTCTTTCTAAAGCTGCCCACCCGGCCAAACTGAGCGTTTGGGGGAGAAGGGCCTTAGTCAGGGAGGTCCAGCGTTTCTCTGTGGAGAGATGAGAACTTTCCAGAAGAACAACCATCTCTGCAGCACTCCACCAATCAGGCCTGTATGGTAGAGTGACCAGACGGAAGTCACTCCTCAGCAAAAGGCACATGACAGCCCACCTGGAGTATGCCAAAAGGCACCTGAAGGACTCTCAGAAATTCTCTGGTCTGATGAAAAAAAGATTGAACTCTTTGGCCTGAATGGCAAGCGTCATTTCTGGAGGAAACCAGGCACCGGTCATCACCTGCCAATACCATCCCTACAGTGAAGCATGGTGGTGACAGCGGCAGGAGACTAGTCAGGATCGAGGGAAAGATGAATGCAGCAATGTACAGACATCCTTGATGAAAACCTGCTCAAGAGCGCTATGGACAGGACATCTTTTAACAGGACAACGACCCTAAGCACACAACCAAAATAACAAAGGAGTGGCTACGGGACAACTCTGTGAATGTATTTGAGTGGCCCAGCCAGACCCCAGACTCTAACCCGGTTAAACATCTCTGGAGAAATCTGTAAATGGCTGTGCACCGACGCTCCCCATTCAACCTGATGGAGCTTGAGGGGTTCTGCAAAGAAGAATGGGCCCAAAAAATAGGTGTGCCAAGCTTGTAGCATCATACTCAAAAAGCCTTGAGGCTGTAATTGGTGCCAAAGGTACGTCAACAAAGCATTGAGCAAAGGCTCTGAATACCTATTGTGTTTAATCCATTTTGGAATAAGGCTGTAACATAACAAAATGTGGAAAAAGTGAAGCGCTGTGAATACTTTCCGCATGCACTGTATCAGCAACATAAGAAAAAAAGAAAAGCTGTGATGAATTTCACCCCCTCTGTGTCTCTGAAGAACATGGCAGCTTGAAACAAATATTACAAAGTGATGATACAAAACTGCTGGTTGGGAGCCGAACAGCCCAAATGCTCATCGTATTTCACTGGAGCCCAATTAATACTGCACGGAAGAGTCAGCATTTCCTCAGCATTAAGATACCAGCTTGGTTAATTCAATGAATTATGAATCATATAAAAATTTTTTTAAAAAAAATGATTAGCCAAAACTGCTGCAGCTTTGGACTTTTACTAATTGCATTGTGTTTTCACTAACTCACCCACTGCTTATTAATGCAAATTTAAATGAAGAACACATTGGCATGACATAAAACAGGTGCAGTTTACTGGCAGGAACAAGTGCTGAAAAAGGTGAATATCAGAACAAAAAAAATGATGTAGGCCTATATATATATATATAATTAAATGTATTAATATTTTATTAATTTTGAATTTTATTTATCGCATATTTATTACATAAAGAAAATAATTTATGATTTTCTTGTATTAAAACATTACTTTCATGACTATTAAGGCCCATTCACAACAACTATAAATAACTATATTAGCGTCCACACCAGCGGACAATATTGTTCTGTTTATATTAAGCGCCTGCTTGTCTGCTGCTTTTATTACAGAAAGATGGATTCTGATTGGCTGTCAATTTTTTTATTGTTTATCAGCTGGATAAAATCGTTCTGAAAGTGAATCCAACGATATCGTTTCTCTGTGCCGTTATTGTTATAGTTGTGGTGTGAACTCTGCTGTTCTTTAATATTGAGAACGATTTTTAGAACCATATCTTCATCGTTATCTTTATAGTTATCGTCCTTGGTGTGAACGGGCCTTTTAGTGTGTACCACCCAATAAAATAAAATGAAATGTATTAAATGAAATGTTTTAATTAAAATATATATTTTTTTAAATTAAAAAAAATTCAGTATGATGTTGAAGGGATTTATTAGATTTTCCAAAATTGTTTTTTAAGCTCTATTAACCTATACTGTAAAATGGGCTTTGTACATACTTAGACATATAGTTTTGCATGGTTTTATACAGTAGGTCAGCATTACATTTCTGGACCATTACCACAAAGCATGAAACTTTAAAAAAACACTACAAAATACAGAATGTTATAGGCTTTACCAGTGTCAACAGTTAAGAGTTCAAAAGTTCACGTGACAACCAGTTATGAAGACATTCTGCAACATGCTTTTTAAGACATGTAATTGGAGAGTTTTTGTGCATAGTTTATTTCAGATTCAATTAATTAATTGTTACAGTTTAGATGGAAAGACATTTAGAAAAGGTGATGGCTAGTTCTGGTTTTATTCAATTGATAAGTAGGCCGATATGCTCATGGGATGGCTAGAACTTTAAGGATCTGTCAGTAAGGCCAATTAGACAGCTAGCAATGGCACAACTGAGAGTGTTTTTATGCTTAGTTCTCCAGCCTCCTCCAGCGAAGCTGTCACCCCTGTCTGAGCGAGAGATGGGCTCGGGCACACCTACAGTCAAAGCTCCAGATCCTCCCCTCGCTTGCTCTCCGCAATGTCTGCTACGCTTGCATATCTAATGCATAATGCATTAAATAATGTGATGAATAATTTGTAATCTAACAATTAGTAATGCGTTTCTCGGCTGAAACCAGAGGATGAAGCCCATGTTGAGGTGATCTTATTTTCTTATTCATGAAGCAACAAAATGCAGAGTTGTGCAACAAAAAAGGGGAGAGGCCAGTGAGAAACTTCCATAAAAATGAAAAATACAGAGCAAAGTTGCCATCTAGTCTGTTGGGAAGGTAGTACACACACACACACACACACACACACACTATGGGTGAAGTGTGTCTTCAAGAGCTTTCTTCACGCATCGGCGATGTCACAAAAACTTCTGTGGCGGTGGAACAGATAATGTGAGTGAATGCATTATGCATTAGAGTACACATACAATGAATTCTAGTTGTATAGGCACAGAAGATTCAGACATAGACCACATTTCAGCTATCATATTACATCCTTCATAAAAGCTCATTAATATAAAAATACTTTTGATCTATTTTATCATTTAACTATGGCCTATATACGTTTGAAACAGGCCTTTATTCCATTAAAGAGAGTGTTAAAAGTAAAAATATGATGCATATGAGTTCTATTTTAGAACTTTTAGGACAACAAGGAGCATCTGTGTGGTTTGTGTTTAAACTAATCCAATTTGCATGCTCACCAGTGCAGAATGCAAACAGAGTAGAAACAAGGGCATCACAACATAAGCTGTGGTTCAGTCACTTATTTAAACCTTGTTTTATTTCTCAGCTGTTGACAAAAACACAGATCAGACATCTCTCGCAACTCCAGCCACGGCTCAAGACATTTGTGCATTGCAATATGTTTTTGTTGCTCAAGAAAATAAGAATGTAATTTTTTGCACCCTTTTGTTCCTATATTTTTTTTATTTATCTTATTTTGCAAAGCTACAAAAGCGTGTTTCCTCTCACATAAATATACTATAACAAACAATATGTTTGTTTGTTAATCTTGTTTAAGTTTAAAACAGGACAGTCTCATGCTTTTTGATAATCTTTGAAACTAACCTTTTTTTATGAACGGTATCAACTTGCATTTTCATTGCATGAAAAGAGGCAGATCTGACACTGAAGGCGACATGAAGGTCGGTGGATGATAACAGTTTTAAGTTTGATCTAAGTTTGAAGCAAATGATCTGTGGAAAGTGCGACTAGATGTTTGAAAGTGTTATGTCAGCAACAGCATTTTAATTAAACTCGTTTTCACATACTGTACAATAAAATCAAAAGATACAAAAATCAATTTCCTGCATCTTAGAGTGATGTTTGAGTAGGCATAACACTTCTGAAGCTGGGTGTTAGAGAAAAAACACACACTTTCCTTCAGCAAATTCCTCAATATTTTAGAAAAATTAAGTGATTAAACAAGCCTTCTGCAGCCTAATCAGTTTAATTGGAGCATGTGTTGTATAATCAGGTCATTAAAACTATAGATCATCTGTCACGTGCTTCTCTGTTATGTGGATGCAGGAGATGAACCCAAATGCAGACAGAGTGCGATGAACACAAGGTTTATTGGTAACAAACAAGAAAACAAAACCCACGAAGGGGCAAAATACGGACAGGGCAGGGAAACTTAGACTGACAAGACTAGACTATGACTATACGAAAACAAACAATACTACTAATAAAATGTTCACAACGACACAACCTTCCACAAAGTACTCACAGGTAAGATAAGCACGGCGAATGATACACACATCGTTTGACACAATGAACCGACCCAGGACAGCAAACACAAGGGGATTAAATAGGGAACACTATTGACGAGGACAGGTGAAACTGACTAGACAATAATGAAAAGACGAGGATAACAAGGGGGCGGGGTTACGTAAAGAGACAACACAAGTACATGGCCCAAGCAAAAGGCCATGTGCTTGTACACAAAACATGGGTCTGTCATGATTCTGCCACAAGACCAGAGAAATAAAAAGACATGATGGCAGAATCAGGACATTCTCCTTCTCCAATTGTGATCTACTTTCTAATCTCATCCACAGCAGTTTCATTCTTGATAGTTCTGCATTCCAGAGAGCTTCTAATTAACCAACATTAGCAAGCATGCTTTGAAGTTAATTACACTTTCAGAGACCCATTACTGTACACAACCTCCAATATAGCATCTTGCCTGTTCCCATTGACAGAAATATTCCTAGTTCAGAATAAATTAAGCTTATCGACAGCATTTGTGGCATAAAAGCAATCATCACAATTTATATACAGTATATATATATATATATATATATATATATATATATGACTCATCCCTCATTGTCTTTAATACACTTACAATGGGAGTAAATTGGGCCAATTTTCATAGGAAGTAAATAACTATATAAAAACACTTCAAAAAGAGGTTAAAATGTGTGTATTAGCCTATTTGTGTCAGGGCTTGGGTAGGTGGAAGTAGCAAGGAGTCAAGTGCAGGACAATGGGTTTTTATTAAGTATAAAATTAAAACAAAAACTTCCACGTGGGGGAAAACAAGACAGATAGCAACACTTTACAGAATGGACTTGGCAGGAAACAAAAAACATGAGGGTATCTTAGACAACGAACCGGCACAGGACTGGAAACACAAGAATAATAAATAGGGAAGCAAACAAAAGAGGGTAACGAGGGAGGACAGGTGGGACAAATTAATCAATAATCAGGTAACAAGATGGGAGGGGCTAGACGATCACAGGAGAGCACATGGCATAAGGAAACATACATGACACGCGTGCTCACACCAAACATGACAAAAACACCAGCACATGGCCAGTAAAACAAATCACAAGCCATGAGCTAACACATGAAGGCGCAGCCAATGATAACACTCATAAGCCACGTGTTCACACAAAACATGACAACATGAAAGCATGCAGCCAGTGAAAAACACAAGCTGCATGCAACACAGCATAAGACAAAACATGACATGAAAGCACATGAAACAAGGCACACAGACAAGACAAAACAGGAGTGTCAGGGCTCTGGCACAAAACCAAGAAATAGACTAGACAGAAGTGACAGAACCCTGACAATTTCAACTTTAAAACTGAAGCCATTGATTATACTTTATGAAGTTATAATATTTTTCTTATAAAATCGTCGCATCGCTTCAGAAGGCCTTTATTAACCCCCTGGAGCCATATGGATTACATTTATGATGCATTTTTTTGGGCTTCAAAATCTCAGGCACTATTCACTCCCATTATAAAGCTTGGAAGAGCCAGGACATTTTTTAATATAACTCCAATTGTGTTTGGCTGAAAGCCAAAGGCCAAGGTGTCATGTTCACCTAGGATGGCTTGAGGGTAAGTAAATGATGGGATAATTCTCTAATTCTCCAAGTACACAGTCTTGTACCTTTGTCCTTTTGTCCGATTTTCTATTTATTTATTTTTTTGCTTCAAATCAAAGTTTGTAGTGTTGTGATTCACCTCCTAGCTAATTGTCTTGGTTCATGTCTTATAACTCTTTAACAAAGACTATTGTAAAATCCCTTTGGGAAAAAAATGAATGAAAGAAATACTTCCAGAACCAGCACCACTGAAAAAGGGGGCAGGCACTGTTGCACTCTATAACATGGCATTATATGTAATTTACAGTAAAATACTGTTAAAGTTCACAGACAACATTTTTTCATCTTATAGACATCCCTAGAATTCCCTGTGTGACACTTCACATTTAATGGTTTTTCATTTAAATAGTTATGTTTCTTCATTTTATGGTGGTTGTCAGTATATTATAAAGATACAAAACAGATTAAAACAGATAGTACTTCAGTAGACTGGTATGTTAACATTATATCAGCCAGTTTTTTCAATCAGAAAAACCTAAAATGTTGCTACCGTATTTTTTTACTGTAAAGTTCTGCAACACACCTGATTTTACACTGTAACCCAGTTTTTTTTTAAGAATAGGAATAGGAGGGACAAAGTGGAAAAATGTTTTGTTATAATCAACATTATGCCACAAATGCTGTCAGTTGAGCTTCACTCGTTGTGACTTGGAATGTTCCTGTAGGAACAGTAGACTGAAACAAAAACACGTTCTGTTTTCACCCCGTTTTTGATTACTGTAAGAATCCGAAATGAAATTTCCCCATACTTTAAAAGTGGAGCTACTCATTAAACTTTTGAACGGTCAGCTGTGAACTGAGATTTTAAAAGAGGTGACCACAGGAAAACTTGAACTTGAGGCTTTAGTGAATTCTGTTCAAACTCTGAGGTCTAATTAGCTCTTCAACTGACGAAAGGCCCAGGGCAGAGCAGAAGCGCCTCCCAGCTGTGAGCCTGTAAGCTGGGCTGCAGAAGCATTGAGCTCCTCTTAACCTTCCTCCCTCTTCTCTTTCACTCTCTTCTTTTGCTTCTTTATAATCTATATACTGTATCTTGGGGGGCAGAGGGTCCCAAAAGTCTGAAACCACCAGGGAAAATTCTTATATTTTGCAGTTTTCTAATTTAATGAAATAACTTTTTTAAATTGCAAATTTTACTATTAGCAAAACTTGAGTGAATGTTTAATTAAGAATTGAACATCAATTTCAGAATATTTTGTTTTATAACAGCCACACTTAAAGTGCCCCTATTCTGCTATTTTAAAGTTTCCTAATGTTGTTTTGGAGTCTCCAACAACAGGTTTACATGCATCAAAGGTCAAAAAGCTGTTTAATTTCCTCATAAAAACAATTTGCACATCACCACATTTTCAAGCTCCTTTTCGCGAGCTACTCTGTTCTGATTGGCCAGACAGCTCAGTCTGTTGTGGTGTACCGCGTACAGCGTGCACGTCGAAAACAAAAACGCGCATTGCCATAACAACGTCAGCTCTGCATCTCCTGAGGCTTCCTACACCATAAACTAAACACAGTAACGAACAATGACATCGATTTTACCATATCAATCCGACTGCGAGTCTGATGATGAAACACAGGAAGAACTAGTTATTCAACCCAAACCTCTTCAGCAAAGGCGACTCGAGCAGGATGTTTCTCAGTGTTGGCTACTCAGTTTGAAGTACATTATGAGATGCTGCAACTGTAATTCCTCACCATCAGCATTAACAAGTGCATGTCCATCAACAAACCGATTGTTTTACTTTAACTAATTTACCGAGTTTTTTTCTAATATATTGGGGTGAACACGTGGAAACTGTATCAATAACAGTGCATGTAAGTTATGCAAATGTTAGCCGAGCTCTAGCTTGAGATTTGAGATTTGAGAAGAAGTCTTCAGTAAAATAAAGGGAACACAGCAAAAGTTTAGGATTATACTGCTGTGTATCATGGTAAAGATTAATTTGATAACACTTTATTTTACAGTGTTCTTGTTACATATGTTACATGTAATTACCATAGTAATAACAGTAAATGATGCATTATTACATGCAACTAACCCTCAACCAAATCCTAATCCTATCCTAACCCTATAGTAAGGACATGTAGTTGCTTAATGTTACTCAGTACTTAATTATATAATTACACTGTAACAATGACACCTTAAAAGAAAGTGTAACCATTAATTTTAACCACTGATTCATCACATGCCTTCACATTGTAGAGCACAGCATCTTCTGGACATGAGGTTCAAGTTTTCCCTGGTGTCTGCGTGTGCAATAAGTGGACGGGCGATATGCTAATGTTTCGTCTTGACGTCACAACGAAAAACGATTAATTTCATTGACTCAGAGTCGACTCTTACTTTTGAAAGACAATAACTTTAAATATGGTGCACTTTCAGATTTAAAACTTTTCAGGATGTTTTCATTCACTTGTTATGTTATTCACAGCTATGTTACACACTACATTAAAGGTCATTTTCAAAAATCCATAATTGGGGCCTTTTAATTTAACATGAATTGGACTAATCATCATGTTCTCCAGAATGATTTGAGAATGATTCAAAGAGCACCTTCTGCTTTAATCTAAGCAGGATCATCTTACCATCTGTACAAAGGATCAATGGCATATCAGATTTTTGGACCCTATTGTATATCTCTGATCCTTGTGTAACAGGTCCTACTCGACCCGCTTCGGGCGGTATTCAAACTGGGTCTCCAGCGTGGGCGGCGGCCACGATAACAAGGACGCTAAAGACCGCAGCCGTTATAGCATAATTCGCTAGCATGCCTCCCCTGAGGCAAGGGGAGTGAGGTTTACACACACAATTGCTTACGACAGTTACATTTGTTAAAAAAATAATGCCAATATTTATATTTTATAATTATTATTAATATTATGTTCTCCTGCAAATACCTTGCTAATCATTGTTTACAAACTAGGTCTTCGTATATGTAATTTGATTGGTTTTATTTATAAGATCACCTTCATCTGTCCTGTGCCCTTTGAATATATTTAGTGTTGTCAGATTTTGTAGAGAGCGCAAAACTGCACATCACAGACAGGTACCGAGCTGTTCGTCATCTTTCGCTTCATAGAAAACAGATGGATGATTTGAAAGAAAGTCTGTCAGACCAAATGATGAAAATGAAGTTAGGAGGGAAATGCCTTCCGCTGTTTTCGCATTTGCTCTACCCAGCTGTACAGGAACAGATTGGTTAAATTGGGTTAAGGGTGTATTTTCACTCAAAGTCTGTTCTTGGAAGTCTGAAACTGATGCCATTTCTGGATGCCATTTAGTCAAAGGTCAGTAAGTTACTTATTTTTGTGTTGTGTTTCGAGCTGAGTGGAATTTGAATGATACTTTTTGAAAATTATTGTACAAAATATAATAATCTGATTCTAACGTGATAACATAATGCGTGGCACATCGTAGAGCTAGTGCAAGATGAGCATTTGTGGCATTTTTATTTTATTTTTGAAAATGACAGATCGTTTCATTAGATAAGATCCTTATTCCTCGTCTGGGATCGTATAGAGCACTTTGAAGTTGCATTAAAACTGAAATTTGGACCTTCAACCTGTTGAAGTCCACTATATGGAGAAAAATTCCTGGAATGTTTTCCTCAAAAACCTTAATTTCTTTTCAACCGAAGAAAGAAAGACATAACCATCTTGGATGGCATGGGGTAAATTATCAGGAAATTTAAATTCTGAAGTGAATTAATCCTTTAATATTTTTGTGGAAACCTTGATAAAATAAATTCTGTATTTTTTGGAAAATAATTTATAAATGTGTTTATAGTCACTTTTGATGTGCTGCAAAGAAAAAGGTACATGCCTGCATACTCTAGGTTGAACAGATAATTTTTAGGACCATGCAAAAATGCCTGCCATGCTTTATTTAAAGAGGAACCAAGACTGGAAAATCATATTAATCATGTGACATGAAGATGATACCAATTAAGGAACATATCCATTGCACTTTGTTTGGCTAATCAGCCCCTGTCAGATGTAATTTCCTTTCAAGCCATCTGCATACAAGTGAGTAAATCATTTTTACCTCTGACAAGGCAGATTTGCTAAATAGAGACACCTCTGTCATACAATGCATGAACACCTTCATGATTCTGAATTTAGTATTCACAGTTCTCACCCTGCCTCTCATAACCAGAACATCAAACGGAGATTTAAAGTCAACCTCAAGGGAGCTAAAAAGGACATTACAAGAGCAACTGCTTATGCATACATCCATACACACAATTTATTATAGTGCTGAAAAGAAGAGATTCACTCTATTTATACCTCATCTATCAACTCACTCTTCCTATATCCCACAAAAGAGAGCCTAGCACAAGAACAAGCAGCTGTCCGCCTTGTGAAAGCTTTCCTGGATTGTGTCTGATTTGAGTCAGTTCTCTGGGCAGAGACCCAGAGAGAGACAGTCTTGTCTGCACAAGCATGTGGGACGGAGCTGAGTGGGCTTTCAGTCACGGTGAATTGTCACAGTGATTCACCCTTGCAGCTCCGCCAAGCACGGTGCTATCTCTTCTCCACAGCGCTGTATTCAGGACCACGGACAGGGACAGTCGCAGTCACAGTAAGACAGAAGACGACAGTAAGAGGTTACAATGGGCTGCCAAATCAGGAGCAAGTGTGACATTCTTATGAAAGAAATTCCAAAACGGAGTATCTTCCATAGGGGGTCCTATTCTCATCACGCAACCTACTGCCGGAACACAGAGTGGAAAAAAAGACTTTGTGACAACAGCTGGCCCTGTCTGTTGGTTGGAAGATATACAGATGTCGAATTTGAGCTTTTATATTCTAGTGGCAGACCGGCTTATATGGTTTTAAAGGGTCTCTTTGGTAATATTTCAACTGAGGAAAACTTTCATAAAGTCTTTGTTTAAAGCTGAAATGTGTCATTTCATGTGCCACTGGTGTCAACAAATGGAACTGCTAGAGATTATCACATTCAAAAGATTTTCTGAATGCAGTATTTTCTACAACAGTAGCCAGTTGCCTATTGAGATATATTTTATTTAATTTTTTTCTACAGGGGTCAGAAGTAAACAGAAGTGAAATTAGTATGGGATAACAGTCACATTTATGAAACGTGCATGTTTACTTTATACAACAAAATAATTAAATAATTGAGTATCAATAACTGTCAAATGAGGTCAAAGGAAGCTTAAAAGGAACATAAGAGCTTAATTTGAAATTACTATTATTATTTTCATACTGTAATTATTGGGACTTCTGGGACCTCAAACAAACACACACACACACACACACACATTTTTTTTAAATAACTTCTATCTGAATATACTGTATTTTAAAATATATTTTATTTCTGTCATGGCAAGGCTGAATTTTCAGCATCATTACTCCAGTCTTCAGTGTCACATGATCCTTCAGAAATCATTCTATGCCAAATTGGTGCTCAAGAAACATTTCTTAATATTATCAATGATGAAAACACTTGTGCTGCAGCCTGTTTATATAGAAGAATAGACAAAGAGTAAAATAAACAAACCATTATCTCATGCTTGAGATGAATATGAGCAGAGGTGGACAAAGTACACAACTTACTTACTTGAGTGAAAGGACAGATACTACAGGTCAATTATTACTCCGTTACAAGTAAAAGTTTGATAGACAGATTTTTACTTTAATAAAAGTACAGAAGTACTTGTTTTTAAAAGTATCAAA
The DNA here is from genome assembly GCF_051911475.1 of Siphateles boraxobius. NCBI lineage: Eukaryota > Metazoa > Chordata > Actinopteri > Cypriniformes > Leuciscidae > Siphateles > Siphateles boraxobius. The sequence continues at coordinate 8,756,892 of NW_027508788.1, forward strand.
GTAACAAGTGTCTTAAGTATCAAAAGTAAAAAGTAAATGTCAATGATTTGTTTTATTATTGTTGCATTGTTCTATGTAATACTTACAGTACCGTATGCCTATGAATCTATGCCTGAATACCTAACCTCGTATCAATATCTAATTCATTTCTAGAACACAGTTCCAGTAGTGGGATTGAATGTGAGATTGAGTAAGTGCACTCAATAATGTCCACAATGGTTTCGGACACCCAAATGGCTGTTCCCTCAAATAGTGCCCTATTTAAAGTTTCTTGGCTTTTTGTATGAATATGTTAGCCTTACTGTTATCTATAAGCTAGTGTGCCCCAAAACAATGACAAAATTCACATTTAGAAGACCTAACCCAACGTTGAAAATGAAAATCAGGTTGATGTCAGAATCCAACGTCAGATTGATGTTAATCTCCAACGTTGGACAAATGTTTTATTGTGGTTAAAACATCTGTCCAACGTCGGATGTTGACATCAATCTGGCTTCTAAAAGCGTACTTGAGTACATAAAGAAACTAAGAAAAATCAAGGTAAATATATCTTGAATATAGGGGTGTAAATATAGGCTATATCGTAATACAAAAAATGTACCGTGGATAGCGACAATATGAATCATGTTACCCAAAATTAATGTTTAGACAGGTTTAATTTAGCAATATTGTAATGGCACATAAATATGGTAAACCCAGAAGGACACACATTTGAGCTTTCATGTAAAATTAAAAATAAAATGCTTTTTTCAATAAATACAATATTACAACGAATGTGTGCAGTCAGTGACTGTGTCTAACATAATTCTCTATTTTCCGCTAAGCAGAATCATGAATATTTCTATTCTGGTGTCATCCTTTCCCTGTGCTTTCTGAAAATTTTAATTCAGAAAAATTGAAAAATTTAGCATTTTTAATAAACAGTTATTAATACAGAAGTAATAATTTAAAAATTGAACTATATTTTGGCTTTGTTTAAAGTAACGTGTGATCAGTCTTTTGTATTGAACTGAATCATGACACAAGTGTATTGTTACACCCTTAGTAAATATCACATGTCAAGCCAAGCTGTAAATTTAAAGTGTGCACTTTTTTTTTCAATTATGTTTTTTTTATGAAATTAGCCTTAGCAAGACAAAAGAGTTCAAAAATGTAATTTCAATCACAGATTGTTTAGATATGACAAATGACACTGTGGTGGGAAATTCAATTCATTTCAGTAATAAATAAAGAGAAAGAATTTTATTTTTAATTCTCCTATTATGAATTTACTCCTATTTTGTATATTCAGTACTGGTAGTTGAGAGGGTGAAAAGTCCAGAGAGACAAAATTGCAAATATACTAATAAAAGATGTCAAAACATCTAAATGTCATAAAAAAAATTAATTATGAATTAAGGTTTGGGTGTAAGTACATTTGCTCAGTTTCAAAAGCTCCTCCAAAGTTCCTCATGGACCCATTTAATGTGTCATGATGTGTCTGTTCACATCAAGTCAACTGTATCACGACTCTGTTCTCACCAGAACACATTTCTCATTTTACACTCAAACACTCAGTCATGTTAGCGTTACACGTCTGTTGTTAAGATCAAAAGTGTGTGCATTTCCCACTGGAATTTTTTTTAGGACGGAATCCTGCTTTGATCCCCCATTTCCTTCTGTCAGCAAATTCTCCCCATCTCTGTCTTTCTCGTTCTCTCTCTCTCTCAGGCAAGTCACACAGAGAAACAGACAGCTTGGCATGATCGCAATAAGATTATAGATTTGCTGGAGTAGAATCAAGCCTATGTGAAATTGTCTACAGACCAAACAATTCCAGAGAGGATGTTCTCCAAATGACTTCCTCTGCACATGAGTTCACAAGCAACCTGGCAAATACATTATGTGCATGCAAAGAACAAATGTAAATGCTTCTGACAGCTTTGGGTCATACTCGGTTTCCCAAGCTTAAACTGGTAAAGTAGGATTTCAAAATGTAAAACTATAGGTTCCCTTTTAAGGGAACTCAACACACAGCTTATTGGAACGCCCCTTGCGTGACCAAGCAGCACCCGTGAGAATAAAAGAGTGCGTGCCTTAGACGTCATCACCCTTTTGGTCTTCAGGATCCGCTTGTCTAAGTGTGTACGTATTTGCCTACATTTAAGCTTGAGAGCAGAGTGAGTGCTGTCACCTCTTGAGGGAAATGAAAGCTTTAGCATAAAGTTTTCTGCCAGGAAGACTTAAAGGTGCAACGTGTAAAAATTTTGAGTATCTATTAACAGAAATGCAATATGACATCCATAACTATGTTTTCAGTGGTGTATAAAGAACTTACTTAATAAACCGTAATGTTTTTATTACCTTAGAATGAGACATTTATATCTACATAACCGCGGGCACCCCCTTCTATGAAGGTCGACATATTGTGACGTCATGTTTCTACCGTAGCCGAACGCGAACAAACAGCGCTACAGAGCGCGTTTCATCACTACCTTGAAAGAGAAGCAGCAGAAAGCTAGAAGCTAGCCATAAACACCGTGAGTAGTGACTTTTTCCTTGTCAGTGGGAAACTACATTCCCATATGTAGTTGGATTGTTTCATGTAACTTAGTTTTTCTCCCTCGCTGTGTAATGGCTTTGCTGTGTGGGGAGAAATGTGCTGGTTACGTTCGTGAGACAGCGGATTAGTACTCTTGTCATTGACCGTAAAACAGTAATGTTACAGGAATCACCAACCCGTAGATCGCGGTCGACAAGTCGATCTTGGAAGCATTTTAAGTCGATGGCGAAGAGTTTTCAAAATCAGAGAAAAAAAGCCTATTGTGTGTAGTAAATGGTGTCTAGGGGATGCGGAGGCGCGCGCACTGTTACAATCATGCCATTTTTGCCGCGCGCACCTTTGGGCTCACGCGGACAGTAAAACAAGTCCGCGGGTTTAAACAAGGCTTTATGCTTTAACCAGCTCAGCCACAGTAACAGCTCATATTTAGCCAGCTAAACTTTTACTACCCTGTTAGAAAAAACATATAGTTGCATAGTTTCATGTGGTTCTTCTCCCTCGCTGTATTATTGGTTTGCTATGTGGGGGGAAATGCGCTGGTTACGTTTTTGAGACAATCAGCTGATTACTATAATTATACATTAAGACCCTTGATCCTCACCTGACTATGGCTTTGTAAACTTTATCCATGATGTGGTTTATAATGGACTGTGGTACAGAAACAGTCACAATGTTACACACTCTTGGCTTACTCTGGCTATTCTCTGCTGTCTCAGGCCCCATCCACACTACTGTGTTTTAGTTTAGAAACGGAGAATTAAAACGAATACGATCTCCGTCCACACCAGCATTTCAGCTGCGTGTTAGAACTGATCTCCGTCCACATTAAAACGACTGAAAACGCGGATCACTTGACCATTCACCTACAATGGGCGTGCGCGTGCCGGTGTAAACAGGAATCAGATTGCATATTCCTCAGATTTCGCTGAGGTTGATAAGTACCTATCTGGACATTCAAAAGTTTTCGCACCATTCTTCAGGAACTACAACTTCATTGATAAAATTATCCCACCATGCGCTGGTTCTTCCCGGCTTAACCTAAAACCGACGCTCCATGTACGGTCGATACCGCCGCTGCACACAGGAATTGTCACAAATCGCTTGAATAATAGCTTGCCTCCGGCGGATGTAGGCAGTTATTGCATTGTAAAATGCAGAATTTACTTGCACTAACGGAACTGGTAGTTGTATGACACCCAATCAGAGAGCCGAGCGTGAGCCGAGCGTGAGCCTCTGCGCCATCGTTTTTAAAGTCCTCCGTTTTGACCCGTCCTAACTAAAACGCCCTCCGGAGATTCAAAACGCAAAACGGGGTCGGCAGCGTTTCTAAACTTCTCCGTTTTAGGTCTTCGTTTTTGCTGTTTTAGTCTGGACAGGAGGTGCCAACGTAGCAAAATGTCTACATTTCTAAACTAAAACGTAGTAGCGTGGATGGGGCCTCAGACGACGATATGTTTGTCCCGATTTATCCACCGTAGCTTCTTCGAAAGGGAGGGGTGAGCAGTGGGCTGAGCCCTTAGTGCAACTCGCAGCTGAACCGCTAGATGTCGCTAAAAATCACACACTGCACCTTTAATTACTACATCACTTATTACCTTCACATCTATCCAATCACGTCCTTATACTCTCTGTATAAAAGATTGGTACTTACACACGTTTGAGTTTGCAGATGCTGTCGCGACAACTGCCTCCATCCTCCGCACCACTACCAGGATGGTCCTGTCCATACCTCCCAGGGGGGGTCGGCTGCGCCCCTGCCTTCATCTTCAGGCAGGAAATGCAGATCCGCTACCCTCGGGTTATAAACTACGGACGGGGCCTACACCAAAGAACTTTATAAATAATTGTTTGCTGGGCTGTCAATAAATTAATGCTTTGTTACGTCATTATATCTCCCGAGTCTTTCTGGTAGAACTGTATATGCATGAACTGCGAGGAGTCATGGTGAGGAAGCTCTGCTCTCGCTTGATTCTTTTCTTGAGGGATCAGAATCAAGCATCTGCACCTCTCATTTTGAACCCCACGTTGCCATGGCAGCACAGTGGTTCCGATCGTGGGGACCGCGGATATAAAACTGGTGGATGAGTTTGACAGAGAAGATTCCCTTTTCCATGTTTGTCTAATCTCCACTCAGCAAAACTGCTGGAGTATGAGCCCATCACCACCACCACTTCCTCTCTGGAGAGTGTGGGTAACTGCTGGCATTCCAGACTATCCTTCTGAGGGGTATTATTTCCTGAGGCAGTCCTTAAAAAAAGCTGTATAGCCACAGGTCTGTGCCCTCCATGCTGTGCAGCTCTAAAAACTGCTACGGTGGCTGCGGAGAGACGTCTGTTGACAAGAAGATTTGCAATCTTTCTCTTTGATGCTCTAATCTTGTAATCTGGCTTCGTCAGACTGCCTGTGAGATGGTTAAAGTTAAAGTAAAGTTCACGGAGGTGTGGACTCAGGTAGCAACTTTTGAGGAAATATATCCCTCTCTGGGGTCCGTGATGGTTGAAGGATTAATATGTAGCAGAGGTGGAGGAAACATTTCTCTCACGCTCTATATGCTTCCAGCCTATGCCAATGTTGGGGTCGGCTTTCATGGACCCGCAGGGTTTTTCCTATGGGGAAGTTTAAGAACAGCTCTATTGCAGCTATATTGGACATAGTGGATCTAGGTTACACATTTCCTAAGGTCTGTGTGGAGTATGAAGAGTATAAAATTGGCATTGTGCTGTGGCGACCTACTCTCTGTCCTCTTCGCTAGAGCTATGGGAATAGGCAACCATTAGCTGACGAGGCTAAGGATTAGTGCTTGGTCGAGAGGTCACGGTGATGTCCCTGAAATTTGGAGCTAGCTCACTATGATTGTGCATATCTTCACAGCTTAGTGAGGCAGGCACTTGTGTAGCATGAGGAAATGGGTATTCTTGTTCCCATAGCGTCAACATCATGACGCAGCGTTGATTTCCCTCAAAAGGGAAAATCTAGATTATGAATATAACATAGGTACTAATGATAAATTATGAGGTTACTCTAAGAAACGGATTCATCATAATTTGTATTATTATGATGGATAAACCCTCTTGAGTTCTGTGCTGATGTAATATGGGCCTGATAATATGTGCACTTGCTCATTCTTGCTTATCCTACTACAATACAATGACTCTTAAAAATAAGCATATTATACATATATTATTAGAATTTGCCATCGTAATAGAACATTATTAAGAACATTCAGTTTCTTACAACAGTTAATAATTACTCAGAGTCCAATAAATAAAAACATAAATAAATTGAAAATACACAAATATCCTTATATTTCTCATCAATTGTAATATTTCTCTAGTACAAAAAGAAAGTAACAATTTTGGACACCAATCAGTCATGATGCTTGGTACAGGCTGCTGAGAAATGATCTCAGATGGCCATGTTTAGGGACGCACACACCTAACAGAGCAGATTAAAAAAGAAAAGGAAAGCTTCTGCTATGCAAGAACTGCCAGTCAGTCTTTTTTTTAATGGTGTGATTAATTGCCATATGAGTTCTGTTTAATCACACATGTAATTAGGAGTCAGACAGTAAATCAAAGTTGATTTACTGAATCAAAAAATTTGTTTTGATTGTGGGATAATGTATTTAACTAAATATGTTTAATGCATATAGACAAATGTATGAAAAGTATTGACACACCCAATGTGGAAAAACACATGCAACTATTTTCTTTCAGTATCAGTTCTTTCGTCACATACTCTAAAATGTGTTAAAAGAAACTGAATTTATCAAGTCGTTGGCCCTGCAGCCTGAGACTCTTATACATTTTTAAAGATGTGTAGGAAGGGTGATAATTTGTTCGCAGTGTGTGTTCACAAAGGTATCTGTTTTACCAACTAGAGCCAATAATTATGTCATTATCACTAATAGCACCATTCAGAACTTGGATAGCGCTTTCAATTTGGGCTGAGACATGTTTCGTTTCTGCTTCTGTCTTTGCCCATCTGCAGGTAGAAGCATGCCAATGAAACATAGCTATTTCTAAAGTTGGCTAAATGAAAGAAGGAAGTGTTCTGATGCTCAGAACATTTTTGTCCAGACTGCCTCAAAGCTGATCATGTAACTGTGACAAAATAGGAAATCCTTCATATTTGTACAAAACTTCCGGAGTAGTCTGAGCCCACACTGTTTACTAGTAGATTTGATATAACAACATATTAAATATATGCCATATCGGCATCAAATTATATGCTAATGCTGTATATCAAATGCTATATTAAGAGAAAAAAATAAAATAAAAAATGTATAATATATATATATATATGACGGAATAGAGTTGGGTGATGGTCAGCAGGGGTAGATTCAGGTCGCTGGATCTGCTGTCCAGCCCTCCCGAGGTGTTGTGGGCTTAATCGACGAAACACCAAGGAAGGGGGGTGCCATATATATATATATATATATATATATGTATATATATATATATATATATATATATATATATATATATATATCTTACCACAAACCTTTTGAACAGTAGTGTGTACAAATATACGCTCACACACATATGTTGGGTTTCCATGTTTTATGGGGACATTCTATAGACGTAGGTCGTAGGGTATACCTGAACCACACACACACACACACACACACACACACACACACACACACACACACACACACACACACACACACACACACACACACACACACACACACACACACACACACACACACACACACACGTTTGTGGTAAACTTTTATTCAGAAAGGATGGACAAAGTCACCATAGTGATGCATCAGCTCTTCTTGTCCAGAAAATCATAATGAGTTGCTTATATAGCTCTCCAGTCACTAATATACTACAAATGTTTTCCTGTGACCACGTGTAATGAGAGTTTCTGTAATAATAATCACCCAGCTGAGCTGTTTACCATCCTTCATTATAAATATCGCACCAAGTCTTTTCATCTTCATCAATGCTGACCCACGAGAGAGCCAGGAGTCCCTTTTTGGGGAGTGTCTCTGATCCGTAATTAAAAATTTTCAGAAAAAAATGTTTAATGAGGACATGCAAAAAATGAAAGCATAATTTTTACATCAAACAAATATTATACTCAATTTTGAGGGTCATTTCATATTAAAGCACATATAAATCAAAGGTCACAACTTTTATCATTTTTGTATGACGGAATGAGAAAGTCTTTTCCAGATGTAAGTACCATTGTTGTGGCACTGTGTACTTTATGCAATCACAAGCAAATGCATTATTCACCCAATGTATTATTCATATTAAGTGAGGAAACGTTCAGCAGAGTACAAGGTACACAACTTCAAAGCTCAGCCTTTCCCAGCATGCATTTCCTATGATGTTATGGAGTCTTCCAAACTGAGGGACTGCTCTGGACAAAAGACTAATTATAATTTAACAAAATATTTTAACCGCAATGCATATAGAACTGCATAAAACAGAATGTGCAAAGTGGCTTTGACTTGACTATACTGACGCAAAGCCTATGTTGAAGCAATGCCTATGGTCAAGCAATAAGAAATAGATCTTCATGCTACCAGATGGAAGGAATGAGTCTTGTTATCGTCTCTTGATGTTGTATTTATTCATCAGAACCCATTACAACCTCTGTGGAACGATATGTGGGACATTTTAACTCAGCACAGCTTTTAAGAATAGATAAAACTTACAATCATTGAGCTACTTGAAGGGTAACAAACAGAAGAAAAAAATAATCAATTAATGCACTTCTTTGGCAAAATAGTTCCCAGTCAAGGACTTTTGAAGCATAATTCTCCTGCTAATCTATTCTCTGTCATTACCTTTTTGTTTATGATGGCTGTTTCTCCTCCAAAATGACTGTTGAGAACTCTTAAACACCTTGTCTCTTCATTAACATGCAAAATTCAAATGTACAGATCTGACTTGCAAATGCTGCCATTTACATTCCCTAATGTGACTAACATCACAGTCGTGTTTAAACAGCAAGTACAACTACAAAAGGAAGCTCCCATTACAAAATATTCAAAGGTAAAAGATGAAGCAAGAATGATGTGAAGGTCATTATCATGTTCTGCTTGATTTTAACCAATATATCCCTTAAGTGCAGGGCCACTTTCATCTCAAACAGAAGCCATAAAGCAGATTACATTTTAAAATGAGAACTTATGGCATCATCCACATCTAGTTCAAAATAAACAAGAATCGGCACACTGCCACTTCTGCTCCCAAGGATTTATTAAAATTAACAATGTTTCAACCCAAAGGGTCTTCGTCAGGCACATCATCCACATCTAGAAAATACAAATCTCTGGCTATACAGTGAATCAGAACTGCTGAATGTTCAGAACCCGCCACATTGGCTCATGCAAAATTGTGGATGTTATGGATGTTTACTTCATTCACGACACGAAAGACAACATTACACCACATTTAAATTAGTCTTGTCTTTACTAGGAATGCATTAATATTAAAATGCTGGTCTATACTGATCAGCCCATAATTAGTTTTATGCAATGGCCAACAACTAATAAACTTACTGAAAAAAAATAAGTTGAAAACTGAAATTAAAATTAGCCTACTTTAGCTAAATAGAAATACTATTTTAGAATGGTTTGATGAACATGATAGTGAAGTTGAACATCTCCCATGGCCTGCTCAATCACCAGATCTAAATATTATTCAGACACTTTTGGGTGTTTTGGTGGAGCCAGTCAGAAAACGTTCTCCTCCATAACATAGTGACCGGGCCACTGTTCAGAAGAATGGCTCAAAATCTCTCTGGCCATGTGAGGGATTTGTGTCAGTCATTTCCAAGACAAAGTGATGCTGTATTGGCTGCAAAAGGAGGCCCTACACCATACTAATAAATTATTGTGGTCTAAAACATTATACCCTCTCTAATACTAAAAAAAAAAAAAAAACTCTGATAACCAATTTGGTAGCGCTATATTGTGCATCCCAAGTATTTACAGCAGCAAGAACCTTTATTTATACATTTTATTTATAGTACTAGCAACTCATGGTAGTTTTCTAAAGAGCATTTTAAATGCCTCGAGTTAACACTAAAAATTATTCTTGGTGCTCCTTTTCAGCCTATGTGCATATCTGTTTACATGACAGAGAGACAGAAATAGGGACGGATGGAGCTTCCTGAGTCACCAGTAGTTTTTAACCTATTGGCCCCTCCACTTTTTCTGTTTGTACACCTACTATGTGCTCTATATTCTCTACAGAGCAATGCTCCGTTGACTAACAGGATTTCAGAGCCTATCCAAAGCTGATGTGTGTGCATTTCTCCTTCAGGTGAAATGTAAGGAATCGTAATCGAGAAAGTGTCTGGGAAAGCATTTCTACAGCAAGAAAGTGCCACACATGCAGAACACCTCTCACTTATAAACCCACTGAGACCCCAGTGGAGCTCTAAACACTCAAACAAGGGGAAAAAAAGTCAACATGAAGGAGTACTGCTAGCCTTGCATTGTGTTTCGTCCAGTCTTGACTAAAGTAAAAAAAAAAACAGCCTTAGGTGAGAGCGATAGAACGCCAAGATGCCACAGAAAATAGAGGCACTTCTCTTTACTTAAAGTCCCCCTGTGGTGAAAACCAAGTTTTTAATGTTGTTTATATGTCTATGTGGTGTTTTTAATGTGCTTTAAGACAAACCATGTACAAATTCATAATTCAACACCATTCCTGAGTATTTTCTCTTTTTAAAACTACTCTGATCTAAGGACAGTTTCAAAAACGCGTTTTGAAATCGATGGTGTTTCTGACATTACAAACTACCTTGTAACCAATCACGTCATGAGGGGGCAGGCTTTAGCATATCATTAACTATTTTTTGAAGCAGTGGAGTCTCAAGAGAAGCCAGGATATCCCGTGATATTTTTCTGTTGATCTGAGAAATCGGGTCGATTTAGCAATATAGCGGGAGAATTATGTATATGATGTTATGATGGTATGATGAAATATATGCCTTTCTCCACTAAGGTTCTATGAAGTTCAAAGCATTTTTAAGGATACTGATTGTTAAAAGGCAGTTGTCTAACGCTGAGATGGTGAGCGGGAACATGGTTTATGTAACATTAGCAGCACATTATAACTAGTTTGATAACGTAGTCATGCAAAAGACTAATCGTATTAATCACCATTATGTATCTGACATTGTAAAGAGCGATACCATTGTGCAGCGTTTACCAATAATTTGACAGAGTGAATCTCTGAGCTGGTGTGAGTGAATAGAGGCGGGGCTAATTCGCATTACTAATTTGCGTACACAAAATGAAGAAAGTCTATTTTAAGGCATTAAGATTTTTTTTTTTTTCACAGGAAGATCAAAGATTAGTTTTAAGAGATAGAATTATTGACTACAGGAAGACTTTAAAATATAAAGATAATTTTTCAAAATGCACCACATAGTGAATAAATAATTGTTTACAGGCTTTTCCTCATGCAATTCAGTTCTCTTCTCAACTTAGTTTTGCATTTTGTTTTCTTTTTTTTTTTTTTTTGCTCTCTTAATTTTTTACTATTTTCTTGCATTTCATTTTATATGTATGTGAGTCTTTATGTACAGAGTTCACAAAAATGTTGGAAACACCATAGGTTATAACAATATCAGCTACAGAATATGATACCACATTCCATTCAGTGGAAAATGATGAATCCAGAGCACAGGAAAATAATTGTACTATTTGGAAGTGATTGAGATGATCTCTGACTGACATCACTAGCTACATCTAAATTCCTGTATCAACTAGTAACTATAGCCGCTAGCAACCAAAAGCATCTGAAAAATGTGAATAAGTGAAATTATCAAATTTGTCAACTATTTTAAAGAAAGTAAAAGTCCATTAGCTCCTGCAGTAGGCCAAGTATTAGAAATACATGAAACAGTTTGGCCTTCTGCATATGCAAATCTTATGCGATTAGCATTCTCAAAGCACAAGCCACCTGAAACCGGACTGAAATTTCAGCTTAAGAAGTTCAGCGGGTCCTCTTGCAGACAGTTCCTGGAGCCGAGTCAGCTCTCTGTCCCTCACGTCAAGCCAATGATAGAAAGTCAGAAATAGTGGAATCATAACAGGAAATGGAACATCTGCTGACAGCATGACACATCTTCATCACCAACCCTCAGAAAATCTGTCCGTGGAGAAGTGAGAACTAAAAAGAGGGCAGCGATGCTCTCGACAGCCAAAAAGATCACGGAAAAGAGATGGAAAGATGAAGTCCAAGATCTGCCAAAAACCATCCAAACGCTATATTTGATAATAACCCCAGAGATGTTGTTCTAATGGCTTTCCCACATTTTATTTTAGAAGTGTTACAGCACTGCTCACAGATGGAGAGGAGCTCCCTGTGTTTTTTTTTGTGTGTGTCAGGAGACGTGGTGCCGCTCAGCAACATTTCCTGACATGACTGAATGAGTAATAGATTCCTGAGCTGCCCATTCCCTTAATCCATATTTAGCCTTACATTTGTAGACTATATGCCATAGTGCTGTTAACTATCACAGTTAATGCTCATTTAAACCCACAGGGATATCGCCAACTGCAAATAGACTGCATGCTAAATGCATGAGACTAAGGAAAAAGGCTGTTTTATACACCAGCTATATGTTTAGAGATTCGTAGAGATTCGTAGAGATTCGTTTAGAGTAAGTCAATAATCATTTTTTGTTGGTGGTGATAACGGTTAAATAGCCAATATTAAAATTCTATACTATTTTGTCAAAATTAATTGAAAAATAAAAGGCTAAAAAATCAAATAATTCATTTAAAAAGTAAATTTAGGCATCACAACTTACATATGTACATTATGAGAAATAAATATTAATTCATATTCATTACATTTTATGACACTAAACACCTGCATTGTGCATTGATGATGCAATGGGTAATATCAATCAGCCCATAATTATTTTCATGTTCAGGTAAAACTGATAAATATAAAAATTCTATAGTAAATTAATTAAAACTAAAACGCTAAAACTGAAATCAGTCATTTTGAATGATACAAGAGAATTTAGGCATTGTAACATTATAATGTAAAGTATAAAAAAATGGATATTCATAAGTATTCACAACGTGACTGAGCACTTCATTACAAAATTAAATATCTAATAAAAATCTCTAATATTGGTCGATAACCATGGTGCCTACATGTTTTGCATCCCTATATTTTTGCATGGTCTAGAAAAATCATCCCAAAAATCAATGAAAAAAAAAGCATTGAATCATTTGGAATTTTATACGCCACACGCCACAAGGAGTCAAACGTGCGGATGAAGTTTGCGGCACGAATTAGTTACCGGCTAAACCAATCAACAAACATCCTGAAGCCATGAAGCAAAACTCAATTTGAAGACTGAATAATCGTATACTGCGGTGTCACAAACCATATAGGTTTAAAGATTATTCAAATAGTGAGCAAGTGTCATATGGCCATTATAAAAATTCATCATTAATATCCTTCTAGACACTCATCTTCTACTTATTATGGGCTTTATGCCAAAGTCACATGAATAAACAGGAAAACAGGTCTCATGTTTTCTGCTGCATATAGTTGAAAGTGTTAACAGCAGTAGCCTACAAACTGACGGCGATATGCTCCTTTGAAGGCACCGAAAACTACTCGGTTACTCACGTAACCTCAGTTCCCTGAGTTAGGGAACCTTTCAGGAATCTTACGACCAGGTCGTTTCTTCCCAGTGACTGGCCAGCCGTCAGAACATGATGTGCTGCTATGGCTGCCACATACACTTTGAGCATGGACGGGGAGCAACCCGCGTCCAGCAGCTCCTGTAAGAATGAGAGAACCACAGATATCTCACATGACTCTGGGTCAGCCTGATTTTTCGAGCACCAGCTGGAAAAACCTGACCATTTTGAAGCATACAGGCGCTGAGTCGACGGGGCCCTGGCTTCAGATATAGTGCTTAAAACCTTCTCAGGAAGGTCCTTGGGTACCCGTTGAGGGGCCAAACATGGAGGGCCCATGAATCGGGTCTCGGATGCCACAATGTCCCGTTCGCCTGCGTGAGGAGGTCTTTCCTCAGTGGGACAGGCCATGGGATTGTGTCCGATGACTGAACCAGTTCCGGGAACCACGGTCTGGTTTTCCAAAGAGGGGCCACCAGAAGGACTGGGTACCCACTCTCTCTGACCCGTTTGATGACTTGTGGAATCATTGAGACGGGGGGGAAATGCATAAAGGGGACGGTTGGGCCAGCGCGTCCCTGTTCTTCGAGAAGAACAATTTGCAGTGGGTGTTGATTCTCGAGGCGAAAAGGTCGATTTCGGCCTCGCCAAACACCTTCCATATCGGACTGACCGTCTGTGGGTTCAGGGACCACTTGCCGAGGGGAGTGTTGCCCCATGAAAGCAGACCACATTCTGGACGCCCGATATGCGCTGCTCTCAGAGAGCTCAGGTTGGTTTGTGCCCATATAGAGGAGGTCTCTCGCCATCGCATGCAGGTTCCGTGACCTGATGCCCCCCTGGCGATTCATGTAGGCCACCACTGACGTATTGTCTGCGCGGACTAAGACGTGGTGACCTCTGTGGTTCGACAGAAATGCCTTCAGGGCCAACCCAACTGCTTTCATCTCCAGACAGTTGATATGTAAGCTCTGCTCCGTGCTCGACCAGAGGCCGGATGCAGGCATGCCCTCGTGCAGCGCTCCCCAACCCAAGTTGGACGCATCTGTAAGAACCACTTTCCTCCTGGAAATTGTTCCCATGGTCACCCTCTCGTGGTGCCAGTTCTGAGACCGTTCTTAAACAACCGTGATTCACCATAACGTGCAAGCTGCCTGACTGCCATGCATGAGTTGGCACACGGCGTTTCAGCCAATGCTGCATCGGGCGCATGCGCAGTAATCCCATGCAGAGTACTGGCGATGCTGCTGCCATCAGACCAAGCAGTTTCTGAAATTGAAACTGCAACTGCGATCGCTCGCACAATCTGAAAGTGCCTACAAGCGCTCACACCGAGAGCGCGCGCTCTGGTGTGAGTCGCCCTGTCATAGCTCTCGAGTCTAAAACTGTGCCCAGAAAGATCACGCTCTGGCTGGGGGTTAGTTTGCTTTTTGAAACATTGATTGTGAAACCCAGGCATTTTAGATGGCCGAGAATCAAATCCCTGTGAGCTAATAGCTTGATTCTCGACTGTGCCAGTACCAGCCAGTCGTCGAGATAATTTAACACGCGCACTCCCTGATGTCTCAGAGGAGAAAGCACTGCATCCACACACTTTGTGAATGTACGGGGTGCCAACGATAGACCGAACGGCAGAACGGTGTATTGATAAGCCCGGCCCTCGAAGGCGAATCTCAAGAATGGCCTGTGACGAGGATTTATTTGAATATGAAAGTAAGCATCCTTCAGATCCATTGTGACAAACCAATCCCCCGGGCGCACTTCCGCGAGGATATGTTTGCATTTTGAATGGCCGTCTCATGAGAGCTTTGTTCAAATGTCTCAAATCTAGAATGGGTCTGAGACCGCCGTCTTTTTTCGGAATCAGAAAATAGCGGCTGTAAAACCCATATTTTTTTAGCGCAGGGGGCGACTAATTCTATCGCCCCTTTTGCTAATAGATTCTGTACTTCGGTGCGAAGCACTTGACCCACGTTGCTTCTCACCGAAGTCTCGAGAACCGCCTGAAAAAGGGGGACCGTGAACCCATATATTGTGATTTGTGCACACATTGGGTTTCATTCATGAAATACGAGCAGAACGAATTTTTGTGTAAATCGTGTGTAAAGTGGTTCTGGCGTAAATTTTCGGATTCATTAAAATGTTTGTATTTTTGCAAATGTTAGTTGGTACGCAAGAAATCTACACCTGCTCCCAGCCAGGCGTAAATAGTGCGCTTAACACCCGATCGTTTTGCTCATTAATAAGGCTGCATTTTAATTCACCTTAATCGGGTACATATTTACACAACATTTTGAAAAAATATTATATATAGTTATTACATACGTTTTTTCTTATGAGAGCCAGTAATAGCATCTGCGATGGTGGTCCTTCTCCAGTTTTAATACGATTTTTCCAAAGTGAACTAATTTGTGTTTTGCTCTCAAGCTTAATGTCGAACCATTTTCTTCTCACTTCTGGGAATGTTCGATTAACAGATGAAACTCCATGTTTTGGAATTAGAAAATAGCGGCTGTAAAAACCTGTATGTTTTAGCACAGGGGGGACTAATTCTATCGCCCCTTTTGCAAATGAATTCTGTAAATCCATGCGAAGCATGTGACCCATGTTGCTTCTCACCCAAGTCTCGAGAACCGCCTGAAACTTTGGGGCTCTGCGAGAGAATGGGAGCGAGTAGCCTCGCTTTATAGTGTTTATAACCCAACTCGACACATCAGAGATAGCTTGTCAGGCTATAACCCGTGTGGCTAGGGCTTGACACACTGATTGGGACGGGCCGCCTAACATAGGGTGACCTAATACCCTTATATTGTGATTTTTGCACACATTGAGTGTTGGACTGACTGTAAAAGCATTTGCGTGTGGGGAAGTCAGTGTTACAACCGGGGAGGGGCCGCCTAGTGAAGGGGGACCGTGAACCCATATATTGTGATTTGTGCACACATTGAATGTTGGACTGACTGCACAAGCATTTGCGTGTGGGGAAGTCAGTGTTACAACAGGGGAGGGGCCGCCTAGTGAAGGGGGACCGTGAACCCATGTGTTGTGCTCGTGTGCTTTATTTGGGTCGCCGTGAAAACGGCGTTTGTTTGCAAAGACGCGCTCACTGCTGCGGGCCTGTTTACAATAATAAAAGGCACTTATCTCCCTCGAACAGGACCGGAGATGACTGAGCTGGAGAGAGTGAAACACACGGGGACGTGGCCGGCGTGCGTTCACAAACGTCCGTGCTGCGGCGCTTCTTCCTCGGCTGAAGTAGGGCCAGAGAAGGAAGCGCGGGTGACGCGGCTCCGCCGTCTTGAGAGAGAGCTAGCCAAGTAGAGTCCCAGGAATGAAATGCAGCTCGCGTGTTCGTAGGCCTCGCTTAACACGAGGCATATGGAACAACACTGATACAGATATAAACACATAATAAACAGATATTGAAAAGGATATCGCCGGATAGCCACAGGAGAGACGGCGTCAGGAGAAACACGGTTGAGATTTGTAGTCTGCTGAACTGTAGCTCGTTCAGGCTGAAGGCTTGTTCGACCGCGAAGGCTCAATAAATGATCAGAGACGTGATGTTTGTCGCCGAAGGAGTAAAATCTGCTATAATGGCGAATTCGGGGACTATTATAGACTGAGGTCACGCCCCCTTGGTGGGCTCTGACGTGTATGACGCAGAGTGATCTCATTGGTCACACGTTAGAGGCGCCCGCGCCATTGGATGTGCAGTTGCCGCTGCACAGCCTATGAGCGAGCCAGACGCTCATGTTCTAGCTGTGCAGCTCCAAATGCGCTTTACATAAAGGCTTCAGTAAATCGAGGAAAAGGAGTTTCCCCCACTGCGTATAGCTATGCAATACGAAGTGACCGTTCGAAAGGGAACGGCTATTTAACGAAGCACACAACAGACCTGAACCAAAAAGTATGAAACCTGTTTTACAGAAGTTTGTGGCACATAACCCCTTACTTCTAAATGTCTATAATTATTTATATATTTTTTACATAATTATCTAGATTGTGGGGTAGGGAACTGATTATCTTTGCATTCAACACCTATGTGACGTTGTTTTACTTTATTCATCCATAGATTAACTAAAGTTAAAAAAAAAACATTTCATATATCCCACTCATTCAACAACTTAAGTCACATGAGTGGGATGTAAAGGAGGGAAATTTATGCACAGAGGGAACTTAATTTCATCCGTGTTCTCTAATGACTAATCAAGAACCGAGAAATATGGAGAGTAGGCCATTTCAGACATGCTTAATTATTGCTCAAGGTTAGTTATACAGTTAATGGGACATTTGGGATATAAAGATGGTGTAATATGCAGTGCATTCTAAATCTAATATTATAACTTGTGTAGGAACAAACAGATGCATTGCTTGTTTTAAACTCATCAAAAAATATTAATAAACCATTCTGTTTCTCCTAATTGCTTGGTTTTATTACATTGATAAATTGCATTGAATTTGATACTCGGGTGGCAGTGATTAGAGAGAACGCCGCTGTTCCCCAAGGAAATATTGCTTACCTGGCTTATTTACCATTCGGGAACGACAGACATCAGTCAACCAATCATGAGTGCCTCAGTACTTACCTTATTAAATATTCATGGGCTTTGCATAGGAGAGCAGAAACTCTACCGTAGTGTTTTGAGGGGATCCGTTTGAAGAACAGCGACTGCAAACCCAATAAACTGGGGTGGTGATGCGACACTATTTTGTATGTTTCCGACCA
Organism: Siphateles boraxobius; assembly: GCF_051911475.1. Taxonomy (NCBI): domain Eukaryota; kingdom Metazoa; phylum Chordata; class Actinopteri; order Cypriniformes; family Leuciscidae; genus Siphateles; species Siphateles boraxobius. The sequence continues at coordinate 8,774,811 of NW_027508788.1, forward strand.
CTTAAGACATCCAGAGAGGATTTGCATTGCATAGTTCCAACAACTTGAGCGCACGTCGTTGATTTTATTCATTTAACGTTACTGATCTTATTAATATGTAAATAAGAGCTTTAACTCAATAGGTATGATATCTTGAAACAAAACAAAAAAATACTAGGCCTAACCCACATTAAAGTAGGTAGGCCCATGAACAGTGTGAACAGGCATTTTTATTGTAGGATAACCTAAATACTTCATTATAAATCATGCAGCCTGTCTCATTGAACCGGAAAAACATTGTTAAGTAGACCTACATGCGTCAAACAAAACAAGTCTCGTACAGGAGGTAAATTAGGCGTACAGTCATACAACATTCATTTTAATTCAACTTATTTTACACACAAGAAAATGAGTCCAACAAAAAACTAATATTATATTATGTAAATTAATAATGCATTTTCTGTACGGAACAAGTTAACTCATTTGAGCAGTTCATGGATCACCTCTACTTTGAACTAAACCTGCAAACCTTTGCAATGTTGACTGCAAGTCTTCTTTGCCCATCTTTTGTAGCCAGCAGGAGGGAGACACACGGTAGTTCTGTCAGTGCACTCTGACCAGTCTTTGACAGGAGCTTGCCCTGTCTCTCTGGAAGCACAGAGTTCTTCCGAATCGTCCTACCCTGAACATCAGTTCTGCTGAGGTCTTTTGTGATGCCTCAGGCATTTTGCTGCCAGCCTCATCATGAGAGTCTGCAGACACTCACACATTATCCTGTTTGTTTGGGACTTCCTGGATGCTACTGTACGACTTTGTTCTTTTAAAAATATTGAGTTCAGTTGTTGTTATAGAAACTTTCTGACCACTCTCACACTTTTTGAGAACTGACACTGCAATTCATTTTTGAATGCTCTTAAATCTTCTCAAAGGCCTGTAAATCCCAAACTTTATTGTTGTCTGCACCATTGCAATGCATTTTAGAAGAATTTGTAAATGGTCTTAAAATGCTGGATGTAGATGTCACTCTATTATATTGCATTGTGGGTATCAGTTATAGTTATTTTTACTTGCTTGTTCTCTTTTCTGGTTCTTGTTCTTGTTCCACTTTCAATTTTCCTCTTGCAGATTCTTTTAAATAACACTTATTAACATCAGTGATGATGACACCCCTGGTGTGATTGGTCAGGGAAAATGACACCCAGCAAACACTAAACTGGCATTACAACTAAACCTCCCTTCTCCTGTTTCAGTGTGCTGTTGTAGCTATTGTTGTGTTTTCCTTTGTTGAGATTGTTGTAAACAGAAGTAAAAGGTGGCCATAAGGAGTACAATTTGGGGGCTGGGTGCAATTTTCTTTTTTAGCAACATTGTTTTCACCTGTTGTTTGCCAGAAAGGCATAGCTGCAACCATAGTTTCCATTTATTTGTGTTTTTCTCTTAATCAGGTCAAAAAAAAATCTCTCTCAAACAGAAGTGACTTTCCCCATACCAAAATTGTTTTGCAATTTTCATTTAATTAAATGGTTTGTTTGGATTTGCAAAACCTCACTGTGAACTTGAAGTGCTGGAATGGGAGAAGGAGATCACACTGAAACCGTTTAACTTCTCCCCGACGCTAGACTGGAAAGAGAAAGGATGGATTTGTTATTGGTTGGTGAAAACTTCCCAAGGACAGGAATGACTGTTCAGACAGTAAGCTGACAGGAAATGAAGACCAGGAGGACATAACTCTCTTAAAGTCACACACATGCACATACTCATATATACAGTATACATTTATGGGATTACATATAAACATCAGGTGATCAGGACAAACTTCGCTTATTTATTAAATATAACAAATCCTTAAACCCTTAATTAAACCATGTCAAGCTCACACCGTTTTTATAAACAACCACTCCTTTCTAAGGTTAAACCACATATATATTTGACTTATTCACTCTATTTCACTCAGCTAATTCACTCTTTTCTCAGTGGAAAAGATTTTTTTTTAGATGCACTTTATCTCTGCATCTCAAAAACATTATAGGCTAGCACTTTATGGGTAAAATGCTAATGTGTTTGGAACAGGGTTTAAAAGTCAATTTATTGACTTCCTAAAATTACTTTTCACAGGTCATATGGGTCAACAAAATGCCAAGCTGTGAGTGTTGGCAAAATTATGAAATTTGGTGGGTCAGTGCAGAAGGAAAAAGACTCATGATGACTGTCTCATGAAGAGTGGTAACCATAGCAACAAGCATCCAAAGATGAGTCCCAGCTGAAAATCTAAGTTCTCTTAATGTGTATCATCAGAGAAAATCACTCTGTCCCACACAAATCTGACCAACGCTGACTACAAGCATGACTGAGTGAAGTAAATAAATAGTGCATATTAATCACAATTGATGATTAAAGCATTTCACGGCCCAGAAAAAAAAAAAAGTTTAGCATTCATTCTCACAAATTTAGCCAGATTTGATATTGAGGATGATGGTACAAATTGAAAAATATATTGCTTGTATTTTAAAATGTATGCATTTGATCAATACTGTCATTGTGACAAACTATTACAACTCACTTATTTGAGTTTCATATTAAAAACGGTCAAAGGCCACAACAACAGATCAATCACAGACTTAAAGAACAGGTCTACTTCTATTTAAGGAGTTTTATCCTTTTGACCTCATTGATTTATCACAAAAGCCTCTTGAGAATTTGATGAACTGGCTACATGTACAGTAGATCGGAGTTTTACCTTACAATGTGGCTAACCACAAAGGAACCATGCATTTTTACCCATTAACCTGGCAGCTTAAGGCTTAAAATTGTGAACTTTAATAATATCAAGAATAACAGTTGAGCGGACAATATGATGGACTTGGAGCCTAGAATTTTTTGTTATATCTGCTCTACTGAAATACGTTTCAGGTAAGCTGTTGTCACGTACTGCTCTGAGACCAGGTTGAAGATTCAAATGCAGTTTTATTGAAAGGGTAATCCACAATCAAAGTTGAAAACAGGCAAGATGTCAAAGCACAGTAAATCAGTCAAATCAAACAAACAAATCCAGAGAGTGAGATAGGCGTCCAGGGCGGAGCGGGCGCGATGGTTCAGGGGTCTAGGGCGGATCCGACGCTTCAGGGGGCCAGGGAAGTGCCGCCTGGTCAGGCACAGAGGCGGCCACGACGGGACGAGACTCTGGAAGGGCGGCGGCCTCGACGGGACGAGACTCTGGAAGGGCGGCGGCCACGACGGGACGAGACTCTGGAAGGGCGGCGGCCACGACGGGACGAGACTCTGGAAGGGCGGCGGCCACGACGGGACGAGACTCTGGAAGGGCGGCGGCCACGACGGGACGAGACTCTGGAAGGGCGGCGGCCACGACGGGACGAGACTCTGGAAGGGCGGCGGCCACGACGGGACGAGACTCTGGAAGGGCGGCGGCCACGACGGGACGAGACTCTGGAAGGGCGGCGGCCACGACGGGACGAGACTCTGGAAGGGCGGCGGCCACGACGGGACGAGACTCTGGAAGGGCGGCGGCCACGACGGGACGAGACTCTGGAAGGGCGGCGGCCACGACGGGACGAGACTCTGGAAGGGCGGCGGCCACGACGGGACGAGACTCTGGAAGGGCGGCGGCCACGACGGGACGAGACTCTGGAAGGGCGGCGGCCACGACGGGACGAGACTCTGGAAGGGCGGCGGCCACGACGGGACGAGACTCTGGAAGGGCGGCGGCCACGACGGGACGAGACTCTGGAAGGATGCCGGCCATCTTGGCCAAGGATTCACGGGCTGGAGCCGATGTGGGTACTGCCCACACACTCAAAAATCGCCTATGATGAGTGCTGTCTTTTCCAGAACTGACTCAGGCTCGGCAGGCATAACGTGAAGAAGCTCAGGCTCGCCAGGAATGAGGTGAAGAAGCTTGGGGCTAGGCATGACGTGAAGCTCAGGACGGGAAGGCACTGGAAACACAGGACTAGCGACCATTTTGGCTTTTTGCATTTTGGAGATGCTGGTGACCGTGGTGGGCCAAGCTCAGTGGCCATTGGAGCTTGATGCACGGTAGGGTTGTCAAAAGTACCGCCTTTGGTACCAAGTCAATACTGAAATTCAAACAATGTGACGCATTGAGCGCTGTTGAGCGGAATCGTAAACACTCTGCAATGGCCATTGTACTCACGCGCTCATCAAATGTCTGTGATTGGCTACAATGATCAGCGCTTCAAAAACATGGTGTAAATATACATAAATTACGCTCTTCAGCGAGCGCTTACACAGATACACACCTGAGCGTTTGAAAGCAGGTGTCTATCAGCGGATCGGTGCATGGTGGATTAATTTGTCCTTAGACGGTTATGCACGTAACAGAAAAAGTCGATGAGAGCACAATCTGGCAGTTCAGAAACATTTGCAATGTCCAGGAATATATGAATGTGCTCTTCAAGGGTGTGGTTGTTTGGAGGAAGAGAAATGCTGACTATGCCCCAAGAACACCAACCCTACAGTCCCTACTTTTGGGATAAAGTCCCTACTTTTTCCCTCTGCTAAGGATAAAGGAAGACTTCACCATATTGAGGGGCCAATGGACGGGCCCATGTACCATCTAATCTTGGTAGAGAACCTCCTTCCTTCAGCCAGAACACTGAAGATAGGTCGTGGATGGGTCTTCCAGCATGACAGTGACCCAAAACATACCTCCAAAGCAACAAGGAAGTGCCTCAAGAAAAAGCACATTAAGGTCATTGAGTGGCCTAGCCAATCTCCAAAACTTAATCCTATAGAATATCTGTGGGGGGAGACGAATCTTTGAGTTGCCAAGCAACAGCCAAGAAACCTTAAGGATTTAGAGTATCTGTAAAGAGGAGTGGACCAAAATCCCTCCTGAGATGTGTGCAAACCTGGTGACCAACTACAAGAAACGTCTTACCTCTGTGCTTGCCAACAAAGGTTTCTCCACAAGTACTAAGGCATGTTTTGCTTGGGAATCAAATACTTATTTCACTCACTGAAATGCAAATCAATTTATAACCTTTATATAATGTGTTTTTTCTGGATTTTTTGGTTGATATTCAGTCTCTATCCGTTAAAATAAACCTACCATTATAGACCCTTCATTTCTTTGTAAGTGGGTGAACTTACAAAATCAGCAGGGGATCAAATTATTATTTCCACACTGATGAAAGAAATTTGAGTTCACCCAAAAATGAAAATTCTTTCATCATTTACGCCCTCATGTAATTCCTAACTGTCTTGTAACTTTCTATCTTTTGTAGAAAACAGACTGTAAAAATTAATTATTTTCATGATTTATTGCAACTTTCTTTCGTCAAATCAACTTAGATAATTATTGTGGTTCAGATGACATCATATTCTGAGTTTCTATTTAACCAATCATTCATTGTGTTAACTAAAAATTGTATTTCAATTGACTAAAAATTAAGGCAACTTCATTTAAGTTAAACCAACTGTCATGGGGATGCAGATAGACGAACCCAAAAGCAGACAGAATGCTCTACAATTTATTGAAGACAAAACAAGACTAGAGGCAACAAGCAAGACTAAGACTAGATGATAAATAAAGACTTGACTAGGCAGGAACTAATAATAAAAACTCACAATACATTAAACTGGATACTAGACGAAGTACTCACAGAAGTGTACTATAAAGATAGACACACGATGATCAATGATAGACAGAGTTTGACAATGAACCGACAGAGGACAGAGAAACACAAGGGAGTTATAAAGGGAGGCTAAAAATGAAGGAAACTAATATGAAACTAAAAACAGGTGAAACTAATATGGTAATAATTCAGAATCAGCCGCGGCCCTCTCTGCGGCGCTCACGACAGCAGGCTCGGGAACCGCGTCTTCAGCAACTGGTTCAGTAACAGTACCCTGAGTCGAAATGGGCTCAGGGACAACACTTGCAGTGGGAGCGTGCTCTGGGACAGGCAGAGATGAAGGACGAGAGGCTCACCTCTTTCTCCTAGGTCGTGGGGAAGAAGTCATAGCTGGACTAGTGTCCGGTTGGAGAAGCTCCGCGGGAACTGTAACTGGTGCTGGAAGGACAGTCTCAGGCAGTGTTGACTCCGTCGAGGATGATTCCGATGGAGAATCCCATGAAATCAGTCTCCCTCGTTTGCCACAGAGATCTGCGGGTGAGGAAGAAACCTCAGGAGAAGGAACGGAGGAAGCCTGATCCCCTTGAGTGACAACAAAACAAGACTAGAGGCAACAAGCAAGACTAAGACTAGATGATAAATAAAGACTTGACTAGAACTTGACTAAGCAGGAACTAATAATAAAAACTCACAATACATTAAACTGGATACTACACAAAGTACTCACAGAAGTGTACTATAAAGATAGACACACTATGATCAATGATAGACAGAGTTTGACAATGAACCAACAGAGGACAGAGAAACACAAGGGGGTTATATAGGGAGGCTAAAAATGAACAACAGGTGAAACTATTATGGTAATAATTAGAAAACGAGGATAACAAGGGGGCTGGGTTAGAAATGAGACAACGCAAGCACATGTGCTGAACATGAAAACATGGGTCTGTCATGATTCTGCCTCAAGACAATAGAATATCAGGAACAAGATGGCAAAATCATGACACCCACAATATTTTATACAGTGAACACACACACACAAAGCTATTTTGGAAACTATCTTCCTTTTTTTTCTCTATACAATAAAAGTCAATAACAATATTTGAAGAAAGTCTTCCATTGCATGACCAAAAACAGTTGAAACATTCTTCAAAATATCTTTCTTTTGTGTTCTCTTTTATGTTTCACAGAAAAAAGTAAGTCGTACAGGTTTGGAATTAGATGAGGGTGAGTAAACAATGACAGAATTTTCATTTTTGGTTTAACTATCTCTTTAATGTATAGCCAGTCAATCATTATCACAAATTAATAGACCAATTTTAATGTTTTCTTTTGTCTAATTTTCTAATGCTTCTGAAACTTGCTACTTAAATAGCGAGCGAAAACTCATTTGGCCGCCCACTCACTCCATTAACACACAAGCACAAAGAAATGTCCTGCTGATACAAAAATCCCTGCTTTTCCTTTTCTTTGTTATTGCTTGGATCATGTTTTTAGTCTTTTGCTTCCTGTAGCCTCTTCCCATAATCCTTTGTAGTGTGTCTGTCCAGACTGCTGCTATAATGAAGAGAATAACAGCGGGAAATGCAAGGAAAGAGCATTATAGTCCAGTCCGAGATTAAATAAACATCAGTGCTTAGGTCTGAAATGCAGCAGCTCTGCCACTGCCAGATAAGACATCACTGTCAAAGATGTTCTGTCACACAAATGGAAATGAAGACATTCAGAAAGCTTACTGGATTGTGCCAACAGGAAAAAACAGTGCTGCATCTAAACGAGTGAATAATAAGTATCTGAGCGGAGAGTTTGGATAGCGCTTCAGTGGTCATTGATTTAAACAGCCATCACCAACAGCACCATCTGCAACCCAATAATTGAGCGGAGTTGAGAAGTCGTTCACATTCAGGCCTATTTGAAGATGTTATAATGGATAGACGCAGATGCAGTTTATTCCTACAGTGGTCAAGCTGTGGAACTGAGTACACAGACTTGGCAGCAGGTAGTAATAGTGTGTTCAAAAGAGATTTAGCAGTCCCTAACATGACTAGCGGAGCTGCACACTGCAGTTGTTCCCCCACATAAAAAAAAGGCTCTTTGTGTCAGGAAGCAGATAACACGCTCCTGATACCACCACACTGTTCTTCTGGGAGTTGGAGTTGATACAAGGCAGAGAATAGAACGGAATAACAAGGTTGTGCAGAACTGAGGAGTGAAGATTCAGCTTCTTTTCAGTTCATGAGTGTAACTTTGAATTGAATTGATTCATATCCCACAAGAAGTTGAACTGGAATGACAAGAGTAGAAATTAAACAGCCTGGTATACAAAAGTTAATTTTCAAATATGATTAAATATTTGAACTAAAAACCAATTTGTATGTTGCATTTCAAACATCTTTCTATTTAACTACCTATCTATCAATCTATCAATCTATCTATATCTATATCTATATCTATATCTATATTTATATATATATATATATATCTGTCTGTCTGTCTGTCTGTCTAAAAGTTCACTTCTCTTATAATAAGAAGACTGTGCTTCAGCTCTGAAGAACAAAGCTGAAGTGTGTGTTGCACGCCGGCTGCCTTATGTCTGGGGGGCGTGGCCAGACATGCAAATTCCACACGCCAATTCCATTGGCCTTTTCTGAATAATTCAGAGGTATTTGGGGCTCCCAAGAGTGACCTCTCATGTCCGTATTTCAACACAACATTGAAAGTGACCGACAGAAAGGAAACCAATGTTACTCACTTATGAAGCAGAAACAATGCAAACCAGGGCTCCAGACTAACTTTTCCACTGGTTGCACTGGTGCCACCAACTTTCTCAGTTGGTCGCACCAGCATATGATTTGGTCGCACCTTTTTTTTCTTTTTTTTTTCTACATGCCATGGGATTAATCAATGCATGCTGATGAATAGTGGTTTTAATGGACCAAGGCTAGCAAAGGCTTTCTGGGTTGCAGCAGAAATACCTGTAATATATTAATTATCATTGCCAAATTTCAGGATTTTCATGGATTTTGGACAGTAATTTTAATCTGTAATTTTAAGCATTTTACATTTGAATTATATACAATCCATCTATTTACATTTGAATCATATTCTATCTATCTATCTATCTATCTATCTATCTATCTATCTGTCTATCATCTTTCTATCTTTTAAAAATCATTAAACATTCAAATGTATGCATTACATTTTAAAAGATTAGAGTATTATAATAAACTGATACAGATTTTTCGTTATCAAAGTTTATAGTTGTAACAAAAAGCAGAAATCTCACACTCCTTACCTTCTGCGTTTTATAATAATTTCCTTTTCCTCTGTCGAGCGATCATGAGAGTAATTGCTCGACAGAGGAAAATATAACCGCTGAAAAGACGTAGGAGGAAGGGGCTCTGTGTTTCGTGAGAACATTTTTGTATGCCTTAAATCGTGAATTCGTAATTGGCGCGTTTCACCATCAGTCTGCAATGCGCGTGACGTCTACGTTCGTCAATAAATAAACTGCACGTGTCTTGCGGAAGAACATTGTAGACGGAACTTCTCTCCGTTAATGTCTATGGCGAGTCACGCAGGCACTGGGCTACTCCGCAGCCGAGACGACCCAGGGATAAAATAGTCCGAATATAAACACTTATTATAGGCGTACCGTAGTGATTCAGATTTAGTCAAAAACACGTTTTGGAAAATGGATTCATGATGTAGCCTACTCGTTCATTTTGAACATAAGTTACGGACTGCAGCAGCTGATACAACGGCGTTCTGTTGCTCAAGCGTTTTCTCTTTTGTAATATCTCTCAGCCGTCTCTCTTTCTACAGTCTTTCTTCAAATCTCCATCTTGCTCACTCTCTCTCCTCCCCCATCATGAGTGAATACTTCCCCTACTGCTGAGTGTGTTGTGCTGCTCAGCCCAATCCACTTTCAACAGCGTCTCTCAGAAATCGCTTATTGCACCTTTAGCTTGCGTGGAATATCTGTCCAGTTTCAAAAACATGAATATGTAAAGTGAACTGAGCTATGGGACATTGACAGCAGTCTTGCGCGTGGTATATTGCTTAATACAAATATTAGAAATTGTCTTTACATTCGTCTACATAAAAAAAAAAATATATAGCTACTTATTAGCGGAGAGCTGACATGACTTTTTAATGATGTTATTCAGTGAAATTAAGGATTTGGAGCTTATAGGGAAAGGTTTCTTTTGTACTTTTTTTAAAAAACAGTTTGTCATGATGAATTTTTCATTAAAGCAGTATGAATTTATTTTACATTATAACATTCTAATTTGAATTGCAAATCTGTATCTTGCTTGTCAATTCAAATTCAGGAATTGAATTGGAATTTAAAAGGCATTTTCAATTCAGCTCTGAATGTCGCCAAAGTCTGAATGGGATGAGATTTCGGTTTGCAGTCCTCCGGTCATAGTCAACAAGACACACAAGTCACATTCGAAAGACATTTGCTTCACAAGTCTCAATCCCACTTGAGGTCGTCTATAACACAGTATTGATCTGGATATAAATAAACCCTCTTTGGCAGGCATTTACGTAAGCTGACATTTGTGAGGATCAGTGACAGTAGATCATAGGTCATTCACAGAGGACATCAAAGCTAATGTAGTCATAGTCACATTCAGTTTCCGTGTTTGTCACCTATTCATAATTGAGGGCAGCAAAGACACATCTTTTCATTTAAAGCATCTATTAAAAACTTCATAGATATTTTGCAAATGGCTCCTTAAGAACTCATTTAGGGCTTAATTGAGGGCACAAACGATTTCCTTTCCCCTCGCCGAAATTCAAAGCGCGGTTCTAATTCAGAGATGTTTTTCGAAGCTCAGACGGGGAGGAAAACTGACGGCTGCTTTATCTGTGCCGTTTCAGTGTGACTGTAGCAGGCATTAATCATGTCTGTCAAATCATGAAGGCAGTGCTTAGAACGGTGAGGAATGAGAATGCTTCATATGTTAGGTGACATTCATTAAGTATAAATCCAAACTATGCAGAATCTATGAGGGCAATTTAAACAGAATGATAGCTTTGAGCCACTGGAAATCCAAATTCACAGTACAGTGTGTTCTGCTATACATTCCTTTGTGCCTGAACTACAATATCAGAGGTCACCAATCCAGATCCAAACTTAGGATTGGTTCCATTCGGACTGCAAATCAATTCTCTTAATTTAAAGGGTAACTCAACCCCTGGTCAGAGTTTGACTCCACCCACTGGCAATATTTGAAAAATAATGGTAAAGTGGGCAGAGCCCAGTGGAGAGGGGACTAACCGAGGGCGGGGCTAAGCGGTGGTGGTCGGGTGGGGGGGCGTGCACCTGAGACCCGTGTTTCAATAGCGCACGCTCTCTGCAGGCATGTTCACATTAGCAGTTAATGAGTTGCCATGAGAACGACTGACATCTCTATCTTTTCATACAGTTTACATAAACAGAGAATATTTGTTTTCATTTTGAATTAGATAAATTAATAGCAGACACTTAAATTATTATAAAGATATATTGCTTTTGCCTATGTGACAAGTATTCGATGAGTTTTGTTTAAGTTTAGAGAAAAAGTTTAAGTTAGAGTGCTCCAGAAAAAAAGTTCACGGAGACGGGGAGGCAGAAAGCATACCCCGTTTGTTTTCTTTATTTTACAAAAGTACAATGTTTTGTTTCGATGGTAAGTGGTCACATAATTAGGCATTTTTCAGTTTATTTTTTCATATTTCTTAAGTCTGTATGACCATAAATGACTGAGTATTTAAAGTTTATTTTGCTGCTATTTGAAAAAATCCAGCAAAATACGGCAACGCATTTGTTGCCTAATAGGAAGGAACATAAATTGTGATCAAAAATATATGCTCACTCACATCAAGGACCGGCTGCGGTGGTGGGGTCCATGAGGAGGTGCAGTGTTTGGCACTGCGTCGCTTTTCAGCGTGAGCTGTTTGGAGAAGCCCATTTCCACCTCCATTGCGTTAGAGAAGCAATCCCGTGTAAAATGGAGGTTGCACACTCCAGCTCTATGGGGGAAACTCACGGTCTTCCAGGCCAAGTGCATGCGACCACTGGCCCCTAATTTCCAAGTCTGCTGGAAAACTATGCAGTCCAGCAGTGCTGTTGCAACCAGCAACACTACACCTACGTCCCATCCAAACCACTGTGCTAAATACATAAAGCTAATGCTAAAAATCTACACTAACTTGAAGATATCCTAACTGATGCAATACTATGCTACTAACTAACTATGCTTCTAACAATACTACACAAAATAATCTAAATAACTATATAAATGCTATGGTAACTAGATGCTAATATTCTGATCGTTTTCAATACACGCAATTCCAACTCCTGACTCGCTAAATTGGTTTTGACGGAACAAGATGTTTTTATACCAAGGGCTGAGCCTATGCGAAGGGCGTGGTGAGCTGGTGTCTGCTTACATCACATGGGGAAACAACTTCCAATAGGAAAATTCAACTGCAGTAGCCACCGTTCAACCTGAAGAGGGCAGCACTCTGAAGAGGGCACACGTTTTTACACCATATTTTGTAGAATTAAAACACTTTATACCCAAATTTAAACTCGAATCAATGAACAGCACTAATAAAGCCCGAGTCTTACAGATCATTAACTAAAAAAAAGTTGTTTTAGGGTTTAATTAGCCTTTAATAGAATTTCAATCATGACAACTCTTGGAATAGTTTTAGCATGATAATGGTCTTGGCGGACTAGATCTGCTTCTGCTGTTGATTATTGCTGCTGTTGCTAAAGAGCAAGTATGGACTTGCTACTGCTAATAGATACAGAGATACAAACTGCTGTGAGCATGCAAGATATGCTGCTGCTTGGAGATGGGGAAGGTGGAGATGGGGAGGTGGAGGGTTTCAGATGAACTCTGATATGCTCTGTAGGACTAGCTTACAGCAAATCACTATGAAACAGACTATTTCAATGTTGGGCAAATGATCTCATTGGCTGCAGGATCAACAGGGGCCAATTAACTTTGTTTTTCAGTAGTGCAACAGTACGTCTACTGCTTTAAAAAAAAGTACAGATTTTCCAGTAACAGGATACTTTTGGCAAGATTTTTTATTAGTGTTAATTTATATACAAATATTAATATTTAATTTAAATGTATTGTTATTGTTTATTAGTATTGTTATTATTTATTATTATTAGCTTTTGTCAATTGATTTGTTCAGATGATTCAAATGAATGTCAAAAATAGACTTACAGATTCATTGCATGTCCCAAAACAAAAATCCGTTTAATGTTTAATGCTGTCATAAATTAGATTCTCGTTGTTTTCTAATAGTATTCATATTAAATACTACTTGGATCAGCATTGTTATTGTTAACTAAAACTATTAAAAATCCTCCTTTTTTGGTAATTGAAATAAAGCTGAATAAATATTAAATGAAAAACTTTAAACTTAAAACATTTTAATTACATTTATAAATGTTGCCATGGGAACTAATTGAAATAAATATGTTTATGCTGAAGTACTAAAATTAAACATTTACATTTAGCTGACGCTTTTATCCAAAGCGACTTACAATTGCTATATTTCAGAGGTCGCACGCCACTGGAGCAACTAGGGGTTAAGTGTCTTGCTCAGGGACACATTGGTGTCTCACAGTGGATTCGAACCCGGGTCTCTCACACCAAAGGCATGTGTCTTATCCACTGCGCCATCACCACCCTAAACTGAAAACTGAAGATATAAAATAAAAGCATATAATATAAATAATACTAAAATAGCACTGTTCTAATTACAAAAGGGTATATAATCTAAAAAGATATTGCTCCCTTATTGGCCTTCAGTAGCTAACTACTTAAAAAGAGCACTTTAACTACATCAAATTTTGAATTGCTTGAAATCTTCAACGTTTCAGCAGAACAGCAGAAACATGTAAGCGATTGATTCTGCTGCACTTGTTTATACCCCTGGCATATACAGTGGCTTAACATACAAATTAACTGGACTTTTTTTTATCACTTTCTCATCTGTTCTGTGACTTTTAACTCCATTTCTGAGCCGAGGCATTTGTCACAGGCCACGGCAATTCGAGCGTTGTCTCCCCAGAGGCTCAATCTGTCCTTAACTCATTGGCTCATTAGGTAAAACAACCCCTGCCCTCTGGCTCAGAGAAACATGACATGAGACAAGCTCACACTCCACCGTCATCTTTTCAAGCCCTCCTGTAATTAAATCTGTCCATGCTAATCACAGCTGACCGTCACCATGACAACACACAAGGGGCTAATGATGGTCAACATGAGTTTAACTGCAGGGCACACTTGCAAAGTTTTGGATTCAGGCTGTAAGTAGGCCTACCGACATAAATTGCATTACAGCTGTGGTCTCAGGACATGGGAGGGCAGCGGTGGCGGATTTAACGCACTCACTGTCTATGAAGCCATGCATTAAAACTCAGATCAATGGTCTCGGCTTTTGTTATGCAGCTAAAACAACCAAACTGTGGGTGGAAGGGGCTCTTTCTTTCAATTATTTCACTGGGTGACAGAAGTGCAGGTGGTAATTTGAAGCGCTCATTCCCAGGTGCAGCATGCAATCAGATGTAGAGATATGTCACCCATTTCTATATGGAAAGTGCGGTGACTGGTGCAGCTCTCCACGCCCACTTCAGAGAACATGACCTTCAACGAGAAGAACTGCATTAAAAGAGCCTGGTTAATTTATTTTTCTTCCTTACTTTATCCATTATAACATCTCACAGATTAATGTTTGCATAGGGTTTTCTAAAATAGTTTTATTTGGAAAGTTTGGGAGGATTGTGTAAATGTATTCAAAGTAGTTTAACTGCTTTCATATTTCCTCTAGCTTCCCGATCTTTAATTTCAGCAATAGGATTGAGCAAAATTGAGAATTTGAGGAAGCAGCTCCCATTCAATCATGTTGGAATTTCCAGTTCCACAGGACATTGAATTGGAACTTGAATTGGAATGATAGGAAGCAGAATGTACAGAATTGCAATAAAAGAAATTCCACACAACAGGAATTTGTCAGAATTTAGTCCAAAAAGGGTAAAACATATAATTAAAGCATTACTTTTGACTAATCACGCAAAATGATTTGTCTAATTTTGTTTCCCTCAATTGATTAAACTAGACATCAAAACAGTTTATTTTTGTTGTAATCTAGAACAATACCATTTTAATCTAAATAATGTATGAATATGTATTAATAAAGCATTGTATTAATAAATAATAATCATTATAATTTATTACCCTTATCTGTAATACTTTACAATACATTAATTAACATGCACTAACAATGAAAAATACTTCTAAAGCATTTATTAATATTAGTGTTAATCTCAGCATTTACAACTAAAATAAAAAGTTGTATCTGTTAAATATTTAATGGTTCTGTGCTAATATGAACTAACAATAAGCAGTTTTAATTTAATGAGTAACATTAACGAAGATTAATAAATACTGTAACGAATGCATTGCTCATTGTTAGTAACTGCATTATATGAGTATAAAAAAACAATTAAACTAATTGTGAGTAAAAATAATCACTCGTCTCATGTCTTTAAAAGCCAATGAATAATTCTCATCTCCCAACACTGAGAATGGAGTGATCTGTATTACTATTGGACAATACGTTAGGATGAGAATAAGCTATCAGAGGGGGGTTCAGATGAGTCTGAGAACTGCTGCTAAGTAAAGTTTGTGAAGGAACAAAAGGAATGAGGAAACAGACAGCAGGTTCATTCAGGGATTGCAAAGATCAATCAAAGACAACAGAGGCCTGCAGATTTGAACATGGCTGATTTCCCTCCAAAAAATGAAATCTTTGTCTAGCTGTGAGACTATGAATACAAATAGAGGCACAGTGCATTTCATTGGTCTTTGAGAAATTTCTCTGGAAAGTTCTTCACAGAAAATGAAATATATTCCAACAGCATATTCCATTTAAATATTCTACTGAAGTTAGAACACAAAATATCCAAATATTCGAGATTGATGTGGACCAAATATGATAGTTAAAAAAAATAAAACATACTTAATATATTTAATATATTTTGGTGTTATTCTGCTGGAGGACATGTGAAAAACAGTGATGTGCAAGTCGGACACACGTTATGATACATGGTGCTTAAAATGTATGCACAGGGATGTGACTCGCATATATATTTCAGGAGGAGCATACAGGCCTGTCTCTGTTTATCTCTCTCTCTTTCCCTGCATTTTGCAGCACTTGTCATTTTACATGGAGAAAGAGAAATCTGAAAGTTAATCCATACTAGGTGTGGATTAATATGGGTGTCATTAATATGTTGGCAAGAGTTCAATTTACAATTCTAATGTGTTGATTTGCACATAGTCCTGCTCTGCTGAGATATTATAGCCGCAGAAGTCACTGGAAACCAAAAGCAATGTATAGAATGGGTAAGTTGGCACTTCTTTGATCAGAACAACAAAGGAAATAGCGCATTCTGCTCAGTCATGAGGATGATACGGGCTGTTTATAGCGAGGCAGTAAACACGAGACTAACTTAATCTCATGACATCCCTCTCTGACTTTCCCAGCTGCAGACATTTACATTTTTTATGTTTATAAGCCACTTATTGTGTTTCTACGTTAACTTCTGTCCAGAAAGCCATTCATGCTCTATTTACTGTGCAGTATGAACAGCGGTAGCTCTGTGATCCTCTGCTCTACCTCAGGGCCACATGCTGCCCTCACAGAGACTCTGTTCACCCGCCGCCTGCCTGGAATGTGATAGTAGCCTAGGCTGCTTTCTCAGAGGACTTGAGCCCTGCAACATCTGTAACAGCTTTAGCACCGGAGAACTCAGGTGTCAGAACATTTAAAACCACTGCTCTGGGGTGCATAAGGAAAAATAGCACTGATGAAATCTGCAGCAAAATATTCCTGTCCCAAATGAAATCACAGACAGTCGTTTCCAGGTCACCATCTTGGCTTCTAGGTAGGTTTTTTGTTTCATCCCCACAGTGAGGGAAATAGGTATGATAATTACAAGAGGATCTGAAGGCAGCTAAGAGGAAGAAACGGTTTGTATGAGCTACTGTCTTCATTCTATACCTAGTTCCTTGGTAGGTATTTGATTATTACTAAAGAAATATATCATCATTGAGAACTACTTGTGAACTAAAAAAGAACAACCAATTAATTACTAATCACAAAAGTAACATGTCTAAAAAGAGAACAATTGTGTGTTTTTTTTACTCTTAACATGGTCATAACATTTGAGAAGCTTGTGCCTCAAATGTGTTCTTTGTGGAAACCAGTTTATGAATATTATATCCCCCCAAATACATTAGCTACAGGTTGAGATTGTGACTACTACTCTTACCAAAGGATGGACGTATGGATGGACCCTTATCATGGACAAAAACTATGATAAAACCTGTTGGAAAGCATCTTTTGCAGCGATTTTTGTGTAAAAATAACAGACCGAGAATATTCGTCACAAAATCAAAATTCCATTTTAATCATAATATATATGATTAATCATATCAATCATAACATGTGTGGGTTTGTTTAACACACAAGACTCTAACTGCCCTGACCCCGTGTGCCTTTTCCATATAGAATCGCGCTGCGTGCGCAATTACTGAAAAACAATAGGATTGATGATTATTTTATACAAAATCAATATCAATATTTCTCATGTAATACGTTTAAAAACGTGTAAAAACTGCAGATGGTGAACGTTATATTGTGAACGCTTTACTTGCTTAGCATGGAGATTGGAGTTACGACAGACGCGCTGTTTCATAATAGGTAGGGCCTATGATGTCCTTTTATGAATGCCAAACACAGTGCATTGGTCTCATAAGGCACAATTATTTTCTCTATAATGCCGTTCAGTGTGCAATATGTTTGTGTAGACTGTATATTTGTCACAAAACACTTTACCTTAATGCCATTTTTAAGATTTCAAAACTCATTCACTTCTTGGAGGGAGCCCGGTCTACAGGGTGTCACGTGATTTTCGTGCATCTAACCTGGACATTGCCATTGCCAACATCAGACCGAAAATATGGCAAAATCATTTACTATGGTGATTTTTTTTAAGTATTTAAGTATATTATATATTGAAATACTCCAAATACACTCCCTCAAAATATTTTGTTACAAAATACATTTTAATTTTTCCACACCTGCAAAATACAAATTACAAAATACACTAAAGTAATTAAATACGTATTTAAAATACATTTAATTGAAATACTGCCCATGTCTGCCTATTACTTCCTGCATAGCTACTTGTTAACTACGGACCATTATTCTAAAGTGTTACCAAATCGGTAGCTTACCATCTAATATACACAGAACTTGACATGTGACCTTGTTGGGAGTTAATCAACTAAATTTGCTTCACCTATGGATGGACATAATGTTTTCGCTTGTCAGTCCCCTTGTAAACAATAATTGTATCCCTTAAAACTCATCTTTGATCACCAAAACGTTTTTACCAGTGAAAACAAATTATTCATGCCTTAAAACAGCTTGAATGTAATTCTACACCCTTGCTTCATTTAGTATTCGCAGATCCATAATTATGCAAATTAGCCCCTCCTCCACTCACACAAGCTCAGAGATCCACTCGGTTAACTTTACTGTTAATGGAAATGGTTTAATTCAGCCATATATGTGGAAGAGTGAATTATACAGGCTTGTCAATAGCTCGACAAAGTCAATGTATCCGAATGATATAGTTAATGATATGCTAAAGCCCGCCCACACATTGACGTGATTGGTTAGAAGGTAGTTTGTGCCGTTCAAACCGCGTTTTTGAGACTTTCTTTGGTTCACTGCAGTTTTAAAGAGAAAATACTCAGCAATGGTGTTGACTTAAATGAAAATGAATTTGCTCATGGTTTGTCTTAAAGCATTTTAAAAACACAGCATAGACATATAAACAACATTAAGAACTTGATTTTTTACCATAGGTAAATTATTGTATTTACATTATTCATATTAAAAAATACATTAATATGATTTGATCTATTCATACTCCAGAAAACACTGCATCACTACATATAATGAAAAAGAAACAAACATCAACCTCTCATTGCTGGGATACACAGCCCTCACTGCCAGTCTTTATCATCTTTCCTATACCATCACCAGCTCTAAAGCCCACTCTGTAATAAAACCAAGTAATACCATGTCAATGACACCATAGAGAAATTAGCCTATATCTAGTTGATACAACAGAGCATAAAATAGACAGGCATGATGGGACCACAGTCCACATCTATGATCAGAAAGTCCCACTGGGATCTATTTCTCGGTCTTGAATTGTGCTTGTGAAGACGGCATGCGGTTACTGCACACGCAAGATATGCACAACTGAACAAAGATGAAGCACAAGGATATTTGCCGTCATGGATTATTGCTACTCTACAGGGGATGATGCCCTACATATGACCTTAGAACAAGGGAGGAATAAAAAAAAGACAGCAATGGTTTAATGCAAACAATAGCTATATGCTGAAACGCTCTACATCACAGTGCTGTTATAACAGAAATGAAGCCACAAAACACCCTGTTGAAGAAACGTCATATCAAACATTTCAAAAGCATGTCCCAAAAGCATGACATATGTACAAGTGCTTAATCTACATTGTCAGTTGACATTTTAAAAACCTTTATATTTGTACAATCAAAACCCCTATTCTACACATCCTTTCAGTGATCAGTTCTTAAAAAAAACATTTTTCAAAATATTTTATCATTATAAAGAACTTTTTGTAGCATGGAAAGATATGCAGAACAATTATCAAACAGTTTTGTTCTGTTTCACGTGGCTTTTCTTTTTGAATTCATAACCCAGAATCTTTCCCACAAGCTTCTGTCAAATATGAGATCAATGCTGAATGAAGAATCAATTAGTTTAAAGAGCAAATCCATATAAATATTATATATTTAATTCATATTATACCTAAACAGATAATTACTAAATAGATTCTGACCACAACAAAAAAAATTGTGAAAGTTGCAAATTATGAGGAACTCAGTCAATACAGTTCCTCTAAGGCAAGAGACAAGGAAAGAGACAAGGCCTCTCAAAGATTCAATGGCAGTTTCTCACACTTCAGATTATCTGACAAATTTTATGACAAAGCCGGTATACATCTAGAGAGAATTGTTTTGGGAGAATTTGCAATTACTATTCAGGTTTTGTGTCTGTTGTCAAATTTCAAATTCTGAACTCGCCACTATTTTGTTGTGTTTGCAAGCGCCATGCAACCAAAGCAGAAATGGTGACGGGGAGCTGTGGTGAATGTTTTGATGATTTAAGCAGTACGGCAATGTTTTGAGCATCTTTCCCTTGAGAGAGATAACAAAAAGTGAAATGAACAGCCTCTGAGGTACAACACAAACCTGACCGTGTGACATTTCACACTTTTGCAGCTGTCATTGGGTGTAAAGGGAACAGAGCATGAAAACTTCAGAGCTGCTTAATATACTGAATGTATAATGAGAGATAGTGAGAACAGAATTTCAACAACTTGAGAGTCTAGGAACATTTTAGGCAACCATTTCACTTATTTTGCTGATATTTAAGAAAACTATAGTGATATTGCATTAAGTGACATATTTATATCGACGCAAGCCAGCTACCTGGGAAGTACAAGGTGTGGTGTTATCACTTCACCCTTCACCTAAGGGTGATGTGGCCTCTGGAGCTGTGCGAAGACACCTCATCAGCCGTAAGCCGGATGGAGCCAATTCCAACTCCTTCAACGCAAGCCGGATGGAGCCAACGCCAACTCCTTCATCCACAAATGGCTCGGCCTACCACGTATCTTCTAAGCTGCTGGTCTCTATGGATGGAACTCACTCCAGCTACCCCTGAAATCCATCACACTGGGCTACAGGCAGGAGAAGGCAAGGCTGGTGATGGAATTAAGGGACTCCTCCGACAGGGCAGTAGCTGATACAAATGCCAGAGTTGAGACTGGAAGGAAATGGAGGGCTAAGGAGGAGGTGCAGCCGTGGGGATGGTCTGGACAGGGCGAGCATACCTCGGGTGGAATGAGCCACCCATCCTATGGTTCAAGGCAAGCAGGAAGGAGAGGAAGGACCTTGTTGTTGCAGAGGTCACCAGGATTGAGCAGGAGGAGCTCAGAGTGAGGTCTGTGGCACAGGGGCGGTGGACAACTTGGGAGGTTGTCACACCCTCCTGAGCCCTAAAAACCTCCACCTATGGCTTGGAATAGAGCAATTCTGTGACATCTGCGGGACCATCAAGGCCTCACTCCAGCATGTTCTGTTGGGCTGCAAAACAGTACTGACACAGGGTCGGCTCAGATAGCAGCATGATCAAGTGCTCAGGGAGCTGCCAGAGGTGCTGGAGAAAAGTCGGCAGGAGGAAAACAACCAGAGTCCATCAGAGAGCCGATGCAGGATCTGCTTCCTCAGGCAGGGGGAACCCGCAATGCATACCAGCAAGAGACCACCCGCCAAGCTGTTAACACCAGGGGCGGTGTGGAAGATGGAAGTAGACCTGGGAAGGGAGCTCCAGTTCCCAACGGAGATATGCAGCACCACCTTAAAGGGTTAGTTCACCCAAAAATGAAAATGATGTCATTAATGACTCACCCTCATGTCGTCCCAAGCCCGTAAGACCTCCGTTCATCTTTGGAACACAGTTTAAAATATTTTTTTGATTTAGTCCGAGAGCTTTCTGTCCCTCCATTGAAAATGTATGTACGGTATACTCTCTTTGTCCAGAAAGAAAATAAAGACATCATCAAAGTAGTCCATGTGACATCAGTCGGTTAGTTAGAATGTTTTGAAGCATCGAAAATACATTTTGGTCCAAAAATAACAAAAACTACGACTTTATTCAGCATTGTATTGTCTTCCGGTTCTGTTGTGGATCCGCGTTCACGAGTCTGCAGTGACGCTGCTGGTGTTTATCTGGTGCGTCCGTGTATCCGGGTTCAAATAAATATGGCTGGGCAAAAAAATGCAAGTCTTCCTCTGTGTGGAAATCCTTAGACATGTTTGTGAAGATTGTTTTGTTTCCAGCGTGCGTCTCCCTCAGACCGTAAACGAAGCTCGGGCGCACCAGACACACGTCAGCAGCGTCTTACGTCAGCAGCGTCACTGAACACGGATCCACAACAGAACCGGAAGACAATACAATGCTGAATAAAGTCGTAGTTTTTGTTATATTTGGACCAAAATGTATTTTCCATGCTTCAAAACATTCTAACTAACCCACTGATGTCACATGGACTACTTTGATGATGTCTTTATTTCCTTTCTGGACAAGGAGAGTATACCGTACATACATTTTCAATGGAGGGACAGAAAGCTCTCGGACTAAATCTAAAATATCTTAAACTGTGTTCCAAAGATGAACGGAGGTCTTACGGGCTTGGAGCGACATGAGGGTGAGTCATTAATGACATCATTTTCATTTTTGGGTGAACTAACCCTTTAAGACCAGACATGGTACTGTGGTCTGTAACTGTGAAGTCAATGATACTGATCGAGCTGACAGTGCCATGGGAGGAGGGACTGGAAGCTGCCTACGAGAGAAAGAAGGAGAAGTATGCAGACCTGGGCGTGGAGTGCAGAGAAAGTGGATGGAGAGTGAGGCTGTACCCGGTGGAGGTGGGAGCAAGAGGCTTTGTGGACAGATCAACATCATGCCTGCTGAAGGACCTGGGACTGCAGGGAGCCACACTGAGTAAATCCACCAAAGAGCTCTCTGAGGAAGCTGAGAAAGCAAGCCACTGGCTCTGGCTGAAATGACGAGACGAGGCTTGGGGAGTAACATCCAATTAGGTTTTGCTGAAGGGGGTGTCAGGGAGACATCCCTGTTCACTGCCCCGCCACCAGGAGATGTTCTGGGTTAAGGGGCGAAACGTCAATGAGCGGTGGTCCCCAGCTGAAGACCCTGCAGCAAAACGGTGCAGTATGCGGTCAGGTTTAGGCCTGCCTCAGGGAAGAGGACGTCCCTGCCTTGCACAGTCCACCAGAGGCACCGTTGGAGGTGCGACAGTATAGTTTTTTAATGTATGTATCGAGTATATGGCTCTGAAGAAGATCACTGCGGGTGCTAATTTACAGTATATGTATTTGTGGCTAAAAGTTGTCAATTCATTAAAATTTTAAATTACTACTGTATACTGTGACTCAAGTGCGTCAAGTAGGCCAAAATATATACCTTATATACTTCAATTACTGTGTATTTGGAGTATAAAGTTTAATGCCAAAAGGAGCACTAATCCCCATAATAGTGACAATAGCATGATGGTGTTTTTTGTAAACCAATCCAAACATTTTCATGGTTTCCTGAGATATCCATTCAAAAGTTTTCAAGCCATCTGGTTATCTCATTATCTGGATATTTCGTCCTTTTCAAACACAAACAACACAGGAAATAATCTATACACCAGAAGCATGAATACATATTTTCGAAAAGAAATTAGAGAGCTCCGATATAGACCTACGTGTGCATCATTTTATGAGTTCAGTCTCACCCACAAGCATTCGGATGACAAATTAAATGCAACACTCTGATTGTTCCTCCTCCTTTATTCATATCTCACTGGGAGCATACTGTTCGGGAAGCGAGATCAAAATGGCTTCACTTAATCTATGCCTCTGAAAATATTTCCGAGAAGCCTTTGCCGAAGCTTTCAGCATGACTCAGTTATTTCACCGCAGTCCATTTATACCATCAAAGTTGATCCTCTCAAAGCACGGTTGGAAAGAAAAAGTCAGCGTGCAGATTTGTAGCAGGAATACTGCCTGTAAGGTGCTCGTATGTGCAAACACGTGTGTAGCTCTGCATCAAGACCAAAAAGGACTTTATGTACCGTCTTTGGTTGTTGTTCAAGCTAAGTAAAGAAAGCAACATAGCATTTTCATCCCACTAAAACTGCTCACATGCAGAGTAATTGGCAAATTCAGAGTACAATATGTAATTGCTGTTGACCCCTCATCATTGATCTGAGAATGTTGATGAAAAATGTCTAGACTCCCCTTTGTAAACCTTATGATTTCAGATTATTATAGTTAAACCAGCCATGAAAATGCAATAAAGAAGAAGAATAGCAGCATGTACTCAGTACTGAAATTGGTGCCTTCAACTTTAATGACTCATCCAAATATTGTCTAAACAAAATGGCTTCTACTTTGCAGACTCTCAGTAAATCTGTGAGAAATAGTCTTCTGTGCACCAACAGAGCCATTTATTTTCATTACCTTAATCACCGAATCAATAGAGTGCCAAATGGCTCACATCCATCTCAGCAGAAAATAATATATGGTCTTACATACAGAGCATTGCACAAGGCACAACCAGATTAACAGCACAAAATGGAAAATGAAATAGGTGCACAAGGAGGCAGGGGCTAAACAAACATTTTGTTTCTTTGTTGACAGAACTGTGGAGAGGCATCACTCTATTCAAATGGTTTCCTGTTCGTATATTAAGGGACAATTCCGGCCAAAAATGAACCTAGGGCTAAATAACACAGGATATCGAGTCGACCGTTCTCTGGGATGCGTTTCCATGATAATCGAATGTACCCAGTTTTCAACGTTAGTTTTAGTTTAACCACTGATTAGCTTATAACACTATTGTATGGGGCATAGAATAAGTAAAAATAAAAATCGCTAGTTAATACTACTAACAAGGCTCAAAATAGCCCCACACTAACACGGTAGCATAAATGAGGGTCCCTACCTGCAGACCGAAGCATTGAGAACTTTGTAAGTGTCCAGACATTAATAAGGAGATACTTTATAAAGACAGTACACTTCGCGTATACAAGGAGGAGCCATCTTTGGAAAACAGTCTCGACCAGTCGAACCATGAACGCCGTGCTACGTGAGCTGAACTGTGACTATCGACCAGGACGCAGCACGGCATTCGTGGTTCGACTGGTCGAGACTGTTTTATATCATCTGTTAGATATTTTAACAGAATTCACTTTCCAAGAACTACAACAAACGACTCATTTGGACTACAACGTGTTTTTTCCGGAATTTTGTGAAGTCACGGTGTTACAAATTTAAATAATTCCCGCCCACGGAATAAGCAAAAAAGGGGGTGAGGCCTGGATGAGCAGCTGCTAAGTCAAAGAGACGCAATTTTTTCCACCCCTTTTCCAAAACTCATTTGTTTGACCTTCCAAAGGCTGACAGACTTTGATTAAAATTAATTTTAAACACTGTTCCTAAATATTATAATCCCAATGTGTATCTGTGTGCAGCACATTTTGAGAACAGAGAACAGCTTCCAGAAGCTAAGAGAGTACAATGCAGGCTACGCACAAAACAAAAACTTCTCCTGAAATGAAGCAGTTCCCAATGTTGGGACAATCTGTCGTTTGTGGATCACAACTTGTAAGTATGTCTCACTATTTGTAGTTGCGATTTCTGTCAGGGTTCTGCCCTGGCAGCATTGTCTCTTGTATCTTTGTTTAATCTTTTCATGTTTGTTTTGTGCTTGAGCATTTGGCTTTGTCTTTGTTTATGTTGGCCATGTGCTCCACTTGTCTTGCCTCCTAGTTTCCCCTTACCACCCCCCCCCCCCCCCCCTGTTTAGTCCTCGTTCACTAATTGTGTTCACCTGTGCCCGGTTGCATAAAGCACCTTAAGTCTAATTTTCCCTTAAGTTAGCCCTTATGTTTCCCTTAAACCTAAGGATGTTGCAGAAAAAACCCTTAATGTTACTTAATGGTTTCTTTAAGTGAAACATCATAAATACTTAGTATTTCACTTAAATGCTGTTTTTTTCACTTAAGTAATCTCTTAAAAAGCATTAAGTGTTGCATAAAACCCCTTAACGGCCATTTCCCTAAGTATAACTTAAGGTTTGGAAATCGTAACCTTAAGAGTAACGCGGACAAAAATAAGACGACATGGCTGAATTTATGGAACCAGCTGATGATCATTATGTGCAAAGAAGAATTTTTAGGGATAGGGAGAACCCTTTGGACCATCTTAGCATGAAAATTTTTTGCAAGAATACCGATTTGATCGACACGCAATGTACAGCAATAAAGCGAACTCTTCACCACCGTGCGGTGCATAACTGTTACAATCTTAAAAGCGTAGTCTTGCTTAATCTTACCTGTTTTGTTGGCTTCTTTCTTATAAGCGCTCAGCTCTTTTTTTGCGACCACAGAGATGTTTTCGTTTTTTTAAGGACTTCCTGAACCGTCCTCTTCACATCAAGATTCCTTGCATTGATTTTTTCTGTTATTTCTTCCCACTGTTTCTGTTTGTTTGTTTTTTTGCAGCAGTTACATTAGGATTTAGTTTGCTTTTCAAAATTGTTTTTCTTTTATCATATTCATCAAGAAGAATGCATTTCTCCTCCTCTGTCCAATTAGGCTTTCTTTTTCTGTTTTCTTTATCCATTCCGATATCCTAGCTTACATTATTTGATGAAACTGTGAAATTGCTAGTGTTAGTGTTTTGCATATCTATGGCAACAACAGACTTTTATAACGTGAATCCCGGATCGCCGTAGTGAAACACTTACAATTTTCCCTTACCTAAGAGAACCGTTTAAGAGATTATATGCAACATTTATTCTCTTAGGTAAGGGGAAATCGCCCCTTAAGTATCATATTTAAGGGAAAAACTTAAGGCGCTTTATGCAACCGGGCACAGGTCCTCGTTTGCTCCACTCCCTTTATATTGTGCTTCCTTGCTTCTTGTTTTTGCTGGATTGTTGTTTTGTGTTCATGTCCAAGACCTTTCTCAAGTATTGTGTCGTGATTGTCCAGAGCTCACTCTGTAGGTTCTTGTATCCTTGCAGTTTTTGCTTTGGGGTTATCTTAGACTATCTTCCCTTTATTTAGCCTTCTTTAATAGTTTTCTTCTCTTATATGTAAAGGTTAAGTTTTTCCGTTACTTAACTACAGTGTTTGCCCTGTCTTGTACTTATCTAATGTTTT
Source organism: Siphateles boraxobius (assembly GCF_051911475.1). Taxonomy (NCBI): domain Eukaryota; kingdom Metazoa; phylum Chordata; class Actinopteri; order Cypriniformes; family Leuciscidae; genus Siphateles; species Siphateles boraxobius. Next base: position 8,801,353 of record NW_027508788.1, read on the forward strand.
AGTGGTTTTGTTCTTGTCTTGTTTCTCCCCTGTTGTGTTGTGCGTCTGTGTGTGTTCGAGTCCTGTCCTGCCCAGCCTGAGACTGGACTGACTGCTGGTTATTGGGTCGCTCAATCTTGTGCCTGTCTCCTGTCTAGACCTCTGTTGTGGACTGTCTCTGGACTGTGCAACTGTTACACCCTGTTGTTAATAAATCACCATTCACCGCTCATCTCTGCGCTCTGTTATTTCCAGTGGTTCCTGACAGTTTTCTATTAACAGTTCCAATTATAAGTTTTATGTTGTTGCTACGATGTAAACAAAGGGCAAAGCTTTGCCTCCGCTCACCTGCTAGCCAACATTAGATTTGATAGTGTTTACTCTTGCTTTTGTTAGCCCCTTAGGAAATTAACCATGATTTTGTGATTGATTACTGTTTGTATTACCATAGTTTTCCGACAAATATCATGATTCAATAGTGTATAACATTGTATCTAAAATGTATAAGATAAAAAAAATATATATTAAACCATACCACTCTGAAACAACCTGTGAAATCTGTGGTTGTAAAGTCCATGCATTAAATCCGTTCAGGGTGTGCATTTCCCGTACAATGACGTAACACGCTGCTTAACTACCATAGTACGATGCATCGTTGAAGAAATCAAGTAGCTAGTGACGACTCTTTCCCGAAACAATATTGTCGCGTAGTGGTCGTTCAACCACATTGTTAAATGATGTCATGCAGGTGGCGGAGTAATAACTTATTTTAATGGGTCTGTTTGAGATCTAATTAATGCTAGATGTTTTGCTATAAATTACTGATATGGTATGAGGACTATTTCTCATTTTTCTCAGTTATTTTGCTTTATTTCCAGATTCTATCATAGGCTCATTCTTACGTATTAGAGCATGCACACACATGGCAACTCTTCAAAAAAGGCGCTTTAAATCTCTTGACAAACTAAAAGACGTAAATGAAATTTGTATGTATTCTAAATAAAAGATACAGATTGTACTGGGGTGAAGAGGGGTGGAGAGGAGGGGTGGAGAGGAGGAGCGCTGGGGCCCAACCCAGGAAGTGTAATGCCCCGAAGTAGAGACATTACCCTTGTGCAAACACTTGTAAGTGTCACACCACACTAGAGTAGAGTGACACTTACCTGGCTCAAAGGATCCCGCCAGGAGGTGGCTAGAGATGAAACCTGACTTCTTGACCTGTGGCAAAAGGGGTGTCGAGGCTGGGAGTGAGGAAGCGTAGCATCGCTCATTGCCAGACCACACCCAGTATGACCCAAAGACTGGGGAAGCTGCTTTTTTATTGAAAATATGGGCCAGCGGTGGAACAGAAATAAATCTCTGGGGGAATGAGTGGTGCGATCAACACCTCCTGGTTCAGACCAGCTCCTCAATCTCTGGGTCGCTCGTCTCAGGGCCGCAGGGGGATGCCATCACCGACGAGCAGACTGGGGGCCAGCCCATGGCGGACACAGATGTTTCTGATGGTCTCAGTCTGCTTTTGGACTGCCGAGGACTGCTGGGCAAAGTCCTCGACGTCCAAAAGGGCAGTGAGAAAGTGAGAAAGGGCTGAACCATGGCATCCCACTTCTCTGCAAGGTTCAGCCAAAGATGGCATTCCTGGATAAACTCCGGCTCAGAACTACCTTTGTGAAGTTCTTTGAGTGCTTTGGCCTGATGTACTTGCAGGATAGCCATCGCATGCAGGGCGGAGGTGGCCTCTCCGTCCGCATTGTAAGCCTTAGCAGCCAGGGCTGACGTCAGCTTACATGCCTTGGACGGGAGCCACGGATGGTTGTGGCACAAGTGCACTGCGGGAAAGCATAGTCGTCAACTCTGAATCCGACTCAGCGTGAGCGACCACCCCAGAGCAGGGACGCTCAGCCTCGTCTTCATCCCCAGAGGGCAAAAACCACTCTCTGATGTAGCTATCAACATCTGGTCCCCTGCCGGAGCCCTGAATCACACGCAAGAGAAAACTTCCAGCAAGGAAGTGGATGCATTGCGCCATCTTATATACCCATATGTACGGGGGAGTGGCTTGGCATGCATATTCCCCTTGACAATTTCATTGGCCATTTTACTATATTTCAGTTTCTGCAGTCCTGGAGCTACAGACTTCTGCAAAGGCAAAGCATATGCTCTCATCAGAAGTGCATCTTAGCCCATCTGCAGGCATGAGGGAACATCTTTATTCAGTGTGTGCTCTATCTGTAGCCATAGCTGCAGGGCAAAAAAAAAATGTATATATATATATATATATATATATAGAGAGAGAGAGAGAGAGAGAGAGAGGTAGAAGGAAAAGAGTAATTTCTTTAACATAAAACTTAATAAACCCCTGTAATTTAGTCACTATATAAACAGATTATGTGAACTCCATATATGTTCCAGTTTGGTACCAAGTTAATTCCCCTGTCACTCACCACAACAGGATTACTGAGCACCTCCCCCTGGAAGACTCGTTAATGTTTCTCCATCACGTCAGTTTCACAGTCTAAAACCAAAAGAACAAATGCTCACGTATGGAAGTTCTCCGCCAGTCATTTTCTTAAAGGGAATATATCAATGGCTTTATGCATAAAGTGACTTGAAGTCAAAACAAATTTTCATATGTCTAAAGGAAGTCAAATGTTTATAATGTTGGACATCATCAGCTTTTACACAACTTGTGGAGTTTAAATGCTGCTGTCATTAAAACAAAAAAATACAAATAGACATTCTAAAATTCATGCAATTTTAAGTTGATAATATAATTTGTAATACACTTTTGTATTAAAGGAGAAAAAGTGCAAAATAGAAGCAATTTGACTACTGGTCTCAGACTTTTGGACCCCATTACATGTAAACATGTGTAACACAAACAGTTGCATCTATATTAAAGAAAAGCAAACCATATATGGTCAGGATCGAAGAGGGAGACGGACCTTGGCACCAGTGAGCCTCATGGATTTCTGAAAAATATCACTAAATTGGCCTCCCTCATTCCAAATTCCAACAAATGTCCTTCCAATTGCTCGTAATCTGGAGGTCAGGCTCCGGTGGCTCTGGTAATTGGGTACATGCGATTTAGGGCAGAGTGAGTCTAAGCAATTCAGAACCCCAATTCATCTGCTTTTATTCAGGTTGGTCTACCAGGACAGTGCCAGAAAACCACAGCATTCAAACGCCGTTTACCTGGATTGAAATTAGATTATGCAAGATAAAAAACATAGGTTTGAAATAGTAGACCTATTACCAATTTTGTGACAATTTATTTCTTATTTCTTATTTAATCGCTAACAGCAGAAAGAAGAGTCAAAGAGTTGGTTTACTCACAGGGCATTTTTTAGTTGCACTCCATCTCAATTGCTTTTGACTCTTGCACCATTCCACCGTTTTGTCAACATACTGCATGTGAAGTAAAAAAAAAAAACTTTTAATTGACAAAAATGTAAAAAAAACATTTTTAAAGTTCTGAGTTGTGAAAACTACGTGATCTAAGACCTTAGATTGCATGCCATTGTAAAGACTGTATATCCCACAGTCTTGTTTTCATCTACATTAAAATCAATATGGTGTCTAACCTGACTAAGGTCTGTAATCCAGACATACTTGCACATTTGTCATTATCATGTGACATTATCATGTTATCCTCACCCGTGGCCTCATGGGATAGTACAGTGTCATTGGATGCACAATTTAGTATCCCACCGGAAGTAATAGGTTATCCTGTTACTTTTTGCCTATTGTTTTATGAATGCTGTAAATTCAGACATACCACTATTTATAGGATATAGTAGGAAAGTATGCATATTTGGATGCATATATGCGTGTGAAGAGCCTCAACACCCTGCAATCTTTTCCATTCCTTAGCAACATGTCTCGCATTTTTAAAGGCAAAGACGAGTTCTGTATGAAAGGCACCTGCAACCACACGCAGCCTGAGAGTTGACTGATGTACAGCTGCTTTATCATACACCTGTCAACATGTTTCACAATATAATATGAGGTCTATATTTCACACACCCACACTTCTTCCAGTCATTTTTCAAAAGAATTGCCTTCTTTGTGATATTATAGTTCATTGTGGAAGTCAGATGAAAAATGTGGAGCAGTAGGTGGCAGGAAGTTCACTGACACTTCAGGATGCTAGATTTTTGAGCGGGGGGTTAAAAATCTGTTTTAGCAGTCACAGCTTCCGCTCTTTCCCTTTGTCTTCTCTTGAAGGACCCTGATGTTATAACCAGTGATTATGCATATTGCACAAAAATGCAGCTGAAAGGTATTGAGCAATGGGCTGTTATTTTTCTTCATCACTGTCCCTGTAGGGCCTCCTAGAGAGCTGTGACACTGAGTCATTTTGATTTGATAATAACAGCCAAAGATTCTTTACGAAGTGGGCGTCTTAATTGTGAGTCACACATTTGTGCTTTTGAATGCTTTTGTTTTATCGTTCTTTAAAAAAAGTGGCCTTTTCCTAATCTTTCAAGTCAGACCCAGCAGTGCTTATGAATAGGATTGAAAGGCACATGAGGCAGCTTCCTGAAACAAAAGATTCCTGTATGACACTAATTTATGACCTCATTATCACATTCATGCAAGTTTATCTAAGCCAATCTAATCAAACCCTACTAGGACATATAAAATGGCAATGTTTGTGTTGTTATTCTGTGGAAAATGTTAGATAATGTAAACTCCAGGGAGATTTGAATAGGATATCATGGTGTCTCTCCTTCTCTCTTTTTCTCAGTCCCTGGACATATTTGCCAACAGACCATAAGGCTCTCCTGGGGAAACAAAGGTAAAACTCCTGGGACCTTGTGTTTCTGATGTTGCCACACACCATCCCTGTGGTTATTTTCTAAGAACAGATGTTTCTCTGTTAGTGCATCAGCTAAAGGCATGTTTGAGCAACCAAAGGACCTTAAAGCTGACCATAAACAAAGTTCCTTTCAGGAAAGTCATTTCACTCGGCGGCCATTTCAGCTATTTCAGTCATGCAAGTGCCGCTATATCTCTTTAAATGGGGAAACATCAAATTATCTAAAGATGTTCACCAAGCTTATGATTAAATTTCATTGTACTCACCAATGAAATCTGCCAACTGTCCAATAAATTTTGTGTCTAAACGCTCAAAACAGAATTTTTCAGGCTGGACCAGCCAATGTACATGCGCAGTCCTAAGCAACACTGAGTCTGTGTCCGAAATCATTACCTTTAAATAGGGCACTATTTGAGGGGACAGCCATTTGTAGTGGTGTCCGAAACCATAGTGGACGTTATCGAGTGCACTTATTCAATTCCATAATGCACTGCAATAACGAGTGTACAACCGATGTACATTCAACAGCTAGAGAATACCCATAATACACTGTAACGGTTGCACCGAGTGAATTCCTGCATCTGACCAGAAGATGGCGCTAGCAGCTGAATCATCCATCCATCCATTTTCCAAACCGCTGGTCCAATGTGGCTACAGCGTAATTTCATAAAGATATATATTCCTTTTGAATTGATTATAAAGGGATGTTTTATTAACAAAGTTCAGGAGGACCACGTTCAATTGATCTACCCAATCAATACGATTGGAGGCTTATACTGTATGTATATATAGCCGACTCACCTTTGTTCCTCGACAGTCTTTTCTACATCACTCTACCACCCTGACGACTCACTCTCAGCTAGTTACTATCCCAGCCAGGGATACGGGGGAATACTATGGGTTCGGGCCACATTCCGAGTTTGGAGCCCTCCCCCAGAACAACACGCCAAAATACTCTTTTACTCTGTCTAATTATTTGTAAGTGTGAAATTGTTTAATTAAGGTTTATACATGCACGTTTGCATGACAGAGTTCAAGATCAATCTTTTCATTACTACTGGGGCTGCCAGTTTGCTAAGTTTCAAATGATTATTAAACAGCAAGTACAAACTACCCAGCAGTGGTCAGCCATTTGCAGCAGCGCCCGGGGAACGATTGGGGGTTAGGTGCCTTGCCCAAGGGGACCTCATTCGTTTCCTGCCGGTATTGAAAATAGAACCCACGAACATTCAGGTTACAAGTCCGAGAGCGTCTAACAGCAGCTGCAGTCATGCAATGACTATACCAATTACCAGTAATGTTTTTTCTAAGGCACATTCATAAAAGCTACTTAAATGTCCTAATTGAACTATAGGGCCTTATATAAATTTGCCTTAGAAAAAAACTACTGGTGTGCATCTTGAGACAAAACAATGGCAGTGACATCTTTTAAGATATGTCAGTGCAAGTTACTTTCAGTTAAAAAAGCTCAAACATGCATTTTAGTCTGGGACTAGGCTTAAGCCTTGTCTGTGAAACCGTAGGTTAAAGTAGGCTATCTGATTTTAACAGTATTTAAATATCTTACTAGTACTAGTGTATACGGCTCAACACCTAAGAGACATGCCAGTGAAAACATAAATCAGTTGACTTGTGAGGAGAGCAATTACATGTTTTTTCTAAAATAAAAATAAAATGAAACACCTCAATATTGCAATAAATCAAGGTCGACACAACAATCCTGCTAATGCCCTCTCATTCAAGTTAAAAAAAAAACATTAAATACATTAAAGTAGCCTTGATGACAAGTTTGAGCTAAACACTAAGGAGTACCTTCAATGTCCTGTAGATGGTGATATCACTTTTTTGTAGCAGAAATAAACTGTAGCAGAAAAAGTTAGGTGTCATGCAATATGTTACAAGCAATTACATTACTCATCACAAATATTGGAGAAAAGATTGCATATACTTATTCAAAAATATAGTAAAGTAGAGAGTAAAAGTTATTAATATCTAAGATACTTAGTAAACAACAAAATAGCCAAAAAGACACTTAACAGCACTGCACTACATGGTGTAAATCACTTTTTTGTGTTTCAGATTCAAATTTCAGAGTAGGATTTTACCAGCTAGAGATTTTAACTTTTATTTAGCCACAGTTTGCGTCTATGAACCCATGTTCTGATTGAAAACATTGCCGTAAGGGAGAAAGAAAAGTCTGGTGACCGGTATGCCATATTGAACCCCTGGAGAAATTTGCAGGTGAGTGTTTCTCTCCCGTGAGCCAGTCACGAGTCCTTTCCCAACAAGTGCCTTCCTCCTCAGGCATAGTTGGGAAAGAGATGTCTGAGTTACTGCAGGCAAATCACCCCCGTTACTCCAAATGACAGGAGATGAAGAAAAACAGGATGCGTCTCATAAGCAGGGGGAACATGGTGTGATATGTCAGGCACAATGCAGCATTGTAACTGAGCCTTGCACTACATCACTTATGTAAACCTCCTTCACATCCACAGCGCGTTTACGTAACCGTGCGCGAGAGAACGCACCTTCAGACACAGACTATGATCTCTCATGCGCTCAGACTGCTCGTCTCCTTTCTGCCACAAAAACAAATCCATCTGAACACAGCTGGCCGTTCAATACTGTTACAAACACATCCAGCCTTTGACACATCTTGCTCAAAACCAGCCTCTTCACTATATCCACTCTGCTTTTGTCCTTCACAGCCGCTTGCATGTGACTCCGTCAGACCTGGACGGCATGTGCAATCCCTTTGTCATGACTTCCATTAGTACACAGTTGCCATGACAACTGGCTCTTATGAAAGCTCTCCACAGTTTCCAAGGATGGATGTTCTATTGGCTCTTTTGAGATCTAAACGAAGCTTTTTGGCGCAGACTGACTAGCACGTCAGTGCTGCCCTAGATTAGTTTAAGCAGCAGAACGCTGTGTGTGATTCACACCTGTTAGCTGTTTTAAATCTGTTAAAGCCATTTCAGTAGTACAAGGTCAGGAGAGTTTTTAATGCTAACTGAGGTACAAATTAACAGGAGTTAATAGAACACTCCAGATTGAGTACAAGTTAAGGCATTTGTGGTACAGTATATGTTGATTACCAAGAAAATACTTCTGACTTGTTCTTCGTTTTCTTTTTAAAACGTTTTTAGTTGTTTCCGGTTTTTACGCATTATGTTGGCAATGAAAAGAAGTTTAACTTTTCACACTAAAATCATGCAATATGCATATTGTTTACTTCATGTGGCAATACTCTTGAAACAGTGAATATTTAACCATTTACAGATTGGCCCCATTCGTTTCCATTGTAAGTGGGCCTACCTCTGTAACCCAGATTTTTCAGGGTCAAGTCGAAATACATTTTTGTGGTAATCAACATTATGTCACAAGTGCCACAATGCAGAACACAAAAGAAGATATTTGGAGAAATGTCCATACATACAATGGAAATCAATGGTAAACAAAATGCTGCCAACATTTTTTAAGATAGGCTAATCGTTTAGGTTCCACAGAAGAAAGTAAGTCATACAGGTTTGAGACGACATGAGGGAGAGTAAATGATGACAGATTTTAAATTTTTTGGTGAACTTTAACTTCTATTGAACCCGGAATATTCTCTAGGAAAAAGTTGCACAAATAAACAGGGTTATTTTGATGTCCATGAAATGCTCACTGAGATTAAATTGTTTCAGAGTAATTGTGCCAGAACGCAATCCTTCCACCGTTGAAATCAATTCATGTTTTTTTTATACGTTTAGCTGAAATGAGCAATTGAAATATTTGTGGCAGAGAGCTGGCGGTTAATAGGTGATTTGCTTCACTGCTTTGTTTGTGAACGTTTGTTTCTATTCAGCACTCGTTATTGATGCCAGCTGCATAAGGCCAGCTTGTTTTATCCCAACTTTAATTTTTAATAAAATTCCTATGGCTCTTTGATTACTCTGTGATGAAGACCAGCACTTTAAACTCCCATAATGCACTTAAGGACTTGCATTTTTGTTTCCATCTATATGCTACTGAATTAGACCTTGAAAATGTAATCTCATTTACAAACCAATGGATGAATGGATCAACCAATGGATAAAACATCTGATTTCAGGTCTGGAGCTTCTATCTGCTTTTAGTGTGTGCAGGTGGTTTCTGTGTTAGTTATATTAAGCATTATTTCACATGTCACTCCTTTTATAGTCTGACATTGACAATTTAAAAAAAGGGTGATTCATGGACTTATCAGGTTGTTGCTCTTGGAGTTTATAAATCACTTTTTCAGATGCACTACAGATGACACTCTCAATGACGATGGTTGATGTTGTATGGATGAAGAGGTGCAGGGGTGGAGGCAGGGTTCATGTGGGAAGTGGACTTTAAAAAGGGTGAACATTGCAATGCTCTGTTGAGCACAGCTGCGGCACGTCGAGCGGCAGCAAGGAGGAGGAAAGGGGCCGATTTTTCTGCAAATGTGAGGACAAGTCTCATAACGCAGCCCCAGGGCTTTTATGGGGTTATTCAAAGGTTATGAATAAACTCTCTCTCCATTCAACTCTTTAATTGTGACTAAAAGTCAGGCGGGTCGCTATATTCAGTAATTTGGACCAGCTGTCCACAAAGCAGATTATATTGTGACGATTTTTGCTTGAACATTAAAAGCATGTTCGGTTGTTCCAGAATTGTAAACTAGGAGTGATTTGGGTCATTTTGAATGTGCAAGTTTAAGAGCACTGAGCAATGCTAAACAATTACATGCAGAGCACAATAGATTAAGTCCATCACCTTAATGATTTGGCCACCTCATCTCCCTCTACTGGCTGGCTGCTTCCCAAGGGCTTCACCCACACCTGCCATTTCAACCAAATGCATGTTGAACTAAATGGTTCTATTTCATAAACTGTAAATGATACCCTTGAAATGGGGATAGTGAAGAGAAACTCAGTGTAGATGATGAACATGCTGTGTAACAACCGACACACACATACACACACTCAACTAAAGTTTTCTCAGATTGAGTCTTTCAATATCCGACGTTGAAAGAGTGTGTGAGCTTTGAATCGTAAAGTGCAATGGTATTTACAAAGATTCAACTTTCAATGAAAAACACTTTATTTTAAATCCTTTCCACGTGTTCTAATGCATTATTTCTGGAAAATGTGCTGTGGAGATTATGCGTAGGTGAGCACAGAGAACATTACATTTGTGTTCCTCTGGATCCATCTGGTGGTGAGAATGGAAAAATACTGTGTGTGTGTGTGTGTGTGTGTGTGTGTGTGTGTGTGTGTGTGTGTGTGTGTGTGTGTGTGTGTGTGTGTGTGTGTGTGTGTGTGTGTGTGTGTGTGTGTGTGTGTGTGTGTGTGTGTCAGCAGCCATATCACCCTGTAGCCCAAGACTTCTTGCCTCCTCAGCAGGGCTGAGCCCGGTTAGTACCTGGATGGGAGACCTCCTGGGAAAACCAGGTTGCTGCCGGAAGAGGTGTTAGTGAGGCCAGCAGGGGGTGCCCACCCTGTGGTCTGTGTGGGTCCTAACGCCCCAGTATACTGATGGGACTATACTCTAAACTGAGGTCCTGACTCTCTGTGGTCATTAAAAATCCCAGGATGTCTTTCGAAAGAGTAGGGGTGTAACCCCAGCATCCTGGCCAAATTAGCTCAATGGCCTCCTAATCGCCCCCCATATAAACTCGTTTGCTTTATCATTCTGTCTCCTCTCCACCAATAAGCTGGTGTGTGGCTGGCGTATGGCTGCCTTCGCATATCCAGGTGGATGCTATAGAAAACGTTAAATTCCAGGTATCACTAAAAATAGGTAACCTATCACTACACAACACCCCACTCTTAGCAACATAAACATATGTTTGTTTTCATTGATTTAAGTTCTGTTGTTGTTTTTTTCCATTGATTTAAGTTTACTGTATTATGTAGAGTTTGGTATTGTGAGAGATCGAGTAAGCGAGTTTATTACCTGCATTTAGATATAGCATTTTCCTTCAGGTCAGTCCTATGTTCGTAATAAAAAATCTGTTTGAATGTCCGCTGAGATATATTGTCCTTTTAAGGGGTTAAGGGGTTTTCCCGTGCCCTGACAACGCTAGTCAAAGCATTTACCAGTTGTGTCTTGCTCCGTGTGTTCACGAACTTTCGGTCCTATCCCTATCAATATAAAAGTCTTCGCTACTGACTGACTAACTCACTCACTCATAAAGACAGTCTTTGCCGCCATCTAATGGCGTAATAATGTAACTTCTCTTGCTGTTCACAGCCAGGGACTATTTTTTCCAGCGGAAGGAAGGGTTTTAGTGATTTAAATTTACTTTATAAAAGTTGCATTGATACATATTTTTTGGCTTTAATATTTTTATTGTAAGGTAACGGTTTTATGAAAGCAATAAGGTACTCGAGGCTAGTGCTGTATCGTGAATAAGTCACGGCTGAAGGAGTCGCAGGTACTCCTCTTCAAGTCGTGCCTAACAACGCATTTCAGCCGTGACTTATTCACGATACAGCACATCCTCTTGTACCTCATTGCTAACATAATGTATTCAAAATGTATAAAAAATGTAATGCTCCTAATAAATTCAGACAAAGATGCTGAAAGAGATCTGATTTCTCTAGTCCTTCTGAAAAGACAAAGGTCTGTCTCTTGGCCTGGAGAGCAGGAACAGCTGTGTGGTGCATATAGATCTCTGGTCATTTCCTCCCTATAGGGATCAGCTAAGACACAGCAGCTGCTCTGAGGCACCATGCGTCTGGTGTTGGATGACTCTCTCTGTGTATGGGACACAACAGCTGAGCCGGGGGACACACCACTCTGTGGTCTGAAGCAGAACTGGTTCATTTATGTACACACTAAACATTATGTTTGCCCAGAGAGTCATGCAAGTCGAGACTTCCTTTGTCTGAAATCATATAAAAAGGGCCACTTACCAAATAAAGCAGATATTTCTTTATATACATATATATGTGTGTGTAAACACACGCACGTCCGGATCCTGTCACCATCTTTTTCTTAGTTTGGTGACAGGATCGTGTTTGTGTGAGTAGCCTATACTATAGGCTACGGCTTTGGCGTTGTTCTCTAGTCCGTGCGCTCATATGTCTGTGTCTTGCATGTTTGGGGGATGCTGTCTGGATCCTGACACTTCGGTCTAGTCTTGGTTCAGTTTTGGTGTCGGGGTCCTGACACCTGTGCACGTCTGTCTTGTTTTCTGTTTGGGCACATGGTGGATGAGTGTGTTTGTCTGTCATCTGCTCTTTTTTACTCTGTCTTGTGGTGTGTGAGAGAGAACATGTTTTGTGTCATGTTTGTTTTAGCCATGTGCAAAATGCTTTTTGTCTGTTTCTGTGTGCCATGTGCTCTTCTTTCAGTCTCTAGTATTGGCCCCGTCCTCTTGTTACCTGATTATTTGGTTCATTTGCCCCACCCTTGTTACCCTTTTGATTTCCTTATTCTCCTTTTATTCTCTGTCCAGAGCCAGATCATCATATATTCCTTATGTGAATCCTTGTCTGTCTGTTGTGCCTTGTTCCAGTCCTGCTGCCCTGTGCTGTGTTTTTCCCCCATTGGGGAGGTTCAAGTCGTGTTTTGTTTCATTTTTAATTAAATAAAGCCCTTCAATATTCTCTGCGGAGTCCTCACAATTCTCGGCCCACACCTGACTATATCAGGGGCTTTTCTCTCCAGGAGGCATGGGAGGCAGTGTCTCCTCAATGAAATTGGCTGAGAAAATAACAAACTTAAAATGTCCTGAAAACAGGATGACTATGGGTTTTTTTCTGTGAAAAATCTGCCTGGTGAAATTAAAGGTATCTTCATGTGACCAGTGTTTACCGAGCTTGATGACTGATAAAAAAATAAGCTAGACATCAGTTCACAAATAAATATGTTGTTTAAATTGCTACTGCCTAGAGTGAACAATTGATTAACATAATACTTTTATAAATTTAGGACGCATTAAACTAATCAAAAGTGATATTAAAAAATATATTCAACCAGATGACCATTATATATATGAATTATATAATACTATATACTTTATATTTTATAACTCCTTGATTTATAAAAGTATTATGTTAATCAATTGTCTCCCATTTTAAGGGATTGGACAACCTAAAAGAAAGAAAGAAAGAAAGAAAGAAAGAAAGAAAGAAAGAAAGAAAGAAAGAAAGAAAGAAAGAAAGAAAGAGAGAAAGAAAGAAAGAAAAAGAACCGTATAGTGTAAAAAATTTTGATTATATTATATAATCATAATATTTAACACTTTTTTGTCTTTCTTTCTTTCTTTCTTTCTTTCTATGTCTGTTGTCTGTTAATCATAATATTTAACACTTTTTTGTCTTTCTTTCTTTCTTTCTATGTCTGTTGTCTGTTAATCATAATATTTAACACTTTTTTGTCTTTCTTTCTTTCTTTCTTACTTTCTTTCTTTCTTTCTTTTAGGTTGTCCACTCCCTTAATCCTTCACATAACTGTGTATCATTTCCCTAACTGAATCAAATCTGCTATACCCCTCTGCATGTGCAAGGTCAGCAGATTTACAATTTGAAATCTGCCCCTCCCTTCCAAGTTCATGAATATTTCATGGCATGTGAGGGGAAAAGAAAGACAGAGGGGGGGGGGGGGGGGTGTAGCCAATCAAATAACCCTGTGGACACTCAGGCGGTGTAACCCCCTCCTCATCCCACATACACACGCACAAGGCAGAACCTGCTGCTTCATCCTCCCACACTTCCTCCTTCAGCTCTCGTGTCCATACACTGCATCACGGTAAGACTTTCTACACTCCAAACTTCTGGATGCTTTTAGAGGTGTCTTTGTCTTCTTTCTACTTATTTTCTGAGAGAGAGAGAGTCTGAATTGTCAAGAGAAATAAAGTGAGAAGCAGAGAAACGACTCTGAGAAGCAGGGAATAGAACAAAGACAGAGGCGTGACATTCCCAGTTCCCAGAAAGAAAGGATGGTCCACAGTCATCAGGCTTATCAGATTGGCAATGGTTATTAAGAAATACGTTCCTAAATATAAGCAGCTGCATTTTCATATTGATTGAATGAATGATTATATTTTTACACAAATAAAATAAAAAAGAATGGATGGGACTAAACAAATATTAATTTATTTGTGTAAGTTATATTACACAAATTAAATATTAAACTTGCATATATTGTTTTGTCTATAGTGTAAAAACATGGCTGACAAACCCAACATGACGGAAATCACATCTTTTGATAAAACTAAACTCAGGAAAACAGAGACCCAAGAAAAGAATCCCTTACCAACCAAAGAAAGTAAGTATCTGATCCCGAAACAATTTTTGTTTTTGTATAAATATATTGTTTATTTCTTGATTAAAAACTTATAATGAGGAAACCTACTGTATGTGAAATTATCTAGAATCATCCATTATTTCCCATAATTTACATATAAAAATAAAAAATTGGTAAAATGTCCCCCCTTTAACACGTGACTCATTAAGTTGTCTGCCTCCTTTTACTTTGTTTTCACAATTATACTCAAGTGATTTCGCTTATTTTTCTCTTGCTCTAGAAAATAAAATAATTGCAATCGTAAGTCACTTCAAACACTTCTCAATGTCTGTCTTTCTTTCCGTAGCTATTGAACAGGAGAGGCAGGGAGAGTCCACGCCGTGATTGATGTTTGTGACTGAAGTCACACAGCAAAGAGTGAAGTGAATGGCTGAGATCAACAGAGAAGAGACTTTGAGAGGAATCTAACTAGTAACTGATATGTATTTGGTTTTATAGATTTGTTTGTTTGTTTGTTCGAGAATTAAATAAAAATGAACGAATGTGTTTCATCGAGTGGAGAGAAAAAACTTGAAAAATAACTGAAAAATATGACGAGGTGGCCGAGTGGTTAAGGCGATGGACTGCTCCATCGGCCATTGAGCTAACCAATATTATGGTAATATAATTTACCAAAAACTTTCGAAAAGGGTTTAGAAAACAAGTGTACAAAAAGAAATGAATCATTGGTTATTCCAAATGTATATTCTGAAGATGTTTAATCAACGCGAATTAGCAAAATGCGTCAATAAAATCTTGGTAACAACGCGTCTCCAAACCAAACGAATTTAGGCATTTATTATTTAATTTTATTAGTAAAATAATGCATTCCGAACTGCTGACACAGCCCCTTATTTTACCACTAGATGGCACCATAGAACAGGATTAACACTCTCTGCCATAAACAACTACTGCAGCTATTTGTTTCTAATTGTAGCTAGGCCTATAACTATCAGTGTTGGGTAAGTTACTCAACTCAATAAAAAAATACCTAGTTACTTACCACTAATTACTAATAATCTTCAACAGTGTAGATTACTGTACTAATTACAAAAAAATAAATAACTAATAATAAATTATTAGTGAACAAATACATGCTATTGATAATTAGCCTAAAAATACTAATTTAATATTTTGACATGGTTTGTCCTGCATTTCAGCTGAATTATAAATATAGTAGCTGTGGTGTATTTTTTGACTTTATTTTGATATCCTCACTTTAACTTTCATAAATTAACTATAGTGTCCTATACACCCACTAATAAAAAAATAACAAAGATTATATCTGGAGTCTGAATAATTTCTTATTTGACTTTATAGTAGTACTATATATGCTATTTATATAACCTATATATATACATGCATTCCTGTAGCATGTAGTCTTACATTACTATACATTCTCCCAACCGCTTGAATCATGGGGATGATAATATAATATAATAGGCCTATAATATTATATAATGTTAGTATGTAGACAGATTGCAAGGATCTGGGTTTCAGCATTTCTGAAGGACTGAGATGTAATATAGTGATGCCGAGTGTATATATATATATTGTATATATATATATATATATATATATATATATATATATATATATATATATATATATATACAGTTTTCTTTTCTTACTGGCTGAATGTTTTCTGCCCAAGATTTAATTAGATTGTTTTAAATTTTTATGAATACATTTCTCTCTGGCTTTGTTTGGCAGCTGTAGTACTTTTTATGGTTATTAGGAGAACATAAGAACATTACAATCTTAAAAAGAGCTTTTTAAAGATGTTAAAATCACAAAATTAAAATAAAAAAATAATTAAAAAAGCACAGACTAAATTTTAACTGGTAAGATGAATCTTAGTAATTTTCTATATTAGCCTTTACAGTTATTGCTATCATAAAAAAACACTTACTTGTAGGTTTAAAATTCTAAATAAGGCACATCCATGTCCAAAAACAAACTTTTTAGCATATATATATTTTATGTACTTTATTATGTCTTTCAATTCAAACACATAAAGACATAATATTTCCCCCAATAATTATTCCTTATTTTTTCTTCTACTTTTTTCCTTTTGTGATAATACCAATCACATAAAAAAAACATAATTAGAACACTAACCAATAAGTACATAGCTAGACACTTTTACATATGAAAAAAGACAAAAAAATATATATCAATAAATATAACTACAAAAAGAGATAAGATACAAAAAGATAGCAAAGGCACTAAATGTTCATAGAGACACCATTGGAAGCATAGTTTGCAAGTTCAAAGTTAAACACTCTTCTTATCATTCTTCTCTTCTTTAACCTTGAGACTTAATCCTAGAAGTTCTTCATGACTTGGTCTAATCGGCATCACGTAGGCTAATGTTTACACCAGCTGATGCCGATTTATTTTCTCAAGCTATTTTACAGTAATTTGCGTTAGATTGGCTGTCAATACTGAGTTTGATTGCTTCTTCATGACAATACCATTTTGAATGTTCATGTTTAATTTTTTATAAGCTAAACCGATCTCGTGATGTGGCTTTCTTTAGCATGTAAAACCTTTTAAACAAGTTGTAATGTACCCATGCTTCATTCAGTGTGTCAAAAAGTATATAATATATATAGGCTATACACTCACCTAAAGGATTATTAGGAACACCTGTTCAATTTCTCATTAATGCAATTATCTAATCAACCAATCACATCACAGTTGCTTCAATGCATTTAGGGGTGTGGTCCTGGTCAAGACAATCTCCTGAACTCCAAACTGAATGTCAGAATGGGAAAGAAAGGTGATTTAAGCAATTTTGAGCATGGCATGGTTGTTGGTGCCAGACGGGACGGTCCGAGTATTTCACAATCTGCTCAGTTACTGGGATTTTCACGCACAACCATTTCTAGGGTTTACAAAGAATGGTGTGAAAAGGGAAAAACATCCAGTATGCGGCAGTCCTGTGGGCGAAAATGCCTTGTTGATGCTAGAAGTCAGAGGAGAATGGGCCGACTGATTCAAGCTGATAGAAGAGCAACTTTGACTGAAATAACCACTTGTTACAACCGAGGTATGCAGCAAAGCATTAGTGAAGCCACAACACGCACAACCTTGAGGCGGATGGTCTACAACAGCAGAAGACCCCACCGGGTACCACTCATCTCCACTACAAATAGGAAAAAGAGGCTACAATTTGCAAGAGCTCACCAAAATTGGACAGTTGAAGACTGGAAAAATGTTGCCTGGTCTGATGAATCTCGATTTCTGTTGAGACATTCAGATGGTAGAGTCAGAATTTGGCGTAAACAGAACGAGAACATGGATCCATCATGCCTTGTTACCACTGTGCAGGCTGGTAGTGGTGTTGTAATGGTGTGGGGGATGTTTTCTTGGCACACTTTAGGCCCCTTAGTGCCAATTAGGCATCGTTTGAATGCCTTGGCCTACCTGAGCATTGTTTCTGACCATGTCCATCCCTTTATGCCCACCATGTACCCATCCTCTGATGGCTACTTCCAGCAGGACAATGCACCATGTCACAAAGCTCGAATCATATCAAATTGGTTTCCTGAACATGACAATGA
Organism: Siphateles boraxobius; assembly: GCF_051911475.1. Classification (NCBI taxonomy): domain Eukaryota; kingdom Metazoa; phylum Chordata; class Actinopteri; order Cypriniformes; family Leuciscidae; genus Siphateles; species Siphateles boraxobius. Next base: position 8,819,011 of record NW_027508788.1, read on the forward strand.
GTTCGCTGTACTAAAATGGCCCCCACAGTCACCAGATCTCAACCCAATGGAGCATCTTTGAGATGTGGTGGAACGGGAGCTTCGTGCCCTGGATGTGCATCCCACAAATCTCCATCAACTGCAAGATGCTATCCTATCAATATGGGCCAACATTTCTAAAGAATGCTTTCAGCACCTTGTTGAATCAATGCCACGTAGAATTAAAGCCGTTCTGAAGGCGAAAGGGGGTCAAACACAGTATTAGTATGGTGTTCCTAATAATCCTTTAGGTGAGTGTACAATGATAAATGATACAATACCTACAAACCTGTTAAATTATATTGCATAATATAAATTATGTTATGTATGTATATATATATATAACATTAACATGAACATTTGATATACAATATAATTGAATACGTTTGTAAGTCTATATTGTCTAATTTATTATTTTAGCCTTATTTAACTTGATTTTCTGTATACTGTATAATTATTTTTGGACTGATAGTGGTTAATAAAGTCAAATAATAGTATGAGAGAGTGTCAGTGGTAATATCATTGCGTTTCTGTTGGTCAGTGTTAGAGGAACGGTGGAACAACCTAGGCTTAGCCTGACAGTTAACCTGGACCAGGTTAGTTTCCCAGCATAAGTTGCTAGAGTAACTGAGTTTGAACTATTTAAAGTTTGCTTTATGAAAAAGAATCAACCAACAATAATTCTGACTAACCAAAATAAGCCTGGCTTGTATTGTAATCTTGTTTTATGGACCAGCCCTCTGGTGCAACTGATGAAGCCCTTGATCCGTCACATCAGGTGTGCTTGAGTCAACACCTGTTCTGCAGATTTTTGCTATTGTGAGGGATTCTATTCAGGGGGTTGAATAGTCTGTCTGCTTCCTGACCTGAGCCCCAAACATTAGAGTTCAGGTCAGGAAGCAGACAGACTGGCTAAACCGACCGTCTGTAGCTGTTTCACGTCACTGAGGTCAGATTAATCCCATCACATACAGACTCTTTCACCTAGATATCATCATATAGAGACTGTTTCTGTTCCCCGAATTAGGAAATAACTCCCAAACCCATTTAAGGGTAAAAATTGAATTGATGTTCAACAAATAAAAAACATATATAATACAAATGAACAAATGATAAAGCTTGGGTTGCTAAATATTCAATCTCTTACTTCAAACACACTTATTGTTAACTCTTTCCTCGCCAGCATTTAAAAAAAAAAAGTTGCCAGCCACCGCCAGGGTTTTTGACATTTTTTGCTAAATTTTAATGGCCTGCAGAATATTTTCTGAAGATATGAACATGCTATATCAAAATAAAGATCTGAGCCTATGCTTTTAAACTTATTTTATCTCCATTTGTTCTTTTTTTATTGCCACTTGAACATAGGTAGGTTTGGTCAAAAATACAACACTCTGGACAAAAAGCTGAGAAAAGTCATTTTTATCAAACAAGTGCATTTTCAAGCAGAATACATTCAGATGATGTTTCCTTATAAAACCTTCCAAAATAAATTAAAATTATAAATAAATGTAAAATATATCAAATTTAGGCACTGTAATTTGCTTTTGAGTGGTACACAGAGTAACATTTCCCAGGATGTACGGGGACGCCACAACTTTTGCAGTAGAACGAGGTCTCCTTCCGCAACCCCTTACACAAACTCTGCATCCTCTGAGTGGGTGTTGCTATTTGGGAGTGGGCAGGAGTGGAACAAGTTCATGAACAGCAAAACTGACATTCAGCCTGTTTGTTGGGTCAGTGTTGTATGGTGCTCTTGGAGTGTTTTCAAGTCTGTACATTTTGTAAATAAACCTGATTTGCAATTGGGGTTGAATATATTATGTTTTGCTCGATGGCAACATCAAAATGATATTTGTCATTTCATTTTTTTTTGAAAATGGTCTAAAAAATCATATGGAACCAACATAAACAGAAAGAGTACGTTTATGTGAACTTTTTACACTAGAATTTTAAAATATTTTTTATTCTTCTTTATAATGGACTCATACAGCCTATGGCAGCACTTCATTATTTCTCAATATCAACAAAGTGGCATTCTACGAACAGGACAGGGTGTGGGTGGCCAAATTCTCTCATGCTTCAGACAAAGTGCGTGCTGAAGACTTTCTGTGTTGAATGTGGTAAGACTGAGAGGACATTACACCAAACAATGGATGGAAGTTCTAAAGAAAATTTCTTCACATCTTCATTAAAGCTAATAATATTTCATGCATGGGAACAGGTTTAATTCTGAATTGTCATTTTAAAAATATTTTGCTTTATCCAAAACTAGGTTAAACAGACACCTTAACCACAAACAAAAGCACTGCTGATATTACAGATGATCGTCTCCATTACAGTGACGGGAAGGTGTCCAATTAACCTCATCATGTTCCAATAAGTTTTAATTACATCGCCTAATCTCAAAAAATATGCATAAAAATGTTACAGAGCAACTTACATCTGAGGTCAGTGAAGCCTATTTGTTTCAATAGTACAATAATATGCATGTTAACATTATTTTAGTGCAAAAAAAAATGCTTGCTAACCTTTTGTGTAGTTATATCTAATTTTACAACTTTGTTGCTGGACAACATAACACCTAAAAAAAACTTATACCTATAAAATTATTTGAACTTTACAGCTCAAATACAAAGTTTTTAAAAGAAGAATGAATGTAAATTCATATCTGCTTTATGTCCTATAAAAGTTGGGGTAGCACTTTATTTTACAGTCCTTTTTCCCCATATACATACTATATAATTATTATATTGCAATATCTGGGTAATAACTAGGTACCAACCCTGAACCTTACTTTAACCCATAGTGACCTAATATTAACCAGTACCTTCTTAGGCAAGTACACTGTCATTACATATACTAAAGTAAAGTGCAACCAAAGATGGCCCAATTCATTAGTTTTATTTTATTTCGAAGAAAATAAGTTATACATTAACACTTTTTGTTATCACCATTCCACAAATGCTGGGGATTTATATAGAACTGGGGAAATTCCTTAAAACAATCTGAATGCAATGCATGAACCATACATGATACAGTATGTGTCATTTTAAAAACTTGAAGACACAAGTCAAAGACTTTGTTTTATTTTTATTCCAAAACATCATACTATATCCAGAGAACAGTACAGTTGATTTCTGGCATTCTGGATTGTCTTAAATGCCCCTCATAGGGTCATAATTCCATTACAAAAATTAACTAGCTGCATTTGAACCATTCTCTGATACAGATTACATATACTGTACTGTAGTCACCTTCCGAATGGTTAAAAAAAGGAAGGCACTGAATCGCAGCTGAAACAGAAGCTACATGTTCAAAATACTATCCACCAAACTCAAAATGTACCTCCCCATACTTGCTCTGAGCATTTAGGTAGAGTAAAAAATAAAGCATGGAGGCAATAATGAAGGGATCCACAGCTGGTTTGATCTTCCCTCAGATCATGAGCACTGGTAGAACAGGCTGAGACAGTCCATTTTTCCACAGGAGCTGGAGACATCCATCACATATCCATCACAAACTGGCTTTCATCAACTAGAGAGAGAGAGAGAGAAAAATAAGTGATCTCTTCTATAAAAACCCTTTGAACGGTGTCACCCCTTTCACACAAAGCCCAGTACACACTGTGGACACTTTCCTGATATGGAAATCACACTTGCCAACAGTGAGCAGGTCAGATGCTTTTTTGTTTGCATTTCTCATGATGTGACCTTGAGCTTAGAATGGAGAAGAAAAGCAATAGTGGAACATTTTCAGTTAACTTTGTCATGAGTATAACTGAGTGTCTAGTCCACCTGGAAAGATTTCTAGTTTTTATTTATTTGTATGTTATCTAGATGCATTTATTTATTAAAAAATACTTTAAAAATTAAAATGACTTGAATACACCCCTTCAATGTTTTTAATTTTTGAATTATTTTGATAGGGTGAATTCTGGTAGATTGGGACACTGTGCATTTGAGATGACTGGGGAAAAGGGTTGAAAATAATTGTGAGGGGGGGGGGGGGGGTTCTCAAGAATTACATTTTAGTAGTTTGGCATGTTTTATTACAATTTCAAATAGTATAAAACTATAAAAAGTGATATTATAAAGGGGACCAGATTAAATACTAATTACTAAAAAAATGTTGAAAATATATTTTAAAAACTTTTTCTTTTAAATAAAATGTGTAATATATTTCGGTTAATTTGTGATGAGATGCGCTCCAGTTCACGTGCAATGCAAGTTGCGCCCGCACCTCCATGTCATGACTAATGATTATATTGTCTGCTATTTGCTGCTTATTTATTAAATCCAGGCAATTGGTTGATGAAAAAAATATTAAAATTAAGATACAATTTATACCAAACGAAATTCACTTTAAAGAAAGGCTTTCTACAAAACAAAACTTAATTAAGTGGCCAAAATCATGTCTGAGCATGTCTCCCGATATATTGCGCATCCTATCTTAGCCTATGTTCACTTTTCATAATCAACATAGATGGGGAAAAAATAACATTATTATTTTTTAACAAATATGAAACTAAATGCACTTAGTTAATGGCTACAACACGTAGCCTAATAGTAGGTCTGAATATTGTTATCATTACTTTTTTCAAGTTCGGCACAAATTACTATAAGCCTAAATGTGTTACTAAATGATTTGAATGTATTTTTAACATTGTTGTATTTAAGGACTGTATATGCGTGTTATTTTTAAATTATTTGTTTTATGTGGTGGACAATATTGGAACGTGACATTGGAAATATTTATTTTATTTTTACTATTTAATTTATTTTACTATTTATTTTGTTTGGCTTTTATTTATTTCATGCAGTTGCACTTATTTAATTTATTTTAATTTATAGTATGAGTCCCTGATTATATGTTGCATGTTCACTTCTTGTTATTTTTGTTGTTGTTTTTTTAGACAAAAAATGGATGGATTTATAGAGTTTTGAAAAAAAAAAAAATACAATTAACTTTGAATTTATCATAAACAATATTGTTGTTTGATTTAATAATAATTTTTGATGATGGTGATGGTCTCGATCTCCAGAGAAGTGTCTCCTCTTTGCTGTCTTCCGTGTGTCCATGGCGTAAAATGAGGGTGTGGGGGAAGCGGATACTTGAATATATAGGGGCGTGTTATTCTAATGACGATCGTTTTCAGCCGCGGCATTTATCAAGGGCAGGTATTGCGTACACCTGGATTTTAAAGGTACGCACAGCTTCATAAATCAGGCGGTGAGAGGAGTGTAAGCATAATCTTACGCCAACATATACGCCCGTTTCTACGCAAGAATGATAAATGAGGGCCATTGTGTGTATATATATACTGTGTGTGTGTGTGTGTGTGTGTGTGTATACACACACATTATATAAGCACAAACTTTTATTTTAGAATCGATTAATCGATTTGACAGCACTGATTCTTGATTATCCTTTTATGAAAATGAAAGTTTTTTCAAAATCAAGTGAAACCAGCATGATATAAAGAGTACATTTCTAAGAATCTTTTTTTAAAGATCTTTCATTATGATCACTATAATTTGACACTGACCCATATACTATGTAGAAATTCACACAAGACTTTATCTGTCACATACTGTATTCCAATAGACAACCATAACGTGCCATGCAAGTATATTTATTGACTTGCAGCAAGAAGAAAGGATGCAATTAATTTAAGAACATGCTTAAACCCACTCCTCAGGCTTTTGCTTGAGGCTGTTGATTTGGACATTGAAATTGGTGTACATTAGGCCATATGTGAGGGACGTCAGATGAGGTTATTTAAAAAAACACAACAGTACATGCTTCTTAGGGCAGGTGGAGGAATTACCAGATAGTTCTTTGCTGTCCTGCTCCTGCTCTGCTGGTTGCAGTGAGGGTCTGGTGACCCCTGGGATGTGGGGGAGGCAACAGGGTGGTGTGCGCGCGATTGGGGAGTTTCGACATTCCAAGAGAAACTTTCGATCATATATTATGCGAGTTCCTGCAGGGAAAATACCAATATTAGTTTAAGAGGTTCAGCCTAAAAAGAAAAAAAAAGTTGGCACAAGTTCATAGCATTCTTTACATCAAGGGACTTTCTTCCTGCTGTGTTCGGTTTGAAAAACATGTTATATCACCCAAGTGAAAGCCTATAGTTTGTTTCAGATCATGCTGAGTAATGGACACGGGGTGAAGAAACCCGTTCACACTAAATGCGTCTCTATAGCACGCATTGTGTTTATCGTGCAATGTATACGCCACAATGAGTTTTTACGTGCATATGATACGCATGGGTAGGTTTAGTAGTGGTAGGGTACGTGCATATGATACGCATGGGTAGGATTAGTGGTGTGGGGTGCGTGTGTATTACGCGTAATAAATGGCGTATCAAATGCACGCAAAAACTGCGTATCATATGCACGTAAAAACTCATTTTCGCCTATAAATTACACGATAATACAAAATGCGTGCTATAGAGATGAATGCAGGTGAAAACACTCGTAAAAACAAGATGCCTCTGTTTAGATGTCCTGTAGTAACCCACGCAGCAAGAAAATGTTGCAACATCCCCCATTGCTGCATAAAGACCCAGCGTGATTGGACAGACTGAGCCCTGGCTCTATTAACAATTTCTAAAACACGGATTAAAATAAGCAAGTTTCAAAATCAATATTAAAAAATGAATTCGTTTTTTTAGATACGACTCTCTTTTCAAGACAATTTGATTTGTTGGACATCTCCTCTGGTAACCCAAGCGCACACGAGATATGGTTCCAATCAGAAAAAATGTGCTGTAACTACAAAGTCGACTGATGGAATAACTGGCTTAGTCTCAAACATTTCTTCATGCAAGATTTAATAGCCATGTGATCAATATTGACAATTGAGGTGGAGGTGGTACAATAGTCTGTATGGGTGTTTATTCTGCAAGAACTTGAGTTCTGTGTAGAAGTTTTTATTTATTTTTTTTTATTATGGTTTTATGAATCGATTTACTGTTAAGAATCGATTTTATTGTTTCATCTTTTCCCAACAGACTACACATAAAATGTATAAAATACATTACAAACATTTCATTTTCCACACAGTGTGAAATAAACATTATCAATATCATTCTGAATACAAAAATTACGAACAATTGTGTGCCATCTACTACACCATAACCAACAATCCCGATTCTAATAGTTATGCAAAAATTCAGTGGTGGTAAGTAACGAAGTAGAAATACTTCGTTACTTTACTTAAGTATTTTTTTCGGGTATCTGTACTTTACTTGAGTATGTTTTATTTGCATCTACTTTTACTCTTACTCCAATACAATACTGAAGACAAAGTTTACTTTTTACTCAGTTACATTTCCCCATGCCTGCTCCAAGTATTTATTACACTGGCTTTCCAAACCAATGAAAAACTTGGTTTTATTTTGGAAAAAAAGAACGCGCAAGCTCTTTGCCAGCATACGCTCACAGAGCAGTCAGTTCGCCATTGTGGAAGATGACCGCAGAAACAGGTGAAGGTGCAGCTCTGCCCAGCAATGATCCTGAGATCCCTTGTAACTTGCACATCTTCTGTTTGATGCAGCTAATGTTATGGAACATGTCTATTGCAGAGCTGCCAACTCTCACTCATTCAGTGTGAGACTCACGCAATTGACACTTTCCACACGCTCTCACGACACACATCCATTTTCTCACGCAGAGAAAAATCGCGAAGCAAAGAGGACACTGACACCGACAGACAAGACAGATTAGGTTACTTTTGATATGAAACAAATTCTCAGCTCTCAGATACAATAAATACCGTTTTGGGGCTTTTAAATGTGACGTGACAGATAGCTAGCGCCTGCTATGGGGTGCCGTTAATCTCTTTACTACTAGTTAATTGTAAATAAACACAAATGAACAATAATAGGTAGCCTATGTTGAAAGATACAGTACAACTTACCGAAATGTATATACCTTATACATAATATCAATAAATCAGTGTTTTTCAACTGCAGATAGAGGTCAATAAATCAGCTGGAGAACAATACATATAACGTTACATTTACCTCAGAAAAAAAACTAACATTTAATGACCATAGTATGTTAGTTGGCTAGAAAAATTAATATTTTATAATATATGTAATATTAGTATAAATTAGTATTTTGTTAAATGTGCACTATATATTTATTATATTTTTACTTATATCATTAAAATATTATAAAGTTGTTATTATAATAAAAATCATATGTATTTTTAACATGTAATAATACCAGCTGACAGGGCTCTCTGTAGCCTATGTTTACAGAATTAGGTGAGATTTTCTTAATTTAAAAATTAACATGCATCTACTGTAGCAAATATTTATCAAAATGAATCTATTGAATCAAGATCAGAATCAAACCACAATAATTGAATTGAAATTGTAAAATCTGTATCAAAGAATGGCCTACCAGTCATTGCACCATAATGTGCTGTCACTAAACTTAATGAAATTGTTTAGAATTGATGCAAGGTGCTTCATTGTCTCTTATGATTGCAAATCTAACAAATTCTTAATTGCAGTATCTAATAATTTGTTCAATTAAAACAGATCAATTGTTTTGGGAGTGATATGCAATGTTTAATTATTGATATTTACAGTTTGAATATTAACTTTTTACTTTCTGTACTTAAGTACGTTTTAAAACGGATACTTTTGTACTTTTACTCAAGTGATGTTTGAATGGAGGACTTTCTACTTTTACTGGAGTCATTTTTTATTTAGGTATATATACTTTTACTCGAGTATAATTTTTGAGTACTTTTACCACCCCTGCAAAAATTAATGTAGCCTACTTATTTGCGAAGACGACAACATTGTCTTCGATGTCTTGCCATGACGATGACATAGGAAATATAAAAAGTTAAAGGTAAATATTATTATATATTTTGTTATGTATCATTTTCGATCAAGGTATTCTTGTTCAATAGCGAGGAAAATGCGAACGCAAGCATATAGTTTGCGATAGCCTATGTAAAATTGTATTAAAGTAGTCAGCAAAGGAGTCAAAATGTTAGAAATGGTCATTAAAACAAAATTCTATTGAACAGAACCAAACGATGTTTGATGTGGTGAAAATCACTTATGAAAACGATAATGGATTTCAGAGAAGTTAAATGACAGTTCTCCTGTGATGCACGAGTAAAAGGCAGCAGACCGCTCGCCTGTAAACATCGTATTGCCTCATTAAAAAAAGTGAGCTCGAGCAACATGTGCAAAAGCTCACACAGACAGCAAAACTATTAGTTAAAAAAATATTCAAAAGATTAGGTCTACATCTTACCCCCAGGAGTTGTTGAAAACAGAGTTCCTCCTGGAGTCTGACTGTAGTTGTCCGGGAGAGGAGACCAGCTTTTCTCATGGATGGAGCGGCTCGGAATCGGGCAGGTAGACGAAGCTTCACAGCTGGTTGACATGACTGAACATAAATCTAACTCGAACTTTTAATGAACACACCCTAAAGACATGGTTGATCTGCAGTAGCGCTACGTGTCTGTGCGCTCCACATGTTGGAACCCTCGAGGGAGGAGATTTCTCACTAGCTGCAAACGATCCAATCAGAAAGACAAATCCACCCTGACGACAGCGCTGAGGCCCTCTGTAGGGAGCAAGTTTTTAGAGCCATTTCATGGAATGTAAACTCTTCGAACTGCACGAGGTTTTCTGAGTGATTCAGTTGAGCACGTGATATGAAAACTACTATGTGACAAAATATGTGCTGTACTAAAAGCATGACTGTTCCAGTCTACATATGCTTCCTCTTAATGTAACGGATGCCTCCCCATATTGGCAGTGCATCTTGGCATTTTCCTGCATGAAAACGTGTTTTATATACCAACAGTCTTTTTCTGTTTTACAAGATGTGTTGCCCTTGTGCTAAGATGTCTTTAAGATGTTTACATTTCTCATAGGTTATCTTGAGATTTAGGTCAGATTTTCACAACATAAGTCATCTCAAAATGTGAAAACTCATCTAGTTACATCCAAGAAGAAAAAAAAACTCTTTATTTGGACTTTCCATCCAAAACTAGTTTTACCACTTTAACCAGTAATATGCAATGTGCCTTACCATATACAGATGCAATAGATTGCCTATTGGAAGCATTACCATTCTTAGATTGTCAGTGGTTACCCATGAAAAATCAATTGACATCAAAATAACTTTCATACACCAGATACATTTCCAACTTTTTATTGAATATTAAGGTAAATATTTCACATTAATACAGGCTACATAAAGTAGAGCCACTATACGACATGAAATTTACTCTCATTTTTAACCCTTTTTTCAGTATGTAAACAATTATACAGGTATTTACCACTCTAAAAGGTCTGATTTCATTCTTTACGCAATCATCTAGGTCTTGGCCAAGTATAAATAGCGCACTGTCCTATTGAGCCCTGCCGACCAAGAACACTTACGTGGGGCTTAAATGTCAAAATGGCTATACTACTCAGAATGTATCCTGTTGAACAGGCAATCGATTTGTTCATAGACAGTGGTAAACATGTTAAATCCCACACTGGATTCTTTCTTTTTAGTTAGGCACATCGAGGGTGTCCATCTCTCAAATTTCTTAACTTGTTTAACATTTTTGGGGGGACACATCTAGGTTAATACCACGTCTCAGTAATTAAGTAATTATCTTGTTCTTTTTAACGTGTTTCTTGTTACTGCTCCTAGGCCTCTCGATCACTGTTTAGTTGACATGATTCAAATGCACATTTCCCACATGTGGGCCCCAAGTGCCTGGCCATACCTGCAACACCAAGGATATCAAGAGTTAGACAACAAATGGGGCTCTAATTTGCAAACACATTCAGTTGGGACCAGATAAAAGCAATTACCTGCTGTGGGTCTGAATTTTCAGCAGAGTTGGGAACAACCTTTAGGATGGGATTCCAGGCAGGGTCAGAAGTGTGAAGACCATTGTATACAGGGCCTCCAGGACCCTCCGTCATCTGAGGATGAGGAGGGATCATCGTGCCACCGTACATTGACATTGGCAGCCCCTATACAGTCCATGAAACAAAAGATTTGTCAGTGGAGCTACAAATTAAAATTCTCCTTATCGAATGGAACTAATAAAACAAACCAAAATTAAATTCCTAAAGAGTCTCTGTACAATGTACCTTTTGAAAGTCCATGAAGTTGGTCGGCATAGGTTGGTGGAAAGTATTAGAAGGAGCCACAATCCCAGTATCATCTCTCTCCATAGCCTGGTGCTGAGAGAAAGCTGATGGCTCCTGCATCTGCTGGTGCATCACTGGCCCTCCCATCAGGGGCTGAGACCAGCCTGACATTGTCTCTGTGAAGAACAGACACATATTTTTTAAGTTCTTTAGATCCAATACCAACTCTATACAAGCAAAAATAATTGTCACTGAATATGCAAATCTGTTGCATTTGACCAATTTGTGAATGCCTATTACATTTCATTCATAGACTCACCAGAGGCACTGCCCACGCCAAAAGACCAGATGCCACCCTGTCCAACTGGTGGGGTGTAGCTGGTGGGCAGCATGGTGTGGTTGACAGAGCCAGTTTGCCGGATGCGGGCCAGGCGCTCAGTTCCAATGGGAGGGGGCACTTTGCGGTCCTGCTGGTTGGAGCTACTTGCTTTTGCCTGGATAAGAGCAGGAGTCACCGTAGATGTGCAAAGAGGTGAGGATGCCCCGGAAGACACTGAGGGCACTGGAGACTCACCTAAAATCAATGAGAAATGAAGGGACTATCAGAATGAACACGAGCACTATAGTCTTATAAAACGTGATGCTGTGCTTGGTGCATTTGCGTTAAAATAACTTATTGACATACAAGAAGTGGAGGCACTCCAGGGGTGGGGAGAGAAGTGCTGACGGCTGAAAGAAGGTGTGCCCACAGGAACAGAACCCGACAGGAACACAGGGCTGGCAGATATGCTTGTGGTAAAGCTGGTGAGCGCAGTAGACGATGACATGGAGTTGTCCATGGGGTGTATTCCTGTGGAACATAGTGAATAGCATTACTCAAGAGTGAATAGCATTACTCGAGAGGATTTGACCCCAATCTCAAAATATAGATGCAAGGTCATCAGCAATAGTGGTGTCCAATCCTGCTCTTGGAGGGCCACCTTCCAACAGAGTTTAGCTCCAACCCTAATTAAACACACCAGAACCAGCTAGTTAAGGTCTTCAGGAACACTAGAAACTTCCAGGTGGTTGTGTTGAAGCGAAGCTCCGCAGGAAGGTGGCCCTCCAGGAACACGATCGGACACTCTTGATTTAAAGGTTGCACTCACCAATGGGACTGGAAACCATCCGCTGTGAGGTGCAGCGATACCCTGGAGCTTTTGAGCCATCAGGAGGCATAACATTTTCCATCTGCCCCATTCCCCCTATATAGGCATTAGGTGGGGCACTGTAGGGCTGCTCCGGTGGAGTACGTGTAGGTAGATGGCAGGCACCCCAAACCTGGTTGTTGCCCACCTGGTTGTTGTCGAAGATGCTGCTGAAGTGATTGAAGAGAGCCGCAGGGCCAAAGTTGGGGGGCAGTTGCGCTTTTCCACTGTGGAGGTGCATTTGAGAGCCGTTTATCATGCCCATGGTGGAGGACATTGGAAGTGAGGGAGGTGGCATGCCTGTCGGAGCCAGGTTTGGCTGAGGTGGAGGCTGTTGTTGTTGTTGCTGCTGTTTGTGGGGCTCCTGTGAGGCTACCTGAGGCACAAACACAGACTGCTGCTCCTGCAGGGCCCCTGAAGCCATGGGGTAGTAGGTTGTGGGTGGTTGCATGCGGGGAGTCACACCAGGTGCAGTGGGGGTGGCATAATGAGGTAAGGTGCTGCTGGTATTAGTGACTGTGCTGCTGCAGGTTGGAGGTGGCAGGCGTGTGACAGGGTGAGAAGACCCTGGCTGAGTTGAGGAAGAGGAACTGGATTCTGAGCTGGAGGTGAAGTGTGACGCAATCGGCTGCCGGCTGTCGGGCTGTGCGGTTAGCATCGATGGGCCTGAGGGAGATGAAGTGAAGTGCAGGGGAGCGGAGGGGCTGGGCCCTTCAGATGGAGCTCCTGTGGCAGGTGCAGCGAGCTCTGTGACAGGCTTCTCTTTAGCAGGGGTACTAAGGCTGGCCGGCTCTGGCTTGGGGGGAGGAGGATGCTGTGGAGGTGGAGCAATGGGCGCAGATGGAGATGGAGGGGTCGTAGGGGTTGTGGGAGCACAGCTGATGGAAGAGGGAGCCACTTGTGCAGAGGGAGCGCTGCTGCCGCTAGCGGCCACAACAACTTTACCCCCAGACCTGGGCTCTGTTGAGAAAAGCTGCTTTCTGACTGAAGAAGGTGTGGGGGTGTTAACAGATGCGGTACTGGTGGGAGAAGTGGTGAAAGCAGTGGGAGTCGAAGTGCTGGACACAGGAGCAAGAGGATGCTCAGTGTGGGCAGAAGTAGAGCTGCCGAGACGCAGTGCAGAATTACCGATGTGTTTGGGTGAGCTGTTAGCACTACCAGGGCTCACTGGACGCACAGGGAAAGGACCCCAAGTGTTGGGAGAGGATGAGAAAGTGCCACCAAACTGCGCCATGGGCAATCGAGGGTGGCGGATCTGGTTCATAGTCTGTGCCGCTAGAAGGGCCAGCTGAGGATGAGCATAAGCAAGTGGTGGCAAAGAAACGAAGGGGGGCCTGACACCTGGTGCCATACTTTTGCCTAACTTCCCTGCCTGCTGAGCCGTAAAGTTGGTGGAGGCCTGGAACGACATGCTGGGAGAGGGCACTACAGATGGCAGGCCTTTTGAACTGGCTGCAGTAGTGCTTGTGGCCCCAGTGGAGGTTGTGTAGGTGGAGCTGATTTTGGTGTTAGCGCCAGGCGGCCGGATGTGGTTACGAGGGATCAGGTCCTCTAGCTCTTTGGCTGGGTCCTGGATCAGCGCATTGATCAGCTGCACCGCATGCCGCGTGGACTCTGTGCCACCTCTGCAAACCAAGAGAGTGAGCATATGTAAGAAATCCAAGCAGGGTGAACAATAATTACTAGTGTCTTAAAAAATGTCAGCATCATTTTTACCTGATTGTGATCATTCTTTCTCCATTCTTGTCCTTCTGTTTGTCCACGTCAATGTGTGCACCTGTAACGTCTTGGATGGCCGTAATGTTGCAGCCACCTCTACCCATAATCCGAGACACCACAGAGGCAGGTACAGAGAGCTTCTTGGATCTAAGGGAAAAAATGGCAACAAATTGAACAGTGCTAGATGTTTGCCGGGACATTTCAATTTGAAATGTTTTTAACATATTGCTAACTCTAAAGATCTTATCCCTATATTTCTATATGACATACAAGATATGGCTTATATCCTTGCTTCACAGTAAATAATTTTTATTTTTTTCATCCCGTTTCACAGTAAATTTTGATTTTTGATTTGATTGCTTGGAAAAATAACAGCACATCTCTCCTCAAACTGCATGGCTTAATGCATTATAGCAAGATGTCCATAGCATAAACAATGCAAGATGGGTTTCAGCAATCATCACTAAGCATAAACTGCTAATAATAGTAATAACCATGTCTGTTTGAGAAAAAATATAATGAATGTGTAATGGTGCACATATTTATCAAAATGTTTCCCTTTATAGTTACTTTTTTCTAGTTGAAATTATGTTTGCACCTCACCTTCGAACCACCTCTTTCCATCCCTCTTCTCTTTTCTGGCCTCTCTTTGGGCTAGTGAGATTCATCTTAATGTTGGGCGAGGTGACTGGCAGTGAAATGGTCTTGAACGAGCAAGGCAGGGAACTGGGGGTCAGGTCACTGTTGAGGTCGTGAGATCTGTTAAAAAGGGGGAATAGAAAAAGTAGTTTAATCACCCCACAAATATTTTTTGCAAAAATCATTATCTTGTCAAATCATTTGTCAGACTAAAACAAACTCTAACTACCAAAGCTCAAGAAAAAAAGAAAAACTTTGTGAGATCTGCCAAAGGCCTGCTCTCTGTTAGTTTGCTGCGGTAATTATGAAAATTTGCATTAAGTAACTGACTTGAACTGCAAAATAATAAGTGTGGTAAGTGGTAGTGGCAAGCAGAAGTATATTAACTCTTACCTCTGCTGTGGTTTGGAGATGGACACCGTGACCTTCTCCTCACGAGAGCCCGGCAGCGATGGCCCTTGTCTCTTCTCACTTGAGATGTGGAACTGGTTAGAACCTGCAAGGACTGAGGGGGCAGAGAAGGAAGAGGACGATGATGAAGGGAGGTCAGCGAGCTCCTGACTCTTACTGCCATTGCTGCTCTCACTGTTGCAGTCGGTGCTATCTAGATTATCAGAGTCGCTGGTTCCTCCCGTTGCCCCACCCCCTCGAGGTTCTCCGTGGATTTTATTTTTGTCTGCTTTCTGCTGTGCCAGTGCCACCTGCGGGTCCTGAAGAATAATGGATTCACTAGGTGAATCCTTGGTCTTGTTCTTTTTGTTTTTGCGATTGGTGCTCGGTGTGGTGGCCACATTGGCTCGCTTTTTGCCGAAAGTGCTAGAGAAGGTTGGGGAGGTGGCAGAGATACCGATGGTTGTGGTGGTGGTAGCACTTGGGGGCTCAATGGGAACCTCCACCTCTGCGAGATAAAATGACAAAAGGTTATTCATGTAAAAAAGTTCTCAAAATGAAAAATTAGCTGAAAAGCATTTATTTTATCATTTAATGGTTATACAAAATTATTTAATACATCAAAATGCTAGGAATGCTATGATCAGGATTTTTGCATTTGACACCGGCTACCGATTTTTTGTCATCATGAATGCCCGATACCGACCGTTCAAGCTTTATGTAAGTGACATAAGCTCTCTATTGATGGTGAAAGATACACATACACTGAATGCATTTTTATTGATTTCAAGTGGCATACTTAAAAGTAATGGCTTATAACTCTACAAAAAAACAAAACATCATTAAGTACATGCTCTCGTTTAATAGAAAAGCTTTAATATTTTTAAGAGAATAAATTGATCATGTTTAGAGGTCCTTGTGTTTCTACTCTGGTCTCGACACATTGTCCCTACCCACCATACCCAACATTCAGATCATTGGTTGAACTTTCAAATGACGTTAGATAACATTGCGTAATGATCGCGATGCAATCAGATCCTGGAATTCCTATAACTTTAGCCAAGCAGCATGTCATGTCAGTCCGTGAGGATTTTCTCAAGATCTACGCATCATTTTATGTTGTGGGCTCATTTGAATTGAGACAACCAGCTCTAAGTAAAGATGTGATTTACTATGGTTTACCAGGGTTCCTGCACACTTTTTAAAGTCAAATTTAAGGCTTTTTAAAACCTTTTTAAGACCTGAAGAAATGAAAATTAATACCGTACATTAGGGTTGTGCAATATTGACAAAAATATATCTCCATATTTTAAACGTTTTGTTAATAATTAGATATTTTACTGATTTGTGTTTTTGTGCTGGTGCAATGGCTGGTATAGGCCTGTTGTTGACAGTAGACTCACAAAGAGTGACAGAAATGATTAATTAATGTGCAATATTTGCCACCTTAAATTGATTTCCAGGGGCATTTTCACCTATATATGGACATTTTTTCTAAACTTTATTTAGAGTTATGCATCCCCTTTTATGTCAAATACTAACATTCAAATTATTCAAATTAAATTATACAGTAATTATACTTATTTATACAATAATACTTAATTACACAGTACCACCGTTACCAGTCAAATTAAATCTTTCAATCAAAATCCATCTTTGTAGTGCAGAGGTGACACAGAAGCGGCATAAGAAGTGGCATTTATATTTACAATCCATTTACAATTGCATAAAGCAATGAGATAGTTTTTTTTTTTAAATCAATATTCAATATTTAGATATGAAATTATTTCTAATTTTAAAGTTTTAATTAAAGGGTACTTTAAATATAAAACTAAAACCGCCAGTAGGCGGCGGCAAGTCACTGTCTTAATTCCGTAAGCGAGTTGAGGGAGTCATTCATTCAACCGATTTGTTCAATCGGCTGATTCATTCGGGAAAGAAACAAGTGATTGTTCATTGAATCGTTAAAATGACTCGTTCAAAACGTGGATTTCAGTCAAGGAATCATCGCTGTCTGTTGCTTTGAGACTAAGGTTTCATTTTGAAATTCTAGTGGCAAAATAAAGGGAAAACAAACAGTATTGACAATATGGTGTCTAAAAAGTAACTCACAATGTTATTTTTTTTTAATTTAACTATTGTATAACAAATATATCACACTTGTGCACGGGAAAACGGCACTCTTACTGATGTGATATATTTATATCATATTATGCTCTTATATTAGAATAAGACAAACTAATTTGGGGACATACCTATAACTGCACTGACACAATGAGACAAATGCGATGTCAGCTCACAGTGCCTCGTACATCGTTAAAACAATGATTACAATATCATAGTAGACAATACACGTCGCACATAAAGAATGAACTTACGACTGAACTGACATTTGCCAACTTTCTTCTCTCCTCTCTCGCGTGCAGGAGACGGGCGTTATTCTGCCGCGAATGTGATGCGAATTGTCACGTGAACAAGCAAATCCACAAAGATAGAATAATAAAAAATAATACTACGCTAATTAGATAGTTTTAATTTGGAAAAAATTTAGATATGTCTAAGTCGATGTGTCATCTAAAATTTAAGGCCTTTCATAAGTAAAAATAAGACTCCATAAGACTTTAAGGATCCGCGGGAACCCTGTTTACTAATGTTTCATGAAGTTACAAAACAGAACATGGAGCAAAACTCTCATCTGTACACTGCTTACATGGCCGTCAGCAGCAACTTTTAATGGTTTTATGCAAATCGCGATCGGTTCATTTGAATCTGCCAAATTTAGTGACTACCAATCAAGTCAGAATGTGATTATCGGCCGATCAATTGGAGCATCTCTACAAAATACTCAAATTAAAAACTGAGTTGTTTACAAACAATTACAATGGACAAAGTAGTTTTCAATATCAACTTTTAAATTATATAATTATGTTTCTACTTCGATTCGGTGTTGCGGTCACATGAACGGAGTCAGCTACAACAATCTGTCACACCATTTAAAAGAGTGGCAAATTTTTTTTTTGAATTTCATGATAAAATTGGAAAGTTGAGACTGTTTCAAATGAAAAGTAACAAAGCTCATATTACATTTATTGGATAAGAGATGCACTACAATAATGTTTAGTGAAGTTGTTCACTCATGACAAAATAACAGACTAAAAGATTGATCTTGGGATTTAAGAAATTATTTTGTTTAAATCAAAATGAAGAGGGACTGAAATTGAGAAATCTATCATTTCAACCTAGCTGTAGCATTCACACAGATGTCATGTTTTTTAGCTTATCCTCATGCACAAAATATTCAAAACGCAGCATCAACAACTAAACATCGCTGATTTTGGCACTCCAAAAATCTTTTTTTTGCTGTGTCGGCATTTCAGTGTATCACTAAAAAGGTCATAATTTCTTTCATAAAAAACAAAACAAACAAAGCTGAAGATTTCTATGATATCTGCACATGAACCAACAAGGTGTTCCTCACCTTCTGCAGAGTCCTCCTTCTGATCCTCCATCTCACAGAACACTTCTTTCACCTTTGCCTCTTCTTCCTCCAGCTTCCTCTTCTGCTCTTCCTTCTTTTTCTTGCGTTTCTCCTTTCTCTTCTCTCGCTTTGCTGCCAGAGCTTGCTTTTTGCTTTCTTCACGAGACTATCAAGAAACAATTTGAGAAGAAACAAATTCACCGTGATGCACCATACCGCAGAATATTGTGACTAATATAAAAACTAATTAGTTAGCTCAATAGTTGGTCTAACTGGTCATCTGAAGATACAAACCTTCTCCAGATCAAGCTCCTTAAGCAGAATGCTGGCGTTCTTGTTCGCCTCAGCTGCCTGCTGATCTTTGGCTTTGACAATGGTTTCCATGCACTGATGACATTTCTTAAGCAGTTCCTGCAGAGTGGACACATCAATTAATAGCTTCTCAAATCATGAAAACAGTCCCCTAAGAGTATATTTCAAGGCAGTCTCTGCGTTTTGGTCTTTTATACCTTATCTGCAATTGTTGCAATGTATCTCATGCACTCAATGTCAGATGGGAACTGGTTTACTTCCTTCACCAGGTACTGGACCACTTTTACATGGCCCTAAAAAGGACACATTACAGTGTTTTATGGCAGTTTATCATCATTCATTATTTTTCAACAAAAGAGCAGCACAGCATCAGTGACATTCAGTCATAAGCACAGATATCCATCAATCCTTTGAACCGCATGGCATACCACTCACCTTGCGGAACGCTGCCATGAGGGGGGTTATCTTGCGGTTGTCGGCTGCATCCACATCGGCTCCAGCCTGCACCAACAGCTGCACCACATCAAAGTGGCCACCGTTAGCAGCCAGCCACAAAGGGGTGTTCCCCTTCTTGTTTCGCACGTCAATGTGAGCTCCTCTACATTAACAGAGCAGAAAGAGCAGCATGAGACACTATAATCTGAAGAGAGGACTGACTGGTACTGAACACTACCAGTGTTATAAAAACATACCTGCTGATGAGAAGCTCACAAAACTTGTAGTGGCCCTTGTCTGCAGCAATGGTGAGGGCGGTGTCACGAGAGGAGGGAACTGGAGGGGCATTGACATCTGCCCCTTTATCCAACAACACACGGCCCACTTCAGCATATCCACCAGACGCAGCCTCCATGAGAGGAGTGAGGCCAGTCTAGAGGAAGGAAAGGCCCCCTTACCATTAAATTGAATATGAAGGTAATTAACATTCTGCTACAAATCAACACATGCTAGGTTTTCAACTTGCACCTTTTAGACATCTCTTAAAGAGTTCTTACAAATTATAACTGCAGATTTTTACCACAATTTTTTTTTGTTGTTGCATCAACTGAATACAATTTAAGCTGTGGATTTTAAAGCCAGACTATTTTAAGTTTACAAAACAATAGTAAATCTATACTCATACACATGATTGGGCTGCTTGATATATATTTAAAGATCGCAAATTTACAAATCTTGATATGCATATTGTAGTGTTACATATCCTGGTCCTGGAGTGCACATTTGAGATGTCCCCCAAATCAAACACACCTGATTCAATTAATCAACAAGTTAGTGAAGACTCCAAGATCACAAATATGTTAGATAAGGGAGACATCAAAAATGAGCAGTGTTGGCATATCACAATGGCTTGTGATGAATTAATGATTTTTTTAATACTTCAAAAATGTATGAAAAGTTTTAGGTTGACGCAGATAGAGAATTGACTGGGTATGTAGCTTTTATTTAAGGTTTGTGTGCATGGTTTTGAGCACTACAATGACGTATGCAAGAATCAACAAGCCATTGTGGTGCACTCAAGGCAAACTAGTCGGAGGGTGGTGTCACACTGGCAGCTTAGTTCAAAACGGGGCATGGTTCACATGAAAGTTGGTAATGTTAAAGCGTTCATGTGGACCCGTGAGCATATTGGGGTACCAAACCCAAACCGCCTTCTCCTCAAAAGAATCCATTTGCAAGCAGCAGAAAGCCGCCTATACACAAGAATCGCATTCAGCGATGTAAACTCGCAATTGTGAGAAAAAAAGTCCGAATTGGGGTTTTTTAAATTTATTTTGTGGTGGAAACAAGCTTCCATAGTTTCTAAATACATTTAAATACAATTTAAAATGATTTTACACACTAAAAGCATTATTGTTATTGTATTATGCCGTTTTCTTCAATATCGTGCAGCCCTACACAAGGACCTCACTGCCCAAGTAAATGTGCTAAGGTGATTACGGACCTTGGCACGGTGTTCCACGTTGGCCTTCCGGTCCAAAAGCAGGCTGACAACCTCTGCTCTGCCTTGGAAGCAAGCCAAGGTCAGTGCTGTGTTACGATTGGTCTCAATCTGTGCATTGATATCAGACCCCATGTCCAACAGCAGCTTCACTGCAGGCACATGGCCGTTCATGGCCGCCAACATGAGAGGAGAAATGCCCAGCTTACTCCCAGTCCTGAAAGAGAAACGAGAGAAGGGATAAAGAGGAAAAAAGAGAG
This sequence comes from Siphateles boraxobius, assembly GCF_051911475.1. Taxonomy (NCBI): domain Eukaryota; kingdom Metazoa; phylum Chordata; class Actinopteri; order Cypriniformes; family Leuciscidae; genus Siphateles; species Siphateles boraxobius. The sequence goes on from NW_027508788.1 coordinate 8,840,087, forward strand.
ATAGAGAAAATAGTTCATACAGTGTCTTAATGCTTCCTAATACATAGTCTTAAGACACCTGATTAAACCAATAGCAGCAGATGTTCTGACCTAGAGTTGATCTCAGCACCAGCATTCAGAAGGATCTTGATGATGTTGACGTAGCCCCCTGAGGCCGCCAAGCTGAGCGGGGTGTAGTCGGAAACATTACGGTGCTCCTTATTAGCCCCGCGAAGCAACAACAGTTCCACCACCTGCGAAGATGGAGATAAATTCAACTTCCAAGTCTTTGGTGCATTTTGGAGGGTTTAAAAGCTTATCTGGTGAAGAGGCGGAGCTAAAACTGTTAGGGTACCTCTTGTCTGCCACCTGAGCAGGCAAGGGACAGAGGGGTGTCTTTGGTCCTCTCAGACTGAGCTTCAATGTCCCCTCCCTTGTCCAGCAGGATCTCCACCACACCCACATGGCCCGCAGTAGCCGCTAGGATTAGGGGAGTGAACCCTGTAGGCAGATATGAAGAGCAACACTCAACATCTCTGTAAACAAATCATACAGTTAAGAATACACACAACAAATTAAGGAGCCTTTTACCCTTCTTGTCCCGGTGCTCGATGTTGGCCCCACGTGCAATGAGCACTGAAACAAGTTCTTCATGGCCACCAGCACAGGCCAGGGTCAGTGCCGTGTCATGATTGCTCTCAGTCTGAGGGGGAAATAGATGAAGACGCTTCAATATGTCACTAAGACAAATATGGACAATTTGATGCATAGTTTTATGTCTACAAATGCTCCACAACAGCCATTTGTGTTATATGATTGCTATGTTCATGTCACATGTGGAGAAGATGGTCTTACATGTGCGTCAATGTCCACTGAGGGATACAGAGGGAGCATGGAGGGTGGGGAGACTGTGTTGATGGGCGTCTGTACGGAGGGTTGAGGGGAGGGCGAAGTTGTAGTGTTTACCACAGGCACTCTGCTGTTCACAGCTGCAAAGACAGAGACAGACCAGTGGCATTTTAGTATTATTAATATACTGTTTTAGTATTTATTAACATTTAAAATTAGCTTTAATTTTTATTTTTCATTTTGTTTAGTGATTTTTAGTAATCATTTGTATTAGGTTTTGTTTTTTAATATTACTATTTAGCTTTATTTTAGTAATTTTAGTACTTCAACAAAATTATTTGAGTTAGGCCAGGAAATTTCTAGTTTTTGTTTAACCTTTTTAATTTTACGTTTTTCGTCTAATATTTAGATTTTAATCAAGCTTCACTTAATAAAAAAATGTTTAATAGTTCAGTTAACAATAGCAACACTTGAGTCAGACACATTAAACAACATTGATTCCTACAATAATGTATCCTTGTACTAAAATCTCCACAATTGCAAATAAATTTAAAAAAAGCATAAAAAAAGTATAAGTTGGGGAAGGACATTCCCTCATCCCCTTTTTTATACTCCTAAACATTTTAGTTTGCATGAAAGTCATGAATCATGATCAGCTATTGTTCATCCCATCTGCTATATATCATCCCCATATATATAGTGATTGGCTCTATCACTGTCTCCTCTCCACCAATAAGCTGGTGTGTGGTGGAGTGTGGTCATCCAGGTGAATGCTGCACATTGGTGGTGGTTGAGGGGATTCCTCCTTCCATATGTAAAAGTGCTTTGAGTACCTAGAAAAGCGCTATATAAATTTATCATTATTATTGCTAGTCAGCAGCAGCTTATATTAGGGGAGGGATATTCCCATTCTTGAAAGCTTTTAATTGGCCACAAATTCATATACAACCATTTGTGGTCATCACTATTTTTGGTCTGATTTCCAAGGAGAGAAAGATTGAATTAAATGTGTACATCTTCTAAAAAGATAATTTAGTCAACTTTTGGGAGAAGACTAGCATAAATATTGTCAGTCATGCATAAATGTTAGTATAATCAAAGTGGGCTAAAACCAAAAGACGGATTGTTAGCCAATAGCAATTTAGGTATTTAATTTCTTATCACTGGTTGTCATCCTAAAGGGACGCAAAGGCAGCCCTTGTTGCAGTGAGCTTACCCGCCATGATGTCATCAAGTGTATCTGTGAGCGTTTGTGCGGGTGTGGCGACCATGAGTCCATCGGGTGCCTGTGTAAGAAGCCCCGGCCCCAACCCTGTCAGCTGCTGACCTAGCAACACCCTCTGCAGGTCTGGGCTGCTGCTTCCCGGGTACTCTGCGTTACTGAAGTCTGTGGACTGCTGCAGGGCCAGAGGCTGGATGGGAATGAAGCTGGTCTGCAGAGGGGGACTCTGGAGGGCCTGGTTCTGAGGTGGCGGAGGTGGCGGCGGGTGCGTTGCCTCTGTGTACAGGATGGGATCCACTCGTGGCAGCTTGGCACAGTCAACGTCATCTTCATACTCGTCCTCATCTTCGTCGTCCTCATCCTCATCATTGGTAGGGGAGGGCCTGTGGTCCTCCTCTCTGCAATTAACCTCACTTTCGTTGTCGGAGCCCAGCTGTGTGGTCTGCAGGGGCAGGGGGGTGCCGGGCATCTCCACCCCTGCCGCCTGGCCCAGCTCCTCCTTGAGCCCCTTGGTCTCCATGTATTCTTTGGTGAACTGCTGCTGCGTCTTCAGCTGCAACTGCCGCTCCACCTTCTGCAGCTCCTTCAAGATCTTCTTCTTTTTCTGCACCTGCTCTTCACGACTCTTCTTTAGCTCCTCGATCTTGTCTTTGGTGAGCGGCTCACCCTGGATGAGCTCGAGTGACTGCAGCTGGGCCTTCTCGATGGCACTGATGCGCTGGCCCAGCTCATTCAGCTTGCCCTCAGTCTCCTCTACGATGCACTCCAGAGGCTGGTACGAGTGAAAGGGCGGCAGCAGGTCAGCGTCTAAGCCACCCGAAGCCACAGAGTTGCTCTGAAGGGAGCTCAGCCTTTGCTTGGACGCACCTAAGAGAAAAAACAAACTAATGCTCAAACCAAAAAGCTGATATTAACCAGACATCATGCATACAGTGCAACTCATCAACACAGTCTAGTTATTCTACTCAACTGAATGCATTTCAATTCTCATGGGCCCCCCTTTACACAAGAGATTAACAAAAAATTAATATCTTAAGTTTTTTATCTGGACTGCAGTAAGACTTTCATTCCAATACATCTAAAGCATGAGAGCAGTGTTTGTTGTCTTTTGTTGAGAGCAGGAGAAACAGCAACACAAACGCTTTAGCGTCATGTATACGATAATGTGCCGGATAAATAAGCGTGCATATTACTTGCCTATCTGAATATGGATGGCGAAAATGCATTTGCATTTACAACTACATCAAATATTCAAAATCTAAAACCATCTTCAAATGCTTAAAGTGATCCTGTCACAATGCATCTAGAGTGCCTTTTAACATGGCCAAGCATTATTCAATTGTGATATGATCACAGAAAACAAAGTGGATTCTTCATCGTGAAATGGCAGGAATTGATACAATAACAGTTCATAAAGGCTACGTTCACACTGTCAGTCCAAATACAAATATTTGTGGATCCAACTGGAATCTGATCTAAATAAGTGACTGTCCTTGTGTATCGCAACTGTTCAGATCCGATTTGTGTGTTATGTAGCACTCTTTCATTGGTTTCTATGGCAATGATGTGCTAAAAGACACTTTTTTTTGCCATTCACACTTGCTAAGTGTGATTGGATTCTGAATTGGATATGCACAAAAATCAGATTTGCACTGACAGTGAACAATAAGACTATAGCCACTTTGATAAGTGGTACTTGAGCAAAACATCCAGTTAATTAGAATAACTTTACTAGAAATTCTAGTCAAACTAACCTTTGCTTGTAACGGGTGGGGGCGTGGGGATGGTGGAGGGCACTCTGTCTGGCTCCTGGGGGGGCACCACCATAGCCAGGGCTTGGAATGGGACTCGAGGGGCCTGCACGTGAAACAAAATTAACAATTATTAAATAATTTTATTATATAATAATTATGTATAAAAAAACTATTATATAATATACATTCGTGTTGCATGGACTCAGCTCTCCACAAATTGGTAATTTAATCTCTCAAAGCATTAGGTAAATTAAAGAGGGTAATTTGTAGTGATGCTTAGATTGTTGGATAGTGTAAAGCATGTTTCTGCTCACCTGAGAAGTGTCGTGAGAGGGCGGTGTGAGTTGGGACATATCTGGGGCAGGGACTGACAGGATGTTGTTTGGGTAGTCTAGCAGATATGACACCACATTAGTGTGACCACCTTTAGCAGCTTCAATCAGCATTGTGGAGCCATCCTGTGAGTAGAAGAGAAACTCTGATTAACACAGGGGACTGACCAAAATTTGTGTGACCACATATCACCAGTTAGCATCTGGGCACTGTCATTCTCTGGAACCCTCACCTTCAGTCTGTGGGTGGGGTCAGCACCATGGGCCAACAGCAGCTCCACCACAGTCAGATGGCCCCCCGCACAAGCCAGAGAAACCACTGTGTGATCATTGTTGGCTGTGGCTCTATTAACATTAGCACCTGCAGACAAAAGTGTGGGGTTGAATTTTAAAATACAATGTAAAGTAAGAAACAAAGGGGGCAGAAGCTGACATAAGATGTAATTCATCATTTGATAGTTAAAAAAAAAAAATGTTGGTATCTAAAATGAAATAACCTCATTTATTATAATGCATGGTTATATGGGCCATAAACAACGAAAACAATAGCTGTGTTCCAAATGACGCACTATACACTATACACTTCTACACTACGTACTCGACCGTATAGTGTATGAACTTTATATGTTTATTTTGTCTTTCAACATCGGAGCTACGCAAGTAAAGCTGCGACAGTTAAGTGCGTGAAGTGTTCAACGTTTCTCGCTTCGTTTTTTCAGTTAAATAAGTGCATCATCCGGGTACTTAAAGTGCACTTTTTCCTTTTTAGATTTTCAGTGTAATCCACTACTCACACTATTTAAACTACAAAATGGCGCAGAAAACTGCACAAGCACACGATTTGGGACGCACCCATCAACTTTTTTGTGGTAAGGCCAGTGAAAAGTTTGACAGGGCAAGTACAAATTTGAACCACTGGCCAATCTGGGCCAGAAGAAAAAAACCTTAGCGTTGAGCACTGAAATATTTAAAAAAAGAAAACAGCTACCGTATTTTCCGCACTATAAGGCTCACCGGATTATAAGGCGCACCTTCAATGAATGACCTATTTTAGAACATTAACTGTATATAGGGCGCACCGGATTATAAGGCGCATAAGATACTGCAGTCAAACGTTTGACTGGGTTTGCGTTATGCATCCACTAGACGTGCTAAAGGGAATGTTGCGAGTGCGCAGCATCGGAGGCAAGGCATTTATTAGTAAGCGTGAGCGCTCTGGGGCGGGCACGTAACTTACATTCGCAGCCTGACTCATACGAGTATTCATGTGCGGCGGCTCGCTGACAGCAACAGCTGGCTGTTTTGAATGAAACGACCCGGTTAGTGTGAACGGGGAACGCTTTATGAACATTCTGTGACGCGCGAGCAGCGCTGGGGACAGTGTGTCTGTTCGTATGTCTGTTAGTAAGAGTGAGCGCTCGTGAGCAGGCACGTGACTTACACACATAACCTGATTTATACAAGGCTTAACTGGCGGTGTGACAGAGCAGGCATAAGATGGACACGAGCGCTAGTTTGCGGGCGAATTTAATAACGCGGAGCTTTATTAACCAATTGGTCCAATTAACCAATTGATCCATATATAAGGCGCTCCGGATTATAAGGCGCACTGTGGTTTTTTTGAGAAAATGAAAGGCTTTTAAGTGCGCCTTATAGTGCGGAAAATACGATAGTTTAAATTGTGATAATATGTGTTAAAAAGTATTTACTTGATCAAAATAAAGTAAAAACAGAGTCATGTTGAGCACTAGAAACTGCTTTGAACAAAAAAACTACTATTCAGCTGTTTTAATGTGACAAAAACAGTGATACTCAATTGTTTATTTGCAGTTGGGATGAGCAACCTGGCATAATTAAAGGGCCTGTTTACACCTGGTCACGTCATGCGTTTATACGGATGGGATAGCTATCCGATTGTGAAAAGACCAGGTGTAAATGCTCTCTGAAACGCTTTCGAGACTTAAATTTAAATTGTAAGAGTTAAATCCAATCACTGAAACCACTTCAGGAGGTGGTCTGACACACATTCCAGATGAAACTGGACAAGTGTAAATGCATCTGGTTGTTGAAACCACATGCATAATTTTTACTTCTCCGGAAAAGTAAAAAAATAAACGTGAGAGCCCGTTATAGGCTATATGACATTTTATAGTCAGATATGACAGCGCTAATGCAACACGCATCGGATGAGTAGCTGAGTATCTCTTCAGCAAGCAGATGCGCAAACTGCCACAAATGAAAAAGTCGCAGACGCTCAAACACAATCACCTTCATTAAAAGTAGTCAGACTAAATTATCTTACCAGTGCTGATGCCGCGCTCTCTCCTATTGCGGTCTTTGATCTTGAAATTAGCTGATGATAAATAAAATGCAGCTCATATCTATTGCTTTCGTTGATGTGAACTCCGTTAAATTTGCATATAGCGGCGGAATTGAAGATTGGATTTATATTCATTTTGTGGAGACACATTTATATGGCCATGTAAATGGAACCATTTTAACAAATCAGAGATATTCGATAAGTAAAAACACATGAAGTGACCAGGTGTAAACAGGCCCAAACTATTAAACATTTAACATGAAGTGACCCCATGCATTTGCATGCATGAAGTGACCCCAAGTATTTTTTTTACACCAAACTGGTGTCACTGATGAATGTTCGCTATGCTGATTGGAAAGACCCAATTCATTCATTTTTTTTTATCATCATATATTGTCACTCTCATTGATTGTTTGTTGCAGCCCTAGTTTGGGACGTCACAACTTGCCTTTGCTGATGAGAAACTGCACAGTGCACAGGTGTCCTGCTCTGGCTGCTTTCATCAGTGGAGTCCTGCCTCCTTCTGATTCATGTTCCTGAGTAACAAAGAGACCAGTCACCTCTAAACAGGCTTCAATTGTATAAAACTCAAAATGAAAAAAAGGAGAAATAAATGCAATGGTAAATCAGGATATCCACAAACCAGGTCAGCCCCTGTTTGCAGCAGCACGTCGGCGACATCTGTGTGTCCATTCTCACACGCATATGTCAGAGCTGTGTCACCCGTGGCTGTTGTGGCGTGGACATTAGCTCCTGAACAGAGAGAGAAAAGCCTGTGAACACATTACATCATGCAGGAGAAAGAAATTAGAAGAATTACATCCAAAGCAAAGCCTTACCTGCAGCCAACAAGTATTTGACCAGTTCCAGATGCCCCTCCTGTGCAGCCTCCATGAGTGGGGTTGAGCAACCCAACTCAATGTCCGCCCCAGCTTTGATGAGGAAATCAGCCACCTCTAGGAAACCTCCACAACATGCTAGAGTCAACGCAGTCTCCTGCGTTTCCTCTGTCTGAGCGTTAATATTTGCACCTAAAACCAAACAATAAAGACCAATTTTCAGTTTGTGAACAAGAGTGAACTTGCAAAGGAAACTTAACATTCAGATAGTCAGAGTTTGAAAAAAGACAGTTTTAACAATGCAAGCATTGTATTTTTAATTTATCCCTTTGAGATAGTATTACTTTTTAAAATGGATTCTGGTTGTTATTGACTTAAATCCTAAGAGCGAAGTCTACGAAAGTGAGATGACCCCAGTACCTTGTGCCAGGAGCAGTGCTACCATCTCTTCATGGCCCTCACGAGCTGCCTCCATCAGTGGAGTGTAGCCCTCATCATTCACTTCTTCCAGGTTGGCCCCCCTCTCGATCAGAAGTGCTGCCAGCTCCACGTGACCCCCGCAGGCAGCCAGCGTTAGAGGCGACTCAAATGAGTCTGCAGGCATGTTTACCTGTGCCCCACTATCCAATAGCAGTCGTGCCACCTCCACATGCCCATCCTACGCAAGACAACCATGAGAATAACTCAAAAGGCCAGCACAAACATCAGAGGAAGTGTCTAAAAGACTGTGAACATAAAAGCTGGTGTTACCATGCAGGCCTCCATGAGAGCAGTGTGCATCTCATCTGTCTTGTGCTCCTGGTCAGCTCCTGCTTCTAAGAGAAACCGGACCATGTCCAAGTGCCCTGAGGAACAGGCAAGATACGGTCAATATTACTCCAAAATGTACCAAACTGATATATTACTGAATATAAAGTTAAGCATACTATTTCAGTGAGCAAAATTTACATGCAAATTATTGTCCATATGAGGTCTATATTCTGGTTAAGACTTTATTATGAAAGGACAGAAATAACATGCTCCACAAATACTGGAATATTCCGGTAGACAAGTTTAAGGGTTCTTTTGATGAATAGAAAGTTTAAAAGAACTGCATTTATATGAAAAAAGTGTAACATTGTCTTTACCGTGACTTTTGATCAATGCTAAATGAAAGAATTTCTTTTTAAAGAAAAAAAAAAAAACCTTACTGACCCCAAACTTTTGAACGGTACTGTACACAGCATATTTCAAATAAACTAAGATATGAAACTTTTTTTCTTGCTATTCTCTACTAGAAATACTCTTTATTACAATGCCATTAGGCAAATTGTTCTTGTATTTAATTATCACCACCCAGATTTACCTTTGTTTCAATGTGGAGGTAAACATGAATGATCAAGTTAGTGGATTTTCTGAAAAAGCTTTTTACAACATACAAAATTCAAATTAATACAGGCTACTTCATCATTTACATTTCTAAGTTCTTAGTCTGATTGTTAGTGCATTAACCTGATACCCTTAACCAGAATAGGAATCTTTGCTGATTATCTTATGCATGTAAACAGTAGGGTTTGGCGGTATTAAAATAGCAACGGTATCAGTTTCAATACCGTCATTTATTTATTTTATTTTTAAAATGCAATGCACTATAGGAGACAAGGATTAAATATAATTAATTTAATGCCTAAAAATGCTTATGTGTGGTTGTCATCACGTGACAGTATGAAGGAGAAAGAGAGTGAGGTGGGGGGCAGATAGCAAGTTGCACACAGTGTGACCTGTTCTCGAAGAAGAACACGACTTCTGCAGTTTGGCAGTATTTATTCGAAGATCACCTGGTATGATTCGATTATAATTTTTTGAAAATTGCACCCCTCCACCACATGCATGCACACACATGCATGTATAGGCTACACACCTATACAGCGGAGAGGTGTGACGCTGAAATATAAAAAAAACTTTAACATGTTTCATATGTATGTTTAATAATATAATATTATTTTTTTAATTTCATCTATGTTGATTATATGAAAAGGGAACCGCATGAGATGAGTAAGATAGGATCATAAGATGCCCAATATATCGGAAAACATTTGGAATGGGTCAGACATGATTTTGACCACTTAAGTTGACCACGGGAGAAAATAACATTTTTGCGGGAGCTGGACAAAATCTTGCGGGAGCGGGACAAATCCGTCCCGCGCAGATCTCTAATGGACAGCTTTTAGATTCATTATTGGCATCACCACCCTCCGGTTACATGAACGTGTCACCGCATCAGAACCGAGAACATGGGGATTTTTTTATAGACAATAGCATAACCTATTCGATATTCCATACAGGGTTCCTGCACACTTTTTAAAGTAAAATGTAAGTATTTTTAAGAACTTTTTAAGACCTGAAGAAATCAAAATTAATACCCCGTACATTAGGGGTGTGCAATATTGACAAAAATGTATCTCGATATTTTCAACGTTTTGTTGATAATAATTAGATGATATTTTACTTATTGTGTTTTTGTGCTGGTGCAATGGCTGGTATAGGCCTGTTGCTGACAGCAGAATCACGAAGATATTCATATTTTTCATATTCTATGCAGTGGTCAGTTCACAGCAGTGACAGAAATGATTAATTAATGTGCAATATTTGCCACCTTAAATTGACTTCAGGGGCATTTTCACCTATATATGGACATTTTTTCTAAACTTATTTAGAGTTATGCATCCCCTTTTATGTCAAATACTAACATTCAAATTATTCAAATTAAATTATACAGTAATTATACTAATTTATACAATAATACTTAATTACTAGGGCTGTAGCGATACACTAATCTCACGATACACGATATTCAGCTCACGATACGATATACATCACGATATTCAGCTAACGATGCGATTCGATATAATTCGATACATCATTTACATCATTTTCTGAAAGATTTAAAGGGGACAGAGTGATTTTGGTGACATCTTGTGAGTGTTCCATTTACTTGGATTGAATTATTTGAACTGAAAACTAAAAACTTGATTTACACAATATATGTCTCTGACTGGACAAGTTTAAGTTATTCATTCAAGAGCTGTGAGTGCCTTTTGTTGTTTGATTCACATTAATGGCTCCATCGTCAGCAGGTTTATTAGACGCTGCCCCTTTAAGACCGAGTCCAGATCTAATAGGTGACTGATGCACCATCATTTTCTCCTAAATATTTACGTCCATTTAAGACAAACTGTTTAAGTGAATAAACTGTTTCAGTGAATCTCATAGCTGGTCATTTTTATATTATTATGTATATTTGATAGTTTAGATGCGCACATGAAGCCCAAAGTTAAGTAGCCTATACTTTTCTTCTCTCTTTGCAGTCCATTTCGGAGCGCCCGTCGCCTTGTGAACAGCGTCTCTTGCGCAGATGTTTATGCTTTTAATAGCTCTTTTAATGATTAAACGCGTCCGCAAATTAGCAACAGTAGAGGCTGCATTTTACAACAATCACCGATCATGCTTTTTCTGACGGTATGTTTGGGTTTTAGGAAGACACGACAGCGCATCGCTGTGAAGGGAAGGAAGTTGCTCTAGACATAATGCAGTTAGTTTGGTTTCATCTCAAATATCTTTTTATAATCTCTGAAAGCCGGATCTAAAATAAAATTAGAATATTATCCCAGATCTAAAGTGTAACCACGTTTGAATGTTTAGTTCTGTCCTCATTGTGAGTCATTGAGCAGGGCTGTAGTGTCGTGTTGTGCGCGTGCGCTGTGGCTCCGCGTGAGAGATCGGTCTGTCTCACTTCTGGACTGCGAATAGCAAAGTTGCATCACAGACAAATGGTTTAATATTATTATATATAGAACTGGCTGGCGAGATAAACATGTTCAAGATTACGTCTTTATATCAATAATAAATAGTAGCCTACGTGTATTTTCTATTTTCTCCAGTACCGACAGCAGAACCGAAAACGTCCAAGCTTTAAAGCGAATGGGGGTAAACACGGGGTATTTGCATGGGACTTGTGTATCTATACTCGCAGCTTAAAAATCAATACTTTCTTGAGAAAAAAAATATCGATTTATATCGCAGAATCGATAAAATTGCTCAGCCTTATTAATTACACAATTATACATACCACCATTACCAGTCAAATTAAATAATTCAATCAAAATCCATCTTTGCAGTGCAGAGGTGACACAGAAGCGGCATCAGAAGTGGCATTAATATTTACAATCCATGCTATGAGATTTTTTTTTTTTTAAATCAATATTCAATATTTAAATATGAAATGATTTCTAATTTAATGTTTTAATTAAAGGGTACTTTAAATATGAAACTAAAACCGCCAATAGGCGGGGGCAAGTCACTGTCTTAATAAGCGAGTTGAGGGAGTCATTCATTCAACCGATTTGTTTACGGCTGATTCATTCGGGAAAGAAACAAGTGATTGTTCATTGAATCGTTAAAATGACTCGTTCAAAACGCGGATTTCAGTCAAGAAATCATCGCTGTCTGTTGCATTGAGACTACGGTTTCACTTTGAAATTCTAGTCGGCAAAATAAAGGGAAAACTAACAATATTGACAATATGGTGTCTAAAAAGTAACTCACAATGTTATTTTTTTTTTTAATTTAACTATTGTATAACAAATATCACACTTGTGCACGGGAAAACGGCACTCTTACTGATGTGATATTCTAATATAAGAACATATGATATAAATATAAGACAAAAACTAATTTGGGGACATACCTACGTATATCTGCACACATCACGCAGTGAAAGCACGAGAGACAAATGCGATGTCAGCTCACAGTGCCTCATACATCGTTAAAACAATGATTACAATATCATAATAGACAATACACGTCGCACATAAAGAATGAACTTACGACTGAACTGACATTTGCCAACTTTTTCTCTCCTCTCTCGCGTGCAGGAGACGGGCGTTATTCTGCCGCGAATGTGATGCGAATTGTCACGTGAACAAGCAAATCCACAAAGATAGAATAATAAAAATAATAATACTACGCTAATTAGATAGTTTTAATTTGGAAAACATTTAGATATGTCAAAGTCGAAGTGGCATCTAAAATTTAAGACCTTTCATAAGTAAAAATAAGACTTAAGACTTTTTATGGCCTTATTTAAAAAAAATCTTAAGACTAAGGATCCGCGGGAACCCTGCTATAATAAAAATAACTAATCGAATATTCAAAAATCGTGACTCATCCCTAGGCACAAGCCAACAGTTTGGTTACGTCGTCTGAGCCTTATGTCATAATTTTTAATTAGTCACGTGGTAATACCGTATACCCCATTAAAATAGGGAGGAGGTTTGACAAATCAAAATTTGGATACCGTCCAACTCTAGTAAACAGTCTATGATACAATGAGACGCACCTTTATAGCAGGCGAGTGTGAGTGCGCTCTCCTTAAATTCGTTGGAGTGTGTGTTGATTCCAGCGCCATACTCCAGGAGCACACGAGCGACCTCCACGTGGCCTGCACTGGCAGCCTCCATTAACGGAGTGTGACCATTCTCATTATGATCCTCAATGTTAGCACCCTCCTTTAGCAACACCTTTACTACATCCAGAAAGCCTCCTGCACACGCATATGTCAAGGCTGTGTTACCTGCAAGAAAGGGCAAGGCAATGGATGAACAAGGTGTGTTTGCTTGCACAAGAGTGAAAATGTCCTCTACTCTTTTTGGCACATTTCATCCCACTTTCATTTCACACTGTTGTTTTTATTTATTAAAAAAATGGTAGTATATCGTTGTACCTGTCGAGGACTGCGCGTTAACGTCGGCTCCGTGCACTAGGAGCAGTTTGACGATGTCAACGTAACCACCGCTTGCAGCAGCCATAAGTGGCGTGATGTCTCCTTTGATCCCTCTGTCCTCCACGTTAGCATGCATGGCCAGCAAGACCTACAACCCCAAATTCAAATCAACAGACATTCTTCTCAGATAACCACAGTACATGCTTCAATTAAAACTGAAAATTAAAGCATGCAATTTCTTCACCACTAACAGCACCATAACCAATTGCAGTCAGGAATGGGACGATTGGTCTGGAAATAGGGTGTAAAGTTTGTTTGTTTAAAAAGAAAAAAATCTATTTAAGGTATAAATATAAAAGGATAGTAGCCTTGATAATACTTAAGAATCTCATATATCATAAGATAATAAAGAGGGACTAGCCAAGACAAGTGTATTTGTATAGCACTTTTACAATACACACGTTTTTCAAAGAAGCTTTACAAAAAAATCATGACGTTAATGTTTATAATATCTTGATATCGTCATGCCTTACAGTCGCATATAGAAGATAAGAGCTGGGCGATAATATATTTTACATTTTGGGACAATACAAGCAGTTGAGATTTGCTATACAGTATCAAACTCGGTCCAACTTTATCCACATGCATTCTGAACACTCAAACTATATACACACACAACATATATATATATATATATATATTTATATATATATATATAGCGCTAAAATAGATATAGATAGATGTGACAATTTATAGATATACAATTTATAGATATACATTTAGCAATGATATAAATAATGTTGCCGAGATCTGCTAACTACCTGTTTGTCTTGAAAAAAAAATGGTAGAATGGAAATGTTTCTTAAATTTATTTGAATTCTTTAAGTTCAGTTCAATGCTGCTTCAAGTGCAGAAATTACACACACGCACACCTTAACTTAACATTTCAATTATTTATTTGATTTTAATTATTTAATTTTTTTTAATCATTCATGCATTTGACAAGAGGTTGTTTTGGCTGTTAGCAACTGAAAGGAAAGCTTCAGGCTTGGAAATTTGGTAGCACAAAACACTAAGTGTCCGAGTCTGTACACGGTACCTGTGCAAGCTCATAGTATCCAGCTGAGCAGGCCAGACACAGCAGGCTCTCGCCCTCCTCAGTGTGTTCGTTGACGCTGCGTCCTTCGTCTAGTAGCTTCCGTACCGCATTCACGTCGCCGTCCGAGCAGGCCTCAGCCAGGCTACGGCTAAAAATAACCAGACTACTACAATTACTGCGACTGTGCAGGCGAAGCTAAGCTAACTACTCTAACTCAAGGAGGAACAAGAAGGCTCATACTTGTGTCTAATTAAAGAGGGTTCAAATATCAAGTGCACTTTAAACATTCAGACAAAGCTTAAAACACATTTAATATTGCTCAGCTTTTAGCTTTAATGTAGTAATTCTTGCTGGTTGAACATGAGTGTTGCATCATAATGTGTGGGCACAGGAGAAGTAATTGTATGTGTGAGAAAAGATGCCTACTTGTCGGCCTGGCTGGCGTTGAGTGTGTTTTCGGCCCTCATGCGGGTGAGGGCGGCGGCGGCCTCATCCAGCGCGCAACTCACTGACGAAGTCAGGCGGCGTAACACCTCTGGATCTGCAAAGGCTTTGCCATCGGCAGTGGAGAGTTTACCAATGCCTGCAGCATCCAGCCCCACACCAGCACCACACGCCATCCAGCAAGAACAAACGCATCCATGGTTAGTACAGGCCCAACACGCTCACACACAGGAAATACAACGGTGGGTTAGCCAAATTCACACCATGCAGTTTTAGTAAATATGACCTTATGTCTAAATCTAAATTTCAAAGCTCCCACAGAGTTTCAGAATGGCAAAACACTATAAATGCTCAAACAAATTATCATGATTTTCCCGTAAAATAAATGATATTTTTTAGAGGTTGACCGATAATGCATTTGTTGATACCAATAACCAAGGTGGGGAGAAGAAAATTTCCAGTTTACTGGATGCTAGATTTAAAGTCCATATTTGAATGCGTTGTTCCTTAGTTATTTCTATAGCCCTGTATGCCAATAATGGGGCAGAGACTCAGTCCAAAATGCATGCAGTGTATTTTGAGAATACAAATCCCAAAAAGATAATTCTGTTCTCAATGTGATGACTAACTTTAAAAAGGACCAAAATACAGCATACTTGAATTCTAAAATATCTTTGCTACCTGCGGCACTCAAGCAGATAAATGGTTGTCAATAAACAGGGTTGTCCCTATCGATTGGCAATCAAGCATGCTGGAAATTATTTTGACTATGCAATTTCCATTTTTATTGTGAAATTTTAAGTAGGCTCGTGCCTGCAAGTGCAAAGATGATTGCATAAATGCGTCTGTGTGTTGAGTAAGTGTAAGGCCTTGTATCAATAGGTGTGTGTGTGTGTGTGTGTGTGTGTGTGTGTGTGTGTGTGTGTGTGTGTGTGTGTGTGTGTTTGTACACGAGCAGTGAGAAAACATGAGAATAGCAAGCTTATATAAACTAGTGCTGGGTAATGCCAGCTACCTCACAATACAACACACATCAGTAGATTTAAGAAATAGTTCCTTTAAGAAATTGTTCCTTTTATTAAGCAGGGATACATTGATCAAAAGTGGCAGTAAAAACCTTTATAATGGTTACAAATATTTATTTTTCAATCAAATACTTTTCTTTCTAGTGATGTCACTAGGGCTGGGTAAAAAAATATTGATTTCTCGTTTCTCATTTTTACAAACCGATATTGATTCTTAAATCCCAAGATTCGATAAGGATAGTCATCCTGTTTTCAGTTACTATTGATATGAAAAAGTCTCAGATTTCAAATTACGTCCATTTTCTTACGAAATTCAAAAACAAATACCGTTTTGGCACTGTGGCGCAGCTCAGCTCAAGAGAAGCAGTAGCGTGCAGCACACATGATCTTCTCTTCCGCCTTAATATCAGTTACAGCGCAAAATAAACATGAATGAGCATCTGAAAGTGTATTAAAAGATAGAGTACGACGAAATCAGTATCGTCATATGGAATCGCTCAGTGTTTCAACCGTGGAAATACATCAGTGAAACAGCTTGTAAACAATGTCATGTGACGACACATTTACCTCAGAAAAACCATATCCAGTGACCATAAACTGTCAGCTAGAAAAATTAACTGTAGAGAGGAGCATTTTGCTAAATATATGCACCATATAACATATTCATTTTAATTTTTTATGTTCTTCAATATTTAATGCATGTTTGAATAAATCTGGCAAGTTTTTTATGACAGCCACCATTTAAATGTTTATATTTCATATAACTTTATTATGAGAAAAAATAAATAAAAGTGCAATTTAAGTGTTTGTATACAAATCAGTTAATTTTTACCTTCCATATTATAGTACGCTAGTGAAAGCATAGTAGGCCTACCGTTTTGTGGCCGTTTAATGTGTCGTGACAGATTGCCTCAGTTAAAGCCAAATTCAAATCCACCAACATTAATCTACTTCTGACTGCTTTGTCGGACAAAAATGTGGGATTTTGATTTGTCAGATCGCATGTCAATCAAACTCCCTGCGAAGGATGAATTGAATTGACGCTAAAAGTGAAAGTGAAGTGCTGCCGCACCAGCTTATTATAAGCGATAAAAAAAATAAAAGGGTTTTGTTTCCAAATTAGCGCCAATTCAGAGCACAATAACAAAACAGTGCTGCTCCGCACGACCGCACCATTATGCATGCCCGGGCAAACGCGCGCATTTTACGTTTGCCTTTAAATTAGTGATTTAAAAGCCCACGCCGGTGATACCGGTATTACCGGTGTTGTCACACGTCGATTAACCGGTGGGAAAATATCCTCACAGTCACATCCCTAGTGTAGCCCATTTAAATCGGTTTACGGCTATACTGCGGGAATTTCTTGCTTTTTGGCTGTGGTTAGAAAAAATCCATAACGTCCCAGCCCTACCAGTGAGTATGCTGGCCATGAGAGATCTGTGATGTTTTCAGCTTCCTCAGGATCTCGTCACGGTATCTCTGTGCATTCAAAATGCCATGAATAAAATCCACCTGTGTTCGTTGTCCATAACATACGCCTGCCCATACCATAACCCCACCTCCACCATAGGCCACTCGATCCACAACGTTGACATCAGCAAACCGCTCACCCACACAATGCCATAAACGCCGTCTGCCCTGTACATTGAACACCGGGATTCATCCGAGAAGAGAACACCTCTCCAAAGTGCCAGACGCCATCGAATGTGAGCATTTGCCCACTCAAGTCAGTTACGACAACGAACTCCAGTCAGGTCGAAATCCCGATGAGGATTACGAGCATGCAGATGAGCTTCCCTGTGACGGTTTCTGACAGTTGGTGCAGAAATTCTTTGGTTATGCAGCAGCTGTCCGGGTGGCTGGTCTCAGACGATCTTGGAGGTGAAGATGCTGGATGTGGAGGTCCTGGGCTGGTGTGGTTACACGTGGTCACACGTGGTCTGCGGTTGTAAGGCCGGTTGTATGCACTGCCAAATTCTCTGAAACGCCTTTGGAGACGGCTTATGGTAGAGAAATGAACATTCAATGATTGAAATTAACAGAAATTAACCCGAAATTTGTCCTGAAAATCCACACGATTGCAAATGTGAAAATTTTATTCAACAGTTCACAATCAAAAAGGTCCTATTAAGCGATGTACATCTTAAACACAGTATTGTCAATATTTTTTGCTCTTTTTTGCAACAAAATAATAGTTCAAATGAAAGCCACAGCAGAACTGTTGCGTTTAACAAAACGGTGAACGAATCTGCGGCTTTAAATGAATCGCGAGAGTCAATAATTCAATGACCATCTATAAATAGACGTGTTAAAGTGAGGATAAAAATATAGATGAGAGCAGATCTAGACACAGCAAACAGGATTTGCAAAACATACAAAAAAAGTCTTAATTTTTGCTTTAAGTTATAAAGGCTATTTTCAGCAGAAATCGGTCAACCTCTAAACTGTCAAACAAGGGCCATTTACACCTTGAAATGTGTATGCTATGCACCATTCCCAACCCTCAAATTTTATTAGCAGGTTGTTTTTAATTCCACCTTGGATTTTCATGAAAACGGTTGTATTTGAGCATGTACCACTAGCCAACCGAACAGTGGTAGATTTCAAGTGATTTGACCTCAACCAGGAAGAGCAGTATTTGCTTTCCTATGATGACGTAAAACAGATAATGCTTGTGGTAGCAGGTAAAACATGTGGTATAGATGTGTTCAGTGACAATAGTGTGGTTCAGGTGGAATGAAAACACGTCAAAACATGTGTAAACAGAAGGTAACTATACAGGATAACAGGCACACAATTAATAGCAATACAGACAATAACAAAGCACACAGAAACAAACGAACAGACAGAAAAAGACACACGTTCACAAGCTCTGCACAGATGGAAAAAGCAATAGTGATGCTCATGGACACAGATGAAGACACACACACAGACAGTACACAAGAGTACTAAAGGCCAGTGCTGAGTCATGAGCGATGCTGCTGCTGCTGTATGGAAATCCATTGTTGCCACTAATCTCCCCTTTGGTTCCTCTGCGAGATAACCATCCGCTCACGGAACAGGGCAAGCTAGTGTAGAGAATCAGGCCTAACACGCTAGGCCTCAGCCAAACAAACACACACAACATCACAACACAGACTAGCTCAACAGAACATGGCACCAGTTTTCGAGTTTATAATAAAACAATTATAAAATGTTATGCACACAAACAATGTGACACTGACCCTGAGTCCATCAGCACCTGTATGCAACAAAAGCTCACAGTGAGCCATAAGGAGAAAAAAAACACTACAGAATGTAAAAATAAACCGGTTTAAGGATTTGCAGGGCTATATTAAGTGCTAGCTCTCTGTATACAGATATTTCTGTGTGTGATCTCAAAAAACCTCTGTGCTGCTCAATCAGTAGTAGATCTATTTATACTGTAACCGTGAGCTTTTTAGCCGAGAGACCCAGAAACAGCGCTTACTTTTTGTTCATAATAAAATTTACATTTAAGAGAAACAGATTAGCATTGTGGCTACACTGTAGTTTTGAAAAATAACTGCTTTTTTGTTAGGGCTGCAACTTCTTGCAAATATTTTGAAAATCTATCAGTCTGTAACAACCATCTACAATGTTAGTAAATAACTCACATGAGAACAGATTTCACGCTAGATGAAAATTTTTTTTTAAATATTTAATTAGCCAATGGCTAGTAAATTGAAGGATTTCAGATGCCTGTGATTGAGTTAGAGGCAAAAAATAAGTTTAGCACAGACACAAATTTCTTTGTTGCTTGGCTGAGAGCACCAACTGTGTTGCATTTCATGCACCGACTGTGCAAGCACGGATTTCACAGGACGTTTTAGAGTGGTATGTTTTTCTTATACATTATAGATACGATGTTATGACCTTTGTCGGAAAACTACAAACCATAATTGATCACAAAAACATGGTTAATTCTCCAATTCTAAAAGTGAAAAAAAATATTAGGACTCCTTTAAACATTCAATCACAAGAAGCAAAAATAACTCGCACATCCGAAACGCATACCCAGAAAGCCGAGTCTTGACAGCATGCAAATACTGAATTGATCTCTTTCATGTCTTCTTGAAATCGTGTAAGAAAAATAACCATATTTAAAACTTTATCGACTAAAATAATTAGCTTCTGGCAGACGGCCGTCCGCATCGATTTATGGAATATGGATATATTTCTTAAATTAACGCATCACTTCACTTCAGAAGGCCTTTATTAACCCCCAGAGATGCATGGAGCACTTTAATCATGAATGGATGTGCTTTGATGGACTTCCAAAGACATACACCCATTCACTCCCATTATAAAGCGTGGTAGAGCCAGACATTACCAAACTTTAAGCTTAACAGGTTTAAATTTTCATTTGTGCCGCTTTCAATCAAATTAATGAATAACAACGGATAAGGTGTGTGTGTGTGTGTGTGGTAGTAACATTATTGTTATAGGATGTGTAATGATAGGGCACTGGTGCAATATTATGCATGCGTGTATGTGTATATATGTGGGTATGTATATGTATGCTATGTTATAGTTGATATCGTAGTATGCAATTGGGAATTGTGCAATACAGAAGCTATTGACTACAGTACGAGTTAACAGCAAATGTGCAGTTGTCGGGAGGGGGTGTGATGCAGGTTTTCTTCTCTTTTATGTGAATGTGAGGAAAGTAGTGGGGGGTATTGAGTAGGGATGTGAATTTCTGCCAAAAATGCCATTCGAAAATCGAGGAGCAAAAGTCGATTATCGTTCGAAAATCGAAAAAAAACCAGAAAAAAAAACCGCACACTCACAATGACAGAAAGAGAGGTCAATTCCATCTTTAGCGATTTGTCATCAAACAAACTGTTTATTAATTGAACAAGTAACATGTTTTCGTCGTTTTTAACATAGTTAACATAGAAGAAAAAAACAATAAGCACGACAGTCTGTTTTTGCATCGCCAAACCAGATGCTCGTTAGATAAAAAAATAATGTCATATATCATAATTTTATGCGAACCTGCCTTGTTACTGCAATAGCCTACTTTTTAAACACATTAGTTTCAATCAAAACTATTCGTGTGATGCTACTGCGCAATACACACACATTACCGCGGGATGGATGGTGTTCATTTCATAAACAATGGTAGCTTATTTAATGTAGCCTATAAATTAATGCGTTCAAAAAACGTATAATGTCATCATACTTGTAGTAGTGCTATCGTCGCGTAATAATCTGTTTGGTTGTAAAATGTATTACCTGAATGAAATGAACTCGAATGTATCGTCCTGTGGAATCATTCATTCACCGACAGCATAAGAAGATGTTCAACTAGGTCTTCATCGCTAGCAAAAATATTTTGCATTTGCAGATTTGCTTTCACTAGACTAAACTGTAACTGTTAGGCCCACGGCCACTTCATCCAACGCTCTTGATGTTCTTAAATCTTCCTGTTACGACTCCGAGTGTGAATTGGAAGCGCTTCAGAGGATTCAGTGCGTGCAGGAAACTGAACAGACCATTCAAACTGATTTGTGAACCGATTTAGACAGATCTGCCAACTTGTTTGATGAAGTCTTTGAACAGAATCGACTCAAAAGAGTGATTCATTTGTGAATTGAGCATTGCTCATGCCCATAAAACAGATGCAGCGCGCTTGGAATAAACTATGCATTTAACAGCATGTATTGCATAAATAAAGTAACGAGAGGAACGTCGCCCCAACGTAAGGAAGTAAATGTAGCCTACTTTGTAGACTGTTACTACCATAGACAGTAAAGGTTACTACCCAACTCTGTTGGGAGCAGAGTTAACGGTCACGGTGCTCTTCTTCTGTTGTTTGTTTACACTATGTATAAAACACTGGTATCCTATCGCGCAGTAGGGGGTTTCATTCATGTTAGTGGCACCTTGTGTCCCCGAAAGGAAAATACCCTGCTGCGCGATCTGTGACAGTTGGCGCGCCGTCAATTATGACACATTGGAATTGCGCGAAAATATAACGATATTCGGAAAAGTAATTTTATGATCGAATTTCGAACGCAGTTCGACTATTCGAAGATCGCGACTCATCCCTAGTATTGAGTGTGGTTGTGGGATGTTAAATGAAGTACTGAATGGGATAATTTAAGAGCATGTTCTGAGTTGTTGTGTGTTATGCGTAATGTGATGTCATTGTTCTTTCGAATGCACAAGACGAATTTCTCCAATAGGAGACAATAAAGCCTTATCTTAGTTCTAAATTTTGAAATAATAACTTTAAAATAAACATGTTCCTTATGTTCAATTGTTTTAGCACCTGGTGTGTGCGCGAAAGTCTGTCAGGGGGAGTGGGGGTGGGTGACGTATTTAAAGCGGTTTAAATTCCTTGCTACCAAAAATACACTATCAATTACCAATCGCTGTTTACACTGAAAACTTTCACTTGCCACTTCCACCTGTCCCAGACAAACTGACAAGTGTTAATGTCGAGCCCTGTGTTCGTTCATGATTATTTTTGTGCTGTAAAGATGAACAGGTGATCAGATTCTACGCTGCCACTTGCTTGAACTGAGGCGCTACAGCAATCTGTGACTGTAAAGCAACATTACAGCGCAGAAAAAGATAGAGACAGATCGAGAGACGTCCTATGGTCTCACTCCAGTCTCAATGTGAAATTAGCCAATTTCAAATTATTATTGTGAATTTTATTGTACTAGCAATTTGCTCTAAAACACAAGAAACGAAAGCATATCTCATGCTCAGCACTGTGTAGACACGTTAAATAAACAAGTGTGAGCACAGGCATGCAGAGACACAGGATAAATCATTAGGCTTAATGCGATCACATCAGGGTTGGCCGGAGGATGTACCTGCTGCTTCTAGTAATGCCTCGAGCCGGGCCTGTGTTTCTGGGTCTACTGTTCTGAGGTCGGCTCCGTCTGCTGCGCTGGATAGGAGAAGCTCTGAAGCGGTCTTTAGTACGGGGTTATCCAGATCCTCCTGGTCTAGTATGAACGATTCCACCTGCATGGAGAGAGTCAGTGTCAGCAACTGTATGCTTATATTTAGCAAACCAGAAAAGAAAAAAAAGAAAAGGATGTGGTCTTGCACATTTTTTAGATAGCAAAATAAACTCAAAAAGCAACTTCAATTAGAAGGAAATATGGTTTTAAAATTCTCTTCCGTGTAATGGGCAGCATGTGTGTCTATCAGAATCCGCAGACTGTGGCCTGAATTGTGAAAAATGAATATGGTCTGCTGTGCTCCAATGAACACCGTGACTCCACAGTGTGACAATACCATACATCAAGAAGTGCTGAAGTGATACAAGAGCTTCACACTGATCCTCAGATACAAAGTAAACCATTCCCTGACTGAGACCAGCGAAGTCCAGTTGTTTCTGGTAAAGAAACAAAACCTTTAGTCACCCTTTAGTCAAACTTCCAGCTGAATGAACGACATTGCAAGTATTTAAATCTGATTAATTGGAATATAAACATTTGCTCAGAAAAGACTCTAAAGTAAACAAAAGCATTGAATAAACATGACAGTGAAAATATGCATATGGACTATATGCCAGAAACCTTTGTCAATGTGTCTAAGTAGACATGTATTGCATCTGAATTATTATTAATTATGTAAACACGCGGGGGGAAAAAACATGTCTCGCATTTTTGCTGTATTTTTCTTAAACACTGTTAAGTTAAATGTAGTTCATCTTTGAATCACACGTCTCGACAACCCTACATTCTTTGTAGAGACACCGACGTTCTTTTGCAATGTCCAGCTGTCTTTGAAAACAAAACGTGACCGGTGCTTTTAGCTCATGCATTTTGTATGTGTGGTTTGTCACCTGCAGTAGCAGCTGAAGCGTTCACAGAAACATGCTTAAGCTCAACTAATACTTCAGTTTTGAAGCAAACAAAAGAATACTTCCCTTGTACATGTTCCACTCAATAATCGGTACATAATGCTGATGTCCATGCACAAAATCAGTGTGCAGCCCAGTTTTTGCGTCCATGTGGACTTGCACGCTCAACTGTGCAGAAAAAGTAGTATACTTAAGTCTTTAGGGTATTCTTACAGCCGCGTTTCAAAGTATAGGCTACTCCATATTGAAGATGAACGTACAGAATACATGCATTTAGGCACATGCTATAACAATGACGCACGCTGTATGCATACCCTAAAGTATGCATAAAAACCCAGTAACACTAGAAGCTATGGCTGGGCGAAATGTAAAAAAAGCATTTTATTGATAATTGCCTTAAAAAATACTGCGATATCCGATTATATTGTCTACCCAGGCCGGCCCCAACACGGCCAGCTGGAGACAACACTACGGACATACACCGTTAACAAGTCATATTGAGTTTGGCTGCACTTTATCAAATGATAGCCTGCGATTTAGTTAGTTTAAATTTATGATTGAAACGTTAAAGGTTTTACCTTGGTTAGTTTGTGCTTAAACTAACATAACAGCAAAGCTAATGTTTTATGCTCGTGGTGCTAATGATTTCCACATTGTTCTTTTCGTCTCTGCATTTGAAACGCATTTCGTTTCGCGAGGAGAAATAGACAGAACTGAACCCCAATTTGGTGATTGTACGAATGGTGAATGCAACAAGCAAACAAACAAATCCACAAAGAAAGAATAACAAATAAAATGTATGCTAATTAGATTAAATTTGGAAAGCATTAAGAGATGTCTAATTCAGAGTGTCAGCTAAAATTTAAGACCTTTCATAAGTAAAAATAAGACTTTTTATAGCCTTAAACTCTTAGAACCCTGCATATATCGAAGTGTAGCGGATTATTGAACAATTTTGGAATTTGTTCTATCCATCAGCTGCTGATTGGATTTTGAGATGTTGATGTTGCACTGAAAAATAAATGCGAGCTTGCAGTTGATTGTGGAGGAGCCGAGTTTAAGTGGACTAAATTATTGGAGAAGTCTGTCATAAAACAAGAACGCTTATCGCGCAGCCATGTTCTGACAATAAAGGAGTAATTTTAAACTACAATTAACTGTCTGGTTTCAACAACGTTCATTTCGGAGCAAAAAAATCAGCCTTTAAACTCAAAAGAAATAAAGATTTGACATTTATCGTGATTATTAGGGCAGTAACAACTAACCGATAAAATAGATAATCTATCAATAAAATCATTGACAACGATTTCAATCGATTAGTCGCGTCTGCCCACTGTGCACAGAAAACATCCGTCAGTCGCATTAAATTACAGCACTGAATAACGCATGTCTATGCACAAAATGCATCTAAAAATAGTGGAGGAAAGAGTGAGCTGCTGCTGGAAAGGTATGTAATCCAAGCTGCTCAAAAAATGAGAATTCTTTATTTTAAGCTTCAAGATAATGCATAAGCGTGATGTTTAACATGACTTGCCCTGTCAGGCGCCTTGACAGATGTGTGTGCTGTTTAATAATGCGTAATGTTTCCTCAGCGCAGAACTTTACTTTGACCGTTATATCCTTATCTGTAAATGTTACAAATTCACGCATTTTGCATGAAGGCTCGACCTGACAGTCTGAGTTAAACTTTAGACTTTACTGAATGAGCCCCAGTTTGTGAAAGGGCGCGCCAAACAAACGAGATGCATTAGAGAGGGAGACTATTAATATTCAGCACAAAAATATTCATTTGGCTTAAATATTTGTTGTTGAACGTTAAATTTATGTTTAAAAGTCAAAGTGTAATTCCAGTATTTTATGAGAGTGGCAACTGAAAAGGGATAACAGCATGTAATTAAGTGTAAATGTAAAACGTTTCTTATATTTACAGGATAAAGAAATTACAGTAACAGGTGCAAAGTGAATGTGAATTACTGCAGAACATTCCTCTTATCGGTTAACACCGAGTTTGTGTTTTATTGTGTGTTTAAGCATTTTTCGATTCACCCTTCTGCATTAAAATCTAGCGCCACTTTGGCTTCTATGAAGTTGAAGGGAAAAAGGACCTGGACAAGAGTCACACTTTATGCAAGTAGGGCTCCAGGACTGCGATCAATTAAGCGACAAGAGTTGTCCAAGTTGTCCAATTGATTGGAGCTGCAACTTCTGTTACATACGAGAACCATCAAACGAAACGAAAGAGAAATGAAACAGCGCTATCCATTTGAGCTAAGCAAAACGTTTAGTGCGAGCTCAGAACAGCTTTACCCATGGGCTGATCTCAGTCACGCGACACTGCTATTACACAGCGCTGAGAGATCCAGTGAGAAACCGTTTGAATTCACAGCAAAATAAATAACATTGCAGCGAGATCTAATTGGAAGCATTCAAATTTGTCGCAGAATTCTGTTATAAACCACACAGGTCAGATCAAACAGCGCCGACGTGGAAAACAGGACAAAACATGCATTTACAAAACAGAGTGAATTTTCTTGGTGACTTTAAGGTGTTAAAATGTTTATTCCATGAGCTTCTAAAACAATAGTGCTGCTGCACATGTTGTGTCCCCTTGAACAGGGACAGGTAATTAACACAAATGAGGGCACCAGTCACAAAGTTCACATCAGCCACTAGGCCCTCTCTTAAACGCAGCTGGGAGAAAAAGCTGCATGCTATTTAGGCCCTGAGCCTTTCAGCCTTTGAATTACTGTAAGCATTAAGATGAGCTGATCAGCGAGTTTCCCCCCTCCCTCTTCTCTCCCTGTGCCCTTGACCTCCACACACCTCCCTTAACACCCGCAGGGAGGGTAGGAAATCCCACACTGTGAGGTACTGGGAGGAACTGGGCTGCTTGTTAGCGTAGGCAGAAGCACATTGATGGCTACAAACCTGGGCAGGCTAGACCAGCACGGTGATCTCAAAAGCCATCAGCAGAGAAGTAAATCAGTTTTCAGAAAGTACAGGTGTACCGAAATTTTTATTAGAGACAAAAACTACTCGTCTTTTATGGTTAAAAAAAAAAGTACTTAATTTTCAAAAGTCAACGAATTTGCGACAGCTGAATGTTGTGTTTCTGAGTAACATGTAATTTAAGTAGAGATGCACCGCTTACAATTTTCTATGCCAATTTTGATTTCTCATGAGTTTGGCCTGCCGATACCGATTTGAGCCGATTCCAATTTAATTTTTTCTAACCCCTTTACAGCAAACACAAATATTTATATTCTCTCTTTTCTTTAATAGAACATTTTACATAGAACATTTGAACAAATAAAAGAATATTGAACTATATAAATTATTACTCCTGGTGTTGGAAATTCACACATATCTAAGTGCAGTGTTATGGTATGGAAGAACCATTTTCAATTCCTATATTCAACTATACAAAAATGTGATACATTTACTTATTTAGGAAACTAAACTTCTGTATGAAAACAGGTATATAAAAAAAAAACTAAATAAAATATATAAATGGCAAAAAAAACTAAAAAAAATATAGCCTTGCAGTATAAAGATATTTCTCAGTGAACATCCTACAACATGTTGGTTTTGACAGACATTATGCACAATGCAGAATAATTCTGACATTCCTGATTTTTTTTAAATTCTCGTCTGATCTTTTTTCTCATAATTATGTCAATAGATGAAGTTAAATCAGTGATCTTGAGATGAGAAGATATTCCTAAACTTAATTTCCATGACCGTTTCAGACATTTGTGATTACCAGACTAAAGTAATAAGCCACAAAATTTTACCAAAGTTAAGAATAATATAAATACACAGGTGCTTCAAAGCATCCCCTAGCAATAAAGCTACAACCTTTAAAACTTACATGGAAAGTGAGACGCATCAAAAGTTCAGCCAGTTCCAACTCAGCAAAATTGAACTTGGATCCCATGACGGTCACAGACCAAGATGGATAGATAGATCGATAGTACACACACATACACACTCAAAAGTTTGGAGTCTGAGATTTTTGTTTTTTTAAAGGGGCCATATAATGCCATTTTCATACAAGTTAATTTGATTCTTTAGGGTCTAAATGAAAAGTTTGTAATATACTTTAATTAAAAATTTCCGTTAGTATTGTAAGACGACACTAATTTTAACTGGTCAAAAACAGCTCTGTTTTCAGCACGCCATTTCAGTGCATATGCCTTTAAATGATAATGAGCGTCGCTCACTCCGCCCCTCTGTTCTGCGGGCGTTCATAACAGCTTTATGACCACACCGCACCTGGAGTGTTTCCTTGACAACAGTTAAGGGTATAGGAAATAGAGCTTAGATCGGGCCCAAAAAATCAAGCCCGACCCGAGCCCGTGCACGTTGTGTCCGAGCCCGGCCCGGCCCGACACATTAACTGTAATTATGAGCCCGATTTAAAACCGACCATTTTTAATATGTGGGCCGTTATAACCAGGGGCGACGACAGATCTTTTTTAACGCAGGTGCTGAATGGGTGCTAGACCATTGACAGTGTGGAGCTGCGCAATTATATATATATATATACTATTAATAAATGTGCAAAAATTGGCCACTTAATATTTAATATTCAATTATTTTAATTATCACAATGATAGTTTTAATTTTATTAAATTGAACAATTAGTAAATTCGGTGACAAGCGTGCCGAGAATTGATTTAATTTCATGATGAGATGCTCCAGTTCACGTGCTATGGTGAACACGGCTCGCCGGCGCCTCCATGTCATGAATATTGCCTTCTATATTTGCTTCTTATTAATGCTTCTTCTTCTTCAGGCAATTGGTTGATGAAAAATGTATTAAAATTAAGATACAATTTATACAAAACGAAATTCACTTTAAATAAAGGCTTTCTACAAAACAAAACAATGAAGTGGTCAAAATCATGCCTGAACCACTCCATGTCTCCTGATATTGCGCATCCTCCTATCTACTCTGTTCACTTTCATAATCAACATAGATGGAAAAAAATAACATTATAATATTTTAATAAATATGAAACTAAATGCACTTATTTAATGGCTACAACACATACAGACTCTCTAGCAGCGCGCCGCATTTGGACTCAACAAAGCCAACACATGTTGTCACTGCCCACGAGTTTAAAATATTTCCATACCTCCGACTTTCCTTCATACTTGCTCAAAGTTAATTCTCCTGTTTTAATTTTTTTCTTTACTTCTTCAAGCTCCATGTTGCACTTAAGCTACACAATACAGCACAGCGTGCGAGTGGAGGAGACGCTGCGCGTGACACGTGACGTGCTTGATCAAGGGCCCGACCCGACCCGAGGATAGTGGCGGGAAATATCGGCCCGGCCCGCGGGTCGGGTCGGGCTCGGGCAGAGAATCTAAGCTCTAATAGGAAAAAAATGGCAGCGGGAGTCTCTGAGGAGGACACATCTGTGCAACCGTATCAGTTTGAACCGGAGTCGGAACAAGATGACGGCCCGGAGAAGTTTGACAATTAAGGCTCGAACATGACGTTTCTGAATGGTTGGTTATTATATTTTCACATGAATAGTTGATTACGATTCTTTTTTCAGGACCAGCTTCTTATCAAAATCAGCTTTATAAGTTACTTCCTTCGTTAATAAAGCAGTCTGGTGAGAAAAGATTTGCGAATCGCGCAAACATGAAAGCATTGACATTGCTCGTGGGGAATATTCCCTTCGAAAACAAAACTCAGCCACTGTGTCTTTAGCGTTACGGATTTAGGAACATCAAAATTACTGCTGTGTTCGTTATTACACCCAAGAACAGACCACCACAATCGCTTAGACGCCATTCTGCTCCAGCGTATCAACAATGAC
Organism: Siphateles boraxobius; assembly: GCF_051911475.1. Lineage (NCBI taxonomy): Eukaryota > Metazoa > Chordata > Actinopteri > Cypriniformes > Leuciscidae > Siphateles > Siphateles boraxobius. The sequence continues at coordinate 8,869,397 of NW_027508788.1, forward strand.
GGACTATGATGACTGACAGCTCGCTCAGGGCAGGAATCTGTTGAAACGCTGCTGTCAATCAACAATCGTGGGAGGGGCGTTCGATTTAGTGACGTCATAAAATCGAACAGCTCAATTTGAGGCAGGGGAAAACATAAGGAGATTAAAACAAAAACACTGGATAGATTTTTATCATTATATGATGGTTGTGTACAGGCACTGCCAACACACATTTCAGTACAATAAACTTGAAAAAGTGCATGTACCATTATATGACCCCTTTAAAAGGAGTCCATTTCAAAGCTCACCAAAGCTGAATTGATAAAATTATTAAAAATGTAATATTGCGAAATATTAAATTTAAAATAACTCATTTCCATTTTAACATTGAATTTATTCCTGTGATGGCAAAGCTGAATTTCTCCAGTCTTCAGTGTCACATGATCTTTCACAAATCAATCTAATATTTGTCAATATATTTGTGAATCTGATTTGTTACTCAAGATATTTTTCTTTTAATTATCAATGTTGAAAACTGTTCTGCTGCTTAATATTTTTGTGGAAACCAGATTACATTTTGTACAACGTGGGGCATGAATCTTTGAATAGAAAGTCCAAAATAACAGAATTTACAAGGTGGTTTTAAAGTACTAAAGTGCACAATGCAGAGCTCATATAATGCTACATGAACTTTGGCCATTACTCAAACAACGGCAGATCAAGTTCACTGTACTACTAATCATTTAAATACTCATATGATGAGAGAGAATCACATTCTCCATAGTATACGTTTTGCCCATGTCTTTGGTTTTACAAGAAACTTTCAAACATCACTCAAATAAATAATTGTCCTCATTCATATCAGATAATAGATCTAACAATGCAGAGTAACCTTGCATGAGTTTTTAATTGTTCCTGTGGTCTGCCACAGAACCCTTCAAAGCCAGTGTGACAACTGATGCTGCTCAAATAATGCCTGATGTGCCCAAAAGGATCACTTCGTTTTTGAAATGCAAATAGAAAGGAAAAGCATGCTTAAATAACCCAGTTGTAAACACTTGCTTCATGTAAACAGAGCAGGAGGCATATGACGTGCATGAAGCATTCAATCAAATTGTGTTAAGCTAAAATCTGTTTGCTATTGCCTGTACAAACTGTTGATAAAGTTCTAGACTACCAACACTCCCACACAAGAGAATATCTGCCCTGTGCTGCGGTTTCGCAGACAGAGTCATATGGAATTTGATTTTGGTTTCTTTACCAATGAGAATGAATAGGCAAATAAAGAATTCTTATTGCATTTACTACATTCATGAGGCTGTCAAATTTTTATATTTTATAATTCAAACAAAATAGTATTACAATCAGAAAAAAGACGACAAACAAATTTCCTGGAAAACAAATTCCATTCATTGAGCAGTCAGTGTGCTATGATTCAAAAGTTTGGGCTGAGTAAGTTCTTTAACTTTTTTTTTTTTTTTAAGAAATTAATACTATTATTCTGTCAGGATGTTCTTACCATTTCAAATGCTGATCTTTTGAACTATTTAGCAAAAAACCCTGAAGAAAATGCATTACAGTTTTATCAAAAATATATGAAGCAACAACTGTTCTTAACATTGATAATAATAATAAGACGAAACATATTAGAATGATTTCAAAAGGATCATGTGACACTGAAGACAACAGTAATGACCGTTGGTGCTCGGTTCCTAATAAATCAGCAAACTTTTAAGCATTTCTGCATGCAGCCAACAAAAAACAAGATGTGCGGCAATTGTCATGTCAACCGCTCTGGTGCCTATTCTGCATACTTTAGTACCGTATTCCACCCACATTGGCAGAAGGACGCACACATTTCACAAGTATTCATGGAAATGAACAAGATGAAAATCTCGTATTTTCTATGAGAAAGAACCAACTCAATCTCAAACCTTGCAGAACAGTTATACAATTTAGGAGACCTTGGTTCTTGCCAACATCTAGGAGGCCACCACCAGAAACACTGCAAAACACAAAACACCATTCTGGTTGTTCTTATAATTATGTGAAGAGATTACCCTTTTTGTGTATTGAAGTATCAAGACCATAGAACTGGGAGGGGTCATACAATTTTAGACAAGATAAATATGAAGGGCTTCCAAAAGGAGCTGACCCAAAAAGCAGGGTGAGTAAGACAGCGAGGCCGGGTGTGGTCAAAGCAGAGCGCTCATCTGCAGTAACAGTAATTAAAAGCATTCAGGAGCATTTGAATGTGCAGGGCTCTGGCGTGGCTGGAATTGTTGCGCTCTGGTCAGACTCTGGGAAGCATCCGTCTCATGGTGTGTGTGTGTGTGTGTGTGTGTGTGTGTGTGTGTGTGAGAGAGAGAGATGAGGGCGTCCAAACAAGTGACTCATTACCTCATCTCTGCACTGAGAGAGACTGCGAGTGCTACACTTCCAGGAAGAGGCGAGAACTGGAGGAGGCGGCACAATTCCTTTATTACACACAAGTACCCAGGGCTCGAATTTCGGCGCGGGATTGTGGGCATTGCGTATCATTTTAATAATTCCTGCAGGTCTTGCATTTATAATGCGGGAAATTCCTGCAAACATTCATTCAATCTAGCATGTAGGTTATATGAGTAAATTTAACCTAAAAGATTATAAGATAAAATCAGTCATTTTAAAACCTTCTGCGAGATGCAATTTCACAAACAGCATGAGTGATTCAGCGTTGCCGCCAATGCCGCGTCTTCTCTGTCTCTCAAAATGGGTTGCACAAGGCAAGCCAATCGCGCTGCAGCTGCAGGGGGCGATTCTACACTCTCGCGTTTCCAGGAGTCGGGACAATTGATGGAAATGTAACTTGCACAATCGGGCCATTGTATCGTCACTAAGGTTTATAATTTGTACGTCTTTTTAAGTCTTACCTATTTAAACATTCAAGCGATTTTTTTTTCGGATTCTTTAACAGTCAAGTTAAAAGCACACAACATTGTCTAAATACTGGTCTTGGTGAGTATTCTCTCAAACACAGTTATGTCTTAAATAAAAATAATACAAAAAGAAAATGCATGTGACACTATAATGAAAACAGTACGGTCCGTTCACGTTACGTCTTTTGCGTGCTCAAGTTCAGCATTTATTCTTTGCTGAAATGTCTTCATCTTCATGGAGAACATGGCTCATGATTGCTTAGCAACGGGGAGCCCTTTTTAAAAGAGGAGAAAGTGGCGCAGACTGCGTTTTCCACGCAACATGTGAATGGATCCGTGCACTAGCTCTTAAAGTGAGAGTAGCCTAAAATGTGTCTGTCATTATTGTATATAAAACAACAGAAGATAACATTAATTGTAAGGAATCAGGATTAATAGCCTATGTATTCAAATTATACAGCAGGGGTTCTCAAACTTTTTGGGACCAGGGACCCCTTAGAGCGGAGAAAAAATTCCAAGGACCCCCTCATAACAATAAATGTCTGTGATTAATATGCTTAAAACTATTTGTACTCTTAAATGCCACTGGAATTAATTGCATTATAATCTTTTTCACCCTAAAAACTTAAGACCTGTTTTATAGTACAGAAACACATGTCAGTTTAAATCATGTTGATACCACTTATATACTTGTAAACAGTGGGTCTTTCATTCAAATTGCATTTGGACTCAATAGCTTTTACACTAAGTAATTTATCCTTAAAGCTTTTATAAAATCAACAACAAGACAGCAAGCACCGGCTTGTTCTAATAAAACCAAACATTAAAATTCGCTAGATTAAAATTAAAACATTAACATTTTACATTAAAATAGTTCACCCAAAATGAATTTTCTGTCATCATTTACTCACCCTCAAGTTTTTCCAAACCTGAATGAGTTTCTTTCTCCTGCTGAACACAAAAGAAGATATTTTGAAGGATGTCAGTAACCAAACAGTTGATGGACCCCATTGACTTCCATATGTTTTTTTTTTTTTTAAAGTACCAGAAACTGTTTGGGTTACCCACATTCTTCAAAATATCTTCTTTTGTGTTCAGCAGGAGAAAGAAACTCATTCAGGTTTGGAACAACTTGAGGGTGAGCAAATGATGACACACTTTTTCATTTTTTTGGGTGAACATTCAATTAAAATAACATTTAAATTATGTAATGTTACTTAACGTGCATCAACTTTAAAATAATGAACTCATTGCACCTTATATCAATCGCAGAACAATCAACAAATCATAACAGAATTAACACTGTTGCAGAACACATCCTAGTAATTAAGTTAAACCAAACTTTTATTTTGGTGGGTTGTAGTGAATAAAAGTTTTGTATTGTTATTATTTATGTAGGCCCAGTGGCAGAATGTTTTTAGTAAAGCCCCGAATATTTTGCTATCTTGTCTTTCTCATAGAGCAAAACAATTAATCAGAAAAACAAATGTGAATAAGATTACAGCTGCCGTGATTACCTAATCATGAAAAGTGCATATAACAGTTTTATTTATATTTTTCCCTTTGCATTAAAGGTACTTACAACGTGCTTTTGTAGCATTGAGCATTGTAGCCAATCACAGACATGTCTTTTAAACGCATCGGCCAATCAGAGACATTTAAACGCGTCGCGTGCTGAAGATGTGTTTTGCGCGAGCTCACCGAGTTCTACACTTTTCGCAAACCTGTCATTATTATTGGCAATAACCTTAAGATGCAAATAAGAGATTCACTGCAATGTATTTGATATTCTTGATGCTGCTCTGATGCACTCCATTACGCACCACTCTGTTTGTTGGATGACAAAAAGTTCAGCAGTCTAGCTCATCAATGTCAAAATGATTAAAGAATGCGGGGCTTATTACCGTTCACAGAAGGATGTTAACAGTGAACGAACACCTGGTAAAATGTAAGTCGATAAAGATTTAATATTTGACAACTGTAATTATTTCACTAATACAATAAGCCTTTCTTTTTCTTTATTCCCTTAAATCACTTTTATAATCAATTCATTAATTTAAAGAAAAATACCCAATTTTAGTTTGGGCTAAAGCCCCGAATATCCACTGACTGACCCTAGAACCGCCCCTATTTTTGTATCAAATTAAATGCTGAAACGTTCTCAAAGTGACTCATATCTGGAGATGACGCACTTGTGTAAAGGCAAAAGGCTATTTGAAAGGCTGATAGGCCTATGCCGCCTTTCAAAGAGAATGAAAGCCCGTGTCCGCCATATAAAACTATAAAAAAGCTAGGCTAATTGTGACTTAATCCCGACTTTAAAGTCACAATTACCTTTTCTTTTCTTTTTTGTATTCAGTGGCGGAAACGGGCTTCCATTACAAATGACATAGGCAAGCTACTAAACGTCTTAAACAATATTAATTTAAAACAGTTTAAATAAACTGACGGATAAAAAAAAAAGAACTGAAAAATATAAACCTAGCCTCTTAACTTTGATTTTACAACTAGGCTACTGTATATTCGCGGATTCACTGTTCTCTCAGGATATGCGCGCATGTTTGTGGGGGGAGAGAAAGAGAGAGCAGGAGCGCTCTGCCAAGAATTTCCCAGATGGTCTCACTGGATTCCGCGATTCCGTTCATAGGGTTCTAAAATTATTTTCTCGGACCCCCTGGCAACGGGTTTGAGAACCACTGTTATACAGGACTACAAGACTATTCCGGGATATTTTACATTTCATTACTTTTCTCCATTTCTGTAGTATTTCTGAATACTAGTGTTAGACCTAAACATTTCTCTTCATTTCATGTATTTATTTGTGCTACTTTTTTCCAATTTAATTTAAAGATTGAAATCAAACTTCCTTTTGTTGTGTAAACAAAAAAAATTACCCCATTGTAAAAACACAAATACAATAAGTGAGCAAATATTTAGGTAAACATTTTTTAAAATTGTCTAAAAAAAATCCCCCCTCATAAAAAATAAAAAAAATCCCCTGAATACCTGACAAGACATGTCTGGTGGTTGCAGACAGGTTAAGGGCTGGTAACCCTAAACCATTACGAAAACAATAGGATGACTTGGTGAAATCAAAAACACTAGCTCATATTCCTACACCTTGAGGTGTCGTTAAACAAAGTGCTTTTACTCAATATCTTCTTGAGATGGGAAAAAATGACAGTGAAAATTAAGCCATGCATGCAGGAAACCTGGCAGAGAGACAACAATAACATACAGTGTAGGGGTGGGCGATATAGCCTCAAAATTCTATCACGATATTTCAAGAATATTTGCGATAATGATATTTATGACGATAAACATTTTTTTTTTTTGTTGAAAATTTTCTTATGTTTATCTCGTCTAAATGTTTGCTCACTCATTCCGTTTTTACAATGTGGTAATTTTGTTGTTAAGAGTTTACACAACACAAGGAAGCTTGATTTCAATCTTTGAATTAAATGTTAAATGTGTGTAGGTCTAACACCAGCATTCAGAAATACTACAGAAACATAATAAAGTAATCAAATGTAAAATAACACAGTCTTTTAGTTCTGTTTCCTGATTAAATTAAATACATAGGCTAATAATTCTCATTCATTACAATTAAAGCTATCTTTTGTTGTTTTGACGACAACATTAATGACAGACGCATAGCCTATGGCTGCTGTCACTTTTACAGCTAGTGCACGGATCCATTGCTGTTTTCATTATGCTGTCTGTCACACTGTCACATGCGTTTTATACATAACCGACTGTGTTTATGAGTATACTTACCAAGACCGGAAGTTATACACAATTTTGCGTTTTTCCATTTAAAGCGATATAATCCGCAAAAAATAACTTTAGTTTCTCGCGAGCTGTACTCTATGTATGCACGCAGTGCAGCTCTCTCAGAGAGTGCGCGAGTAGCTTACTGGATAGTTTAAAACCGCTTGAATGTTTAAACTGATAAGAATTAAGAAGACTTGAAAATTATAAACTTTAGTTACGATGCACTGATGGCCCGATTGTGCAAGAGACCATTCAGTCATGTCCCGACTCCTAAACACGCGCGAGAGAAGACGCGCGTCGGCAGTCCCGCTGAACACTCACGCTGTTTGTGAAATTGCTAAATCGTCATCGGAGGCTGACAGGCTGCTCTCGCGCTCAGACAGGTGTTGTTGTTGTGCGTGCTAGGGAACGTAAATGCGCCATACGTCATCGCGTCGCTATATCATTGATATCGCAATATGACACTTTTTTATCATGTAAAAATGTATACCGGTATTATCGTGGACGGTATGATTTGGCACACCCCTAATACAGTGTGTAAAGTCCAAAACAGCAACTCGTCCACAACAGTTCTGCACAACATATGACCCGTGTCAGCCAGGTTCATTCAAACTAATCACAGCATATTTATCTGCTTGTGTTTTGAGAGACATGTGGATGAGGAAAATCAGAGGGATAACATTTAGTATGGACATGCTCTTCAGATAAACACAGAATATCTGATGAAAAGCATGTGTAAGGTATTGGTCTATCACGTGTATACTAAAAGAAAAGTTCCCCCAAAAATAAAAGTTGTGTCATTATTTACTCTGTGTTGTTCCTAACCAGTTTGATTTAATTTCTTCTTCAATTCATGCAGTTATTCACTATTAATCTGAGCTGCAACAGACACTAAATTGCATCTTCACATTTATATATGGCACAACAAACAGTCACAACAATGATGCAAGATATTCTTGGTTCTTGAGAGTCTCGTAACTGATCATTACGTGAGAAATATAAACGGGCATATATTTAAATCACACAGCTGATATTGGTGAGCTGAAGACAACGATATTACAAAAATAACTTACATTTCAGTCTGTTCTTCTCACATATTTCAGTCTGTTCTTCTCACATATTTCAGTCTGTTCTTCTCACATAACGTTCTAACATGACTTTAGAAGACTGGAAATATAGCACATTAGTCATATAGACTTTTTATGGTATTTTATGGGTTTTTAAAAGCTTAAAAGCCCCTGGTCACCTTACGCTTATATTGTTTGGAAAAGAGCAGAGTAAACATCCTCTCCAACATCTCATTTTGTGTTCTACAGAAGACAAATTCATTCGGGTTTGGAAGAACATGAGGGTGAGCACTTTAGAATCACTTTAAATGTATTGGCTTGGAAAAAAAGGGCTAGCAATAGTGAATTCAGGGCTGGGACAAATAAATCAGCCCTGGAATTTTGTCCCAGACCGTCCCACTACATATGATCATAAACACCACCGATCTTTGCACGCCGTTGAATTTGTATATTAGGGATGGGCATTTTTAAAAAATATTGTACTCGAATATTTGGGTTCATAAAAATCAAATATTATTATATTAAATATATTAATGTCATTCGAGAAAGACGCTATTTTTTAAGTTTAAAGGTTTTATCAGTGATTTCTGGCCCAAAAATAAATGTCTAATCTTTCCTAACGATCCGCTAGCTGCCCGCCCCATAAGCATGCCGTCCAAAAAACGCGTCTCTGTAGGCAGCCTAGGCTCTGAGATTTGCACACAAAAACAAATGGGTACAACCACCACTCAAAACCAAAATAAACAGTGTTCCAACCAATCACTGACAGGGGCGGGTGTTGCTCCGATTTCGCATCCAGCCGTGCACGAGCGCAAAACCTCACAACACCCGCCTCACTAAACAAGCTTACATTACGCAATATACACAACAAGCTTACTATATATCTTAAGGTATTCTTTTAGTTGAAAACATTTAACAATATGTGTAAGCAAGAACAAAAGCATTTAAGCTCAAGCAGTGCGAACGGGAAAAAATACGCTAATAAAGCAGACTGTGCAGCTATCGCACAGAACGTACATGCGCTCGAGTCGTGTTTATATTGTTATCGTGTTTATTATCGTGTTTATATTGTTTCACGTTCATGTTGAGAAAAACAATATCCACATGCTCGAGTGAGAAAACGCGTTGCAGAGACAGACGTTGCAGAGACAGTGTGCAAAGTGAAGTTAATAACAGCACTTTACGTTCTGTTCTTAAACGGGTCACCCTCAACGAAACTTAAAGGAAGCTCTCTCAGTTTAACTTCGTTCAATAGGGTGTCAGATTTCTATAGAGCCTTTCAGGCGAAAACCCGGATAAAACACCGTAAACAGGCCTTAATATGTGGTTAAAAACACACAATCTGGCAATACCAGCCACCAGTGTCACACCGCCGCATGCGTCATCAAAACAAAGCATCAAGGAGGCGTCGTATGATCATTTAAACGCGTTTTATGACAAGGTCGGTGAGGATGGGAAAAATCGTACATTTCTGTGCAAACTTTGCCCGCCGATAAAATAAGTGCTGTCCTTGGTTCTGTATGGGCTGTGGCAAGAATTTTGAAAAATAATAGCTCGTAGCAACATATGGAAAAAAAGAAATATAAACTAGTTCAAAATTTGGAAGTATGAACTTTGAACTTTCATTTTAAAATTTGTGAACTGAACTTTGAACTAGTTCATGTAGAAAGTGAACTTTCCCAACACTGTATGTATGTGTATACTATATATTTATTTTTTTATTTTTTTAAGTACAAGATGTATCGGTCCAAAAAGCACGTCGGCTCGGAAGTGCTCGGTCTCCCCGATGGCCAGTCCACCCCTGGTGGTCCACCGATAGTTTTTCCAGGTTGCGTCCTTTGCTGGAACGGCTGAGAAGTGTGCGCAGTCATTACACAGTACGAGAGCAGTCTCTAGAGGCCAAATAAAAACTATTACTGGCACCGCGTGTTGTTTATTATAACACGTGAGACTGCGCACAGCACTGAGAGCGCTGACACTACAGATGAGCATTTAAAACACTGAAAGCGAAACGGTATGAATACAGAACACTACAGTCCATGTTGCAATATCATTATAAAGTAATTAATTTGCTGACTAGATGCTGCATTAGCTGAGAAAGAACAGCATTAAATTTGCCATCAATGACTGTGAAGACTAACATTAGTACCTTAAGCGGTAAAAACAATGTGGAAATCACGCAAACCTGACCCAAATGTTTAATATTGCAATTGTTACTATGTAATTCAATTTATATCAAGTGGGAACCACCCTTTCTCCCTTTCTTTCTCTTGAAACCTACACGGAAGTGAATTAAACTTAAATTATCGACTGCCCGATGAGGCTGGATGCAAAAGTGAGTCAAATCTGTATCTCCCCCACGTTAAAATGCCCAACTTTACAGCAGAAAACAATGTTTACACCCTGGTGCAAAAAGTGGGTTTAGTTATATATAGCTAATTTTGGCCTTCATGACAACTGTGAGGGGGGTGAATTTTTTTACAACTCATCCGTTTAAATTATATTAAGCCTTAAAGTTCTGCATAATTAAAGAGCAACATGCAGGTTCAATTTATTTCTGAATTAATACTTTAAATTGTCTGCAGAGGTATTTTAAAAACACATATGTAGAAATTACTAATGAAATCTCATTTGATATTGAGATTATGAAAATGTACTAGGCTTTGGAATACGCCTTTCCCGCTATAGCAACGCGTCATATGACGTGGGCAGAGGTAAATAAAAGAGCTCACGGTCAGCTTTCTCATTGTTGGGTGTTGGTGTAGTTAGAGCAGTATTGAGAGACAGAAAATTTTAGATTGAGTTTTAGAGAAGCCATAATGGTAAATTATTGTGTTTGTGCTAGTTGCACGAATTCCAGCCTGTCAGGACATCGTGTCCATAATTTTCCTTCTAGGAAAAAAAGTCTTTTCGGTCTTGGGTGCGTTTTGTGCAGGTGAAGAGAGCAGACTTCACTGCCGCGTTTGTTACCACACACTCGGTCGTTTGTGGCGCACATTTCACTCCAGAGAATTATCGACCTGGAGATTTGATGGATTCTCGGATGGGATTTTGGAGTAAGGACCACGTGAGGCTGATTACTGATGCTGTTCCCTCGGTGCACTCGCTGGAATCAAGTCCACCGTCAAAGTTTACACCGGATTTTGGCGCGGGCGGGACTGGAGGACCAAGTGCTAACGGTAGCAAACATTCTGTGCAATGAAAACGAGCACTTAGAGTAAGTCCTACCGCGTACTGGAGTTTTATACAGATATGACTGTTATGCCGCTTTTCCACTGCATGGTACGGTACGGCTCGCTTTAAATGGTATCACTAACTGCAGTTGAAAAGCAAACCGAGCTAAAGCGCAGTCGTACCACGCAGTGGAAAAGCGAAGCTAACAGAACCGTACTGAGCCATACCATGCAGTGGAAAAGCGCCATTAGACTGTTGCTATTGTAGCTTAGGTACTGTCATAATTAATTTGTTGTTATGGCATGGTATTTAGTCAATGTAGATAGTGCTAACCAGCTTGGATGGACTGCATAATCACTGTCAGCGTAGAATATGAGAAGACAAAACGTTGCTGGCTTAAATTAAGACAATCTAAATGGATGTTTAATCAAGAACAAGGTCGAACGTATGTTTGTTAAAGCAGATTTATTGCAAAACACCAAGGTACTAGCAATACAGTAGATGAACCAGCTTTAGCCACGGTGCTAACTTACATGAACTCACCAAGTCACTTGCCCTATTCGCCACTGGTTTTCTTGACACCACAACTCTACTTCTCTCCTCTGCCCATTGTTCCTCCCCCTGATCTCCCCCTGACTACTATCTCGCCTAGGAGGCTCATAATTATAGGCCTGTGGGCTATCATAAGCATGTTCGTCCACATCGGAGAACTCGGTTTCTTCATTCGCATCCATTGTAATCTGAGCTTCAACTTGACCAGACTCCCTCATCGATCGTCACTTCCGGTTAGTGCTTTACAGACGCGGAACTTATTTTATCACAATTTATCTCAAAATATCGTTAATGGCTAAATATAAATTACTCCAGTTAAGAAAATCTAGTTGTTCTATCATCAACATACACTATGCTATATAGGGGTTTCCAACCTGCATGTTGCTCTTTAAGGACGTGGCCACTAGAGTGACAGGTGGATTGTCGCTGCCGTCACTCCTAGCCGTTTGGCTGTGTCACGTCAGCTAATTCCAGCTGCTTAGCTTGGCATCTATGCCGTGTTTGTGCTTTTTCGGGATTATTTCATACAATTTAATACACGCATTATACCTTCGCCCACGCTTTTGTATTCCGTCGTTGCTGCTTCTCTAGCCGCAGTACGCCCACTACATCCACAGCTTTTATAAAAATAAAAATGATTTTGCATATAAACTTTAAATTCTTTCGCATGTATAGCAACGAGTAACTAACCCTTGCACTTAAATACACTCTGAACTACACAATAGTACAAAAACTAATTAGAGAGGATCATATACAAGTCTCATAAAAGTTTAATTAAGTCTATTTCAAATCTTTCATTTATGTCTAAAATACTAGAAAAAGTTGTGTCCGCCCAATTGTACTCTTTCTTGAACGAAAATGATATCTATGAATAATTTCAGTCAGGATTCAGACCGCACCATAGCACAGAAACTGCGCTAGTTAAAATTACAAATGATATACTTTTAGCTAGGGATGGCCCGATACCGATACTGGCATCGGGGATCGGGTCGATACTGTCCTCATGTACTCGTACTCATAAAAATTCGCCGATACCACGCCCCGATACCACGTACATTTTGCGAAACGAAACTGGCCGCCGCGAGTGCTTTGTCGAGGTGAACTGAGGCATAGGGACGTGCACTCCCAACGCAAAAGAGTGCGGCGCGGCACTAGATCTGATGGCCGAGCGCGAGCGGTAATGCACTCACTCTGTGTGTGCGGGTTCCGGGAGAATAAAACGATTCGCGGGACTCCCGCAAACTAGAAATATCTATGAATACAACATTTTAAAACTAATAGATTTTCATTCATCTGTTGCAGAAAAGCAAGAAGAACAACTAAAACAAAATAGAAACGATTTACAGGCCAGAGTTTCTATTCATAACATGTTTGCAGAGTTGAGCGATGTAGCCAATCACAGACATGTGTGTTGATTTCTTGAACGCAATGGCTAATCAGAAGCATTTTAGATAAACTCACCTCACAGCTCAAAACTTTTTTGTTCAGTGCTGAATTCTGTATGCTGGCAAATCCTCTAATTATAACAAACAAAGTGTGGATATTATGAAAGATTCATTGTGCAGTCAGCTTCATTGATAATAACAGATGTGTGAGATCGCGATGAATTGTCAGCTTTTTAGGAATTAGACTATTAAGGGAGCGCACTTTGGGCGCATTCAGTCATGTCAGACCATGCACGCAGTAACTGCTTGCTTTTATGTTAAATTAACAGTGGTTTGTGTGTTAATACATTTATTATTTTACTCATTATTATTTATTTTTAGACTTGTTAAAACAAGCAGAGAAGAAAATAAAAACAGTCTTCTAACCTGTGTTCTAAAATAGTCTTCTGTCTTCTTTTCTGGGAGCCTGTAGTTACTTTTGCGGTAGAAATATCGGTATCGGTACTCGATATCGGCAAGTACACAAATGTAAATACTCGTACTCGTATCGGTTTGAAAAAAATGGTATCGGGCCATCCCTACTTTTAGCTCCTGACCAAGGCCGTATCTCTATACTAGTTCTACTCGTATTAGCCAACGTTCGACACAATAGATCATAAAATACTCTTGGATCGACTACAAAAATACACTGGTGTTCAGGGACAGGCATTAAGCTGGTTTAGATCGTACTTATCAGACCGTTATCATTTTGTCTATTTAAATGGGGAAAAATCGAAGATAACGTCAGTAGACTATGGAGTGCCGCAAGGATCTGTGTTAGGCCCTCTGCTATTCTCAATATATATGCTGCCACTTGGTAATATTATAAGAAAACATGGAATTAATTTCCACTGTTATGCTGATGACACTCAATTATATATCTCATCACGACCAGATGAAAACACTAACTCATCTAAAATGACAGTGTCTCAAAGATATAAAATGCTGGATGACGTGTAATTTCCTGCTACTTATTGGTCCAAAAAACTACCCACAAAACCTCGTACTATACAATTTTAATTTAGAAGGATGTCCTGTTACTTTATCCACTACAGTAAAAGACCTGGGTGTTATACTAGACCACAACTTGTCTTTCGAAAATCATATTTCATTTGTTACAAGAACAGCCTTTTTCCACCTTAGAAACATTGCTAAGCTACGTAACATGCTATCTGTTTCTGATGCAGAAAAGTTAGTTCATGCATTCATGACCTCAAGACTAGATTACTGTAATGCTTTATTAGCTGGTTGTCCTGCATCCTCAATAAACAAGCTACAGTTAGTGCAAAATGCAGCTGCTAAAGTTCTTACTAGGTCAAGAAAATATGATCATATAACACCAATTTTATCATCTTTACACTGGTTACCTATTAAGATCCGTATCAATTACAAAGTATTACTACTGACCTATAAAGCCCTAAATTGTCTAGCTCCTGTGTATTTAATGGACCTTCTATCGCCCTACAATCCATCTCGTTCTTTAAGATCACTAAATTCGAGGCTTCTGGTCATTCCTAGGATATCTAAGTCCACTAAAGGAGGGAGGGCATTCTCGCATTTAGCTCCTAAACTCTGGAATAGCCTTCCTGATATTGTTCGAGGCTCAGACTCGCTGTCCCAGTTTAAAACTAGATTAAAGACGCATCTCTTTAGTCAAGCATTCACATAATGCGTACCTTTTATACCACTGTTGAATCAGATCGAATGCATTAATATTATGAACAGCAGCTATGCTAATTATTTCCCATTTGCTTTTCTGCTGTTATCTTGTAAATGGCGTTCGTCAGCTCCAGTTTGTATCCAGCCTCTCACGGAGACTTCAGATGCCCCAACACCTGCGATGACATGACTAAACGCCTGTGAAGAGACGAATCGACGCCGGTGATATGTTATGCCCTAAATTAATACATGATTAACTAACTGTATTTTTCTATGTACATTTCTGAAATGCACTTGCTGTAAAGCTGCTTTGAAACAATGTGAAAAGAGCTATACAAATAAATTTGAATTGAATAATTCCGTCTGTTTAATTAATGGTAATAATTTTTTCCAAAATCACTCGCTGTTTTTGACTGAATTACTTCAGTATCTTTATTAATAATCAATTTATAGTTAATTCATGAAGACTATAGAGTTCTTTATTTTTTACATTTGATTCAATTTCTATAGTATTTCTTAAGACATGTCAAATAAAACTGGGCTACTGTACCTGAAAAACTTAGTTTAGCCCATTGAATTTGTATATTTTTTCTTTTGTATTTGTACGGTTTATTTTCATTTTATATTTGAAAAAAATCTTATTTTTGAATCAAGGAATTTAATTTATGTACTAAGTAGTTTTTTTATTTGTCTCAGGACTGCCTTGCTTTATTACAGAAGACTGCCAGTCATTTGAGTAATGATTGCAGTCAGCTTAAATAGAATTTGTTTACAATTAATTCAGTGAGATTTTTTTCTTCTAGACTGATTAAACTGTCTACCGCAGTCAAATAAGAAAAGTAACAAAACCGTAAACTACAATCAAATCCATGCACATATCTCGAATCAAAATACTCAAAATTGAGAATTCTTTTTGATTTTTTATCGTGACCTCGAGAATTGATTAGAATGGAATCATGAGGTACTAAAAGATTCCCACCCCTATTAAACAGACACCACAAATACATGTTGCACTAGCCATGATCTAGGCTAGAAGGATTGCCAGGTTTGTATACGATTAAATCTGCAGTTTTCCCCAAAAACAGGGAGTTAACATGTAACGACTGTCTAGTTGACTCCCTCTTCAGAAAGCAATATGCAATTAATTAGAAAACACATGCTGTGTCATAGGCCACAGTCATGTGTATGGTCTTGGTCATTATATGTGTTAAGAAAAAAAGAAAGAAACACACACACTAACAAATGCTCACAAGAAATACCTTTTTATGTTAGGAGTTTCCATAAGTCAAAAATATTATGGTGTAATATTATTTTCATAAGACATTAAGATAAAAAGATGTTAATGAGGGATTCAGTAGAGGACGAGGACTTAAACTCAGTAAATGCAATGCAAACTTTAATACTAAATGTGTTTTTTTCCCTATTCTCCTAAGAAAAAGCATTTTGACATGAGAGCAGAAAGGGGCAATTGTCCGCTACAAGTATGCTGCTCTTTTCATCTGACATTTTTAATATTTTTGACTCAGATATTGATTTAACAAAGAGTCTCTGAATGAACCCAGAACATCACTTCTGAGCCTGTTAATATACAGGACATATAGTGGGTTTCCACATGTTGACTAGTGTGTGAAAAACACCACCACACTCACAAGAAGTGATTAGGGCCCTGTCCACACGGAGACCCATTTAGCTGTATACGTACAAATTTTGTATTGTATTGGCATTTCATCCAGACGGATCCGGCGTTTTGGGACACTAAAACCGCTACTTTTTGAAACCGGGACCCAGAGTAGATAAATCTGAAAACGTCACCCTTGCGTTTTCGTGTGTACGGCCAATCCGTACAGTTTGTGAAACGATTATGTCATCACACCACGTGTCAGCATTAGTCACACACCGCTACATCGCACGTAACAGCAACAACGGCGGACTATATGCTTGTGTTCGTGCTGCAGAAGCTACTGAGCCAAAATTTTCTGTTGCTATGCTACTACGGTGAGCAATCTTCGCCTTCACCTTGCTGTCGTGTTGAGTTCGTATAGAGCAAGCAAAGGTTATGTGCATGCTCCAAGTTTGAAACTTCTCCTTGTTTAGTGTATCTCTGTGGCAGAATTACAGCGTCATATACTGGTCTGGCATGTATACTACATCGTTTTCAGTCGGTTTCAGTGTCATCATGCGTGTACGCATATATTTATTGAGAGGACGCCATGTTTACGAAAAAGAATTTAGAACAAGAAGAAAAAGATTGGATCGGGAAAGCTCTGGTTTCGTGTGGATGTGGCCTAAAACAGTGATTCCATACAATTTAAATTGCCTTTAAAATATCCCATGACCTTAACATTTCATTCATTTCCTAATATTCCCAGATTTTCCAGAACCATGAATATAGCTCGCAGTAGAGGCCTATATTAAGAGAACAAAATCACGGTCACAATTTAAAGTGACAAATAAGATACAAGGCTATAAAATTAATGAATGTAATGTAACAACTTCTCACATGATCCTGCTTCCAGGTCAGATTGAATATTCTGATTCAGCTATACTTTGGGTTGCAGAATGACTAAACTTGTTTTTCACATACATGATTACATTTCTAAACACATTTAGTCTAATTTTAAGTCATAAAGCATAGAGCAGACTGACTCATGAAGCAGAGTGACCCAACAGGAAGTTCATGTAGAGTGCCAGAATTTGTGGGAATGCGGGTCCTACCTGAGCTTGTCATCATCTATGTGTACCTCCACTGACTTTAATACCCCTCCCCCTAAATTCCAAACAAATACCAACAACACATGGGGAGGGGGCAACCATTACAAGTTATAAAAGGCAACAACAGACACACCCCTGTACTCCAGACAGAGAGGGGGGGGGGGATCACATGCAGCTCTGAAATACAACGGTGTATGTTTGTAAGCGTTTCAGCACAGCTTACTCACCGAGAACTTCATTTGACTTCAGTCATTTACATTAAAACAGGCCTACGGTAGATCTGCAGCCAACAACGCATTCATATTTTTACTTCACACTTGGTAGTGGAGCAAGTATGCGATATACCAATAGACACGATAAAGAAGAAATTTGTCAACCGGTAGAGATTGCGGTTATGGTCTCATGATATGCTTCGTCATGAAAGTCTATCAGTTGTATTCGTTTTTAAGACATGCCAGTTAAATTAATAAAAAAATGGACACACTATAAAACAAAAACGTAAATAAAATGGTAGCAACATATTTTCTTCCACTATAGTAATGTACATCCAAGTGCAACCAATTATAAAAATAAAAAAAATTGATTTATATGCATCGGTTTTTGATATGTGGCCGTTGCACAGAAACTTGCAGAAGCGGGGTTTACGTGAAATAAATGATTGGAGAAAACCAGAGAGAAGTCTGTCGTTTACACCCGAGGATCCAGATATTAATAAAATAGAATCCATTAATAGAATAGAATCAGATGAATAAGATCTGGAACATGCATTTAGAAAATAGACAGGGTAAATTTTTAAGTTTTAAAAGCGATTTTTTACAGATCAAGCCCCAATTTGCCACGAAAGAGAACTCAATTTGGTATCAACGCATAGATCGACCTGGAAAACAAGTATGTTTACTTAATTTGCATCTCTATTCTATTATATTTATTTGTCCTACAGCTCGTAATTACTTTTACCAAATTTGGTGTTAATAATTTCAATACTATCTAAACTCTTGATATCGCAAAAACCTAATTTCTATCAAGCAAACTATATTGTGATACATCACCCACCCCTACACATGCATTCATTTTAATCATGCAATTCTTGCATGGCAAATCCATGTCATCAGTCAATAAAAGGTAAATCCATACAATCCTTTGATAAAAATTAAGATTCAGACCATACCTCTGGAAGGCTGTTTGAGTATTACAAATGCTTGAATAAAGTGGAAGCATGCACTTGATTCTATTAGACGTTGCTGCAGTTATAAAAAACCTTCCTAAGTGGGATTGATAATTAAACATCTACAGGACCCAACAGGTGCATCTTGATGTACAAACCCACATGACAAGTAGTCCTGAAGCCCAGCGCCACACTTCATGATCACAATGGCTAATGATTGCCCCTCTGACATCAAATAATAAATATCTAATCCTAAAGCTTGTTGTTTTAACATTTGTGTCCCATGAAATTACAGAACCTGCTGTGTTGTAACATTTACATGTCTTGAACCTAAGTACAAGTACTGACACTAAGGATATGTGAACGTTATAACATCCTGCATCTACTGACACAGATGTCAGATCTAAGTCAAATCTTAAGTTTACCAACACAGTGCAAAGGCCTGGCGAGGCACCGTCACGCAGATAAGCTTTGCTAAAAAGCTAATATTTCCAGCTAATATTTAGATACGTACCAAGAGCCACTTAGCCTCCCGGCTAGCGATATTTCTACATCCTTCAAAATGACTGTCATTAAGACGCGACGTGTGATAAGTTACACTTTAAAGGTGTAAACTCAAGTGACAAGTGGTTGAAATCTGTGAAATTATTTGGGATGGCTAACTAGCAGACGATGGCGTTGCCCCCTGATGTTCTCTTTAGGCCCAAATCGCAGCCTTCATCTGAGCCCGTGCTAAGCTAAGCTAACTCGCCTGAATATGAGCTATTTAGAAACGCAACTGGCAACGTGGGTCGCGCGAAACGCTACTGAAATAGTTGCTAACAGCGCTCCGCGCAAAGCTGTTGTTGTGTGAATGGTGTCAAAAGTGGGACGTGATAAGTCGGTCTCTTTAGATGAGGTGATTAATTCCAGGGTTTTGGTGGGTTGGGAATGAAGCCTATTAGGGCTAGCAGGAGTTAGCATGTGAGCTAGCACACACACACTCTCTCTCCACTTTCCTGCAGGCTGACTCGCTCTCACCTCAGACACCTCATCCTCGTCGCTGCCGGATCCGGGGCCTGACGATAAAACCGCGGCCGCTGTGAGTTTGAAATCAAGTCTGTCTGTGGTGGGCCCGCCAGCCTCGCCGAACAAGCGGACTTTCTTGCCACCAAGGCCCCCGAGTCCGGCTCCTGGTGTAGCTCCAACCCCCATCCCTAACGCAGGGGAACGCGGAGTCACCGAGTCAATCTCGTCCTCGAAGCCGTCCGTCAGCATTGCCGTCCCGGCTACTGCATCCTGCATACTTTCCTAAATAGTACGTCTATTTATGAAGGTAATGTTGTCTTTTTACTTTCTTTGGGGTTATATTGTTATAAAATAATTACGTTTTACTTCAGAAAAATCCTCAAACTCTCCTGAAGCGAGAAGAGAATCTCTTTCCCCCAAGCCATTAACTTTCTAACAACCTACCCTACTTCGTTCCATTTGTGTATTGTCCCGCCCTTGTTCAAAATATGCGTAGGTTATTGGGCGCGAGAGTTAAGTACTGGAACCTGATTGGCTGCAATGCACGCTACTCAAGCGAACGCACGCGACGTCAAGGTTGGTTTACAAGAGGGCTTTAAGATTTAACGCCAGGAAACATCCTTTAGTAAAGACGATTGGACGCGGGTACGCTTGTCACAAATTCCCGCCCTCTCGATACGCCTATTTTTGTCTTTATCGAGAAAGTAGAGGTTAATTTGTTTCAGAATCATATTTAGGAAGTTTTGTAAATGTCCGAGGTCTAATGTTTACAGTAACGCGATGCTAGATGCATCAGATTAGTCGGTCACTAACTGTCTAGTTATTTAATAAATATAAAATCTAATGTGTTGACTGTTAAAAGTGTAGCTGTCATCTCTTTGCGTCCGATGTTAAGCAACTCTAACTATTTAACATGTAAGGACAACTGTGTCAATAACATTCTGTTTAGAGGAGGGCGCGACCGACCTGGGTGAAGCAATACCCGGATTTCTCTGGAAGATTTAATTATGGGACTTGTAGTTTAATTTTGACTTGTATATAATATTGTACACAAAGGATAATATCCTTCTTTTCCTGGAAAATCGTATTTTTTATAGGGATTTTTTTCTTCACATTCTTCTGCATAAAACTATTTAGGCTCTTATATTGGTACAGAAGCTGTGTTCGACTTGGATGCATTTAAAAAATACTCCATGGAATTATTTAAGTCTATGGAAAGCTTTTTCTTGGCAGTTAAAACTGAAAACTAATTGGAAGTTATTCAAAATCAGATAACATTCTCCTGCATTGAAAGCCAAATTCAATGTTCACAATAAACTCTGTTTAGATGGCAATTGTAAGCTAAACAAAGATTTTAGACTTTAATAATTTGACATTCTTGATTTTGAATGTGAAATATTAGAACAATTAGAAGACAGTGGTTTAATATTTTTCAATAACAGACAGTGGTTTAATGTTTTTCAATAAACAATGTGACATTTTAATATTCCTAATAATAAAACTCAGTTTGATTACATGCAAAAGGTTTTTTAGGTGAAAATTTTTGTTTAAATCACTTGTTTCATCTATGTGCACTGCATACATTGGCTTTATGAGTGAGCTCATAATATCGTTCAAAAACAAAGTTTCTTCATTTTGAGTCTAAAATATGAATATGGGCCACAACCTTAGTTTGACATATTTACATGCCACAATTATTCCTGTTCATGATTACGGTATTGCAAATGTATTTCATTGTTTCTCATGTCAAATGAGCTGTCGGGATATGCCTCAATGACATTTAAAACAGTGATACATTTCTTTAATTTTATATGGGTAAACCAGTCTGAACATAGATAAAATTAACCTGGAATTTGGTCATAAATGAATTGCCTTCACTGACCATGAAAGCCGAAAATTATGAAACCAATCTTAATTATAATAATGAACTTAAAATCACAGAATGAGCCAGCAAGTCCTCATTACTGAGTGAGTCAGCATTCTGACAACCAGAATTAGAGGTATAATTACAGGAGTATGAAATATTTAAGAACAAAGAATAT
This sequence comes from Siphateles boraxobius, assembly GCF_051911475.1. Taxonomy (NCBI): domain Eukaryota; kingdom Metazoa; phylum Chordata; class Actinopteri; order Cypriniformes; family Leuciscidae; genus Siphateles; species Siphateles boraxobius. The sequence continues at coordinate 8,890,871 of NW_027508788.1, forward strand.
CGAATGCAATTTTGAGATTTTTTTATTGCCACTTTTCAGTTGAGTAAATCATAATTTTCAAAATGGCCTTTCCTATGTCTGTGGGAACCCTGTAAAATGAACTTTAATATTTTCCCTTAAGGAATAGTCTTCAGACCTAATGACGAAACGTATATAAATACTAATCTCTGCACTAAAAGCCAATGGTTTCATATTGGACTGTATATGTTGTTTGTCCAAAAATGTCCTGCACTTTACATATGTCCTGTCCTGCTTCAGTTTCCATTGCAGAAGAGTTTTTAAAAAAATCTGTGTAAAAAATGAAGTTTTAATTTTATTCAAATACATATGTACAACAAGCTAAATAAAAAATACAATCATAAATTCATTCAAATGATCAGAGACATGAATCCAGAATAATGTGAGGAATCAGCAATGTCCATCATTCACACAGATCAATTTACATTTAGAGGCTACAAGGTGCTCAGAAACTCCTTCACCTGAAAGAAAAGGAAAAAAAAAAATCAAATCATGGTAATTCTAAAACACTTTACCGATAGGCCTGTTTCACTCTGGACGAGTAAGCAGAGCATTTTTTCCCCAGCGCCCATGTTAAAGGGATAGTTTACCCAAAAATGAAAATTCTGTCATCATTTACCCTCAAGTTGTTGCAAACAGTTGTGGGGCATCATTGACTTCAATAGTATTTTGTTCCATACTATGAAAGTCAATGGTGCCCCACAATGGTTTGGTTAAAAACATTTTTCAAAATATCTTCTTTTGTGTTCGGCTGAACAAAGAAATGTATAGGTTTGGAACAACTTTAGGGTAATTAAATGATGATTTTTATTTTTGGGTGAACTATCCCTTTAACAAATTTAGACTATTCACACTACACGCTGAGGCAGCTTGTAGCAGGAGCTGAGCAGAAGCGGCAGTGCCACGATTGTTTTGGCGTGAAGTCTATGTTTGCTACGCCGCTTACGCTGGATTAAAGCCACAGTGCGTTGTTCTCATTCAAAATAGACTTGAGTTTAAATTTCATCATAAAATCGTATAAGTGAGGTGTTCTATGTTTCACAATCACCAAATGACAATCAGCACTGTGAAAAAATAAAATACATGAAAATATTGACAGGAGTTTTTGCCCAAACTTCAAAAGTCTGTTTAAATTATTAAAACTAGAGGTATCTTAACGTTAAGATTACATTTATCATGTAACCTACATATATACAGCATGTTATATAAATATGTGTGTGGGACAGTAGAAGAGGAACATTGTTGCATTGCAGCAGAGTATGCCCATCATAAATCAAAGCACACGAGAACATCTGAAAAACTTGACAGAATGGATGATACTCGTCAGTATTTGCAGAAAAACACAAGCTGCGGTTCATCTGCACACTACAAACGCTGCCTCCGCTCTGCTTGCGCATCCAGTGTGAAACGGGCATAAGAGGCAAAACTCTTAACGATGGCATTTGTCCACAGACCCATTTATACGTACCTTGTCAATTACACCTTCTTGCTTAATTCTGTCATTTTTAAAATCCTCATTTACATCCAGGACCAGTATTGGCAGGTCTTTAAGATACTCAAAATCCAACCTGTATACGACAAGAGATCCATTTAGATAACTAATCAGTGAAAACAGCTGAAATACAAGTTTTAGCACATATTACGTTGACCACTAACTTTGTGGTTCGGTTGGACAGCCAACACTCGTGCTTATAATGCAGCTTCTCCAGGTATTCCAGTGGAATCCCCTGTTCCTCCTCTCGCCCTCGGAACTGAAGGCGCTGCATACACCTCTGCAGATCATGCGTGAAATCAATGAATCATAGTATATCCTTGCATTTACATCACTTTCATATTACTACAGGTGATCCATTCAACATGTAGGGAGCTGCTAGATACCTCGGGATCAGCGCGAAGATAGATCATGGCGTCCAGCTCAATCTGGGACTCAAACTGAGTGAGGAGCCACGAATGCCAGTCTTGGTAGATGGCCCACTCTGTCTCATTCAGATCTCCAGACTCAAAGAGGTTGGAAGCAAACACATATCTGGAGGTTTCAAAACATTAACACTTTTTAAGATCAATACCATTTTACATGTCTTTTTTTTATTGTCTTATAAATTGTTGCGAGAAACTGTTTGTATGTACCGATCACTATAGACAGAACGCTCAAAGAACTGGACCGGTTTCTCTGCCTGCTGAAGTTTGGCAGAAGGAGGCTGAAGCTGTGAACGGACACGACTCAGGCAGGCGTAGGTCTGGAAAGTGTAAGACCAGCGGCTGGGCTTGTCATATAACATCTGCAGCAGGTTGCCTCCACTCTTCTGGGATGTGCTGAGCTCCTACAAGGTTTGATTGGGATATATTATTTAAAAAACTCCAATTAACATTTGAGACTGAGTTTGAAGACACTCCTTAATAAAAACCTCTTGTATAAGACACATGCTGTACCTCATACTCGTTCTCTGTGGTTTGTACATTGCACCACTTCCCAATGGGCTCTGGTATGACCTCCCATTCCTCTGACGCCCGATCCAACAACCGAACAAAAGTTGACTTGCCTGCCGCTGTTGCACAGACAAAGGTTTTAAAATTCACAATACCAAAATAAACAATCATAACTTGTGCTGTCCCATAATTATCAAAGATTAAAACAATTCCCTAATGTTTATATATTTGTATTAATTAGCCTGGTTGGCATGGCTCTGCAACTTATGAAAAAACATCCTTTACTTGTCAACAGTTCTTTGAGTTTTTTGTTTAAGATTTCGATTTTTTTTAAATGCTATGACCCAACGTGAGGGAAGTTTGATGAACTATTTCTAAACAATTCAGTCATAGTTGATGGTTGTGAAGCCTCACTCTACAAAATAGATACAGTATTTGGCGCCAACAGCACTACTGTATAACAATACAAGAAAACTCTCGTGCATACCGGTATTACTGGTTCGTTTAATAAATAAATAAACGAACGTGTTAAAAACCCTTACATGATATATTAAGTGGGTTTTATGTTATGTATATTATTTCGTTACTTAAAGCAACTTACCAATGTTTCCCTCTATTGATACCTTCAATGCCCTTTTTTCGAAACTGAGGTCAACGTCGAGGCTTGAACAAAATCTCTTGGGAGGAGTAGCCATTATCGTATAAAATGCTTAAATAAATAAACAAACCACTTGATTTGTTTTATTATTATTATTATTTAAAGTCTAAAACCAGCTTAAATGTTTCCGTGCGCGCCTAAACAGTTTGAACTGCTTGAAATTCGCGGCAAGCTTCACATGGTCAGAGACGCGGGGAAGGGCTCTATAGTACTCTTTGTGTGATTGGCCAAGCCCACAGAAGCCGCTGTTTCATTGGTTGTGACGTTGATAGTGCGCTCAGCTGCTGCTGACTTCCCTGAGATGTTTCTTTTCCTGTTCTTTATCTAGTAAACGGAGACTAATAAATGCGAGACAACGTTAACCTTTCAGATCTTTAAATTATGTAAACCTTGATGGTCAATGGTAAGTGATCACAGATGTGGACAGAGAGATCCACATTTTAGATATATTTTAGATAGATCAATTTACAAATAAATCATTACTATTAATTACATTATTCAGCTGAATCATACAGATGAATAATATATTTAATAATAAATGATTACACAATAAATCGTTTTTAAGCTTTGAATATGCTGGAGCTAACTAGTTTCCATATAAGTTACGGCATAGGAAATGGGTAATGCTATAATAGGGTACTATTATATAAATATAATATCAGTGTGGCCAGTAGAGGGCAGCATGGGGCTACGGTTACACGAATGTCAAGCTAAAATTTTCCAAGTCAAAAATTATTTGATGTATCAGTGTCTTCAAAGGTTTTCAAGAGCCGTTTCGTGCTTTCAAGAATGCGTTTTTATAATTGCTAATTTTAATGTCTGTTTAGTGTTTACTAGAACAGTGTTGCGGTAGCGGTTTAGCAACATATCATGGAGACTAAGGTGCTTAAACGCATTTAGTAAATTAAAGTTTTAATATTTACATAAAATGAATACACTAAAGTCAAATTGAATGTATGACATGAGTTAAATATGTCCTCTTTTATTTATAAGCACAAACACGCTTAATCTGTATGACGAGGTGGCCGAGTGGTTAAGGCGATGGACTGCTAATCCATTGTGCTCTGCACGCGTGGGTTCGAATCCCATCCTCGTCGGATTGTACGTTTTTAAGGAGTTTGTCAGTAATGACGTACCAGGCAGTATTTATTTTCATAAATTCTATATATTTTTATTACACTAGAAAACATTAAATACTGTTTCTTTATTCCTGCAATTTCATATATAAACGTTTTTTAAGATGAAAACTCAATCATATTACCTCTTTAGTAGCATTGTTCTTTATTTACTTTTACTTTCTTGAAGGATGACGTCTATGCAGCCAATCAATTTAAAGCAATTCCTTAGTGGATCAGCTTCCCATAGATTAAATGTAGACAGAAATACATTATGTAATGACAGATTGTTTTAAAATACATTCAGACAAATATTTCAGCTGATCATCAAGTCAGTCATTAGATAAAAATTATTCTGCAAACTCCACATGTGACATCAACAATCCTAATGCAGTAAACAAACTGACCCTAACTTGCTTTCATGCTTTTGCTCATAGCATTTTTACAAACAAAAAATGAAAGTGTGAAAAAGAATCTTTTGAAAACAACACAAATAATTATGGGGAAACAACCATACCATAGTGCAAGTTCAGCTTTATTAAAATCACGTTAGTTTGTATAGAAAATAACTCAAATGTCATACAGTGACAGCTACTGGTGTGGCTGTGCCTGTACAACACAAAACAGCCAAGCCAGCAGTCATTCTAGCTGATATCACTGTCACAGCAGGCGTGAATTAGAATTGGGATGCTGAAAGTGCTAATAAAATTTTATTAGCGACAGCAAGAAACGTTTATTTTAACACTATAGTAAAACACTTTTTGATAAACACTAAATGAGAATAGTGAGATACACTGAAAAACTAATTTGTTGATGAAACAAATGTTTGTTATTATGGATGTAATATATAGGCTATTATGGAATAATAAAATCTTTTAATTCGTTTTATTATTTAATTTAATTTACTATTTCACTGAAGACATGAGTGTTTTGTGCTTGAACTGTTTCTTTAGTTTCATGACTAATGGTCTGTTCGATTTTTCTGTGACACTTTTCCTTTTTTCTGCCTTAATAGTCAAAATCAAAGTAACATGGGCATCTCCATTATTACTGTATGTCTGATCCAATTGCCACAATTTTATAGTAATATAACTTGTGCTGGATAAAATGAAGGGATATTAACTGTAAGTTAAACTGACGCACTCATATCTGTTTAATTTCTTATGTGTAAATGTCAATGATTGAAAACAGTTGTCTGGCCAAACAGTTGTAGTTACATACCTCACTGTTTGGGGGTGCTGTAGCATAAGCTAAGACAGGAACAAATACATTTTATCTGTTGATATTTTTATTTTCACTTGTAGGCATCATAAAAATTCTCATTTAGGCTATTGTTTTATATGAAAAATGGAAGCATGCTAAATTCTGTTTGCTATGTCCTACTTTGCACAAAATGTCTCTGCTCAACTTCCATTTGGAAAGAATTGTTGATGCTTTTTAAAATCTTATCCATTGACTAAAACAATGTCTGAAAGTTATATTGTGCATCTAAGTTACTATTTTGCCCTTATATCCCACAGGGTCCTACAGAATACCAAAGTGACAGTGTGATCACACCAAAATAGCTTGACGAAGTCCAGGGTCATTGCTGCTTTTTTAATAAAATAAAATAAAAAGTCAAGTTTAACTGTACATTACTCAAGCACGAGATTTTGCTGTGCTTGACTTTTCAGTCTTGGAGGTGGTGGTCCAGCGGTAACAGTCTGTCACGCTTTTGCTCCGTGGCTCTACAGCACAACTTGTGCAATAGACAATCCCTAATGCTAACATGACCACAAGAAAAACACACAGTGGTACCAGCAGTGCCACAAGCAACCAGCTTTTGTCATGTTTCTTTCTGTCCCCTGGACGCTGTTCTGTTCCTGATGTATCTTCTGGTATTTGTGATGTTTCAGGAGTGAGCATGACAAAATCCCATTTTCTCTTAGGCGCAAATGTCGAAGCCATTGAGGGTCCTTTGTCTCCTGAAGTCCTTACATCTACTGTATCACCAGTTGCTATTGATATTTCCTCATGTGCATCCTCTTCATTTGAATCAGCTGAAGTTGTAGTATCCATCAAAAAGTTAGGTGAAGGTGAATCTGAGGATACATGCTGATTTAATCCAGGTTCCTGTGTAGCTACATCTCCTTCCTGGGTCTTCTCCGTCAACCAGCTCAGGTAAGTCGGATGCCACTCCATGCTTGGGGATTCTGTTAGCCACTCTGGGCTGGCATCTGTCACCAGTTCAGGCAAGCTGGGATCATTCAGAGTTGCATCATCTGATTCGACCATCAAATGTTCATCGTCTTCGACTGGCCGACAGTAGTAGTTGTCGACTTGCAACATATAACCCTCCTCACAAAAACACTCAAATCCACCTTCGTAATTTCTGCACACCTGATCACAAATGTCTGGAGTTTTACACTCATCGATATCTTCGCATTGATCTGGATCTTCTCTGAGTGGAAAGAATCCCTCGTGACAGCGGCACGTGTAGGAACCAGGCGAGTTCTCGCACAAATGATCGCACTTTCCTTCCATGCATTCATCTACGTCCACACATTCTCCAATCTCAGACGGAAGGTAGCCCTCGTAACATCTACACTCGAATGTACCAGGTGCATTGACACATTCCTGCGGACATGGTTTCTGCAAGCACTCATCTATATCAAGACAACTCTGACCATCACCTGACAGGAGGTACCCATCAGGGCACTTGCAGTGGTGTCCCTGAGAAGTGGACTCGCACTCAAACTCGCAGTTGGCAGTGTGGCAGGGGTCCGAAAGCTGGCAGGTCTTTCCATCCTCTCCCAGAACATAATTCTCGGAGCACTCACAGTAGTAATGGGTATCTGAGTTCAAGCAGTAGTGCTCACATCCTCCATTGTCCTGTTCACACCAGTTCCTCGCAGTATTCAAGCAGAGCGGTGCATCCTTCGACCAGCCAATGCTCCCGTCCTCCCTCAGCATGCACAGAACTGACTGGTCTTCCTTCTCGTTGTCAGGACAAGGAAGAGTTGCCACTGAGCCGAAAGGAATGTGCGTAAGAATAGTACTTGCCAGTTCAAACGGGGTTGTGTACAGTGCAGGACCCCCTCCTTCTTTTTGAAGAACGGGGCACATCCCTTGGTAGGTGTAGCGGCAGAGGAATCCTTCCACAGGCACTGCACAAGACCCATCGAGCCATTTGAAGTTGTACTGGTTGTTGCCAGTTTTGTCAGCTGTGTTGTAGGTAATGACCACACAACGATGAGCAGCACAAGCACTGGGTAAATCATCGCGTTGCCAGTTCGTATACTGCGTTTCCTGATCCCCAGTGATCCAGGTAAAGCCCCTCAAAGGACGCGTGGCCGAGCACTGCCGAGGCTGACGCTGAAGGCCAATCCAAAGCCTGATTCTGGGTCGGGGGCCACGTCTAACCCTGGACGATAGGAGGTCATGGATCAAAGAAGCTTCTTCTGGTCCTTTCATAGTAGCCAGGTTCCCCCCTTTATCCTTGCAGCTCCTCCAAGACTCACGGAACGTCTTGCGCTGGAGATGAATAGAATAGCATCCCTCTGCATTGCACACACCATCCTGCTCCTGCAAGCTTTGTCCCACGACTCCCTTAGACCAATTCAAATATAGAAGAACAAAAAAAAGACAGGGATATGCAGGACAGCATTTTCTAACAGTCCTGATTCCCATAACTGTTTTTTTCTGCAGCTGAGCTATTTCCTGGTTTGTCTGTTAATCTTACTTGTCTGCGTTTTGTTTTAATTAATTTTTTTTACCTAATCAAATGTTAAAATTTACCTATGAGCTCTTTCAAACCTCTGCTCTATTTCAAACCTCTGGTCTCTATGTTTAAAGGGATGAATTTTGTCTGCAGTCTGTTAGCTGCTGAGAGACAGAGAAGGAGGGTACAGGCGTTTGTTATTAGAAGAGGGGGCGGGTAATGAGTTCACTGACTGGTGGGGGAGATTCGGCCTGTGGCTTTCCCTTGTGCCGTATGGTTTTCATAACTCTGTTTAAGGAAATAGTTTGTGACCCTGCCAACAAGTCCTCCCCCAGTCCCCCCATCCTCCACTTACTCGTCCAATCACTACAACAATCACCATCACAAATCTATCCAACCTGAAAACTTCATCCTGGGTCATCCTGATCAGATTTTCTATTTTTTCCATTCTTCTATGGTTAATTTTTGCACAGCTGCTCAGACTGTTTTTCTTTTTGATTTTAAGTGAATTTAGCATACTTTTTAATATGAAATTATTTTGTCTAATATAAAATTATTTTGAAGTAATGGTTTAAAAATATTTAACTTATTTTGTATAGCCTATTCTGTCTCATCACAGTAACCAAGGTGTATTAATGCATTCAAATTCCTTTTCACAATGGAAAGCAACCAAACATGATTAGAGAATATGCAGGTTTAATTCATGGCATCTAAAAAAGGGTTTTTATGTGAAGTTAATGAGGAGAAGATGGTTTAATAGCAAATGTTTCTTTTTGAGTGTAATATTTTTCTTGACTGACCATTGTAAAAATGTCAAAATGGGTTGTCTGTGCAAGACTATGAAAAATGAAACTCATGCATTATTTTTGTCATTTTCTCATGATCAATAATTAATTTTCTCATGATCTCAACATAACAAAAGTTTTCTTGTAATACCAACGTGTATGTCGATCACCATTCATCTGTCAAAAACATTCTATAACCATGCAATAAAAATATACTGCTATATCACGATTTATCATTTTTATTTCAAAGCAATATAATAAAAAGAATAGCCTACATAGTGCTTAGAATGTTTTTGTTACCTCAAGACCAACGAGGAGAAAAACTTTTAAAGTTCTCAAGATCTCAAGACAATTAGGTCATGATCATGACAAATCATGATGGTCTCTTAAAGCTTCCATATAAAACTAATATGCATAATAAAAGCAGAAGTGCCCGCTGAGCTCAAATTGCTATTGGACTGAATCAAGGTTTAAAGGAAATGTTTGAAAACTTGTGAATATGTAGAGGTTTTCTTACACTGGTTACTGCCTTCTTCTCAATTGCATGGAGCAACTAAACCACATAGGTTCAAGGCGTCCACCTTCAAGACAGGAGAGAAGTGTTTGTCCAAGACCACAATCTAATCTTTTCCTATTTGAATTCAGACCCTCATGAGATACAGACATCCAGTTATCAATACGTTTTTTTTTTTCTGAGACACTGATCCACAATGAGCACATTGATATCCGATGTTGCTATCAGTAACTATCAGCACAGAATGATGTTAGCGGTTTAACAGTCAGGCAACTTAAGCAAAGGTTTCTTCATTACTATGTCATTCAGTTTCAATAACAGCACTCCAACTTGGAATAACCACACTCTTTGTCCCAGCAAACTCTTTTACTTCTATTTCTCTAATCCAAATAATAAACCTTTCTGAAATCCATCCCAAAAAATCGTCCAGTTTAAACAAGTCTGTTCAGGAGTGGACTTTCTAACTCGAACATGCTTGACCAAAATTCCCTAATACCTCATTGTATATGGACAACAGAATACTCTAATAAAAATTGACATTGAAGAGACAAAAGTAGCACCACAGATGAATTCTGTAAAAACATGAATTCTTTCAATGAGAAAAAGAAAATTCAACAAAAGAGGTGACTCTTGGTTTTGTTTATGTAACCCTCCAGAGACACTAATCTACATGGGCCATTTTTTCCTCCTTGATTCTCAGATGTTGAAACACTCTCTAGTCTGAAACACGTCTGCCTGCAATTCCACATTAAATGTTGAGATTTGCATCTTTGCCTGTGCAAGATAAGGCTTCCTGAATGGAGATCAGAAAGACTGGATGCTCAAAGCACCACAACTGCTCTTGTGTTTCATAGCTTGGAACATTTCTATGACAAGCACATTAAAACTGATTCAGCTGAACAAATTTTCCACCGCATTGAGAAATGACTGTCAGTAAATCAGACTGAATGTTTTGCCAAATTCACTTCATTTCAGCAGTCAAAAATGTACAGCTTAAAGTTCACACAGAAGTTCACACAGTAAATCACGGTCAGTTGAGAACCTTTTTGTATTTACAGTTTTGTTTGTAGAATATGATAGTAATCTTTATGCACCCTAACAAGCTGGCTAAAACTATATTAAAGTGATAACTGACGATGATGTTGTGACAGCCAATTCAGTGTGTGCACAGCTTTCAGACAGGCCTGTTATGGTCAGTCCAAAAAGGAAACACTTATATCAGATTGGTCCTCTCCCCTGACTAAGATTTCAACAAATAAATAATAGTCGTAAGTGACCATTGCAAAGGGTGTGCAGGAGAGAAATTTTATTATGTGGATAAAACCTCAGTAGCTACAAGATTTATGCTTTCTATCTATTAGCCCTATATAACTTTCGTCGATTTAAGCCTAGGGGAAATGTTTGAAACCCAACACATTTACATTTCCCTACGTTAATTTCTGTTGCAAAAATGTAGAAGTAGCCTAGGCTACACTACAAATATGTCTCTTGCAACATAACAAAAAGAAATGAATAAATAGTGTACTAAATGATGGTGCTTTGCAGGACCAATATGAAAGGAATAGTGGACCCAAAATAAAGATCCTGTCAATTTACTCACTATTATTTACTCACTGTCTCTCCAAACCCATATGACGTTTTCGGCGCCTCGACGCCAACAGGCCCCTCATCAATAATCAGTACCGTTTTTATCTGAAGTTCAAGACGAACTGACGAAGTCATGGCGAGCCCCCTACTCGGCCCGCCTACACACTTCAACCTCTGCAGCGCTCTCAACTCTTGACGGCGCCAAGGAGAGGGGATACGAAAAACTGCCCCCCAGAGGAAGCGGTGGCCACGCATCTCTGCCCTCCCACCGCCGTTGGATGGAGGTCTAAAGTGGTTCTTTCGTCCAAACTGTGCAAAAACTACTTCAGCTCTCGCCGGCCAAGCCAATACTTCCACTGGTCAAGCTGCTTCAGCCCTGCACACTATGGCGGTCCTCCAAGTGTTCCAGGCAAAACTCCTCCTCTCCATTGACGAGTCTGGACCGAACCCCACGGCCTTCTGCAATATGCGCTGTGCCACTGACCTGGCCCTGCGCGCCACAAAGACCACCGCCCAGGCCATTGGAAGAAGCATGGCCAGCCTGGTAGTTTTAGAGCGCTACTTGTGGCTTAACCTCACAGAGATGAAGGACGCAGATAAGACTGCCTTCCTGGACTCCCTCGTGTCTACCACCGGCCTCTTCAGTTCCAGGGTGAAGGGTTTCGCTGAGCGTTTCACTGAAGCACAGAAGTCTTCGCAGGCCATGGGACACTTTTTGCCTAAACGCTCCAAGTTCGGCTTCAGGTCGCCCAAAGAACGTGCCGACCCAAACTGCAAGAATTCTCAGAAAAAGAGCACTTTTCCTCTGCACAACACCTGGGCGCCCGGGTCCACGACACACGGCGGCCTGCCCCCAGACTTTATTCAGCCCCTTGTCACATGGGCCAAGGCCTGGGAAGCCATCCCACGGTGTGTCAAAATGGGTACTGAACACAATAAAACGAGGTTACTTGCTCCAATTCGCTCGCAGACCTCTGCGCTTTCATCCCGTGGTCAACACATTGGTGTAAAAAAATAAAAAAATAAAAAAATTTTGGCTTATACAGTATTTAGACTATTTGAGAGCATCGAACTGGAACAAAAAACAACAACAAAAAAACTAATTTAGCCTATATGTTTTGTTTTACTGTTTTCATCTGGATTGGTCTATACTGTTTTTTGTTTCTAAAAATTGTAGGCCCTATTACTCAGTCATCAGCTACAGTGTTTGACCTATTAAAGGCAACATTCCACATCCCACTGCCAAAGCTTCAGATTCCATGTGACTAACAAAATATGTTGTTTGTATGTTTGCCCTCAGCAGAGCATGAATGCCCAATGTATACACAGAAAAGTGATGGTCCCTAAGGGAATATCCTGGTGAGGAATGCTTGGAAAAATGGGTTAGTAATTTGGGGGTAGGGGGTCTTTTAGCATCCTGTCTCCCCTTTTCTCAACACCCTATACTTTGAGAGATCAGAAAACTACTACAGATGTCTGTACTAGTAGATTTGATTTAGTAGGAATCTCTGCTAGCCTCTCTAGCATTGATGACCTTTAGCTCATGAGGATTTTGAATATGAACAGGAAAATACTGCTACATTGATTCTTGGGTGGTTTGGGATGTGCACTTTCTGTGTTTTTTCAATTCAAAATGGGTCGTTTTGGGCTGTTTTAAAGGGTTTGCAGGAATATACAACGCGTGTCGTTTGGTGGATAGGAGTTTGGAAAAACTGGTTCCCAAGCTTATGGGCTGTTATGTAATTCTTTTCTAATTCAGTACACAGGCTGAGCCTATATTTCATTCTGTCATCAGTTGTTCCAAGAGGTTGTAGCCAACATCGAAGCGCTACGTATACACTTTTCCTTTATTAGTTCAAAATGAATCATCATAGTTACTTATTTGATAAAATGTCAATAAAACACACATCTGTGACCTACTGTGGAGAATAAACCAATAACTCTTATTTTTTCACTACTTTATCCATGATAAGCTTCTCATTTTTCTGTATTAGATCAGATTCTTGAGAGCAAACTAACTTTTACAGAACTCTGAACATTTGTTTTCTTCTACCATCCTTTTTTTCTCCCCAGTTTTTATTCTTTGGACTCAAAAAAAAATCTAGCCATTTATCCTGGCCTCCTCCATCCCTCTCTGGTTTTTCATTTGTGACTGTAGGAGGCTTTGATCTATAAAACCATCTCACTCAGGTCCTCAAGCCAGGTATGAAAGTCTGCAGTGACTTCTAGTTTCTTTATTACCTCAGCCCCTCTTCTAACTGATGTGCATAGCATATGCTGGCCCCATTGCGACTGATCTAGATAGCATGTGCTCATTCTCTCTGTAGATTTGCTTACTTAGACTGAGAAACCTTCACATTCCACAGAGCTTTCTTCCCTGCTGTGGTCGAGGTCTTTGTCTTTGTTGTGGAGTCTTCAGCAGTGATGCTTTATGAAAAGAATCGAATCACAACCGTCTCTCTGAATATCATAACCTGACTATGGTCTAGACAACCCAAAATAGTTTGTAAAGGCCAAGATATAAAGAAAAACTCAAATGTTTGGTGTCTGCTGGTAGTCTATGATCTTAAAGTCCTCAAAATATCTCATTGGTCCCCTTGGGATAAAAGTGCTTGGCAGGCTTAGTGTCTGGTTACATTGCTAACAGAAGTATGACTATGTTGAGATCACATGTTTCTTGTGCTACTGCAAGGCTCTAAGCAGACTGCTTTTCCCTCTACTGTTTGAAAAATTCTTGATTCACTGCCATCGAACGCAGTCCTTAGTATTTAGCAGCAGCTTAACTAATCCAATGTTATTTTTTTCCCTCATAACTATTATGCAATAACATATATCTGTCTACACACAATTGGACAATACAGGGAGCAGTAAAGGACACCAGGTGAGGTGTAAGGGTTAATGAAAACGATCTGGAAACCACCGGTGGTACTGTGAGTGGTATAGATTAGGGTTTCCATAGCTTTTTACATCAGGCAGACACTTTTATTCAAAGCAACATTGTTTTCAAATTCTATTAGTTCATGCATTCCCTGGGAATTGAACCCATGACCTTAATTTTTAAAAAACACAATTTTTCATGTAGAGAGGTATAATAAATCTTGAGACCCACCATGAATGGTTAAGAACACATTTGGAAGAAGAAGAATATATATATATATATATATATATATATATATATATATATATATATATATATATATATTCTTCCAAATGTGTTCTTAACCATTCATGGTGGGTATTTATTTTTTTATTTTTTATTGTTTTTACTTTCCTTGTCAAATTATAGCATTGGATAAACTTATTTACTAATGCATTTCATTGCATATAATGTATATGGATATAAACGAGGACAGAAAAACGACATGACTGTGCACACAGAAAAAAGGACTATATTTTTGCTTTCTTGATGGCAAGGCAAGTAAGAGCAGCTATTTTCAAGTGCCTAATAATCAGGGGTGGTAAAAGTACTCAAAAATTATACTTGAGTAAAAGTATATATACCTAAATAAAAAATGACTCCAGTAAAAGTAGAAAGTCCTCCATTCAAACATCACTTGAGTAAAAGTACAAAAGTATCCGATTTAAAACGTACTTAAGTACCGAAAGTAAAAAGTAAATATTCAAACTGTAAATATTAATAATTAAACAGATCAATTGTTTTGGGAGTGATATGCAATGTTTTAATTGAACAAATTATTAGATACTGCAATTAAGAATTTGTTAGATTTGCAATCAGTCAAGAGACAATGAAGCACCTTGCATCAATTCTAAACAATTTCATTAAGTTTAGTGACAGCATATTATGGTGCAATGACTGGTAGGCCATTCTTTGATACAAATTCTACAATTTCAATTCAATTATTGTGGTTTGATTCCGATCTTGATTCAATATAGATTCATTTTGATAAATATTTGGTACAGTAGATACATGTTAATTTTTAAATTAAGAAAATCTCACCTAATTCTGTAAACATAGGCTACAGAGAGCCCTGTCAGCTGGTATTATTAAATGTTAAAAATACATGTGATTTTTATGATAATAACAACTTTATAATATTTTAATGATATAAGTGAAAAATATAATAAATATATAGTGCACATATTTAGCAAAATACTAATTTATACTAATAATTATTTATATTATAAAATACTAATTTTTCTAGCAAACTAACGTGCTATGGTCATTAAATGTTTTTTGTTTTTTTTCTGAGGTAGCCTAAATGTAACGTTATGTGACATATTGTTCTCCAGCTGTTTTACTGACCTCTTTCTGCGGTTGAAAAACACTGATTTATTGATATTAAGTATAAGGTATATACATTTCGGTAAGTTGTACTGTATCTTTCAACATAGGCTACCTATTATTGTTCATTTGTGTTTATTTACAATTAACTAGAGTAGTAAAGAGATTAACGCCACCCCATATAGCAGGCGCTAGCTATCTGTCACGTCACATTTAAAAGCTCCAAAACGGTATTTATTGTTTGAATTTCGTAATAAAATTGACAGAATCTGAGAGCTGAGAATTTATTTAATATCAAAAGTAACCCACTCTGTCCTGTCTGTCGGTGTCAATGTCCTCTTTGCTTCGCGATTTTCCTCTGCGTGAGAAAATGAATGTGTCGTGAGAGCGTGTGGAAAGTGTCGATTGCGTGAGTCTGAATGAGTGAGAGTTGGCAGCTCTGCAATAGACATGTTCATAACATTAGCTGTATCAAACAGAAGATGTGAAAGATACAGTGTAAGCGGGAATCTCTGGGTCATTGCTGGCCAGAGCTGCACCTTCACCTGTTTCTGCGGTCATCTTCCACAATGGCGAACTGACTGCTATGCGAGCGAATGCTGGCAAAGAGCTCGTGCGTTCTTTTTTTCAAAATAAAACCAAGTTTTTAATTGGTTTGGAAAGCCAGTGTAATAAATACTTGGAGCAGGCATGGGGAAATGTAACGGAGTAAAAAGTAAACTTTGTCTTTAATATTGTAGTAGAGTAAGAGTAAAAGTAGATGCAAATAAAAAATACTTAAGTAACGAAGTATTTTTACTTCGTTACTTACCACCCCTGCTAATAATGCATTGGCCTTGCAGTTCATGAAGTGAACAATTCTTTTATTCAGAAGCCAATCTGACGGATTCTATGAGTTAATTAAGTGAAGCATTAATTTAAAGATTTTAAGCCTGAGTTCCGGAGTCCCTATGATAGATTCAATAAATATAATATGAAATATAAATTGTCCATGTAAATGTGGCTACTGTGTATTTTTGTGTGCTGCTGCATGTGAGTAACGCCTCCTCCAAAAACAAGAAACACTGCCGCGATCTGCAACACACTTGTGGTGGGTCATGTCAGAAAAATGTAAATGCAAATTATGGCCATTAACAAACTTGTTCACTGAATTTCAGAATTTTTCCTACTGGTTTCACAGACAACAAGCCTCAAACCCAGTCTAAAATGCAGATTTGAGCTGTTTTAACTGAAAGCAACTTGCACTGGCATATCTTAAAATATGTCAGTGCCATTGTTTTGTCTCAAGATGCAGACTAGTAATGTTTTTTTTTCTAAGGCACGTTTATAAAAGATAATAAGCCCTGTCTGTGAAACCAGGCCTATAATTTTTACATGACATGAACGCATCTCACACTTTGCACGACCTACCAGAGAATCACGCGTCACATCCCACTATTTGAAAACTGATGATGGGCTATATCATTCTTACACAGTTGGCCATGAGATGTCAAAAGGGATAAAAGAACATAAAGGCTGCTTTGTTATGGCCTTTAGCTCCTTTACCTAACACATATCTTAGACACACGTTACCTTAATGCAGTACTTGCCATCCAATGATAATGAGCTTTATAAAAACAATGTGTTGAATTCATTCAATATGTGTGTACAGATTTAATAGGTTCCATCATTTATTTATTGACTCAAAGCGGCAAGGCTCTCGAGCGAGGCCGACCCAACAGCGGCCTCTGAGCAGGAGGCAGCAGCCACTCATCATTCATTAGACATCCTGAAACTATTAGTCAAGACCACATGGTAAACGAATTCAGCAGAATGTATTCCCAAGGAAATTTCACCTTGAGAAAAGGCGACTCAATTACCATTAAAGTTTTCCATCTCACCGGGATAGCCCGTTTCCGTTAAGGAGATATTTGCAAGAGCTCAGACCATATAAGCTGTCTCCATCTTATTCTTGAATTACTCCCAACTCGTTAAAAAGAACAACGGTGGAGACACATGTCTAGGATACAATGCACAGACTCCTTTGTTGTTTTATTCAGCCTGTTTAACATTGTGAAGTGGATGGTTTGAAGACAAAGCCACATCTTAGGGAAGATTTAATAAGTTCCAGTTATCCATGTTTCAAAACAAGGAGACAAATGACAGGGTAAACTTGAGCAACATTTGTTTCCTTGCACCACACATATATTATCAAATGTATGGTCTGTGTTAAACATAATATGTAAAGCCATGAATGGAATGTTGTGGGTTTTGTGGAATTCAAAGTAACATAATGTGGAAAGGCTTAGATAACAAGCTCAGAAAGACTTTGCTTTTTCCATTTAAAACAGGAATTTAAAAATTTACTTTGGCTCTTTGATAAAACAAACGAATAACAATAACGTCTGCTGCTCACAGACAGGAAATCTGGCCGTCCTGTAATTACACCGAAAACATCCTTTGTTGTCTTTGAAGAGGAAAAAAAAAATCTTTTAAATCGCATTAAATTCCCTTGTGTCCACTTTATCTATTTGCTTGTAACCAGAAAATGGGAAATCATAGAACGACATAAAAACACTAAGTCATGGTGCTCTTATCATACAGCACACTGTATAGCTGTGGGATCCTAAAAAATCAGCTGTAAGTCTATGCACGGCCATCAGTGGAAAGTATTGGTAATGTTGGCTTTCTAAACGGGATGATCAGATCCCTTAATGAAGATTCCAGGGCTATCAATGTCTTTCTAACTCTTCACCTTGATAATAAACGCAACAGACTGTCAGATGTAGCCAGGCAGACACCTGCTTATGAGGGAGAAGGGGGCAAGAAGATTTTGAGCTGTGTGAAGTGGAAAATGAATTAAAAGATGATCAGATATTCCATATTTCGCCAGCTAAATTGCTACAAAAGAGACCAATAAAGAGGAAAAGGTCTGGAATAGGAGGAGAGAGAGTCATGATGTCAAAACTCTCATTATTTCCATGATCTCTGGCTGTCTATCTGGAGGCAACCCATTGACCTCAAACAGACTCCAATAATCCTCTTTTTCAATCATTAAAATAATATGTTCTTCCAATGGAAGTTTCTTAATATGCTTAACACTACTGCCGTTCTTATGCGGCATGTAATTGAGCTTCAGTTCAGAACAGTCGGTCATTTTTTCTTCATCGGTTATTAGAAAAACAGAACATCTTCCACAACAAATGGCAAATAAATCACAATTGCACAAAATAAATCGATACTTGGTTTCAGAATACACCAACTAACACCATATTTCACCAGCACTGATGTTTTTGTCATTGACACTGCCAGTGGAAAACCATATATTCGCATGAGGCCAATGAAACACATATGTGAATATATAACGGGAGAATGGTGAACACATTAACAATCTGCATGGATTCCAGGAGGCAAGATATCCTGGGAATGCTTCAAAGTTTCAGAACACTATTGCTGCCCTCGGAATTGCATTAGTCCTCCGACCGCAAAAGTCAGCCGGTGCTCCTGAGGGTGACAGTTAATTCATCATGGAAATATCCTAGATCCTAGAGTCAGAAAATCTGGATTTCTTGTAAAGCTTTAGAGCCGCTGCCTGATTTCATTGTGGCGAACAGGACGGCCGAGGGACGTGAGAGAATGGCGCGAGGCCGGTGGTGCGATTGATAATGAGCAACACCTGTGAGCACACCGGTCTCGCATCTCTCACGGAGGAGCGGAAGCATAAAGGAGGAGCGACGACGTTGATGATCGAGAGAGGAACAGGCCTGATTTTAGTTGTGTTTTTGTATTTGTGTTTTATTTTAGCCAGCAGTCGTCCCTCCAATACACAGGCGGATGGCAGCAGGCTCCGGCCCACGGCGAGCGGCGGCGACTCGCGCACCATGCTCGATGACACCGCGGATTCCCCACAGCGGCGAGGACTCTCTGACAGCGCGTTCCTCCCTCTTCCCGGGTTTCGGCACCAGTGTAGCAATGTTCAGGGAAGAAGGAGGCGGGAACCGGCGAACATTTAACAATAAACTTTATTTAAAATAAAACAAACAAACTAAAATACCGCCAGCAGCCCCTCGCGGACGACTGCTGGCTTACCCAAACTAAAACATAACGGCCAGCAGCCCCTCGCGGACGACTGCTGGCTAAAATAAAACACAAATACAAAAACACAACTAAAATCAGGCCTGTTCCTCTCTCGATCATCAACGTCGTCGCTCCTCCTTTATGCTTCCGCTCCTCCGTGAGAGATGCGAGACCGGTGTGCTCACAGGTGTTGCTCATTATCAATCGCACCACCGGCCTCGCGCCATTCTCTCACGTCCCTCGGCCGTCCTGTTCGCCACATTCATTTTATGAATATATGCTGTAATACAAAACATATAAGCTAACTCTCTTGGCTACTGAATGCCTTCAATCCTTCACACCTGAGCGTCAATGTAGACGAAGCAAAGGGCAACAGTTTTGTTTGGAGAACAGTAAAAAACCTCAGACAGCCCTGCCGCGTCCCACTGCGCCTATCTTGTTACAGCTCCCAGATACCCTGCAATTGGGTTTCCACCAGGCCTCAGGAGGACCCTGGAATTAAAGTTTCCTGGAGCCTTAGTCTACCTCAGCCGAATATGAGCTATTCGGAACACTTATAGGAGAAAAAAAAAGGGCTCGGGTTTTTCATCCTCAACGTCGCTGTGCTGACACGTACTCTAAAGTTTCAGATACAAAATCTGTTTTTTTTTTGTGGCAATCCCTTTTGTTGAACATCAAATGTTGTGTTGTATTGATTGGCAATCATTATTGGAAGACTGACAGCTGCTGATGCCCACCATATGGTTTGAAATCTCATACAGTCAAAACTCAACATTCCACAGAAATGTGTATTTGGCAGGAGCTGCCGTTTGGAAGATTTCTTTTCACTGTGACCTGAGAAGTTATATGGCAACAGACACAGGAGATATTATTTTTGTATGTGCAGGAAATGTTTTGCACTAGTACATTTTTGGAGGGTGGCAAATCATTGAAGATCAATCATACAAAAGATGATAGATCCAAAATAGACAGAACTGCTTGTTAGAAGGAAGATGCACAATGCTGATTATAGGTCCAAACCACAAGATTATTTTGAAAGTGCATAAATGAGGAGCACTCACAGGAGATAACTGTACGGGACTTTCAGGTATTTTCAGCTCTTTGAGTCTGTTTGTTGAGTTATGTACATGTCTCTAAGGGGATGTTCACTGGTCCTCATTACCATTACTAAACTATGAAAATAGTAAGTTACGTACAGAGTAACATTGATTATTTATAAGTTATATTGGGATGCGTTTATATGAAAAAAAATACAGTAAAAACAGTAATATTCTGAAATATTATTCCAATTTACAATAACTTTTAGAATGAAATTTATCAGGGTTGTCATTTTTAAATCAAATAAGAGCTAAAACTAATAAAAAATTGTTTCATTATTTGAAATAAAGCTGAAAAAAATATATATATTAGATGAAAAAAAGCAACTTGCTTTTGCAAGTAACTGAAATAAAGGTTTAAGATGAAATCTAAAACTAAAAATAGTAATAAATTAAAGAAAAAAATGTAAATAGGGTGATATCAGGTAAAATGGGCCATCAGGTAAAATGGGCCATTTAAGGTTTGGGGGTTCCAGCTCCTCTGGAATTTAGAGCCAATGACTGCAAATTATTTCAAACTGTTGTCATAACTGTGCTTGACAAGTAACAGGTGATATGATTAGTTTATGGTTGATATGGTGGGCGGGGGAATCATTCAAATCAAGACTACACCAGAAAGCTGCATGGTAAGTAGCCTGGCATACCCAATCTAACTTAATATTATAAGGATGATAAATCTATAAAAAAACAAACATGCACATAAAAAAAATATGCATAATATCTGTCTTGATGGCATCAATCAGAAATAATGTTGTTAGTTTGGTATATGAACATATTTTTTGAAAAAGTGATGTTTTTCTTGGTGGCCCAATTTACCTTAACCCACTAAGGTAAAATGGGCACATGGTTTCAGCTAAAATGGGCCATCATCTGTGTGTGTGTGTGTGTGTGTGTGTGTGTCTGTGTGTGTGTGTGTCTGCCTGTGTTTATATTACATTGCGGGGACCAAATGTCCCCACAAGGATAGTAAAATCTTAGATCACCTACATTGTGTGGACCAGCCAGCAGTCCCCACGAGGGAAATGGTTTAATAAATATACTTCTGTCAGGTTCATTTAAGTCAAGAACACACAAGACAATAGAAATGATTAGGAAATTGTATTGAATAAATTGCAATTCAGTTGATAATTGAAATTTGGCGGTATGGCTCTGTTCAGGGAGTCCTCTGACCTTTCATGAGCACCATGAAATAACAGAGAGTCAGGGGACAGCAGCAGCATTAGGGAACGCTCACAGTTTAGCACTGGGAGAGCAGAACTATTCCCCCATATGAACAGAGCAGCAACAATGACAGAATAGCAAATGCCACGTTATACACGACCAGAAGGAGCTGGGGAGGTGGTGGGTTGCAGAGAGCGAGCAGCAAGCAGTTAGGAGCGAACTGAATCTGTTTAAATAGGGCGCCCTGATTTGAGCGTAGCCATTAGCAGCGAGGGGAGATGAACAGCTGATGCGCTGATGCAGATCCGCTGAGCAGATCGCTGATGAGACCGTGATGGCCAATAGCGTTAGCAGCATCTTTACTACTTGGCCTGCCAGAACTGACGCTGACGCTCAATTAAACTTTGAATTTTGAAAATGTAAAAATGAATAAAGTTTTCTGTGATGGGCAGGTTTAGGGGTAGGATTAGTGTAAGGGGACAGAATATACAGTTTGTACAGTATAAAAACCATTATGCCTATGGAGAGTCCCCACAAAGATAGCGAACCAGACGTGTGTGTGTGTGTGTGTGTGTGTGTGTGTGTGTGTGTGTGTGTGTGTGTGTGTGTGTGTGTGCGTGCGCGCGCACACACACACACACACACACACACACACACACACACACACACACACACACACACACACACACACACACACACACACACACACACACACACCACTGACATCAGTTTACTGATGCTGTTCCAAAATGGACTTTTTTAATTGCACATTTGAATATGTGGGTTTGCACCCAAAATGTTTTTTTTAATGGCGCATATGAATATGTTTGTTTAATGCAGTTTAAATGTCATGTGGCTGTATAAGCAATTGTGTTTTAAAATTAAAATTGAGGATAAATTAGCCTACTATTTCCCTTTGCAGTTTGACTGGCCCATTTTACCTGAACAACTGGCCCATTTTACCTGAAACTGCTCATGCAAAAAAAGTTGGCACAGCTGATGTTTCAAGAAATGTAGGGCCTAAATAATTATATTTTATTACATAATTTCAACACAAAATTATCAAAAACAGTCATTATTAATCATAAAAACACATGGAAAAGGCATATATGGTATTGTATTATTGTCCCAAACGATTTACCAAAAAGTGGCCCAATTTAGCTGATATCACCAAAAAATTTTAAAACAACATAACAAAAGCACATAGCAAAATTATTAAAACTTAAAATGAAATTAAAAAGAAAACTGAAAATATAAAAATAAACCAAATGAAATATTCATAACCAGCCTATTATAATAATTACAAATATCAGATTATTATTAATGTTGAAAACAGTTGTGCTGTTTCTTTTATTTAAAGTCCCACTTTATATTGTCATTAACTATATCAAATAATAAGTAAAATGTACTTATTGTGTTGGTATTGCAAAACACTTTTGCTGCTACTGAGGACCAATACGGATAAGATTATGGACAGTTTTAGTTATATGGGTATGGGTTAAAAGGGAAGGGAATGGTAATTATAACTGTAAATACAGAAATTAATTACAGATATCATTACATGCAGTAATTATAATAATATAAGTACAATGTAAAAGCCTAATTAATTAACCAATAACTTAGTACATAGTAGTTAAAGTTTTGGCCAAGCATTATTACATTTTCCAATGAAGCTGTTCACGTCACATGACCGAAGATGAGCCGCGATTTGGTATTTTTTCCCTCAAGCGACATCTCTGGTTTGGTGCACTCCCTGTTGGTAACCCTCGCTGTCCATTGTATCCTTAAGAGCCTTCTCCAACACCACAACTCAAAAGCGTCAATCCTCCTTCGATCATTTTTTTTTTCATAGTCCAGCTTTCACATCCGTATGTTGATATAGGAAACACAATTGCTTGGACTAGCCTGCATTTGGTTGAGATGTTGATGTCTTTGCTCCTCCAGATTTGGTTCATGCTCAACATTGCATTACGTCCTAATGAAATTTGGCGCCATATTTCAGGTGTGCAGTCGCCAGTTTGCCCAAGAAGCAGAAGTCCTTGACTTTCAATTTCTTCTCTATTGATGGTTACTTTAAATTGCTCCGGTTCCGGCTATTGTCAATATTAGTCTTTTTGATGTTCAGTTGGAGTCCCATCTTTTCACTTTGCTTTTGAATTTTTATTATAAGGTGGTTCAGACAATCTTCGGTTTCTGCTAATAAGGTTGTATCACCAATGGAGATTATAGATATTTCTGCCGCAAATCTTCACACCCATTTCGAATTCTTCCAGACCTAATTTACTCATGATCGTTTCAGCATAAAGATTGAAGAGAAATCGGGAGAGAATACAGCCTTGTCTCACACCTTTTCAATTTTGAACCATTCTGTATCACCGCTGTGTTAGGACAACTGCTTCTTGATCTGTATAAAGCGATCTTAATACAGATGTGCTGACATTCTGACTCAGTTCTTGAAGTACCTTCCATAACTTGTCATGTTCAACACAATCAAAAGCCTTGCTATAGACAATGAAGCAAATGTAGATGCCTTTCTGATTCATTACATAACATTTTTCAATGATCCACCCCAGATTTGCTATGGGGTAACGTGTGCCACGACCTCAGTGAAACCCAGCCTGCGAGTCAGGATCTGTTTCTATGATTAGGTGTAGGCGCTGCTGTATCATTTTTAATATATTTTTAGAAGGATTTTGCTTGTGTGAGAAATCAAGGCTATTGAATGGTAGTTGCAAAAGTTCCTTGCATCGCCTACTTTAGTACTGGAATGAAAACTGAACTTTTCCAATCTTTTGGCCAGTTCCTGGATTCCCAGAGCTTTTGGCAAATTGCTTTGATGGCCGCAGGTGGAAATAGGACTCAACAATTCTGCTGGGATACAGTCAAAACCTGGAGCCTTGTTGTTTTATTAATTGCTGCATCACCCATTTAACTTCTTCATTTAAAATTGCTGGTTCTATTTCCACCGGGTCATTGTAAGGTTGTTCTCTATTGCTAGTGCTTACATAAAGCTCTCTGTATTCTTGCCACCTGGCTCTAACGTCCTGCTGGTCAGTCAAGAGTCGTCCATACTTGTCTTTTATCATTCCTTTACGGCAGTGGTCTCAAACTCAATTCCTGGAGGGCCACAGCTCTGCACAGTTTAGCTCCAACCAGCTCAAACTCACACCTGCAAGGAAGTTTCTAGCAATCCTGAAGACCTTGATTAGCTGGATCAGGTGTGTTTGATTAGGGTTGGAGCAAAACTGTGCAGAGCTCTGGCCCTCCAGGAATTGAGTTTGAGACCACTGCTTTACAGGCTTGAAAGAGAGTTTGCTTACAGTATGACTCTTTGTCCTTCCTTGTTGCTCTTTGAAATTCCGCATTTAACCGCCTTGTTTCTGTCCCCGGCAGCTTTGGCTTCCCTTCTTTGTTCGGCAATTCTGACAGTTCCTTCTGATGAAAATGTACTCCTTTTCTCTCGTTTGTTTCTGATGAAAATGTACTCCTTTTCTCTCGTTTTTTGTTTGGTGTATGTTTCTGTGCCATTTCAATCTATAAACACTTTATGTGTTTTTACTGATTAGATAGCCATCTAATTTATCAAAATGATTCCATTTACACTTGGTCACATAAATGCGTTTTCACAATGGATATATATCCGATCTTCAATTCTGGCGGTATATATGCTGATTTAATAGAGTTCACGTCACCGAAAGCAACAAATATGAGCTGCATTTTATTTATCATCTAATTTCAAAATCAAAGGCCGCAATAGGAGAGAGCGCAGCAACATACACATCAGCATCTGGTTTTAATTTAACAACATGACAGCTGATAACTGCACTTTAATTGAATGAAAGAGAAATGAAAAAATAAAACATTCGAAAGAGCCTCTGAGCTACACTCCAGTTTGAAAACTATTAACACAAAATGCAAAGAAATGAAACATGAGAGTCGTTAATTTAGCATTTAGGCTGATGAATGTGTGGAGTCTTTTGCATGAAAGCAATATGCTTCATTTACTGTCTTTCATGCTCTCAGGAAGGGATCTCTTGCCCCAGTTATGTTTTTTTAAGACTTTCAGGTACATTTCCACCCAGGCACCATTAAGATGTGTCATGTGAAGTCAGAGCGAGGTGTAAGCAGTAGACTGCAGATGGGGGTCATGCCATAGAGAGCAGGATCTGTGA
Source organism: Siphateles boraxobius (assembly GCF_051911475.1). Taxonomy (NCBI): domain Eukaryota; kingdom Metazoa; phylum Chordata; class Actinopteri; order Cypriniformes; family Leuciscidae; genus Siphateles; species Siphateles boraxobius. Next base: position 8,916,404 of record NW_027508788.1, read on the forward strand.
AGGGGAAGAGGAGGATAAGGAAGAGCAGAACACCCATCTGGTAGGAGAAAAAAATCACAGGCCTCTGTGGGTGCAGCAAAACTGAGTCAATGGCTGGAAAACCCATCCAGTTGCAAAACGAATGGCACAACACAGGTCCCACCAGATGACCTGATCATTAAGAAATTGAAATCTGAGGTGAGACACAAACCAGGGACCTCATTTTTATAAAACTGTGCGTAGGATCTGTAAGACTGGAAAAACTGGAAGGACTTTAAGAGAGGGCCACTCTCTGAGAAAACAAAGGAAATTAACATTTGAACTCCCCCTCATGCACTATTGAGATGAAGGTCTCACCTCCTTCATCCTAATCTACATTTCTCTCCCCCATTCTTCATCCTGGCAGAGGTCTCCCAAACTCACACAAGAATCTAAATGGTTTAATGTGAATGAATATCATCGAGTTTTATACATGTTTGGTATTATTTGAAATGTCTCTGTGCGACTGGTACAAATGTCTCATTCCCAGAGAAGTAAACCAAAAGGTAATAAACTTCTTAGGAAGTTTAGAAACATCTTCCACACTGGAGGGTGTGTCTTTGAGTTAACACCTGACCATTTGACTGAATGCTAATTTTCCACTGCTAGCAAATGGTGACTTACAGGTAAATTCCACTGTGGATGATGTTTAGATTTGAAATGAGGTCTGGGTATATAATGAAACGCAGCGAGAGCTCGGGGCTTTTTTTCTGTATCCAGATCAGCCCGTGAGGTCAAGAGCCGAGTCTCTCTGCCTCACGCATTTCTTGTCGGGTATTTTCCTCTTTGTACTAGAGCATTTGATGTTTTGCATTGATTACCTTGGAATTGATTATGGAATTGTATAATGATACATTTACCTGACATATTAAATTGTGACATTATTTTCATTCAAGAGTTTAAAAGAATAGTAAAACATTCGCTCACATTTAATGATGCACAGATATCATTAAAGCCTTATTAACGAGTTAATACATATGAGAAAATGTATTGCATTTAACCAAAAATACTTTGCCGCGAGAAATGACAGTAACAGCAAAGACCTTCACCGCTAATTCGAATACCGCCATTGGATCGAGTTAGACGGCCGTACTTAAAGTGTACGTGCGCCAGAAAGTCAAAAATGGCTTACGCAAAAAAATATTCAGACTTATAAACCGGTGCGTACGACGGAACCTGCGCAGAATTCACTTTATAAATCCCAGTCAGCGGAAGATTGTGCGCACATGCGTCTCCTCCTCGAAACAACCATATATGGAGCTTACAACGCCTAGTTTTACTATGCATATCCTCATCTGCATATCATTTGCATATAATTATTCATCCACGTGATAACATGTTTAGGTACAAGACATTAAGAAAATATGAAATGCGGATGTGATGTCACAATAGTTGATCATTTAGTAGCCTATCCTTGCCCTGTTTTTGAATAAATAAATTAAATAGTGTACAATACATTTCGGAGAAAGTTTTTCTCAATCTTTTCCACTGGCCAAAGAGTATTTTTAATTGATTTATGTTTTTAATGGAAACAGATAGACCTTGTTGTGCATTATTTGCACAAAACTATTTCTACTATTATCATGATAAGCAATTATCTCTGTAGTTAAAACATTAAAACACAGCATGCCAGAGGAAAAGTGTTCAAAAGCATTGCATCCACAACAAATATTTATATTTATTAAATAGCCTATAAAAAATGTTGTAACTTTTCAGTAATGATTTCATGTAATTTAAGTGTTTAACTCCATTAATCAGAATGGCATATTTAATCTAAATATTTACAACAGAAGTAAAACAAAATTTAAATCATTATTTTATTTATTTAAACTGTAATTGTGAACATGAACTGTATTTATGATTAGGACTTATAATTAAGGTTTATGGTTTTAGATGTGTTAGATGCTACATATGCGTCAGTTCCACTTAATGGCCCAACGCGCTTTTAAGAAGGGATGGATGTTTGCTTCATGTGATAGGCTTGGTGCAAATTTTTATTTGTATTATCTTTCTGTATATGTATAATTTTTTTTAGATTTTCTGTCTAAAAGTGATCAAAAAGACATTTAACTCAAGCTCACCATCGGTATCGCCAAACTGCTCCATCTCCAAAACGTTCGTGCGTAAATTTTCCCGTCAAGTTTGTTTTTATAAATCACAACTTGAGCGTCGGAAGTGGCGTACGCCTCTTTCAGGGCCTGTTTTGCGCGTATGCAACGGTTATAAATGAGGCCCCTGATGACACTGTATTTATACTTACATGTCACGGACACTCGCCTGTTCTTATGAATATGAAGGCAAAAATGGAGGTATAAGTGAACTAGAAAGCTGAAAAGATAACGTTATGAAGTGTTAGATGAGACAACATCAAATGTTAGGCATTTAAAAGCATTTACCTGTACAAATTAGGATCTCAAACACAGTGTCTTGTCCAAAGAGAAGCTGTTCAGTGATATGATGAAAATGGGCTATGTGGGACAGAAAGAACACAGTAAAGTCTGAACATAATGGAAAATTTAAACTCCAGATTCCCTGTCACGCTGAGTTTTTAATCATAATCACACCATGTTCGTTCATCGGCCAGAGGAGAACTGGCTCCCCGACTGAGGTTTCACCCAAATTCTTTTCTCCACTCTGTCTCCTGATAGAGTTTGGGTTCCTACTCAGTGTCGCCTCTGACTCGCTCAGTTGGGGATACTTAATATTCAGCAATATTACTGATTTGACCGCACTGACACTATTGGATGAGAACTCAACTTAGCTGGATGATGACATCACTGTTTTCTGCAGAGCTGCTTTATAGCTGAATTAAACTCATTGCATTATTGATGTACTTTACAGTTACTGAACTGAAATGAATCAACACTGAACTGATTTCAACTGAATAATTACTGTTTAGTAGCACTGCACGATTTGGGGAAAATGTCATATTGCGATTATTGAGGTCAATATTGCGATTGCGCTATAATAAACAAATGGTTTCATGAGTTATCTTGCTTGGTTCTCAAGGAAAATGCACACACAGATCAGTGATACTGCTGAAATGTGTATTTCTCTACTCAAACTAGCCACAACTAAATGCAGTGTTTTCAAATTAAAATAATATTTTTTAAAAATGAAATAATGACATCTTTGCATTACTGCAAACTTGTTATTGTCTCAATAGTACAATAGTATAAAATAAATAGAACAATAAATAAGAACAAGTATGCTCATGAAAATAAGATATTTTGTACACTCTGTCCAGACAAACAGGGACATTTAAGCAGGATGTGTATTGTGATTGTCAAAATATTTGGTAAGTAAAAAGAAATGTGAAGAAAAGTTTAGTGACAACATGTTACAATGTTTAAATCATGGTACAATGACTGGTAGGTTACTGTTTTTATGATTGCTTGACACAAATTTCACGATTTAAATTCAAATCTTGTGATTTGATTCCGATCTTGATTCAATATCGATTCATTTGGATAAATATTAGCTACATGTTAATTTTTCTAAAAAAAAAAAAAAAAAATCTCACCTAATGCTGTAAATATACAGAGAGCCCTGTCAGCTGGTATTATTATTAAAGGTTAAAAATAACAACTCAATTTAAATATAATGTGTTTTTTACTAGGCTATAATAACAACATTACAATATTTTAATGATATACTGTAAGTAAAAATATAATAAATATTTAATATAGTGCACATATTTAGCAAAATACTCCTTTCTCTATATATAATTTGTCTACCCAACTAATGTCCAATCAAATGGCTTTCCTGAGGTAAATTTAACGTTGTGACATATTGTTCGCCAGCTGTGTTATTGACCTCTTTCTGTTGTTGAAAAACACTGATTGATCGATATTATGTATGAGGCGTAAACATTTCGTTAAGTTGTACTGTATCTTCCAACACACCTATTGTTCATTCATGTTTATTTACTAAGAACTAATTATTATAGTTTTGCATGTTTAAATTAGTTTGTATTTTAATATCGTTTTCAAATTTCCTATAAATTTTAGTTTAGTTTTAGTTAGTTTCATTAATGGTTTAGTTAGTTTTAGTTTAGTTTTTATTTTGTGAACACATTTAGGCTATATTTAGTTTTTATATATTTAGTTTCAGTTTTTGTAATTATAATTAAGCAGAGTTAACAGAATACTTCCAGTAAAAGATATTTAATTTAGCAAAGTTTAATGTTTGCAGTTTAATAATACAAATAAATTAATTGTTAGAGATTGAACAAAGAACCAAACAAATGCAACTTAAATGTATAAAAGTAAAAATTATTAATTCATATCAAAGATGAAATCTTGTTAAACATGTGTTGTATAAGAAAAAGAAAGAAAAATACGCATATGATAATTATGATTAATCTTTTATGGTTATTTCTAAGATTAATCCTTTCAAATCCTTACAGTTATACTCGTATTCATAATAATAATAATAATAATAATAAATTTTATTTATATTGCGCTTTTCTTGTACCCAAAGCGCTACAAGTACAGTACAAAAGTAAATGCATTAAAAATTAAGATAAATTAACATACACCAATTAAGACACAAACACCTTCTTAAAAAAGATGGGTTTTTAACAGTTTCTTAAAACTCGTTAATGTTGTAGCATTCCTAATCGTTAAAGGGTTCCTTTAACGATTAGGTTCCTTACCCGCTTCCTCTCCCTCTGACATTTCCGTCAATACAACGAGAGGAAGCGGGAGCTGGTAAGAGGACTTTTCACGAGTGAAGATATTATTGCGCCAAGTCGAAGTGCTCAAAAGCACTTGTTATGGTATTCCGCCATACAATATAGTCATCAATTTTAAACGCTTAGAAAAGCGCAACGGTTTATTTTGTGTCACCAGCCCAGGTCAAGTTACACTACTCGAGTAACTGTGTTTACATAGGGAAAACGTGGAAGTGTTTGGTCGCTTCTCTACTTGGCCCATATTTAATGCATGGGCTAAGCTAAGTGCTAACATAGTTTTGCGGCAATACAGAGCGATATAGTGCACGCACTGAGACGAGAGAGGTATGTATCAACTCGTCTTAGTTAAGGGAATAACATAGTTTAATAAGAAAAACTGGTGGAGTATCCCTTTAAAGGAAGTGCATTCCACAACCAGGGGGCTGCCACAGAGAAAGCTCTTTCACCCATCGTTTTCAGTCTGCAAGAAGGCTGTTTCAGTAGAAAAGAGTGGGCGGAGCCCAAAGATTGAGAGGGCATATATGGCGTAATCAAATCACATATATATGATGGTGCAGTTCCATGTACAGCTTTATATGTTAAAATAAGAGTTTTAAAATCAATACGGGCATGTACCGGAAGCCAATGCAGGTTCCTAAGCACACCAGAGATATGCTGACGAAAAGGAGTATGTGTAAGAACACGTGCAGCTGAGTTCTGTATGTGTTGCAGTCGCTTAATGGACTTTGCAGGTAGGCCAAGATAAAGGGCATTACAATAATCAAGCCTAGAGGTCACAAGTGCATGGACAAGCCTCTCAGCATCAGGTAATGAAAGAAAAGGCCTGATCCTGGCAATATTCCTCAAATGGAAGAATGCAGATTTTGAAATGCTCTTGATATGTGCTTCAAGTGTTAAGTGAGAATCAAAAATTACACCAAGGTTGCGAACTTGAGGTAATGGAGACAGTACATTGTTTTCAATGTCTAAATTATTTTTTTTACCATTACAGGTAGCTGCAGGGGTACCAACTAAAAGAACCTCTGACTTAGTACCATTTAATTTAAGAAAATTGTGGTACATCCATAATTTAATTTCGTGCAGACAGTCAGAAAGCGTTGCTGATGTACCTGTGATATTAGTTTTTGTGCTAATATAAATCTGAGTATCATCAGCATAGAAGTGGAACCCCAAACCATGCTTTCTAATAATCTGCCCTAAAGGAAGCATGTAAATATTAAAAAGTATTGGGCCAAGGACAGACCCCTGAGGGACACCATGACATACCTGTCCAACGTTAGATTTATTATTTTCTAACGTGACGCACTGGGTACGATCAGTGAGGTAAGATTTATACCACTCCAACACTGTACCGGAAATACCAAGCCAAGTCTCAAGTCTCTCAATCAATATAGAGTGACACAGCGTATCAAAAGCTGCACTCAAATCTAACAGCACCAAGATAGTAAGGGCACCAGAGTCAGCAGAGACGAGGAGATCATTCATAACTCGGACCAAGGCAGTCTCAGTACTATGTCCTGATCGAAAACCAGATTGAAAAGGTTCTAAAAGCTCATTCATGGACAAGTGAGAATGTAGTTTTGACATAACAACACGTTCCAAAACCTTCGCCAAAAAGGAAGATTAGATATTGGCCTGTAATTAGACAGATCAGACACATCACACCCAGGCTTTTTAAGAACGGGTGTGATGGAAGCAACCTTAAGGGCTTGGGGAACAAGTCCAGTAGTAAGAGAAGCATTAACAATGTTCAAAATGAGAGGACTGATAGATGACAGACACTCCTTGAGAACATGAGTTGGAATAGGATCCAGAGTACAGGTAGAGGAACTCATCGTCATAATTAATTTGGAAATGTAATCAATGGTGACCGTTTGAAAACTAGAAAACGGGTAAGTGGACAATTTACAGGCTGAATCTCAGGAGGTGCACACAAAGAGAAAGAAGTAATAGACTGATAAATATTCTCAATTTTATCAGTAAAGAAAATCAGAAACTTATTGCACTGCTGCACAGTGGAACAAATAAGTGGATTGGTAGGTTTAAGGAGTTTGTTGATTACTCTAAACATCTTGTTTGGTTTTGCAGTACCGTCATTAATGATTTGAGAGTAGTATTCAGTTCTTGCTATTTTGAGGGCATCGCTATACCGAACCAAATGCTCATCATACATAAGTTTATGAACAGTGAGCCCTGATTTTTTATATTGTCGTTCCAACTGCCTGTTCTTTGCTTTAAGAGCCCTGAGCTCAATAGTAAACCAGGGTAATTCATGACATTTTACTTCTACTCTGACAAATGTATGTCTATTTGTGGGCTGACATGCTATTTGTATTTTCCGTTTTCTTATCAGTGTGATCTTCTAATCTTGTTGATTATTAAGTTTCACATGAGATGGTTATCTTACCTGGAATTAAGGTACAGCTGTTTTTGCATACGGTCTAGACATGATAGAAATAGGCCTACTTATTTGGCCATTTTGGCTTCTTAAGGCTGCAAAAGAGTTCAGACAGGGTGAGAAACGTTTGAGTACCAGAAACACTGCTAGCAACTCCAGACGATTGCTGGACCCCTCTGTAAAGGAGTGAAAGTCTCGACCACGGATCTAGAGCATAAAAACCTTGTGCGTGTTATCATAACTCTGCGAAACGGGTGGCAAAGGGAAGTGATTCCTTGATTTTTGATCCACCACTGTAACGGTTGTATGTGGAGCAGGCCCAACTGAACCAGAGGGGATGCTGCTGCCTTAAGACCCATCAGTCTGCGGCACAAACCCACCTGGACTCGACATCCTGTCCTTAATTGACTCAGACACTACTGCAATGACTGAACATGTGCGAGAGACAGCCATGCCCACATTGTGTGAGAGTCTAGATCTATGCCCAGAAAAGTCATGTGTTGACGTGGCAGCAACACACTCTTCTGAAGGTTTATGCATAAACCCAAGCTCCTCAAATGGCTGAGTACCAAATTGAGATGTACTATTGCCAAGTCCTGACATTGAGCTAATATCAGCCAATCGTCCAGGTAGTTTAAAATTCGGATGCCCTGGCCAGAGCTGCGTCCATATACTTTGTGAACGTTCAAGGAGCCAGAGCCAATCTGAACGGAAGAACACAGTATTGATATGCTTTGCCCTCGAACGCAAACCTGAGGAACTTCCTGTGCCTCTTGACGACCTGGATGTGGAAGTACGCATCCTTCAGATCAATAGTCACAAACCAATCTCCGGTTTGGACATGAGTGAGTGGACACTTCAACGTCAGCATTTTGAATTTGCTCACTCTGAGCACAAGGTTTAGGCGACGTTAAGTCCAGTATTGGACTCAAGCCACCATCCTTTTTGGGCACAACAAAATAGCGGCTGTAGAAGCCAGACTCCATCTGAGTGAGGGATATTTCTTCTATAGCCCCTTTCTCTAGGAGTGACACAATCTCCTGATTCAGAGTCGAAATCTCCCCAGGATACACCGTGGTGAGAAGGATCCCGCCAAAAGGAGGTGGGCCTTTCCTGAATTGGATGGTGTAATTGGATTGTGAGCTTCTGGATTAGGCCGCAAATCGTCAAGAAACGAAAATGACGGGGTCCGAGCCACACTAGTCTGCGAGCAATCGGCTCTGAATATTCAAATATTCCGTCTGCTCGCTCTCCATGCGTTCAATCTCATAATCGTCACCCCAAGCATCCATCTGTTGCAGCACCTCTGCAACCGCAGAAATGGAGAGGAGGGGGTAAGAAACGAGGCTTTCTTTCCTCAGAAACCAGGTGACTCTGGAGCGCAAAACTTTCAAACGCAGGCTATCACAGTGACGACAGTAAGATAGGCCGTTAATCGCCGCCTGGGCATGTTTAAGACCCAGACATTGCACGCACCTGTCATCGTGTCCGCTTGAGAGGTGAGGTAAAACTGCTCCGCATTATAGCAAAGAACACGACAAACATGCTTTCCTACGGGCAACAGAAAATCCACTTCCTGAAGGAATAAAATCTGAGGAAATAGCACGCAGAACACTAATATAACGCATACGTGACGCATTCTTAGGGTGGTGCTAAGTGCTATTGGCCAAAAAAATTGGCGTGATGGTATAAGGCAGGGCTCTAGAGTGCGACTAAAATTTTTCCTAGGTCGCACCGGTGCACCTAACATTTGACCTCCTTTGACGGAACTCACACTCATGGTTGGATCATATCGTTGTCTAAACCAATAAGAGACAGAGATGGGGCGGGTCTTTGCCTATGATTGGCTGTGGTCCAGATATTCCTGTAGGCCTACACTGCTCCGTGCTGTGTGTTTGAAATTGCGACCTGAGCACCAGAGAATCAGTTATGGCAATCAGCATCAGCAGAATAAACACAAGAAAACAGACAACGAACAATGAAAAGAAATAGACCCATAGAGAGTTTTTTCTTTAAGAAAAGCAGGCCTGTTCCCCCCAACACTCTCCCTGGTTAATGCTCCGACAACAGCCCAAACATGGAGCTCCTTCAGCCACCAGTCTCCCCAGTCCCTGGTAAGATGCCAAGTTGGTCTTACCAGGGACTGGTCCTTCGCCGGAGATGGCATCCAACTCAGAGCCTACTGAGCCTGAGCTAGAGACTCAAAATAAATTGGGGAAAACATATACATTTTGTAAAGACTGGTTAGACCAGTTTCCCTGGTTAAGGTCCAATAAGAAAGAGAACATAATACACTGCATTTATTGTAAAGAATGTGGCCAGAACATGGCAGGGAACAGTGCATTTGTAAGCGGATCAACAACGTTTCAAATCGAAACGCTGAAAAAGCACAATATTTTTTTAAAAAATGCCGCGATAATTGTGTCACCAAAGTGGCCCCTCTCCCGGCTGCATTTCAGCGGCAGGCAGCAGCTATCAGGTCCTCAGAACAATCAGAGATGATAATAAAATTCAACGTCGCCTATAACATCGCAAAAGAAGAGCTGCCATTCACCAAATTTAGATTGGAAATCATTCTGATTAAGAAAAATGGATTAGACGTGAACCCGACGTACAGCAATGACGTTGCATGTGCCCAATTTATTGGGGTAGCCTAATGGCCGTCAAATTTTAAAAAAATACGACTGTTACCATAGCGAATTCCACATGTCATTTATGATCGACGGTTCAGGGAAGCACTTTTAAACAGTAGCACTTTCTATTTTGAAATGTTTATTTTGCTTAAAAGACAAGTTTGGTATTTTACACTTAAAGCCCTGTTTTAAGATCGTTTCTGATGAAATAGAACGGTTAAGATTGAAATTTGGACAAATGCTGCTGTCCCGACAATTTTCGGTTTCTGTATTAGCTACACCTTACTCTTGTTTAAAATAATTTACATAATATGAATGTATATGGAGGTGATAAAAAGGTGACATTGAAACTGTGGCGTTAAAGGCAACGCAGCCAAGGAAAAATTTGGGTGCACCTACATTTTGTCCTGGTGCACTTAAAAAAAGTTATTCTGGAGCCCTGGTATAAGGGCTTTTGCGATATGATTAATCGTGCAGCACTACTGTTTAGTAATGTCTTTTTACAGCTGCTTTACAGCAGAGTTTAATTCTGTTTGCATCATTTAATCTTATTTTCCTGTTTATCACTAAAAAGCTGCTTTGACACCATCTATAAAGTGCTATATATAGGTAACTTGACTTGATTAAACATTTCTGAACTATATGCAATACCTTTTAAAAGCATGCACACAAGCAATCCTACATTCACTGCTTGTTATTAGAGCTCGACATCGCCATCTGCTGGAAGGACAACATATTTCTACATTATCGTCTTGCTATTTTAAACTTACCCACACCACCACCAGAAGAGAGGATGAAGCTGGCAGCAGTGGGACCGATGCATTGCACCAACATGGGAATCATGGACGCTTGAAAAACTAACTCCTCTGTTAATGGAGCCAACACCTGGTTTCTAAGCCATCATAAATGTCTCACACACTTGCTCCATGACCGAGAATCTGCTCGTGAGAATTTGCAACTAAAGAGAAGACAGCAATAACATACCATAGTGAGTGTCAGCAGCAGCAGAGTTGCAGGCAGTTGAAACATACAGTACATCATATTAAATTAAATCAAATTAAGTACAATTTTTAATTTATATTAACTTACTAAAAAAAGAATACTCTTTAACACTTGATAAAGTACCTGAATATTGAATTATGCATGGATCTCTCTGGCATGCAGCTCACACTCACCCTGACTTTTATGTAATGAGTCCATGCCAGTCAAAACTAGTGTTGAAACAGCTGACACACAAAACACCGGTGAAACGCCTTTTTATTGTGTTTGGATGATCCCTAAGAATGTACAGAGAATATGACATAATTGAAACATTTTAAACTGCAACTGAACTGTTCTTCAATTAGATAATTAGATAGTCCAGTGCTTTGCTACAGCTTTATCACTACCTGGGTAAGTTGCCCCTCCATACAAACTCCCAACATACAAACAGACAAGCAGTAAACAACACATAACATACATGTAACACTCTCCTTCAAAAGTTTCTGGGAGGGTTTTGATTGATAACATCGTCCGTTAGTCCAAAGAAACATGCTGCTCTCTGAAAAGTAGATAATGAGCTGCTTGCAGTTCATTACGTAGCCTGTTATCAAGCTCGAGCAAAGCAGTGGAATAGCATGTTTTTTTGTCCAGTTTATGCATGTCTTCTCATGGTCAACTATACTTTAAACAACTGAATGAATAAAATGTTTTAATAGTGGAAGTGGCTATACATTTTTTACTTTTAAAATGCAATTTACCAGTGTTTGGATTTGCAACTCAGACTGGTTTGGCTGTTTTTTAGAAGTTTAGAGAGTCAAACATTTTTTCATATTAAATAAATATTCCGATTTGTTTATATTAAATAAATATTCAGATTACTAGTTTTACTAGATCGTAAAGAATAAGACAGATGTTGTGGTTGAACAAAAGAAGCCTCAGCCGAAAGTCAGAATTAACAATAATAACATAGACAAAAACATTATTTATTTATTTACAAGTAATAAAAGACAAAAACAATTAAATGCAAAAATAGTTATGTTTCCACAAAAAATACCCGCCAAATACCCACGTGAAGCAATATATGATAAGCGTATAAAACTAGCAATATCAATAACCTGGGGCGGGAATAAACTTAATTGAGTTTCATTACATTAGCATGTCTCATACACTCCGATTTAATTCCGATATTTTTTACAAGCGTGCATGTGTTCATTCCTCCAGTGCAGGTTTCAAGGTCGTGTGTTCGAACTCCATCGCCTCTTTTGTTGTTTTTGACTGCGGACTTTTATTTTGAAGGCCAATCTCGTGCGCTGCTTTGTTGCAGTAGCCTAGCCGCTTTCACGCTGTTCTTCACACTCTCGGCATGGCTGCGGATAGCACAATGTCTAATGGTCAGGAAACGGCCTCGCTGAACGGCGAACCCGTGCTCAAGCGCTCCAGAGACAGCGTGGACTCGCTGCGGATCCTGCGGGAGCCCCAGAATAAAGTGACCGTAGTTTTGGGAGCTCAGTGGGGAGATGAGGGGAAAGGGAAAGTGGTCGACCTCTTGGCAATGGACGCCGACATTGTATGCAGATGCCAGGTGTGTGTCCAACCGCGCATCAATTTGTGTTTATAAGAGTTTATGAGCAAACATTATCTGTGGTGTCTGAGGATTGCGTTTATTACACAGTTTAATTGAGGTAAAAGCGAAAAAACATACAACCACTTTCAGACGACGTATCACTAACCTAGCAATGAAGCCAAAGTTTCCTTTATTGTTGTCATCGCCATCGCCACTTTTTGGCGGCAGGACAAGTGAGGTAACGTTTCCTGCGGCTCTGTTTTTATCTTATCGCGATACTTGCGCTCATGTTTGATTCAACTGTGTTATCAGGGAGGAAATAACGCGGGACACACAGTGGTCGTGGACTCGGTTGAGTACGACTTTCACCTGCTTCCTAGTGGCGTTCTCAACAAAAAGGCCATCTCATTTATTGGTATGTTTTGTTTGATCTATTAAATCACATGTTGCTTGCTTTACTGCCCGCTAATTTTTACTAAGTGTCCGTTTCATTATGTATTTATAACTCTCCATTAAAACGTAGTCATTTCTCATTGAATTTTTCTTGTTTCATTGTTTGGGTTAGGATGTTAACCTTTGACCTGCTGTTGTGATTGTTGACATCCTTTCTTTTTCTTTCCCACAGGAAATGGTGTTGTGATACATCTGCCAGGTCTTTTTGATGAGGCTGAGAAGAACTTGCAGAAAGGCGATGGTAAAATGATCAGTATATGGAGTGAAATACACAACAATGTTAAACATGAGGTCATTGTGATATCATTTGCTTAATATATATTCCATGTATTTAAGATACCTACATATCAGGACTGGACAATGTAGCTAAAAATGTGTACCTTAGTATTTTTGCAAATGAAAAAGACATGATCTGGATTGAACAGCTATTGTTACAAAGTACATACAAATGGTTTACTGCAAAATCAGTGACATTTTTTTTAATAATCTGGTCCTAGTGGTGACCAAGGCAAGTACTTTTGTTTTAATAAACGAACGCAAAAGGAAGATTTAAGTCATATTTACTTAACTTAAGGGTACTTAACGTGCAATGTACAATAACGTATAACATACATTATAATAACGTAGAATATGAAAACATGAAATATACAAGTATGAAAATTATAAAAAAAGTCCAGTCTTCCTTACAAAAAGCTGTGGTTGTTGCAACAACAAAATCAGTACTTTGTAGATGTAGAACAAAGAAACATGGAAGCATCACACATTACATAGAACAAGTGGAAAGTCTATTAGTTTGCAAGACTTCATGCACAGATCTATTCTGACATACAGTATCAGATTTTTTCGCGACGATTTTCACTGTCAAAATATTGCATTTTCCAATTTAATCCTGCCTTTAAATAAGGTTGTCAAATACAAAAATTCTGCAATGTGTAGATGATAGTAGCATGAAACAATTATATATATGGTTGTTTTTGTATTGTTTGAGCTCTGTCAGATGAAGTATTAATGCTGTTTTTACATTAACCACTTAACGTCAAAGATCGCAGTCGGCCCCAGATTATTGTTGTTCAACATCACTGCACGTTAAAACATCCCACTCGTACTTGATCTGAAATCGTGAATGGGCAGTTCTCCATTCCAGACATTAGAGTGCATTAGAGTTATAAATGGGCCATAAATAACTTCTTTAGCATTTTTATTAGCCTTCTCTAAAAACGCATAACATGGTCTTATGAAATGATTCAGAAAATGCATAGTTTAAGACATAATCCTCAGATTTGAAATGAAGCTTGACCACACTTGTGGCTTCACTGTAATTTTGGTTATAAGTTGTTATACCCCATTTATGTAATATTTTTTATACATTTCAACTTATATTATTATTATTTTTGTTTTTATGTTTGAGCTTATATATCTCCATATTAATAACAGTCTGAGTAATTCTGAGTCTTGAATTGTAAACTCTCAGGTGTCAGCTTTTTAAATATGTTGATTATGTGTCTATCCAGAATGACTTGTGAGCAGCAACTTTTTTATTTTGGGTATGTCATATATGCCCCACTTGCCAAAATGAGGGGTGTCTAGTAAGGGGTTAATGAGTTTTATTTTATGGCTTTGTTTATATTAGGACTTCAAGGATGGGAGGAACGACTGAAGATATCTGACAGGGCACATATTGGTACGGTTTTGTTTGGACTTCATGAGTAATTTTGACGTATTCCAGATGACATGCTTTTGTCTCGGATAAATAAAAATACCAGGAAACTTATATCAATGACATTAGAATTAGAGCTGTTCTCTTTTTCTGTGTAGTGTTCAACTTCCATCAGGCTGTTGATGGGATACAGGAGCAGCTGAGACAGCAGCAGGCAGGGAAAAAGTGGGTTTTCTTTTCTTTCTTTTTTTCACTTATAACAGCTCACATTTGCAGATAATTTTCTACAAGATTGATATTGAGTTCATCCTCCTTTGTTTTACAGTTTGGGCACCACTAAGAAGGGCATTGGACCTGCATATTCCTCCAAAGCAGCACGTAATGGACTGAGAGTGTGTGATCTGGTCTCAGACTTCTCAGTATTTGAGGAAAAGTGAGCATAATGATAGATTTCTATTTAATATTTCAGAAAACTACTTGATTACATTGAATTCTATGTATTGTTTCGTAATAATCATATCTGCTTTTGTTAGACTTTCTTTCTCTGTGAAAATTAGGACTTCATGAAGACAGATTAAAAACTTGTAAATATCTGTCTGCAGATTTCGGGTGCTGGCTGGTCATTTTCAGACCACATATCCTAACCTTAATATTGATACTGATGCTGAGCTGGAGCAACTGAAGGTGATTAGCATCTCGGCATCATTAGTATGTGTTCAACTTCTAAATCATGAACCTGCCCAGTAGTATTTTCTCCATTTCACCCACAGGGTTATGCTGAGAGGTTACGGCCCCTTGTAACTGATGGGGTTTATTTCATGCACAAAGCCCTTACTGGACCAAGCAAGAAGATTCTGGTGGAAGGAGCTAATGCTGCCTTACTGGATATCGATTTTGGTATGATTGTCAATCCCGCATAAATGGGAAGATCCACTGGTGTGCTTTAAAATGTTTTGACCTTCCAAGAACAGTGGAATTTGTATTTGACCGTGTGAATGATACAAATGTTGTCTTAACATAGAATGTTTCCATCTCTCTCAGGGACCTACCCCTTTGTGACCTCATCAAACTGTACGGTCGGAGGCGTTTGCACAGGCCTTGGAGTCCCTCCGTCTCATGTTGGCCGTGTGTATGGAGTGGTGAAGGCCTACACCACCAGGGTGGGAGTGGGAGCATTCCCTACTGAGCAAGATAATGTGAGTCTGTGTCAGGGTGTGTTTTGAAGAGGAGTCGGGGTAAAACTTGTGACATATCTTCACATGTATTGTACTTGAAAATTGAAAATATTCTCGTATTTTCTAGGAAACTGGTAATCTGCTGCAGAGCAAAGGGAGGGAATTTGGCGTCACAACAGGCAGGCGGCGTCGCTGTGGATGGCTGGACTTGGTTTTGGTTCGCTATGCCCACATGGTTAATGGTTTTTCAGCGTGAGTTATGTTCAGTGTTTTAATTTCACTACCGTTCTAAAATTTGAGCTCAGTAATATTTTTTTAATATGTTGTCTCTTCTGCTCACCAAGGATCAATTTATTTTATCAACAAATAAAAAGTAATATTGTGAAATATTACAATTTAAAATAATGGTTTTCTTTTTATTATATTTTAAAATATAATTTATTTCTGTGATGGAAAAGCTGAATTTTCAGCACCATTACTCCAGTCTTTAGTGTCACATGATCCTTCAGAAATCATTTGAATATGCTAATTTGCTGCTTAAGAAACATGTTGAAAACAGTGCTGCTTAATAGTTTTGTGCAAACTGTCATACTTTTCCCTCAGGATTCTTTGATGAATAGAAAGTTCAGAAGAGCATCATTTATTTGAAATAGAAATATTCTGTAACATTAAAAATATCATTACTGGCACTTTTGATCAATTTAATGCATCCTTGCTGAATAAATTAACTTCTTTAAAAAAAAATCTTAAAACCCCAAACCTTTTGGTAGAGAGTACAAGTGGGACAGTTATGTAATTGTAACAGTTTGAACCAGTCTCTATTTTTCTTTGTTGTAGCTATTACCAAGATTGAATTTAAGATTTGTTCAGTTTAATTTAACAACACTTTTCCTTCTGTTTCTCTCAGCATTGCACTGACAAAGCTAGACATTCTTGACACATTGCCAGAAATAAAGATTGGCATAGCTTACACAGTTGATGGAAAGCCTCTTCCCAGTTTTCCTGGTAAGTTACCAATTTTAACACATGTTCAGATTTGTCACGGATTACAATGATATTCACACACATTACAATATTACCATGCTTTTTGTCATTTACTAGCATAGACCTTTTCTGATAATGGAGGGGTAATATTTGTATATTTCAGCAAACATGGATGTCCTCACAAAGGTTCAGGTGACTTATGAGACGTTTCCTGGCTGGTGTTGTAGCACTGAGGAAGTGCGCAGTTTTGATGAGCTGCCATCACAGGCTCAAGCTTACATTCACTTTATCGAGAATTTCCTGCAGGTCCCAGGTAAAAATACACATACTATATCATTTATTCATTTAGAATGTTTCAGCCTCTGACATATGCAGCAACAGAATGAAATATGTCCTACTGGCATGCTTAGAAATGACAAAATGATTATTAGAAAATGTTTTCTCTTTTTAGTGAAGTGGGTGGGAGTTGGCAAGTCAAGAGAGAGCATGATAAAGCTGTTCTGACGAGGGGAACGGGAAAGACTGAACTTCATTTGATGGTCTGCCAGGACATCCGTCGTCATGACTGTTGGAGGACCAGAACTTTCTTTTATGCATCAGCGCTGCGATTAAGACTAACCATGGGTTTAAAATCCACTGAATGTTCCACTCAAAGTGAACACCAGCATTGTGTATAGAGGTCAGGTGTGAGCACCAGACCCGCTTCCCTGCATTCGTAATTCCTTGACTTGTACTCATTTGTTTCAAAGTGCGTCCCAGAGCTGCTCAGAACATACCTCTGTCAATCACTCCTAGTTAGCTTAAGTCTGTCTGAAAGTGATGAATTGCATAACTTCAGACTGAAGGGCGTCATCATTTTATTGTATATCTCTTAAAATCAAACTTAGCACTCTGAGCATTCAAATTACCATATTCATTGCTATTTGGTGGATAAAACCAAACTGATTTTTAAGATGGTCATGTACTGTTTATTTTTTTATGTAATCAAGTGTGATGTTTTTTTTTTAACTCAGTGTTTGTGTATACTCTTAAGATTAATTTGATGTTGTTTGAAATACCAAAAGGGACTTTCACACATAAGTATTTGTGATATTGAAAGAAAAAAAGGCAGTTAACCTTCTGTCAGTGATTAGTGCACTCCGACACAGCTTTTGAATCTATGAACAAGTTACACATGCACAGATATAAATTGCATTCCATCTAGTGCACAAACTCATTTGCTGCTTTTAAAAAAATAATAATAAAGTGCAAAACTAATTATGGTTTTAATTGATGCTTGATTTGATTTGAGTTTTTTCCTCCAAAAAATCTATGCATATATTCTGTTTTTGATTAAACTTAAAAGATGAATCCATTTTAACGCACTAAATGTACCACATAACAGCTACTTGTTTGAAAATGAAAGTAGTAATAAGGTAAAAATGATACAAAACTTCTCAATATATTTTGCAATATCCGTTATGAGGATATGGTGAGTAACAGTTCAGTAGGGATTTAGGATTCAAATGAACTGGGTAATCTGTATTATCGGAATAAAACATTTCTTGAGAGGCTTCAGGCATTCAAGTAAAGCAATGCGTGTTTTTCTGTGTGTGCTCTATCTCGTCCTGTACCATCTGACATCTGGGATGGACGATCAGGTAAAGTTCAGCAATTCTGATTCTTTTTAAGACAAAATGCAAACATTTACTACAGGAACATAATTTATATATTCGATTGTGACTAAATTATAATAATTATTTATTGTTACTGTGTGTGAGACTTGCTTTCTCCAGTGTAGTACAACTGTGTAGTTGTAAACAGCGTAAAAGTGTTTTGGTGTATGACGTCTAATGCTGGGTTCGTGCTTACTGTCATGAGTTTAGTGTAAAAACAACAGTCGGGATAGATGTAGACATACTTATCTTAATTTGTTCCACTTTTCAGTCAGTCTCTCTGTTTGTATGGACAATACACCATTAATAAATGAACATACCTATGTAATACCACATGTAGTCTACTTCGCTAGGCAATATAATAAGGCTAGGGTTAGTTTTGTAATTATGCATAATATTCCTTTATTACTATGTAACAAGGAGACTACAATAGAGTGTTACCGAACATACGAATGTTGGTGTACGTGCGAATTATGACAAAACTGTGTGACTCGCCCATTGATGATTATGAAAATAAGTGCCAGAACACTGTAAAAGCAGTTGGAATTAGTTAATCAACATTAGTAACAACGGATAAATAAAATAAATTACATAATTAACCAAATTGTTTTATATTTAACCCTAACAGCATCATCACAACCAATATATCAGTCATAACTCAGGTATCTCTCTCTCTCTCTCTCTCTCTTTCTCTCTCTCTCTCTCTCATTGGTTTAAGTATATGTCACTATGTTTTCTCACTGAAAGGTTTCAACAATGCTTCTTGGAGAACTAAAATAGAGATATTGAAATTACATCAAACAGATATGTCCATGTCATTAATTGTGTTCTCCATTCATTCATTCACTTTTTGCAGGGATGCTCAATGTCAACAGCATCTGTGATCCACGTGAAACTTTAGTTAAAGTTGAGCATGAATTCCCTGAGGTGATGCACAACGGTGTGGTGCCCTCATGTGTGTCTGTGCAGCGCTGTGGAGGCTGCTGCCTGGATGAGGCTATGGTGTGTGTCAGTGTGACCAAACACACCACCATGATGCAGGTATACAAACAGAAACATACTGTATATGGAAATGTACTTGATTCAGTTCATCATCACATATCTGTTTCTCCTTTGCTTTTTTCCCCAACAAAATTACAGTTAAAGCAATATGCCACGAATGTACATGGTGAGATGATTATTGAGCTGCCTTTTGTTGAACACAGTGAGTGTCAATGCAGGTAATGCACAAGTCTATGACTTCACATCACAAGCTATTATTGCCGTTTTTGTTTAACTTAAACTTTCATAGAGCTTCCTTAAAATCATACATTGTATACATTTACTATCTTAAACATTAACTTTGAAAAAGAAATAAAAAAGATGTGGCCAAGTTAAGTTGGTGTTTAAATAATAATAATTATCATTATCATCATTATTATTTTTTTTTTCTTCATAACAGGCTCAGAGATCAACTGATGCTTTTTTGAAACAGCTCAATTACAGTCATGACATCATGATGTTGTAATATGAATTATTTTATCCAATTATTTAAGTGATTATTATGGACAGTTGAAAGTATAATTGACAACATTACTTGTAGCCTATGTTTAGATGTAAAAATGCTGTTTTGTTTGTTTTGTTTTTCATCTAAGAATAAAAGCTAAGAAAAACAGGTAGGCTACTGTTCACTTAAGTAGCCTACAATTACTTTGTCCCTCTTTCAATTAGTTTAAAAAAAATGCAAATTCAATAAGAACAGACAAAAATTCCTATTCCACTATCAAGCCAAAGTAGGCACTTACATTAGTAGCCTAATTAAGAAATAATAAGTACGATTTAAAAAAAGATAGGAATTAACCTAAACATTTATTTGTGGATTTTAATATATTTATTTGTGAATTTGATACATTTTTGTGAATCTCTTTACATTTTTGTGTGAATATTAATCAATTTATTTGGAATAATGCAACAATTCTAATTTATAATCCCATAATAGACTGATTTCAGTGTCCATCTGCATAACTTCAACCAACTAAACCAACTACATCTGCTGAGATTCAAACATAACGCCACCTTGTGTTGAACATAATAAGAGAGAATTTCTTTTAAGGAATACGTGGCAGTGACGTCAATATTTGTGTTAAGACCCGGATATTATTCACAGCCTGCACAGTTCAACCATCAGAGAGGCAGAGTGGTGAGAAATGAATCCTTATATCTTTCATCTCACATGTTGTCATTTCCCCCTCAGTACCTCAGGACTCACGTCAGGGCTGCTCACATATTCAGATGCGTGTGAAGTTTCTTTGACCGATGAAAGCATCTATAATCACACATTCTGCTACATAGCTTAGCAGCTAGCTAGAGTTGGTTGTCAGTCAAAGAATATCAAAATTATTGCTAAAATAATGAGATACGCAGGTGACATGCTGTCATGCTATCGTATTCTTCTGCTTTTATAACGGTGACATTACGTAGATGACTCAGGATCACAACTGTAGAGTAGCAATAGTCTATTAACATGCTGTATAGGTAGGCTAGACAGCTGTTTTGAAGAGAGATATTAAATTGAAGTGACAGTAAAGACATTGAAAATGTTACAAAAGATTTCTATTTCAAATAAATGCTTCTTTATATTCATCAAATAATCAATTTAAATATGTATCATGGGTTCCACTAAAACATGTAGCACTTTTGTCAATTGATAATTGTAAGAAATGTTTAAGTCAGAACATTATATTGTAGACACATTCCCAGTGCTGTCTGGATGCTCTCTAGGTTATGAGACAACCACAGATGCATAATTTAAACGATAAAACAAGCATCTGCATCAGAATCATTTGGCAGAAGAATCAAAGTGAAACTGGAGGTTAGTAATACACTTTCACCTTGATTGATTTCTCTTTGCCCCTCTTAAGGTGATGAGTTGGTGCATCGATGAACGCACGTCGCCGTCACGGTCCTAGAAGCAGCCAGGACGGGGTG
This sequence comes from Siphateles boraxobius, assembly GCF_051911475.1. Lineage (NCBI taxonomy): Eukaryota > Metazoa > Chordata > Actinopteri > Cypriniformes > Leuciscidae > Siphateles > Siphateles boraxobius. The sequence continues at coordinate 8,937,585 of NW_027508788.1, forward strand.
TACACTGGGCCTTCTCAGACCCAGTCCCAGCTGGTCCAGCAGCTGGAAACCCCCCTGGCTGTCCCAGCACCCATCGCCCCCGTCATAGACACATTCAGCATGTCCTGCCGAGACCGTACCAGCGAGTTTCAGTCTGTGTGCAAGTCCCTGCTGGGGAGACAGGTGCAATAACTCAATAACTGATTCATACTTTCCGGGAACCTGCGAGTGATTGATGATAGGTTCAACAATATAGTTACATTTTAGTGGAGTTTGTGTTCATACTGTTGGTAGCATGAGTTAAAAAAACCAAAGAATTGTTGATTTTTTTTGTCCTCTTCCAGAATGGAGCACAGTCTGTCAAAGCTGTCAACAGTGCAGTCAGAGAGCGGAGTGAATTCACGCTCTTTGCTAAGTGAGTAAAACAAATTCTTAATCACTCATGTACAGTTCAAAAGGAAAGTTATATGTGTTTCGTGAATATAATTTTTACAAATATCATGAATTATTCTTCATTATATTATTCTTAATATCATTCGATTTTTTAAAGTGACAGTTTTGAATATTAATGTATACACTACTGTTCAAAAGTTTGGGGTTAGTAAGATTTTTAAGTTTTGGGTCAGTGAGAGTTTAATTTTATTCAGCAAGGAAAGTAGCAGGAAAAAAATTAATAATGCTACAAAAGATTTCTATTTAAAATAAATGCTGTTCATTTGACCTTTATATTCATCAAAGAATCCTGAAAAAAATGTTTCCACAAAAGTATTAACCAGCACAACTTTTTTCAACACTGAGAATAATAAGAGATTTTCTTGAGCACCAAATTAACATATTAGAATTATTTCTGAAGGATCATGAGACTTTGGAAAAATTCAGCTTTGCCATCACAGAAATAAGTTACATTTAGTTACATGTATTAAAATAGAAAACATATATTTTAAAATGTAAATTATTTCACAGTTTTACTGTTTTTACGGTAGTTTTGATCAATTAAATGCATCCTTGGTGAGCATAAGGGAGCATAAAGCATTTTAAAAAATCTTACCGACCCCAAACATTTGAATGTTGGTGTACATATTTTTTCTAAGCAGGATTAGAAAAAGATTTTTAAGAACTAAGGTTTTCTTTTCAAGAATTACATTTATTTATGACTTCCATTATTACTATTGAATTACACTGACAGTTTGGACTTTATTCAAAACATTGTAAGAATGAGATGCATTTTAATGCATTTGTCTATAAATCAATAAATCTGGACTAAATAAATAAATGTGCATCATGTAATTGACCCAAAAGTCAAACTCAAAACTTAAGAATGATTTTTATAGGGCAGAGCGACTGACTGGATTCCAGGTTAGCTGACTTCAGACTGCAGATAGCTTTTGAAGCTTTACATGCGTCAGCCTGTTGTTTGTTCATTGTTGTTGAAGATCAGATCAAATTTTATGACCAATTTCCTGGAAAATCCAGAGGGTTAACAGAATTTTTCCTGCAACTGTATTTAGTATGGGCACCGAGACACTGCATTTGACCTATAATTTATTCAGACCTACTTACGCTTTAATGGTCTGTGTTATTTCATTGACTTGGCCTTATGACAGATATTGACCACATCTTTTTAACAGGCGAATTGGAAGAGACCTCAGCAACACTTTTGCCAAGTTGGAGAAGCTCACAATTCGTAAGTATCTCGATCCCTCGCCATCTCACACATGTACCACAGTGGACTGTTTTCGACGTGTAACTCAATCTGTTTACATCTGCAGTTGCCAAAAGAAAGTCCCTTTTCGATGACAAAGCAACTGAAATTGATGAACTCACTTACATTGTGAAACAGGTTCGGGTGATTCTTTCTTCCCCTTCGCCAAGAACACATTATTCTGTCTTTCCATTTACTGTAATCTTATTCATAACGGTCTGTTCATTCAGGACATCAACAGTCTGAATAAGCAGATAGCTGGCCTGCAGGAACTCGTTCGATCACGGAGTGGACAGAATGGCAGACATCTTCAGACACATTCCAACACCATCGTAGTCTCATTACAGGTATTAACCTCTGGCCTTAGTGCTCAATCACTAAGTAAAGATGTCTACTGGACTTTCGCCTGGAATGAAACATTGTTTTCTGTTTGTAGTCCAAACTGGCATCGATGTCAAGTGACTTTAAGTCAGTATTGGAGGTCAGAACAGAGGTAATTGATTTACTTGTCTGGTGTGGGATGCTGCATGCTAAATTGTGGATCATTTTTAAGATGTTTGGGGTATTTTTCTCTCTCTTTGTTTAGAACTTGAAGCAGCAGAGAAGTAGACAAGAGGAGTTTTCTCAGACTCCTGCCCCATCATCCTCTTTCCATGCCAGCAGCTTCAGTAAGAGCATCTCCACTCAATTAAAAGCAAAGACAACTTCCGCCTTTATACATTCATGTAGTTATTCTTCCCTTTTGCTTCTCTTTTAACAGACAATTCAGTTCTTATGCAGGACGACTCCAAGAAGACAGATATATCTATAGATATGGACCTCAACTCCAGTCAGCAGATGCAGTTAATCAATGAACAGGTATTATTCGTTCAGCGAGTGTGTTGTAACAGTACAGCTGCAGGTAAACTCATTCAAATGTGTTTGAATCACTGTTGTTATGGGTCTGTTTAGGATTCATACATTCAGAACCGTGCAGACACTATGCAGAATATAGAGTCCACCATTGTGGAGCTCGGCTCCATATTTCAGCAGCTGGCTCACATGGTGAAAGAACAGGAAGAGACCGTACAGAGGTGAGGAAAAAATATGTGTCTTTTTATGTCTGGAAGGATCTTATTTGATAGGTTCTTCATCAGGAGGTATTCTATGTCCATTTAGATTTGAGATTTTCTGACATTGTCTAAGCCATATTTTCACCTATACCAGTGGTGTTATTGTTAACAAAAACTTGCAAATTTAAAGTTAAAATCAAATAAACTTTAACCGAAATAAAATAAATTAATGCTAACTAGATGTATTAAAAAGCTAAAATTAATAAAAATGACCAACTGAAAATATAAAAATGAAAGCTAATTCAAAAAATTAAAGGGGTCCTATTATGCCCTTTTTACGAAGTCTTGATTTTGTGTTTGGGTGTACCAGAATATGCTTTCGTAGTAATGTGTGGCATGCGTAGCAACAATATAAAAATTATTTAAATGTGGAACTTATGACTTCATAAAGCAAAGTTCCAGAAAAGTGGATTCTATTAAATAGAATATCTCCCTTTGGAGTGGACATTGAGCTTTGTAACCTTGCAGATCTTTTTTTATGCTCAAGCAGCAACATTACACACTAACTAAAGTTGAAAAACTCAAGTTAAATACTTAAAAAAAAATACTAAATAATAATAATAAAATAACGCTGACCTATATCCAGAAATGTAGGTCAAATTCAAGCACAAGCCTTTTTCTATTCCGCATTTTCAGTGTCTAATCAATAAGCAAGTGTGTTTTTCCCCATTTTCTTCCATTTGTGGTCAGGTCATCATGGTCTATGACCATAATGAAAAGCTGTCTGCCATTGTAATCGGCACTTTTACGGCCTCAGTAACAGTTAGCCTGCAATGCCTTCTGAAGTAAATGGTACCAGTAAAAAAAAAAGTCTCAGTTGATGTAATGGTTCAGGTTGTTTTTAATATGCCAACATACTGACTCCAGTTATAAATCTTCTGACATACAGTACCGTTTAAAAGTTTGGGGTCAGTAATTTTATTTAAAGAAATTAACACTTTTATTCAGCAAGGACACATTAAAGCAGAGGTCTTCAACCCTGCTCCTAGAGACAGCAAATACACACTGTCCGAGTAGGTACTACACTTTAATTTACTTCATGACCGTTAAAAAGGTGTGTTTTATATAGTATGATTATGGGTATTATGAATAAAATTCGGACATACTATATCCGCCATGTTGTGACAGTCACGTGACCTACCACTGTCACTGCCATTCATAAAATCTCTCCCATGGACTCGTGGGACAATAAAAAGGGTCCATCAAATACACACTTCAGAATCTTGGCTGAAGTAGGGATTTTTTTTTTATACCATGTATTCGGACGTATATACTAGGGAAGTATTTGATTTCGGATGCAGCTACTGTCCTGCAAAGTTTATTTCCAACCTGCTTCAGCACACTTGCCTGCGATTTTCAAGCGATCCTGAAGAGCTCGATTATCTGGTTCAGGTGTGTTTGATTATGGCTGGAGCTGACCACAAGGTAGGAGGGCATCAAGGCTCTCCCGAATCCAATGTCAGCTTCGTTTTCTGTCTCCTGAGATACCTTCATCTGATTGATTTTTGAAGGCAGTATAGACATATCCTTTGCTGCCTTTGATATCCCACAATCCTGAGCTTTGCATTCTGTGACAGTTGAGCTAAAAAAGAAAGATGGCCTCTGAAAGTTGCGGTTGGTTGTCAGTTTGACCAACGGTTTCAAATCCTGATGTCATTTTCTAGCAAAAAATGAGTATTGTAGTAATAAATATAATGAGTTTTCACCAAAGCTTTCTCTATTTTGCTGTAGATCATTAAACCGTTACACTGCCTCAGAAGTCTGTCTGAAATCAGTTTTGTGAGGTTCCTTTGTCAAAATTGACAAAGACTTTTATAATGTTACAAAATAGTTTTATTTCTATTTGATCAAATAAATGCCGCATTGGTGAGCATTATGAGACACAAAATTTAAAAAAGTCGTACCGACCCCGAACAGTAGTGCATTTACATTGTATGACAAAAAAAGTGATTTTTTCCATTTAACTTCTCTCCCCTGACAGAATTGATGCTAATGTAGAAGACACTCAGCTGAATGTGGACCTAGCCCACACAGAGATCCTCAAATATTTCCAGTCGGTGGCCAGCAACCGCTGGCTGCTCATCAAGATGTTCCTAATCCTCGTCATCTTTTTCATTGTCTTTGTGGTTTTCATGACCTGACGTCCACTTTTAAGAGGGGTAGATTTGAGGAATCGGGGGATTCTCAGTATTTGAAGAGTGAAAGGGCTGTTGTCTCTTTCTCTTTCTGTCTTTTCTCGGCTCTTTCTATGCTCACATGCTGCTGACCTCTCTTTTAGTGACCTTTTTCCCAAAATTGGTGAATTTATGACTCAATTTCAGAATAAGCAGAGCAGTTGTCAGTTTGTAGTCAATTTAAAATAGTCGATAAATGTTTAATTTATGCCTTTTTGTCCATTTCGATTTCAATTTTAAAATGTTTGGTATCTGTAGAGGCAACTCTTGGAAATGATTTCCCATATTTTGGTTTTCTAAATCACAGATTACAGAAAGCCCACAATCATGACATGGATTAAAAAAAAAACACTTTTTTTAACATATTCTGGATCATTGGATCAATGTGATTAGCATTAATCATGGTATACACCTTCAGACACCACTTCTTGTAAGACCTTGTCATGCATTTGCATATTTTTTTCTCTTTTGTCTAAATATCCTTTTGATATCCACCCATTGGACTATATGCTGGGGTTGTAACAGAATCCCTCTTATATTCTGACTGCTGCAGTTAGCAACCAAGCCATCTCAAATGACAGTAATACGTCTACACTTTTATGATGACTGCCTAGAGGCTTGGACGTGTATTCTTTGTATTTCTGATTTTGGGATCAATTACCACTGTTCTAAATAGAGATCTGTATTTGGAGCTAGTGGCCTTTTCCAAATTTTGATCAAAGCAGAGAAATGCTTTTACATGAAAGTTGAACATGATTCAAACAGGAATTAAAAAAAAAAAATTCAATGGATGTTTTAATCATCCTTCACAAGGTTGTTTGTACATTAATGTTCAGCTTGTTGAAATTTCTAATTGTATGGTCTTAAGGTCCATGAGAATACTGCTTTTTCCAGATCTCAATGTAAACAGTGTTTTCTATAGAATACATCCATTTGTGTTTAACTGAGACATTGAGATTGGAGGAAAGTTTTTCACCATTTTGAAAAGCATATTGTAAAGATTAAAAAAAAATGGAAATAGAAATGTATGCTTTATTGTAATGTCTGTTTGTCCTTTTTATTTTCTAGAGTAGCATATGTGGTGCATAACTTAAAATTCATGAGATTACTAATACAGTTAGCTGTTTTTAAATAGAGGAAAAAAGTGGCATTAAATTCTTGCATTTGATCAATATGCCACATTTAATAGAAGGGAAGCATATGAAAAGTTTGTGGTGTATTAGAAAGACCATGATGTAAAATGCTTGAATTAATGCTTGAAGAAGACAAAGTGGCATAATGCCTGTAAAGGTTTTAACCACAAAAAATATTAAGCAGCACAACTGTTTGCAACATTGATTATATAATAAGAAATCAGCATATTAGAATGATTTCTGAAGGATCACGTGACACTGAAGACTAGTAATGGCTGCTCAAAATTCAGCTTTGATATCACAGGAATAAATTACATCCTAAAATAGAAAATGTCACATTTGATGGAATGGAAGTCTAGACCATACTGTCCAAATGCTTGAAATACTGCTTGAACAAGAAAAAAAGTGGCATAATGTGTCAGTACAGCTTTCTTCCATTACAACTGAGGAACAAGCAATGCTATCAAACAATCTGTGTATAAAAACAGCTAGTTGCCAATATCATAAAGAGCAGAGGTCTTCAATCCTGCTCCTGGAGGGCCACTGTCCTGCAAAGTTTAGTTCCAACCTGCTTCAGCACACCTGCCTTTGTATATTCAAGCGATCCCGAAGAGCTTGATGAGCTGATTCAGGTGTGTTTGATTAGGGTTGGAACTAAACTCTGCAGGACAGTGGCCCACCAGGAGCAAGATTGAAGACCTCTGATAAAGAGGTTTCTATTCCAAACACAGTGTGTTCAGGTCGGTGCTCTTTCTTCCACTACACTGATATCAGGCATGCTCCTGATCCTCCTGTTCCTGTGGATATTGTCTTCATCCTCATCTTCCTCCTCGGGTAGCTCCTCACCGTTCCGCCCCGCTGTGACCCTGCTCCAGAGCGGGTTGACGCGGAGCCGTGAGCGCAGGTTGATGACAGACATGCTCTTACTGCGACTGACCCGAGTCTTCTGTGCTCTCTCCCTGGATGCCCCCTCCTCCACCTCCTCCAAGTAGTTGCAAAGAACGGAACGGAACAGACGAGACACCTCAGTCACATCTGGCTCTTCCTCTGTCACCACTTTCCTTAGCCTAAACAAAACATAAAAGGAGATTAAATCTAAAAGATTATTCTTCTTGGTCAAAGTTGAAGAGGTTTGGGTTGTAATCGGATTTAAGTTCAATCTTTGTAATATTGTTATATATATAAACAGTAACAATAGGCTAATTGTTTTGTTGCAAGCCAATGTGATTTTATTTTTAACTCGCCTATTTTAGTATTAATATTTTAATTTAGTTTTAATTTGTTTTCTAGAGTGTTTAGAATATTTGGTGTTCTTAACCTTCTGGGGTCCTTCGTTTCAGAGTCACACTCAGGACCTTCGGGTCCAAATGGGCCGGAGGGGTGGGATTCATATTTATTAAAAGAAAATCATTTTCTTTTCTTTTTTGGTGTTTTGAGATAATTTTATGATTTATAATTAATATTTATGCAATAAATATGACCCATTTTCCCCCAATTTCCCCCCCAATGAATATAATAGAAAATTATTTAAAAAATATATATATTTTTTTTTAAAGCTGTATTTAATTTTAGAGTCAAGCCTAGACCTCATGAAAGCAATTTTTGAAATGAGTTGGATGCCATCTGGTGGACAAACTGAGCATTTTTAAAAATGCAAAACACATGAAATCTGAATTTTTTAGTTTGTTTATGTATAAAAGTGTGTGTGTGTGTGTGTGTGTGTGTGTGTGTGTGTGTGTGTGTGTGTGTGTGTGTGTGTGTGTGTGTGTGTGTGTGTGTGTCTGTTTTGCACTCTTGATGTTTTATAGATTCACCCCTTCACTGTTGTGTGCTTTTTTCTGGGTCGTGGCTGATTTGTAGATTGTACGCACCAAAAAACTCGGTATTTTCACATTTTTGCCAATTTTCCATTCATTTCCTATGCCCGGGTCCATTTGGACCACTTTGATTATTCAATACCTGTCCCCAATTTTTTGGGTGTATATATACCAAGTACCAAAACCCTCACCAAATTTCAGACCATTCCGATGAAGCTATGATTTAAAAAAATATATATATTTAAATGTTGCGGGTCCATTTGGGCCGAAGGACCCCAGAGAAGCAATTTCAGGACAGTAATTACAGCAGCCTATTTATGGTATTGAAAATAAATACTTTCCCTCCGCAGCCTCTTCTCTGATGACGTGTTTACTGGCGTGAGGGCGGGACAACCTGTCACTCACATGTGATTGCGACAATAGCAAATCACAACGATCCAATCAATTCCCAATAGACAAGTCCAAGTTCCGCCCTATATTTCTTCGTGTTCGCACTTCGCAAAGCCGTTTCACTCGTATATATTAACACAATAGGGAAGAAAACCTCCGATTTCCATTTCAAGCCGACCTTAAAAACATCGACGCCCATTAAAGTCATTGTATGATTCACAAACTTTGCTGTCTTAGTTTTAGCATTGTTCAGTAAAGCGTGGCCTGTATTTTTTCAGGAAAGACGTAGGTCTACCTGAGAATGAGGGGACCGCATTGGGAGGGAGGGATCTTGGCACACAGGTCCTGGAGCTCCAGTATCTCGCCAGGTGGAATCTCGTAGGAGGACTTCGGTGGAGCTGTAGCCAGCCAGCTGTAATCCACACAGGAGCTTCGCCTGCGGTTCTCCGTCGCCCTCTCCTGGCGGAGGCGCTCAGCGCGCTTCACCAAAGAGCCCAACTCGAACAGCAGCATCTCAGTTACCAGTTCCTCAGGCGAACGCTGCCCGGGAACATGGGGTTCCTTGGAGAACACTGATAACCAGAGGAACATCTGAAATGGTAAAGAATTTAGAAGTGTACTATAAACCAGATACAGCGATCACTTGCGCGCCAAACCGTGCTGACGATACATAAACTCCTGAGTTATGGTAGTCTATTCAAAATATGAATAATAAAAGCCACATAAAAGATATTTCCTAAAAATTGGTTCAAGAGTTATGGGACTTACCTTCTCCTAGATGTGCAAAAGGTTGGTTATATTCTTACTGGAACTTTCCATCAAATTGGTCTGAAATATTTACTCAGGAGTGCATGGTGAAACCAACAGCACATGTCTTTATCACATGGCAGTCAGTTCTGTCCCTCTCAACACCAGATAAAGGGCTAAAGATAATCCCTTATGATAATAATCTACTGTAAAGCCACATTTCAGTGGTTCATCACTGGCAAAGGAAAAAACAACTTAGTCTAAGTAAACTGCCCTTCCACACATGTAAACCAATCTGAACACAAACTGTTTACCGGTGGGTGTCTTTATAATCCTGATGGAATATGTATGAAAAGGATTATAACTATTACACAACGTAGAATTAGATCCCAATCCTCTGAATTAACCCTGCTGTCCTTTTGTATATAGGCGAACAAAAAGATATGGAATCAGATTTGCAACATAGAGAAATATAATAGCTTTGCAGCTCTCATTTTTCAGACATGTCTATAGCATAATTCATCCCATTTTCCTCTTACAGAGGAAACTCAAGTTGTAGAGTATGACATAATACTTATATTTGTCAGAACTTGACTTTCAAACAGAAGCTGGAGATCGAAGTTAAAAATTGATTTAATTTCTTGTTATGATCCTTATACCACTGAACTTCTTACATTTATTCTTTGGCCTCCTATCTCCCCACTCTTGTTAAAAGCCCTGGGAAATTGCTAGGATTAGATTAATGTGTAATGTAAGAGTTCTTAAGTACTGGTGTTCAGAGAAGAGCTGCCACTCCACATGTGTCTGTCAGTCTAGGAATGAGGAAAAAGCCAACTCGGCTCATTTTTCCCAATGATTTCATACTTCCTGTCATATCTGAACAAGTCCAGGAATGTGTGTTTTTAATGGATAATAAATGGAGACGACCTAAATTATTTATGGTTTTAAAAAAGTTTTTAAAGTTTTTATTTTTACTGCTTTTTGTACATTTGTTTATTGACAATGTGCATTTAGCCATGGTTTTGTTTGCAAGCTCAAAAGGCATTTTATAAACCACAATGAAAATCTTTTTCTTATGGGACATAGGACACAACCCATATTCCCTTCTTCATACTCATCTGCTTTTTTTCACACCCACTTCCATCTCTGCAAATTCAGTTCCTGCTAAAATACCCGTCCATTAGATTTCAATCAATTTTGGCATTTTAAACCAGTGACTCCTCTCCCATCCGTTCTTCTCTGTTAGGCATTATCACATTGCTTTCTACAGTTACAGTAGTATGTCCCTTTCATATTTTATCTTTAAATGTTTCAGTGTAGACTTTAATGTGAAAATGAAATCAAAACACATTATTGAGGGAACGGAAACTGAAACTGGTAACTTCAGACCAAAGGAAAAAAGCATGGATTGTCCCATATTTCAACAGTGGATAGGAAGGAACTTAATCTGAATGAAGAATTAATCTATTATGAAATCAGTGACAGATCTTATTTGGAGGAAAATTATCTCTCTAAACATGATTATAACTTGCATACTTTTTTAACAGATAAAACTGAAAACTATTTACATGAGATTAACATTTCCTCTAAAATTCATTGGAGTAAGAAATGAATGCTTATTGTCTAGTGCATTTGTATTTAATCCATTATTATATGTAATGTATATATTTCTCTATAATAATAATAATTTATAGCCTATCCCAACATCTCAGGGCGAAGGCTATATTAATTTTAAAATATTTATAATAAAATAATTATAATTCCAATAATTAAATATTAATAATAAATAATATTGTTATGGTAACACTTTGAATTGCAATGTTACACATTTTATGAGCAGTACCTCCAAAAATGAATATGTTTCTTTATTATAACCCAGTTCTTATTTAAACTTTAGAAAAACAATGTTACAAACGTATATATTCCTTATATAGAAGTCACTTTGGGTATAAGTGTCTGCCAATTTATAAATATGTAATGTAAAATGACTTTATTATATCAAAAATAACTTAAACATTCCCTTATTTATTAAATTATATACAAATCATATTTATTTAGTTGTTCAATTATTCACAACCCTTTTAACTTTTTTTCCCCCCATCATCTTATTATTGTCTTCATAAGACTTATAGCAAACAAACACCCCTCCCTTCCTGATCAGTTTTTATATTTATCCCCCAGTATGTTGTCACCATAAATCTGCCATATGCATCTGTTCAGGACGCGGGTCTGATTTATCTCGGCTTGCCTTTGAGTAATAAAAGTCCTCCATTGCTTGTGGAGCCAAGAATTTGAGAAGGTGATCCAGGACCTCTTTCACAAATTACACTGAGGGATCAAAGTGGGTATAAAAGTTTATTTAGAGACTGCAAAATGAACCAAAGTCTTGGTCAGATGGCATATGAGGTCTATGTCTGCTCTAAGAGAAAAAGAAGAACGATTTGAGACAGATATGATTGGTATAGAGGTGCACGTTTGCTGTTACCTACAGTATTCAGATGTGTTTGGCAAAAATCATTCTCCACTGAGAGAGAAAAAGACTGAGAGGCCTTAATGGTCTTTGCTGAAGCGTGTTTTTTGTATCAGAGTCCAAGTCTTGTTAAAATGAGTAAAAGCCATCTTCAGCACAGATGGCACCTAGCCCAGCGTAAACAGCACCGCTACATCAGTTAATTGCAAACTTTGTGCTGACGAAGAGACGACTGCACTGCCTAACCCTGTGTAGCGGGAATTATTCAATCACAACATTCATATTTCTTTTTTATTCAAAACAAGAATATAACATTTGGCCATCTATCCAACAGTATTTCCCGCTATGGAAGGCTCCAGCATCTATCTATCTATCTAAGAATATAAGGCCATGTCTAAAAACAGTTTAAAGATTGTCAAAATTATTACAGTGAATTTGAATCTTGAATTAGATATTATGTATTTGGAGAGAGTTACAGACATCTGTCCACTGCGATATAATAAAATTGTAGATATTGCAGGGGAACTTGTTGCATCATCACTTTCGGTCGTCATAAAGAGGACTGTCAAATAGAAATAGAAGTAAAGATCAAAGGTAATCATGCATGGTGTTTTGGATGTAACATCACACCCTGAATAACTGACATGGCTGACAGTTTTAATATTTTAATTTTTAATTTTTATTTTTCAATCGCTGGGACACCTTTCTCAATACTTTCCAAAGCTCTTCACACGGTGTGCACAAACTCAGTCTATCTGGGCTAAACTGAAGATTATTTATCATTTCTTTGGCACAAAATGCATTCAATGACTACATCTTTCAAATTGCATGAATACATTTCTCACTTAGACACAACCACCACCCACAGGCCAATTTGCATGTTTACATACTCTTTTCAAAACTGTTCATCTTAAACTCAAAAACTAACATAATACAAAATTGAATAAGACAGCAATTTGCTAAATTTTTTATAGTAATACCATACTGAAATATATTAAAAATCTAAAAAATGAAATGCAGCTGAACACACAGATGTTAGTCTTTCATTTTCATCACCATCCATACAAAAGAGGAAAACTTAAAGGAATAATTTTATAATCTTATACATGGACTATGTAACACACCGCAATGATTTCTAAACAGCAGAAAGTGTCATTCTTGTTTTGTAAAGAAATTCTATAATATAAAAACAAATTGTATAATGCTACCTGTTGTTGTATGTGTTTTTTAGGTCATTGTTTTATGTGTGTTATGGAAGAATGAGTTTAGATTTGTGACATGTATGAAGTGTTCTGGTAGTTTGCTATGTCGAACGAAGGTTGTTTAGGAGATCTGTGTGAAGAGTTTGGGGAAAAAAGTGACCTAAATATTGAGAAATGTGTCCTAGCGATTGTATAAAGAACTGTAAATATCTGTCCACGTTAGAGGTTTTACACACCTACTGTTTTCATCTGCTGTAAAAAAGGGCTCAGGTAAACTGTCACTCAATGACTTGTGTGAAAGAATCCCTGTCAGCAAATAGACAGTTGACCTGCATGTGCAGCCATTTAATTATGTTTGTGCCCGACTGTTGAGTGAGCTCCAAATGAGCGCTAATGTTACACTTCACTCATTACACTATCAGTGCCCACAGGGGGATAATCTTTCCCATACTTGTTAACAGTCTCTGGCTGCTGACGTGACCCTGTAAGTCAAGCTTTTTGGTGTGAAGAGGGGTGTTTTGGGCACGAGCCAGCGACGAGAATGCAGAGCCCTCTAGCAGAAGCGATGGTGTTGCTTCCTCTTTGCAGCAGCAACATTACTGGCCTTGTGATGCATCATCATGAATTATAGAGAGTTTTTGATGGATTCCTTATCTGGTTATGTAATGGTGATGGCTGTAGTATATTAATGTTACACAAACGTAGTGTTTTCCCCTTTGGCTTCGAGCTTTCCTTTTTATCTTAAACAAAAACGTTGTTTTTGACATTTTTCGACTGATGATCTTTACAAACAAAATCAATTAAAGGTGGTGATACACATAGAATGCTTCGTTGTCACGTGTGACTATGATGAAAAGTGTAACTCCATCCCTGGCAAGTCTGAGCATGTGGCCGCTGGCATTCAGCTCAGAGAACCACGCAACGGCTGCAATGCTACAGCTGCACTTCCCAGTAAGTTATGCACATTAGATACTCTCATACAGACACAAGCATATGGGAAGCGTGTGATAGAAGGAGAGCAAAAGCAAAGGAGGGGAGGCTGTAGAAGAGGCGAAAAACTCTTCTAGAGCAAATATGAGAGACAGTCAGCGGAGGTTATGAAATATACTGGCCAATATAATTTGTGGAGTGACCAAAAGCATACTGTGATTAAATCTTTGGAGTTTTTCATCTTTGTTTTTCAAACAGCATTTATTAATCTAGGCTAATGTTTATTTATAAATGTAAAAATAAAATGTAGAAATTTAAATTAGTTATTGTGTAGGCATAGTTAATGAACATGAATTAATATTATTTAATATTAAAATTCATTTAAATATATACAGTGTTGGGTAGTAACTGATTACATGTAATCTGGATTATGTAATCAGAGTTCAAAAATTCATTACTTGTAATTAGATTATATTACGTATTAAAATACTTGTGTGTAATCAAACTACAGTTACTTTTTTATTGATTATAAGTCATTCTCATAATGGCAGTAAATTATTCATATTCATTGACTTTTTTTATCTTTTAAATGTTCCAAAGTCGTACTGCTTATGCGTTCAGAAGGTCTTCCAAGTTTGTGGAATTGCACACACAGACCAGCCATTATTAGTCATGTGACTATCACTGAACACTGAGGACCACACTGCATTTGACCACTGGATTTACAGAAATCATTTCACTTTAAAGGTGCTCTAAGCGATGTCGGGTGACGTCACTTCCTGTTGACGTTTAAAATATTGTCAAACAAAACGGAGGCTTGCTCGACCCTCCCTCCTCCTCATCCGCGCAATAACCCCCCAAACCCTTCTTGTCGGTTATTGGCTGGAACAGTTTGTTATGTTTCGTGGTGTGGGTTAGCCCAGTTTGTTTTTGTTGCCATTTGAGTAGCCTGGGGTGTCTGCAGAGACCTCGTTTATTTACAGTGTGTTCAGGGGACAGGCAGCTAGCGGATAGTGAGGAGATGTTTGCTGTAAGTGACAAAAAATGCTTTGGCCTAAAAAAACGCGTGACATCCCTTAGAGCACCATTAAAGGGATAGTTCACCCAAAAATGAAAATTCTGTCAGTATTTACTCACCCTCATGTTGTTCCAACCCCGTAAGACCTTCGTTCATCTTCGGAACACGAATTAAGATATTTTTGATGAAATCTGAGAGCTGGATCACTCCTCCATACTAGTCCATAGGCTTCAAAAGGATTGAAACTTGCCAGCCTCGAAAAGTAATTAAAGACATCGTTAAAATAGTCCAAGTGACTACAGTGGCTCAATCTTAAGTTTATCAAGCGACGAGACTTTTTGTGCGCAAAAACAAACAAAAATAACGGGGTTGGAACAACATGAGGGTGAGTAACGTTAAATACTGACAGAATTTTAATTTTTGGGTGAACTAACCCTTAAGGAGTGTCTTCTCAACGAACACATGAATTATTATTTGAATAATATCTCAGTGAGTCATGTTGCTGTCCTTTGGAAGGCTTTTGTCTTTCAAAAACATTAAAATGTACACACTCACGTCATTTCATATTTACGTGGAATGCAGTGCAGCACTCTATACACATAGAAGTTATTATCTTATAGTTATTATTATGTAGGTAGGTTAATGTAATTATATGAATATGATTAAACAATTATACTGTTACATTAACTAATGTTCATCTATAAAACCTCATCATAAAGTGTTTCCAAATTATCATCCAGAAGGATCATCTATTTAGATGTTTAGTCATTTTTTGTTTTGTTTTTGAGTTTATGCACACATTTTGTCCCATAATGGCATTTCCGAGTGGAAAGTAAGCCTTGCTTCTGAACGGAACCCATCCATTAAACTGAGATAAACTGGGCCAGGAAACTAAATGATCCGAAGGGAAAGACCAATTAGCTGATCAAGCTCAGAATCTCTGCATCGACCCCACCCTTTCCCCTTTTCTTTCTTTATTTCCTCTCTCTCTTTCTCCATCCTTTACTGTAGTAGCCCTTCCCTGCTCCGCTGATCCCACCCTCTCCCACATACACACACAAACACCCTCACAAACATGCTGACAGTCTCGCGTACACTCACTCACTCTCTCAGCTCATTGAGTACCTTTTCATTCTTGGGCACTCAGCAACAGTCTCTCTCCATCACACACACACATTCACTTTCACACCCCTGTGGAAGGAATCCTGCAGTTTGCGGCTGCAGTTCTCTGGACATGCCGGACCGTCTGCTCTGAGGTGGGAGATGGGCTTGAGAGCTTGTGTGTAAGAATCGGTTCTTGATTACTTCTGTAATATTAGTGCTAATGTGAGCAGATTTTGCTGCCACGGTCCTGCATGGGAGTTGATTCCATCGAGGTGGGTTATGTCATGGTCTGTTTGGGAGATTTATTTACTGATGCAATGTTTTGCATACATTTCCTAAGGGTACATTTTGAATTATTGTGCATGAAAATTGACCTGTTAGGTTATAAGTTTAGTGTACTGAGTCAAACCAAATGGACTGTCAAATTATAAAGATGTAAAAAAAAAATATTTATGATAAAATCATCATGTTATCACGAAAACGATTTCAAAATTATGCATGCTTCTACGAACAACTAAAATAGCATAAATAGGAAGTTGTGAATTTGCACAATAGGCTACTGTAAGTGCATTGGACATTTACATTCAGTCTGTAGAATCGACTTGCATGGGTGGTAATTAGATAGATATTTTGGGGAGATTGCCTTTGGCTTGATTAATTAGTAGATCTAATTGCCAGAATGTCTGTATATTTGCTGGTTCGCCAGAGCAGTTTTTATTGTGAGCTTGCAACTACGCAGTCAGCAGATCCTCCAGCGCTCCGAATCAAACTCTAAACCCAATAACTGCCACAGACATTTCGGCCTCCTGACATTTGAAGCTTCTCAGATCTCACACATGCACACATTTGCACTCACATGAGGAGTTAACCGTACACTCGTAAAAACAAATACTGTCCTCACTATAACCCACAGCGTATACATTACAAATATCTCTTGATACTATAAAATAAAAATAATATTAAATAATTGGTCGCACAACAAGTGATATAAAAATGGGAGACCATATTTTTGCACTAGCTGTTAGTGAACAATAAACTTACTTTCAGAGAGTCAACTAAATAGTGAAGGTAGATTTTAATCAACTGAAAGCTTGAACTGTATTTTTCGTTAAAGTTAGATAGGGGTAGGTTGTCACATATATATAAGTGTTACATATACACTCTAAAAAATGCTGGGTTGTTTCAACCCAATTTTGGGTCAAATATGGACAAACCTAACTGTTGGGTTACATTTTTAAATTACATTTTTAACCCAACGTTTGGGTTTGCCCATATTTGACCCAAAGTTGGGTTAAAACAACCCAGCATTTTATAGAGTGTATATATTGTAAAAAATTATTGTTGGTTTAACTTAAAAAAGTAAGTAACTTGGTTGCTTTAAAATTTTGAGTTCAATGAAATTTAAAATTTGAGTTAATACAATGGAGTTGTATAAACTCAAAATATAAACTCAAAATTGACAGCCCTTATATATATATATATATATATATATATATATATATATATGACTTCTTATTCAGGATACTTTTCCTTCACATAATCATTTATCCACAACTTACACGGTCTTAACAGACTCTAAAGTGCTTCTTATCCTCACTTTCTGTAATTTGATTCAGCATAGTTGAGCTCATATTCTGTATTGACAAGAATCATCTTTAGAATCGTTCTGAGAGTGAATTGTTCTCCTTGTGTCCCAAATTCACCTCTCTGTCCTGTTTATCAGGTTTGGTTTGCCTAACAGCTGGTTAATGGACTGATGTTGTTCATTTAAGTAACACAGAAGAGATAAGTGTTTTGTTTTGTGAGTTTTGTTGACTGTGAAGGTGCAACCTCTGTGACATGATGGGAGCCACCTGGCCCTCAGTGTGATTCCTGTCAATATAACTGTCCACCCAATCCAAAAATACATTTGTTTAAAGTTAGGCAAGCATTCAGAGCAGCTTCACATTGGGCACCAGGGCTTTGGGTTTTATGTCTTGATGGCGTGGCATCAATGTAATTTCCTTTAAATCAGCAAAGGGACTTACAAATAGACTTCTACAATTCATGTATGGTTTATTATATATATATATATATATATATATATATATATATATATATATATATATATATATATATATATATATATAAACAAAATTATAAAACAAAACATTGTTTATCTTTTATAATTTATATAAAACATAAACAATATCTACACTTCCATTCAAAAGTTTGGGGTCAGTAAGCTTTTTAAAAAATAATAAATTAATACATTAATTCAGAAAGGATGCATTCAATTGATCAAAAGCGATAGTAAAGATATTTATAATCTTACAAAATATTTCTGTTTCAAATAAATGCTGTTCTTTTGTCTTTTCTTCAAAGAATCCTGAAAAAATGTATCACAGTTTCCACAAAAATATTAAACAGCACAACTTTTTCAACATTGATAATAATACTAAATATTTATTTAGCACCAAATCAGCATATTAGAGTGATTTCTAAAGGATCATGTGACACTGAAGGCTGGAGTAATGATGCTGAAAATTCAGCTTTGCCATCATAGGAATAAATTGCATTTTAAAATTATAGAACTATAGAAAAAATAGTTATTTTAAATTGTAATAATATTTCACAATATAACTGTTTTTACTGTATTTTTTAAACAAATAATTGCAGTCTTGGTGTGCAGACACTTCTTTTAGAAACATTAAAAGTCTTACCAACACAGTATTGAACAGTATTGTATGTGTGTGTGTATATATATATATGATTTTCAGTTGTATTTCTGAATACTTGAACACTTTTCCCCTCAGTGTCCCCTCAAACAGATCACAAGGTCGAGGGGTTTCCGTGTGGATACATATCCAGAGACTCTATACTTAGCAACTGCCACAGACGGAGCTGGACAAGCCGGAAAAGAGAGAAGGAAAAGGACAGGTTTGTGGTTGAATGTTTCCTTTGGATGAAATTGTGAAAGTATAGACCAACACCCATATTGCAGCTTTAATGGGTTAGACCAAAATCCACTGTAAAGTTGTTTTGTGGTCATGCTTAAACTTTCACTGTGAAATGATTGCAACTTTCTTTAATGGGTTCGGCTGGTTTTGCACTGCAGTCTCGTCCCCAGGAGGACAAGCACCAGAAGTGGAAAGGACAAGAAACAAACAGACTCTCGCAGGCGTTCAGCTATGCATTCCACTACGCTTTTATTTGTCCTCACTGGGGTGCTCCTGTACTTAGTGATGGGGGCTTTGGTGTTCAATGCCCTGGAGGCCCCGAATGAGGAAAGCCATCACGTCCAGCTGCAAACCACCCGTCAAGAGTTCCTGGGCAACTACACATGTGTAGATCCTGACCGTCTAGAGAACCTGATAGTGGTAAGTATTGTTGCAACTGACAGTTATTTTTTAATTTTTTAATCTGGTCTATTATTATTTCTATTAGTCAGATTTTTAAAAAACACATTTTCATTTTGTACATACTGAAAAACCTATCAAGTGTTCTCTTCCAAACAAATGTTCTATGAAAACAAATGGTAACACTTTAGTTTAGGGTCCAATTCTCACTATTAACTAGTTGATTATTAAGCATGCATATTACTAGCATATTGGCTTTTTATTAGTATAAAGCACATATTGATGCCTTATTCTGCATGATTATATTTTACATCCTTTAATCCTACCCAATAGCTAAACTTAACAACTACCTTACTAACTATTAATAAGCAGTAATTAGAAGTTTATTGAGGCAAAAGTTGTATTTAATTGTTTGTTAATAGTGAGAATTGGACCCTAATCTAAAGGGTGACCGAAATACAGATGTATGCTGTACATTATATGCACAAAAAAGCTTTAAAATATAAACATTACATTATAAAAAAAGAAACAACAGTATGTTCGCAGAAGATTAAATCACTGTTATTTTTTGGCAGCCATATTGTCAATTTAAAACCTCAATTTAACACCCAACAATAAATAACCAACATTATTGATTTATTTATTTTGCAACGTTATTAGTCAACGTCATTTCACTTTGTCTGTTTTTCTTGTGTTATTAAGTACGTCAATTTAACAGAGATTGTCTGGACAAGCATAATAGCCAAAGCTTGTATGAATTTACTTATACATAGGCTATATTATGTATAAATTAAGCACTCAAGCACAAAACACACAAACCTGACAGGGCAACTGACATGCAATGAGCCTCTTTGAAGGGTTTCATAGTTTCATTTCAACTTGCTTTTGACAACCTGAGCTCCGTGCACGTTTCCCAGAGCAATACATTTCCACAGAAATAAATTTCATTACTGTAAAATGACATCCCTTGCAGAGTTCTCCGTGCACAACACACAGACCCGTTTATTTCATAATGAAATTGTTGATTATTTTCATTATATTATTATCGAACAGCCCCAGAAGTAAATATTAACTTTAAGAAAACTGTTATATGCAACACTGGCTTGTATCATGTATCATAAAGTTAAAACAGTAGGACATTATCCAACTTAATGTCTAATCTCTTTTCTCTACCCTTCAATGTTTCTATATAGACGGTGGCAAAGGCTATCAGTGTTGGAATTGACCCCAACAATTCCACCAATGCCACATTCAGCACCAGTTGGGACCTGGCCAGCGCTTTCTTCTTCTGTGGCACCATTATCACCACCATCGGTATGGGATTGCCACATCACTGGCTGGACACACCTGCATGTTAAAGCCAGAACCTGGCCTGGCCTCTGCATTCTGGGGATCATTGGCACTGTGAAATGTCTAAATATATCTGCCATCAGATCACAGCAAGTGTTTGTCTGTGGTCCAGGTTATGGGAACATCTCTCCAAAGACAACGTGGGGTCAGTTCTTCTGTATCTGGTATACACTGGTGGGCATTCCCTTGTTTGGATTTCTGTTGGGTGCCGCTGGAGACCATCTGGGGACATCACTGAGGAACGCCATTGCTAAAGTTGAAGCTCTTTTATGGGTAAATGATGATGAATACAAACATAACCCCACAGGACAACTGTTAACATTTAAAGAAAAAGAGTTCACTGAAGGACCTGGGAGACATTGCATGGAGACAAATAATTGATTTAGTTTAAAAGTATCTAGCAATTGGATGTCTATTTTTCAGCCAACATGACACACATGTATGGAAATCCATTTCCACTTCAGAGTAAAAAATAAAACAGGTAATTCTGAGATAAAGTTAAAGTTTCTTATAAAATAAGATCAGATATAAAGTCTCCCCCCCCCCCCAAATTATTATTATTTAAGACATTTTATATATATATATATATATATATATATACACTCAAAAAAATAAGCTGTTGAACGAACTTAATTAAATTAAGGAAAGCTTTTCCACGAAAATGAATTAGAAAAATTTTCCACGAAAATGAAAATGAAAAATTATTTGTTGTAATCTTGTTGTATGAACAAATTAATTAAGTAAACTTCAGTTTTAAATATATTAGGTTGATTGAACACAATTAAATTAAGTTGTGACAAAATATTAAACAATTGTGTTACTCTTGCTTATTTTAATTAATTAAATTTAACAAGAGGCAAAAGTTAATTTTTTGAGTGTATATAGGCTTCCATACACATTCCTGGCTCTTTGCCGCAATTGTTCATTTCAAGCTTATTAGGAATTTTTTCTTCTGTCTTCCTTATCTTCTCCATTCAGAAGTGGAAGGTGAGCCCAACCATTGTGCGCGTCATCACCGCTGTGCTCTCCATCCTGCTGGGCTGCGTTCTCTTCGTCTTTGTGCCAATTTTAGTCTTCAAGAAGGTTGAAAATTGGACTCTGCTAGAATCAGCCTACTTTGTGGTCATCACCCTCACAACTGTGGGCTTTGGGGACTATGTTGCAGGTACCACACTGGATGAAATCCTGAAATGTTTCCTCACTAGTTTCCCATGTAATGTTTCCTCACTTGATGCTTTGCAACAATTGAAGAAGTAGTTTGCATTTCCTTTTGAGATTTACACCTGTAAGCATCTGCCTTGTGTCTTGAGTTCTTGGTCAAGATGTTAAAAAAACAAATTTTTCCATGAAACGTGACATTAAAACACAAACCATTAGTCATCTTGTGGTGGGCGTTTAATGGGTTGATCTTTTTATATTAATGGTTCAAATCTACCTCTGACCACATTATTTAACAGAACAGTTTGCTTTGTTTTTCAAATTGCTGAACTGAAACTACAGTGACTTGCAATGCTAAACATCTTACTTTTATTTAACAAGAAACAAAAGGATATTTCATCCAAAATGAAAATTCTGTTATCATTTACTCAACCTTATGGCGTTCCAAACCTGCATGACTTTCTTTCTTATGCAGAACACAGAATAAGATATTTCAGAGAATATTTCAGCTTGACTTTAGTATGAAAGTCAATATGACCCAAAACATTCAAGATCCAAAAAAGGACACAAAGGTAGCGTTAAATTAATCCGTACAATTTGACTGGTACATTCCGTTCGAAGCCATATGATTATTGATGAACAGATCAGAATAACCTTTTATTCAATCTCAAATCAAATCACAGAATACATAAAATATGGCGACACAAACCTCAAACTTCAAATACTGTCAAAACTTATTGGTTCCTGTTCATCACTTGACCACACTTTTGAGGTTTGTCTTTTCATTTTTGTATTTGTTTGGATTAATCATTGTTTTGATTTAATTTCAGAGTGAATGAAAACACTACCTTTATGTCCATCTTGGTGCTTGAAACTTTTGGGTCCCCTTGATTTTAATAATATGGATAAAAACAGTTAAAATCCTCCTCAAAATATTTTGTTTTAAGTTCCACAGAAGAACTAAAGTCAAAGAGGTGATGACATGATTATAGAAATTTCATTTTTTGGGAGAGAACAATCTCTTTAATTTGAATAAATGACTTGATCTTTATGTATTTTGTCCATGTTTGTCCATCAGGTGATGGCGAAGCAGGTGAACATCATTGGTACAAGCCTTTGGTGTGGTTCTGGGTTTTGTTTGGTTTGGCCTACTTTGTGTCCATTCTTTCCATGATCGGGAACTGGATTCTGGTTCTTACCAAAAAAACCCGAGCTGAGGTAAGCTTATGATTAAATCATGATGTCAAATACATTTTTTATAACCAAATGTCTTGTGTAGTTTAGAGTAGTGCCTGGTCAGACTCCCTGGTCAAACTCAGCACTGCAACTCAAATGGGATTATTAATTTCTTTCTCAACTCCCGTCCCTTCTATCTTCATGATTACCTCCCTTCCATTTTCCCTGTAATTCATCTCCACAACTCCTATTAACCTAAAATCTGGTTCAAATTTCAATCACTCCTGGTGACATACAAATCTCTCCATAACTCTCAAGCCTTTCCATTTCTCCTGCCCTACTTTCTGCTCTCAGATGGAGGAGTTGAGAGCGCACGCCTCAGACTGGACTCAGAACATCCAGAACATGTCTGTGGATTTCCGTATGTCCGGAAAACTCGATGATCCTTTCAAGCGCAGCAGGCGAAAGCGGCGTCACAGGCGCCACAGACGCAGCGGCAGTCAGGGTGAAGACGGAGAGGACGGGAGAGAGGAGAACGAATCTGAATCTGGCTCCTACTCGGGTTCATCGGATGAGTCGGAAGGCAGCTCTGAGTCACGGTCGGAGGTGACCGAGACAGAACGGGTCCCAGTGAGAGAGGGTGGCGGCGGTGGCGGAGACAGTGGCGGTGGCGGAAAAGATTTAGAGAAAGAGGAAAAGCTCCATGCCATACCCAAAGATCCCGTCCTCTCTCAGCCATTGGATTACTTTGGGGAAAATCTTGCGTACATTGACGAGTCCTCAGATGCAGTGAGTGGGAAGATCCACCTGGACCCCCTGCTGGATGTACCAGAAACAAACCCAGCATCAAAAGACAGGCCCAAAAGGAGACGTCAAAGGAGACACTTGAGAAGGGATCAACAGAAACCCAAGACCCCTCAAACCAGTCCAAATGAACCAGAGAATAAAGCGCCAAATGGAGACATTCAGCAGAAAGAGCCTTCTACACCAAAGCTGTGAGTGTCCAAGTGTTTATGGGGTTTGTAGTTCCTCAAAAAAGCCTCAGTCCTCCTCTTTGGAATAAAGTTTTGCAACTGCTAGCTTTAGGATATGCTTTGTCCCACTGTGAAGGCACCTGGCATTATTCTCAGATTTTACTGGGACAAAAAAAGAAACTGTTCACGTGCCTAAAATGAGAAGAGGGGAAGAAGAATCGGGTCTTGTCAAGTCTTGGCGTGAGTAAGAGCTTTTATTGGGTAACCTGATAGAGGCCTGATGAGCATTAGTCATTCTGTGCAGGAAGGCCATTGTGATCGGACTCTTAGTGCCATCTACTGGACATGACTGACTCGTTTGATTATGGATGCGCTGACTGTCAATGAATGTTTTATTCTGTGTGCCTTTCGCTCCTTTCCTAACGTCATAATAATAAAGGAATGACAGCTTGATACTAATGTTACTAATCCAACTCAGCTGAGGCTTACAGCTCGAGTTCATCAAACTGTAATCTTGTTCTATCACTGGTAAATAACATTAAGCTACAGTAGCCTGTTTCTGTCTCAAGTTAAAAAAAAAAAGTTAAAAAAAAGAAGGTAATTTGGACTTTATTTCTCAAAATTTTGACTTTTTCCTCATAATTTTATATATTACACATAGCACTTTATATCTCACAATGTGATTATTTCTCATAATTGTCTTTTATTCTCGCAGTTGCTACTTTTTCTACTTTGTAATTGTGGCTTTATTTCTCATAATTGTGACTTAATTTCTTAAATATATATTGTCATATATCTTGTAATTGTGACTAAATCCCACAGTTGCTACTTTTCCTTGTAATTGCAGCTTTATTTCTCAGAACTGCGACTTTATGTCTTACAACTGCCACTTTATATCTTACAATGTGACTTTTTTATCATATTATTTCCCTTAATTTGAATTTCAAACTTTAGTTGTTTCAAACAAATAACTTCAAACTTATTTCTCATAGTTGTTACTTTTAGCCTCATAATTGATACTTTGTCTTGTAATTGTGACTTTCATTTTCATAATTGCGACTTCATTTCTCTGTGAATATCACAGATTTGTCCCTTTATTTTGCCATATATCTCATACATGTGACTTTCATTCTCACATTTGCTACTTTCTCTTGTAATTGCACATTTATATCTCATAATGCAACCTTACATCTCATTTTTGGAAGTTAACTTTTTGTAATTGTGGCTTTTTTTACTCTGAGGCAGAAACAGGCTTTCATAGAGATACTCATGAGTGTGGTGTGTGCGCGCATTTTCCCTTAACTTGTTAAGTATCTCGAGGAGTTCAACCCTGCTAGGAACTAACACGAAACCACATCAGGAGTCACTCGTAACAAGGTTTATTGCAATTCAACACTGCAGTCAGTCCATTACATAAAGGAGGAAGGAAAAGATGTGCTTCGCTTACACTGTGCCGTAATCCTTTTATTTAGTCACAGTCAGTATTTCACTGGGGTTTGATCTTGAGTCTTTACTTTAAAGAGCTGCAGGTAAAAAAAACAAAACATTTTACGCTCATTTCATCTGCATCATAGTAACTTTGTGCAGTTATTACAGTCTAAAATACTAAATGAGACTACTGTACATGCGTGTAATGTACTCACCACACTCATAGAGCTTGTTGATCTTCTGAATGTCAATGTTAGATATTTGCAGCCTCTGTCCGATCTGCACTGAAGGGTTAGGAATAGGAGTGATGGTTTCCTTCCCATACTGTATGGTGAAGGCTGTCCTGGAAATGGAGGGTGAGAGTGAATTCCCATGAGAATGTACTTTATATATCTGTCCTGAAGCATGAATTCAAAAGTAATGTGGGTGAAGTTTACCTTCCATAATGCATGATTGAGTTGTAGTCATAAGGGGTATTCAGATTATTTGTGTTCTTCTTCTCAAAGTTGTATGCAGATGCTGTGCAAAGGGCAAACGAGTGTTCATTATTACTGAGGTTTTCATTACGCTAAAATAAAAAGATTGTTTTTACTCAGTAGTATTTGAGATTTGTCCACACACATCTTCTAACCTTGTGGAATATTCTCCCAGTTGATCCGGACGTACTGGTCTCTGTCGCTCCTGGTGTGCTCGTGGTGAAACCCCAGAGAATGGATGAGCTCATGCTCAATGAGCCCGTGAGAGACACAGCCGTCCACAGACAGAGACACCTGCTGTTTCCCTCCGGATCTTCCTACTGTAGACCAACAGCTGTAAACAAAGGAATATATTTACACTAAAATTATCACAGCATAACAATACATGTCTTGTTAAACTCTTCAAATGTACACTACAGTTCGAAAGTTTGGGGTCGGTTAGATTTTGTAATGTTTTTGAAAGAAGTCTCTGTGCTCACCAAGGCTTCTATTATTTGATCAAACATACAGTAAACGTGTGAAATATCATTACAAATTAAAATAATTTCCCTATATATTAAAAAGTTATGTATTCCTGTGACTGCAAATCTGAAATACAGTGATCCTTCAGAAATCATTCTGATATGCTAATTGGCTGCTCAAGAAACATTTCTTAGTATTATCAATGTTGAAAACAGTTGTGCTGCTTATTTTTGGTGGAAACCATGATATTTTTTCAGGATTCTTTGATAAATAAAAAGTTCACAAGAACAGCATTTTGAAATTGATTTTTTATGACATTATAAATGTCTTTACTATTGCTTTAGATCAATTCCTTCTTCCTGAATAAAACTGACCCCAAACATTTATAAAGTATATTCATTATTTAGGCGTAGTCAAGCTCACCCTAGTAGGTTCTCAATGCTGAGGTAGTCCACTTGATTGGTTCGTGGCACAAAACGGACGCAGGTTTTTGCAGCGATGCTCTTCATTGCGTTTTCGATCAGTGCCTTCTCATTGTTATCTATCATAATCGCCAGAAATTGTGTATATATGTATATTTCAATGGATTTTGATGCCGATCAACATATAAGTGGATTTTTTCTAATCACTCACAGTAGTCAGTAGCAATGATGTATGGCACTTCAACTATTTTAGATGGGGATTTTGGCCATTTGCAGTAGTCATTCAAGCATTTCATGGCATTCCTTGTTTTGGGTAAGGCCATATCTCCCTCCAGAAGCACGTCACTAATCTCTGAATCAAAACAAAACAATAAGAGTCAGATCTTTTCACTCATTTAACTAAGGACGTCTAGAGAAAATAATGTATTGATGTAATTGAATGATATTTTAAAAGAAATACATGTATTTTAACTGTAAAAATGACATATGAAATGATGTAGCTTATATATTTAACATTTTAATTAATATTCACATATAGTCAAAATGATAAAGTTAATTTAAATTAACCATTATAATGGAAATGATTCATTGATTCAACCAGGAAAATAATTCAATTATGCAAAGCCAGGTCAGTGTTGATTCAGTTCTGACATGTATTTTCATAATAAAGTAGTAAATAGCAATCACCTTTGTTTGCCTCTAGAATTCTTGAGGAAATATCCATATCGTTGTGCTTCTCGGACTGGATATCTGAACAAAGAATGACAAAATTAAACCATACTTTTGAATATTTTTGTAATTTATTGATCTAAATCAGTGCTCCTTGGTATTTGGGATCCAAAGTTTTGCATATGTTGTATTTGGCATTAGTTAAGACTACTGACTGATTCAGATCATCAGCTCATTAACAGAGAGTCGCATAAATCTCTCTTATCTGAATGTGTCTGATAAGAGAGACATACAAAATGTGCAATTCTGTGGGTCACAAGAACGCAAGAGGGTCGAATAGAAAGTCACCTTGACCAGTGGGCAGCATCTGTGGAAAGAGTAAATACAGAGTGAGTGAGTGAGTGAGTTTTAAAGATGCTCAAAATTGAAAGGTGCAGCTCGTACCGTAGCAGGAAACGCTTGAGAGAGATTTAGCAGCACAGCTGAGATAGAGAAAAGCAATATACAGTCCATTTTCTCTCGATGTGTCTCAAAAAGGATGTCTAACAGAGGGGAACTGTGAGGGAGCTGAGCAGGAACTTTTATAGGAGACATCTGGGAGTGTCCAGCATTGGGGTTAAGGTTAAAATCAACACAGATCACTTAAAAAGATCTGAAAAGCTTTTAGCATGAGGTTACATCAGCCTCACCCATTACAAATAAGATTATATTTGTTTGTTTCAGATTTAGACTAAAATAGCAAGGCCTCTGCAATTTTGCATTCTTGATGACAACAAAGACTTTCAGACGGTCATATTGCTGTATTAATTTAAAACAGTATTTTGTTTTGATAATACAGTATTTTTACTGTACTTTTGACAAATAAATCCAGCCTTGGTGATTATAAGAGAGTTATAAATATTTGATTTACTTTATTAATAAATACTTTATTTACAAAGGGAAGACACTCACTTTTCCATATACTGTAAATGCTAACACATCTACACAGAACGTTTCAAACCCCATATGCAGAATATATTCGGCTAAAATCATACAGCCAGATTTACTAAAAAGAATACTAATCTAACTTGCACACTACCATTTACAACATTTGTTTGTGTAACTGCATAAAAATTATATTTCAAAAGATCATGTAGATAAATTGTTTTATAATGCATTTTCATCAAGTTCAGCTGGAAAAAATAGGCTTATTTTGCTTATGTATTATTATCGCTAACTTTAAAAAGGCCTCTGAAATGCAAATACACACCGCTTTTGTGCATGAAACAGGCCTAAGATCATATACGGTCGGAACATAAAATTACCCTGTAATTAAAAACAAAACAAAAAAAAAACGTGCATTATGAATAACGGCTGAAACATCTTGAGCAACTGTGAAGGAAACAAATGTAATCCGACTCAGTGGGTGAGGCTGCCATAATCCTGTGCTGAAAGCTTACCTTAAAACCCTGTGAGGTGCTGAAATAAGACTTCACAGCAAATTGCACTCAGATCTTTTCGGTTAATTCGGACAGGATCCCCATTCACTGTAATCACATCTGTTTTTAATTGTAATTCTGAATTTATTTATTTTTTAACTCTATGCATTCTTCTTTTGTAGACAGAACGAAACCATCAGTCCCTCTCCTGAACCCTCAGAAACGGACAGACAAATGTAGGAAATGTCCAAGTCTGTCATTTAAAGTCCACATAAGTTGTGATAGCCTTTACATCCTTATTGTGATGTATATCTGAGTGAAACAACAACCAAAAAATGGGACTTGATTTAGTCCATTGCGAATTGATTGGATCGTTGGATCGCTATTGGTCGATCTCATGAGTGACAGGTTGCCCCGCCCTCACGCCAGTAAACACATCATTAGAGAAGAGATGTCGCTGCAAGAGGGAGGGAGAATATATTTTGATTAAAGATTACAAGGGCTCATGAATTTAAAAAAAATGATGTGCATGGATAAATCATTTATAATAGATAGCCTGCAATATTCCATTATGGTTTTATTTCATGATCTCATGGTGACTTTAATTTCTATGAATGTGGTGATTATGGTGATCTGGTGGAGGGAGAATACACAGCTTTCATGTGAAATTTTAGTATTTGCTATGTTTATGTTAGTCAAAAGCAGAAGTCTTTTTCTTTTTTCCTCTTACCAGCTAAAAATCCAAAAACAAACACAAACATGAATTATATTACTATCTGACATCCTAAATAATTCAATCACCTTACATTGCACAGTGAACATTACATACTCTGTTATCGCTTTTGTTGCTACACTACAGGAGCTTAAACTGGGCCACATGCTCGGATGTCTCAACTTTCGTGCACGGAAACATATGACCTTGTCCGCGAGGACACTCTGCACATAGACGTCACTAGTCGGCAGACTGGCGCAATCCACTTATCTGCTGAATAATCACATCACCGCTAGATGGTGCTGCGGTGCGTCTGCCTGCTTACACTGTGATGCAATTACACCATTCGCTTCCTTTGAGGGGTTCATTCATTATAAAGCACTCTAATCTATACAAAATAAATAAATAAATATGAAGAATGTTTTGTGTTGCATTTAAATAGAAATGGATAAGCAATCAAAAACAGTATATACTAGTATACAAGAGCCATCATACAGTTGGCCTAAATTAGGAATGATATCATTTTATGACATATTTAGGCCTATAGGCTACCCCTTTTACCATAGACTAAAACTACAAAGGGTCGTTTATTACATACCTCACCAAAAGCTCCTCTCATGTTTAAAATGTCTGGTTGTATGAGTATCAGTGGTAGTGAAGACAGTGCATTGTTTGGGCTGATATAAAAGAAATTCCACATGATTTTGTGTTTCATTTTGAGTTTGTTAAAAAGAAAAAGAAGGTGCTGTTTAACATGATTAAGTGTCCCCTTACTGCATAGCCTTCACCTCCCAGCTGTTGTCTTTATATGTGTGTTGTTGCTCCCACCTGTTTCTGGGGTCATGACCTCTGTCAGCATTCCAGTGTACCGAGGTGTGACCTTTTGTGGCAGAGCCATAAACCAAATTTACACAAAAGCCTCCGTCGGAAAAGATCTCATGACACTCCATAAAAGTTGTAAACCATCTAAACTGTGACAGGACCGTTCAAATGAGGGCATGTGAGGAATCGTGCGGTAAAAAAGCTCCTCCGTGTGAAGAGCTTCAGAAAGGAACAGAATGCGCCAGCGCGCGCGCAGCTCGGCTGAAATGCAGCGTGTGCTGCGTCGGGGAATGACCTTCAATTCAAGGTCGCGTGTACGTTCTCAATGACAACAGGAACACTAGCGCTTCCTGCTCGCTTTTTTAATCGTTTTTCATGCAGCACGCCGTTGCTTCCAGTTCCATAGAATAAGCTACACCACAAATCACATGCATGTATTTTGTTCTTGTTGGTGTTCTTAATAGTCTATTTCACAGTCTCATTTCAATTCATTTTACAAAACGGACAGGTTTCAGTCATGCTGTGTGAGGTGGATTCCTAAAATAGACCACTGTAGCCTAATCATTTCCTTTGCACGGGACTCTTTTCCGTTACAACACGATTGCGCGGGTTTGAGGCGCGACGCTCTCTTTCTCTCAGTGTGCAGTGATCAGGTTACGCGGATTGTAGTCTCTCTTTCTTTCTCTCTCCGCAGTCACTGTGAACTCTGCGCCGCTGGCTCACAGCCAATAACTCTAGTAGGAACCAGCTGACTATGGGAGGCCTAGAGAAGTGAGTTGGGTCAGTGTCACAAGACCGAGCGGACTGACATTTTCCATGCCATCTAAAGCGCGTTGTTTGATTTACACCTCTGCCTTTTGAGCTTAATATGACAAACGCATTCTGTCGCATACGGACTCGGGTTTTCTGAACGGAACGTTTGGTACACACAGGCTATATTTTAGCATATCATCAACTGATATAGCCTAATATAACCTGAGCACTTCTAAGTAGTAAAACAAAAGACATGATGACATTTAAACGAACACTGACTCACAAAAACACTTAAACACACACGACACTGAAATTATAGCCTACCCTGAAATTATAGCAAACATGAAACAACATAAAATGTGACAAAGCAGCATGTGAATGACATAACATATAACAAAATAAGAAACATAAGATGATAGTAGCCTATACAAATTAGAGCATAATGTGCCTATTTATTTTACAGTAAAAATAGTAGGCCTTCATGTATTGTCCCATAAATATAATTTTCACCCACTAGGCTATAGGCTTACTTCCGCTAACCACGTGGTTTAGTGTAGAATTCGTTCAATTGATCATTAACTACGATTTTCTATTAAACAAAAAGTTACACTGCGCGTGCACGTGAAAGACCATTCAACTGGGTTCCGTTTATAAAGGTTATATTATTCGGTTGACATTAAATCGCAATTATCCTTGAAAAAGTTATCACATTTTTTAAGGACCCTTCATAAATAATTAAACAGCGAAATGGATAAGCATTAGCAGCTACAATTAGTTCAGCAGCCGAACTTTATAGTTTGGGACGTCACGTGATCCAATGTTTTATTCTCAGCTTCGAACCCTGTGGGAAAGGCCGAATTATTAATAGTCACGAATCATGGCAGTTATTAAATTGCCCCTGTTTGCACCGAGCTTTGTTTCATTTACCCTTCAATCAGTTAAAAAAAAATCCCGGGATGTAAGAAATCTGAATAATTGGTTCGGATAATAGATCACAAGTGTGTAAACTCGTGAGTCAGACATACAGTAGGTCAACCTCTTTATTGTTTAAAGCGCTGCTGCTGCCGCTCGTGACGGAGGCGCGAGGACGCGTGATTGGAAGCGGGAGTGGACGTAACGGAGAAACAGCAGACGCAAGAGCTGAGAGGGAGGAGAAACAACGAGGATATACGTAACCGGGGTCTCAGCTGTATTAGCGGAAGACAGGATTCAGGCTTCCAGTGACAACCGAAACAGCAATATGAGGAACTAGTCCAGGGA
The DNA here is from genome assembly GCF_051911475.1 of Siphateles boraxobius. Taxonomy (NCBI): domain Eukaryota; kingdom Metazoa; phylum Chordata; class Actinopteri; order Cypriniformes; family Leuciscidae; genus Siphateles; species Siphateles boraxobius. Next base: position 8,969,781 of record NW_027508788.1, read on the forward strand.
AGAGCGAATCAAACATGGATTAAACATACGCGCTTTCACAACTGACTGCACTCGCGCCGCCGTTCATTCACATTATCGAGTAGTTTCATTGATTATACGTCACATATAGCCTACCGTATCGTACGTAGTACAGCACCAGAATTGCTAAGTAAGGTAGCCCACCTCAGCAAATAGGCAGAGTATCTGCTCTTTAAATCCGCGTGTAGGACAAGACACCGTGTTGTAATTTATGTGATAGTCCTTTGTAGGATTTACTGTTTTGCTCACTGGTTTCCTTGGTTGTTTTCGAGGCACCAGCAATGTTCTCTGAATTACTGGTAAGTATCCATCCAACCGGCACCCAGCAACGCAATATCATTTATTTGTGCGTTTAATGCTAATGCGCTTGTTGTGAACCTGTCAGATAATCATGATACTGTCGTCATACAGACCATCACTGGCAACTGTCTGCTGTCGCTACCGATATTTCCATGTTACGCTCAGCAGTAGGCTACAAACTTTACACTGTAAATAGGTCAGTGTGTTCTGATAGTTTGCTGTTTGTACGACTACTAACAGCACGAGAACATGTCTTGACAGATTTGATTTAGTGCTTAACATTTGAATTCGCAGACTGTTGCATAAAAATGAGCATTATGCGCTTCTTACTGCGATAAAAGGGGGGGAAAGTCCGCAGTAACACTTTGCAGCACGCTGACCTTGATCGAGTTGTCCCCTGGCTCATGCATTGTGTCAGCGAGTGAGATTTTTACATCGGACTCTAGTACTCGAGGCATGTCGCATTACCGGTCCAGCATTTCAGTCTGGAAACAGACTACCTGAAGCGACAGATCTGCTTATATTCTTGTGCACGTCGTCACTGAAGTAATGCAATTGGTACAAGAACGTAGTCATTTTATTTGGCTTTTAAAAGTCTGTGGGCACTCTTTGAAGCAGACTTGCAGTATGTTTATCAAAAGCGGTAAGTAGGCTACTACGTACTTTACTCTTCACAGGGTTACTTAATCGTTTCACACATTAAAAAGTTTTACACTCAAAGAAATAGTTTAATATTTCGAAAGTTTAAACTCAGTTTAAAATGATGTCCTCTGACAAGAGATGAAAGTCACCATGAAATCAATATGGACCATTTCTATTTTATATGGAAATTTTGCAGTGTTTATTAAAAATGATTTATCCATGCTCATCATTATTATTATTTTAATTCGTGTGCCCTCATAATCTTTGATCAAATAACTTCCCCTCCCTTTTGCACTGACATCTCTCCTCTGATGATGTGTTTACTGGCACGAGGGAGGGGCAAACCTGTCACTCAAATGAGATCACAGCAATAACAAACCACAAAGATCAAACGATCCAATCAATTCCAGATGGACAAAATAAAGGCCCGTCCTCTATTTTTTCTTGTTCGTGAAGCCATTTAATTTAGAAATACGTCACAATGGAGAAGAAAAGACTATTGCAACTTTCCTTTTAATGTCGATAAAAGCTGATTTATTTTATAAGGAGCCAGTTGGGGGCAGACATGTTGAGATCACGTAATGTGACCAGCCGAGCCTGTAATATCCTTGTTATTGAACATTTTTGGAATAAATTAGTAAGGGTTGATTCTGCAAATAGCAAATTTTTAGTAACTAAAATATCTGTGATTCTGCATCCTGCCTCTAGTTGTCAGTATAAAACCCAAACTTTAGTTGTTGTTGTTTTTTTTCGGCACTTCAGCACAGTAGAAGGCATTTCCTTTGAAAGTATAGTCCCGTTTGATAGTGTGCGTGAACACAGGTGGAAGACACGTGCGCTAGTAAGTTTCATCCTTGTCCAGTGTCTGTGCTATTTCTCTCCGAAAGTTATGAGAAATACAATACTAGACAGCTTAAACTTGAGTTGCGGTATCTCTGAACCTCTCTCAAGGCGCATGCGAACTGTGAGCACAGAGTACACACGGTTAGAAAAGTCGGGCTGCGTGTGTAAAAGACGCACGTACTATTCTGATGACGAAATTTGTGTCTCGTGCACTGTATACATACAATGGCGCACGTAAAAAACTAACGTTGCAGGGCTTAAGTCCAAGATGACTGCCATATAATCAGCACAAAAAAATATTGCTGGTTGCACTTTTAAATTGGAGCACAATCAACAATGTTGCTTCGTAGTCAATGACTGGAAGTCTCTGAAGTTTTAGCTTGAGGCAATTTTTGAAACCTTTTTTAACATTTACATATGAGTCGTATGGGTTACATATGTGATTAAAAGGTATTTTTCTAATGGTAGTGTATAGATACTTTTTAGAAACTGTCTTTGAAGTTCCGGTTGACCACTAGGTCCCTCTTGGATGTGATTGGGATTCTCTGTTCTTAAGACATTGTAATCCAGTTTAGCAATCAGCCCTTCAATGGTCAAGGCTCTCTGAACAAGGTCACCTTTTGAAGTCTGCTCTGACAGTCTTTGCTCTACAGTTGCATGTATGCATACTGTAGTCGAAGTTCAAAGACTAACACACAGTACTTATCTCTGATTTCTCTGCTGAGAACTAGATTTACATAGTAAACTTTACCTTGGAAATCAGTTGATCACTGCTATGCTTTAATTTTACACACAGCACCACCTGACAACTATACTTACTAGGGCTTCACGATATATCATTTTAGCATTGATATCGCAATAACTTTTTAGCTTTAACAAAGTGAAGACTATGCAGGGCTATTTTACTCTTGATTATTTATTTCTGTACCTGGATACTGTTAGACTTGCCTGAAAAACAGAGACTAAAGCACTGTTTATTTCATTTGTATCTTTTTACTATTGTTTTTATCTATGCTTTATTATTTTATAAGCAGATTCACTCCCCTACAAAATCACTCCAATCATTCTTTACAAATAGAGCTAATCATCTGGTGAAACGGTTTCATATCTCAATATGACAGAAAAACAAAATATCGCAATGCCAGTTTTTTTCCATCATGCAGCCCTAATACTGACTACTGTCACTAGTGTAAGAATAGGTTTGATTCTATAATAATTAGAGCTGTTCTTAACTAGTGTACCTCAAAAAATAAATCAGTAACCTTAAGTGATAGAAAAAAAACACAAGTAGAAATCTTTAACTAATGTTACAGACCATGCCAACAGCAGCATTGAAGTGTAAAACAACTTCACTTTTGTACTTTTAAAATGTGACAAACACGTTCAGTTCATTTAAAACATCATTAATTAATGCTGTTACATCATATCTCTTCATAAGCTTCCTGTTATAAAGTATAAAATGTATTAGTGGAGTACATTCGGAGGCCACAAACGGTCGTGTCACAAACGTGGTTGTGTCGGTTGTCTCTAAATATACCTAATGTAAAAAGTCTATGAATACGTCTATGAATAAGTCTATGAATTTAGAGGCTCAGTTTTCTGTAAGACAACTTTACCTGCTCATAGTTTTATCAATGCACATTTAATATCTGAAAATATCTTGTATATAATTTTTATTTATATATATATATTTTTCTTATGGTTTTAGTTAATTATACTAACCCTGCAATTACCCATATCTCTTTTATAAGAATTGTCTCTCAGCTGTGAAGCACATTGTGTTTGCTGTCACACAGAGTCTGTTTGGAGTTACTGTGCCTGTCCTTCAAACCCCTCCAGTGACTTTGACCTTTGGAATGTGTCAGAGAGCGGAGGGGGGAGGGGGAATGTTGTGTGCAGAAATCATACGAGAGTATCCAATAGTCTGAATGTTTGCCGAGATTGAGTGAATGACAGCGAGCAAGACCAGAGAATGGTTGCATGGGAGAAAGACAAAGAAATGGTTTCTCCCTCAGTCAGCATTTTGTGCCTAATGGTGAAGGTTGTGAGGGGTAAAACATGGATACGGTGTAATAAACACACAGATTAATATGGGGTACAAATCAGGCTCTTATACAGCCCTATAGAGGTTTGTGTGACATTGACCACGACGGACTCATTTTTTAAAAGAGAAACATTGCAAGACCTAATGCTGCTGAGACCACATTTAGCTAATGTGGTCTCTGATTAGATATCTGCAATGCATTTATGGCAGGTTTTATTTAGCTTCAGTTTCGAGAAGAAGATGTGGTTCAGACTAATAGTGGTTTTGGTTTTATTTAGCCGCCTGAGAGCAATATGTGCCTCTGCTGAAGCAATACATTTTATTAGGCCTTGTTTTGTAATGCATAGATCTGTCTTGCATATTCAGTCTAATATTTATTGTGTTGGTGTATCACTAATTTTCTCTATTCTTGCCAGGGTTCCTGATACCCAGTTTGAACTGACTTGCAGTCTTCTGACTCCAAAATAAAGTGAGAAGATTTTCAGCATACGCAACAAGACTAAAGACCTTTGGCTTTTGAGCAAAAGGTAAGCTATTTGTTCTTTAAAAAGCTTTTTCTCTTATTTTTATTCATACTCTGATTATTAAAATTTGTATATTATATCCTATTTAAAGCATTATGTAATTTTAAAATATAGAAAAATAGGGATTCAGCTAGGGATATAGTTAGCAGTAAGATTAGGGTGACCACCCGTCCCGCTTTGCGTTGTACCGCACAGCATTTTCACCCCTTGTCCCCCACGTCGCATATTGAGAAAATGTCCCACATTTTCATCAGTCTGTTGGTTTTTAATTATCATATTAAGAAAACGTCTTTTGCCTTTTTAAGAAAGCATTTTATTTATTATTTTTGCAGCGTAGTCTTTCACCTATACTTAACAGCGCTTCGTCAGAAGTACAAATACAACAGCCGTTCTTAAAATCCTATCCAAAGGTTCAAAGCAAAGGAGTAAACACGGTCACTGGGTTGCGACGGCCGTCAATCAAAATGTGCACCAAAAATGTTCATATTTTTTTAGAAAGGATGTGAATTAAAACAACCACTGTAGGCAACAAGTTGATAAATTCTGTTAAATTTAAAATTTTATTTACCAAATTATCCATTTGTTTTCTGACCTGGAACGAATCTGGGGCCTGTACCATGATGGTAGTTGAACAAACTCAGTGTTACAGGATTAGTTTAGAGTTGACAAAACCAAACCAATCCAACCAGGCTTTGTTGGTACCATGATGCTGATCATCACCTTTCTCTGTCAACTCAGGCTTTGATCCTGAGTTTAGGAGTTTAGGTGTGACATCAGTAGCGAACAGCCAATCACATGTTGAAAAGAGTGAAACTGAGATTAATTTCTCGCGAGAGAAGCAGCGTAATTCACTTATTAAATAAAAGTATTAAAATAGTAAGAATTTAAACAAATTTACACAGCAAAAAGGAAACAGCTGTCTATGAAAGAGGACAACTAAAAGAAAAAGTCTCGCTACTGTATATCAGTGCAAGTAAAAGTTGTGACGTTAATTTATACAGCTGATAAAGGTATAGAGAGAATTGAACATTTAAGCTCACATGTAGTCATTTTATAGCTTCATCTATTGATGTTAAAGCCTATTTATATTACCTTTATATATTTATTCATTTAAACTGTGTAATAATTATTGATGAACTAAAATTGTACATGTGTGATTGATAAAGGGTATAATAATTACATAAATAATATCTAAATCATACAAATTTATTATTCTAAATAAGCATCACTAAAAACCAGACGATTTTGTCTTTAAAAATCATTTGCTATGTTATGACCTTTAATTTGGAGTGGAAACAGGTGGAGTGACTTTATCGCATCAGACATGTCACTTTGCTCACAGCTGATTGGTCCAAGTTCAGTTTGCAACCTCTTACCTAGATACATAACCTGCCCTGGACCAGGTTAGCCGTGGAGCGTAAGTTACTATGGCGATGAACACTGCTAAAAGCCAAACCACTTTCATGGTCCCTAAAACCCAGGGTTGACGCAAACTAAACTGAAACATATCTGGCTAGCCAGCTAAACCGGCTTCATGGTATAGGCCCCTGGTTTAATATATATTCTATATATATAGAGAGAGAGACTGTCAATGATCTAAATTCATGTTCGTTTATATTTTATTTGTTCATTATTTATTTTGTTGGATTTTAGTTGGACTTGGTCAGAACTGTTTCAAAAATAGTGATCTGCATGATGCCTGCTGCCTTTGGGCTCAGTGATGTTGAATTTAAATGTCATCATGTAAAATAAAGACATGTTATGTTACATTGTGATGTAATGTATTTTTTCTGGAAGACTGAAGAACAACAAAATTTTATCAGCTGAAAGGCAGAATACAAAAGTTTTTATTAAGTTAGATAAACATTATATAACCTGAAACTGTTATGTTTTAGTGTTGGTAACATGTCCCACATTGTCCCACACAAACTTATAATCGTCCCACATTTGGTTTGTTTGATGGTGGTCACCCTAAGTAAGATGTATAATCCTAGATGTTTGAGTGAGTTCAGATCTGTATTTTGAGTCGCTGATTTTTTCTTACCCTTTTCTTTCTCATTACATCAAACTTATTTACATAACTGGCTTGAGCTGAAGGAAAACAATTTAAAAAACATTTTCATCAATCATTATTAGGGTCATTCTTCAATTGGGGTGGCAAATGAGAGGCAGAAATTGTAAAAATGCTTGTTTGTTTTCTTTTAATAAAATGTATTGCTATGCATTTAAAATTAGTTTAATATTCTATATCAATTAAAATTGAAGCTTAATAACATTTAGATTTTTAAATAATTTGAATCAAACACTAGTGAAACAACCACTTATGTCTATGGTGTTACCAATATTTTAAGTAACATTTTGATTAATTCTAAATAAACAGGCATATGCAACTTTAGGTAATAATTAATAAATAAATAAATTACTTTAACCTGTTAAGTGTCACCCCCCCCCTTTTTTTGAATAGACATGAAAATGCACATTCCAAACTTAAATGGTATAGGATAAGAATCCTTTGGAATATAGACATAAAATTGGTCTTGTTTTAAAGAAGACATTTGGCAGATTTTTGTAGAAGTGAAATAAATTAAGAAAGTGAAACAGAAAAAAAGTTACAGAAGTTTGAGTTTATGAAAATGTACGATTTAAAAAATTAATTATTCATATTTTATATAAAATATATATTTTCAAAACCTGGACAACTCTTAAACTGCAAAAAAATCAAAGCCAAAAATCTGAACAAGTTGTGTTTCAAATTTTAGGTTGATATCTCAAGAAATGAGCTTTCAGTAAGATTTTGTTTGGGCGCAGTACCAAACTTTTTCACTAGGTCACAACCAGACTCCATTACTGCCCATATAAGGGCGCCTCCATTTCCATATGTGGTTTGAGTGATCTGAACCATCATTTTCACAATTTTCATACAATTTATAAAGTAGACATCCTATTCAGACGTAGTATTGGAAGTTTGGCAGATTTTGATATGAATTAAACCTTGAATAAAACACATAAAAGAACACATATGTGCGTTATAGCTCGCGGCCACATCACAAATGGTGAATCTATTATTTTTTCTTTATATTTAAAACATTTTCAGACCTTTTTTTTCTAAAATAATTGAATGCTTGCCATCTTTTGAACTCTTGGCATGAAAACAAACTGGTTTCTACCCTTCTTTCATGATTTTTCATGTTCATTGCTATTTCAAAATAAAGGTCTGAACACGCCTAGGAGTATGAAAATATTCTTGTTGCAAATTAATAAATTACGGCTCCTCTGTAATTTGTTTTGAGAATCAGTAACCAAATATGGAAACTAGAGATTGTAAGCTTTCAAATTATATATAGTTTGTCAAGATTAGTTTAGGTTTAGTATAGGTTATTACTGTTTTAAATATGTAATGGATTTGGGCCCACCGGTGGGCCCATGACACTTAAGAGGTTAAGGACTCAGTTTCATTGATAATTTAAATATAATTTTTTGAAATAAATGTTTAATTGTTCATCTTCCCCTATTTTTGCCAAAGTTTTTTTTTTTTTTTTAAATTGTATATACATAAAAAAGGCAGGAAAAATGGTCTGTGCTACATTTATAGTCTTTCTTCTAAAATATTAAAACCATTTTACAGTCTAAAAACATTAAATTATAAGATTAAATGGCTCTGAAGGAAAGAAATGTCGGATACGTTTTGAAGTAACACCACAGACGTAATATAACACCACAGACATATTGCATAAAAGGTTTAACAATTAAAAGTTTATTGAGCAAAATAATGAAATTAATCATGAGTAGGATTACAAGTAATTATATGATTACGGATGTCCTGTGTGTTGTATTAAAAATACAACATTATTGGTATATTGTCTGTGGAGTTACTATAGAGTCTGTGGTGTTACCAGGAAAGACAGTAACACCACAGAAAGTAACACCACAGACAAATTAGCCTAAATCCAGACTTTTCTAAAATGGAGGCTGCCATCATGATGATTTCAAGATCAGAGGACATTCTAGAAATATTAATAAGTATGCATTTATCAAATTTTTTATTAAAATATGTAAAATCTGCAAGTTATCAACATAACACCACAGACACTAACAAAGTGCGACACATGAAATTGTCAGGAATTTAGCTAACTTTAAGAAAATGAATAAGAAAGAATGTACTGACCATGCACCCCTCAGATCAACCAGCACCTGCAATGACCTTTACACACAGGAAGTAGTCCAAACAGATTTCCCCCTTTTCTTAAAGGGGCGACATCCATTGATGTAACACCACAGACATGAATTTGGGGAACACTACTTTTTTCGTGAATATTGCAAAATATGTATTTTTTAAAACAATTTAATAAAATTGTACATGTTAAATAAAAACTATATTTATAATATAACCATTTTTTTTTGTTAAAAATGTTATATTGTTGTAATTAAATTCCATGATATCTCTCTGAGATAGGGTGGGAACATACATATTTTGTTATAAATGCAATCTCTCAAACTCAATTAAATATGTATTTTAAAACTAAAAATTATTTATTAATAGTGCACAAATTGTGTTTATCCTACAGAATACAAAAATGAAAACATTTTATAATTTATTGGTATTTAAAGTTCATTTCAACTGTTGTAAAGTAGAGGGACACCACTTGCCACCACAAATGAAGAATGACCCATTACGTGATTATCTGAAATAAATTTTGTAAATAATGTCTCTTTGTGGCTGCATATGAGCACCTCTCCTCCTACCTCCTGAGGGCAGCCAATGACTCATGACACGTTTGTCAGGGGGAAAGTGAAGTTCAAAGATGCGCATTGCTAACTAAACTACGCTTATTCAGGCATGTTTAAGGGAACACAGACGGATTTATTTGTGTGAGTCAATGCATAGCTATTTTTGGGTAAATGTTCTCCGGTAGAGACGTTTGGAGGAGGTGGGACGTTATCTTGATCTTGAATGAGTAACGTTTGGTAAGTTAGCGAAAGCTAAGCTAGAGAACAATTTAGCTGATTCTTATGAGAGCAAAGCAGAACTGGCCTTTTAAACATTCTGTAGAGGGAATAACAATTCAAAATTCAAGCATAAATCCGGATGTATTTAGAATTTGTAAGCTTTACAGACCAGACCTTACGTTATAGGAACCGTTTGATTCGGTTGATAAAGTATCAAAAACAGCACACCGAATATTGCTGTTTTAACATTCAAAATTAGCTTTGAATTAATTGTAATTATTTAGTCTTATTTTTAGTGAATCGGGCTGACTCGGTCCGAGCAGTTTTTAAGTGAACAACTCAACGAATCATTGAACTGATAACTGTCATGTCCGATTCGTTATGAGCAAACCCGAGTGATTTGATGATAAGATTTGACTTATGTGGGTCGAAAAGCAAGTTGCTTTAAAACGTACTGGAAATATATTTACGAGCTGTTTGTAAAATATTTATATCAGCAAGCAAGATTAGTTTTTAATAAATAGCATTAAAACGTACATAAACTCAGCCGAGATGAATACATGAATAGTAGGTCTGGTTCCAGCCTAGGTGACTTTGTTTTCACGTGTTGCTGCAACATACGGATCCGGGGCATATAAATTATGATAAGTTGTTTTATTAATTAAGCGTAATAAACAGTAATATGTTCCTACATTCATGTTGCAGTTTTCTGTGATGACAGGGACCACGTGACTACGTAATAACGCGATGACGCAAAAGAGCGCTAAATCGTTTTGAAGCGGTTCTTTGAAAGGAACTGGTCGAAAGAACCGACTCACTGTTGGACTTCTCATCGCCACACCACATTTTCTAACCTTTTCTATGTAATGAGCCGAATCGGAAATCGCACATTGGTGAGGTTATGCGTGAACTTCTGTGGGAGAAACGCCCGTGCGTGATGATGATGATGATGATGATGATGATGGAGGTGGCACTCTTTTGCCTCTTTGCCTCTTTTCCTTTGTAGTTGTCATTTACATGTGTTTGAACCGGAACGTTTCTCCATATCCGGTTCGTTCAGTTTGATGAGGGATTTAGAGATCCCAGCTTGTCCTCGCGATGAGCGGTTGGATCATTTACCTCATGTAAAGCTGCGCGTGTCCTCACTGTAGCCACGTGACTGGGTTCAGTAGAATGTTCAAAGAACAGGGCAAAGCTAAAGAATGAGACCAAGTGACATGTAAGCGCCATTACTGTTACTGTTGATTTCCTTCACACATCTTCCATATTCATCATATAAATACCATTCTGTTGGTATAGGTTAAATTTAGAGTTCAAGTTAATGTAAGTGTGGCAGAGGCAGAATGAACATGTTTGGCAGAAAGTACAGTGGACTTGAAGGCAGTGGGGCACAGTTACATTCTGCACACTCGCCAAAGTTGCATCACATAACACACAACCAGGTGAAAGGGGAACAGTGTCTGTGTGATATGCGCTGAGGACTAATGAAGGTGGAAGTATAGTTTTTGACCATAATCCGAGTGGCAGAGAGTTTATGATCATGATGTGAGTCCATATATGTGCATTAACCTATATATATATATATTTCAGAAAATGTATGACTAGCTGCTCAATCAGAAAGTCCACAAACCCATTATTGCTCCAGTAATCATGAGGAGCATATATCATTGCTGGTTGTGTTCCCTACTTGGCAGTCGTTCCGCATCTTGGGTAATTTTTTTATTTGCTAATGTGATAGACCCTTTTACTTTTTTGCTAAATGCATAAAATGGCAACATCAGCAAATTTAAGAAATGGCATCACAGGTCAGTTTATCCCAGAGGGTGGTTTATAAACTGTGGGTACCGTGGAGCGGTTAAGAGTCTGTAGGGCATCTTTTGTGGAGGTATAATTAGACGATTGGTTCCCTCTCCTGGATTAATGACCCTAATCTGGTGTGGACGGAGGCCACGGCACTGGGATTATGGACAGATTTGTGCACAATTCTGTCATGTCATTGCCTTGTAATACATTTTCGTCTGTTTGAATTGCTATACAAGTTACCTGTAGATCTTGTGTTTGATTGGCTTTGTAATACTTTAATTTATGAATACTGAATTTATCATACTCGTTAAAATGCTCTGATACTACATGCATGTGATATTTTGCGAGCAGAATGAAATCTCAAGATAGTTAAATATTAACATTGTCTAAATGTACATTTAGACATCCATAGAGTTGCAGTGTGTGAGCATAGGTTAGTGAGTGGGAAGCTTCATTAATGTAGTGAATTGGTTTGTTTGGATGTTTCGATGGAGAAAACAAAGAAAACCGTTTAGAGACTTCCCAACATAACACTGCTTGAGAGTGAGGACATATAGGTGCTTGTTCGTCTCTGGGCTCAAATGCTGTTTGCTTGCTCGGCATGCACCTGCGTGTTAACAAAAAGAAAAGAGCAAGGATTACTGAAAAATAAACAGTAGTCCCTTCATCTGTTTGCCATGTATTGCTTCTTTAAAAATGCTTCTTTTAAATTAGACTTGCTGAATTTACACTGTAAGGCCTACTGCACATATTCAATATTTAGGCACGCATTGAATTTTTTTGGTCCCGTGTGTTTACATTCACTTAGGACAGTCTGATTGTGTTTGCATTAATGACCTGACAAGATTCCCAGAGGCTGACAACAGCACAGTCTTGGATAGAGTTAGTTTTTAGCAGTAGTCTTCACAGGTTTATCATGGGGCGTTCTTTGTCCTGTTAAGGTGAGGTGTTTCTTCTCAGTAACAGTAATTAACATTTCCATTAAGGTGATATTTGCCCACTTATAAAAAGTACAAAAGCCACCGGATATTGTATTAAGGCATTTTTTTATGCTAACCTTATCAAATGTCATGTTGTCAAATTCTTAAGTGCAATCAATACATTAGAATAAGACTATAGGGCTTTTACAATTATGTAAATACTGTTATAACATTCTTTTTTTTTTAGATACAAAATATTTTTTTTGAATATATACGTTTGAAACGACGGGGTGAAATGATAGGCTACTATACAACCGCAAAAACAGATAATATTGTCAAAAATCTAACTCACTTAATATTAACTTCAACTGTTCTATAAAAACAGTATCACATTTGCACGCGTTCCGATATTCGGGAAAAATAGCATTCTTTCTTGCGTGATATTGGTTTACTATTTTATAAATATAAAAAACAAAAATGCATACAGGGGCATTTTCTCCCTATATCTTGAATCTGGAGGCATTTTGACTCATGTCAGTGGCGTTTTTGACCCAAGCACCTGTTACTTTTACTTTTACAGACATAGTAATTCCCATGCATTCATTTTTATGTAGGTCACAGTCAGATGGTTGGATATCTGATTTAAAGGCACATTTGAAAGTGTCGCAAATCAAATGTGGAAGCGTTCAGTCTTGACCTCATCGAGACGAAGATGATGAAGTTAAAACTAAAAAAGTCCCTCATTGTCTCACATATTTCTCCTCAGGTATCATGTCTTCCAGAGAGCGACGCTCCGACCTGTACATAAAGGCTGAACCCAGCAGTCCCGAGGGAGGTGGAGGAGGAGGGGGAGGAGGAGGAGGAGTAGTAGGCGGCGGCGGGAGGACCAGCCCGGGAGGAGCGTCCTCAGACTCCTCTCAGAGTGCAGGAGGGGGCTCCAGAGGAGAAGGCGCTGGCCGCTACTCCCCGCCCCTTTACACCCCGGCTCTACGTTGCCATTTTAAGGAGGAGGGTGCAGATGGAGCCGAGGAGGGTTCTACCGGCAGCGGGGGAGGCCGCTGCAAGTATGCACTAAGCACGCTTCCCAAAAGGCTGTGCCTGGTGTGTGGAGATGTGGCGTCTGGCTACCACTATGGAGTGGCTTCATGTGAAGCCTGTAAGGCTTTCTTCAAAAGAACCATACAGGGTGAGCATGTTACACTGTGGAACAGATTCACTTGTCGTTACAGATAACTTTTAAGTAAGCCAAGCCCGCTAGTGGTCTGAATCAGTGTTTCCTGTCCCCCTGAGAGCCACCGCTCTGTCAGCCTCTCGGCAAAATAAGATATGTGTATCCAAAATTGAATGTGATGAGATAAAAAGTTGCATTCCTTGAAATAATACCAAGAACAGCAAGTCTTTACTTTCAGTCATGTCTGACTCAAATTAAGCAATAGCTGTTTTCCCTTTCATCGTTTTTGAAAGTGTCATTACTGACTGGTTGTTCATTTGACATTAGTTGAAAGATATTGCATTTTTTTGGTAATATTTAAATCAATTTAAGAACTATATTTTAAATAGGCTAGTTGTATTATTGAATGATATTTTTATTGTTTATAAATATCTAATATTTTTCATGAAGAGCAAGTGGCTTTTCGCTACAAAAACATAATTCTATAGGAAACACTGCTGTGAACTCTAGTATAACGTCTTCACCTCCATCCAACAGGCAATATTGAGTACAGTTGTCCCGCCTCTAATGAATGTGAGATCACCAAGCGCCGCAGGAAGGCCTGTCAGGCTTGTCGCTTCACCAAGTGCCTCAAAGTAGGCATGCTCAAAGAAGGTGAGGTGGCACCTGGCCAGAACAACCAATCCTCTCTCTTACGATACCTAAGTACCTCATAGTGTACGGTGTGACCCACATGCAGTGCCAATGCCCTAATCCTCTTTCTGTGTTTGGTGTGTGCGTTCGGTGCAGGAGTCCGCCTGGACAGAGTCAGAGGAGGACGGCAGAAGTACAAGAGACGCCCAGAGGTGGAGAATGCCACGTACCAGAGTGCACCGATACCTTTAAGAAAAGAGGGAGAGAAGGGTAATAAAATATTATTTGTTTATTTAATCATTTAAAAAAAATTTAATAACTGCTTTGTTTTAATAAAATAAAATACAAATACAAAACAAAGTCATTTTATTGTTGAAAACATTGCTTGCAATTATATAATTTTGTACATTTGATAGATAAACTTTGGCTTGACTTGGTTATTTAGCTGAGTAATGTTTAGGTTGTTTTCTCTCAGGTTCATCCAGCATCATTGTGTCTCATCTGCTGGTGGCGGAGCCAGAAAAGCTGTTTGCTATGCCAGACCCCTTGCAGCCCGACACGGCCCAGCGCACGCTCACCACTCTCTGTGATCTGGCCGACCGGGAACTAGTTGTTATCATCGGCTGGGCCAAGCACATTCCTGGTAAGTGAGAGCAAGAAGAGGAACTGCGAGACGGTTGGCAAGGAGACGGATCTAGTGTCGAACTACAAGTTTCTCACTCTCCTGTTACTTAAATTAAGCTGAAGTAAAACTACCACATACAAGACATAGTTATGTCTTCCTCGACCTTTGACAACATGATTCACTGCCTGATTCATATTGCACATGAAACTTGAATGTACTTTCTTGATCTGGTAAGCTCTTCTTTGATTTATTGACTAAGGGCTTAAAGGGTTTTATATCAGTTTGCATGGAAACATAGTTTTTTGGGGTTAATAGAGGATGATAGAGAATCCCCTGCCAAAGTTTACCAGTTTAGTGGCATCAAATTTAAACAACTAGTAAGTATTGTTAACTTTATATATATATTACTCATCATGTTTACTCATGCAAATTCTTGATCTTGATCTACTTATACTGATGCTTTTTACTGGGAACAGTGTTAGTTACTAGCCAAATACCACTAATATACTTGCCCCCGGTTTCACAGACAAGGCTTAAGCTTAGTCCAAGACTAAAATGCATGTTTGAGCTGTTTTAACTGAAAGCAACTGACTGACAACCCAACTGACAAATCTTTGGTTTGTCTCAAGATGCAAACCAGTAAAGTTTTTTTTCTAAGGCACATTTATAAAAGGGCACTTAAATGTCCAAATTGAACTAAGGCCTAATCCTGGCTTAATCTAAGACCTTGTCTGTGAAACCGTGCCTTGGCGTTTGGAGGAAGAGCAGATCAGGGGCACATTCAAGCTCAAACGTTTTGAACAGCGTTTTGCTATGGTTTCCGGGTTGAACGACATGTTTCCTGGAAACGGTGTGCAAAGGGGTTTGAGATCCGTTTTCTCTTGTTTGGTGGGTGTGTCAAAAATGTCAGCCCAATCAGCAGCAACATGTATAGAAACCACACGGTATTAAAGAGACAAGCTCGCACAATGGGTCCAAGTAAAGTCGTTTACAAATGTGTACGCTGCAGCTCGGTAAACGCAACAATTGAAGATTTTAGAAGACATGTTTGTCGTGAGAAAAATATAGCGTATCAACAGTGATCAGCAGTAATGATAAGCCTAATACTCACAATAAAAATAATACGGTCATATAGATCATAACACAGTCTCGGAGGTAAGAAGTGGTTTATCCTTCTCCTGAAATGTTTGTCTTTTCATCCTGAAATGCGAGGCAAATGTTGGATCACAATAATTAGGAACCACAGTTTCCACAAATCCCTTCACTCGATTGGGCTGCTCTCTTTTATTCTTGACGCCAAGGGCAGTGCCTGTAACATTGAGCGTATTTTGCAGTATTCAACACGTATTTATACCGACTTCATCAGGCTCTGAAAATTCTTCCAAAAGAACACCAAGAATGGGCTTCTCGGCTGCCATAGTTGCAACTCTTGCGTCATCAGAACAGGGTGTTCAACGCACCACTGTTTTCCGTTTAAAAAACGCTTTGCAACTTTTTGTCTGGGCTGAACAATAGACCTTATTCAGAGCAGCGCCATGACCGGTATGAAAGCAAGGATGTGAGGGATAGACTTGTACGGTGTTTTCAATGGCATCTGCTGTATAATAGATCACTTATTTTCCACAGCTCATGTTGTCTGGGGTTTTTTGTCTACTGAAATTTCTTAGAAAGATATTTTTTGCAGTGTTTCATCAGCAGAACAATCCAAATAACAGTACAACCCACTGAAGAGATGTATGTCTATCCCTCACAGCCACACTAAAAGATGGCACTTAAAAATGAAAGATGGTGCTGCTGTGAATAAGGTCTATGTGACAATAACAGGCTTAGATTTCAGGAGGCTGTGACAATGCCAGTTAGAATACAGTTAGCAGCTTGTTAATCAATGATATTTGATGTTTCTCACATGTTTGCACTGCTGGAAAGTGCTGATCAATCACACCTCTCTTCAGAAAACAGGTGCCTAAAGAAAGATTATAATTGAAGGGAACTGGAGCAGGTGAGTCAGAGCTACAGTCAGAATGTGGAAGACTTTTTCTCCTAATTGCTGTCCGAGCTCAGCCTTGGAAGGAGCGATTTCAGTGCTTTAGTCAGTCTCTGGCTATTTTCAAGACCTCCAATTTTAGAGCACTATTGTGAGTGTCCACTGTGTCTCTGTACTCATCATCAACAACTCTCATTCTGCTCTCCACACATCTCTCACTGTGCGTGTCCACTAGATCTGAGATGAGCAAGCCTTTCTTAGTCTCTGTAGGAGGTGAGCAGCTGGTTTGCACAGGGCATTATGGGATTTGCAGCGTCAAAAAGCTCAGAAATGTTCAACTTTATGTAAATAAGTGGCGAAAAATGCCAATTTCTGAGATAAGGGAGTTGACATCTGTCATAAGCTTTTCAGAATTTACCAATAGTGCTGGAATACCAAGTCAAAATAAATGAGTTAAAATTAAAAATACAAATACTATTAAAAACATAACGGTATTAAATAAAACGTCATGTAGCTTTTCTCAATTAAGTGAATATTGCTTCAATTTTTTAAAAATAAATATTCAATAAAAAGTGTTTTTCTCTTTTTCGTGTTTAATTTAAATTTTTTTTAAATTAATATTAGTGACATAATAGACTGGCAGATCATTTTGACCATGATTTTTTTATTACATTTTTGCACCAATGGACATGTATTGTCAAGCTCTCTCTTTTTCCTCCCTCTTCCAGGCTTCCTCTCTCTGTCACTGGGTGACCAGATGTCCGTGCTGCAGTCGGTGTGGCTGGAGGTGTTGGTGTTGGGGGTGGCTTACCGCTCTCTCGGCTGCGAGGACGAGGTGGTGTTTGCGGAGGACTTCGTGCTGGATGAGGAGATGTCTCGTGTGGCCGGTCTGACCGAACTCAATGCTGCCATTAGTCAGCTCGCACGCCGATTCAGGGCCCTGCAGCTGGACCGTGAGGAGTTTGTCATGCTCAAGGCCATCGCGCTCACTAACTCAGGTGTGCTTCCTGTCCAGATTTTCCTATTAATGACTCATTCATTCCGCTTCTATTTTTGTTCCCTGACCGACTGGTTACCCTCTGATCAAAACCCACCTGACCTGACTGAGTCACCCAGTAATTAAGACCAGACCATATTCTGTTTTGTGTCGTAAACGTACCTATCTTGTCACTGTCTGCTTGTACAAATTCTTCCCCCACTTGGAAGAACCCATGAAACTTTTGATTACTGTAAATAATAAATTCAACCCCCGTATCTGCTTCACCCACAGAATCTGTATTTGTTATGCAAATACTGGGAGTCGCATGCTTTGAATCTGGAACACACCCAAGACCTCTTCCTTACGCCTCACATATCTGTGTGTACATGCTAAACATTAACCCCCACCAACAGACTTATCCCTGGTTCAGTGACATTTAGCAGACGTGTCAACAGTTAATAATTAGCACAAGATTCCTATTGTATCAGATTAATTTAATTGTTGTTCCATACCTGCATTTGTAACTGTTTCTCTCTAATCTAATCCTCGTAAAGCTAGACTTGGGGCAGTCAGAATTTCTTCGAACATCACAACAAACCGAATATGATGTCAAGCTCTTCGTTATAATAAATCACAAAAAAAATATACACTAGCGTTCAAAAGAGTTAGTATGTTTTTTGATCTTTTTAAAGAAATTCATACTTTTATTCAGAAAGGATGCAGTAAATTGATTTGAGTAAACTGAGGTATGGTTATTTTAATTCAGCCCTGATTTATATCTGTAATGTTTAGGTCCTCTATTGGTCAAATGTCTCCACGACTTTCCAATTCACCAAACTTTACATTACATAATTTTATGCAAATTTTGCATAAAATAGCTGGATGGAAAAACCAAGATACAAAAAAATGTCCCAAATGCACATAAAAATGTAAACATTCACTTGAGGTGGAGAAATGTTTTATTTCAGTTAGAATGTCTGTGCATAAACTGATAGAATCACATTTACTGGATACATTAATTAATTAATTTCTTATGACTGAATAATTTGCTCTGAAAAGAAAATATTGTTCTGGTCATTCAGATATTACAAAATTATTGGTTAACAATTGATACGTCACTCCAGATAAAGCCTCTGCGACCAAATTTCATCAGAGGGTTTTGTCTGCACGCTCTTCAGTCACATGTAATTTATTCAGGGTTCCCACACCTTGGTTAACTTCAAATTCAAGGACTTTTCAAGGACTTTCAAGGTCCAATACCCTCAAATTCAAGGACTTAATGTGGGGACACATTTCAAGAGAGCAAGGTTACATCGTTTCAGCCGATTTTTGCCATGTTTCACGGTGTGTCTGTGAATCATAGAGGTATCATCGTAGTAGTTTTGTGTACATTTGAACGTCATGGCAACGTACAAATGCGCGTAACTGACGTAAATCAAGCAAGCGTTATCAAGTGTTGGCGAAATAACACATTAGCGGACTGGAGGGAATAATATGGGATTTCTTGCACAAAATAAATTTAAGCACTTTCAAGGACTTCTATCTATATATTTTTATTTCCAAAAACTTTCCAGGGCATTGAATTATTTTTTTATTTTTTTTTCATATTCAAAAAATTTCAAGGATTTCAAGGACCCGTTGAAACCCTGTTTATTATATTTAACAAAAGTGGCATCAATAGTAGTTACTATTTCTATTTTGCACTAGTGTCTCTGGAAGTGGCTATTTTGTTCTCATAATCATCGAAATGTTTGTTTTATTCACACATTTCTGCAGTCATTCACATAAATGAATTAGCACCCTCAATAGAATGACATAATGGATTTATTTAGATGTGATGGTCTAAACACTCGTCCTCTTCAGATTCGGTGTACATTGAGGACATGGAGGCCGTGCAGAAGTTACGGGACCTGCTGCATCAGGCTCTGCTGGAGATGGAGGTCCAGCGACGCCCTGACGACCCCCAGCGTGCCGGACGCCTCCTCCTCACCCTGCCCCTCCTCAGGCAGACCGCTGGCCGGGCCCTCACCACCTTCTACAGCATCAAGACCCGCGGCGGGGTGCCTATGCACAAACTCTTCCTGGAGATGCTGGAGGCCATGATGGACTCACCCTAGAGAATAAACGACGGATGAATGAAGGATGAAGAAAAAGGGCAAAGTTTGCCCGAAGTCTTTTTGTGTGCGCAAGGGCTACAAGAGCCAAAAGATAACTTTTTTGGGGGGGGTTGAATATAATGAAGACGCTTTGTGTAGCTGTCCGCCAGTACTGGTCTTTCACATCCAATCCTCCTCCTCCATTTGTTTTCAATGGGTACCACGTCAATATAGGCTTGGGTCAGTTCAGACACTTCATATTTATATCAGTCAGTGTTAGGTGTACCACAGACAACGTGTAATTCATTCTGTCACTTCACGGCCATCCTGATAAGTGTTTCTAGGAATTAACCATAACTGTAAACTCAGAGAAATGTACGTGCCAAGGGCGCCTACTGAGACTGCAGCAATATGAACTCTAACCCGAATCATATGATTCAGTGATATCTCCTCATTTACTGATAGTAGACCACCAATCACTACAGTTATAATCAAGCGATTAATCTTCCTTTCTCTCCTTAAATTGGTGCATAAAAGGCACTTGTGTAAAGTTAATGTCTTTTTATAATGCACTCGCCATACTACAAGTGCTATCTAACTTTGTCCCGCTAGCTTTTTGTGGAATATGCAAAACATAAGTCAAGACTTAATGGAATGGAGAAAAGACAAACTTCAGTTTACTGGTGTACAGTGGTACTGCAATTATACTGCAACATCATATTAAGGAAAGCAATATGAAAGACTTCATAACCTATTTGATGTCAGCCATTTTTTTTTTAAAAACCGAGAGGCTGCCCTGCCACGTCCTGCTTTGAAACTAAATTTAGTTGTGGAGTAGTCGCATAACAAAGACACTTTTTTTGATTGTAGAAAATTTCCAAGAAAATCAAGCCGTCCTTTGTATAATATCCAATTGTTTTAAAGATTAACATCATTTGGGATATGGACTGTGTGAACAGGAGTCTATGGGTACTATAAATGCTGATCTGAACCAACAACGCGTCTAAATCAGGGTAAACGGGGAGTTTGTTCCTCCTGTAGGCCACTACTGTAGTTTTTGTTTTGTTTTTTTGTCGTGATCATTTGTTTGGACCCTTCCGGTGACGTCCTCGATTCATCAGATGATACTGGCCTGCTTGTCACCGATTGAGCCACTGGTCAAGCTTTTTCATTCGTTCAGAGGAAAGATCATATTCCGTATTGTAATCCTCCGTTTATACATGGACGCAGCCGGACGGTCTCCTTCATTCTGTGATATTCAAAGTCAACCTGAAAGCCTCTGTGGTGTAGAGCAACATTAAATGCAAATTGGAAAGCCTCACGAGATGGGCTCCAACAGAGCCGTCGCTTCGAGACTCTTCGTTGGGTTCTTTTAAGATATGTTTGTGTAGTCTCCTCATAGTTGTTTGTTTGCAGACACTCGTCTGATATTATATGCAATCATACTCCGTTTAAAGTGCTACAACTCCGCTACCTTTTATTTATTCTACACATGTGAAAACAGGAGGAAGAAAAGCCAGTTGCCATTTTGGCCTCTCTACCAATTTAAGTACTAAAAATGAAAAGCACTGATGTGCAGAGACAGACCTCGAGGTGAAGCCACATTTTCACTGTATGATGTTTGCAGCAATGATTGTATGAGCGCTCTGAAAGTGGTTCACTGCAAATAGATTCAGATGGAAAGAATCTTTCATGGTTGATATTTCTGATGTTTTCGGCTCAAGACTAGTTTCAATCTGGGTCTGCAGAGTTTAACCCAAAATACTTAGGAGACGTATTGTGATTCAGGCCTTTTGGATGATCGTACGAGTTGCTGTTGGTCATTCTGTGCTCATGGCATGATTTTAGTTTTTGGTTTTCCATATACTCTATGAAGCTTGGCCTCAGGTTTGGTATTGAAATAAAGCAATTAATTTGGGAGATTGTTATAAAATGTCTGTTTTGTATTGAATTGTTTTTTTTAGATTTCTCTTTTTGTGGTTGAAGTACTAACTTTAAGACATATGAAAGTCAGTGGACGTTATATTCCTGTCTTTTTTTTGTGTGTGTGTGTGTGTTGTTGACATTTCTATTCAGTATAGTATTGCAGATTTTAGGCACTAATATATGTGTTGATCACTGCAAAACTTCCTCTTTCTCTCTCTTTTCTTTAAAATACTGCCAGTTTGGCTGTTAAGGAATTTTTGGTATATTTCAATAAACTCGATATCATTTTTGATTCAATCTATATGCGTTTATCAAAGCTAAAATACAAGTTTTTTCCTAACATTTCAGTATGTTTTTTTCCTTTCTTTTATACACAGGAGTTAATGTCTCTCCTAAGTGGTTATTGGGATGTCATGATTTGTGTACATAACCACGAATGAGTGGGTCCATTCAAAGACAGCTGTAAAATATGTCAATGTTTGTGTCAATAATAACTCTAATATAATGATGATATTACAGTAGTGTTTTCATAATGGTAAGCATTATATAAAGCCATTTTGTCTGTCAGACTTAGAACATAACAAATGATTGAGAGATAAATTAAATTCATGGCTAGGTGTTTTTTGTGTCTGTGTATATTTATGTAAATGAGCAATACCAGAATTTACCAAAATGTTTGTTTTCACATTTTACTGTATATTCATATACTGTAAATCAAACCTCAACAGTAACACTAGTGATAACAGTCGATAGTAATAATAAGTACAGTAAAGAGCAAATCAATATTTGTATTTCAAAATATTGTATTTAAAAGATTAAAATCTATTTTTTACTCAATTTGCGGATGTTTATTAATATTATTGTTCTGGTATTTGTTTTGTTTGAAGTCAAATGATTGTTAATGTCTGTGCTTTGTTTCCTTTTTGTAAAGCTCAGTGGTTCAGCAGTAGTAATACACTTTGTTCATATTGAATCACTGTGAAGAGAAAGCAAACACTAAAACAGCGGGAAAAATAGAGGTATTTTAAAATATTGTCAGTGTCAATGTTTTTTGTAATAAATTAACAAGCGTCAGTCCATCACTTGTCATTGGATTTCTATGTCGTTTTGTAATTATCCTGTCTGTTCTTTCATGTGGTCGAAAACCAGACGTCAATTTTTTCATTCATGACTTTTTTAAATAGGAAATCGGTTAACATTCATGTAGTCTTTGGTCCATTCCATTGTTTTCATGTTGTATGCAAAGCTGCAAATGGTGCTAGTATTTCATTGATAGATAACGTTAGCTCCCGTTGTTTGCAGTCACTTAAAAGTAGCGTACATTTATATAAATTTAGCAATTTTATAATTCGCTTACGATTACACAGATAAATCACTTGCCTAAGTGAGTCAGACGGCGAAGTAGTAGTGCAAACTTAAATAGTATTGGAGAAACACAAATACTCAATGCACAAGCATCACACCACCTGCATACATGTAGCTAAACTTAATACTGCCCCCGTGAGGTTAAGTGCTGTATAACCTCATACTCGTGCACGCGCCCAGCGGGGAAACAGCGCCATCGTGAGTCCATTTCGGTTTCAGAATTAGTGTGAGGAAACACTAGTTTTAGTTGGGCTGCTGGGAGCCGTTTTATTGATAAGATCCTGCATAAAGTAACCCTGTAGACATACAAGTTACTGAACAATATTTAGCAGTAGACTGATTCTGAATGAGAAGGTCATATTTTCTAGTTTAGCACTGATATTGTGTACAATTCAATGACATAACTTGCTATGAAAAAGTAGCCTTCAAACACATTTTGATGCTTTGCATTTGTGTTAATCACATACCATCATTCTTTTGTAGCCTAATATAATACTGTACAATAATGATATTTTTCCAGTGTTCTTTAGAAGTTGGAAATTAAAAACTGATGGTTTCAGCTGAGTAAAGTCATTTTAAAAAGTCTTTCAGGCCTCTTTAAGGACCAATTAAAGTCAGTAAGCCACTTTTTAATTTTTGGTTAAGCTTGTCAGTAGAAGATCCACCTATTAGGATGAATAGCAGCATTAACTCTTTAAAAACACACGCACATTGTAACCTCATTTGACCTTGAGCTCAAGGCTTGTAATGTCAAGTGCCAAAACTCATCAAACATCATTAACTGTAACCTTTCTGAAGGCATAATTATATCCCATCTCCGTTTAAAATGTAGGCCACATATTAAAAATGCTGGACAACTTTCAACCCATGTTTGGGTCAAAGACAAACACAAAGATTTTTTAAGTTTTTAAACCCAACGGTTGGTTGAATGTTTTAACATTTTTAAACCCAACGGTTGGGTTTGTCGGTCCATATTTGACCCAAACATGGGGTCGGAAAAACAACCCAAGCATATTTTAGAATGTATTCGAGGTGGCACCGTATAATTTATTAACAAACACATTAATCGTCGAAAAGAATTCATACAGAAATGTACATTACAAAAACACCTGTTTAATAGAACAATAAAAAACAAAACAAATACTTTTGCCTATTCGACAATGGCCAGGGAAAACGATGTCATTCGGCTGAACAAATAGTGAGGGAGAGTATTTTTATTTGTTTCATCCTGCATAGCAGTTAATTGGTGAAGGAACTTACTGTCCTAATAAGAGTAGGCTATATTGTCTTTTTTAGAGTAATGAATTTAATGAGAAGGGAGTAGTCGCAGGTGAGCAGGTGCTTTGACTAATATCCCTGTAGTAGCGGGAGTGGCAGGAGGAGGAGGAGTGACGGGAAAGGAAGGCTGGATGAGTGTTGTGTTCCTGGAGGCGCTGCTGGGTCCGTCTTTGCGGTATATAAAGCAATGATTTCCTCTACACTATTACAGAAAGGCGTCCGAGCCGCTCACAGTATTAGACTGCTGCACTCCACACTCATCTCCAGCATGCCGATCAAGGTAAGAACTTTTACCAGGCACACCCAGAGATTGGACTGCATGTCGTTGCTTTTACACATGACCATGGCACTATTTTTGTCGCACGGTGCCTAAAATAAACGCATTAGATGCTTCTGGAATACTGTGGCGGCCATGAGTTTTTTTATGCGCGCATTTCATAACAAGCACGGGTGTGTGCTCGTGATTCTAAGGGAGGAGAAGAACATTTTCGCTGCGATTTCCTTTTCCTGCATCTTATTCAAATATGTTGTGGCCGATCAGTTAAAGTCAGATATTGGTTAAGGAAGTAAACTATTTCCTTGTAGGCCTGTGCAGCGCAACGGGAGAAGAACGGGAGCGTTCGCGTTTGTCGCGCGCTGTGCAGATCCGATGTTTTACATAATAGATTTAAAATAGCCTATGAGTACATAATCTCAGGCTATTTTAAACAAACTGCAAAGTTCATCAACCATTCGAGTTATTGATAGTCATTTATGTTCCTCAAGAACTTTACCAATATTTTATTCTGATAGGCAAATCAGCACAATCATGTAAAACATGCAGATATTAAAGTTAACCAATTAAGAGGTTAACACAGCATGTTTACCCTTTATACAAATAAAATTACAATATATTTTATACTGTATGTATTTTTTATGATTATTTAATGTTGCTAGACAATTGCAAAAATCACAGAAAATTGTCCCATATTTTAGCAGCAGGGTTACCAAAATTCATATAATATAATATAATATTTGGTTTCGTGACCTCCTACACTTCATAATCCTTAAATATATAGATTTTTTTAAAATAAGTTCCAGGTCCTTGTTAACTGTGCGTTCACACCGCCGCCGGCGAGAGCGTCAAAGTGGCCGGAAGTGATTCATTTTCAGTGAGAGCGGGGAGGAGAGTTGGAATCTGGTCAACTTTATGGTAATGAGCTATGACGCAATTCGGCGGCAACGAATCGGAATGTAGGAAAAGTAATAATAAACAAAACGAAATTCATAGTTTTGAGTGTGTAGCAAAAGAGTAGGCAAGCTTTGGGACATACTACTTCGTCATCTTTAACGGACAGCTCTGTCGCGTGCGTCCAGCCACCGTAAACTGCCCTGTCAATCATCTTGTCACAGTTAAAATCCTCCATTCAATCTAATTTAATTTCCTACCGTTTCGGAGAGAAATGTTGTGGCACCTTTGTGTGCAGCCGTGGGTCATTAATGCGTTGACTCTCCTCAAGGGTTTGCAATTTAAATGTAATGATGCATTTAAAAGTTAATGGCTAAACGTATCTTTACAAAAGTTCACAATGCTGCTGCAGATGCAATATAATGTAGAAAACATTGAATAAATAATTTTTCATCATGTTAGATACTGATAATTACCCACTCAAACCCCCCTTATCTAAACCTTTCTACATAACCACCGGACTCGCGCGTCCTCAATATCTGTAGTTTTTTTAAACACTTTTCACTCGTGTTTGTAGTTCTAACCGAATCCTCGTCCAACGCGCGATGGGTTGTGGGCAATATCAGCCGTTAGAGTGCGCATCGATCTGCACTTCGGATTCTGACCGGAAAAAGTAGACCATCCGGGTATCTTTGGAACACTCATTTCAACATACTACGATTTGGGACGTATTAATTCTAATTTCGAACACTATTTAGGACGGATAGTATGCGAATTGGGACGCAGGAATCTGGTCAACTTTATTGTAATGAGCTATGACGCAATTCGGCGGCAACGAATCGGAATGTAGGAAAAGTTATAATAAACAAAACGAAATTCCTGGTGTTAATTTGACTCTTTATATAAATGGTATGGATATTATGAGTAGCAATTGTACCAATAAACATATCAGAAAATGCTTTTTGAATGCAAAGAAAACAACACCTCGTGGGATATTTTTCTGGAATTCTCTTTTTTATGAGATTAATTGGCATAGGGCCTGGCTTGTTCCTTTTAGATTTTGTATCACAAAGTTAGGGAATTACATTCGAAAATATTACACAATATATATATCCCACAAACTTTCAACATTTAAACCTGTTGATAATCTTTGCAGTTTTGTAAGACAGAACAATAATCGTTAACTCATCTCTTTTATGGTTGTTCATTCTGCATTACATTTTGGAAATATGTTGAAAGTTGTGTCATTTAAAACAAATAATACAATAACGCTTGAAGGGAAACAGATTATTACATATTTTGATTGTAGAGATAAAAGTTTATTGTAATATTGTAAATCTCTTTATTTTACTAGGTAAGTTCCATATTCATAAAGCTAAATTTTCCAAGTCAAGGCCATGTTTTACATTTTTCCAAATTGAAACTGATATATATTTTGAGTCTCTTAAATGGGTTAAAAATAAGAAAGCTATGTCAGTAATTGGAATATACTCAAAAATGTTCAACTGAAAATAGAAATATTTAATTTAAAAAAAATGTCTAGTGTTTATATATTCTCGCTGTATATTTGTTTACGAACTGTGATGCTTGTATGTTTGTAACTTGAATTCTAAAAAAAAAGAAAAAGACCGGAATGTAGAAGTGCTCCGTTTAAAAGAATTCCAGTGAACGCAGTCCTGTAAACTTTGGTTCCGACCACGTGAGTTCCCAAGCAAAATAGAGGAGAGGCTGATCATTGGAATTGGATAAGAAGTCGCGCAACACTATTTATAGGCAAGATTTTCGCGCTAATACACTTTTTTTTTCTGCGGGAATGTAAATTAGAATATAACTTAACCATGAACACAAAAGTCACACCACACACATGGCTTTTAATTGGTTTATTTCGTTAGCAAACATGTCACTATAATTAAGTTCTTTCCATCGATCAATTTTCTGCAAAAATAACGATCGACATCCTTGTTTGCTTTGCGGCCCCTTTAAATGAAGTTTTAAAAAAGACCAAGCATTTGATCTACGTCAGAGCATGAGAGCATGGACACTCATTGGCTGCTTTTGACTGAGTTCAATGCATAAAAAATATATTACAATTTCAGCGTTTGTATGTAAATTCATATGTAGGCACAGCTTATATTTGTAAATAAATAAAAAATCAAGCATTGAAGGACAAGGCTTTAGATCATAAGTTTTTTTCACATCACAAGAATCATTCAGTCAAGTGTGTCCAAACTTGTTGGTGATTGTGGTGAAGGCACATGATCTCTGAAACCGAAACAGTTGTTGTCATCAGAGCTCTGGTGTTTGTGTTGCTGTGGAAACGAATGGACTCTCTAATAAATAATGGATTAAGAAATTAATCAATTAGATTTTTGTGTGTGTGTGTGTGTGTGTTTTATGCTGTATTATTCATGCTACTGTTCTTAACCTTTTTAAGGTTGGTCAACATCTTCCCGCTGTGGAGGTCCAGGAGGGAGACCCGGGGAATAGCATCTCAATGGCTAAAATCTTTGAAGGCAAAAAAGGAGTGCTTTTTGGCGTGCCAGGAGCGTTCACTCCGGGATGTTCAAAGGTACTAACATAGGATCTGCTGGAATTACTGCTGCCAATTATTATTCAGTTTTGTGATATTTATATATATACAGGGGTTGGACAATGAATATGAAACAACTGGTTTTAGACCACAATAATTTATTAGTATTAGTGGCCAATTTAGCATAATTTTATCTTGTGAATGACAGATACAAGTCTCTTACAGTGGCCAGAGGGATTTTGAGCCATTCCTCTTCCAGAACCGCAGCCCGGTTTCTATGTGATGCTGGTGAAGGAAACCGTTTTCCGATTCGCTTCTCCAATAATATGTAGATCTGGTCACTGTGCAGGCTATTGGAGATGTTCAACTTCACTTTTATGTTCATCAAACCATTCTGTCACAAGTCTCGCTGTGTGTATCAGTGCATTATCATGCTGATTCACGGCCCTTCAGGGTACGATGTTTAAACCATTAGCTGCACATGGTCCTCCAGAATGGTTTGGTAGTTCTTGGCCATCAAGTACAGTAGAGAATGCCATGATATTGCAGCCCAAACATCCCTGATCCACCGCCGTGCCTCACTCTGGACAGCAACAGTCCGGGTGTTAACCTCTTCTGGGCTTCTTCACGCCGTAACTCCCACTGATGTGGGAAAGGCAGTGAAGGTGGACTCATTAGAGAACAGCACATGTTTAACATTGTCTACAGCCCAAGATTTGCACTCTTGGCACCAATGAAACACATTTGGCATTGGCACGAGTGACCAAAGGTTTGGCTTTAGCAGCCTGACCATAAGTATTGTCTCTGTGAAGCTCCCGACGAAAAGTTTTGGTGGAAACAGGAGAGTCGAGGAGCGCATTTAATTCTGCAGTGATTTGGGCAGTTGTGTTTTCATACACCACAAAGACTTGCTGTATTGGTCACAGATGAGTCAGCGAGACCCGCACCAACAATTTGTCCTCTTTTGAACTCTGATATTATGTCTCCCATTATTTCACGAGTTCGCACACTCATGATCAGATGGAGTAAATACATGTGTATTAAAAATACATTACTGTTAACTTCAGCCAAAGCTGAGAAGCTAAAGTTACTAAATTATTTTCTGAAACAGAAGCTGTGATAGTTTTTTTTCTTCCCTATTGTGACATATCAAAGTGAAACACCTTCTTGAACAAGACAAAAGGCAAGACAAAAAAATAAAACAAGATTTTTGATTTCATGGTTAATTTAATAGCTTTATAATGCATTAATATAGTACTATATGCATGTTATTAAAGGCCAGGCCTGAAATACGACACTCAAGTGGTCCCTGAAAAGGTTGACGACGCCTGTATAATAACTTAAGTTTGTGGAGGAAGTATAATAAACCTAATTGGAATTAGGTTAGTTTTGAATGACTGTGTGCACATCTCTTTTCATCCTATTACTGCAGCACCCGTATCCATCTCTTGTTTGTCTTTACTCTGTTCCCTGGTGTTTTCCCAGACTCATCTCCCAGGGTTCATAGAGATGGCTGGGGATTTGAGGGCCAGAGGCGTGGGTGAGATCGCATGCGTGTCTGTTAATGATGTGTTTGTTATGACCGCCTGGGGAAAGGAGAACGGAGCAGACGGCAAGGTGGGGAAACTCTTAACCTGCTTTTTACTAAAACACAGTTTAATAAGTCTCTTTAAGGATTTATCTATTGAGTCATTATATGGTTTATTAATTATAGGTGCGGATGCTGGCTGACCCCACAGGAGCGTTCACAAAGGTGACACTTGCTTTTGAAGCACCTTCATCCATGGGCCATTTCCAGAATTTTTATGCTGATCAACGCGTAGCACATATAGATCTGGATGCATTAAAATCAGGAAATATTACAGGATTAAGCGTTATTTTACTTAGATGCTGTCCCAAATGTTCAGTGCTGTTTTAGATATTTATAAATCTATTTTTCTCTATAAAGGCTGTGGATCTCTTCCTGAACAATGATCACTTGACCCAAGTGCTTGGAAATTTGAGGTCTCAAAGGTGAGATGATGGTCTTCCTGAAAAAAACATGTCCCACAATCATGATTATGGTATCCACCTTATTCTGCAATATCGAAGTAAGCTGTTTTCTGTGAATGTGCGAGACTTCCGATTCGTTAGCCACTACAGGTAAATAACTAGAAGAACGACAAAGTGCAGTAAATGGTAAAACTCTTTGTGCTAAAAATGAGTGCATTTATAAGGAACAATTATTGATAAACAACAGTTTGCAGCATAACACTGTTTTTGTACAGCTAAGATAACTGGAAGCGAGTTCAAGTTACAAATGGCCACATACGTAATTTGTAACTTGATTACTTTAAAAATAAGGGGACTAGTCATACAAAATGTGAAGTTGGAATCTACTCAATTTCGTCAGTCTACTTCTCATTTTCATGTGAAAGTGACACTTTCACTTCTCAGTTGTCTCTGCTGATCCTGGTTGTGTGTGTGTGTGTTCAGGTATGCCATGCTGATTGAAAATGGAGTGGTCAAGAAGCTAAATGTGGAGCCTGATGGGACGGGCTTGACCTGCAGCTTGGCCTCAAACTTTTTCTCTGAGATTTAAGTTACCAGTTTACACTGTATAATCGGTCGTCCTCCTGTTATCGACCCGATTGCCCATTTATCATTCCAAAAACAGTGTAATGGAAAGTCCCAAAAATTAACACTATTGTATATGCTGTAGGGAAACCTATGCAAGGAACTAACTTGTTTACTTGGAGCGCACAAGTTTGGCTGTATCGCACACAAAAGCCTGGTTCTGATGGTTAAGTGGTATAACATGTAATGGTTACCCAGGCTGCAATAAATGTTTTCCTCATGATACACACAAGATGTAACTGATTTTATGATGGTACATTCACCTTTTTGGTAGACAGAGAAACATTATATTGAACGGTTTAATATTTTCCTTAGCTGTAGTCACAGTAAAACACAAATACATTTTCAGTCTAGTGCATAAGATCATGTTAATATTTATTTTACAAAACACAACAAACAATGAACACATACTTGATTTGCCATATCTGTCCTATATTGAACATGACAACAGTTAAAATGTACAGAAAATTTGAACCACAAAGTTGGTTGGGGGGAGGGTGGGTATTCACAAAAAAAAAGTGGAAAAAAATTGGTCTTGGTGTCTTCCTGAGATTTTTTTTCCCCTTTCTCCATTTTATTCTTTTTGTATTAAATGTTTGCTCTTTAAACCTTTCATTTTATTTTTAAATTCTTGTGGATAACTTTCTTTAGGAAAATAAAATTACAGGGAAAATAAAATAAGACCAAAAAAAAAATAATAATGACAGATTTTATTTTAGATTTGGGGGGTAGAATAAGGAAGGCACCTTGTGGTTCAGAGTTTCCATAAAATGCCCAGCAATAACTCCTCATTTGACAAATGCAACATCTGGGATCTTTCCTTGTGCCTGTAAGAGAAGAGACTCTTGTAAGATGAATGCAGGACACATGATCCTTTGTTCTAGAAGACTTACTGTGAACCGTGAGAAAGGGACACCGGCTTACCTTAAGACCGGTGAAGATCTGAGCAGCTCTGTCAAAATCCCAATCATTGTCTTGTAGGCACCTGAAAGAAGAAGCAAGTCTGACCTTAACAAGCTGTTCATCTTTGTATGAATCTAGAAACAGGACAATATCTAGTAGAAATAACAAACATGTATTTTAGTCCTTACTTTTGAGACCATTCTAGGTTCATGCCAGACTTTTGGGAGAAGGCAGCAAGCATTTCTTGTTGGGGGGCGGACAGAGTGGGCACGGGGCTGCTGGACGGTGTGGGGGCGGGAGCAACGAACGCACGGCGAATTTCCTCTGTAGTGGCGTTTCGAACGAACAGCTCGTCATTCACAATGCACAGACTGAAAAGTTGAAAATAGGTTATAATGACGACACTTTTAAGCCAAAACAATTACATTTTTGTAACCGAGATCTTACCCAACTCCAGCAGGAACAGCAATGAATACTCGAGAGAAGGCTCTGTATGATTCTCGGGATTTACCGTCCACTTAAAAAGGAGAAGAGGGGAAAAAGAAAATGAGGTTGTGTACTCTGATCCGCGCAGAGTAAAGCTACCAACTCTGAATCATTTTAGATAGATAGAGGAACTCACTTTCTTTGAAAACTCCACTGACTGTAAATGCCAACAGTGTAGCCTGGAAAGACAAGCAATTAGAACCGCAAATCGGATTGTGAAATATGAAACCAGCAAACTGACCGCAAGTTTAACTCACTGTGTAGGTGTTGACATCTACAATAAAGGAGGCGATGTCGTGCTGGGTTTTGGGGAGTTCGTTCAGGAAAGCCACCACATTTAATCGTGTGTGTTTGATCAAACGAAACCGTGTAGCTGAAAGAAAAAAAAAGGCAAAACTTATCACAGAATTCAGGACACAAGCAAAAGGTGCGGTCACATTTACAGCGGCTCTGCAAAATCCAGTTATTTCAACAGGAATATGTGCAATCGGGAGTTTTACGTGATTTCGAAAGAGTTGCCCAAACAAGTTTGACTTTTTACTAACAGAAAGCTGCCCGAAATGTGATCACACCTTGACGTTGCAAAAACTAACCCACAGAAATTAGATGATAGAAACTCAGAACAGAGACTTAACAGATTTTTAGATTATTCAACAATTACTTACTGGGGTCTTTCATGCGCTTGATATTGCGACTGTCTTTCTGGTATTCCCCTAAACTACTTCTGCGGACAAAAAGATTAACATTCACTGTTTAGTAGAAGTCAATAGTGGTGATGATGACGATGATGATATAGCATATAGAAAGTCAACTGTACTTTGAAGGGTTCTGGGTGATGAAGGGAATGCTGAGAGAAAAAGTTGCTCCGTCATGGTAGCCGTCCAGCAGGGGCTGTCTGTTTCCTGAGTCATATATGCTGTAATACCTGGAGGGTGAACATTTTGATCTGAATGTTTAAGTTCTTACATACATGTATCTATTAAGACCAAAAAACAAAACAAAAAAACACACATACTGTGTCAGGAAGCAATGGATGATGTTCTTGATGTCTTCAGAGCAGAAGTAGCTAGGCTGTGTTCAAAGTAAAAGTGAGAGAGGTTAAGTGTGAAAGTCAAATATGGACGTCTCAAAGTGAAGAACAGATCGAGACCAAACCTTGCAGGGAGGAAGAGTCGCAGGAGCGACCTCTAAATCAAAACCAATGGGAGGCGGAAGGTCGTGTCCATCCTGTTGTTTAAACAATGAACAGACAAACAATGTGTCTAATGTACAATTAAGCCAGTGAGCAAAAGTGATAACATTTAAATTATTATGATTACCACACTTGTTCTCAAACAAATAGCGTTGGGTTACACCAACAGAAAAACACTGTGGATTTCCTACCAGTTTGAGCAGCTTGGGGAATCGTTCCCGTATGGCACTGTCCAACAATCACAAAGACAGAACAAGAGAAACAAGGTTAGTACAAACTGCACATGTGCCAATGAAACGTCCCATAGAAACACTCAAAAACTTTAGCCAGGCCATCTTAAGTGCAGGACAAATAGGTAAAGAGTATTCAATCAGAGAAATATTTACTTACAGATAATTATCCATCAGGGTTGAGATACTGTGAATTTATTTTCATACAAAACGTTATGTACACTACCGTTCAAAAGTTTGTGGTCAGTACAATTTTTAAATGTATGCACACCAAGGCTAGATTTTATTAAACAAATACAATAAGACCAGTAATATTTTGAAACTTTACAACTTAAAACTACTGTTTTCTATCTGAATACATTTTAAAATGTAATTAATTTCAGATGCAAAGCTGAATTTTCAGCATCATTACTTCAGTCTTTAGTGTCACATATCCCGATTTGCTGCTGAAGAAACATTTATTATTAATGTTGAAAACAGATGTACTGTCTGCTTTATATTTCTGGCAAAACAATACAATAGATACTTTTCAGGATTCTTTGATGAATAGAAAGTTCAATAGAACAGCATTTATTTGAAATAGAAATCTTTTGTAACATTATAAAATGTCAGTTTACTGTTAATCAATTTAATGTGTACTTGATGAATACAAGTTTAATAATAAAGCTTTTAAGAATAAAACTGTTGAACAGTAGTGCATGTAACCAAGTTTATACCAACACCAAAAAACAATAACCATTTGTTTCATTTGAATACGTAGTGAAGGGTTACTGAATACTTGAGCAAGTTTGTCGTGAACTTGTGAGAATAAAAAAACATGGGCATCTGAGCCATGCCACCAATGAGTCAATCACAGCCCTGCCCCAACTCCCTCCCACCCCGGCACATGGTACTTACCCATCAACAATACTCACCACTGGTGCCCCCTACAGGCCGAAACACAGACAAGCAGGCTGGCAAACGATGGGGGCAGTGGGGTGTTGTGAGGGGTAGAGTTTGGTGAACATTCACACCATTCAATCAATCAGTCAGGCAGTAAGTAATTTTTTTGCACAATCAGGAAGTGTACCCAGTGGAAAGTGTATAGTTTGATGTACTTGGATCTGACTCCCTGTAATCTGGTAATACTAGTGGTTCTTACTGGCAAAACTATGGGGTTTTGTGTTTTTTTTAATCAAATATCATCAGGCACTGACATACAGATCGACAAATACTTGCACGCCGGGTTAACTAAAATGCTTGTTCATAGCGTGCTTCAATATCTACGAAAAAATGATGCAGAACCAGGCTGCTCAAGATGACAAGAGAAATATGATACGAGTAGCTATTAAGAATTTAGGGGACAAAATAAACAAAAAAAATAATAGTTTATAATAGACCCAATTGTGAGTGAATGCAGGCATACATATGGGAGGGGAAAATAAGTGTTTGGACACTCGAGAGGTTTAGATTTATGGATCAGCCACAGAGAAGACAGATATACAGTGAGAAACCACACCAAAAGAGTGGGAGTTAATAAAAGGGGTCAGATGTAAATAAAGAGTTGAACCCTGAGCCTCTGAACAGATCATCATATGATCAAACAAATGAACGTTATAAAGGTGTATGGGTTTTATGGCCTACTTAATTTGGACCCTTCTATTAAATTAAGAACATCAGGGTATTTATTCAAACAATGAATTGAAGCTATATTCGAGCCCAGACACCTTACGTTTCTATTTCCTATTTAGTCTAATTTGTACTGTGGTCTATTTGATATCAATATTTGAAACTTGATTCCTGTGATCCTCCTCCAGTATTTTCCTCTCAATGTTTTGTCTTAGACGTTTTTCCTGCAACATGCTCTAGGACGAGGATCATGAAAGTGGTCAGTCTGACCAACTATACTCCACCTTTGATTACAGAAACAGAGAGAGACGAAGAGAATTGCCTCCACTCTCATTATTCATTTTGCAACATGCAGCAGAGCTCAAGTTTCTGAGCGGTGCTTGGCTCAAGGTTTCTTTTAAAAACCTTCCCTCTCCTTCTCCACCCATGGCATCTCCTCGCGAACAACTCTTCATCTTCGGTGATCGTTCTTGATCTTCAAGACGTTGGCTGTGGCCAGTTTTGCGGCTGTGCCTGCCTTAGGTTGTCCCTGAATCATGAGGTGGGATCTTACCCGTCTTTGGCTAACCAGCCTCTCACTGGCCAAACAGCATCAGCAGTCCTTCAGGTGTCAGACATGTGCAGGGCGGGTGGAGGGAAGAGGGTGCCAGCATTTTAGAAAGGTGGAGCACAAATGTACTTAATCGAGCATCATCTCCAAGATTATGTTCCATCCTTCTATGCCAACTTATCCATAGGCATTCTGGGAGGTCACATGATGAAGCTGCTGCTTAAATTTAATTAAATACTGAAGTTTAAACTAATAAAATTTGCAATGTGCTAAAATGCTAGCATATTTACAAAATGCTAAAAAGACAATCGTCGTGTTCTGTGCTAAAAGCTACAGGGGCAACCAGGTGGGAACAGAGAAAAGAGTGTTGGGCCGGGGGGGGTAGGAAGGGGGGGCAAGAATGAAAAAGCAGGTGAGAAGAACCATAAAAAAGAACCAGAGGTGTAGACAAACTTGGTTTGTAATGTTTTTAAGCTGCTTACTGGATTGCCACTGGAACGCGAACAAGTAAATACCTGTCACATGCCTGATGATAGTGGAACTAGTGGAAAATAACCAAGTGCTCACTGGTTAAGAGTTCATACACCTGCATATTACAGACAGGACTGAATGACTCTGGCGGATGGGATTGTTTTTTTCTTTAGAATAACATGCAATGATTGGGGACAATTATTAAGAAATAGCTCATTATTTTTAAGTGTGATATTTATTTTTTTTAAAAGAAAAAAAAGGACACTTTCTACTAACAATGTCCTTACAAATGTCACATCAGCATCCTGTCGGCCAATTATTTCCACAGAATAAATTAAAATGTAATGTGTAATTTTAATGTTCAACACACATTATATGTCGGTCTCAAATTAAGCTATTAATAATCGCCATGTTTTCTAGTTGTATTTTTATGCACACCATCTTTTTCTGTTTTTATTAAAGCTGCAGTCCGTAGTTTCTCCTCTTTGTCGCCATCTCTGTTCCTGCAATTGCCGTTACTCGCGAAATTATAACTTTACGTGGGTTGCGTGGATGAATCCAATGTTTTGAGGAGAACAAATTAATTATCCTTAGAACTGGTTCTCTTTGAAATACAAACACATGTATCTGTAATCAGATGCATATTTAAAATTGGAATATAATCCAATTTTTTCTTTCAAAAGCCCTTCTGATATTTATCCATGTTTTCGCATGGGCCTGGTTGCAGTCTCTTTTTTTCTGTAGCCACTCCGAAGTCCAAAGCCTTTTGCATTTTACAACGGGTGAATCTCGAGTGGTCACTGGTGATTGTCGTTTGAACCTTTCTGGATCCGCCATCAAATTGATAAATTATATCAAGTGCTGTGAGAAAAGGCTATAAATCTCCACCTCCAACATCCTCACACGCAATATAGCCTACTAGCCGAGACATTTTCTGTATGTGTACAGATGTGACGTAATGACATGCTCGAATTTCCTGCAGAAACCCACCAGTATCACTGGAATTAAAAACATTATTACAAGCTTACTGTTTTGACCCAAGCTAAGGCAAACAGATAGATTTGAACACTGGCTAGTTATGTACTTGCTCAAATTTATTTTGGATAATCTTTAACCAAGTTATGGACTGCGGCTTTAACTGTTTTGCGTATTGATACAAATCTCCATGCATATGCATGCTTTCATGGGCATGAGTGCACAACCAAACAAACCCTCAAAGATTTTATTTCAGGCCTGAAACATACTTTACGCAAGTACGTAACAGCAGACACTGGGCAAACTATTTTGTGTTGTGTTCCTAAATTGGTCACATTGCAAAACGTGATGCAACACGTATGCGTTGCATTTCCAGTGCTGCCAGAGTGCTTTAGTGGACATTAGCACAAACTAATTTTTCTCTTTCATATCAACCTCTATTGTTTGAGGCACACAGAGGCTTGTTACTGCCGAGAAATGTAAAAGCACGTTTACAAGTCTTGTACTTGGCATTTGTGTACTTGTGTATAGTATTTTTCTTGCTTTATGTTCAACAGACAACCAACAATTGAGAAGACTAACCTGACATAGTCGGCCTGGATCTTGAAGTGGCCACACAGAGGATTTCCCTCTAATGAGAGATCCACCAGCTTCAGATCTCTCAGTTTATCAAGTTCTCTCTCTGTCTTCAGCTACAAGATGACACAATGATGCATGGTTAAGGAGACTACAGGAAAAGGTAAATCTATAGGTATCAGAGAGCATACTCATACCTCATTGTGAGACAGATTGAGAATCTTCAGGTTGGGAACCTTGTCGACAATATCTGCCAAGTCATCCAGCCTGTATAACCTGTTGTTACTCAGGTTGAGACAAACCAGCTGTGAATGAAAAAAATTGATTGAATTGCATCTGTAGAAGTAGTGTACATGAACGTTCAAACATTTGGGGTCTCTCAAGATTTTAAAACTGTGATATCAAATGTAATTGCCATACCCCCCCCCCCCCCTTTTTTTTTTTTTTAAATGGGTAGAGTACATGCCTGCTGAGCTTTTTAGAAGACATTTATATTTTCAGGCAATCATACATGTAAAATGTAATTTCTTACCTCAGGAATGTTCTCCTCAATTATTTTGATGACTGCCAGCATGGAGTTCCTCCTATTTAAAGTGACCTCAATATTTTGAGAAACCAAATCTGCCAGAAAAGGACCAACATTTGAGCAACATCCCACAACAAGCCAAGCTGATTAAGTGTTTAAGTTTGGAGAAAGATGACTGTATGCAAGTCAAACCTGGATCGACTCTGATGTTGTTCAGATCTAGAGCCTGCTGTGATCCGTCAAAGCGTTTGGCCATGCATTGCTGCAGAAGACAGTCAGGTATATTATCCATAAATAAATTTAATGAGAACATCCTCTTGTAGCCTGCAGCAGGTAACCATCACTCACCTTCAAATGCTCCAGATCCGTGGTCTTCAGATCAGTGTAAATTAAAGTGGGTGGTGGGCAGGGGTTCATAACAAGAGTCACCTATCCAACAGATTAACATTAAATTAGATTGTCAAACCAATGATTAAACAAGAATTTTACACAGATCTGTACATGAAACATAATATAATTTTTTTTATGGTTACTATTGTAGAAAAATATAATTAGAATGATGACCAAATGCATCTTAAACACTGAAAGATTACGGACACGGCATCAGGTTTGGTAAAGCATTGTTATTAATTTTTTTTACCTTATATCCGTCTTTGTCTGTTATTTTCCTTGACACTTTAAACAAGGCATTAGCAGTAGTGGAGTCTTCAATATAAAACTGGGCCTTGTTGCCCTCAGTGTGATACTATGACCAAAAAAGACAAGAAAGAACAGATTTAGCAATTTTACATATCTGTACATTTTCTATGGCATGCTGAGGAAATATATTTTATCGTAGACTTACCTGAACTGCATGGAATGGCATAGAACATACGTTCTGAAGTGAAGTCAGAAGCCAATCTTTGTCATATTTCTTCCCGAAAGGAATCTGTGGTTAGATACAAACACAACCACAATGCCATTAGGTCATAAACATTACTTTCAAGTAACTCCTAAGGTGTCAATAACTGCTTAATTCATGTGCTTTTAATGTCTAATGTACTAACAGTCATTTTAAACCAGTTCTTGCGACTTCCATCAGTACCACCGCCACCTCCTCTGCCTCCATATCGATTGCCGCCTCTATCTTCATTTACACCTCCGCCGCCACCTCGTCCACCTTTGCGATTGCGTTCATCACGGCGATTCTGTGGCCGGCCATACGGATTGCTGAAAGTATAAAATCTTGTCTGTTGTACCGTGATGGTTACATAAGAAAATATGTATCAGTATGCTGCATGCATCACAAGCGCTTACTATCTGCCCCGGGAGCCGCTGTCTTGCGGACCTTCCGCCATGGTCACATCTCCATCATCATCATGCAGTCTCGACCGGGGACCAGGGCCACCTCCACCTCCTCCACCACCACTGTAACCGCCTCGCTGCCTTGGCCGAGAAATCTGATCGCTGTACAAAGGGGCTCTGAAAGGGCCTCTGCCTTTACGATTGCGGTGCTTTGGTCCACCGACACGGTCATCGTGCTCTGAAAGATGCAAGATGAAAGAGTCAGAGGTGTGAGAGCCTGTCTTTAACAAATGCGAGCAACTGTGTTGTAACTCTTGATCAAAGAAGTGCAAATGTGCCACTGTTTGGATATTAGCTAAAATGCCATTTTTTATAGCTGGAATGGAAAAAAAAATGTATATCATACTAATTTGCACAGCATTCCCCCAAAAGCTAATAAATCCTGGAATTAATGTTGAAAATGTCATATTTTAGAAAGAAATGGTGTGTTAGTACACTGGACAGAATACACACTAGTACAATGTGCTCGTCTTGACATTTTTTAAAATTGAGGACAGTAGCGATGTTTTTATGAAATACCATCGCAGTTGTGAAATATTTGCTTGGTTAAATCTTCATTACATATGTTTTTGGTGACTTGGAAGCTTTCTATAGAAGCTGACTGAGCTCTTACACAAATGCCACTACAGAGGAAAGCATCTGTTTTACAAGACTTTAACCATATAAGGCTGAATCATATTTGATATGTGAATTTCTAAAGATTCTCTCAAGAAGATAGCCTGGCAAGCCAGACCTACATCAAGATGTTAGGTCTGGGAACTCACAATTGGCATACCTCAATCCGAGGGGCGGGATAAACTGTTGTGTTTTAAATTCCCTCTGCACGCAATAGGACAGCGTCAGCGCTACAACCAACGAACGGCTGTGGCTGAGTGAGTCCCATGCGTTTTTCCACCAGTGGAGCTAGTTGATATATTAAACTTTTGCCGTATCCGGTCGTCAAAACTCCGAACACATCTTCCTTTTTTAAGAATGACTTAAGCCCAATTTATACTTCTGCGTCGAACTTACGCCGTAGCTACGCCGTAGGCTGTGCGTAGCGCGCGTACCCTTTGGCGTACCCTGACGTGCACCTCTCCAAAAATGTAACAACGCGTCAATTCTACGCGGACGCAAGCGCTGTGATTGGTCTGAGAACCCCTAACCTCGGGTTTCACATGTTCCCTCTGCATGTGTAATTGCGCGTCAACGCGGACAACGACGCAGAAGTATAAAATGAAAACCAACGCGTAGTGTATAGCGTAGAGGCTCCGGCGTAGGTCCGACGCAGAAGTATAGATCAGCCTTTAAGTGACGTTCTCTTAACTCCAAATCATCCAGAGTCGCGGCGGAAGCCGATTCGAAAGACCGCTGTTCGCCAGCAGCATCTTCTTTGTTTTCAAGTAGCAGGGAAATCACCTATGGAAATCACGCGGACCGTCACAACTCTGCTGTCATTATGTTAAGCCCGCCCACCAACTCCATACACGCTGTGATTGGCCTGACCAGTGGCGGAGGCAGGATTTTTTCATAGGGGTGGCTGGGGAAGGGCCAGCAAACAGTCTGGGTGGCATATAAATCTTAATTATTTTAACATAAAAATTAGTTTAAATAATGTATTGGACTGTTTTAGTGCCTTCCTACACAACTGAATACAGTTCATTTGTACTTAATTGTAATTGAGATAGTAGTGAATTAGGAATCATGGAACACTGAGTGAATTTGATCTTTTTTATTATTATTAGCTACTTACCACCTCCAGGCATATTAATAAAGAGTACACACACTAGCTAAAGTTCAACTTGCTCAGTTAGCTTGGTTCTGGTTCTCAAAACCACCAACATTGTTGCACCTTCATGGATGAGACATGCAGATAACAACTGTAGTTCAAAGATTATTTAACCTTCATTGAATTTTATATAATCAATTAACTCTTCAACTTTCTCTATTAGTTGTCAAAATAAAGAATCTTAACCGTTCTATCATACCTAAATTAAAAAGGGGGGGAAACATCTCTTTTGAATTCCTATGTGCAAGAATGTGAACAAGGCGGAAGTCAACCGTCCGCACACAAATGCCAGAATGTAAAATTTGTTATTTTATGGATTTAAAAATGATCCATTTTTGTTTTCCTTTACAAATTAACGCAAAATTACAACCTATCTTCTAGTACAAATGCACAGTGCTCACATTTATTTGAACATTACAAAAATCACATAGCCTATCAGTTTGTGCCTTAAATTGTGATTTCACATGGCAGAACATTTTAGTCGAGACATATGTGACGCATATATAACAAATACATGCATGCATGCAGTTGAACCAGATTTTATCCCTTTTTGATTATTTCATGAGTTAGCTAATGACGACAGAACTACGGCTATAGCACGCCACATTGCGCGTGATGTGCAAGTACAGTACAACGGCTGTCAGGACAGGAAAGTTAGTTTTATTGACATATGTTGACCTTACAACATCTCATCTTACCGCAGATAGTCTACTGATTCAGGACAACGCGCTTTTCTCCGCATCTGACAGAAGTGTCACAAGCTTTCACACAGATCTTTCAAAATAAAAGTAGAATCAGAAAAAAAAGAGAATTACGTTGTTGTTTCTTTGACTGGACATATGCGACTCACTCAAAACGGTCTTGCAACCCACCAGTTGAGGAACATCGAATCTATTACTATGCTCCGATCACTGCTCAACCTCATTCGGTAACGTTACCCGTACATTTCCGCACTCGTTTGACTTGCGCCTGGCGCTGAGGTGAAGTTGGAGTGCGCGTCTGAAAAGTCTCACGTTTTTTGTGGTCTTAAAGAGACGGTTCTGTGTTTTAAAAACACAATTCTTGCAAAATTAAGACCGAGATAGAAACACCAGTTGTGAGAGGGGTGGCCAAGCTTAAGCCACGGGTGGCCATGGCCACGCCACTGCTCTAATGTAGCCTGGTTAAAACCAGACCCTACTCAGGCGTAACTGCAGCAAATCTAAATTTGCCGGAAGTTCGTCTGGGTTTTCCCAGGCTAGCTCGAATGTGCCAACGGAGAGTTGCTAGACCACACTTTGCTGCAAAATAATTTTTGCTGCCGCTAGGGTGCGTCTACATTTCTAGGCTACCAAGAAGACATATTGGGAGAAATAGAGTGACAACTGATCATATAGAATTACATTGAAATTATTTTATCACCTCCTCGAATATGAGCTCCATATTCTCACTATATCACACTATACGCGCCAAAAAGCCTGATGCATCAAATTTGATAATAAACAAAAACACACATATGCAAACTTGGCCAATATCACAGCAGTTCAACATGACTTCAACACACATTATCACCACGCGGTCAGATTCAGTTCACCCCGCTCAATTGTCCTTTAACAAAATCCCAAAATAAAACACAAAATGCGGCTACATCAACCGATATAATGGGTTCTGTTGCTAAAAACAAAAACACATTAACTTACGCCCCAACAAAAGCAAAAGCTAGCTGGCTAGAGGTAACTTATGTAAAGGTTAGAGTAACGTTACAAGGCAACAGACCCCAGAGAGCTACAAAATTGTCTATGGGGTGCAACAAGATCGTGAATAATCTTGCCTAAACATCGTTAATAGTAGAGAATTTTAATGGATGTAGCACTAAGCGCTTTTGCTAACGGCTCAAACTTACCATTATAGTAGCGCGAGCCGTCCGCTGTCGCCATCTTTAAAGAAGGCTTTTACGCTGCTATTTAAAATATAGGACTTCCACGTGCTATTTTCCTATTTTTGTATATAAAACGAAATCAAAAGGAATTCAGATAAACGCTTTGAACGCCTGTGAGATCAGAAGAGATCCTTTCTTGACTGTTTTGTGAGAAGAATCCGTCTCAAATTGCTGCTGCGCCAGATTCTTCTTCAAATGCTCAGTGGAATATTTACACACCACATCATCGTTGCCACCTAGTGACAGCAAATGAGTGACTGCCTATTCAAGACAATGGGAAACAATTGCTTTAAATCTCCGATTTATTAAATAAACACAACAAACATCACAGAAATATAGAGCAAAATATGAACATTCTTCCGTTCCATAATAAGCTGCTGATATGCTTAAAATTGCAATGCAAATGAATAAAGCAGATGTAATAGTGAATCTTTGGTGAGAGTGGACAAATAGGCATAAACCACGAATATGATTTAATGAAATAAATATATTTAAAACAACTATATCCTTACATAGTACATATCCTTACATTAGTATTCCATGCAGAGTTGGAATATTGTTGTATATAGTAACAGTAATAATAATAATAATATACATATATATATAATGAATAATTATTGTTTTAATTATTATTATTCCTAAATCAATTATACTTCTGTGTCCTCTACTTATTTTCCATAAGCTCTAACATGGTTCTCTTAAAATATGTTTTGCATTTTCGACTTTAGCATTAAAATAATTGAAAGTAGAGAAACAATGTAATTTTCCCCAAATATATTTTTTATAAATTTAAATCTAAATATCCCCAGAGGTTGAACAGAACTGCTAAGCCACGTTAAATAGTTTCTGTGATGATCACAGTGCAGAGGAATGTAAAGAAATATGAATAAAATGGAAATGCTGACATATTTTACCCACTCAGTTACCCTCTACATCCAAATCTGATGTTGTAAGTAACAGAACCACAGACCTCAGCAATGACATGTTAAAGCATGGCAGGACTCTAGAGGTTACTTTTAAGTCCTATAGGAAGTATTCAGGTAAAGGAAAACAAAAGCAGCAGGAAATTCTGACGAGCTACACATCAGCACCATGAGGTAAACTGGTTTCCAAATGCATCAAAAAAAAACTTATGGTAATACATTGCAAAAGGAATGTCTCAAATGTGCTACGAGTCAAATGAAGTGCTCTAATGTAACAGAATGCATGTGCGTATGTGGTTACTCCAGAGTTTGGAGCTCAGAGCCTCATCCAGGGTCCATGCCTTTGTCTAATGCTGTTGTCTGAGGACTG
This sequence comes from Siphateles boraxobius, assembly GCF_051911475.1. Lineage (NCBI taxonomy): Eukaryota > Metazoa > Chordata > Actinopteri > Cypriniformes > Leuciscidae > Siphateles > Siphateles boraxobius. Next base: position 9,014,033 of record NW_027508788.1, read on the forward strand.
TGGTTGGGCTGTTTCTTCTTCTTGAGTCCCATTTCCTATTCCTGCTGCCCTCTGCTCTTGATCTGGGTCCTCCTCACTCAAATTGGTCTCTGCAATACGAGGAGCCTCGAGGAAAATGGGAGCTTCATCGGTAGAGGAGTCCTGAGCTGATGGCAGAAACATTAACCAATGACCAATGAGAATGGACTTGCAAAAAAACCACATACATTTTTATGCTTTTAATTTAAATAAATGCTTTTATTCAGCAAGAATACATGAAATTGATCAAAGGCTAAAGTAAAACATTAATATTAGAAAATATTTACATTTTAAATAAATGCTGTTCTTTGATAATACATTGATAATAATAAGAAATGGCTCTTGAGCAGCAAATCATGTGACTGAAGTAATGATGCTGAATTTATTCACAGGAATAAATTGCATTTTAATATATATATATATTAAAGTAGAACATTGTTATGTGACATTGTAATAATATTTCCCAATATTACTGTTTTTACTGTATTTTTGATCAAATAAACAAAGCCTTGGTAAGCATAAGAGACTTCGTTCAAAAGCCTTAAAAAACATGACCTACCCCAACCTTTTGAAAGGCAGTGTATCTTACACATATGCTTTAAGTTAATATTTTTACCGGCTTCATCTTCTTGCAGCCGATTCAGTTCTTCTGTCCCGATCCCACTAGGAGTGTCCAAATCACCTGCACAAACAAACATGTTTTTCAGGATTCTTCAGTGACTTGATCACTGCATTATATCGATTTTATGCAAAGAGTGCATTACAGAAATCTACATTCATCACATTTCCCTTGTATCATTCACCTTTGTTTCGAACTGTTTGTTTGGATTGCTGTGGTGGATCTGGCAGCTCACTGGCGTCTCTTCCATACGTAATGACTGGAGGGACAGGCAAAGAATGGTGTATTAGTTACTGATCTGTCCGATTGATGTGATCAGGTGTGTGCGGCTGTGAAACGAACGGTGTTCTTACTAGGAGTGCTGGAGGATGAGTGCATGCGTTTACGTGCTTCTTCCCTCCTCTGCTGAAGACGTGTTGAGTCTCCCATCATCACCTATGTATGCAAACAGACATCTGGAATGCATGTGATAGGATGAAGGTTGAATAGATTAGGCAGACAGATGGTCTTACCCTCACTTTGACCTGCTCGGGGGGATACAGCCCTCCCCAGATGAATTGCAGGTAACTGAAGAGCACAATGACACTGAGGAAGGTGAAGTTACTCGCCACCCCAACGATTGCAGACATCACGGGGAAATTATACAGGAGGTATCTGTTGCAAGAGGGAAGAACATTACAGGATGATAAGGTAGAAGCATCATTTGATGGAACATCAAATAAACTGATACCACCAAACAATGGCAAATACCTAATGCCAGTGAAGTAGGCATGGATCCTGAGCTGGGCAGAATAAATCTGGACCCTGCGAGACTGAATCTCGATCACAGCACCAATGGCAGGTTGGTACTGTGAAGGACAGATCAACATAATGCATGCATTTTGCCTGAACATTTTTAATGACAATTCTGTCGGTCTAGTTCATACTTTACAAACTTACGAGGTCCGATTTGAAATCTGGGAAGAGCTCCACTTCGATGAGCTGTTTCTGCTCAGACACACCTGTGAGCAGGAGGGGCGAAAACAGCAGCGTGCTCATGGTCCGCAGCAGGTTTGAACGGTAGTGCAGCATCGTCTGATGAGAACAAACAAGGAACAAGTAATTGTAAGTTAAACGACCATTTAATGACTGTCATTGCAATATTACAATATAAAAAGCCCATGAATTTTAGTGTCACACGATTCTAATATGCTGATTTGCTGCTAAAGAAAAAAAAACAGTTGTGCTGAATAATACTTTTGTAGAAATGGTGATACGTTTTTTACAGGATTCTTTGATGAATAGAAATAACAGCATTTATTTAAAATAGAAATCTTTTGTAATATTATAAATGTCTTTACTGTCGCTTTTGAATACGTTTAATGGGTCCTTCCATGACTTTCTTTAAGTGTATACAGACTGATATAGGATATTTAATTGTGCAGGCTCATTTCTCCTATTTTTACATTGTTACTCGCAAGATGCAACCTCAATGATTTCAGACAACAGGACAAAATGATTGCAGGAAGTACATGTTGCAAGAGGGAAGAAGTAGTGTATACCGACTGATGTAGGATATTTAAATTTTCAAGCTTATTTCCCCTATTTTTACATTTAGATTATATTTAACATCATCTAAAGCTCACTTAAAGTTACCACAAATAATTAAAAAGTTAAAAAGTATACCTAAATAATTTAATAATGCTGTTAAATGTGATCTCCAGAAAATATCAAATTATCATACTGTCCATTTTAATGGCTAAATTCACTTGTAGCAATTAAAATGGTTGATTTGGTTATTACTTTTAAGCTAAATAAAACCCATAATATATTTGATGCACGACTTGGAAAACTACATTTATGTTTAGCAATAACTGACTTGCAAAATCGAATAAATCAGCACAATTATCCATACAGAATAAATTCTGTATTTATGGGGGGCGGTCTTCACTCACGGAGCGGACCACTGAGTGATTGACTGTCCCATCAGTGGTATAGCAGGACATTTTGACCATGAACATGCCAATCTGTTCGTTAACAGGAGATTCAGGCATTTCCAGCTCCAGAGAGATCCTGTAGGCCTGACCGGACAACATCACCTAAGAGAAAGAGTGAAGCAAATAAAATTAGCTGTAAATATGACAGAAAATCCATTTTTATTCTCAACCAGTAATATTAATGATTTAACATACAAGTATTATAATTTTTCTTGTGCATCATTAATGGGCTTGTTACATATTGTAAACAGCGAAGCTTTAAAGGGTCATTTAAGCAAACCCTGTAAACATGTATATAAATTGAACATGATACGTGAGGCCCTTTTCTAATAAAAATAACTAATTTCTTTTTCAGGAGCTACTTCAGTCGTGCTCTGGTGGTGTATCCCCCAAAACATTTTGACATTCATACATTTTTAAGTGTGGCTTTTTTGGTCCACTGAATGAAGCCCTTTAATGATGTCACTGAGTGGGACTCAGATGTACCTGGTCTCTTCCATTCTTCAAGAGCGAGATGTTAGCCGTGGGGAAAGAACAGAGGACTGAATCTGAAGCATCGCAATCTGTCCTGTTAAGAGTGAAATGGAAGAGAGAGGAATCAACCACAATGCATTACGAACTCTAGTAATGCCTCTAACAGTATTTGTTCATTGGACCATACTAATTAAGGACTCAGTCGTGCGCAAACAGCCTGTTGCCAAAACTAGACCAGAATGTTCCCGATCAGCCCTGATGTGTCTGTACCTGTAGAAGTAGTGTACTGGTGTGGAGAAACTGACACTGGGCATGTAGGAATAGTAGAAGCTTCCATACAGGAAGATGGAGACCCAGAGGAGAAGCACCAGGACACACGAAAGGATGGCAACTCTTAGAAGCGTCCTGCGAGCTCTAAGCAGGGTCACCGCTGCCACATCCTGGAGCCAAAGCAGTAACGGTCCCATTGCTGCACCCATAGCCAGCAGTCCTTCAGTTTCACGTCCAGATGAAGGTCCTCTAGTTTCACGGTGTCTGCCCAACAGTCCTCCCACTGCCGACAAAGGCGTCTGTCCCGCTTTACTCATTCAAACCACCTCACACACTATCCAATAATGTGTACCGTCTGCATTACTACATCTAATAATGCTTGTTTTCTACAGTGAGAATTAATGGTTTGAAAATACAGTGGGTTAAAATCTCATGATGACCAAAGTCAAACATTAACATATATTCAGAAAGTAATATTTGGATATAGTTGTTGTTCTGTGACTGAAGGTATGATGTGTCAGTTTCTTGAATTTACTTTCCCACCGTTCGTCTGTTACAGTCAATGAAGTCATAGGGTGCCCTAAAGAGAGAGAAAAGACGGAATAAAAAAAACACATTGAAAATATTATAATTCAAAAGTAATTATAACTATACAAAATAATAATACTTAGCACCATTTATAATTTTTAGGATGAAAACACGACAACTAATCCAGGATTAATCATAAAACAAGACTCAATTTATACACACCCAAGAAAAAAAATATACACACACATACACCTAAATCTATCTCTATTCTCTTCCTCTGTGAATTGCCTGCATGATGTATTTTTGTACATTTGACAGCCTGACTCGAATTGAACAAAACAACAATGCAGTAAAATAGGAAATAATATGTGTAGTGTCACTTCAGCACGTTATGTACATGCGACTGTACCTTTAGAACTATTTTTAGTGTCTCCATTTCGCAGTTTCACTGTCTTGTCAGTTAAGTACATTACATTTGAAGAAAAAAACCCCGGCAAACTCACCTTCTTTAATTAAAAAACACGCCATGGACAAAACAAATAACTATGCTTCAGAATAAACTGATAAACAACAGTGGACCGACCCCTCTCTTCCTTTCATCTGTTATGCGCTAGCGTGACGCATAATTTATGCATTTCATGGCAGAGCAAATGATCTCCAAATCAAATGTAATCAAAAACTAAAATATTCGGCTGTCATCTATAATCTATAGATCAGTGAAAAACAACTATCGGTGTCACTCAGTGGCGCCCCTGCTGGTGTGACAGAAACACATGTACAGCAACCGAAGAGGGACAAAGTAAAACTGTCAGATGCGTTTGCGTATCAGCGTCGGTGTAGTGCTGCGGTTTAAAATACGTTGTTATTCATGCGAATTGTTACAGAAAAGTAAAATCCATAGTAAAAAACAATATCTAATTTTTTCACACATTTTACAAAAATACATTTTATGAATAACTTCAACACACCTGACCTAATACACCCTACATTAAATAAAATAAAATAAAATCTAATTCAATTAAATTAAATGTGTTGTTTATTTTTGTTTATGTCAAAAGAAAACGTATTGAGATTCGTAAACATTGATATATATATTTACGTTAGAATAATAGGCTAATAATATTAATCATCATCGTCATCATCATCATAGTCTTCGGCTCCATCTGTCCCAAACTATTAATGTTTGTTGAAAATGGTATAAAAAAAACTTAATGTAGCCTATCTTTAAAGCCAACATGAATACTGCTATTACATTTTTTTCCCCCGGTTTTTTATCAACCATGAACCACAATCGTCATAAATTTGATGTTGTTGAGCACCAATAAGAATCAGTCTCCCTTTATTCTTTCTTTCTCCAGCAAATATTTCAGATAACAGTATTCTCATTTCTCGGGAGGAAACTAGGGGGCAGATTTGCAACAATGTGAATGTGACATGGGAATGAATGCAGTGGGAGGGTGGAGTGATGTAAAGATGTGGGGGGTAAAAGATCTTAACCAGGGTGGGAGAGACCACTGAGTTAAAATGGTGCCACAATACAAGACTGAGACTGCAGCAGTTCCCATGGTAACAGAGCAGAGAGAGGGAAGGCTCACTTATTCCTGAGGTTTAGCAGCATCACCGGCAATGAACAAAATAAACATTTCATGCTTATAAATATTTCATTAGAATTTTAACAATATAAATTCATCTTGCTAGATTTAATTCTTCATACACTGCTTTTCATCGTTCCATTTCCCTCCCCCCTTCCTCCACCCCATGCTGCTGGAAAGGTGGTATGAGCCGCCCCACAGAATAAATCATTCCATTAGAGCCCCCCTCCTCCTGGTTGGCACATTCCACTCACTTCAGAGGGGAGTTTTATGTATGTACCAAGAGAGTGGTGTTCATTGTAGCAGAATTGCAGTGCACTGGACTGTACAGAACTGGGTAGCATCCACACTGTGTATGAGGGTGCGGTCCGGCTGCACTGAAAGCAACAGCACGGGCAGATAGAGAGAGAGAGAGAGAGAGAGAGAGAGGGAATAAGAAAGAAGAGGAGGGAGAGATATCACCACAAGAGGAATACAGCAAGGGTAAGAAATAGAGTGAAAGGGGAAAAAGGGGCCCAGAATGACAAAAATAGACGAATACACTCTGTGGTCTTTTTTTATGCTTCTTGCTCTCCGTTCACTCTCCATTCTTATTTAGATCCTTTTAAATGCATTGCTTTAATTTCATTTGATCCATTTAAATGCATTGCATATTTTTTTCCCACATCATATTTCAGGGTCTTCCAAATGACTACTGATATCTGTTTGAGCATCAGTGATTGTCTTTTCTGTATCTGGCCTAGTTTCTTTTTCTTTTTTCCCCTTTTCTGTCTGCAACATGTGATTTCCACTCTACATATGCCTGAATGTATACGTTCAATCAGATAACATTCAAAACGCCTGGTTTTTGTGTGCTATTGCTCAGAATAATATGATATATTCCATGTGGTGATGGATCCCTGCAAGCATTATGTGGAAAATGGGGCTGGCATTCCCCAATACACTGCTGAAATCCTATCATTAATGCAGACCATTTTAGCTGAATATATTGATATTTGATGATTATGAACAGCTCTAAATCTACTTAATCATTGACTTCTGACTATCACCTGGAAATGAAGGGTTTCAGGATGATGAAATGTGTTGCTATCAGATCATTGCATTCCAAGGTGAGGTTTTGGTTTTCTAGGGCAGGAGCTTTTAGCAAAGCAGTAGTAAATGATACCAAGAGAGGAAAGACAGGAAGTGAATGAGAGGTTATGAGAGTCCTGGACCCCAGGAAGATGCTTCCATTAGAGAGTAGAGACTGTGCACTATCAACAGAATCAGTTACGCTTTACAGCAAGGTTTTAATTTGTCAACATTAGATAGCAACATTAGTTCTCAGTGACCTGAGCTGAACAGTGAACAGTTGTTGTTTTTTTTTAAATAATGTTAACAAGGATTAATAAATACTGTAACAAATGTTTTGTTCATTGTTAGTTAAAGCATCAACTAATGTTAATGAATGGGACCTTATTACCACGGAGTCTGTACATAATGTATCCCCTAATTCTCTATATTAGTAGTGGATGCATGTTAGCAGATTAGGATGGCAAAAATAAATCGGCCGATATACGTTCATTTTGAATGTTATCTTATCGGCCCGATAATAAAATTTGGCCGATATCTTATAGCAGATAAATAATGGATTATTGCCTTTAGCTGAGACACTTCAGATGCACACTGTTCGCCATGATGTTTTTGAATTGCTTGAAATGTGATTGGAAAATAAGGTTAAGTGTAACATGCAAGCCTGTCATATAAAATTTCAATGAGAAAATTATAATTGTGTGCTTGGGACACGGATTTAGACTTTATTTTTGTAATCAGGCTCTCAAAAGTTACATAAAAATTCGGATTTAGGTTTATCGGACAATATATTGGTTATCTGCTTTCAAATATACAGAATTATCGTTATTGGGAAAAATTTTCACATCAGCGTATCATTAAAAAATATACTTTTGTTGGCTGGCTTATATGATAATGAACTTTTTAAACAAAATGAAAAGATGCCTGGTGCATTTTTGTATTTCAAAGAGATTTTGCATTGACGTCTTGGTAATTTTGTGGGTGTATGTGTCAGGATGAAAGGAGACACCCCTGTGAACAGCACCATGAGCGTCGGTCAGGCCAGGAAGCTGGTGGAACAGCTGAAGATTGAAGCCAGTTTTTGTCGAATCAAGGTGAGGGTTTCCATGCAAAAACAACCGGAAAATGTGGCAAGCAAGAATCAGATTAGTGGTAATCCTACATGCCTATGAATATGCCTTTTTATACCAGCCTGTACGTAGCAGACTAATTTGTATCAGATGTGATCAAAGATCTGGAATCAGGTTAATAGGTATGACCTATTTCTACAATCCCACGGTAAAGTGTGTCCTACAAGTACAATTTGAAGCATTCAACAGTCTTTAAGCGTTGACCTCAACCTTGCATTTCACTCGTACTGTTCTATTTGACCTAAAATGCTGTTTTAGCCCAGAAATAAAACTGCAGTGTATTTATTAAAGCATTAAAGTGTAGGTTATTCATCATTTACCATTGTTTTTTCAAGCACTGGTCAATTGATTTTGGGCTATTTTGCTTCCATAACATTTCTTCTCTCAGACTACAGTGAAAAACAGGCATACAGCGTTTATTTTATTACACTTTATTTGTGTTTGTAATTTTCAATATACATTTAAAGGCTGTTTTCTCAAAATGAGTTATTTTTCCTGCATTGATCCAGAAATCTCCACTTTAGTAGCACTTACATACACCGAACCTTCCAGTTCCACAGCTTTATATTCAGAAGGTTTTTACAGAGGGACAGTGTTGGGGAAAGTTACTTTTAAAAGTAATGCATGACAACAATGCATGACCCCAACAAAGGGACTAATTGCGTTACTTGTTTACTTTTTATGGAAAGTAATGCGTTATGTTACTTTTACGTTACTTTTTCTTGTCTAGGCTGGGCTTGTTTTGCATTTTAATAACAAAAAAAAAGTTCTGTTTTTGACAAATGTAAAGGCAATTTCACACCAAAAGTGAAATGAATAAGCCTCAGGCTGAAGGAAATGCAAATTCACGTCTGTACAGTACAGGGAGAAGCTCACACAAACCTTACAGCTGCATGCCGCCATTCTGGATTGTAAAAGAAGAAAGTTCAACACTCTTAATTCAGCAATAAAAATAAAAATGGAACGCAAACATAATGTTTATCTAAAGTCATTTTTGCTTATTAGTATGGTTGAATTGGATTATCAAAGGTCAGCAGCAAATACATTGGTTACTAAAGTGAGATTAAATACATAAAGTATATTGTGCAATTTAACATTTAATTGTTGCAAGTTTGCATTTCACTGTTTTTATTCATTTTAAGGAATACTGAATCTATTTTTGTGCATGTGAGATGAGTAAATTGCTCACATTTAGTCTACAAAAACCATCATGTTTACACAGTGCACACAACGCCTCTGCATTTACTCATGATTTCTCTCAACATGGGGACAGGAGAGGTGTCAGTCTATATATAGGTAAACAAGTAACTTGCGTTACTTATTTGAAAAAGTAACTGATATTTTCTTGTAAATTTAAAAGTAATGTGTTACTTTAGATACCTGAAAAAAGTAATATGATTACGTAACTCATGTTACTTATAATGCGTTACGCCCCAAAACTGCAGAGGGATTCTTCATAAATAATTTTTATTTGCTAAAAAAGGGGAATTATGGTGATATCTATTAGTTACATTTTTGACCCTATTCACCTGAGGTTTCTTGCCTGAAAATCAATAGCTGTCTGTGTGCTTTTAAACTGGGCACTGACAATCTATCCTGTATTCTTAGGTGTCAAAGGCAGCAGCAGACTTGATGGCTTACTGTGATGCCCATGCAATCGAGGACCCTCTCATCACCCCTGTGCCCACTTCAGAAAACCCGTTCAGGGAGAAAAAGTTCTTCTGTGCTCTCCTCTGAGCAGGACACAGAAATGCAGGATTAGTCTCATTTAAATATGATCATTTGTGTACGCACATCACACAACACTCGACAAGACACCACACAGCAAAATAAATCCCAAAATAAGGTTCAATAAATGCAAAGTGTTTTCTAAATTTCAGAACCCAAAAATTTACAAAATCATGTTTGTGAAGATATTTTTATCCTTCTGTTTTTTTTCTTTCTTTCTGGGAAACCCTGTTCCTTTCATTAAGGGAACAGAATAATATCAAATATCAAATGACACACTGATACATGCATATGCAAGCACAGTTTTTTAATCAAGCAAAGGGAAATAGGTGTGGGTCTGAATATTTCAATTTCAAATTTTATTATATTCGAAACAATCATTGCGTTCTTCACATAGCATACTATGATGATTTACAAATTCTGTATGTATATTTTGATTTTTTTTTCTTTTTTAAAATCTTTTGTTTGAGGTGGCAATGTATGCTGTAGACAATTCTGGTTAACTGGTAGAGCTTTTAATGTTTAGATCATTGTGAGAAGGTGCGAATGCTAATACCTACAATACATAGCACTCCTAAAGGGGATTGTAAAATGATGTTTATGTCCTAAAAACAATTACATTTTTCCTGGCCACTTACACAAATGGTATGTAGTCTCTAATGGTTCAAAAGATTAGCTCAAAAGATGAACTGTTGAAGAAAAATGTCAAGAGTACATCTGTCAAATACTTGTGGTCCCAAGAAATGAATAAAAATACTGCAGAATCCAATGAAGGAATGAATAAAACTTTTAAACATCACACATGTGCATCACTTATTGAGATTTAGGAGAAAAAAATAACACTACAGTAATATTTTAAAGAAATTAATACTTATAATCTGCGATGACCGATTTAATTGAAAAATCAAGTGACAGTAAAAAACCCTAAAAAATCAGGGTTTCCACAAAAATATTAAGCAGCACAACGGTTTTCAACTTTGATAATAATAATAATGTTTCTAGAGAACTAAATCTGCATATTAGAATGATTTCTGAAGGATCATGTGACACTGAAGACTGGAGTAATGATGCTGAAAATTCAGCTTTGCCCATCACAGGAATAAAGTATATAAAATAATTACTTTGTAAGTTCACAATATAATGTTTATACTACAAGACACTCGCAAGAACAGATTAAAAACCTAGATTTTTTAAACCCTAAAGTTAAACAAACGCCTCTTATTGAACTCGAACAGGTAACTCCACTTTTGTAACAGCACGTTTAACTGGATTAGGATGTTTTTCATTCCACACACTCTGTTAATTATCACTTTTGAGATATTATATTCGAAAAGAACTAGGATGCAAAACACAAAAATTCAAACATGGTCTTAAAGCCATGAAAACATTTATAAGAGTTTCATTCAGGAAGCATTTTAAACATCAAGACAGCAGATGTCAACAAAGACGTGAGTTAAGTGGCTCCACTACACAGAATAATTCAGCCCACGCATCTTCAGGTACACATGCACAGTTAAAACAAATCCATATTTTTATTAAGGCAATTTAGGGGGTTGGGGAGCATTAAAAACCATATGACATCATTATGCACAGGATACTTTGGGTAATACATATGAGAGAACAGTGACAAGTTCACAAACCTTAAAAAAAGAATTAGCAGTGCGCCACATTTTGGATATCATCAGTTAAAACCTGCAAACGGCATCATAATAAACAAAGTGGGATCTGTGTGTGTGCCCAGTGAACATGCATTTACTCTACTGGTGTATGCACACATGTAGTCTGAAAGCGAACTGCATATGATGAATGGCTTTTTGGATAATTTGTGTTATTCTGTGAAAACTAAATATCCAGTGTCAATAATGTTTGAACACAAAAAAGGACCAGTGATCTAATAAGTGTACCCATCTAAAGACCTTCTAGTGCTTCTAAAATTCTGGACCAAAATTGAATATTGATGCATCCAAAAATAATGTCAGAAAAGTATAATTGTTATAGTGAGGTAAATGTATTCAGATACAAGGGGGGAAATTAAAGTACAATAAGAGAAGAGTCAACTACAGGAAAGAGTCACACCACTCTCGCAAGCAGCCATAACAGTCGCCTTGCTGTTTGGTGTTGGCTCCACATGTATCCTTCAACCATTCCCGAAACAACTCCTCATCTTTCCTCAATACCAGAAACTGTCCTAGGACAACATATGCCTGTAAGAAAAAAAAAAGAAGTGTCAATTTAATGATTACCAATTTAATGATAAATATGAAGCATCTGGCAAGTCTCACCTTGTCGAAGCCTTTATCTTCCAATCTTTTTCCAAGAACTTCCCCTATTCCTGCTAGTGCATTCACAGACTTCTCCCCCATGGGTTCAGCTACAAAGTCCTTGTGTTTTTGTGATGTCGACGACATTGTTGATATGTGTTAGAGAGGGTTGTGGGAATTCAGGTTTACTTTCTTCAATGGCTTAAAAGGAGAAACGAGATAAGTATATTTGTTAAAAAGCATGATTTATTAATACGCCAAAACTAACTGTACACAAGTCTAAAGAAAATACTACACACTGAATGTATCAAAAGAAAAAAAACTCACAACATATCATACTGCATAATAAGTTTCAACTATTGTTAAAATGCAAATGTCCCTAACTTGTCCTTAATATGTATTATTGACAAATAAGTGGATTTCTTACTAGACAGGTTAAATGGGCACTTCATAAAATCCTATCTACTATATTATTTATAATATATATTAATGGAAAGTGAAAATGAGCTACTGAATTACTGGGAAAGGGAAAGTGAAAACTACACAACCACGGGGAATTTATAAAACTATAAATAATGCGACGGAAAGATAATAGCTGATCAATACACGACGATGAAAATAAGCAGTTCATAAGAGTGAGTTTTCTCAATTTAGCTGCTACACGTTTGGGGGTCCCGCCTCATTTCTTCACGTTCAGCGCTACACAACGACAGCTGACATGAAGCGCTCCCTTCAATTAACCATAACAAACATCCAAAGTGGCCAACGCAACAGTATAAACAAGTGTAAAGTATAAAGGAACTTGTGGCTACACCATATTTTACATCATACCTGGACACTTTTATCGAGAACTGTCGATCCTCATCCGCAGACGGCGCGCTATTCGCAGACTCAATGCGCCCAATATAACTCACACAGCGCCGCTTCCTGATCCCGCCTTTAGAATGAACATAGCCACTTCCGCTCTTATGATGCTGCTGCTCAAAGAGACACTGACCCCTGGTGGCTCCGGCTGTATGGGGGAAATCAAAGAGATGCACCACCGCTGAAAGTGTTTTTATTTCATTAAAAAACCTTTACACATACAAAGCAAATATGCGTTATTACCGTTAACAAAACCACAATATTTCCAAGCAGCAAAAACTGAAAGATAATAATAGCCTAAGTGTTCTCCTCAACGTCTATTATTATTATTATTATTATTATAACTATTTTATCGTTGTTCAAATATGTAAAATAAAAAAATAAAAAATAAATTGCACGAAAAATTCAGTATTTTTTGTTTTGGCCAATCTTAAAGTGTCGGATTCCCTCTCAGTTTACCTGGTTTAAACTATTTTTCTTGAATATTGAAATAATTTAACTTTGAAGTAAATTTCCATTTTATTATCACACAGATTATTTTCAGCATTTTGGAGCATTTGCCACAAATTTAATATCACTACAACTTACATTAATATAAAACTACTACTTATCTTGTAATGCTCTTTCATAACCAGTGCTCAGGCAAATGATCTTTTGGAGAATTGGACTTCGCATTGCGCAAAACATAATAAAGCACAAATACATACATTTTAACAATTTGCACATGGTGTATTATCATTGTCTGCTGTTAGGATAGCATTGTATTACAAACAATTATATCAATAGCACTGGCAAATAAAACTCAAAAGTTTGAAATAATTAAATAACAAAAATTATTTTTTATCCTGCAAAAACTGTCAAGGTCTGGAAGAGCGCACACTGCTCACATGAACACCAGGGGGCAGAGATACATTAAAAAACACTTCCAAAAACAGTGTACTCGTCTATGATAAATACACTTTTATACCAAGGGGAAATATGTGGAAAATAGTTGTTGATTTATACCAATCATTTCTTCATTTGCACTGTTTAAAACTGATGCACAATTTATTTTTATTTATTTTTAAAGCGCTTTATTTGGCTAGTAGGCTATGCCTACATTTTGCTTTGTCTCTAGGAAGACAGTGCTAATTATTTTTGTTCACGAGTATTGAATTACTTGTAAGACTAGTACCTCAAGAGCATATTTCAGATGTCTCATGCTGATCATGCGTAGGCTAACCATCATGATATGATCATGATGCTAGGCCTGTATTGTCGCAGGCTCCAATCCAAAAATTGGTGCTGTGAATTCTTGCCTGGAAAGGAATGAGGGCACAGCATGCTGACTCAAACGGGCATGGTCAAAACGTATCTTGGCATACGGAAAAGGTTATCCTGTTAATTAAAGCTCTAACTGCAGCACCACAAACTAGGTGGTTTAAGTTAGTTTTGTTGAACTGATTTGAACTGATTTCAGCCCGCACACACACACACTTAGCCTACTGTATATTCACTCAAGGGTTTGTGTAATATTGATTGGCTTAGTCCCTTCCAGGATGCTTGATTGGTTGATTTCTAGAGAGATTATCAAGGAAAGTGCAAATTAGCATTCACCGTTCGTTCTCAAGTTTTTATACTCTTACATCTTCTCTGATTTCATTAACACATACTAAGGGATGATGGGATTATGTATTCTTGACAAGAAGCCATAGTTTATTGTTAAACCAAAAAGAAGAAAACTTTTGTGCCTGCTTGTAAGCCACCGCTCAGAACCATGTGTCCTTGATGAGCAGTGGACACAATGTGCTCTGCTGTGTTTACATGATATCTGAGACTGGATGGGAGGAGCTTCATTCTGAGTGTTATGCTCTAACTTATGCCTCTTTATTTGAGTAAATAAATTGCTATAGCAGTCTGTGTTGCACTAATAGTGCTCTACAAACATGCAGGAAATTACACAATGAACCTTTGTGTTTCTACAAAAATGATAAATTAACCCAATCAAACAGGTGCTTGTGTTAAACACAGTCATGGCAAAATATTCTATATTATCTCATCAAAATACCAGCACGTGTTCTCCTCACTGTCTGCTGTTAGATCATATTTCAGTTTTCCTGAGAGGTTCTAGGAGACACATGGAAGCACAGTCATCTATATGTTGCGAGTGTTTTTCTGAAGCATGGGTCTGTACTATTTATCACTAGGAGGACAAAAGACAACCAAATAAGGACAATAGAAGTTTTTTTGAAAGAGTTCAAGGATTTTATACATTTAGATTTTTTTTGTTTATTATTATTTTTTAAATCGGCGCTCTTTTATTTCTTTAGCTGTTTCGTAAAACTACCTGATTGATAAGGCATTTTTACTGTACTCTGTGTCAAATAAGAGTTTTGGAGTTGCATTTAATCAGGCTTAGCTGCTTAAATGACCAAAGCACATAATTAGGGTAAAGGTTAAGCAACATTTTGAGCTATTTTTCACTTAGTGGTCTTTTTATAATATATTAAAGAACAAACAAATTAAACTACACTATACATATAAAATATATAAATATTAAATAAAATTTAAAATATATAAATACAGCATGGTTAAAATATAGAACAATTTGGGTAAGTGGTAGACTTTAATGATTGAAAAGAGAACGAACAACTAACTAAACTGTAAATTGAGATGTACATAGATGAGATACGTTTATATATATATATATATATATATATATATATATATATATATATATATATTTTTTTTTTTTTTTTTTTTGCTATTTCTCTTTCTAGGAAAGAAACTCAATACATTTAACCCCCCAAAAGCAGGTTTATGTAGGTCTTGTACAATCACGAAAACAACAGGGAGGAGAAAGAAGTAGGTCGTAATGACAGGCTCCTTTAAGGTGGACTAAGTTATCTAAAATGCTACAAAAATGGATTTTGTGCCTGAAATGCAGGTTAACGTACTACAGTATTGACAAACTGAACATTGTTAAATTAATTAGTTTGTTTTCTCTATACATGCCACAGATATAATACTAATATACATACATTATGATTCTCAATAAAACTGCTTCAGCTTTGATGTGCTAGTTTCACTCTATTCACGACGTGGATGATTCGTAAGCGAATAATTCTTTTGAGTCGGATCTTTAGGGGGTACATATGGGATTTGACTGATGTAGCGAAACTAAACTTACTTTAACAGACCAAAATGTAGCAGAAAATACAAATACAATTACTGAAAAATTGGTTTGGATACTATTATATTACTTTTTTATCATGATGCAAAGGAACAGGTTCTTTGAGATAAATTGTTCAAAATAATCGATTCGTTAAAATAGTAGAATTGTTGGCTTTTTAACTAGTCCGAAAACAGGTTTTGTGCTGTTCACCCTTAAATGTGGGCGGAGAAACTTACTGGCATGCTGTTCAGGTTCTCTCTGCAGTATAAAACCACGAGCATCATTGTGAATACAGACACGAACGGTTCCAGCGAATATCAGCAGTGTATTTCTTATTTATCACAGACAATTTAAACGAAGAGTTCATCATTATTCCAGTGTAACGTTTACTGGTAAGGTCTTGTTTCAGCTCATTTTTGTGTAGCTTAGTTCCTGAAATTGCCAACATCCTTGGTAATTGCGAGCATTAAGTTACGAGCCATAACGTTACATCATTGTTTATTCACATTTAAAAACACCATTACATTGGCATGTTTCTGTTTTAAATTGTTTGTAATTATTTAACCTGTGTTTATTAAGGTTGAATGAGTCAGTGAACAGACAGGCTCTAATAGAACTGGACCAATCTGGTTTACAAAATGTCGCGCTAACGTTACCATTTACATCAAATGTTCAGTTTACTTTGAAAACTAGCTACTGCTTTGAACGAATCGATAGTGTAATATATAATTAATGCTCACAAAAGCTCTATTTAGCCCCACGTCAGTTATAAATATGTGTATTTTTAACTAGATTCGATGAGCGTGGTTAGGCTGATCTGGCACCCGGCATTTGGTTGCTATGTCTACCGTCACTGGAGGTTTAATCTGCAGTAACGTTAACTGTTGTTTCGTCTAACAGAGCCCAAATCTTTCTAGTCTACCAAAGAGCCTTGGTGTATTTGTAATTTTGGGCATTAGTAACTGTTACGTCTTTTTTAAAAAGATTTTTTTGTCGCCATCTCCGCGTGAATTGATTGGGTGATGCAACGTTCAGTGTATCTTGCCTAAACGCGTGTCTTTCCCATGACGTCAAACATCTGCTCCCTCAGCCTGTAATTCAGGTGCCGCGACGACAGTGACAGCCCACGATGTGGTTGCTGCTAATGTAATTAAATGCTAATTTAATTAAATTTGTTTCCAGGACATTAAACATAAACTGACAAAATGAGCAAAGAAACCGAAGTGGATATGAAAGATGTGGAGCTCAATGAGGTGGAGCAGGAGAAGCAGCCCATGAGAGAGGGAGAGCCTAGAAATAATTATGCCATTTCGCCTGTAAGTGAGAAGAATGGCATTGTGAAGGTGAAGATTCCAGATGAGGAGACTAAATTCACTGGGTTATCCAAAGAAGAACTCATGAAAGTAGCCGGAACACCAGGGTATGACACACACCATGGCTAAACCTCATTTACTTTCAGTTAGATCTTGGTGTGGATTTTTCAGTTTTTCAGTTACTCAGATGATGTAATCACTGTTGTCTATTCTTGAATAGGTGGGTTAAAGTTCGTTGGGCTCTTCTGATTCTGTTCTGGCTTGGTTGGCTGGGCATGCTGGCTGGCGCTATTGCCATCATTATTCATGCTCCTCGATGCAAGCCCCTCCCTGAGATGAACTGGTGGAACTATGGACCACTGTACCAGATTGGAGACGTGAACTCCTTTGCTTCAGACCTGAAAGGTAAAGACAAACATCCATGGGCCAACACCCAGTCAACCGAAATTATCTATGTTAAGGAGGGAGTGTTAATGGATTGCAGGGTTGGGTCAGTTTGGTGATTAAATGCGGATGTCAGGCTCTAAGCATGTTCAAACTCATAATCACTCTTTCCTTATGCTGCTGAATCGACAAATCTGGTACAATGAAGTTAGTATTAACATGGATGTGGCCTGTGATCTGAATATCTCCCTATTTATTCTCTTTTTCCCTCAGGTTTGGCTGGAAAGGTTCAGGCATTGGATGAGTTAAAGGTGAAGGGTCTTGTCATAGGCCCGATCCATGTGTCCAGTGCCGACAAGCCACAGGATCTGAACTTGATTGAGATTTCCAAAGAGGCTGGTAATGCGTCGCAGTTTAAACAAGTAATCCAGGCTGCACACAAAAGAGGTGAGATGGAGACTTTACTATTTATCAAAGAATTCCGAAATGTATCTCAGTTTCTACAAAATATAACTTTTTTTCAGCATTGATAATGAGTTAAAAAAAACTTCTTTAGCACCAAATCATCATATTAGAATGATTTCTGTAGGATCATGTGACTGAAGACTGTAATGATGCTAAAAATTCAGCTTTGCCATCACAGGAATAAATTACATTTTAAAATATATTAAAATATAAATTTTTAATTGTAATAATATTTCACAATATACAGTTGCTTATGTATGTGTACATGTACAATGCTCCAATTTATTAGACCACCTGTCATAATAAAGAGAAAACACAAATATTTTAGGAATCTGTCGAAAACGTTCAAATTTTTAACTTTAAATGGTTTTATTTGGGTCATTTAATTGGCAAATATATATGTATTAAAGTAACATTATATATCAATTAAATGTTTGTTTACCCCCAGGTATCTCTGTTGTTTTGGACCTTACCCCTAACTATAAAGGAGAAGAGCCCTGGTTTGACAATGATGCTGTCAGCTCTTTGGAACTTGAGGTGTGACTTGAGGAATAGATAATTTCTTTGGAAACACCAGTACCCAAATCAAGTTCAAGTGGCAACATAGATTATTGGACAGAGTAATAATTATGATCCTTGTCTTTGTAGCCTGCCTTGAGGCACTGGCTAGCAGAAGGTGTAGATGGATTCCTCTTCTACGGTGTCGAGAAGATTTCCACTGCAGCCCCATCCCTTTGGAGTGATGTTGGAGGCCTTTTCCGCAATCAGACAGAATCCGATGGAAAAAAGAAAAAGTGAGCACTCAACAGTTGATTTTTTTTTTTTTTTTTTTTTAACTTCATGAATGGACTTGTACATTATTTTTGTAAAGGAGCCACCTTGTGGTCGTTGGGAGCAACTTTTACAAGCTGAACTCGAGTCAAGGGGACTGTTTAGTGGGCTGTTTACTGGTTTGAAATTGTATTGCTATCCAACTTGCTCCATTCAATACTTTTATTAAATAACTTAAACCTTACTGACTTTTTATCTTTCCAGGGTCTTAATTGGTGTTACAGAGAAGTCCTCCCCTGATGACATAGCTGCTGTGTTGAACAAAACTGGTGTTGACCTGCTCCTCACTGGTGCTCTAAGGTCCAGGTCTGCTCTGGAAGTTGCCCATTCTGTTGCTCACTTGTATTCCACTTACAATCAAACCCAACTGGCTTGGAACATCGGTGGTCGTATCGCTGGACACCTGGCTTCAGTAGTGGGGCTTGCCAAAGTCAAGTTGAGTCAACTGCTGCTGCTCACCCTGCCTGGCACACCAGTGTTTAATTATGGGGATGAGATCGGACTGGAAGATGAGGTAGGTCTACTCAAGGTTTTGATCAAAAGTAGACAGCAAGTCCGAGTGCTTTTCAAATGCAGATCCTAAAATGTTGTTTTATTCTTCCATTTAGTCTACCAAAAACCCAACCATGGTGTGGAACTTGTCTGGCGACACTGTGACTCCAATGGTAAGGTGCTTGTGCACACAGTGCTACATCTCCAGAGTTACAAATATCAATATTGTGGTCCAGCAGTTTTAGTAAAATTTTCATGTTTGCTTTACAGGATAAAATGTCAACTTTCCATAAATTCTTCAAGACTGTGAGTGATAAAAGATCGAAGGAGCGCTCTCTGCAGCATGGAGAATACTTGCCTTTGTTCAACTCGACTTTCGCCATGGCCTATGTGCGAAGGTGGGACCAGAATGAGCGCTACCTTATTGCACTCAACTGGCACTCAAACGAAACAGTCACTCTTCAGTTGAAGCATGCTGAGATTCCTGAACGTGCTAAAGTAGTGTTTAGTACTGATGATATAGATGAAAATAAAGTGTTTAACCTTGAACAACTTGAGGTGAAGCCAGAACAGGGTATAATGCTGAAGTTTCCTTATACATCCTAAAGACACACTTTAAATTCGTAGTTGGTGTAAGGACATGGATTTGGCTGTTCTGTTACAATATTTGTCTTGTTTAGTACATAAACACTAGCATACAGCATCAGATTGTACTATTACATACATCACATGCACTGCATGACTACTAAACATAACTTTAAGCTGGTAGTTGTTTTTCTGTTACATAGAATACAGTTTTTCAAATGTAGTGCAATTCTACACACGAAAAAGTGTTCACGTGTCCTCGAGTAAATTTTAAATGGTTGTTTCTTCTATGTAATTGAAAAAAAAGGCATGAAAATGAAAGGTATGGACAATAAATTAAGTGGAGCAATTCATCTTTGTAGTTTGTCATTGTATTATTTCTGGTCCCTCATCTATTTTCATAAGTGTTTCCAGCATAATGAGATGTAACAGAGACATGGTTGAATTATTAAAATCTACCGCCATAAAAGGGAGCAGCTCTCATTGTCTCCAGCATAGCATGATATCAGGTGTCTCTACTGATGACATCTTTATTTAGAGCTATTCATTATGCATATAGAGAGCTCAGTCTCACCTGGCTATTTTAACTCATTACAGATTTACAAACCCCTGCTGAGATCGGCTCAGTGCCTTGAGTGATGAGCAAAATTGTCTCAAGTGTATATGAGGTCTGAGAGAACAGACCTAATGGACCCTTTTCACCGACTGTGAAGAACTGTTATAACAGTCATCAGCATCTTAAATCCACCAAAGTTTTTATGTTATTTTATAATTTCCATTTAAACAAAAGTATGTATATTTATAACACTATACTTGGTATTTTATTAACTTTCAAACTAATTACAAAAAAACTAAAGCTCTTTTGAGGATGTTTTTAATACATCAGCTGTGGGAGTGATGGTAAAGTTAAATTAAATGACATGTCTTTCTCTCTTCTGACTGGCCAAATCAATCTCTCTCTATTTTTTCCTCTTTGAAATTGTGAAAACACTATTGTGGAGTTTTTTTGTGCTATTTGAGCAAATGGGAACACTTTATAATATTTTTAATGTAGTCTCTCATTAACCACTATAGAAGTTTACCCAACTATGACAACTTCCACTTCTGAGAAACCCGGAAATGTGAAAAGGATCTATCATCACAAGAAACAAAGGCTCAATTGTCTTCTCAAAAGATGTTTGTACAGTTTAAATAATTTGTAAGTCGCTTTGTATAAAAGCATCTTCTAAATGATTAAATGTAAATCTAAAAGGGGGGGAACATAGATACTTGAAATATTACTGCTGAATTAGTTATTTTCTCCTTATGCCCTCTACCTTTTCACAACTCAAACTTTTCTAGGTCAATTACTCATTTGGGAACACAAACCCGAGCAAAAACCTCCACTTTTAAGCAACGCGTTGTGTTCCCTTCTAATCTAATGGTGTTTTTTAGTTTACTTTAATTCTCTAAATAAGACATTCAAAATCACTGTACTGACCATAAAATGGGCGTAATTATAACAACAGACTCTTGCTCTGACATGCTACCAGTCTGCAGCACTATCTACACTGACTGCACAACTCGTTTTCCTGCGTCTGTCTCTTTAAGAACTGCTCTCATCGAGGACTCCCTGACGCATTGCAGGTGGCTGAAAACCAATCAAAATACGTTTCCTGGGTCACCTGACGAGTGCCATCAAACTTCTATATATAAACTCTCCGGCACCATCCATTCAAACCAGAAAGCCACCGTTGAATGCTATGGCTTTTGAAAAGAATAATCCTAAAACAAATATTTACAGTCGATAAACAACGCTGTACAATATATCGTTTTTATAAACGAAAACGGGAAAGTTTCTCTGTGCTATTTGGAGTTCAAACATTTTGACTACGTGGCGTAGGAAGACCATAGTAACAGCTTTGTTGTCAAGGAGTGCGACGTCCCACTTTGGACCGAAACACTAAGGCGTAGTGATATTGAAATTTGGGCGCACAGCAGCAGAAGATAGTGCTTGACAATCGCACGGGCGGAAAGCAAACGCTTGGATTTCCATTTTTTTTATCTGCGTAAAGAGCAACGTAGTTCACACTAAAATACAATGGTAAGTAAGCCTTTAAAAATCTTTATTCTAATAGTCAAAGGGCAACGTTGCTACAAAAATGGCTGAGCGTCCACGGCGAAGTGGTAACGTTTGGTGTGAATGGGCTAGTGTTAGCTTAGCTCCTCGCGAGCTAACCGTCATTCTATTGAAAGCGCGCGCGAGCTCCCGGGCTAACGTCACTTGAACGGGTTACACACAGTTTTCGTATTTCTCAGTGTTGAGTAAACAGCTTTATCGCTTGCCGTGCGACGTTTGGTACATTAGTGCTTCATATAATTGCAATCAGGCGCGAGACATTTACAGCATAAAATGTGCTATTCTAGCACATCCTCCTTGATTGATTCCCTGTTGCTAGCTCGCCTCGTGTCGGCGTCAGCAGGCAGCAGTGTGAAGATATATGTAAAAATCGCAATGGTTTACAGTAGACGGGGCCCGTATCGTCACTTGTGCAAAAAATAGTTCAAGCTTTTTATAATATATCGGATCGTCCATAGCATGCGCACTAATCCATTCAGCTGGCCTCTAACCGTGAACCACATTATAGACAAATTAAAAATGCAAATAGTCAAATACAGTTAAATACAGCAACATAACGTTAGTCTGCTGTGACTGCGTATTGTAATTTGCAAATTCACAGAGCCCTGAGTTAGGCGTTGTAGTCATGAATGACATCATCAAACTTGTAAAACACAAGCCATCACGTGTTAGACACGCTCCGTTCAGTTTAACACGCAATAAATAAAGTTAAGCTTCAGACTGAAATCTCAGTGCTATCTGGCAATGCTTATAATAATTAAGTTTTTTGTTGCCATTTCTATAGGCTGATCAGCTAACAGAGGAGCAGATTGCTGGTATGTAAGAATAATCTTTACTTTAAAAGGATGGTTCACCCAGAATGAAAATTCTGTCACGTGCTTCACCCTCAAGTTCTAAACCTGTATGAATTTCTTCTGCTGAACACAAAATCAGACATTTTAAAGATTGTTTAAATCCATACAGTTGATGGACTCCATTGACTTCCATAATATGGAGAAGAAAAAAATACTATGGAAGTATCTCTATATCATCTTTTGTGTTCAGCAGAATAAAATAAATTCATTTAAGTTTGGAACAACTTGAGGGTGTGTAAATGATGACCGAATTTTCATATTGTGGTAAACTATCCCTTTAAACCAGTGGTCTCAAACTCAATTCCTGGAGGGCCACAGCTCTGCACAGTTTAGCTCCAACCAGCTCAAACTCACACCTTCAAGGAAGTTTCTAGCAATCCTGAAGACCTTGATTAGCTGGATCAGGTGTGTTTGATTAGGGTTGGAGCAAAACTGTGCAGAGCTCTGGCCCTCCAGGAATTGCGTTTGAGACCAATGCTTTAAACCAACAATATGATTTGTTAATAATTATATAATATTTAACTCTTTAGCTGTGCTTTTTTCCACCCAGAATTCAAGGAGGCCTTCTCCTTATTTGACAAAGACGGTGATGGTACCATCACTACTAAAGAGTTAGGGACTGTCATGCGCTCTTTGGGCCAGAATCCTACAGAGGCAGAGCTTCAGGATATGATCAATGAAGTTGATGCTGATGGTGAGGAAACCCTCCCACAGATGATTCCATGTTACTGTAGCTCTTCTCTAAATCTTATCTTTGTACCCCCCCTCAGGCAATGGAACAATTGATTTCCCAGAGTTCCTTACTATGATGGCCAGAAAGATGAAGGACACAGATAGTGAGGAGGAGATCAGAGAAGCGTTCAGAGTTTTCGATAAGGTAAAATAGGTTTTCTTGGAAACATGTACTCACTTATTGAAAGTGTTTCTTTAACAAAAAAATGGGAAAGAATATTTTCCTCACTCAATGACTAATGCTTTACAGGATGGAAATGGTTATATCAGTGCAGCAGAGTTGCGTCATGTCATGACAAATCTGGGGGAGAAGCTTACAGACGAGGAAGTGGATGAAATGATCCGGGAGGCAGATATTGATGGTGATGGCCAGGTCAACTATGAAGGTATTTCCACATGTTTATGTCATTGATGCATCTTATTTTATTTATTTTATTAATCCAAGTGTGTATTGTCTGCTCAAATCTCAAGCTTGTGGTTGAGGTATTTGGAACAATTCAAGGATCAAATGGGTTATGGATTTATGGATCATGGCTTATTTTGTTGAAGTTTGTTTCTTGCAGAATTCTTGTGAAATCAGTTTGTAAAGGTTTGCACGTTTATCTAATATATTTTTTCCCAATTTTTTTCAGAGTTTGTCCAGATGATGACAGCGAAGTAAAACTGGAAACCAAAAGCACAACAGACCAAACAGTGGGCAGCACTCTCACTGTCAACCTTCAACAAGCATTCACAACCCAATATCTTACTCCTCTCCATTTAGTTTTGTTCTCTTCTACTTTCCCTTAGTTTAAACAGTCCCCTGCTCTGCTTGTTTTTACTTATGATCTTCTGTAATCTTTTTCCTACATTATCTGGTTTTCTTTGGAAGAAAACATTTACATGCACAACAAAGTTTAAATCTTGCATATATGATGGTGATAACAGCAGTGTAACACATGTATCAATATTTTAAAGATTGTGACATACTATAT
Source organism: Siphateles boraxobius (assembly GCF_051911475.1). NCBI lineage: Eukaryota > Metazoa > Chordata > Actinopteri > Cypriniformes > Leuciscidae > Siphateles > Siphateles boraxobius. The sequence goes on from NW_027508788.1 coordinate 9,038,467, forward strand.
GGACAAGAGCAATGCATGCTTGGTTTACGTTTGGCATGTTTCTGTGTCTTTTGTTTTTCTTCCCAGCTTGCCTCTTTTCTAACTTGCTAGTTCTCCTTTAACTGCATGTTTCTCATGCAACCTCTGCTCAGTGGTCTTAGAATTGTATGGTGAATAACCATTCATGGATAATCAGGGGCTTTATATAACAAAATGGCTCAAACTTCCATGTCATAGTGTGATTGTTTTTGTAAGTGTAGAACTGTGTGTCTGAGCGAGTGCTTGTAGTTGGATTTAAAGTGGAGCCACTCAGTACAGTTTACGTTTTGGTATAGGGCTTGTTCTTTAGGGGCTGCATAACTAATGTCTATGAAAAAAACGTTAAAAAAAAGACAAACCTGTGTAGAATAATCCAGAGATGGTTAATTGGGGACCAATTATTTCAGTTAGTTTGCTTTGGGGGGGGTTTCTTTCCAACGTCAATTTTCTCACTAATTTTACTACCCCTAAGCAATTTGCCACCCATTTGTTCTAGACTGGTGTAGAGAGGTTTAATGTTTGGTTTGAGCTCTATAAGTGTGGAGTTTTATTGAAGATGTAGAATAGTTTTCACCTTAATATACAGTCTTACATTTTTGATGCTGCACTTGGTGTCCTTGCCAGTGGACAATTTCTGTCTAGGGAAAAATATAAATTTTAAGTTGTGTGCTGATTCTTCCTGCAGGCTGTTCAATATATTTGTATACATCCATAGCACCTGCATTTTTTTTTTTTTTTTTTTTTAAGAATAATTTTCCAGAAGCAGTGGCATGTTCTCCCATGGTCCTGTAGTTGTGGTCCATGCACAATGGCAATTAGGATGGTGCATAATGCTTGTCATCCAGTTAGACAGTGTCTGCTATGTTGGTGCAGCAACTGCTGCCATGAAATCCGTTTTTTGTAACTGTATAGACCGTTAAACAAACAAATGGTTAAGGTTAAGTGGCGTATAATGGTAGAATTACATACATTATGGTGGTAGTATTGCATCTTCTGCCCCAGTTCTTAATTTATTCTACTGTTATGTTTTTTTATGACCTACATATGTTGTCGTTTTTTCTTCCTCTGAGATCTAAGTTTACGGTCTGGTACTTTTTTTCTCTCTTCCTCGGCCCATAAGGTAATCTAGTAAAAGAAAGAAAGGTTATGCATTCCATTGCAGAGCTCTGGTTTTCTTGCTAAATAAACATCTTGGACCTCTGTTTCTAAATTACCTCTTTTTGTTCAAAACACTGTTGCCTATATAACTGTAAATCTGCATGGGCTTATTAAAAATAGTGTAAGAGAGACAGAAAAGTGCATTTGATGTATATCTATTGTGTTTATTGTCATTTGTTTGCACAAGACAATATTAGCAACATAAACTTGTTTTATAATTTTGAATCACATTATATCACTTAAGAGTCAGCATGTCCACAGCATATCACTTAGAAACACATACATTGCAAATATTACAAACATATTTTATAACTATGGAATGTGTTAAATTAGAAACGAGTGAGGGTAATAGAAACGTCCACATGACAAAGTCTGTAGTAATTATCCATCTGTAGTATTGTCCCGTCTTGAAACTACACCCAAGCTTTCCCCAAACGTCCAATTCCAGTGCCTGTATAGAGCTATTGGTGATTGACGTCACGCAGAACGAATAGATCACCGCCGATTTCAGCGCCAACCAATCACATCAATGACTAGTGAGACGTAGGCGGGGACGCCAGTCGCAGAACATACACCAATAGTTTGCCAGTATACAGATGGGTGGTTTATTGATTCAAGATAAAATGTTGCAACTGGCCAAATACTAAAAAGTTTTCAATTGATTTGTGACAGGACAAGCCAACTCTGAACCATTCATTCGGCTACGACATAACAGACTGTCAGATGTAAATAACGAGTTCAGGCGAGGCGCATTTAGTTACTTCGCTACTTATAAGTAGTAGGCCTACTTATCTACGATTGCTACGTACAATTGATATTCACTGAACTTAACGTTACGCACCGAGGATTTTACGTCTTTACGTAATCACGTTTCTTCTTCAAGGAACAGGATTGGACTCCAGAACGCAACTGCTGTGAGACGAGAATAAGAAGGTAAAACTGCATTCTCTCATTTTATGTTAATCGGGTCAGATGAGATGATACGCATTTTCTGAAACTGCTGTCGTAAGTTATGCTATATTGGAAGTATGATGAGCACAAGTTGCTGCCCTAATAAACACTAGCTGCTTGATATATTAACTTGACATAAGTGCATTTTATTTCAATGAACAGACAGTCGTGGCTTCTGCAGTAAATATTTATGAACCGTGCTAGATGCTAGAGTTTTGAAGTCATGCAACATGCGACCAAAGGGCATTGCACTCTTCACGCTTTCCTCTGTTTGACTAACCCGTGTGCCAATTGCATGAATCAAACTGGACAAGATGATGGATTTACAAAATACACCAGTTGTTTGTCAGTATTCAGATGCGTGGTTAATGATTCAAAAAAGAATATTGACCCATAAACTATTACCAAACATAAACATTTTATGGCTGCACGTCCGTTTAAAAGGGAATGTTGAAGTTTACTAATGGGAAAAATGGTTATTCATTGCGCAAGTTCAGGTTAACTTTTAAATCGGCAGCTGTCCATGACAATTTTAACTTCTATCTGTCCAAGTCCAATCCCAATCCAGGAATGACAGTGTCAAACTGTCCCTTATGATTCCAAAAAATCTTAATAGGGCAGTTTACTGCAAATACAGATTTTGACATCAGTAACATGATTTTCGCTAGGCTATTTGGAGGTTGGAGGAGGAAGTTGGCCAGTAGTATAAGATTATCTTTTATCAAAATGTTGTTGTGCAGCTGCCATGTACATTAATATCCTGGTTGTATTTGTTTGTTTGTTCTTTTAAAAATGTATTTTAAGCATTTCCCTTTTTTAATTATTGTACCTGCAGTTTTTATGAATTGAATTGGATTCCAGTTCACATGAATTGGGAGCTTAAATAAAAATGTGAACTTTTTGTCACACAGTAGGTCCACTTAAAATGGACTAGTGAAGTCAAAATGTGATGTAAAAAGAAATGTAACATTTGGTGACCAGTTACAAAACAAGGATATACAGTTCTCTTATGTAAACTTTGATGCTAAATTAAAAAAGTTAATGGATATGTTCTAGGGTTTGTTTACTAGTTTTCAGTTTTGCTTACATCTGTTCATCTTTGATTTGTTCTTGGTCATATTGTCATAGTCAGAGATTCACCCCTGACTCAGATTTTTGTTATATATTACACACAGTTACGTAACACTGAACATGTTTTATGAAAAGCAGCAGGTGTCTGATAATATGACACTTATGAACATCTTCAGAAACCTGATGACTCTTGAATTATGGGATGTATTGGAGTCATCATCAGCCACATGGTGGCAACCGATGATGTGCTAAAAGCAGCAGAATCATTCAGGCTGCCTGTCTTTTCATCCCATTTCACATCTACCATCTTGCCATTGCTTAAAATATAGTCATGTGAAAAAGAAATTCAATGGTTTTATTTATCAGGCCATAATAAAAAATAATCTGGTCTTTAGGCAGGTCTTAAAATGAAGTAAATGCAACCCATATGCTGCACAACAACACATGACATATTAGATCATTTATTTAACAAAAAAAGCCAAAATGGAGAAACTATGGGTGACAAACTAAGTACACCCTATGATTCAGTTGCTTGTAGAGCCACTTTAAGCAGCAACATTGCTTCAGTTCATTGAGGTTTGCAGACATTTGTTAAATACACGGCTCTCTTAAGGTCCTGCCACAGCATTTCAAATCGGGCTGAGGTCTGGACTTTGACTGGGCCAGTGCAACACTTTGATTTTCTTTTTTAGCCATTCTGTTGTAGATTTGCTGGTGTGCTTGGGATCATTGTCCTGTTGTATGACCCAGTTTTGGCCAAGCTTTAAATGTCGAACAGATGGCCTCACATTTGACTCTGGAATACATTTGGTATACAGAGGAGTTCATGGTCGTCTCAATGACTGCAAGGTGCCCAGGTTCTGTGGCTGCAAAACAAGCCAAAAACCATCACCCCTCCACCACTGTGCTTCACAGTTGGTATGAGGTGTTTGTGCTGATATGTTGTGTTTGGTTTTTGCCAAACGTGATGCTGTGCATAATGGCCAAACATCACTACTTTGGTCTCTGTCCAAACTAATGACATGAGGAGAGAAGTCTTGAGGTTTGCTCAGATGCAACTTTGCAAATCTAGGCCATGCTGCCATGTTCTTTTTAGAGAGAAGAGGCTTGACATGAAACTGAGTCCTGTAGAGTCTGAGATGTAGCTTTTTGGATTTTTTGTTTCTCTGAGCAGTGCATGGTCGGACCTTGAGGCGAATTTGCTGAGACGTCCATTCCTGGGAAGATTGGCAACTGTCTTGAATGTTTTCCACTTGTGAATAATCTTCATCATTGTAGAATTATGGACTTCAAATTGTTTGAAAGTAAGACTTCCTAGACTGATGGCTGCAACAATTGCTTCTCTAAGATCATTGATTATGAATTTCCTCCTTTGCATTTTGTTAACACACCTGGCTGCTCCAGACCATCAAACTGCCAAAACTTCTGCTTTTATAGAGCTGATCACGCTTGCTGATTATCAATTAAATCATAGACATTTGATTAGCAGCGCCTGACTGCTACTTATCCTTTTAATTCCTATGGAAGCAGTAAGTGTGTACTTTGTTTGTCACACATGGCTTCTCCATTTTGGCCTAGTTTTTGTTAAATAAACTATGATACTGCGTAATATGTCATGAGTTGTTGTTCATCTGAGGTTGTATTTACCTCATTGTAAGACCTGCCAAGGACTTGCTTTTTTTTTATTATATCCTGATACGTAAAACCATAAAGTTCAAAAGGGTGTACTTTCTTTTTCACATGACTGTATATGTTCATGCATACATTATGAGTGACACACAAACTTCTTTGAAAGTTTTGTTTGTGGTGCATTTTGGGATTAGAATGATCCAAGAAAAAGGTTGTTGGTTTATTGCGTGTTTAAATATTGGATTGCCCTTATGTTTTTGTGTAACAGGTAGGCTAAGTCTCATAAGGAGTAAGAAACATGTGGTGGGAATGAGTGAGACCAGAGGTAATATTCTGGACTTGTTTTTTCTCTATTGTATAGGCAAATAAATGGCTCTTTGTTCTCATAAGTTGGGCTGTGTGAGTGAGTTTGTAAGTGGATCTCTTTGCATTGCTAAAGTTTTCTTTTGAGTAGTAGAGGAATTTTCTTTTTTTTTATAGACCAAGCGCACAGGCTGTGCCAACATACTCTTGGATAAAAGGTTTAATGCGAATGGTTCACTTAATCTCTCAAAGCCACTTGCTTCTACACAGTCAGGAAGATATTTTGCATAATTTGTAACACGATGATGATCATTTTGCTACCAAATCACACCAATTAACTCTTCTCTGTTTTACATGGCCCACATGCAGATTAGAATGCCATCCAAACCATTGTCCCATCTCCACATAGTCCTAAACCGTCACACAAATGTGCTGCAGTTGTTTACAGCAGCTTCAGATTGTCTCGTCTGCAGCACTCATGTATTAGTGTCAGGTTCTCTCTCTCAGGCAGGACACAGTGGCTGTATTGTTGTGATTTTGGCAGAGGGATGCCCCTTATTCAGGAGAAGACAAGTATAAAAAACAGTTGAACTTTTCCGTAACCACAGCAGAGCTAGAGTGAAATGGGACAACTTAAATATGCTCCCATGTGAAATCAGCCGTAGCTTTTGTAGAGGAATTTCGTGATTTGCAGATTAGAAATGAATCTAAGGGGCCAAATGCTGTACAAATACCTTTCCTTTGCAGTCTGTAGACTTTTGAGCATGTTTTTGCAATATCCTCGTATGTAATTTATTATCAAATGCATGTTTTCTTCAGGATATGGGCAAATATAAACAAGGTGTCTTTGCTAGTTCTCCCCACCCCCAAATGAATTGGTTTAAATTTTCAACTGGTTTTGCTTCATTACATTGGACATCATATGACAATCACAGTACCAGAATGGCTTATTGTAAAAAAACATCTGCCGGTGTAGGATATTTAATTGTGCATGCTCTGTTCTCCTATTTTTTTTAAGTCAATTTTAAAACTCTAATTATAAACTATATAATAATTTAATAACACTGTTAACGTCCGCATGAAATGAGAATTCACCATCTATTTTCTAAATGCATCATATCGATATTTTTGTGAAATATAATTTTATCTTTAAATGGATATTTTTGCACTCGGGTTGTTTTTTTTAGTGTGGTTGAAGTGACCAAAGCCCCACCCCACCTCCACCCGGGCCGGAATGCAAATTTTTAGCCCCTCCGAATGCGATTGGGCTAGTTTTGGGTGTGTTTTGATGAGCAACGGAGCGAGTTTTGTTGTGCAACCCTGCTTTTATTGTTTGTTTTGTAGTCTTTATATCCTTTTGTCTCCTGAGGCTTCAGAGTCTCTCTGATCCTTCAGAGTTTCCCTCTGAGTTTAATCAGTTCTGCTGTTGTTTCAGGTGTTCAGTCTCGGCCTTAGAAGCTTTGTCCACAGGCAATATGATCGCAATATAACATTGTGTTTTGTTCTGTTTGGCCCTGTGGCCACTTGACCCTGTTCATGTTTTTCAGTATGTGTGGATACGCTTGAAATACGCCATTTTTAAAAAAAAGACAGCCTTGAGTATCTTCTCACGTAGCATATGCCAGTCTTTTTTCTTTGTCCAAGTGCTTGTGGATTTCGTTTATTATATTTTGAAGCACTCATTTGTACTATAGAAGGCTTATTCTCCTGTTAACCCATGTATTAGTTTCCTTGACCTCACTTTCCCTTTAGTTTGAGTGTTGATTCGTTATCTCCAGAGCTCCTGTGTGAAACACTGCAAGACTACTGCTAATCACTTTGGTTCTTTACAGATGCAGATAACACTCAATAGATATCACTAACTCGGCATGGAGGAACTGCATTCTGTAACTCCTATCTTTGGCTCTCACTCACTAGATGATGCTACAGGTGGGACTGGGAGGACAGCGCTCTGCCCTGGGGCTGTTAGCCATCAGGAGGGTGTGGATTATGACCCGCTCCGCCCATACTGCACCCCAGACACTGGAGTACAAACCCATCAAAAAGGTCATGGTGGCCAACAGAGGTGTGTCAGCAGCTGTGTTCTGAATGTAGAACAGCTGCTTACTGTTAAACATTATGCGATACAGTTATTGAAACATTAATTTGTCATTTAAAAAAACTGATTTTAGTTTAGAATTACAGGGATATAACACCTAATAAATGTATAAATAAACCATTAAAAGTTTGGGGTCAGCACAATTTTTAATTTTATAGAAATGCTGTTCTTTTGAGCTTTCTACTCAAATAATTCCACAAAAATCTTGCAGCACAACTGTTCTCAACATTGATAATAATAATACATGTTTATTGAACTCCAAATCAGCATATTAGAATGATTTCTGAAGACTGGAGTAATGATGCTGAAAAATTCAGCTTTGCCATCACAAAAAATATAAAATGTTATACATAAAATATATTAAAATAAAAAAGTATTTTTACTATATTTTTATCAAATAAATGCAGCTTTGGTGAGCATTAGAGACTTCTTTCAAAACATTAAAAAATCTTAGACAACTGTATTAAAAAAAAAAAAGACAAAAAAAATGTCTGATTATTGCAATCAGATCAAAATTTAAAGTCAATGCATCCATAAAATACTGTTTAAGATATTGTTTACAGCAGAAATAAAAAAGGTTGTATCCTATTCTGAACATAACCTCTCTCTGTCTTCTGTCCCTCCTCTGTAAAATACATGGAATGAATGAATTGTACACTCACGCATTGTAATTCATTTAACGCTCTTTGCAGGAGAGATTGCCATCCGGGTGTTTCGGGCATGCACAGAGCTGGGGATCCGTACAGTGGCCGTCTACTCCGAGCAGGACACAGGTCAGATGCACAGACAAAAGGCAGATGAAGCTTACCTCATCGGCAAGGGGCTGCCACCTGTAGCAGCCTACCTGCATATACCTGACATCATCAAAGTGGCCAAGGTCAGACTCTTCTCACACTCGTGTGGATTCAGTGAAGATACTCTGTAAATCCTCTGTACAGTAGTTCAGTTTTCTACTTGCCCTGCCATGGTTTTTCACTGGCTTCAAACACAAAAATTTGGTAATTTAATAATAAATAAATAAAAAGGATTTTGTAATGGTATATTTACAATTATATTTTGACACTTCTGTATTTTTAAAGTGAGTTTTTTAATGTTTTGGAATGTAGTCTTTTACGCTCATCAAGGCTGCATTTATTTGATCAAAAATACAGTAAAATCAGGATTTATTATTAATTGAAAATAACTGTTGTGATGCTAAATATTTTTGTGGAAATTTATAAATTTGTTCAGGATTCTATGATGAATAGAAAGAAGGGTTTCAAAAGAACAGCAATTATTAAAAAATAAAAAGTTTTGAAACATAAGAATTTTACTTGCACTGTCAATCACTTTCATGATTTTTTTGCTAAATAAAAGTATTAATTATTTAAAAAAAGTACTGTCCCCAAAACTTTGAATGGGAGTGAATTTTAACATTTTACTTTTAAAATATTTAAAACATATTTATTGTTCTTATGCATTTGTCACACACAAATACAGGTATTTTTACATCTAAGTTACCATTACAAAGAAAAGATTCAGTAATAGCTAGAAATTAAACAAATACTATAATTCTTCAGGAAACTCAAGACAGCAATAAATTAAAAATTTATATAAATTGTTACTAATTGGTTTATTTTCAACCCATTCTTATTGATGCCACCAAAACCCTCCAAAGCCATTCCTACAGTTTCAACTAAACTTTATCTATGGCTGCATGCAAGGTCATTTTAATTGGCTGAATCGACAACCAAATGTCACAGAAAACCAAATGTTTGAGTTTGCAATGGATAAAATGTAAGATATAGCTCCGACGCAATAGGGTAAGTGACAGTTCCATCAACTGACTCTGTTTGTCTCAAAAACCAGACTGTTTGGTTCAAAGCAGCAATGTATTCACAAGTTTTTAACACCTGCGACTTTTGTTGTATTTGTGTGGTGAAATAGTATATTAGGATCGCGTGACCGTTAAGTACACATACAGCCTGCTGTGATTGGACAGATAGAGCACAAACAGCCCTGCTAAGAGCAGTAATTGTACGTAATTATGCCTTCTGACAAAAAAGTTCAGAGTCTGCTGCCAAGAAGACCGGGTAGTGTAGCTGTAAAAACCCTCAACAGGCAGCTGCCCTCCCACAATCATTTTCTGATTAAATGCCTCTGGCTACAATCAGTAGTCAAGCTAGTAAATTATTGCCTTAATCAATAAATAAACAAATATACTGCTTATCAATTCAACAGTGTTTTAAAAAATGTCCCATGTTGTATTGGGTGCATGAAGCATTCCTAACATCTTGTCATGACTTGTTTGAGAGACAGCTACATCAGTTAACCTTAAATACAGGTCAATAAACAAAAGGTTTCAGTCAGGTGAAGTTGGGCTGTATTCTTGGAAGGAAGCCACTACTGCTATTTAGCTGATAATGGAAAGAGCTCTTACTGACAACACAAAGGTCATGGGTTTGAGTTTTCAGGGTATGCGTACTGATACATTTGATACCTTGAGCACTTTAAGTCACAGTGGATTAAAGCTTCCGCTAAATGTGTAAATGCATTGGGGAGAAAGAAGTCTCTTTAAACAACAGTTTTTTATGTTAAGATATTTTAAAATGGAAGTCATTGCTTTGATGGCGAAGCAGAATTTTCAGCAGCTAGTCTTCAGTGTCACATGATCCTTCAGAAATCATTCTAATATGATGATTTTTTTATTTTTTTGCTTGGGAAAATATTTCTTATTATCAATGTTCAAAACAGTTGTGCTGCTTAACATTTTTGTGGAAACCCTGATACTTTTATCACAATCATTTGACAATTATTTAAAATACAAAAGATTTCTAACAATATAAATGTCTTTACTGTCACTTTTGATCAATTTAATGCATCCTTGCTGAATAAAAGTAGTAATTTATTTTGAAGTTTTTGTTTTACATGTATTGACCCCAAACTTTTGAACGGTAGTGTATATGAATCTCGTCTTTTTACAAGTGTTATCACTTGTCATTCTGAAAAAGAAATGGATAATACTGCAGTTATTTGAATATGGGTTTTTGGGGATTAATTGTGACACAATACTTCACAATTTGTGCCTGGCAGGAGAATGGCGTAGATGCCATCCACCCAGGCTATGGCTTCCTGTCAGAACGAGCAGATTTTGCCCAGGCTTGTATGGATGCTGGGGTGCGTTTTATCGGCCCCACCCCAGACGTGGTGCGAAAGATGGGGGACAAAGTTGAGGCTCGTACCATTGCCATCAGTGCAGGTAAAGCGTTTATCATATACCCTGCTCTCTCTCATCACAATGCATCATCAGTTGTGTTGTTGAATAGAGTGCAAAAGTGCCCGTCCACTTTTTCAGTGCCTTGGTTCCCAAAGTATTTTCCCCTAGGGATTTTTACAAGGTCTTTGTTAAAGATCTTATAAGCCATGAACCAAACCAACCACCTACAAGGTGAATCACAACATTACATACTTTGATTGGAACCAAAAACTATTTGAAAATTGGACAAAAAGACAAAGGTAAAAGACTGTGTACTTAAAGGTGCAGTAAGCAATTTTTGAAAAACACTGTTGAAAGTGAATCAAACCGAGTGGTGTGTTTGTTTGGGTTGATTTCAAATATCAACAGTGTTCAACAATGATTCTCAGAAAACGCTTACTGCACCTTAACAGCTTTAATGAGGAAAAGAACTGCAATCCCATAAAGCATTGCAAATGATGATCAAAATAAAAATGTAAATAGAAATGTAAAACTATTAATTTTGCAATAGTTGCATTTAATGGTTTAAAATTTTAATGTTTTCTGTAAACATGTTTACATTTTTACTGTACTTTTACAGATTTTTTCTGTAAAAATGACAGACTTTCAGTTACTTGGCCTGTGAGCTGTATGTTTTGAGTCTATTTACAGCATTTTCAGTGCTTCATGAGAATGAGTGGGTACTAAAGTGTTCTTTTGGGGCGATTTGCTCATTTCAGTTCTCTTATTATTATAATCTCTGGTTATTTTATGTAGGAAATGTATTTTAAAATTAAAATCTTAAATTACTAAACCTAAATTTGTCTACTAAACTAGAATTATATCAATATTATATAGTACATAACAGAATGGCATGGCAGTGCTATGGTAAAAAATCTTTTTCTGGTCATCCTACAGGTGTGCCGGTGGTACCTGGAACAGACGGTCCCATCTCTTCTTTACAGGAAGCTCAAGAGTTCTCCAACAGCTATGGCTTCCCGATTATCTTCAAGGCTGCGTACGGGGGCGGGGGCCGCGGAATGCGGGTGGTCAGAGAGTATGAGGTATCGTGTCTGAGAGTAAAATAATTTGTAGTGGATTGGGACACATTTAATCTTTGCCCCCTTCCTTCAAAGAGCCAGTTGCGAGCTTTGACACTGGAGGGCTTTTAAATGAGCATTAAAGTGAGGCCGTTGTGTGCACTTTAGATTTGTTTGCTGTTCAGTTAGTGGTGCTGTGTGAATTAGTCTGCTGGGTATTTGCACCGGGTGACCCTGTGGCTGTGTGTGTGACCAGGAACTAGAGGAGAACTATCAGCGAGCATACTCTGAGGCCCTGACCGCCTTTGGCAATGGAGCTCTGTTTGTGGAGAAGTTCATTGAGAAACCCAGACACATTGAGGTGCAGATCCTTGGTAAGTGAGTTTTTGTTATTGGTTTGGGTTGGGCTAGTCTCTGGACAACAACTGCAAATCAAGTATTCTAATATAAAAAAATAATGAACATTCTGTCTTCATTTACTCTTTCATGTCAGTCCAAACCTGTATGACTTTGTATACTGTAGAACACAAAAGGATAAATGTTGCTCTTTTCCAAGCATTTAATGTGAAAAAAGTCTTAGTAACACAAAAGTAACAATAGTGGCATGTCCAAAAGTCTTTTGAAGCCATAATAGTAGCTTTGTGTGAGGACAGACTGAAATTTAAGTAATTTTACAGATAATCTTTTAAACACTGAGTGGATCAGTAGGTATGTTTACATTCACTAAAGCCCTATTCGCACTGGATTAGTATTATCTGGAGACGTCGTGTGTTTTAGAAATTACCCCCCCCCCCCCCCCCCCCATCTGATTTTCGTGTGGAGATTTTCAATAGGTCTAGCTGTATGCTATATTATAAACAGAAGAATGTGCCTTACCACATGCTGCTGTACATGTCATTCATCGCCATCTAATCATTCCTTTGGTTTTTGCTCTTCTGATTGTTTTCAGCTTTCTTTTCTGCAAATTGTATAGTTGTATGGTGTATAGCGATATGACCCAGCACCCAAAATACTATCAAAACACTCCAACGCAGCCTTAATTCTTCTCGAAAGATGGATAAAAAAGCCGCACGGGAAACAAAAACCTTGAAATAATTATAAACGACGCTGCCAAATCAGAGAGATGCCAATTCGCACGGGGGAATTTTTACTTTACAAATTACAGACATGACCGATTCGCACGGGATTAAGATCACAGACAACCTCCGCAATTATTACAAATGACTAAAGGTCACCAGGTAAAACTTATCCCGTGCAAATAGGGCTTAATTTTCATCAGTTTGATTGAATCGAATCCAGTTTCAGAATTTGAACGTTCTGTTTATATGTACTCTAAACTTTTGCTGTCCGATTAAAATATCTCTACATGTTATTACATGTGCATTACAGGTATTCAGAAGCAAATTTCAGCACATTCGCAGTTGCCAAGTAGTTGCGGTTTTAGAAAATATGTAGCAAACATTTATGCCTTGTTTCACAGACAAGGCTAAAGCCTAGTCACAGACTAAAATCCATATTTGAGCTTTTTTAACTTTAAGTAACTTACACTGACATATTTTAAGATATGCCAGTGCAAGTGTTTTGTCTCAAGATGCAGTAATGTTTTTGTAAGGCACATTTATAAAACCTACTTACCTAATCTAACTAAGGCCTAATCCTGACTAAATCTAAGCCCTGTCTGTGAATCCAGGCCTTAGTCTCCTCTACTGACCAGTTCAAAAGACATAAATAAACATGCACCCGTTTGGAAGACATGTAAAAACATTTGCATCATGGCACTGCACATGTGCACAAGGTATATTTTAATAAACTGTTTACCATTTATCAAATGGGTTATTAAATAAATCTGCACCACCCATTTCAGCCGAATCGTAATTTCATTCAGATCGAGCTCAGTCGAATTGATTTCTTTAAATGAAGGCTTTTCAGTCTGATTGAACTATCAATCTGATTATAAACAGAGTATTAGGTTGCATGTAAATGAAGGTATTGAGTTTACCTGCTCCGTCCGAACTTTTTTGAGGTGTAAAATGTCAAGATTTCCAGTGATAATATTTCAAAATATTATTATATGGCTTCAGAAGAAATAATATAGAACTCAAGTCATAAATGTATATTTTTATAATATATTATGGTGCTTTTGAAGCTTGAAAGCTTCAGTCCCCATTAATTGTAATTGCTTGCAAAAGAACAACCAGGACTCTTTCAAATTTCTCCTTTTGTTTCCCAATGGAAAAAGTCACACGGGTTTGGAACGACATGAGGGTGAGTAAATGATGACAGGATTTTTACTTTAAATCTGTTCCCAGACATGTCATTGAAGAAGTGCTCAAAACCCCCAACAACAAATTAGATTTATTTAAATAGATTGTCTGGCATTTAATTAAAACACATTTGCATGCAGCATACTGTTCTCAACAGTGAACAGAATGGTGCAGTGCTCTGTTGCCTGCTAATTTGCATAATGTCTATTGATCTGTTATATGATTGTGTTTGTTATATTTTGGAGAAATACTAGCAGATGAGTTTGTTTACAGTGCCAGATGGGTTTAAGACTTCAGTTTTTGCTCAATGAGTTGATCGGTCCATTGTGTATAGGTGATAAATACGGCAATGTCATTCACCTGTACGAGAGGGACTGCTCCATCCAGAGGAGACACCAGAAGGTGGTGGAGATCGCACCCGCCTCACAGCTGGACCAACACCTCCGAGACAGACTGACTGCTGACTCTGTGAACCTCGCTCGACAGGTACAAGGCAACACGTCTGACAGATGCCGGCATTGGCTTTTTTTCCAAACTGTATGCAAATGCAGATATCACTTTTTAAGTTCAGTTATTTAACCCAAAACACCCACTTAAAATCTGAATGCAGAGTTTTTGTCTTTTGATAAAGAGAGCCTTTGAATTTTGTCAATATTTTGTCATGTCATACATTATTTTAGTCAATTTAATTAATTTACTGACTAATTTAGTTGAAAAGAGCAAAATTAATATCATTTTATAAAATATTATTTTATCTTAATACTATTAATATTATTCTTAACCAAATGTTAATATTTAAATATGTAACCAGAATAACATGGATACTGTACTTGTTGTGAACAGCACATTGATTTAAGCTGTAATATTATGTTTATGTTGTGTGTGTATATATCTGATGCGTCATATCGGATGTTAATTAACCTGCTCACAATGCGCTTCAGTTTGCGGGTGTTTCACTTTTCAGCTTCATCTTGCACGTGTCAGGCAGGTGATTCCCAGATATTGACTGTGATTGTATTGTTTCAAACAATCATATTATTTCTAGATTTTTCCTTAAAAAGCAAAACAAAAACATTAATGGTGTATTGTTAAAGGGATAGTTCACCCAAAAATGAAAATTCAGTCATCATTCAATTCTGTCAACCTCAATTTTTTTCAAACCTTTATGAATGTCTTTATTCTGCTGAACACAAAAGATCTATTGAAGAATACGAGTAACCAAACAGTTGATGGACCCCATTGGCTTCCATAGGGGTCCATCAACCAAGTGTTATTTCTTTTGTCATATTTTCTTTAACAGTATGTTTTAGGTCATCATAATGTTTGTTTTTCCCCCAAATGATAGCCAGTGAGGATGAAGTATTTTAGAAAACAAAAATGTGAAAACAATAACCTAAATTTAGGTCTATTGCAGTACATGAGAATACAGTACACTGAATTAGACAGCAGGTGGTGCTGCTGTGCCATTGGATTGAGAAACATAATCAAACATTTCCATTCATCCATTTCACTGAATAAATGTATGCCAAGACCAAAAAATGGTTTGTTATTGTTGCAGCAGACAAGCTGTTAGAGAAACACACAGTAGCATCTGCCTTAAAGTAACAAAGCTCCTAAAAATCTCTATAGCAATCCATTATTTTTATTGATAACTGGTTTCCACCGCAAAACTACTTGTGCTGTAACCTCTTAGTGTTTTTCGGATGGTATCCAGATGGGTCTCGGCATTGATATCTGTTCATTACACACGTTTTTTTCACATGTTCATCTGGCTGACTCCTCTCTGTATGCCAGTCTGAGCAAGCATATGGAGTTCCTGCACTGGCATTTGGCAAAGTTTGAACCTCTCAGTTGTGATTTTAATATTTTATCGGGAGGTTATACGAGAAGGAGTGATGGTTCTTTTTTTGGGAGAGATTTTTGCCACCAGGTTACAAAAAATGATGGGTTGGTCTGAAGATGCACACAACCCATGCCAATTATTCCTTTGATAAGCTTCTTCCCTCTTGGTTACTGTTTGCTAACTCCGACAAGCTTTATGTAATGTCTCAAAGAAAATGTGATTTTTCACGTAAACGTAATTTTCAGTAATATATACACATAAAGGGGTATAAATGGATTGGATTTTAGTCTTAAATAGGCTGGAATGAATAAGGTCTTTGCACAGCATTTGTAACGAAATTGTTAAATTACACGGTAATGTGATTAAAAACTGAATTGAGGCAAATGCTTAAATGATTTTGATAGCAAAAAAAGCTACTTTTGAAAGAGATTACAGCTGATATCATTAGTGTTAAGTGCCCAGGACGCTTCTTCAACACTCACCAGCACTGTGAACTCTGCTTTGACCTGAATCGATAAGTAAACGAATTTGCTTTGACCTGAATCGATAAGTAAACGAATTAACGTTAACTTAGTAAGGTTAATTTACTTTTGAGCAAATGTGGGTGTCCTTATTGCTTATTACTTGCTCATTTGGGAGTAAAGGCTGACATACGACAGCATGCACATGTCAATATTTATTTTAGTTTTGGAAAAAAGGAAAAAATACCATTTTTATCCTCTTGCTAATCCTGTAAAGACATTTTCATCAATTGCTAACATAATATTGATAATTAACGTTTTTCTTTTATAAAACACACTACTGACCCTTTTGCTATTTACACAGTAATTTGCTCCTAAATCACACGTAAATGCAAGTTTGTCAGTCTGATTTTAGCGTGACATTCATACAAGTTGAAAACACAAGTCAAACTGACAGGTTAGTCAAAATCAAAAGAGAGACTTCTTGACAGGCGGCTTTTGCTACGTTTTTGATCAAATGCCAGTGAAGACATGCCGTATATGTCAGATTTGCAGTAAGTCATTTTGGATAATTTCTGCCCATTGTATAAATGTAAATGGAATCCCCCGTTCTCCTCGCATGTGTTCTTCGTCTTCAATGTGTTTTCATTTGACGTTTTAAAGCGTTTGTGAGTGACAGTGGAGGGTTGTATTTAAAAAGAGCAAGTTATTGACTGATTATTGATGTGTTCCTGTGCTGATGAACTGACCTCATGAGTGAAAGAGTCATTCCTAACAGAAAGAACAAAGAGTTTTTTTTTAAAGAAAAGATAAATTTTTCTCGGACTGAGTGAAGATTGATTTGACTTAAAGTTAGGGTAGGCAATTTTCAGAGAGGTTGGCAATAGCAAGCTAACTTTGAAAGTGTAAGATCCTACCCTCCCTTCAGAGCGTCTCCAAAACACGTGAAAATATCTACAGTGACAGGCAGGTAGGACATCGTATTATTGCAATCGGATCAAATGCAATGATTGGACAAACATTTTATGGTCCTAAGCCTTTCACAGATGATATATACATATACAGTGCTGGTCAGAATTATTTTCCTGCTTGGTAAATATGATCAAAGATGGCTGTAAAAAATAAATCTGCATTGTTAATCGTTTTGATATTTTATTCAAAGAAATAGCAAAAATCTACCCTTTCATCGAAGTAAAATAATTGAAAGTGGGGGGAAAATCACATTATGAAATAAATGTTTTTCTCCAAAACACATTGGGAACAATTATTTGCCCCCTTTTATTAAATACTTTTTGCAACCTCCTTTTTCCAAGATAACAGCTCGGAGTCTTCTCCTATAATGCCTGATGAGTTTGAAGGATCTGGAGAGATTCTGTATGGAGGAATGGTCTCTGATCTCTTGTCATGTGTTCTCCAGATTCATGTTGGCGCTTCTTCTCTTCAGTTCAGCCCACTCATTTTCTATAGACAGAATTTTCATTTTTGGATGAACTTTCCCTTTACTGGAAATGATGGAGAAAAGGGAGCAAATGTCGTGAGGCGGATTTGAACTAGCAGCATGGCTCAACGTGTTAAAGCATTAGCTCATTTTCACAAGTGGTTTCAGAACCCTGCTTCACACTGGAAATGTAATTCATTTCATAGTTGGTAGCAGTTTTTGGCTGTTTCTGTTGACTTGTTTGTGCGAGCGTGTGTAATCATGTCCACTCACAGATGCACCACGTCCTATGTGCGCCATTGCACGCCTTCCTTAGCACAGTTTGTGTCAGTCTGATGAATCACAAACATGACATTTCTTGCGTAGTATTAATAACGCTATTACTATTCATGAAAGTTCTTGCACATGGTGGATTTTTCCTTGCAATGTTCAAAGACATTTACATTTCGCAAGCAATTTTAGATACGGAGTTCCTGAATAAACATGCATGATTACGTTCGGAGAGGCTGCAATCAGCTGCCACATTGAAAAGATTCATTCAATGTGTTAAGTGTAG
The DNA here is from genome assembly GCF_051911475.1 of Siphateles boraxobius. NCBI lineage: Eukaryota > Metazoa > Chordata > Actinopteri > Cypriniformes > Leuciscidae > Siphateles > Siphateles boraxobius. Next base: position 9,056,511 of record NW_027508788.1, read on the forward strand.
AGTTACTTTTTACTTCCACTTCTGAATTCAGCAGATACGCGTACCAATAAAATACAGCGCCGGTCACCCGTCTTTCACCCCTTCTGGACTCTCCGCTGACAGTTGTTTAGCATTCTGCAGAATATGAATGCATTAGCATTTATGTGCGTGTGTGTGTGTGTCCGCAAACGAGAGAGATGGAGTATTGTCTGTGTGAGTGTGGAGTGAGGAAACGAGAGCTAAAATCTCTCCTCCATCTGTTCTATCATATGGACAAGGGAAATAGAGAAGATGGGCTGGCTTTCAGATTTCTCAGAGCAAGCATTAAAACCTCATTTGAGCTTTTGACATGTTCCCTTAGACGCTTGAAGCTCCCCTCAATCTCATTTTCTATTGCTGAGTACAGCTTTTCTCTTAAGAGCAGCGGGATGTATCCCTCTGTTCTCTCACCGTTGGCTCCGTTTTTAATGTCAAAGAAAATTCTCCCTGGCCTTTTAATTGTCTAATTCCGTTTTTGAAGCGTGGCAGAAGTTTCACTCGACTCTGTAAGAATGAAATGGCCTGTCACCATCATGTTTAATCATTAGAAATGTATGTCACAGAAATGGAAATGTCATGTGTGATAATGTTTCCCCTTCATGTTGGGGCAAACATGACTTGAACTGACATTTAGCAGACGTTCAACACGGTTTCTAGTACTAGCCATAAGAATATGAACTGGGTCATTCTTTGAGAATGGTGATTTTTCTAGTTTGATAAGGTTTTGGTATAATTTTAAAAATTCAACGAGACAAGTTGTATTCGTAAGTGTTAATGTACCGGTACCACCAAATTTTTTTTCATATTCCTTTAAGAAAGGTAACAGATTTGATAGTAACGGGGTTGACATTTTTGCTAGTTTATTATGCTCAAGGTCATGAAACTAAAGCATTTTTGAAAAATGTAGTGCTGATGTTTACAAATATTCTACTTGTAACAAGTTGACAGAGTAAAGATTGTGACCTGTTCTCCCAAAAATAATAAAACGTAAGATAAAGGTGAGTGGACTTTCATTTAGTGCCATTTACTTTCTGAAAGGACAATAATGCCATTATGACAGGTCATATATTTATTTAAACATTTGTTTTTCTTTTTGAAAGTTTGTTACTTTTAAAAGGGCTTTTGTATCCTTTTAAAAGGATTTCTTTTGTAATTTTGCCTGGCTCAATTAGATAATGGTGGGCGGAGTTAGTGTAAATAGCATCTGCCAACAAGATGTAAAGAATGGTAGAGAAATTAACATTCAATTCACGGGTAACAGCTCTGGTGGACATTCCTGCAGTCAGCATGCCAATTGAACGCTCCCTCAAAACCTGCGAAATCTGTGGCATTGTGCTGTGTGATAAAACTGCACATTTTAGAGTGGCCTTTTATTGTGGCCAGCCTAAGGCACACCTGTGCAATAATCATGCTGTCTAAAGCCTGGTTCACACGGCAGGATAATTAGGCCGATTTTAGCCCCGATTTACCCCTTCCGAAAATCTTAAGGATGCACGATTATCGTAAAATAATCTGATCAGATATTCCTGCCGTGTGTGGTGTGTTAAGAGTGCTCTCGTCTGCTCGGAAGGACATCGGGACTGCTCCGATCTCAAATCGGGGATATCCAACATGTTGGATTTTTTTGGCCGGATTTCTCCTCGTGTGTGGTGTCCATAGACTGTAAAAAAAAAGGTGGTGGTGGTGCTCGGGGACAAACGAGCACGCAGCCTGTGGACTGGCGTGTAGCCAATAAGAAAGCGAGGCGCAGAGGAAGCACCGGGAAACAAAATCAAAACAGCCGTCCATGCTCACGTTGTCTCCACTTCTTTGACCATCGCCTTTTCTTTTGATAAAGTTTTTTTTTTGGTTAAAAACAATCTACAAACTATCGCCACTGCATCCTCTTCGTCCGCCATGATTGTTTACTCTGAAGTCACGTTTGATCTCGAGGCATTTTGCAAGATTTTCCGTCTGACCTGGGAATGCTCTGGAGTCGAATCTGTTCGTGTGTGATGTGTTGATTTTGCCGTGTGGCTGCGCACCACACACTGTACGACCAAAACTATTAGACCTGTGATTTTTTTATTTATTTTTTATTGCGGTGTGCAGTTTTGGAAAATCAGCCGACAATTTTAAAATCGGCCCGTGTGAACCAGGCTTTATCAGCATCTTGATATGCCACACCTGTGAGGTGGATGGATTATCTCGGCAAAGGAGAAGTGCTCACTAAAACAGATTTTGACAGATTTGTGAACAATATTTAAGAGAAATAGGCCTTTTGTGTACATAGAAAAAGTCTTAGATCTTAGAGTTCAGCTCATGAAAAATGTGGGCAAAAACAAAAGTGTTGCGTTAATTTTGTTCAGTGTATTATGTAAACAAAAACTTTTGTTAGATGCGATTTATCGATTTGACATCACTAATATGCATGTACAAATTGCACATGTTTTCTAAGGTGTCTTAACTAGATGCTACAAAGTTATATAAGATATTTTATCCAAGTCCTTGTTAATAAAAACGGAGAATGTGGCGTTGTTCTCTCTGACCCTCAGAGGTTTCGACATTTCATGCTCCGTGTTTTTGTTCTTGTGTACTGGATGTCTGTCTTTTTGTCCCTTTCTGTTCTCCGAGGGCTTGAAGCAATGTTTACTGGCATAGATTTCCTCTCAATAGTCAATTTAATTTTTCCATTCCGTTCTCCATGCTGTCACAATGATGTTCAGCCTTGTAATTTGTCCTTTTTTGTCGAAACCCCTATTAAACGGGTAACCATGTTGTCATGAAGGAATATGTGAGAAGACTCTCTCAACCAATTATATTACACACATTTTGTTGACCTTGTTCTTCATTGGGGTGCTGCTTAAATTGTTGCGATCACTGTTATAGCTTTTTATGTGTTGTGTTTGGTTATACGTCCGGCTGGGAAATTAAATGGCATTAACATGACAGAAACATCTCCCCTGTTTTAATGTCTTTTTTATTTTTTTATGGTAGCTGTTGCCATGGAGACAGCTGCTCTACCCACGATGCCTGAAGCACAGGTTGGGGATCACAGCCTTGATGTGGTTTCAGACCCACAGTCAACACTCACTGTCATAAACTCTGTTTGTGTGTGTTTGAGGCAAGCTGAGGTTGATTGTGAACATAAAGCATTTTCGCTGCTAATCATCAGTAAAGACGAGGGTATTTACATAACGCTGTTTAACTTCAATGATTGCGTCGTCGTTCTTCTGTCTTCTCTGCTTGTCAGTATCTCTGTTTCTCACCGTCACTACTGTCTCTGTCTTGTTCATGCTAGGATGTAACTGAATCTACAAAAAATGTTAATGTTTAAAGGAACACAAATGTCATTTACTCACCATCATGTCCTTCATATTATTGACTTTCTTGTGTGAAGAACAAAATGTTTGGTACAAGAAGCCTTAAAGACTCCATGTAGTCATTAATCGTATCCCTTAAAACGTATCTTTGATCACCAAAATGACATATTTAAAAGATTTTTTGCCGTGAGAAAATGTATTGATGCCTTAAAATAGCATGAATGTACTCTCCACCCTTGCTTCAATTAGTATATATGTGGATCCATGAATATGCAAATGAGCCTAGCCTCCACTCACTAATACAGGCTCGTCTACAAGTCAGTCGATGTATCAGAATGGTAATGCGTTTTATGTACCGCTCTTTGCAACGTCAGACACATAGCAGTAATTAATATGATTAGCCTTTGGCATGACTACGTTATCAAACAGCTAATAATGTGTTTCTAATGTTACACAAATCATGTTCCCGTTCGCCATCTCAGAGTCAGACAGCTGCCATCTCTAACAATCAGCTTCCTAACAAGCTTTGAACAACTCAGAACATCAGTGGAGAAAGGCATACAGTTCATCATAATGTTGTAATATGCATCATATAGTAGAGATGCGCGGTTGGCGGTTATAGCCGCGGACTCCGTGGATGACGTGACGAAAAAAAATATTTTAATTAAATTCGGGCGGGTGGTTTCTAGTCTCGCGGCTGTCATCAACAGCGCCTTGTATCAGCGGATGGCGGGCGGGAAAATTGGGCAAAAACGTTGGTGCGGATGGATGGCGGACGGATGATGAGTCTTGTGATGCGGTTGCGGATGAAATAATAGCCCATCCACGCATCTCTATCATATAGCCCTACATAATTCACCCTCTATATTGCTAAATGTACACTATTTCTTATGTCAACAAAAAGATATACAGGGTTAACCTTGCTTCTCTCCAGATTCCCCTGCTAGTTCGCTGTTAATGATATGTTAAAGCCCGCCCCCTCGTGACGTGATTGGTTACAAGGTAGTTTGTGACGTAAGAAACACCAGGGATTTCAAACCGTGCTTTTGAGACTGTCAAAATGCTTTGAGATGGACAAAACCCTCAGCAATGGTGTTGACTTATGAATTTGCACGTGGCTTGGCTTAAAGTACATTAAAAACACCACATAGACAAATAAACAATTTACAACTAACAAATTAAATTTTCACCACCGGGGGACTTTAAAGAAAAAATGACAAACAATTGATTATTACAGCCCCATATTATTTTCTTTCTTTCATAAAACACAAGAGGTTTTTAAGCTGTCGGAGCATGTTATGAATACGAGGAAAATAGATTTGATACTATGATTTGATAAGTGATTTAGACTGTGAACCTGCAAAAACTGTGAAAGCACTGTTAAAGTACTGTTAAAGTAAAGTACTACAAGTAGTTTATGTGACTCATATGACCCATATTCCAAGCCTTATGAAGTCATTTGTTTTGAGTGAGAAACAGACTGAAAATTCATTATTCACTGACAATCATCTTCACACCTCTAAAAAAATGTTTTAACCGGGTTTGATATAAATACGAAACAACATTGTTTTTCTCATTCACGTGACCAACTGTGAATTAATTTACGCAGAGTTTGATTTCTACACCAGAGGAAACATTATCAGTAAACAAGGACACATTTTTCAGACTGTTCCTCACGAGCCTATCAAATTACTTCAGAAGGCTTCAATATAGCCGCACAAGTAGTAAGCGCTGCTGTTATGAAATTTTAATGCTGCTTTTTTTGTCATTTTTAGAGCTTGGTAGCATAAAATCACAATCCACTTTCCTTGTTTTAGAGAAACATTCTGCCTAAGATCTCTAGATTTGTTCTTCATGACAAAAATAATATGGGGTTAGAATGAGATTTGATGATTTTATGGTTGTACACAAAAAAAATTAAGAACTTAATTCACACAGCTTCATCCAAGTCTTCAACATTACTTGGGGGAAAAAATGTTTAATCAAAAATGTAGTAAAAACTGAAATATTGTGAAATCACAAAAAATGGGAAAACAGCCGTTTTCTGTTTTCTTCCATTGCTGTGATGGCTGCTGAAATTCAGCTTTGTCATTACTCCAGTTGTCAGTGTCTTCAGAAATCATTCTAATATGCTGATTTGCTGCTAAAGAAACCTTTATGAATTTTGAAAACAACAGTTGTACAGCTTAATATTTTTTATGGGTTTATCTGCTGTTTCTAAACCCATATTATTTTTCCACTAATTTTAATTTTAATGGGGACGTTTCGCTCTGAGTGTTGGTCACAGCTCTGTTTGAGCCCTCTCTCTGTTTCTCTCTCTCTCTCTCTCTCTCTCTCTCTCTCTCTCCTTTCAGTCATAATGCTATATTTTGACACTTACATGAGAACCAACCCAAAAAGTCCCTCCATCTTTGACCTCTCCTGTCTTTTGTCATAGCCTGTCGGCAGACCCGGTTTATGCTATGGATGTTGTGAAGTAATTAGAAATTGTATCAAGCTGTGAAACTCATAATTACACGTCTCTCTCTCCCTCCTTCTTTCTCACCCTCGGTGGAATGCCATCTGTCCTTTCTCTCTTGCTCTCCTTCCTTTCCTCCTCTCATTTTACCCATTTAATTACCTGTCTGTACCTTCTTCTCGTGGGCACTGTCTTGTTTATTTTCATCTCTTTCATTGCGGCGGTCTAATAGTTTTAATCTGCTCGCCGTATTTCAGTGTCGGAGTGTGAGAAAGTGCTGAGAATGATAAATGTTCTCAAGTCTGAGTGTACATGTCTTCTCGCGGTCTCACAGGGCTTGCAAGATTTTCGAGCGGGTGTAAGTATGAATATCAGCCAGGAATTTGAAGGGTTTGTTGTTTGATCTCAGTCTGTGTTGGCAGCCAGTTATCAAGGATGCTTTACTCTCCAAATTCTGTGAGTGTGTGTGAGTGTGATTGAGAGAGCGGCAGTGTGTATCCCTATTTGGCAGCTGAGACTGGCCTAAGCACGAATTGGATTGCATTCCTGCGAAATTTGGGGACCGGATTATGGAACCTCCTATTGGGCTTTATGTGGTGTGTGTCAAGATGTGGCCTAGTAAGAGGCAACCTGCTGTCTCGGTGCCTTTCTAATAATCCGCCCTCACCACAATGTACCATAATTTACACTAAAATATACCACAGTTATTATTATTGCTGCAGTAAAACTGGTAAAATGGTATTAAACACAATTGTCATAAAATAAATAAAAATAAAAATAGATACATTTTTACATAAGATCCCATAATGATTAACCAAGATTTTACAGTAGTAGTAATAGTTTATGTTGTACTTAACATGAATGGCATACATTTGATTTCCCATTATTTTAAAGACCCAAATACAGTTTCCTTTGGAGAGAGAATTAGATGTATTGGATAAACTATCTTACAAAAATAATATGGAAGTAGTTTGTTGTAAATATGTTAAATGCATCTGTCAAGCTCAACTGTTCAACCTTGTGGAAAATGGGCATCCGATGACCCCTTTAATAACAAGTTGGTATGATTCTTTAGGGTGTTCATGGAAAGTTTGTAACATACTTTTGTTAAAATTCCTCAATGGTTGTGTAAAGCAACACCCTTTTTACCTCCTCAAAACAGCTCTGTTCAGTGACCTGTTTCGGTGCATGTCTCTTTAAATGATAATGAGCAACTGCTCACCCCACCCCTCTCTCCATGGGGTGTGTCAAATGGCTGATGGCAGAAATATGCTAATACGGGACAGTCCGTCAGTGGTCGTGGGCGGAGCATGAGCATTATGACATCATAGTGCTCAGAAAATCCAAATGGCTTGATTGAGTGTTTAGACTTTTTGATTAAAAAAAAAAGGAAGTGAATGGATTTTTTTTCGTTGTATGGTGGTTGTCCACACACTGCAAAGACACATTTATATGCAAACACCATATAAAAGTGAATTTTGCATCTGTTGTCCCCTTTCAAGTTATTGTACAAAAAATTACAAATGACAAACAAATATGAACATTTTCTTTTTTTGTTGTAAACTGTATTCAGTTATGTTACCCGAGTTTGGTAACAAGGTTGCAACAAATGCCACCCTCATATAAAATAAATGAGACAAAATCATAAGGGCATGTATAATCTTTAGTTTGACCTTCTGAGGCAGACACAACATTTTCTGATGAAGTATATCTTTCTTAGCACTTAAAACCCTGTTATTTAAAAAAAGTGTTATGTAGGCCTACAAGGGTTTTTCCTGCATTCAAAACAATTTGGCGGCCACCAAAATTAATCGGTGTCCCGGAAAAGAGTTATTTGATCATTTAATGTGACGATACCTGCCATTCTGCAGTACCGGTACCCGCTGATAGCTGGCTACTTCAAAATGCTCCCAGGAGTGTTTGTGTAAGTGCTCTGTGAAGAGTGTCAAAGGTTTCTATTTTACAACAAGTTTTTAAAGCGTAAATCTTTGTAGCAAATCACAAAAATATCAGTTGAGCTTGTAAACGCAATGGCCAATCAGATGTGTTCAGTCCACTCAACTCCGGTCAAAATGGCTGAGTGTTTGTTCATCGTTTGTTCAACAAAGTATAAACACAATGTCAGTAAGAGATTTACAGCACAGCGTAGACAGCTTATTGATTAAAATGGGAGTTTTCGCAGGAGCGCAGCTTTGTGTACCTGTCCTGACACAGTGATATTTTTTTCCTCACAGTGAATTAAATTAATGAATGAATAGCATAAGTTAATATAACAAACTTTTTTTTTATGTTTTCAAACATTTATTTTGGATTTATTGTCACTACTTTGACAAGTATTTATACTTATGACTTTTTTATTTAGGATTTATGACTTTTTGTTAGGACATTCAATTTTTCATAGCTTAATCCATTTCCTCTCTTTCCTCAGGTCGGTTATGAGAACGCAGGCACAGTGGAGTTCCTGGTGGATAAACATGGTAAACATTTCTTCATCGAGGTCAACTCCCGTCTGCAGGTGGAGCACACAGTTACTGAGGAGATCACAGAGTAAGTGTCTCTGTTTGCCTGCGCATCAAGATATCTCTGAGACACACACACACACACACACACACACACTATATTAGGGCTGTCAAAATTAAAAAATATTTAATGCTATTAACACAGCATCCATTTTTCCCCCCGTCATCCTTTGGCTAGCGCTCTTATTCATGCAAATGCTTTTAAACCATTCAAGTGCATCAGACACAAAAGAGAACACTCATTTTACTAGCACGGCTATGAATCTCTTGTCTGTATAACACGCATGCGACTCGTACGCACAGAAAGCCGCTTCAGACAGCACTTGAACAGACAAAAAGACACAAAATTATGCTTTTAAATTATTTTTAGGTGTTCAAGCACGAAGTGCTGAAAACCTATTGTAATTGTACTGATTTTTATTAGGTGTTCAAGCACGAAGTGCTGAAAACCTATTGTATTTGTACTGATTTTTATTATTATTATTATTATTATTATTATTTTTCTTCTGCCGTAAAACGCATTGTGCAGCCCAAACCGTAAGGGCTAGAGAGCTGAAACTTTGTCAGATGGTAGTACAAAAATCGAGGAGAGGTTCAGAGATTATGACTCCGATTGGCCAATAGGTGGCGCTACAGCGATCAATTGCGCGAAACTGCTCATAACTCCTAGACCGTATGTCGTAGACTCAAGTGTCTTATATCATTGGAAAGCTGGACTCCTGACGAAGAAAACGTATATCTCCGATTTCATTTCCGCCATGATAGATTTTCCGCCATTTTGAATTTTGTCGAAAAACTACTTTTGCGAACTAGTCCCTGGTTTTTCGCCCGATCGGAACCAAACCAGTGCCAAAATGTTCTCTGGAGTCTGAATATCAATAATTATCAAAAAAAAGTTGAAATTTTGATTAACTGTCGCTAGAGGGCGCAAAATGAATGTTGTGGGCGGAGCCTATTTTACTAAAATGGCTATAACTCAAGAAGTAAATGAGATAGCTTCACCAAACTCGGTACACATGTGAATGAGTTGATTTTGAGGTCACAGTAAAAAAACCGCGTCGATCTAGCACTAGGTGGCGCTATAACATTGAAAAAACATAAAAGGGGGTGTGGCCACCTGACCGTTAGTCCGATTGACCTGAAAATTGGTATGCAGTGTCTTGGTCCAAGGTGCCATGTATGTGTAAAAGGATATTGGCGTATCTAAAAAAACATGGCCGCCATCGGCCAATTAAATTTGAGCACCTGTGAGACAAGGTTAACGGAGGCCAAGCGGAACGAAACTCTATGGGCATGTTCGACTCATGGCCTAAGAGGTCTGTAAGAGTTTTGAAAGAAATCGGCCACTAGTTGGCGCTAACGAGTTTTACGGCTCTGTAATCACGTGGTGTTGCACACATCCCCACAATATGCACATCATTTGATAGATCTCCTTATGCTGAACAACTTTGCCTCTAGAACCATTGCTGTCAATCAAACCGTTCATTAAATATTCACGGATATGTTAAAAACCTACTTTTGCGAACTAGTCCCTGGTTTTTTGCCCGATCGGAATCAGACCAGTCTAGGACAATTCTCTGGACTCTCTAGATCAATAATTATTGAAAAAAAGTTGAACTTTTTTATTTTTCTTATGGTATTAAAGGGTTATTTAGAAAAGGGGCGTGACAAAATGCACCCAAAAGCCTATAAATCATAAATAAAAACTCAGAACTTCACAAAAATTGATGAGCATATGTGTCATACCATGGTGAAGAAGCATGAAAGGTTTCATGGAGATCGGACAATAGGTGGCGCTATAACTGTTGAAAAGCTTTAAACCCATGTATTTCCTATGGTAAATTGCCTGTATTGGCTGTAAATGGTCTTTTCCATCTATGATCGTATAATTTTCATATCTTAATGTTTAAAACCAGTGCAGTACAATTATCTGGACTCTCTAGATCAATAATTATCAGAAAAGGTATAATTACTTCATTTGGATGGCTATAATAGAGTGTAAATCGGATGGCTATAACAGCTATAACAGCTTGGATGGCTATAACAGCCAATAAGTGGTATTTTACTGCCCCCTGCTGTCATTTCATCATACTACTCGCTAATATTTTTATATATAATTGATATTTAGACTTTATTAAATCATTATTTTAACATTTACAATCACATTTTGTCAAAATGCATCTATTGCTCTGTACTCTCTACAACAATAATTATAGGAAAATGTATAACTTCTTCATTTGGATGACTATAATAGGGTCACTTCAATATGTAGCCTTGACCGAAAGCCAATATATTTTCAATAAATGCTCATAGCTTCTTAAAAAAAGGTCGAGAACAGCTATAACAGCTTGAAAAAGGCTATCAGCCAATATGTTGTATTTTACTGCCCCCTGCTGTTTAAAAAAAGTCATTTTGTCACACTACTCAACTATAATTAATATTTAGACTTTATAAATTCACTATTTTAACATTTACAATAACATTTAGTCAAAAATCGTCTATTGAAGTGACAATTGAGTCACACTGGCTCCTGAAGTTCCAAATGTCTCTATCTACATCAGAATGAGCGTGTGTAGATTAAATGATATGAAAAACATGGCCTATTGTATAAGTAGGCTGTAATAGCACTGTTGTCCACTAGATGGAGCAGCAGCATTAGATATTTTTAATCTTTTTTTATCAGCTTTCAGCATTGGCTAACAAACAAATGCTTAAAGCATTTTCTTTAATTAGTTTTATATTATTACATTGCAAAGTTATATGTGAAATGCTCATATACCATTAAAACAGATTTTCACAATAACATATCCCAAAAATGTGTGTGTGTGTGTGTGTGTGTGTGTGTGTGTGTGTGTGTAAGCATGCATTATGGAGTTAACATGAAAAAAATGGTTTGCTTCACTGGAGAATACTGGAGAAACAAAGTAGTTGAAAATGAAAGTGAGCCAATAAGTGGTCTTCTACTGCCCTCTGCTGGCCACTCTTCTTATTAATTGTCTTTTTTTGTATATAGACACTATAAAATCACTTAAATAACAATTACTATTATAACACATTCATATTTTGTCAGAGTTTATCACTTCAATTGTTCTTATGCTTCATATAATTGCTATCAACGTGGTAAATCATGGTAAATAACGCCAGAAACATGGTAAATCATAGTAAAAAAGGTAAATCATGCTAGAATCCTTGTAAATTATTCTAGAATGTGCTATATCATGGTAAATCATCATATAACATGGTATATCAAGGTAAACTATGGAAAATCATGTAAGATTCATGGTAAATCATACTGGAACATGGTAAATCATGAAAAATCACACTGAAATGTAGTATATCATGGTAAATCGTGCTTGCTACATAAAACTTAATGTCTTTTGATGCTTTTGTGCTTAACGGCCTGAAAGGCCTTAACTGCTTGAACACCGCTAAATGCTGCTTGCAGCTTTAATTATTATTATTATTATTATTATTATTATTATTCTTCTGCCGTAAAACGCATCGTGCAGCCCAAACTGTAAGGGCTAGAGAGCTGAAACTTTGTCAGATGGTAGTACAAAAATCGAGGAGAGGTTCAGAGAATATGACCCCGATTGGCCAATAGGTGGCGCTACAGCGATCAATTGCGTGAAACTGCTCATAACTCCTAGACCGTATGTCGTACACTCAAGTGTCTTATATCATTGGAAAGCTGGACTCCTGACAAACAAAATGTATATCTCCGATTTCATTTCCGCCATGATAGATTTTCCGCCATTTTGAATTTTGTCGAAAAACTACTTTTGCGAACTAGTCCCTGGTTTTTCGCCCGATCGGAACCAAACCAGTGCCAAAATGTTCTCTGGAGTCTGAATATCAATAATTATCAAAAAAAAGTTGAAATTTTGATTCACGGTCGCTAGGGGGCGCAAAATGAACGTTGTGGGCGGAGCCTATTTTACTAAAATGGCTATAACTCAAGAAGTAAATGAGATAGCTTCACCAAACTCGGTACACATGTGAATGAGTTGATTCTGAGGTCACAGTAAAAAAATCGCGACGATCAAACACTAGGTGGCGCTATAATGTGAAAAAAACATAAAAAGAGCTCTGTCCACCTGACCGTTAGTCCGATTGACTTGAAAATTGGTATGCAGTGTCTTGGTCCAAAGCCCCATGTATGTATATAAGGACATTGGCGTATCTCAAAAAACATGGCCGCCATCGGCCAATGAATTTGCGCACCTATTAGACAAGGTTAACGGAGGTCGATCAGCATGAAACTCGTTGGGCATGTTCAACTCATGGCTCAAGAGGTCTGTAAGAGTTTTGAAAGAAATCGGCCACTAGTTGGCGCTAACGAGTTTTACGGCTCTGTAATCACGTGGTATTGCGCACATCCCCACAATATGCATATCATTTGATAGATCTCCTCATGCTGAACAACTTTGCCTCTTGAACCATTGCTGTCAATCAAATCGTTCATTAAATATTCACGAATATGTTAAAAACCTACTTTTGCGAACTAGTCCTAGGTTTTTCACCCGATCGGAACCAGACCAGTCTAGGACAAATCTGTGGACTCTCTAGATCAATAATTATCAAAAAAAAGTTGAACTTTGCCCTTTGTTTCACTATAACAGGGTCATTTATAAAAGGGGCGTGTCAAAATACACTCAAAAGCCTATAAATCATAAATAAAAAATCAGAACTTCACAAAAATTGATGAGCATATGTGTCATAACATGGTGAAGAAGCATGCAAAGTTTCATGGAGATCGGATCATAAGTGGCGCTATAACTGTTAAAAAGCTTTAAAACCATGTATTTCCTATGGTAAATTGCCTGTTTAAAACCAGTGCAGTACAATTCTCTGGACTCTCTAGATGAATAATTGTCAGAAAAGGTATAACTTCTTCATTTGGATGGCTATATAATAGGATGTAAATAGGGTGTAAGTTGGATGGTTATAACAGCTATAACAGCTTTGATGACTATAACAGCCAATTAATGGTATTTTACTGCACCCTGCTGTCATTTCATCATACTACTCTCTAATATTGTTATATATAATTCATATTTAGACTTTATAAAATCATTATTTTAACATTTACAATCACATTTTGTTAAAATTCATGTATTATTCACAATTGTGTCACAGGAAGGCTGAAAACGAAAGTATAACGTTAGGCCACGCCCTCCCAGTACAAATTCACTCATAACTCGAAAACGGAAACTCCCTGCGCGCTCAAATTTGGATGGTAAAGTCCTCTATTGGGCCTTGATCGAAATCTATCGTCGCGGGCCTCGGGAGCGCCCCCCCGCGGATCGCTAATTCGAGAGACCCCCGAATTTGAACGGCTGTAACTCCCGACCTAGACCACCTAAATTCTTGTGGTATAGCTCGTTGAAAAGGGCTCGTCCTCACCTAGCTTCGATTCGAGTTTGGTGCGATTTGGCCTGGGCATTTCCGAGATATAAGCCCCAAAAGATATGCCTTTGAACGGGCAAAACTCCCGGCTCCGATCGGCCACCAACACCGGGATGGTCTCGTTCAACAGTACTCCTCGGACACTATCTAAGTTCTGAGTTTCAGATTTTTTCACTTTCTCGTTCCCGAGATATAAGTGAAAAACCAAATTTCCATTAATTCATTTCAACTCTATATAGGCTGTAATACCACTGTTGTCCACTAGAGGGAGCAGCTGTATTAGACATGTTTAATCTTTTTATCAGCTTTCAGCATTTACTTACAAACAAATGCTTAAAGCTATTTTTTTAAATTAGTTGTATATTATTACATCACAAAGAAATATGTGAAATGCTTATAGACCATTAAAAGAGATTTCAAAAATAACATATCCCACACGTGTGTGTGTGTGTGTGTGTGTGTGTGTGTGTGTGTGTGTGTGTGTGTGTGTGTGTGTGTGTGTGTGTGTGTGTGTGTGTGTGTGTGTGTGTGTGTGTGTGTGTGTGTGTGTGTGTGTGTGTGTGTGTGTGTGTGTGTGTGTGTGTGTGTGTGTGTGTGTGTGTGTGTAAGCATGCATTATGGAGTTAACATGAAAAAAATGGTTTGCTTCACTGGAGAATACTGGAGAAACAAAGTAGTTGAAAATGAAAGTGAGCCAATAAGTGGTCTTCTACTGCCCTCTGCTGGCCACTCTTCTTATTAATTGTCTTTTTTTGTATATAGACACTATAAAATCACTTAAATAACAATTACTATTATAACACATTCATATTTTGTCAGAGTTTATCACTTCAATTGTTCTTATGCTTCATATAATTGCTATCAACATGGTAAATCATGGTAAATAACGCCAGAAACATGGTAAATCATAGTAAAAAAGGTAAATCATGCTAGAATCCTGGTAAATTATTCTAGAATGTGCTATATCATGGTAAATCATCATATAACATGGTATATCAAGGTAAACTATGGAAAATCATGTAAGATTCATGGTAAATCATACTGGAACATGGTAAATCATGAAAAATCACACTGAAATGTAGTATATCATGGTAAATCATGCTTGCTACATAAAACTTAATGTCTTTTGATGCTTTTGTGCTTAACGGCCTGAAAGGCCTTAACTGCTTGAACACCGCTAAATGCTGCTTGCAGCTTTAATTGTTTTTATCTTTGCAAACCCAGTATTACATGAGTTAAATTAAGTAATGAACAAAGAGTTGTGAGACAATGTGTGTCTGATCCACGTCATGTGTGGCAGATCTTAAAGTGACAACAGCCTAAAAAACCTGCTGTCTGTGATTAATGTAGCTTTAATAAGGATTAATCTATATTTAATTTATTATTCATGCAGCGAAGACTGTAAAGTGTGAACCTGTTAGACCTACCTGAAAATCTTAAAGCACTGTTTATAAGGTTACATGGGTCAAAAACAATACATTTTAAGCATTTTGTCAGGGCAAGTCAACATCTGAACAGGTCTGACTGGGCCAATAGAAAAAATTTAGCCCTGATAGATTAAAGGGCACAGGTAAATGTGACATTTATTATAATGGGTTTAAGTTCACTTAAGTTAAAAGTTGTTATATATTTTAAAGCCTAATAAATATTAAAATGTATAGCTTTCAATTATACTGTAATGCTGAATGGCTATAATTAATGGCTAAAATAAAAAAGAAAAAAAATTCATAGATACCTCAGTATTGGCATCTGTGATACTGACCTTCTAAAAAAAAAGATGCCATCAAACAAATATTTATAAAGGCTACTGTCTTTGTTTTTTCTACTTTAAATAATTTCACATTTAATCTTCAAATTAAAGATAACTTTGTTGGGAGCAATTAATTGGTTACATTTTTAATTGATTGACAGCACTAATATGTCTGGCATATATATATATATATACTTATAGACACAGACATGCATACATGCAAACAAATATTACACAAAGCCAAGTGTTTATAAAATTTTTATTTTGATCACCTGACTGCTTGGTCTGACATTTAGTGTCTGAGAAGATTCCTTTTTTTTTGTGCAAAATAATGACTCTGCTAAATATTCGTTGACATTTATGAAGACATTTTGTTTGGCCAAATGCAATTAAACTTGCATAACTGTGGGGTGATGTTCAGCAGCCCTATAACACTAATTAACACTCAAAATTTGTATTGTACTCCGGCTGTTAAAATGTCAGTGTGGAAAAAAAATTATAATAAGTGCAAGACATCATCATCTTAGACCCTTTGGAACCTGTAAGATTCTCAGTGGGCTTGTATCTGAAACTAATCCCTCCTCATTTTAGTAAAAAGCTCAGATAGAAGTGTGTCTTGGAGAGAGGAGAGAAGTGCTTTATTGTCATCTTTTTCATCCCAGAGGCAAAAGACGCCAAGAAGGAGAGTAAAAAGTGGTAGTTTAAATGTACGGGGGGAGGTGATTTTTGAAACACATTTTGATGCCAACACGTTTTTTTTATACTGACTGAATTTATATTGTGCTTATAAGGGGAAAATGATTATTTAAAACTCAAAGGATTCATTTATATGTTGGAATTTTAAGTATGCACCCATGAATACATGTGATCCTGACTTTTCTGGACGATTTCCATCTTTGCTGCTGGTTCAGACTCGGTGAATTAGTAGAGCCTGACTGCCTGTGCGGACACACCAGGGTTCTATTCATTATAAATGTCCATCTTGTCACATGAAATTGAGGCTGTCAGCTCGCAATTGGCATTGCGTGGCAACCCAGCTGTGAGCGAGAGGCTTTGGAAACGCATATGACTATAATGAACTTGATTTCCAGCTCTCTAGCCAGCAGTTGGGCATGTGCGCCAAGACCTTCACCAGCAGCCACCTTGTGTTCCTCATACTGAGTCACTCTACACCCCACTTGCTCTACTGTCTAGCTGGCTTTTACACTGGTCCGGGATCAAGTCTTTACACACGCTTCAAATCTGAAACACGACCATTAACAGCAGGTCAGATCTATAGGACTGTTCATCTTACGACAATGCCAATTGTTTCAGTCTCACTCTTTTCAGTCTGTTAATATGTATAGTTTAGTTTACGTACTATATATGATACATTAAAGGCCCACTGAAGTGTCTTGGAACGCGCAGCTTTGTATGATGCGTTGACGTAATTTCCATTGAAACAGGAAGCTAAGTAGGGACATATTGAATTGCTCCTCCCCCTTTTCAAATAGCCAATAGTGTTTAGTTTAACTCACAGACTGCAAGTCGTACTTAACAGCAGTGTGGAAGCCAATCAGAGGGCTGATGATGCGTCACACAAATTTGACCCATGTTTTTTTACTTAAGGTGAACACCCAACTTTATGCATGTTTTGCAAGATTCCCTTATCTGTCAAATATATTTTATTGGATTGTCCGGGACTTAATACAAGCAGAATGCTCTTTTATGAAGTTACTTCACTTAAGGACATATTTAATAAGATTATGCCTGAAACGGATTTGGATTTTTTAGTATCATATGTTAATTTAAAGAATCTTTTAGGATATGACTTGCTGTTTTTGTATTTGTTTTTATTGTATTTAAAATATATTTGTATTTTTGTAATTGAATTTTTGCCATGAAAATAGCTTTGAATGCTGACATGGCATTGAATAAAATAATCTGAATCTGATGATACGTTAGATTTAGAGAGCTTTTGATTGGACAGAAGATGTGATGAGAAGCTGAAGCCTGCGGTGATGTCATAAAAATCCGTGATCCATTTTAGCAGAAGTGCGAGACTAAGTTTTGAATGTTTATTTCTCCAAAATGTGAATTTTGTCATTATTTTTGGAACACACCAGTTTATGTATAATCTAAAGGCTAACATATTCATACTAAAAGCTAAGAAAATTAAATTGGATTATAATTCTAATAATAATTTTACAATGTAAAATAATTCTTTTGGCACATAAATAAAAAAAATTGTGGTCATTTGAAATATTTTAGACATTGTGTCAGGGGGTTCATAAAGGGTTCATAAAGATAAATTGTGCTGACTATACCAATGTGATTTGATGTGAAAAGGCAACTGCGAAAAACAAAAATAATGATATATATAATACAAATAAAATAATCTGTGCATAAAAAACACTGTAAAAAGTAATTACCAAAATTGGTGTGAGATTATTATACACTGAGTTGTAGTGTAAAAAAAAAAAATTCTTACCAAAGCTGAATTTTTAAAATATAATAAAAAAATAATACTTTTGCATTTATAATATACCATTCCATTACAGCAGATGTACCATTTATTTATTTATTTTACCAAGAGTAGTCCTGCTGTCGCTATATCCCTCCATTAAGGTGACTGAAATTTGCATTATCATATGGCTTGTATTTTTCTTTTAAAGCTCTCTATTGCTAGATGGGTTTATTAAAGCATGTGAATGATAATAGTGCTTTTTTCGGTTTGTTTCCTTTGTGTGAGAAGACCTTTAAAGCAAGACGAAAGAGTGGGAATTTTTTTTCTTCTTCTTCTGACAAGCCATTTCAGACTCCAGTAACAAAAGCCTCGTTCCTCCTGACCCTTCCTGCCAATTACTCTCTCTTTAACCACTGGTGTGTGTGTGTGTGTGTTGTTGATCCTGAGACCATCATATGCAGCTGTGTATTTGTATGCGGCTGGTCTTTCCTTTGTCTCCCAGTCTCATTCTCTGTGTCGGTGATATGACCTTCATTTGCGCACAGTAATTAAGATCAATTACCCTCTGTCACTCTGTCGCTCCATGCCACTGGCAAGGTAATAAAATAGGCCAGCTGCCCATAATTACCCATCATGTTTTCATAATTTGATATCCCCTCCATCTTTCTGTCATTCCTTCTGGTCAGAAAGTCTTAGGACCGTAATGATAAGATGGCCGACCACAGCGAGAGTTGGTGGTAAAATACAGTTTAGTCCTAAATTGTTTCTGTCAGTGGTGGCTTGTTTACAGTCCTGTTTGATGCATATTGCACACAAAATTGGCTCCCTTAATTAGCAATTATCCTGTGACATGAAAGGCAGCAGACAGGGAAAAATTAGTCACACCTGGAGAAAATCTGGCACTGGTACAACATTTACTGTAGTACAATAAAATGTGTTAGTATAAGATACACCTGAGCTAAATGCATTCATTTTTGATTGTGTACTAATTGTCTTTTCGAAAAGGTTGTCTTGACAAACCAATTATGTTGAGGTTTTTATCTTTTATATTAGGAATTTTCATTTAGTTTTCTTTACAATTAAATATACAATGTCTTTATTATATTCAAATGATAAATGTACATTTAAATCAGCATTTAGTAGGCTAACAGGATCATGCTAACCAGCCAAAGCATGACCTTTTGACCAGAACAAGCTTCAGTGTGGTCCAGACTTTATGCTGATACTCAAAATTCTGGCTACGCAAGACTACTCTCCCCATTTCTCCCAGATTATGCAGAAGTCTGCAAGTGCATGGCAAACAGTCGATGGAGTGCTTCAGTTCTTCACTCACAGCTGTGCAGTTATGCCGTGACTTCATGCTCATTCTGCATTCATGTTTGTTTGCTCTGTGTGTGTGTGTGTGAGAGAGAGAGTGTGTGTTCTGTGTTTGTGTGTGTGTGGGTGCGCTGTCTCTGGGTGACCCTGGTAATGGGTTTCTAATTACTTTGGGTTGTTGCTAAATTGCAGCTGCTCATTTGTATTGGTCCATTTTTGCAAGAAAGAGATTGGACAAGGGCATTAGGGGGCTTGGAAAGACGGAGGGATGGAGGTGCAGGAGAGAGTGAGAGAAAGACACGGCGAGAGAAAAACAAGATGAATGAGGCGGATGAACTTTCTCACCCAGCAGGGGAACGGGCCGTGATTTTAGCGCGTTTTTGTGGGGTGTTTTCTGCAAGCTTATCGATTCATTTTTTTTTGTTGGACAAGCAACTAATGGTATAGATCATTATGGGACGTGCGAGATGCCAAAAGTTTTAAGGGTGGAAGTTAGCTGGAGAGAAGCCTTGGTAATTAAAGGTCAAATATGAATTTGAGGTTAATGGCGAAGGAGGAAAGAAACTGATTGACGTGGAGTTATTTAAGCTGAATGTGGACTACCCACACCATCCCGTTGCTCTCTCCTGGAGGGATTTCATCCCTTTGTGGGTTTGGTCTTATGACCTTTTACTTATAGTGTTGCATCCGATAATGGAGTGCGGTTTACTGTCAATGTGATTTTAGTTGTTTGGATTTGTTGTGGTATTGATGTCTAAAGCTTCTGTCCTTTCTGATTTGGCTCTGAATGGACCAGATAAAAAAGAACCCAATGGTTCCTAAGGGTCCCTTGAGAGGCCCTCTATGTGATGACAGAGACTTGATCCGTGCCAGCATCCCTCTCCAGGTGTGTTTGTGTGCATTACCTTAGCTGCATGTAACCGTATGCTGATCGGCTCAAGCACTTTGTCATCAGTGGTGTGTAATGATGCTGTGTAAACAGGATGGTTGGACCCGACACCTGCACACACTTATGACCAGAGATAAGATGGTGAGGGACCGTGTTCCTACAAAGCTGCACATGCACTCTTCTGATGTTATTCCCCTGCAGACAAATAAGCTTTTTGTCTAGCGTTCTGCCTGATGTTCAGTCTGCCTAGAGTTCTGTCTGTCGGGCTGTCTTTCTTTTTGTCTAATGTTCTGTCTGTCTATCTAATGTTCTGTCTGTCGGATGTTCTGTCTTGTCTAATGTTGTTTTCTGTTTGTCTGGCTATCTGTCTAATGTTCTGTTTGTCTGTCTGTTTAGCTATCTTCTGTATGCATGGGTATTTAATATATCTACATTTTAATTTATATTTATATTGATATGAATATAGTTATTATTAACATTTTAAATTATATAAATGATTTGTATACATTTTAAATATAAAATGCATATAGTAAATGTGTAACATACAACATAGTAACTATCATATGTAACCTTGAATACGTATTATTTAAAATAAAATTGTGTAATGTTTATTTTAATTTATTTTCGTTTTTTTATTTTACTGATTTTTTGCATTTTTCTATCCCTGCACTTTTATATAGGGTTAGGGAGTGAAGAATTGAAACTATCAATAATGTGTTCAATCAACATGTTATTTTACAATAAAAATAAATTGTGTATATGTAGACAAACAAACTTAACTATGGCTCAATACAAATTAAAAGGAGATCTTGATGAGGGTATATTGCCTCAACTTATGACTCTTTGTATTCTTGGTATTGAAGTATTCTTGGCTTTCATACACAATTGTTGTCATTCTATTGATTTATTTAAACTCTGGTATGATCCTATTCAGCAGCATTGGTAGATTTTAAACCTTGTGGGAGAAACACACACACACACACACACACACACACACTCTCAAACACACACACACACACACACACACACACACACACACACACACACACACACACACACACACACACACACACACTCAAACACACTCTCAATCACACACACACACACACACACACACACACACACACACACACACTCAAACACACTCTCACACACACACACACACACACACACACACACACACACACACACACACACACACACACACACACACACACACACACACACACTCTCAATCACACAACAGCACAGTGTCACTCAGGGGCTCAGTCTGTGTTGCATTACTGACTGGGATTACTCCACTCCCACATCATTTCTGCATATGCTGCGGCTTGGCTTTGGCAATTAAAATGGAATAAAGAATCAGCCTGAATATATTAACATGGCTCCCCCACCTCGTCACTGAGCAGCTCCCATCACCATTCCCTTGCTGTTTGCTGCAGTCGGCTCTGTTCTGCTGTCCTCCTTTTTCTCTCTGCTCTCTTGTTTCCTCTGTCTAATGCTCCCAGTCTTCATTGTTTGTGTCTCTCTTCTGCACTCGCTCACTCTTTCTCATCTGTCTGACTGTTGGCTGCTGAAATGCCCTGGCATCTGGAGAAGTAAAGGGTACACAATGGCAGTTTAGGGGTAGCAAGTATGTTGTTGTGGTGGTGGTGGGTTTTTCTTTGCGTGTAAATGTGCGTTTTACCTTTTAAGAAGTTATTGAAAAGCACTGTGATTTATTCACGTGGTACTTGTTTCTGAGTCAACATCCTGGATCCTCGAACAACAGACCTAACAAACAATCATGGTCCAAACTGGGCAATATCACTGAGGAAAAGGAATAAAACTGAGGAAAAAAAAATATAGATCCAGCTTATACGTGTCCAACTTGTGTAAATCACATTAAATGGATAGTTCACCCCAAAATTTAAATTGTCATTGTTTTCTTAACCAAACAGTTGACAGTAGCCATTTACTGCCATAGTATTTTTTAATACTATGGCAGTCAATGGCTACCGTCAACTGTTTGGTTGCCCACATTCTTCAAAATATCTTCTGTCTTTAGACTCTTTAGCAGAAGAAAGAAATTCACACAGGTTTGGAACAACTTGAGGGTGAGTAAATGATGACAGAATTTTCATTTTTGGGTGAACTATCCATTTAAGCTTATTGTAGCATTATGAAGTTGCACACATTGACGCGTATGAGAGAGACATTCCTAGTGCCTCAACTAGGGAAGGGCGATATGACCAAATTGTTTCACAATATGAGAGATTTTATTTCACTATAAAAATATCCTCCTGAAAATCCTTTGGATAGTTTCCTTTCATGTAACTTATGTGACCCTGGATCACAAAACCAGTCACAAGTCTCACGGGTATATTTGTGTCAATAGCCAACAATACATTATATGGGTCAAAATTATCGAATTTTCTTTAATGCCAAAATCATTAGGATATTAAGTAAAGATCATGTTCCATGAAGATATTTTGTAAATTTCCTACCGTTAATATATAAAACATTTATTTTTGTGAGTGAATGCAGCACAATCGCGAACATAAATGGAAAACTTTTTAAAGGCGATTCTCAATGTTTTGAAATTTTTTTTTTTTTTTTGCACCCTCAGAATCCAGATTTTCAAATAGTTTTATCTCGGGCAAATATTGTCCTATCCTAACAAGCCATACATCATCTGAAAGCTTTAATAAGCTTTGCATTAATGTATAAATCTCAATTTTAAAAAATGTACCCATGTGACTGGTTTTGTGGTCCAGTGTCACATATCAGCTAAGGGCTCAATTTCTATTATTTACAATGTAATGACCAATCTTCCTCTCTAGATAACATTAAGAGAGCTTGGGAGGAAGACCTTGACAGATCACTCTCTGAAAGACACATGTAACTGCGTTCTTAAATGGGTCCACTCATCGTCAATGTGTGCTCGGCATTCACTTATACAGTTCAAAGTAGTACACAGAGCTCATATATCCAAAGTTAAAATAGCTCAAATGTTTCATGGAACTAGCCCCATGTGCAATAGATGTCAGTGTGCTGAGGGATCATTATTTCACATGTTCTGGACACGCCCCAAATTAGAGAGTTACTGGCGATCGATATTTCACACCCTTTCGGCGGTTCTTCAGCACAGATAAGAGCCAGAAACTCTGGTGGCATTATTTGTAGTCACTTCAGAGCAGTCATGGCTGTCAGCATCAGTGTGTAAAGTCCTTGCCTTCTCTTCCTTGTTAGCACATAGAGCGATACTATTAAAGTGGAGAGATCCCATCCCATCTGCTCATACTCAATGGATTAGAGATGTGGCGCCCTTTCATTGACTTTGTTGATCATTTAAAATAATGACCTATTATTGGCTGTATTTTTTGTACATATCTGTTTTTATATTTGGTTAAAGGTTGGTGTATGTAGGCATGTATATATGTATGCTGAATTAATGGACAGCATGGACACTACTCTAGGGATTTGTTGGTGAGGGTTGGGGGATTGGTAAATGTGATTTATATTGGGGAAATCAATAAAAAAAACTAAACCATGGCAATATATATCACAATATAGTTATTTTTATTTTAATTTTGTTAAAAATAATTACAAAGAAGCAAATTACAAACAAAAGGCAAATACAATATAACTAAATTAAGGTTTAGGTACAATAGGTTAATTTAACATGTAGATAGAAATAGTACAGAAATTAAATAATCAAATGTAAAAATAAAATCTCTGTATGAATTAAATTAAAATGTATTCTTATTAAAGCTACAAAAGTTATTCAGTCAAGAGCAGTAAGTTATTTTCTCTTCTGTTTGATTCACATTAATGACACGGAGCAGCGGGTAGGTATTTTAGACTGCTGTCACTTTTAATTGTGAATGGATTCACGGATCTGTTATACTGATACACATCTGGTTTACACCCAACTGTTTACTTTCAATTGAGACATAACCGACTGTTTTTACATGAATACTTCACTCGATGGGACATAATTGTGTGTGTATTCGACCATTCAAGCGCAGTAACACGTGAAATGGATTTGAATCCGCGATCGCATGCTGAGAGATGCGGCTTTCTGTGCGTGTGCTTCAGGTGTGTTTTTTTTTAAGAAATGGTTCATTTATCAGCCACAGTCTGTTGTATTATCCCACATAATGCACTGTTGCCTGGGATTTTAAGGCATGCCAGGGAAATAAGAGCGATAGAGGAGTCATTGCTAAAAATGCCATTATTAGTGAATTCTCATCTCATTCAGATGCTTTTAAACAAATATGAAATTCTCTTCTAAATCTATGGGAGATGTTGAAACGTACTGCTTTCTTAATAACGATATTGTGTATTTTGGGGAGTTTGGTAGACGTTGTTTGTGGTTTCAAAGCTTTTTCATATAATTTTGCTGTAATCCTTTTAAGTTATTGTTTCACATTATTATGGAAGTGATTGTAGCTTTTCGGACTTGGATTGCTAGGGGATAGCATATAATCAGGAGAAGCTTGAGCAAGAGCAGTAAGGGAGCGTTGAAGTGAACATTGTGCCCTTGAGACTGGGTCAGCGGCCCCTTATAGCTGTGTTTTTATGAGTACATTGAATCCCAGAATCTGTTTTCACTGCTGCAGATTACTCTTCCTGTCCAGCACGGAAAAGCCAAACTACTAAATGGATTATACTACTCTGATCATACACAGGGTCTTTAGACAACATAGTGAATAGACAACTTTTATAAACTGATTAACTTAAGTTATCTGCTTAAAGTCACCATGACATCATTGCTGACTTCAAATCTTTCTGTTTGAATGTTCGATCACTGATTCTTTCGAATCATTTACTGAATCCACTCGAGTGTTACTGTTGACGTCTGATTTGCTTAAGTGTGTGTGTGTCTTTAAAAGAAAGACCGAACAAAGAGATTAATTTTAAAAGGTTTCAAAGCTGTATACTGTATCTTTGTCAAAAACATCAGATGAATCCCATTCTGTATTCTCAATTCATTCTTAATATAAATTCAGTGCTAGATTTCTCGAGTTTATAATAAATATTTGATTTTAGATTTTGTTGACATTGTGTGACAGGCAGTGGTTGCATATAATACATAATTGAATACTCCTGAATCCAAAAATACGTGATCAAGAATCCCTTTTAGATTTGTTCAGTGGTTTTCTGAAAGATTAACTAACATTAAAAGCTTTTCTTAGTAACGCTATATTTGCACTAACACTTTAAATGTTGGAACCATTTTAGCTTATCCACAGTGATTTACCCTGTCAGTTCAGTATTACCGTATTTGTGGGTTAAGTGTGTTGATCAGGGTCCATGAAAAAGCCGAATGTTTTCACCTAGTTTGGATTCAACTTGCAACCTCACTGTTTGCCACTCAGACCCCAAATGTATCCTCTGATAAATGTCATTTTAACTATTGCACATTGATCTGCTGAAGTATTTACACAAAGAAAATAATAGGGATAATCCATTAAGCTGATTTTGATGTTTCATTTGGTCATAACAGCTGCAAGCTGAAATAATTACTAGTTCATGTGAGAGATGTTATCATTAGACGCCAGTGTCATAAAGACATATGCGTACAATATTCAGAGCCTGTTTGTACCATTGTTAAAAAATTAATGAGGCCTAGCCAGATAATGTTGAGAGCTGTGCAAACATATTTCCTTTGCCACCACCATGTGTGTTTGTGCATATAAATATATTGCCGTAGTGTAATCAAAAGCATGCTGTGCGATTTATATATGTTGGCCTTCGAGAAATCGTACATTTTCAAAATGCCTCTGTGCTAGAGATTTTAAAAAAGGCAGACACTTTGTATCATAAATTAATGATGCACAACATGAAAGCAAATACTTGCTCTTCTTTTATTGGTTAAAATATTTCGTGACCCACTGGGTGTTCACAGTTTTTGTCTTGCGCACACACACTAGCACTTTGGAATTTGATTATTCATTCATCATAAATGAAGGATGATCATGAAGTTTTAGCCTTGAAGCTGTTTGAATACATTTTTTTCCTTCTGATATGGTGAAAGAAAGCATTAGTAATAAATACCTTGTAGCGTTACCATTACTTGTCGACATTGTTTCCAAACAAAAGGCTGCGAGTTCGCAACTGACAAGTTTCCATTCGCCATAAATGCATCTTTTCCCAAATTAGTCAACCCTGGTTCAGCCGTTCTCTTTGCGCCTGTAAGAAGAAAATTGACCCGATATATAAGGAATTGTGGGACATGAGGAATGAGTTCAGTGAATCTAGGGTGAGTAAATATATCACTGTGATTTATATGCCTCTTAATAAATCCAACTTTACACTGGGGAAAGCACTTATCCAATAAGATGGCAGAATCAGCCAAATATTGCCAATCAGCCCTGAAAAAGCCTGGTTCATTCAATTGAGCTGAGGGAGTGATTTAATTGTGAAGTTATTGAGGCCGGAGTGGATCAGGCGCTATCTGTTAGCCCTGAATCTAGCAGGCATTTCCTGTTTGTATGTCGTTGAGTGACTCGCTTGTTTCCTTCTACAATCCACTCATCCCACTCCTTGTCAAGCGAGTGCAGTGTTGTGAAAGGGATTGCTAGTTGTCAAGCCTGTCTAATAGAAGTTATTGGAGCAAGCAGGCATCTCGCACGTTCTCGCCTCAACAGTGTGAATATTGTCTCGCCGTGTTGCACCTGCTGGAATGTCAAGCAACTGAGAATGGTTTGAGTGAATCTGTTGTGATTCCAGATCGTTGAACAGGTCTGGCCTGATAACGTGCACTTTTCTGGTGTGATAGTGTGTCAGTGTTGGATGTGATCGTTGTGGCTATGGGGCCTGTGGCAGGGTGTGTTTTTGTTGTTCAGCAAATGCAATATAACCACTGTCTCGGTTTCTCTCTCCCTTTCATCCAGTGTGGATCTGGTACACGCTCAGTTGAGAGTGTGTGAAGGTCGCAGTCTGCACGAGCTGGGCCTGAAACAGGACAAGATACGGATCAATGGCTATGCCATCCAGTGCCGTGTGACCACAGAGGACCCAGCACGTGGCTTCCAGCCTGACACGGGAAGACTGGAGGTAGGTTAGCATCCTACATTCAACAGCTGAGCGCTCGAACATCTCCCCTCAGCAATGTTTTACATGTTACATGTTTACATGTTTTTTTGGTGAATACCAGAACAGGAACAAGATCTTTGCCCTATCCCAAATGTAATACAGTACCAAAATGTGACGTGGTCACATTTTATGATTCAGTAAGCATGCTCATTGCTCATTGAACACTGACTACTACAAACACGTCCAATACGCCTATAGGCATTCTGGTCTGAAAACGAGGAGTGTTCAGGCGCATCGTTGGCGCGTTGCTATTTTGAGGCATCTGAAATAGACTGCGCCATTGACCAACAAAAACCTGGTCTAAAGTCAATGGCGCAGTATTTTTTTGTTATTTAAAGGGCGCATTAGTAATATGTGCCTATAGGCAGGTGCACAACGCGCATACACTCTGCTTATTACACACACAGGGTAATAACTACTCTCTCTCTCTCTCTCTCTCTCTCTCGCTCTCTCTCTCAGCAGCACACAAATAGTCTTTTTTTTTGTGTCATTTTTGTCTTTCATAGTTTTAGTTTACAAAGTCTTTGCATTTTTTGTCAACATTTAGTCATTACTTTTAGTCAAACTTTTGGTAGCTATTTTATATGTAGTCTTCAGACAAAATATTTCACTTATTATTTTTCTCTCTAGGCCAATTCACTTAAGCTTATGAGAAATTTGAATCAAGGTAACAGGCTGTATTGACATTGCACTCTTTAGCAGTAGCACTTCTCCTCCTTGTCTCCTCCTTTATTCGACAAAAACAGTCGTGTAAGGAACTCAGCTTTTTGGAAATATTAATAATCAATAATATCTTGTTATTATTAATTATAAATATTTGGGTCAGTTAAGTGGATTAACTTGATGTGGCTGAATTAATATTACAATCAATTAATCAGTTCTTCCAACGAACTCTTTTGATTATTAATTTATTCTAATAAAGGGTATCTTCCATGGCCACCGAAGAATAATTATTTCTTCGCCTGTACAGTACTTTGAGCCAGTAGCAAAAACCGTGATCGTAAAGTGACTTGTATTGCAAACAAAACAGAACCAAATACATATTATGTACAAGTTTTATTAACTAAATATAGATATTTATATGAATATAAATAAACTAAACAACATACACACATGAATACATAAATAGGTTAGTGATAGGATGAAATTGGAAACCGGAAGAGGGTCTATGAGAAGAACCATCAGAATTTCATTTTCACATTTCATTGAATTGAATACTTGCATTTGTAATGGGAACAATTCTTGAAGTTGTTGAAAATTGGAGTCGTTGATGGTTCCGGCAGTGTCAAGTGGAAGTTGGTTGAGCGTTCTCTTTCTCCAGGAACTCATGGTTTGGTGAAGGCCTGGGACTCTGTTGAGGCCACACCGAGCACCCAGGAGAAGTGAGGAAGTCGGAAGGATGGGTGATTGGAGTCGTTGTTGGTTGGAGTCTTTGTTGGTTGGAGTCTTTGTTCCAAAACTCCTGAGATTGTCCTTGGTTCTTTGTGAGAGAGTCTTCTCTCTTTTCCATGAGGCCGGATCTGGTTGGAATCGAGGCCTGCTGGGCCCTGGGGCCCCCGTGGAGGGGGAAGGGGGTTCCCCAGTAACACCAGAACAGTGTTGCGGCTGGATGAAAAAACTAAGAGAGGGCGGTCACTGTTGCCTGCCTCTGATATACCCTGAGAAAAGAACCAACCCCTAAGGTTTGAATGGACCTATGAGTAAGGTGACATGTCCGAGAGGGGAAGCGGCTCTTAGTTGATTTATGGTCTTTGTCCCCAGCATGCTTAGACTGTTCATTCAAGCTCAAATAGACATAACAAATTCACATTGCATTCTAAGAGAAGGTCATGTACATCAAAGTGTGTGTCATTAAATGAGGATTAATTTGCTAGGAAGCATGATACAGGTGAGGTTATATTGACCGTTGGGTGGTTGTTCAACCACATACACCCCAATCAAACATACCATGTTGTTATACCTAATAGTACACGAGGCTGACAAAGTAACTTCATTTGTGAGGTTAGTTTTGGGGGAGAGTTTCATAGACCTTTATATTCATTAAATATAGTGAATATGAATAATTAGTGTGTGTCTGATTGGTCCAGACCCTACAGTCGTTTTTGTTTTCTTTAAGTTTAAGTTTTTTTTTCTCCTTTAAACATTTCAGTCTCGTCTTTTTTCCATCAACGATATTGCATCTGTTGATAGTCACAGTTGTGGTTTAAAGGGATGGTAAAACACATTTTTTCAAAGGGATGGTAAAACACATTTTTTCAAAGGCTTGATTGTGTTTGTGGGGTGCACTGTAACGTGTTCATGCTTCGTTTTTAAAATATTGCATTATTTTTCATATATTTTACCTTTATGCTACACTGCTCTGTCCCTCCTTGTAAAAACGGTCTGATGGTTTCCGGGTTCTATGAAGCCAGTCCCTCAAAAATACGCAATGGGCTCAGATTGGTTAGCTGGACCAGTGTGTTATGATTCGCTATCGCCTAGTGCACGTTTTCCGGAAATGTCACGCCCCGAACCTTTACCGGTAGTTTGTGCTTCGGTGTATTATAAACAATGGCATCAATAAAACCAGTCGGACCCAGAGAATGTTAGTGAAGATGATCGAGCAGAACCTGTTCAAGAACGGCTGTTAAACGACGTTTCAGAAAGGTTTGTTTTTTGTTGTTGTTGTCTCGTTACTTTACGCTGTTATTTAATTGTACTAATTATTATAGTCTATTACAAAAAATAAGCTTCATAAACAAGAATTTCATATAATCGTTCTAACAAATTATACTAACGTTACAGTCCTCAAAGGGATTTTTTTGAGTAAAGACTGCGGATCTATAGTGATCGTTACTGACTGTATGGCACCGTTACTTTTGTATTTTTAGAACGATTGTAGCCAAAATATCTGTCGACAGAACTATTAACCCAATACGAACACTAAACATTGGCTTCACTACAGTAGCCAAATCAAACACAGAACCAGGTTTAGCACGACTGTAGATAAACATGTATGTAGATAAACAATACATAAAAGCTCTAATCAAAGAATAATTTACACTAATAACAAGTTCTCTGTTGAGATTAAAAAAAGTTTGTAACGTTAGGTGACTCTGCGATATCACCACACGCAAGAAGACACTTCAGAAAAACACAGCTGCAGAGTTGTGAAATTGGCTGAGATGCTGCGGACAGAAACTTTTACCTTTTGAGGCTGTATGGAAATGATTTGCTTGTGAATGTATAATTGAACAAATATTGATATCAGCTTTCTGTGCCCAGTCACTGTTGAGCCGCTAGCCTCACATCTGTCTAAACATCTCACAGGCACAACACATGCTGTCGATGCAGTCAGGGCAGTTATCTGGTTTTGAGCTGCAAGGTTAACCGAGGTCTCTGAGGGTCTCTGATCAAGATCTTGCAGGCTAGATGTGTCTATATACTAACCACACGCTATAATCATCCAGTTATACCCACACTCTGCCAGCTCATTGGTTCGACAACCCCGTACTGTCCAGATGCATCTTCGGATGTGCCGTGTCTGGGCAAAATCTTTGGTCTTCCATCCCGCCACAGGGTCTTGGCTGTATCAAAAGAGAGCTGGATTACTCAGATAAGCATGCTCTTCCATTACCTTTAGAAAAGTGTTTGGCTCTCAGCTTCAAAGACTGACGTGGACATCCTGTGATGTTGGAAGAATGTTTCCACTTAAGAGGGATGCGGATCCATACTGATGGAGAGATGAAGGGAGAGGGGTGGGAGATGTAGAGAACTTGGGTGAAGTTAAAATATCATTGTCTATTCCAGAGCTAAAAAAAACAGAGAAAGAGAGCGAGAATTCCCTTAACGGAGTGTAAGAGAGAGAATATGAGATGGTTGGAAGAAGGAAAAGGAGTTGTTGAGAATTTGAGCTTCTCTGATTTAGGAGATGAGAGCTTCAACATCAGCTTAGATGTAGTGGTGCAAGGGGTATGCAATGCATTGACCAATAAATAGGCTCAGAGTCTAGACAGATGGTTGGGAAAGATAATAAACCAGGGTCCAAAATAAACACTCACCATGCAAGAATAAAAATTGGCTTTGATGATTAAATAACACCAAAAACAATCCGGTTAGTCTAACTTTATTAGGACCTGCAAATAATACATTTAAATTGTACGAATGATGCTCTGACCCGTCAAATCAACTTACTACAGAAAATCTCTGTTGCAACTTCTTGCCAATGTTGCAGCGTCTCTTGATTTTTAATATTTATATAAATATAATAATATTTTTGTATAAATTAATATAAATGCATATACTAATTTAATTTAACTTGAAAACATGCCTTGATTATATCATCTTGAGTTTTATTTGTTTTGTAGTTCTTACATTTTAAACATGTTGAATCTACTTGGCAATAGCAAATACATATATAAATTGTTATTTATATTGAATATTGTAAAATGGCTTGAATATAGTGAGAATGATGCACTAATTTATTGTGTCCTTGTGGAATAATTTCACAAAAGATTTCTATTTCAAATAAATGCTGTTCTTTTAAACTTCATATTCATCAGCTATTTTCAACATTGATATTAATACGTTTCTTAAGCAGCATATTAGAATGATTTCTGAAGGATCGTGTGATACTGAAGACTGGAATAATGATGCTGAAAAGCTTTGCCATCACAGGATATATATATATATATATATATATATATATATATATATATATATATATATATTATGCTGTAGAGAGAGCCAGGTCTAATTGGCAGTAAAAAATGTACTCTAGGGTAAATGTTTCTTGTGACCTTAGATAAAAAAAAAGAGAAGAAACAGACATGACGAAAGGTGCTGCTATGAAGGAATAATCAGCCACATATTAGATCTTCTCCCATTTCAGAATGTCAACACAAGCTCTCCTGTGTTTGTTTGCAGTGGCTACTGATGTGAAAATAAGGCTGCCGGTAAAGGGAAAAGAGTCGCTCTCTCGATTCCTCTGTCTGCTTAGATGTTTCTCCTCACTTTCTGACATGCCTGTTGTCGTGCTTCTGAGGCAGAAGAGGGCGGGCGGTGCGCAGGCCGGCCAAGCTCTTGTTTTGCAGGGAAAATGAGTGCATAATTGGTAAAGTGAAGTGCTGGGATGAGAGCGTGCTGGGGAACAGGCACTGAGAGCTCTTCTGCGCTTTTGTTTCTGTGGGATAAAAAAAAATATGGCTTTTGTCTGAAGGGTGCTCTCTGTAATCAAATGAGGGCGACGGAGAGGAGAAGGTAGAAGCATTTAGCATAACATGGTACATCAGAGAAAATATGTTCTGTATATGGGCAATTAAAATCTCATATTTGCTCTAATTCTTTATATATGAGGCTTGGATGTGTAGTTTCAGATGTAAACCTTTATAGGGTCTGGGCTTTGAGTGCAGAATTTATTGAAGCGTAGCTATGAAAAGATTACAAGCCTCTTTGATGGTGGTGGTACTCGTTCAATCCTCGTGTTGCATGTTTGTGAGCTAGTGTTGGTTCATTAACGCTTCGGCTCTTGCTGGCGCGCTGAGAGAACATAATGCTGATGAGGAGAATCGAGTGATTTGCATTATCATAATAAACATAATTATGTTTTTGAATGTGCTGATGGTAAATACTGCTGTGGTGGAAATAGGAGTCCATAATTCACGAGACTATTCACAACGTCACTCTATTTGTGACTGGCACTTTCCAAGAATAGTGTGTGTGTGTGTCTGTGCATACGTATTTAAATGACAGAAATTGTCATAATTATAATACTAAATTATATTACTACATTTTATATGTGGTATTATTTTTTTGTTTTGTTCTATGTGTTTTTTGTTTTCAGTATATTTCTCAAAATAACGGGTAACGGTTTGCAGATTTAGCTTAAATGAAGGTGTCACTCAGTTGGACTAGTTTGGGACCAGTTTTTGATAATCTTGATTTCTCATAAATTAAAGAATTAGTTATGTTACAGTATGCTGTCAAAAATAGGGCCAAAATTATATTAACTTTTTAATTATGTCACAGTTTTAAAGAGTGTTAGTTAAAACATATTGTTGCTCACAGTTAAATATGTTTTTGGTTGATTAATTTGACTACAAAATGTACCAAAACAAGTTCATTAATTTAACAGCAATTCAATAGATTATGACACTGGTCTTGATTACTGGCCTTCGCTGTATTCAACAGTTGAATCATACACCAGACAGATTTTAGCCAGTCCCACGTCAAGAAGTGATAACGTGAAACAGGCCAGAATCTTCGATACAGGCGTGATGCGAGGAGGATACAGACGTGCAGTGTTGGGCAAGCTACTTAGAAAATGTAGTGAGCTAAGCTAGCAGTTACTCTACTACATTAAATGTAGCTTAACTACACTGAAGCTACCACCCTGGGAAATGTAGCAAGCTAAGCTACAGCAATATGGCAAAAGTAGTTTACTACATCTAAAGCTACTTTTTCAAATTTAATTTTTATATTGAACCAACTTAATTCTAAGTCAATGCTATCTCAGTGATCAATAAAATTGTCAATCTAACATATAGGCAGGCATAATTTGTCAGTTAAATTATTTATTCAACAACTGTTCCATTTGCCAAAAAAAAAACATAACTATATAAAACTATAACAAAACCAGGTCTCAAGAGTGAGTGCACTTTTCCATTTCTCACGTGTCAGCCCAAGGATTGATATTGGTACGTGATGTCACACCATACGGAGCAGAAGGTGGTGGTAATGCACCAAAAAGCTGGTTTGTAGGGCTCTATGAAATCCGTTTTATTTTTTCCCACATTCCAAATTCAGTTTTATTTTGCTTTCATTTTTCTGGACTCCCATTTTAATGGTTAAATAAAATTTTAGTAATCAAAAACGTGTAATTAATTGAAATCATGAAACGTATATAGTTTAACAATTTATTAACATTTTTAAATAAATTAATTTTAAGGGCACTATGAAATAGTTTTTTTTAAATTGTTTAAATTGTAATGACCAATTATTTAAAATGTACGCCTAATGATTTAAGCAAAACTTTCTTCAAAGGTTAAACCAACCTTTTATTTTGACAGGTTTGAGTCTGTTTTTTTATTTATTTATTTTTTATATGACGATAGTTTTTCTCAAATCAAGCTAAAATGCTGCTAAAGTGACTCTCAGAGCGGCTGTGTAGATGAAGTTCATCGATCCATTACTGAAAACATCGCAAGCGTCATGGGTGCTGCTTCAGTGTGTGGTAAATGAATCTGTGCGTCTGAGCCATTCATTCACAGAGACACGCAGAACATGCTTGATTCGTTTTTTAAACTTTAAGCGGTTTAATATTCACTGACACTAGTCTATATCGCGATTTTAAGTTTACTTGCCGCCTTTTCATCCAAGATCTGACAAATTCCATGAAATTACGCGTTATACAGTAAATTTCACGTTTTATACATGGATACCGCGATTCAGTCCATGTTTTCCGTATTGCGGTAATGAAATCTTTAAGCGGTTTAATATTCACTGACACTAGTCTATATCGCGATTTTAAGTTTACTTGCCGCCTTTTCATCCAAGATCTGACAAATTCCATGAAATTACGCGTTATACAGTAAATTTCACGTTTTATACATGGATACCGCGATTCAGTCCATGTTTTCCGTATTGCGGTAATGAAATCATATGGCCCTATGGTTTCCAACCACCGTAAAACGAGAAGTCATCGTCACTAACTGATCCAGCATCAGTGATACTTAGCAGTTGTATTTCCAATTTGGGCTTGAGCTTTATAAATGCTTGGGGAAATGTTGCTTGTGTGGACGCTACCGCACTACTTGATCAAAAAAAGAGCTTCGCTACTGAAAAGCTATTTGATTCAGAAAACAGCGACGCTACCACCACGCTACTGAGAAATGTAGTTAAACTAGTAGCGTCACTACTTGTAGCGAAGCTACTGCCCTACACTGCAGACGTGTGATGTGTTTTAAAAGTAGCTACTTTTTTCATATAGGCTATTTTAATGTTAGATAAGAGTTCATCTTTCATCACTAAGAGTTATCACAAAAAATTTATTAGTGCAATTGTACCCTATTAATGTAAACCAATGCTTTTGCTTTTTATTTCCTCCCTAAATGGCTTCATATTGACCATTGGTTAATATGATTCTGTCTTGCTCATGTTGAGCTAGACCTCTTGCAAATTTAAAATATTACTCGCTTGCAAAAGTCCCCCAGCAGCCCTCAGGTCATTGTTCTTAGAGCTTCCAATTAAAGAAAACAAATGGAGGATGAAATACCATGCTGAAAAATTTCTGGGAAAGATTTATGCCTCTTAGGTAGGTGTAAAGCTTATGTTGATTTGTGTGACATCGCCTCACTGCCTCCGTGGGCATCTCTGGAGCAGATCTCCATGACCACAAACCTTTCATCTTTCATCCTGCCTGCCAATAATACACACAGCTCCCTTAGAAAGAGCCATCTTGCGTCTTCCTTTTATTAGAGAGGGAATGAGAAAATATTGTTTTCTACCCCAGATGGCTGGCGCGAGACTTGTCTCCTCTCGTTTACGTGACATGCTCCTCCTTTGTAGATTGTAACTGATGACGGTGCATTTCCTCGCCGCCCTTCACCTAAGGTAGACCATACCGATGCTAGCGTTCCCTCGCCACGGCTCTGTAGGAGTCTGCTGCTGTCTGATTCGGAGATGCAAACTCCCTCCGCCGCCACACAATTTGGAACAATGCAGCTCCGTCATGTCACATTGCCAAGCTGTCATTTCCAGACACGTGTGCATGGAGACGCCTGGGGACTGGGTGTTAGTGCGGAGGTTGCATTGGTATTCTGGAAACAGCAGCAGCGTCGCAGGCCATTTACAAACATTATTGGAGAGGTGGCAAAACCCCCCAGAACGTCGAGTGGAGTGTTGACGCGTCTGAAGACATGCCTTTTGTCACCACCTGATGTTCGAAAAAATATGCTACACACATTCAATGTGCTACAGGCTGTAAGTTCAATATGGATGACTAGTCAAATTCGCCTATTGTTGAACGGTGCTAATAAACTGTTAGCAGTTAACTAACCTTCAAATTCGCCCGAAAATGAAAATTGTCATCTATTCACCCTTATGTTGTTTCAAACCTGTATGACATTCTGCCTTCTGTGGAACACAAAAGAAAATGTTTTTAAGTACGTAATTTGACCCCAACGACTTCCATTTGTATGAGCAAAAATTTTTCTAAATCTACTTTTCATTTTTTGTTCCACTGAAGAATGAAAGTCGTATAAAGGTTTGGGATGATATAAGGGTGAGGAAATGATTGACAGAATTTTCTTTTTTTGGTAAAACTGTACCCTCTGGGGCTTAAGGAGGATCATGGGAGTCAGGCGTAACAATCATTTTGGGTATCGTTTCGCCCTGCCCTGCCATGCAAAATAAATGCTTAATTTTGGTTACAGGCTCTTTGCAATATTATTCAGTTCAGTGTAGCGCTGATGAACAGTGATTTAAATAGGACCTTGGAGGAACACTTAAAGCTCATATGACTGGAAATTGATCCAACAGGAGTTCTGAAGCCTCAGGCATCCAGTTAAAGACCGGCTGATTGTTCAGCAACACTACTGGCGCGGTGCTCAATGGTCTAAAATGCTCAATACTAACACCCAAATCTCATCCCAGCTGAAGAACTGAGACGATGTAATGAGGTGGAGCTGCTTTTGCTGCCTCGGGGTCTGCAAGTCTCTCAATTATTAAAGAATTCCTAGTTGTTCAAACTTCAAAGACAGAATATGGGTAAACTTTATAATAATTTTACAGTAACAAAGCACTTATAAATAAACTGCAAACTATTAGTTTATAGATGATTTAATAGATTTAATAAAAATGTTTACAAATGCATTAAGCCTATTCAAACCACTTAAAAAAAACCAATGCCCTGAACAAAGGCCGCCTTCAGATCTTTGAGAGGATTTTAAATGCAACTTCCAAAATGATTGTATCTTTTGAGAATTAAGATATGTGCAATTATTGTAGATAAAGGAGTTTGTTTGAAATGTTTTGGCAGAAATTGTGCCTTCACATGTCTAAATCACGCCTTCCACTGATGATTTACTTTAAACTTTAACTCTGGTATCTGCCAACCCTTATGTTTCTCCAAATTCACAAGAATTTTTTTTTATTCTGTGAAACAATAAATCATATCGTTTCTCCATACAACAAAATTGCACGTTGACGATCAAGCTCAGTGGCATTTTTCCTTAGTTTAATAAACTATATATTAGTCATGGTTTTTAACCTTTTACGCTAGCAAAAAAAGTGTACCAATAGACTATCCCATCTTATCTTTAAATAAAGAAATTCACCAATCGTAAAAGTTTTGAAATGTTTGAATTTTTTTAGATATAAAGTTGGTTTTTACCTAAAACCATCTTTTATTCATTATTTTGACTGGTCAAGATGAAACCTTGGTGTTGGAGCCATTTATCTTGAAATTCAGATAATGCCAATAAGGTTTGCAGATGTTCTCCTCTCCTAATGAGCTCCTTGTTCGATAAGAATGACTATCTACCCAGTCTAAACTGAGCAGGAGAATTCCTTTGAGATAGATCGATTCAACTGAGCTGCCCTTAAGTGTAGAGTTTTTGCCATATCCTCCCAAATGTGTTTACTAATTCGTCTGATCCTGAAGAACCTGCGATTTCCTGAACACCCCTTTAGACATCTGCGTGGCCGTGGGAGACCTGTCTTGATGTTAAATCATGGCCATTGAGACTAACTCCATGAGCAGTTTGCTGTAAGTAAAGAGCTGCTTTTTCTTAGAGGCTTTTTCTCCTTTTGCTCTTGTCAGCAGTTAATGGCTCATGGGGCACTAAAACCCTTCCAGCTTCATGATAACAGCGCCAAGAGTAACACAACTAAATCTAGCACAAAACGAAATTCAATCGCTCAAGCAGGTATACTGTTCATGGTCTCGTGTGCCACGTGTGTGTGTGTGTAGACACCCGCACAGATATGTGTACAAGAAAAGGTTTTTGAAGGATCACGTCTGCTGATTCCTGGTTAGCCTGAAGCATTTCTCTCTGGGTATGGACGCCTGCAAGATTTCTTAATTATACTAGTTTGACCTCAAACGCACAGTCTGCACCCTTGAGTTGCTTCAGTCACTCCTCAGTAATTCCTCTCTTTTATGTGGAGCAGTTTGTCACATCCATACCAATAAGAAACAGCTGATGACTTCTACAGATAAAAATGACTTCTAAAATGGCATGGAGGTTTCTTCCTGCAGGTTTTATTATATTCAGATGTAGTTGGGTCCAGAAAGTACTTGGACACTTAAGCCACACTTAAAAATGGATTTCTTCGGGGTGTTAAGGTAATGTGTAGAGATTTAGGATAAAAGCTGAAATTGCGTCTGCTTGTGATAAGAAATGGAATAAGCTGGTGTTAGAACTTTTCTACACAATCCAAAATAATCTGCATGCATTTGTGAATACTTTCCCCCACCTCAGTATTAATGTCTGGATGTTGTGAATATTTCTCCAAATGACAGCCAACATGAAACGTGTTACTTCCAAATTGTGACACATTTTAAAGTGAAAGGCCGAACTTGATTATATCCTTTGGGAGTTGATTGGATAATGAAAAGAGGCAGTTTCATAACAGATTTTTCATTTTGATTACATTTACAAAGATTGCAAAAAAGTTGCAAAAAAAAGTTAATCAGTGAATTAAATGGGTGGTTAACCCCAATTTCACTTTTCTAACTTTAGTTAGTGTGTAATGTTGCTGTTTGAGCATAAACAACATCTGCAAAGTTACAGCGCTCAAAGTTCAAAGCAAACAGAGATATTTGCTTTTAAAGAAATCAATTTCTAAGGACTACAGCAAACAGCCGGTTTTGGACTACACGGCATTCCTCCAGGGTTGCTGTCGTCAGCAAATCCCATTATTTACATAAACCCCTCCTCCGAGAATATGAAATAAAGGGGGCGAGGCCATTTTATATTGCGTTGGAGAAGAGTTGTGGTATTTTATCCTTTGATTAGAGCTTTTATTTATTGTTTATCGCTTGTTTATCTACAGGCATGCTAAACATGGTTTTGTTTGATTTGGCTACTGTAGTAAATCCAATGTTTAGTGTTCGTTTTGGGTTAATAGTTTTGTCGACAGATATTTGGCTACAATCGTTCTAAAAATACAAAAGTAACCGTGCCATACAGTCAGTAACGATTACTATAGATCCGCAGTCTTTACTCAAAAAAAATCCCTTTGAGGACTGTAGTATAATTTGTTAGAACGATTATATGAAATTCTTGTTTATGAAGCTTATTTTTTTGTAATACTATAATAATTAGTACAATAGCGTATCTAAAAGGTAATGAGACAACAAAAAACAAACCTTTCCGAAAAGTAGTTTAACAGCCGTTCTTGAACCGGTTCTGCTCGATCGTCTTCACTTGCATTCTCTGGGTCTTATTCGGGCTCAAATTTGTCTGGCCATCGTTTATAATACACCAAAGCACAAACTGGCTACCGGTAAAGGTACGGCGTGACGTTTCCGTAAAACGTGCACTAGTCGGTTAGCGAATCACAACACACTGGGCCAGCTAACCAATCTGAGCCCATTGCATATTTTTGAGGGACTGGCTTCATAGAACCCGGAAACCATCAGACCGTTTTTACAAGGAGGGACAGAGCAGTGTAGAATAAAGGTAAATATATGAAAAATAATGCAATTTTAAAAAAAACGAAAGCATGAACACATGTTACAGTGCACCCCACAAACACAATCAAACCTTTGAAAAAATGTTTTACCACCCCTTTAAGCGCAACAAGAACAGGTTTGTGTAAATACTTAGATTTAATGTTGATTTCTGAGTTATTGGGAAGATGGGATTTAAAAAAACTTTGGAAACTCTGGCTTTTAACTTTTTAAATATTAAATAGTTTTTGCCTGTTATTAGTGTTGGCTGCAATATTCATATCTTAGTTAAATAAGATGAAAGTGTCTCAATGCCTCCGGTGCCCGCTCTTCTCTGTTTGGAGACAACAGGTGTTTCTGGGATTCTGGGAGTAATGTGGTGTACATGCTGTGCTCCATCTTCCAATGCAGCTGGAATGCTTTTGACCTGGTTTTATCTCAGTAGGTTTAACTGATGAGGTTATTTTGAGCACTTATTTGACATTCAAAGACTATGTTATTTCCAGATATCATTTTCTTAGCTGGTTTTCTTGCTCTTAAGATTTGAAAAAATAACACTTCAATACCTTCTTTGCAACATTAGAACAGAATTGAGATTTCCTTTAAGTTTAGTTCCTGAATTTGAATTGAGGTTAGGATGCAGAATAGCAATTTAAATAAAAAAATAAAAAAGTATTACAAACTTTGAATTTTGGCTTGATAAAGCCTTTTATAAAGGTTTTGAAATTTGAAAATGTATACTACTTGCATAATGCATACAGAGAAAACAATAAAACAGTAGATTGGTTAGACTGATAATGTAGACATGGATCTTGAGATACTATGGATGGATGGATGGATGGATAGATGAGGTAGATTGAGCCAGATATAAATAGGTAGACGATATAGAAAGGTAGAAATAGAACATCGAAATGAATCAGGTGGGGAGGTAACAAACTGTGTGCATTCTGAGGATGAAACTACAGAAGTGATCAGACCACTGAACCGTTTTTTGCTTCACGTTATTAATTTTGAGAAAAGTGCTGGCTTTGATCATGCGAGAAATAATGAGGAGTAAATGTAATTCATCTGATCTATGTGGAGACAAATTAGATGCATCCAGTGGAAGCCTGCAGTTCATGTGAAGCTCTTAATCTTAAATCCCTCATTGTTATCCCATAAATTACCTTGTTCTTCCCCTCTTTTAAACGCCGTCTATTTCTATTGATCTA
This sequence comes from Siphateles boraxobius, assembly GCF_051911475.1. NCBI lineage: Eukaryota > Metazoa > Chordata > Actinopteri > Cypriniformes > Leuciscidae > Siphateles > Siphateles boraxobius. The sequence continues at coordinate 9,097,565 of NW_027508788.1, forward strand.
AAATTCAGTCTCATATAAATTTGGGATGTTTTGGGCATCATGTACAATAGGGAAATGTATTTTCAGCTGGTGACAAGTGTATTTCGTCCATATTCCTCTTTGAAGCTTCTTAAAATTCTCTGTAGGTCTTCATCCATTTCCCTGTATATTCCAAAACATCTCAGCAGATTACCTTGGTTGGGCAGCCTGTCATACAGCGGATATTTTGTGTCCTCGGGTAATACGTTTGTTGAGACCTCCATTTCTTTGGTTCCATCGTGCCATCACCTCGCTGGAACAGTATATTTCAGTCTGCCCCTGAAATGAAATTGAAAATTTCCCATTTACTGAATTGTGTTGAAATGAACATGACTTCCTCTTCGTCTGCCCTCCTTTCCTGCAGGGAGGCCTGATAGGTAGGGCTGGGATTTAACTATGACTGGCATTTTATTCCTAATAAAATATGCTGCAAAATCAGTCCATTTGTGGAGGTAATGAAATCCTCCTTTCTGGCACATCCTAAGATTTTCTTATACTTATTTCATCGTTTTCCCTGCAGCTCCTATCTCTGTTAACCCCCTCCCCATCCTCCTCTTGTTGTTTTTCAGTTTTTTTTCTTCTTTCCCTTCCATTACTCATTTCTCCCTCCGCTCCATGGGTCTATTGGTGTTTGTGCCTTCTAATTTTCAATTTAAGTTTGTGTTCCTCTTTTGTCTGTTTTTTCTTCTCGCTCGACCTCCAATCCAATCTTTTCCCCTCCACAATCTATCTCCCATTCTTCTGTTTTCGTTTGTAACATCTATTGTTGTGTTTCATCTTGTGAGTGGTCCTCTACATATCACTGTTTCAGTATTTGCAATTTTACATCATCTTGACTGCTGGAATTACTTCTCTCTCACATTCTCTGGGGAATTGTGGTTCAGCCAGAGCAGTAAAGACTGTTTTTATAGGAGAAGCCGGTTGGTAATGTCCAGGTTTGTCACACAGAAATCATACAAATGCAGAATATAAGTGGAGTTCAACCTCCTCCGGCTACCTTAATTCATGGCTTCATTTTTTTCCTCCACTTGTTGTGATTTTCTCTTTTGCTCTCTTTTCAGTTCTGAGTTGGCACACCATGTTTCATTTTTCTTTGCTTTCCAAGTCAAAATCCCTTGATTTCTCTCTTATTGCTTTACTGTTTTGTGGCTGTGTAGTCCTAATGGAACATGCTAACAACACATCAGAACACCTTAGCAACTGCATAGCAATGTCTTGGCAACTACACACGGTAGAATTGTTCTGATGAGAATATCTGGATGTGATATTTTGAGCAATAAGAAACACAGTAGCAAGCACCTTAGCAATGTACCAACAGCCAGTCAGTATACCTTAAAGGTGCTTATGTAATATTGACTAGAATATTTGCAGTCCAAATTCTAAATATTGAAGCAGTTTGTTTCCCCAACCCCCTTCTCATTAGACTTGACGCTTCTGCTGGTTGCTAGTTTGAAAACGCGCAACAAGAATGTCTGAGCACAATGGAAGGCGACAAGCCTTAAGGCCATTGCACACTGAGTCCGAAATTTTCATATGCGTTTTTCGTATTCGTGATTCGAATAGTCAAATTGTCAAAACACCATTCAAACACCATTCAAACTGCTTGCTACGGATGTGAAAAACGCAGCAAATCGAACCGAATCCGAAATTTTTTTTGACAGACGAAAGCGTGATTGACATAACGTGAGGTCGATTTTTTTTTTTTTTTTTTTTTTTTTTTTTTTTTTTAACGTGCACAAATTTCGGATGCCAATTTCAAACTCAGTGTGCAATGGCCTTTACACTTTAATTTAAGTTGATTATTCCACATTTTAATATTCCCTTTGGACATGGAGCATTTTCGATTGGATACGGATGCTTTTTAGGTTGGAAGGAATCTGCAATCTCTGACCTAGTTTGTTTGTTTGCTGGCTTCCGTGGGTACAATACGCTGTGTTTTCCGTCAACTGGCAACCCAGGTATCGGAATACTATTGGGTAAATAGGCAGTAGGCGGGATCACACAGACCAAAACAAAAACAGACATTCCGACACGGAACGCACATTTCAAAGTAGAATAACTGGCTTTAGCATTGTTTTTCAGAGAAACAAGTATGTAAACTTAAATCTCTGTACTAAAGCACAAAAAAACATATGTTTGCAGTCAAAAAATGACATACAGTGCCTTTAACAATTGCATAGCAATACCTTGGTAACCACACACAAAAACCTAGCATTGTGCTGGTGGGTTTTGGCTCCCAAGGGTGGGATCTTTTTGCCTAGGTCAGTAAACAGTCCGCTTGCAACCACCCAGAACACATTTGCAGTATAATATATAATGCAAAATCTAGCTTTTTCGCCTCTGTCCCTCCTTTTGGACTAACTTTTTCCTCCGTGCACGTCAGCGGGGTCTTTAAAACTCTTGAGTGGAGGTGTGATAACGTGCTCCCATGAGCGTGATGTTTCATTGCTCTTTCATGTCTATGTGCACGTGGCATTTCCGGGCCCATTTCCACAGGGTCCTTTGTCACATCTTTTTTTCATGACTTCTGCGAATGTGTAATTATGACGCTGCTCATAAACTGACAACACTCGCCGCTGAGGACATGTCCACAACGTGAACTGTGTGCCTTACGCTGGCGCGATGGAGGGATAATGGAAGAGAGTCAAAGAGGGATGGTGTCTTCCCTTGATGCTCTAATTGCTCGGCGGCAGTCACAGCTGGTTTGGACAGTTGCCATGTCACTGTGATTTGTTCGATCTGTGAGAGCTTGAAAGAATCTGGGTCTGGTTTTTTGTTGTGGATGGAAATGCCAAATGTTTGTTTTTGAGTGTGTGACTCAGTTAAACTGAACACACTCAGTTTGCAGCTGAAAGGGCTTGTGTAAACCATGCAAAACAAGCTCTGCAAAGCTCGTCCTTATTAACTAGAACATTTTATATTTTCTAATAATGCATTTAAAACTCCCTTCAGAAGTTTTTTTTATCCTCCGCTCAATGTGGGTGATCCACAACTTCACAAACAATTGGACAAATCACGTTCATTTTTCACTTTATGACATCAAATCCAGCTAATCCTCTGTCTTAGGAGAAAAATTAAGCCCTCGGATTGAAGCGGGGCAAACCTCTCCTCTGCTGCATGAGACTGCTTTGAGCGAGCGCTCTTTAGTCGTACCTTGGAGGCTCTGGAGGTCACAACTCTTTCAATGATCTGTGCTTCCTCCCTCCAGAGAGACCAAGAGCGCTTACAGATGAGGCCGACAAGACCGTGTGATGTATTTTTCAGTACAGTGAAGCTCGCACACGCTCCTTTTGGACTTGTCAAAGTGCTGGTGTGTTTCTTCTTGACCCCCATTTGGGGAAAACAGGCTAGCATGACCAATAAAACAGGGGCATTATGGTAAATGGGATGCTGGGTATAGTCAATTGTTTATAAGGGGTAGAACTGAGAAGTCTAATAAAAGACTGTTAGTAAATCAGTTTGTTTGGATTATTTATGTTAATTAATTGGTTCAAAGATAAATGCATATTTTCATATTTTCCACCAGTGACGCATTAAATTTATGTGACAAAATAGTTTTACAAAAAAAAGATTTCTATGTGAAATAAATGCTGTTCTATTAATCAAAAAAAAAAAAACTGAATACCTGTTTCCACTGCATATCAGGCTGACAAGCCAGTAACTTGGTCCTGGCTGAAATATGTCGTGTTCTGTCATGATTCGAGCGTTTATAAACAAAATTTATGAGACGGTTGTTGTCCGAATTAATTGGTGATTTCAAATATGAAATTTAATTGCAAGCTTGGGGAAAAGTTTTGGAGAATTTGATATTTCCCCATTCAAAGAGATAGGAGCTGCACTTGCATGCCAAGAGGGGTTTCAGATTGAAATGACTTGTCTTAAAGGGACTTTGATGATGATAAATGTTTCTTGAGTATCAAATCAGCATATTAGAATGATTTTTGAAGGCTCATGTGACACTGAAGACTTGGAGTAATGATGCAGAAAATTCAGCTTTCCCATCGTAGAAATAAACTACATTTTTAAATATATTAAAATAGAAAAGTCATTTTATAACATTTCACAATATTCGTGTATTTTTTAATGCAACTATGGTGAGCATAAGAGACTTTCAAAAACAACAAAAAATCTTACAGACCCAAACCTTTGAACAGTAGTTTATTGGCTGATATTGAATATTTAATTGGTGCATTTCCACTATTGTTTTAATTACTGTTGCTGTCATCTAACGCTCACTTGAAATCTTAAACTGTAGTAATTAAATTAATTTTAAACACTATTAAAAGTAACCTTTAACAAATCTCAAAATAAATATTCATTTTTCATACTGCTTGTGCATTATAATGTTGTGATGCCTAAATGTAATTTCACTTGTAGAATTTAAAATGATTGATTTGATTTTTATTTTATTTAGACAGAATAGTACAGATTTTAAACATCTGCCATCAGTTATTGGCAGTAACATGAAAATAAAAATAGGTATAGTATAGTAGTTCAAGTAGAGTTGATGATTCACGTAGATGCATGAGCTACATGAGGTTATCTAGTTTTTTTTCCCCCCACTGGGCCACCACAATTAGTGTTTGCCTTGCAGTGGGATGCTGGGCAGACCTCAGGACAGACATGTGCAGTTAAGCACAGCAGAATAGAGATGCTAACATAGACTCCTGGTAAACGGATCTGAGGCTGTTGGGGAAACGGGGGAGGTGAAGTGACCTACTTAGGAGAGAAGGGATGCTGTGTAAACACGAGGGAAAGAAGGGGTGGGTAAGAAAAGACTAGATTGGCAGGTGACAATTTTTATTTTTCCCACTTGCCGTAGCAACTTGTGAGCGGAAGTAATGCAGATGGTTCAACGTGCTGAACGTGCTCTGTGTATTTATACACATGTATGTGCATATCCCATGTTGCACCAGCATTACCAGATCACAACATTTCACACCTCTGATTCGATCTCCAGATGGAGTGAGAGACATGTGCACAAGCGCACAGACCTGCACACTGATGAGCAGGAGCCTGTGGCATTACTCACTGTAATGTGGAAATGTCACTGCACATTCGCACACAAAAGCGCATCTGCGGCTCTCACAGAGACTGCATTTACCCTGATAGATTTCTGTCTCACCAGGCAACCAGTGCCCTTTCTTTAGGTCACATCCGGTAGGCCTGTGTCTCACCTCTTATTCTCTAGCGTCTGCAAATTCTAGTCATACTTGACTTCTGCCATTGAATACTAAGCCAGGAGGGATGGACTGAGTATGGATGAAGTTTTTCTGGTGAGCTAGTCTCATTTTTTTTATACAGAAATCTCTTCAGCTCAAAAAGGATGCATTTATTTGATTCAAATTTTAATGTCATTCATTCCTGTGATTTCAAAGCTATATTTTCAGCATCATTACTCCAGCTTGTAGAGTGACATGATCCTTCAGAAATCCTTCTAATATGCTGATTTGCTTCTCAAGAGACATTTTTTAGTATTATCATCAATGTTGAAAATATGCTTAATATATGTGTGGAAACAATGATACTTTTTTCAGGATTTTTTATTCAAAGTAAAAACAATTATTTAAACAAATTGTAACCTTATAAATGTCTTAACTGCCACCTTTTTTAATAAGTTTAATGCTTCCTCGCTCAACAAAAGTATTCATTTCTTCAGCTCATTATAGCTTAAGTGTTAATGTGACACGCCATGGACAGCGCGCGCTATTCAAATGCAAATGATCTGAGGCAAGCCATGCAAACATACCAACGCCCACATCAGCTGGATAAAACATATCAAGTTTAATAAGAATCTTGTACTTTACCTCGTCTTGCTACGCTGTGAGGAATAATACTATAGTAATAATCCTGGAAAATGTACCTCAGAAGTGCTTGTAGTTTATTTTCGAGGAGCAACGGATCCAGCTTATGTAGTAAGTTATTTATTCTTAAGTGCTTTGTTCTAATCGCGATATTGAATACTGTCTATAAACCGGAAAAAGACTGTTTATATATGAATTGCGTGTCTATGAATGAATGAATGAATGAATGAATGAATGAATGCCACAGACGCGAGTGCTGTTGTTTACTAAAAAAAAAACAGCGCGTGTCTGTGCCGTTCATTCACTCTCGCACCTACATTAGTAAACATGTTATTTTTACCTTAACACATCCAAACTATATTGCTATAGCCTACTGAGATGTGTAAAAATAGACTGAAATCTTTGTATAAGCAACAAACTGCAAATTAACATTTATATGCTAGTATATCATAAACACGATATGTTACAGATTAAATATGAATGTTTAGACAATATTTCGTTGATTAGTTTTTGATCGTTTATAAAGTTTATACTGTAAAAAAAGTCTACTGGCACATCAAATAAGCTTTTGTTCGCCAATTTCTGCTCATATGTTAAATGTATAGTATGGGATGTTTTGTCAAAAATAAAGTAGGTATATTGAATTGTCAAAAATAAAGTAGGTATATTGAATTGTCAAATAAAGTAGGTATATTGAATTGTCAAATAAAGTAGGTATATTGAATTGTCAAATAAAGTAGGTATATTGAATTATCAACTAAGATGTTGTTATAGAGTTTTTTCCAATATTCAAACTAATGAATCCTTACCTTTGAAATGCGTATGATAAAATGTATACTTTTTACAAAGAAAGATTACACTTGAAATATTGTTAAAATTGTAATTGTTGTTGTAATTGTAACCTATTTGTAACTGGTTACAATTTCTAACTGTAAAATATATATATATATATATATATATATATATATATAATTTATTTTGTCCTCGCATTCTTTGGTACCCAGTGACACACCTGTGTAATTGGCTCATTATGCAGTCATTGTCTTCTCAGGTGTGAATCACACCCCCACGCATATTGCCTTTCCAAACAAAAAGTGTCTTACAAAATTTAAATCAATGTATTGTTTTATGTGAATGATTAGGCAGGATGATTTTCAGATCATTTTGGAGCAAAAACTCTAGGCGACAACATCCATTAGTCAAAAGTCTTGTGGACACAAATTTAGTATGTGTTTTGTGGCCTTATTTCAGAAACTTTAAGTTTTAGTTTTTTCAATAACCATGCATAAACAATATTCTCTCAAAAATAAAAACATGTACATGTTGCTCACATATTATGGTAGCCTTGTTTGTGCTAAATAGTGTAATGACAATTTTGCCAATAATATTTGCATATTACAAATGTCAGGGCATGTCAAAACATCTCAAGGACCCCAAAAACACCTTAGACTCCACAGGGTTAATGTACTGTAATTAACCACTTTTGTTAGTAGCTTTTAGTGTTGAAAAGTAATTAAAATTTAATAAAAAAGAATAAAAAAATTATGAGTATCTTGGTAAGCTAAAGTTTCAAAGTAGCTTCTCCAGCACTCCACTACTCTGTAACTCATTTTTATGGGATTGATTCCACTTTAAATTCCAGTCACCACTCTTTCTAAAAATGATTTTCTAGCTCACTATGCTATACTGCCCTCCACCTGTTCTGCTGCTATCTGTCTACACGAGTCTCCTTCATGCTACGAATCAAACATGATGTGGGATGAATGTTATAATATTCCCTATTGTACATTACTGTACAGATGTACAGCACACGGCCAGTTAATCAAGTCAGTAAAATCACTCGGGTCTGTGATATTATTGTAAAATTCTAAACATTTGACCACTGAAACCTTTAACTATGATTTTTTTACACACAATATGTAAGTTGTTTAAATTACAAAAAACAGCACAAATTTGTACATTATGTCTATGTAAAAGGTTGTTTTACATGTCAAAATTCTTCAATATTTATAAACCAGGTATGATATGTACATATGATGCAGTTGGACGATTTAGTCCCAGTCCGTTTTTTGCCAGAAGGCAAAGAATTGTTTCTCTGAACTCCATATCATGCATCTTCTTTTAGATAAGACAACCTTTCAAACAAAATCAGATCTTTTTTTTTAAAAGGAACGATTTTGATTAGGTTGACATGCTCAAAGACATGATCTTCCATGCGTCAAATTTCATATTCCCTCCGAGATAAAACAATCGGGTGAGCGTTTCTCGCTCATCTCCCTCCTGGATTCCTGTGATGCTTTTCTGCCTGTTAGAGCATGCAGGGTTGCTAGGAGCTTAGAAACTGTGGGATCTCCTTCCCTCCATTAGCATTTTTCTCTTGCCATCTCTGAAATCCTACCCTTCACCTGCTGAAACCCTGTTGTTCACTTTCATGCCTTAGTTTTAAGAAGTGACTCTAATAAAAGTCTATAGGCATGTTCCAGTCGCCCAACAGTCCCTAGCAAAGACTTCCAGGGTATTTGACTACCTTAAGCAAGATTCCGCATCGTAGAATGATTAGGCTATATATTTAGTCACTGTTAAAGACATAGGGAGCAACTGGATGAAAGTTTAGAAAAATGCATAAACAATAACACTTCGTAATTTTATTTTGGATAATAGTATGCTGATATAAGCAAACAAGAATCATGTTATTCTTTGTTGCTATTCTAAAGGTCTTACGGTAAACAGTGTTTCATGTGCCTTTAATGTTGTAAATGTCAAACTGAAGATCACAGACCACATAGCAGTTAAGTTACATATGCATTATATTTATAATAGTCATATAAAACATTGCAACAGTCATTTAGCACTTACTTTAGGGGTTTTGGGTATGAAAAATACTGAATGAAAATAATACACCACCATTCAGAATGATTGGGGCAGATTTTTATTTATTTTTTAAAGTAGTACAAAAAAAAAAAGTAATATTGTGAAATATTATTTAAACTGTTTTAATATATTTTAAAATGTAATGTTTTCCTGTTATGGTAAAGCTGAATTTTCAGCATCATTACTTGTCTTCAGTGTCACATGATCCTGCAGAAATCATCATAATATGCTGATCTGATGCTCGAGAAACATTTCATAATATTATCAATGTATCACTATCATCACGTCTTGCTGCTTAATATAATTGTGGAAACCCTGATACAGATTTTTTCAGGATTCTTCGATGAATAGCCAGTTAAAAAGAACAGCATTTATTTTAAACCGAATCATTGGTTGCACTTTATTTTAAGTTGTCATTGTTACAACGGAATTATAGGGTTTGGTTGAGGGTTAGTTGCATGTAATTATGCAACATTTATTCTTATTACTATTGTAAGCATGTAACAAGGACACAGTGAATTAGTGTTACTGAAACATTCTATAACATTAAAAATGTTGGTTGCACTTTGTTTTACAGTACCTGTACTTACAGTGTACTTCCATAAGAAAGTACTGGGTAATATAATGGGTTAGGTGTAGGTTTGGGTTAGTACCCAGTTATTACCCTGTTATTGTAATTACGGTAACACTTTATTTTCGATAGTCCACTTTAGACATTTTACTAACTATAAGTAACTTTGCAGCTACATGTCAACTAACTGTCATTATAGTATTAGTAGACTATCTGCTAACACTTTATTTTGTTGATCCCCCAACAGATATTCTACTGACTATAAGTAACTTAGCAACTACAAGTCAACTTGTTCTCCTAACCCGAACCCTAGCACCTAACTATAACTTAACAGTCTACTGACAGTCTACTACAGCCTACTAATACTCTAATGAGAGTTAGTTGACATGTAGTTGAAAAGTTACTTATAGTTAGTAGAATGTCTAAAGTGACTATCGAAATAAAGTGTAACCGTAATTACTAGAATAATTGCATAGTATGTTCATGGGGAACAGAACTGTAAAATTAAGTGCTACCAAAATGTCTTTACCATAACTTTCAAATGTACATGCAAAATTAATATTTTCTTTTCAAACAGAAAACCCCCCAAAACAGTCTCAATTTGTATTTATTTACACCTGTATATTATGTCACCATACCCAGAATCCCGAAGTGTTTAATAATATTGCACCGTTCCAATGAACGAATTGTTGTGATCATCTACACAAGGCCCTACTCTGTGTGAATGCTGTGTAGGGACCCTGTGAATCAGAACGCAGCTCAAAGTTTCCCTCCTCCTTTTTGTCTCTCAGCAAGCCAGGTAGAGGGCTGTAATTGTATTCAAAACTCTCATTTGACTCAAGCCCCTGGTGGTGAAGAAGACAAGCATCAGTTTCGGCATCCATTTGAACATTTATTCAAAGCTTCATAATTACCACCAGCAAGACAAAAACAGAATGAGAGATGAGAAGAACAAAGAGAGATAGAATAAGACTGACCCATGCAGAGCTTTGGCTTGCCTTCCTTCCTATTCAGATCTTTGTGTCACACACTTCCTCCAGAATCTTGCTGTGACCCAGATCAGTGGCAGTTCTACAGAAATCCTGTCCTAAAGCATCTGTCTGATAATGAAAAGCCAAGTACACAGCTTTGGATCGCTGTTATGGCTGCCCTGTCTCATTTTTCTGAGCAAAGCTGAGCCGGATGGATCAGCATGGAGCTTGTCAGATAATGATATGATGGTATTTCTTGTGTTTCTGCTAATTATTTTGACTGTAATTGAAATGAACGCTAGTTTTTTGAAAAGGCAGCGTTGAATTCCAGTTTGCAAACTTTTGAATTGTCATGATATTCAACAAGAAAACATATAGAGTGCACTGTGAAAAAAGATTTTTCAATAGTTGTAAAGTAAACAAGGATTATTGGAGTATATTTCAAAAGAAAATACAGTGTGGGAATTTCATTTCTTTGGCTTAAAAAAAACTTTTAAATTACGTGAAAGTACACTTTCAAGAAAGTAAACGACATCCATTTTGGTTTCGTGTAGACTTCTCGATAATAACAATCTTCATTCACTCATTACAGGCATTCAGGGTGTAAATGACAGAAAAATGCTGTCTTATCTCTGTGACGGTCATCTCACTGGGTGGCAGAAGCCATTAACGGCGTCAAATCAAATTTCCACTCCATTTGAGTGATATCAAATTACTTTCTTGGATTGCCATGGCGATGCTTGTATAATCTCCGGTGGATCCACTGTTCATTAGCATGTCTTATGTCGTAAGTGGCGACACAATCGATGCTGAGCAATCGTAGCCATTACCCAAAGTGCAGCTGTAATGAATCCAAGGCTTCGGCTTCTTTTTCTATTTCTGTTTGTTTCTCACGTCTTGTTATATCCCTATTTTAACACCCCACCCTTACAATACCTCCGCTGATGCCTGGGTCTCTGCTGCGCACATCAATTTTACTGTGCTGCTGATTGTAATGTGGATGCCAGAGGCTGAGACAGAGCACAATTCCAACAGTAAATGACTGCTGCCAGTTGGCTGCAGTGTGAGTGTTTTTGTGTGCATGTTTGTGTGTGTCAGTGTTTTTTTCCTCAATTTGTTCTTATTGCCTGCACACTCCCCTGAGGTACTTGTGTTGACGGTTGCTCTATTTTTGCTGGATGAATGTTTGTACAGTTCAAGGGGCAGCTCTCTGTGAAATGTTAGATTTTCAAATTGTTGCTTTTTTTTTTTTAACCTTCCGCTTTGGTAAGCGACTGAGGGCTGTGGCTCACCCTGAAGAGCTGTTTTGTTAAATTGCTCAATTGCACCTTTAAACACTGCATTCAAACCCTTCAATCCACACAACATATTTTGAGATCATGCGAAAAAAAATTCAACAGCCGATTTTACCTGTTCACCTTTCGAGTAACTACGCCCATCAATGGCACTTGTGCAAAATACCCTGCCTCTTGTGGGTTTATTTAGGGAATATTTGGTTCATTTGATGTGCTTTCTGAGAACAGTTTAGAACTCTGTGTGCCACTGAACACACTTCACCGAATTTAAATGCATTTAGCAGAATCAGCTTAAAAATACTATCTTTAATGTTCACTAACACAGACCAACCAGCTATAAGCTTAAAGCGATGTATTAGCAACAGTAAAATGAAAATACGATTTTTTAAAAAGTCAGCTGAAATATATAATTATTTTAAAATAATTTGACACTTAGAAAATGTTTAGAAAAAGTATTATTTAAATTAGAAACCCAGAATAAAGAAAATCATGGCTTTTATATAACTATAATTTATTATTATTATTATTATTATTATTATTATTAATAATACAAAATAATGTATTCTTATTTAGGTAATATAAAAGTAATCACATTTTTTTTTTACTTTTTCACTTAGAATTAAAAAATATATATTATCTTAGATGGACAGGGAAAATTAAGTAGATTAAATGAAGTAATTTTTGACAGTTTGCATTGTTGCAACTCTGTGGCTAGAAACAAGCAGAACATTATGAGTTGGCTTTTATGTAACAGTCATAATTTATTTTAAAACGCAAAGTAAATTGATTGCAAAATTAAGTAATCATATAAACATTTTTCATTTTTTATATTATGTTAAAACGGTCATTATTTCAGAGGTGCAGGGGAAAATTTATTGGCTGAAGTGGCTGTGAAATGTGTATAAAAACGGAAGACGACAGATACGTCCAGTGTTGGCAGCTGTATTGATTTATAAAGGGAGCGACATGATGCGTTGTTTGCATCCAGTGTTAACTATAGACTATTTTCAGGAATCTGAAATTAATAAGGTGTAAAAATAAAAGCATAAAAAAAAAACGAAAGAAGTGTCAATTTAAAGGGGATTTCCTTTACCATTTAAAATATGTTCCTTCTGAAGTCTAAAATTTTGGTTCTTTCAAGTGCAGTCCCTCAAGCATGCACATGAAGTTTAGTCCAAATCTGTATTCTGATCATCATCTTCTTTCCACTTGTGCAGGTCTTTCGCAGTGGAGAGGGCATGGGTATCAGGCTGGACAGCGCGTCTGCCTTCCAGGGTGCTATCATTTCCCCTCATTACGATTCACTCCTTGTGAAAGTCATCGCCAGTGGAAAGGATCTGCCGGCGGCCTCTGCCAAAATGAGCCGAGCATTAGCAGAGTTCCGCGTCCGTGGGGTCAAGGTAAGGCTTTTCTCGACAACAGTGCTTGCATAAACGATCTGGGGCAGCACGACTGCGTCAGATTCAGCATAGACCTCTGGAAATCGATTCAGTTGCATCTTTAAAGGTGCTGTGGTGTCAAACTGAGATTGTGTGTGTTGTGCTGGTCAAATAGATTTTTTTGAGTAAATGTCATGCCTTTAGTCAATTACTTTTGAGAAAAATTCAATTATGAAACTTACCAGCTTAGCTCATGAACAGTGGTGGTAAGTAACGAAGTAAAAATACTTTGTTACTTTACTTAAGTATTTTTTTCGGGGATCTGTACTTTACTTGAGTATGTTTTATTTGCATCTACTTTTACTCTTACTCCACTACAATATTAAAGGCAAAGTTTACTTTTTACTCCGTTACATTTACCCATGCCTGCTCCAAGTATTTATTACACTGGCTTTACAAACCAATGAAAAACTTGGTTTTATTTTGAAAAAAAGAACGCACAAGCTCTTTGCCAGCATACGCTCACATAGCAGTGAGTTCGCCATTGTGGAAGATGACCGCAGAAACAGGTGAAGGTGCAGCTCTGGCCAGCAATGACCCAGAAATTCCCGCTTACACTGTATCTTGCACATCTTCTGTTTGATACAGCTAATGTTATGGAACATGTATATTGCAGAGCTGCCAACTCTCACTCATTCAGTATCGACACTTTCCACACGCTCTCACGACACATTCATTTTCTCACGCAGAGAAAATCGCGAAGCAAAGAGGACACTGACACCGACAGACAGGACAGAGTGGGTTACTTTTCATATGAAATAAATTCTCAGCTCTCAGATTCTGTCAATTTTATTACGAAATTCAAACAATAAATACCGTTTTGGAGCTTTTAAATGTGACATGACCGATAGCTAGCGCCTGCTATGGGGTGCCGTTAATCCCTTCTACTAGTTAATTGTAAATAAACACAAATGAACAATAATAGGTAGCCTATGTTGAAAGATACAACAACTTACCGAAATCTATATACCTTATACATAATATCAATAAATCAGTGTTTTTCAACCGCAGAAAGAGGTCAGTAAAACAGCTGGAGAACAATATGTCACATAACGTTACATTTAGGCTACCTCAGAAAAAAAAAAAACATTTAATGACCATAGCGCGTTGGTTTGCTAGAAAAATTTGTATTTTATAATATATTTAATATTAGTATAAATTAGTATTTTGCTAAATATGTGCACTATATATTTATAATATTTTTTACTTATATCATTAAAATATTATAAAGTTGTTATTATAATAAAAATCACATGTATTTTTAACATTTAATAATACCAGCTGACAGGGCTCTCTGTAGCCTATGTTTACAGAATTAGGTGAGCTTTTCTTAATTTAAAAATTAACATGTATCTACTGTACCAAATATTTATCAAAATGAATCTATATTGAATCAAGATCGGAATCAAACCACAATAATTGAATTGAAATAGTAAAATTTGTATCAAAGAATGGCCTACCAGTCATTGCACCATTGCACTCACAAATTCTTAATTGCAGTATCTAATCATTTGTTCAATTAAAACATTGCATATCACTCCCAAAACAATTGATCTGTTTAATTATTAATAATTACAGTTTGAATATTACTTTTTACTTTCGGTACTTAAGTACGTTTTAAATCGGATACTTTTGTACTTTTACTCAAGTGATGTTTGAATGGAGGACTTTCCAATTTTACTGGAGTCATTTTTTATTTAGGTATATATACTTTTACTCGAGTATAATTTTTGAGTACTTTTACCACCCCTGCTCATGAATATTAATTATGTGACATCATCTAATTAATATTAAACAGGCTTAGTAGTTCCATGACCTCTCCCTTTTAGAATGGCTGCTTTTCTCCTGGTCATAGCGCACAATGGTGAAAATGGTAATTTCCCATGAAAAATCAAGCACAACAAAGCATGAGAAGCCTGACATGACAAACTGAGTAAGAGATCAGATGAGAAGTGATCTTTTTTTCCTGTGACGGAACCTATGGTTTCTCTTTTCCCCTATTAAATGTGTTGTTCTTTTGAAACGCATCTGAGCAGCAGACATTTCACGGTCTTGTCACCCGTCATGCTAGCTGCCATCTGAGGCTCTGATCAGACCTTGAGTGAGCTAAAAACATTTCCATTTTGAAGATCCTGAGCTTTTTTTTTTTTTTAAATCTCCCACACACACAAACCTGAACATGCTGGATGAGTCACTTTAGACCGTAGATGGTAACACACGTACATAATATAGTATTTATCAGCATAATGCGATCAGAGTTGGAGTGATGGCACTAATGGCACTCTTGGATGAAGGGTACAGACCTCACCATTTTATGATGTGCCGGTTTCGGAGGAAGGGAAGGGTGCGGATGGGAGAAGTTGTCATGGAGTGTTTGCGCTTAATCAGCCTGAATAAAATAAATGTGTTTACATAAACCATTAGGGAAGGAGCTTTCCTGTAAGCGTCTTTAGAAATTCGTTTGGGGGGTATTAGGAGAACCTATCTTTGTTTTGGCTGCTTTAATCGGGGAGTTTTCAGAACGCTGCATTTTATTTGGGGATGAAACGAGGATATAGCTCTGAAGACTAGTGAGCTGCCTATAAAGGGAACATTAAAGGCATGGTTCACTGAAAAATTAAAATTCTATCAACATTTATACTCCGTCATCCGTGGCCGTACACACCATTGAGGATCCTAAAGTCCGGATGGCTGTATTTTTTCCCCAATAAGGTGTATATACTAAAAGTTGTGAAATAATGGCCTGATTTTAATTTAACTTGGGTGGTGCAAGGATATTGCATAACACCAAGATAACTCATGAGCTGCCTCAGCGGCTGTCAAAATCAAAATGTTTAAAATGACCAATCAACATAGGCAGATTGAGTGTGAATTTTACTGTCATGGGATAGGGATCGTTCACCCAAATATTGGCCCATGATTTACCCACCCTGAAGCCATCCTAGGTGTATATGACATTCTTCTTTCAGACGAATGCAATCGGAGTTATATTAAAAAATGTCCTGGCATTTTTAAAGTTTTAAATTGGGATATTTTTCTTACATGAATGCATCGCTTCACTTCAGAAGGACTTTATTAACCCCTGGAGACGCGTGGAGCACTTTAATCATGAATAGATGTGCTTTGATGGACTTCCAAACACATACACCCATTCACTCCCGTTATAAAGCTTGGAAGAGCCAGGGCATTTTTTAATATAACTCCGATTGTATTTGTCTGAAAGAAAAATGTCATATACACCTAGGATGGCTTCAGGGTGAGTAAATCATGGGTTAATTTAAATTTTTGGGTGAACTATCCCTTTAAGGCAGGAGAAGTTTTGAAAAATGAAATAAAATGTAGGGAAGCGTTACACAGGCAAGCAAACCAAAGGCCCATCATTTAAAGTATCGACAGCCTGTCCGCTAATCTAACATGTTTGCTATTAAACATTTGTTTTGCATTGATATATTTTTAGTTTACTACAACAACAACAAAAAAATGTTTTATAAGAGAAGCTATAGACAATTTTGTGATGGGAAGGATTCAGTTAACGTCACTACTCATTCTTTGTTAGGCAGAAATTTCGAAAGAACTCTGACAGAAGTTCAATGATGTCAAAGCTTTGCCATTGGAGAAAGTGTAATGGTTTAACTGTATACCATGGTATCTCCCAAAAATAAGACAATCTCTGGCTTCAGTTGGTGAGTAGAAAGTGTAAGACAAGATGTAAGTAGCTAAACTAAACATTTATTATTTGACAGCTATTTTATTATAGAAATGTTAAACAACTGATATAGTTAATCAGGGATTTAAATGAATAAACATTTCCAATTTTGAACTGAAAATATATAATTTACATGATTCATGTAATGTAATTCGCAGTTGTCAATGTGAAGAGAGAAACATTAATGGAGCCATTTTTGACAGATTAAGCATCAGAATAATAATTAATTTGCACATATTGTGAATGAAATTAATGGCTACAAAGCTTTCCTGGTAGCCTTCAGCAAATTCACTTGTGTAATGAAATGATTTATAAAACAATTAAAATTAAAATAGGTATGACTGAGAGATAAGAGAGGTGGAGCAGGTACTTAGCCTGGTCCCACCAGACTCTCGTACATTTCATTTGTACATGGAGTCTGGCACCGCTCCATTGACGAGCGTTAACTTCCTTGTAGGCTGGTACTCTATTGAAGTCTAAAACTATTGTATTGAGTCACTCTACTCACAACCAAAGACTACAGCACAATCCCGGACGTAGTACTGAAGGAAAATGAAAATGGAGTGGAAGTACGTAAGAGGGAGGACCCAGGCTAGCAGGTACTACTCTCTGAAACGAAATATTTTTGGTTTGGAACAACATAAAGGCTGAGTTAATAATGAGAGAATTGTAGTTTTTGGGGGATCTAATTCTTTAAGGTGTCATAGGCACATGATGCGAAGGCAGTTTAAAGTTAAAGCATTCTAGCATTTAAAGTGGCAGACAACATAACTGCAGCATGCTTATAATAATGTTATTGTGTGTTGGTGTGGATGCAAATAAAGCTATTGTTACAGTTATTATTCTTGGTGTGAACAGGCCTTTAGTCTGACTTCACAAAAACTTAACCAAAGTGAAAAACAATTGTACCTTTAGGGGTACAACAGCTTGTCACTGGGCGGTACCCTCAAAAGGACATCTTGAAATTAATATTTTAAAGCGCATGTAAATGCACTTTAAAGCAAATTTAATTATGAGGTTCCCCTTCAGTTAGGATGCTGCCTATGTAGGCAGTGAGGCAGCTCCGGAGGTTTTGTCTCATGTGAGGAGAGACGTATGTATTTGAAGACATATGAGCTTTGAAAGGTCGGCCATCGGGGAAGCTTTTAAAGCACTGCATCGTTTCTCCGACCTCTTAGTTTTCCCTCCCAACACATTCTCATTCTCATTCTCTCTCTCTCTCTCTCTCTCTCTCTCTCTCTCTCTCTCTCTCTCTCTCTCTCTCTCTCTCTCTCTCTATCCCTCTCTCTCTATCCCTCTCTCCCTAATCTCCCTCCCATCTTGCCCTATGCACAAATCTTAAAAATTGCTCCAACATGACTTAAAAATACCTTTCAAGATGATTTTTTTCTTTCCTCCTCCGGAAAGATCTGCTGTCCATTTGCTCGTGTTTCTCCCATCTAAATTCCCCCACAGCTAGAGTAAAGTTTGTGACAGAACATCTCCGAAAATTGCCTTGCACTGATTCAGTCATTCCACCCCAATATTTCTCTTTACGCCTCCTGCACCTTGCGCTCTCTACAATCAGGAAAGTCCTCGATTACCCTGCGGGCCACATTCCCAAGCGTGACTAGAGAACCTGGCCTCAGAAGAATTCTGAGAATCACTTCAAGCTGCTGGGCGTCATGGCCGGAGCTTGAGATGTGGTGCAGCCTTCCTGTTTTTAATGAAGACTGATGAAGTGCGCTCCAGGATATGCGTGAAGTTCAAACCTCTCCTGCTGCCTTAATTTACAGGCTTCCTCTTCCTTCCACATTTGATTAATCTCGTTCTCTCGTCTTCACCGCATTAATACGCCATGTTTTTTTTTTTTTTTGCATGATCGCTAACACTATTTTTCTGTCTCTCTTTTTTTATCACTTCCTCTTCCTAAACTTGTTCCCGCCTCTGCGTTCGGCAGGAGGGAGGCCGTTCTTCTCCTTTGGGGCTTGGGAGCTCCCTAGTTTTTTATTAGGCATCTTCAAATAGCCAATTTATCTAGTACCGCCACCACAAGATTTAATTAACTGTTCAAATAATGGATTGTGGTTATGACATCCATTTGCAGAGGTGGAATGGAGAAACCATTTTTTTGTTGGGGGGTTGTTGCTTGCCGAAGATCTGGATCAGGACTAGTGGATGTATTGGACATCAGAAATAGTAACACAGGACAACTACTAATTTCTAATTTGTCATTTAGATTATTCTTTTATTCACAGTGACTTACTAGTGTCCTTATTACAAAGGTAGGGTGAGGGTGTGCATGCCAAAAAAGGATGACAGTGTTCAATGAATCTCAAAAGTATTTAACTACAATTCAATGGCATACAGCAGTATCAAACAATGATTTAGAAGTTAGATTGTAAGTTAGTTAGAATTCGACTGTACGTCTTTGCCTGAGGAGGTTACCATAGCAACAGTAGGCTGCTTGAACACTTTTTGTTAGCATCCGTTGCAGATGGTACATGAAGAAACAAGTATTCTCATTATTTATCACTTTGTTATAAATGTACACACCAGAAATATATCTCAAAAACCAGTTGCACAGGACAAACCTCAACCGACCATGCCCAGAAAATTACTCGCGGAAATATTTTAGTTTTTTAAACTGAGAAAGTACACTGCCGTTCAAAAGTTTGGGGTTGGTAAGATTCTCATTAAGGTACACAGTTGTGTACCTTTTTTTTTTAGGATTCTTTGATGAACAAAGTTAAAAACAACAGCATTTATTTGAAATATAATCTTCGGTAACATTATAAATGTCTTTTAATGTCACTTTTGATCAATTTAATTCCTCCTTGATTAATAAAAGTATTGATTTATTTTATTTATTTCCCCAAAAAAATAAAATAAAATTTTTTAAATTTTTTTTTTTAAAAAGTTTTGAACGGTAGTGTTTAATGTTACAAAAGATTCTATTTCAGATAAATGCTGTTCTTTTGAACTTTCTATTCATCAAAGAATACTGAAATAAAAAATAAAAAAACAGTTTTCAACATTGATAATAATGAGAAATGTTTGAGCATCAAATCATCATATTAGAATGATTTTTGAAGGATCATGTGACACTGAATACTGGAGTAATGATGCTGAAAATTCAGCTTTGATCACAGGAATAAATTACACTTTACTATATATTCACATAGAAAACAGCTGATTTACATTGAAATAATATTTCACAATATTACTGGGTTTGTTTTGTATTTTTAATCAAATAAATGCAGCCTTGGTGAGCAGAAGAGACTTCTTTTAAAAACATTAAAGGAGGGGGGAGGGGGGGAGGGGGTGAACACTCAGTTTCAGTCAATCTCATGTTAATCTTGAGTACCTATAGAGTAGTATTGCATCCTTCATATCTCCAAAAACTCTTTAGTTTTATTATATTTATAAAAGAAAGATAGGCTGTACCGAGTCTTTCCGGGAAAAAATGAGCGGGTGGAGGAGCTAAATAATAACGAGCGCGCAAAGCTTTAGCATTGAGAGCGTCTGGAAGCTGTGACATCCCAAAACAAACCATGGCTATCAGAATCAGATTCAAACATACATTTTTGATCCCGAATCAGATACCGAGGCTGAAATTGAAGACGAGCAGCAGCAGCAACGACTACAGCACGAGGTCTCTATGTGGTGTGCACTGGAACTGTATAACTTATATTTGCTTAGCGGTTTTTGTAAATGACTAATTTTCACTTTATGTCGTCTATTTTTTTTTTCTTTAAAGGTGTACATGTGGAAAGTGTAGTTTGATGCCGACTTAATAAATCCAAACAAGAACACTTGCACAAATCCGTTGATGCTCTGGAAAAACAAACTCCATCCACTGGTCCCTTAACGCTGGGTTCTTTGTGAATCTGTGCAGGGTTGTCTTGCCCTGGCAACCAAAAACGCACTTCTTTGATGACATTCTTTATTGCAGCGAGGCCGATGACTTCCATAAAGCCGAGCACAGCGCTTTGATGGGCATTCTGCTTTCACTCTCTCGCTCTAGGCTACAGGTGCGCGCGCACCCTTCTGGGACAAGTGCCCTTAGGACCCGTATAAGGAAATTCCGGCGCATCTGACGTCACACACGCCCATACTCAAAAAAAACTTTCCGAAACTTGTGACAAACCGGAAGGAGTATTTGTGGCACAGAAATACTCCATCAAACGTACAACTTAATTTTTAAGTTTAGCTTAGTGAAATAATCTGTTTAGCATGGGAATCCAACTCTTTAACAGTGTAAAAAACTCACCATGCATGAAATAGCATTTCACCCCCCCCCCCCCCCCCCCCCCCCTTAAAAATCTTACTGACCCCAAACTTTTGAACAGCAGTGTATATAGAAATTGAACTGTTCGTATTAGTATTAACGGGTCAATGCTTTCTTTAAAATGGCTAAGTTAGGCAGATCATTCCACCAGCAGGGAACAGTCAAGGTAAAGGTCTGTGAAAGTGATTTTGTGCCTTTTTGGGATGGAACCACAAGTCACCGTACACTTGCAGAACACAAGCTTTCTGGAGGGCACATCATTTAGCAGATGTTTATCCACCCTGAAAGTGTAAATGCTGTGTGGTGCAACACAGTCACAGGTCATAAGGACATATTTGGTTCCTAATATACAGGTATGTAGATTTTGAGATGTTACTGTGGGTTTGGCTACTGTGGGAGGTTACTGTTGCTGGGGCTGTTAAAAACTAGACATAATCAGATATGGCAAAATTGCCAATATTTGACATTATTGAAAGAACTCTGTAGGTAGGTAGATCTCCTTGAACAGGATTGGGCAAAGACTATTGCCTACGTGTAATTGCAGTGGACAATTAAGTACGGAACCAAAGTGGAGAATGAGAATCAATTTCTGCATTGTGATTCTTTGTCTTGTACCCCTAAAACTGTATTTTGGTCACGGTGTGATAATACTGTAGGTAGTTGTTTCTTTTCAAATATGAAATGATTAAATAATATATGCCTAGGCTAGACCACTTCTTGAAGGTTTGTGACCACAATCTTTGGATATTTAAAAAACTCATACACGCATTCATTCTGTTACACCATGGGTATCCCTTGCATGTTGTGAATTGCTTTGTTGGCCATTGTAGAATGCTTCAAATCCTGAGAACAGTGTTCTGGACAGACATTTAAAGAAACAGGCTGTTTCTTTCACAAATAATCTCAATTAGAAAACACATGGCATATCAGGAGGCGAAACCATTGAAGCCAAGGCTATGTTCATGGTTCTAAGGGTTCTCTGTGATTTTAAATAAAAGCTTGAATGTTTCATTATGTTTTCTAGCACTGTCCTGCTGACTTTGAAAGGCTCCTGCTGAGCAAGCCAAGTTTAATGTAGATCTAAAAGAAGTCGTCATGTTCGCTGAACATTTAGTTCTTACTGTCAGTCTCCCATGCTTTGCTGTCTCTGCTCTTTCTTTCTTTCCGTCTTTCTTGCTTGCTTTCTTTTTCCGCAGTGCCTCTTCTCTGTGAGGGCTGATTTTATATGATATCAAGATATGTTCATCACTGTCAGGAAGTTGAGCCGTGTCAAGAGCCTAGAGGCCGTATTGAATGAGGGTGGAAGCTGTGGAGAGTGAAAGACATAGTGAGACTGGGGGAGAGTGTCTCTGCATGAAGACTTCAGACGAAGACAGATGGAAGCTGACAAACATTAAGAACCCTAGAGAGAAGGAGGGTGTATGGAGTAAGAAAGAAAAAAAAGCTCTCTTGCTCTTAAGTAAACATGTGAAATTGAAAGGACGCAAACTCAAATACACCATCCTATTCTCCCTGGAGAGTCTCAGTCTGAAGTGTGTTTGTCCTTTCGTAGTCATCATGGCCTTTTCCCTTTCTATCACAGTAGAGCTTTACTTCTTTAGTACCAGGCACTTTCCATGAATATTGTACAAAATAAGGATTGAACCTCTTAAAGACATTTTTTTTCTTTGCCAACAAATCGTAAACATCTGGAGATCAAACTAAATGTTACATAAGCTCTAATTTCTGTGAAGCCATTGTTACAACCCTGTTGACTAAATTTGAGAGGTTTAAATGCAGTTTAAAACCCTGCATACATATTGCTATTAAGAAACACTAAACGTTAACACAACATTTCTAAAATAAATTTAAAGCTAGTACGAATAACTGGGTCACACATGAAGCTGTATAAATGAAGCTTTCGCTCAATAGTGGTTAGCTAGTTTGGGACCTGTTGTGTGTGTACCATAAATTACCAAAAATAATAATTTTATAATTTTATTCTTGCAATAACTTGGTTAACAGGCTTGAATTGTTCATCATGACAAATGCAGTCAACAATACAATTTGAGTAAAAATTTAGAAAATTTAATGATTACATTTCTTCAGAAAGAACAGCATTTATTTGATAGTGAAATATTTTGTTTTTACTGTCACTTTTAATCAATTTAACGCATTCTTGCTTTATAAAAGTGTTAAATTAATAATAATTCTTATCACCATCTATTAGATCTCATAGCAACAAACAGGATTTGTGCCTCTACTGCTTAAAATACAAATAAACATTTACCTCAATTTGTACCCTCATCATAGTTTTGTCATTGTCCTTTAGAAAAAAAGAAATCCAACTCTCCGTTGGATGTTTTCATCCATGATGGCTTCTTTATAGCGCTCCATTATTACTCTGCAGTCGAATGGTTACAGAGCTAGTGAGCCTTCCACTAGCCATAAAAGAGAGAATTGGTCTTTACTTATAGCATCATGTGACTCATCTGTGCAGCATGACTCCATATAATCAATATCTAGCCTTACTTGGATGAAGACGATGGTTTGGCCATCACTTTGTAAAACATTTATGGTCACCACTGGACCAGTGGACCAGTGGACATATACAACACATCTCAGTGTGTCTGTCAGTTTTAGCTTCTAGTTGATTATGAGGTAATGCAGTTGTCTAGTATATCACAGGCTGTGTTGTATAAGTTTTGCCTCTGTTGACTTCTCTCATCATTACTGCTGAACAATCCCTACTTACGGCCCAGAGGTGTTCTCGTCAGAACCAGCCGGGTGCCTCCAGCTAGATGCTGCAGTTCTCCCATGAGCATGCAGTTTCTGGTATCAGGGGTGTCGTCACTTACAGTACGACCCTCAATACAATGCTTTTGGAAAACAGGAACTTGGAAGTTTCTGACACTTTTCCTCAGAATTGTTTTTTATTATTGGTTCATCGTTAAGAAACGAAAACCAGGGTGGACATGTACATGATCAGTATTTATCAAGTTCTGTTAAACAAGGTCAATTTAATTTTAGCGAAAGATAAAACGTTTTATGCTTAAAACAATTTGCCATCTATATAACAAATATACTCAATTCAAATATATACTCTGAAAATAATATACACTACAGTTCAAAAGTTTGGGGTCAGTACTTTTTTTGGCTTAAAGGTGACAGTAAAGACATTTTCACATTCAAAGAATCTGATATCATTAACTTTGTTCAAAGAATCCTGAAAAAAAATACATCATGGTTTTTACGAAAATATTAAGTAGCACAACTGTTTTCAACATTATATTAGAAAGATTTCTGAAGGGTTATGGTATACAATTAATTACATTTTAAAACATTAATATGGATTTTTTTTTAATTGTAATTTCACAATATTAACTTGTTTACTGTATTTTGATCAAATAAATGCAGCCTTTCAGGGTGAGCAAAAGAGACTCCTAAAACATTAAAAAATATTTTATTAAGTAAATTTATCTTATTTTAAATGTTAATTTTTTTAGTATTTTTATAATGCATGAGTTCATCTGAACCCTCACAAAGATAAAGAAAAGTCTCCAATAAGAGAGAGGTTTCCCAACGCAGTCACTAAAGAATCCAGAATGCTCCAGCTGTGCAAATGTGCACAACTGGAGATGCAACGTGAATTAAAAGTCCCTATAAAACTAGTTGAGAGCATGTGTGCACTTGGATCAAAAAATCTGCGGCACGTTCAAGCTCTCACTCGACTCCATGAAAAATAAAGGAGGTGCACACAGGAGAACAAAATCAAAGGTTGAGGAACAAAGACTCAGCGGGAATAGAACAGCACCTCACAACCTAAGAGACATTACTTAATGCTTTTTCAAAGTCCTGGCTAGCGGCACTGGCAGCTGAGGCCTGTTATGAATGAGAAATCTTGCTATTGATGAAGAGAGAGCTACTAATAGTGAGAGTATATGCACCCTGGGGGTACCCGGGAGGGCCAAGGGAGCTGACAGCTCGAACCTCCAACAGAAAAGATCTTGTCAGACTCCCACACTCGCCCTGTCCCAATGGGGAGAGTGGTGGGCCTTGAAAAGAGTGGGAAGGGAAGAAATGAAGGAGAGAGCAGGCAGAGGTTACTGGGTATTTCGTTGCTGGCAGGGGGGATAAGAGAAGGGGTGGTTGGAAAGTCACGGAGGTGGTGCTCTTATGAAAGCTTTCTCTTTCGTTCCCTTTTCCTTTCACACTTCTCCAGCCTGCTTAAATAAATGGAAAGCGGGAACATCATGACCTACAGGCAAAGAGAGAGGTGAGCAAAGTCAAAATGCATGCTTAAGTGTTCTCTCTATCCTTTGCGTTTGGTGTTGGGTTTCTGAGAAAAGAGCACAGACATCAGTGGGGAATCAGAGGAACACACTGTATGTTTCAGATTGAGTTCTTTGTCTAGTATTGAGCACAGCACTTGCAACAACCTTTTTTTCCCCTCAAAATAATACAAAATGAACAACCATTTTTGTTTTGTAGTGTGAGATTTTTGAGAAGCAACATATTTAGCATTTGTTTTCTCATTTTACTTTTATTTTGTCAATTTTCTTTTCGATTTGATCAGTTTTCCTATTTATTATTTATTTTTTTACAAAGTGGCATCAGCAACCCTTTTATTTCCATAATGAGACATTTTTGTGAAACCAAATATTCAAAAAAAAATATATACATTTTTTGTTGTTGTAGTGAAGGACTAGTTCACCCAAAAATTAAAATTTACTCTCCCTCAAGCCATTCTAGGTGTATGATTTTCTTCTTTCAGCCAAACTCAAGAGTTATATATTAAATAATATCCTGGTTCTTCCCAGCTTTGTAATGGCATTACATAGTGCCCCAGTTTTTGAATCTCAAAAAAGTGCCTCCATCTATCATAAAAGTAATCCATACGACTCCAGTGGGTTAATAAATGCCTTCTAAATCGAAGCGATGGGTTTTTGTAAGGAAAAATATCAGATTTTAAAACTTAATAAACTATAATGGCTGAGTTCTGGCAATGTCCATATGTGCGTTCCGGAAGGATGACCTGAACCTCTGGACCAGCCTGGATCCAATATTCCTGGCGTGGAGATTCAATCATTTTTGGTAAGCAGGATATTGGCGCAACATTACCAACCATTTTTTGTTTAACAGAATATTAAAGCCTTTTTTTTCTAACATATTTTCATTTTCTTTTCTTTCTCTTTCTCTCTAAAAGCGATCAGTGAAATTTACTAAATAAAACAAATTAATTTCTCTCTAATATTTCTGGAAGTTCATTGCAATTATGCATTTAAGTACTGTGTAATAATAATTGAATACATGTACTGTACTTACTATAGGGTTAGGTTTGGGGTTTGGTTTAGGGTTAGTTGCATGCAATTATGTGTAATTTATAAGTAATTTCTATAGTACATGTAATGTGTAAAAAAAGACAGTGTAAAAAAGACAATGTAATATAAAGTGTTTTATTTAAAAGGAGTAACTGCACTTGCTGAAGCAGTGGTAGTCTCTTTGTTAGTACCATTAGCACATGTGTGTGTGCTGTTGCTAGCTAGAAGTTAATTGCAAGCGGAATGAGGTCACTTTATGATTTTAATTTTAATAGTTTTAAGCAATGCAGATAAGTTACAATTATACAAAGTATTTGAATGGAGTGCAGAGTTTAATTGTCTTTCTTTTTAGGGAACTCAAATGAACTATGTTCACAGTACTCATAAGAATTGCATTCTAAACTTAAATGGATTTATGCAATCGGTTTACAAATATCTTCCAAAATCAGTTTCTCAGAATATCTTATCTTGTGTTGTGCAGAAAAATGGTAAGTCATACTGGTTTGGAATGACATGAGGATCAGTAGATGACAATTAAAATTTTTGGGTGGACTATCCCTTTAAGAACTTCATCTGTATGAGAACTGTAGCTAGCCCTCTCTGTGGATACTGTAAGTGTTAACCATCATGTGTTTTGTGGTGGAAACCCATAGTATAGTGGGGTTAGAGTTTGGCTCTCAAAGGACTGAAGTTGCTTAGGCTGCGTTTTTGTGTGTTTGTGCATTGCACTAGCTATCGTCTTGTCGAGAGACTCTCAGGAGAGAGAGAGAGAGAGAGAGGAGTGAGAGCTCAGCTGCTGCAGCTGCAGTAGAGTCATCAGAGCCAGAGAGAGAACAGGCCAGCTCTGTCTGCATCACTGCTCCTGCATGCATGATCGGCTAACCACCTATGTGCCAATCAGTAGGTTTTAATTGGGTAAAGGAGGGCAGAATGTCGCCTGTAGCAATCATACGGAACCGTTCCATCATCTCCTCCGTCTCCTCCTCCATATGCTGCCCACACCGTCTTTCATGCAGTCGGAGTTGTGTGCTCTTCATGGAGTTTGTAAAGACATTTATGCTCTCTGGGGGTGCTTTGGAAATAAAAAAGCATGCTCATGATTTTAGACATCAGGCTCTGAGAACAAAAGCAGTGGTAAATATTAGACCATGCGATTTACTATGCGCTGTTCCTGACTGGAACTAGGTATCACATCTGTGTGAAGTCGTGCTTTTCCCGGGTAGTTTTTGGAATCTGCTTGGTCTTCAATCACACTTTCGCTATGATTATGATTTTTTTATTTTCAGATTTTCAATCTTTTATTATGCCAATGAAATTGGATGGCCTCATCATAGATTCCTAGTGTGTAGCTCTGTTCCAAACTCTAGTGAGCTACTGTATCTATGGACCCTACTGAAAAAACCCACTTAAACCAGCCTAAGCTGGTTTTATCTGGTCTCTGGCTGATCAGGCTCGTCTGTTGGGTTTAGAGGGAATTGGACACTTTTTAGCTACTGGAAAACCAGCTAGACCAGTGGTTCCCAACAGGTTCTGTTCTAGGACCCAGATTTTACATTTCACAACAAATGTTATATATATATATATATATATATATATATATATATATATATATGTGTGTGTGTGTGTGTATACTAGGGATGCTCATATTGACCGTTTAACCGTTAACCGAAAGTAAAATTTTAACTTATTAATATTACCAGTTAAACGGTTTAAAAGTTAAACGGTTTAAAAGTTAAAAGTTTTTTTATGTTTAAGGTTTTTGTTTTGTTTTGTTTGCTGCATGGTTAAAAAAATACAATATAACCTATATTTGTTAACTCACGGGGTGCGTCGACAAGGGCAACCACACGTGCCTACAGACATATTTCGCTGAGCAAGCAAAATGAAGCGAGTGAAAAGAAGTACTGTGTGGGACCATTTTGACAGAAAGAGCGACAAAGTTACTTGCAAAATATGCTACGCGGTATTCAAATACAGCAGTAGTACAAGTACAGTGCAATATCACTGGCGAAGCAAACATCCACAAGCAAATGAAAGGCGCTTCCCGAAGCTGCCCACTCTAGCGAGACGCTATCTCTGTATTCCCGGGATATCTGTGCCATCGGAGAGTTTTTTCTGCCTCGGTTCTGTCAACAGGCTGCGCTCCAGACTAACCCCACATCATGTAGACGTGTTACTTTTTTTAAAATAAAAACTAGACAAACTATGGAGTGACCTTGCTATTTAGGCCGGCTATTTTTATTTGACGAAAAAACTTAGTCTGACTGAAAACAAATTTCTAGTTTTTCAAAGCTTCAAATGGATTCAGTGTTTTCTTTTTCTTATCTTAATTTGTGAATTATTTAAGTTAAAAAAATGTATTTAGTGTAGGCCTTTGTTTTTCTCTCTTGTCACTATCTTAAAAGCTGTAGGTGAGTGAAAATGTGATGTGAATCCAGGTTCTTTTGTTGATCTGTTCTTTGTGCTGCTGTTCGCAATGTAAACCCTTGAAATCTTTTTTTTGTGGTATTTTTAACAGGTCACAGACACTCGTCAATTTTATATTTATTTATTGTCAGTTCAATATTATAATCTTATCAGTTAACGGTTAATAGTCTGATAACGAGCGGCAGTTATCGGTCTGGTAAATTAACCGTAATGAGCATCCCTAGTGTATACATAATATATAACAAAATTGTAAATGCAAAACCTTTGTTTTTGCCCCCATTTTTCATGAGCTGTACTCAAAGATCTAAGACTTTTTCTATGTACACAAAAGGCCTATTTCTCTCAAATATTGTTCACAAATCTGTCAAAATCTGTGTAAGTGAGCACTTCTCCTTTGCCGAGATAATCCATCCACCTCACAGGTGTGGCATATCAAGATGCTGATTAGATAGCATGATTATTGCACAGGTGTGCCTTAGGCTGGCCACAATAAAAGGCCACTCTAAAATGTGCAGGTTTATCACACAGCATAATGCCACAGATTAATGATTGTAAATCACACACAAGCTCGCATATCATGGGCAGATCGCGTCCACCCAAACACTAAGGAGCGCAGAAATGTATTGTCAACACTGTTCTGTGATTTATCAGTAAGAAAGTTTAGAAACTGTAAAGTTCTAGCATATATTTCTTAGTATCTAAAACCCACAGCTTCTCTATTAGTAGAGAGATGGTGACAGGAAGAATTAATTCACACTCAATTTCTCTTTAACTTGTGCATTCAAATAAATGTAATCTTTGCTACTTTATCTGTATCTGATTTATGATGAGCAGAAATCTGTGAGAAATCAAATGCCATAGCTGTGCACAAGGAAACCCGCGTTCGAGTCTCAGCTCGAGGTTCAGGCTTATTTGTTCATTAATGTTGTCATCAACGTCGACTCGACTTTAATCAAAATTAAGTCACTTAACCCCTAACCCCCAACCCCTTCAGCTGGTTAGGCAACATTTTAAGCCACAATAGGTGAACCCCCTTCATGAAACTATTTTATTCAGTATTAAAAAGTATCAATTAATATAGAGTATCACAAAGTTATTAGCTTACCATCATGTTAATGTCAAACTCTATTGGAATGAACTCAATCTTTAAGCATTAGACAGGGCTCTTAAGCTCTTCATATGAGTAGCGCTATTTGTTTGGCTTGTATGAATTGCTTTAAATCAGACTTGCATTTTGATTTAGATGTTAACTTAGAAGGTACCAGCTGATGTAGAAGAGTAGTTAGTGAAGCAGCTCGTTAAGTTTTAGGAAAATGCTGGGATTGATTTAACACACATACTGGGATTACATAAACAAGCATCGATGTATGCATATGTTCTCTCTCCATATAATGTATCGGCTATAACCTGAGCTTTAAGGACCATTTGCGATATCCGTTAAACAAACGCTTAGCATAACACACAAACCAGTTAGACAGGAAACCTCCCCCAACTGCGCTGCACTGTCCTCGATTTCTGGTCCACACCTTCACCCCTGCCTCTTTCCTTTCATCTTCGTCCTGTGTTCCTCCTCTTCTGTCGACTGTTATATAAAGTGGTCTGTAGTGGGCTTGACGCAGCAGAAATGAAGAAATATAAGCCATTTTGAAAACTTAGCTCATATAACACATTACTTCTTTGAGGTCTTGCAGATTAACAGACGTTGTTGTTGTTGTTTACTGTCTGCAATTACATCTCCAGTTAAGTTAGCTGAGCTTGAATTAGTACACTAGAGACATTAAGCTGATTATACTATTTGACATTTTAATCAGGTTTTTTGGGGTCTGTATGCCGTGCTGCCATTCAACTGCAGCACTCTAGTTTTTTGGTTCATGTGCCATATGGCTTTTTATTCCAGCTTCTCTTAAGTAATTAATCTTGGAGCTTTATCAGATCAGATTGATCTCAATTAGAGCTTCATTATAGCTTCATTCCACAATACAGAATATCATTTTTACAGAGCAGTGTTTTATTCTTTTTATGACTCTGGAAAAAAGACTGATCAGACAAGAACAATTATGACTATTCAGACCACTGTTGAATGACATTTGAACAAATGGTTACCCCGTTCTTAACACCAATGTATTGAAGTGTTCTGAGAGTCCCACTCCTTCCATCTTTTCAATTCATTGAAAAACATCTGCTAGAAAAAATGAAAAGAGTGAAAAGAAACTTTACACCATATTTATATTCTTTCTCTCATTAGAAGGCCCAAACGTGTTTTGCTTCTTTGCAGCAGTGTATTTCAACAGATAATGCATTCTCTCTTTGGGTTTGTATTATTGTTTTTTTGTGTGTGTGTGATATTTACCCTCTTCGTTTTTCAGCTCCTCATTAGCATTCGAATAGTGTTTCTTCTACATAAAGTAGAGGCTTATTTATTCCAAAATTTATTAATTGCTTAATTAATCTTGTTGAAACAGACACTTTAGGTTGTAATCCCCCATGCCTTGGGCCTGTCGTAAAAAAAAGCAAGCCTGTCCTTGAATCTCATTTCTTCAAATCCTACTTGTCATTCTTTGTCTTCACATAATTTGATTTTGAGCCTCGTTGTGGCTTAGAATAATGGCGGTCATCAAATTATAGCCAATCCTTTGTGTCAGGAGCATTACTTCTCATCAATTCTGCCCTCCCCTGATAATTTCTTATCAAATTTTTTTATAGTTCTCTCTCACTGCATTTGTTTGTATCAGCCTGCCTTAGGCGAATCTTTCTTTTACAATCTACACCACGCTTTCCTCCAGGTCTCTTGGATTGACGGTCATGCTACTGTTTGAGTTTGAAGTCGAGTTAGAGTTGGAGTTGGAGGAGTTGTTAGAAGTGAAGGCATGTAGATAGTTTTGCGTTAGGCCGTTGCCGTACTGCTCGCTGCTACCCGTGCTGGATGTGCTGGTGGTGGAGGCACAGTGGACAAGCATGCCATGTAGCGACTGGCTACGACGGGTCCAGATGACACTCAGCCGCTTGGCATAGCCGTAACATGTGGTGTTGGTGGTGATTTCACCCACGTCAAAAGAGCAGCTACGCTTGGTTTTTAGTGCCTGCCTCAAGTCTGAGCCTCCTTCCCTTCCGTCATCTCCATCTTGTTTCAATGCAAGCGTGTCCAATGCCTCTCTGTTCATGTCTCTGTCTTTCTCCAGAGGCTTCCGCAACTTGAGCCTTCCTGCTCGCTTTTGTGTCGGCATGGGCAGTGTGTTACTTGGGGAGTAGAAGAGTGTCAATCTCTCACTTTCTGGTGTGAGAGGACTAAAACATTTTTCCCTCACTGCCCCGTCACCCCTATCGTGTGTGCCACGCTCCGTGCTCTGTTTGGGTTTTGAGAGAGAACTGTGCTTGTTTTTGTCTTTTGTTCTTTGGGCCAAGACTCCGTTTGGCAACGCCACCATCATCATACTGTTGTTTCCATTTGTCTGGGCATAAACATCCACCCCTTTGACTGGAAAGAACTTGCCGGGCCTGTTGGCATCATCCCGACACTCTCCGCATACGCGATGGCGCACCATCATGGCCACGCTGAAGACCAAAAGGGTTACTACCACCACACCACCCACCATCACTGTCAGCGTGCCGCCCAGGAAGTGAGCGTGCAGAGAACGGCATTCTGGATAATCCTCTTTAGTGCTGAACTGGATGCAGCCCAGCACCTTAGTAGTAGCCAAGGAGGAGATGCCATCATCGAATATGGCCAAGACACACAGGCTGTAGTCTGCTCCTGACACCAGGTTTTTCAGCAGGAAACTGTTACTGGTTGGAGGCAGAATTCTGTAACCAAATAGAAAAACAGGAGAGACTTTATGAGAAATTAAAGATTATATTGAGAAGAAATGCAGTCCAAGCACAATAAGGTAAACTTGATGGATTTCAAAGCTTTTGTGGTGAAAATGGCTTAGACCATTACCCAGCAATGAAGGGGATTCAAGAAATTAGCAAATTAAGAAGAAACTACAGATGTTGATGCAGCAGTCTGACAAGCAATTAAGCATGTTTACATTAATGCTGACATGCTTCTTGCCTGAAGGAATCCTGCCCACACTAATCTTTACAATCTGGCAGAAACTGTGTCTATTCAGTACTCGTTAATAAACTTCATTGACTGTCCAATGCATTTGCTTTGGATGCTTGGTATATGTGTCTGTAATGAAAACGCTTTGGATGGCTACACATGATTCAAGTCCTTTTAATTCAATTTACTTTGAGAGGTACGTTTACGTTTACAGCAGAAGGACCTTGAACAATTTTAATCTCTTTTGCTCTGGTTTCAATAAGCTATTTCCCTCTTTTCTCTTCAGATTCAATAAGCTTTTTTTCAGATTCGTCAATTTCCTGAATATATTAACTTTTTTTTTTTTACTACCCTTTATCTATCCTTGAGCATCAACCTCAGTAAAAAGGTATGTAGTGTTGTGCACCACTGGAAGGAATCAAATACCGTGTTCACATTCAAGTTGATGACTTATTTTTGAGCTCAGTGTGTCACTGCATATCAATGTGATATTTGCATGCGTATCTACTTATAAAATTTCACAAATCTTATGGATAATTTTAATTACAAGCTTCACAGGAAACGTCTTAATGATATGCTGTTAATAAAGCCCTTGATTTTCTCCATGATTCGTGCTGGGCAATGATTTTGAAAAAGAATTTAAATAAAATTCTATAGAATGGTTTGCATTTTGAGATCAGTTCAGGTCAGATGTATGACAGGGATTTTTTTTTATCCTGAACTATTTCCTCAACTTTATATTTACAGGGAAATGAAATTCTAAACCAAATTTTCTAAGATTTTCTAAGTTATATGTTGAACATCATAGAAGACAATGTTACCATACATTAGTTTTAATACTAGTTAAAACTACTTAATTTTAAGCTTTTTTGCAATATTTTCATCTTCCAGGTTTAAATTAATCTTGGTGTCAACGTCACAGGACGTGACATTTTCTTGTCCTTATACTACATCAATGACTCATCGGTGTCTCATAATTATTCATGAGACTGCATGTCCTTATCCTATGAGAAGACGCCTCACTTAATAAAGCATGCGTTGATTTCTTTCAAACAGATCACAATACAGTAAATGAAAGATGCATTAATGGGTCAAAATGAGTAATTGATTTAGCTTTTGTAAGTGTTTCTGCATCTCATAAGTTCTCTTCAATAGATGAGTCTTTGACACAAACGGGATTCATCCACACTGTGAGTGTGATTGGCCCTATAGCTGATCAAACGGCTAATAAAACACGGCAAAATATCCCTCAAAAGTTAAAAATGCAACAACACGTTCATATACATATACACTGCCGTTCAAAAGTTTGGGGTCGGTAAGATGTTTAATGTTTTTAAAAGAAGTCTCTTCTGCTAACAAAGGCTGCATTTATTAACCCAGTAATATTGTGAAATATTATTTAAATGTAAAACAGCAGTGTTCTATGTGAATATATAGTAAAGTGTAATTTATTCCTGTGATCAAAGCTGAATTTTCAGCATCATTACTCCAGTCTTCAGTGTCACATGATCCTTCAAAAATCATTCTAATATGATGATTTGATGCTCAAGAAACATTTCTCATTATTATCAATGTTGAAAACAGTTTTTTTCATTTTTATTTCAGGATTCTTTGATGAATAGAAAGTTCAAAAGAACAGCATTTATCTGAAATATAATCTTTTGTAACATTAAACACTACCGTTCAAAACTTAAGGGTCAGTAAGAATTTTTATTTTATTTTTGGGGGGAAATAAATAAAATAAATCAATACTTTTATTCATCAAGGAGGAATTAAATTAATCAAAAGTTACAGTAAAGACATGTATAATGTTACAAAAGATTATATTTCAAATAAATGCTGTTGTTTTTAACTTTGTTCATCAAAGAATCCTAAAAAAAGGTACACAACTGTTTTCAACATTGATAATAATCATAAATGTTTCTTAAGCATTAAAATCATCATATTAGAGTAAAATGTATATGTAAATGTATGCAGTCAAAGTGTATTGTCTGTCTTCTGGCCTTGAGTGGCTTACTGTGTTTACTCTTACAGATTCCTGCATGTTGATGTGAATAGCTGTAATAACAGGTCCATTATGAAGATGCCTGGCCTTCCACTCATCCACTTCTCTGCCTGCCATCCCTCAGCAACTTCTGCCACCTTCCCCCCTCTCTTTAGCCCATCCTCCTATATCTATTTATATTTATCTCCTTGTCACACAAACATGCCCCTCACCTTCACCATGCATTATTGATCCCAATCCCTAGAAATCCCACTGCTCCTTACTTTTGTAAAGCCTCCCAAGATATGTCCTAACCATGCCAGAATGGGTTCTTGTGTGTGTATGTGCAGTGAATATTTTGCATTTGTAAGCTCCCTTCTGAGTAATTGAGTGTTTATAGCTGAAGAGCTCTAGGAAGGTTGCAAAGGGAAAGGTAATGAGAGGAGAGAGTAAGATAAACAAATTGGATCATAAAATGTAGGCTACCATGGAGGAATGTCTTTGTCTGAAGTAGGATTTTTGAATTCAAACTGAGTTGTTTTTGCACCCGATACTGCTGCACAGTATATAAAAAGTAATAAAACACATCCATATCCGTGATCAGTAGCTGAACAATATCCAGATGATGTACTGCATATGAGGTCTGCAAACAGTGGACACTTAATTATCCCTTGAGAGAACAGGAGCTGATGCGGTGTCAGATTCAAAAGTTAATAATGTCCAAAAACTGTGAGCCACACAGGTATTTTTTTTTTTTTTTTTTTTTTTAAGTGCAAGTACTGCTTGTACCAAGATGGTTATTCTGATTAAATTTTACTTGTTTAACAACAGCCAAATAAATAGTTTTCTTGTTCAGTGTTAGTGTGTCACAGGACACGGAACACAGGACAACATGGCGGACGTAGTATGTCTGGAAATGTATTTATACTATAAACCCACATGCCAAAAGAACATCAAATGTTGAGAAGTTCTTCACTGAATACAAACTTTAAATGTATGGGAATTCGGACACTACTACTGTGCAACTACTATGACTCCTCCCAGCTGTCTAAGAAAAGTCAGTATAAGAAACTCCCACAGCCCTTCCCATGTGACCTGCCTCCTCTCTCTCTATCCCTTTCTTCCTCCATTTAGATCCATTTCACTCTTCCTGATTTGCTGTGACACCATCTTCAAATGTGTAGGTTTTGCCCTTTTAAAGGGTCCATCCTGTTTTCCCCAGAGTCAGCAGGTCCTCTCACTCAAGTGCTCTGCTTTCTTTACCCCTCCCTGGCTATAAATAGCTGCCTGTATCTGTTTTAGCCTCATGGCTCAACTTCTTCCATTATTATCAGATATTATCATCAATATCTGAAGCCTATAATCCATGAACATGAGCATCAAGGATGTTTACTTGAAATGGATGAAAACCAACACATCATTTTCTTTTTTTTTTGGTCAAAAGTGCTACCACAATACAAAAAAGGTCTTGCTGCGAGATCAAGAAACATGATATCCTTACCTATAAACAAGTGCGTCGTCAGCAGT
Source organism: Siphateles boraxobius (assembly GCF_051911475.1). Classification (NCBI taxonomy): domain Eukaryota; kingdom Metazoa; phylum Chordata; class Actinopteri; order Cypriniformes; family Leuciscidae; genus Siphateles; species Siphateles boraxobius. The sequence goes on from NW_027508788.1 coordinate 9,133,790, forward strand.
GCTATTGTACTGGATCTGATACATCCACACCAAGAAAGGCATTGAAGATCGACCCATTGTCCAGCGAATCTGAGCTGAATTGGATGTCACGCCTAAAACTGCTACCAGGGTTTCTGCTCCTCCGTTACTGCTTCCGCTTCCTCTTTCTCCAGTATCTCCCTTGCCTCCAGTGACATTCCGTACAGTCACCACACCAGTCCCTGCTCCTTCAACCCCTCCCCGCCCACTGCTTATATCAGATGATCCAGGGTCTCTGTGGTTGATAAGGGATATTGTACCATTACCTCTATGGGGAAGAGGAATGATCTTCAATTCTACCAGAGCTGTAGATTCCCCTGCAGCATTGATGGCAATGCATGTATAGGTTCCATCATCTCTGGCACGGGTCACCAAAAAATCCAGCGTGCCGTTGTAGTACGAACAAATGCGACTGGAGTTGGCCACAATACGGTCATCTGGTGACACCCAATGAATAACTGGCTCAGGGTCACCAATGGCTCTACATTTAAGTGTGGCTCTTTGACCCTCCAACACCCACAGCTTGTTGGTATTACGTGTGATCAGTGGTGGCTCACACATGAACTCTTCCTCAGGGATGGACCAGAAGTAGCGACCCGCCAGATGAGCAGGAGTGGCACACGTCTCCATGTCATCTTCCCGAATCAGTCGTCGTAGCCACAACAGCTCACAGTTGCAGTGCAGGGGATTCCCCCCAAAGTTAAGGCTGGTGATGGAATTGTATGGTGTTGGACTGACAACCCCAATCTGGGATCTGGAAAACAGTGGATCAGGGGGAAGAGTCTGCAATCTGTTCGAGGTCATATCCAGTCGAGACAGTTTAAAGAGCTCACTGAAAGAACCCTCAGCAATCTGGTCTATTAGATTGTGATCTAGATTTAAGGTGTGCAGGCTAGCCATATTCTGTATAGATTCCCAAGGAACCCTGCGTAGGTTGTTGTAGGAAAGGTCCAGATCTTCCAGAGTCAATAGGAAGTCATCAAAAGCATCCACCGAAACATCTGTGAGCTGGTTGTTGTTGATGATTAGATGCTGAAGGTTAACAAGACCTGTCAGATCCTGAGGTCCCACCACTGTGAGACGGTTGGTGTCCAGGTGAAGTGAACGCAGACTCTCCAGATCAGCAAAGGCCAGTGGTTTTAGAGAATGGATGGTGTTGCGTGACAATGTTAAGTCAACTAGTCCTGTCATATTAGCAAAGTCTGCACCTCCCACTTCCAGGATGTAGTTGTCAGCAAGACGGAGCTCCACAGTGCGGCGATCAATGTTCGGTGGCACGAAAAGCAGACCTTTATTCACACAAAGTGTGCTTAGAGACTCAGATAAGTTCCGACACACGCAGTGGATGGGGCAGATGGACACCATGCCCCAGGTCTCCCCTGCCAACACACCTTCTCCGGTCCACAGCAATACGAAGCCTAGGAGACCCAGCCAGAAAATTGTTGATTGTGGCATGGGACAGGGGCGGACATTTATTGTGCTGAAAGGGTTAGATGAAGCATGATATCTCCTTGACTGGATCCATTTTGAGTTACCCTGTTCTTGCAACAGATCGGTTCCTTTAGATGGACTCCCTGGTTCTGTGCGTGGCATGGTAACCAGGTTGTCCACAGACCTGTGCAAAGAGAACAAATATTAGTGGCTTCAACTCATAACTTGAACTGAGAAAAATTAGGACTTTCTGTCTCCCTCAATCCAGGGACTGCTTTTCCATCCACTAATCCCCTGCACAAATGCGGTTATCCATTAATTGCCACTGAGAGTTGGAGTTATGTCTCGTTGCTCATCCAGTATAAGCTCGCTTCATCCAATAATGTATCAAAGAGGAACTAACCGTGAGTCAATCTACCATTACCATTGTCCATTGGTTCAGATTAATGATCTACCTGGAATCATTTGTCAGTTGTTTGGATTTTAAGGCATTTATCATGTGCCCAGCATTTGCAACAAGAACCTTAAACTTTTCCCCTGTTTTGTGAGTGAAAGAGAGACTCAATTTGGCTGCCAGGGACAAACCCCAAGATGATCAGTCACATTCTAAGTGATGAATGCCTTGGCTGTCTTCTCATCGCAGATGTGAGATTGTGTGGCTGTTGTTGTGGCTGTGTGTGCAGACAAAGTGTATCTATTTACCCAAGTCTTATGTCCTTTTGTTTGTTCTCCTCTCTGCTGCTCCCTGTTCTCCAACAGGGCTCTGATTACTCCATTAACCTGATACATAACTGTCTGTGTTTGTCTGCTCTGTCGCACACATGGGCAGAAGCAATCCAACCAGTGCAAGGAGAGTAGGGAGCGACACAAGCTGCAACGAGTGTGTAAATTAAGTTTAATTGCTTTCACAAGAGTGAAGATCTGTGTTATCTAATGCACTATTGTTCCTGAACATGTGCAAATGCTTGACTTGGTTTAATTAATCCATTAGTCACCATCGTCAAGTGTTATGCTGTGATGGTGTTATGCTAATGCTTCTATTTGTTGTTTACATGATTTTGGCCGGTTCATTCTTACATAATGGTTTCAATGTCAGTCTCGTAAAGCAGTTTTTTTTAAATGAGAAAGGGTGAGATGGAGAGGTAAGATGGGGCAGCATTGAGTGCAGTTATATTCAATAAATAACCATGTGCAATTGGCTCAAAGTTGTATGTGTGCAAATTTTCTATAAAGAATGAGTACCCAGTGGAATTTAAATTCATTGTACTGAATCTGGAATTACACACTGTAAATATCGTGCAAACAATTGACAAACCTCATGAGGTCCTACCTGCCAGCAGTAGGTTAGTTTGTACAGGGAGGGAAAGGAGAAAATGACAAACCAAAGAATACTGTAATTTTTCATACCTGTTGTGTCTGTTTCATCAAGATTTAAAATGGTTTCCAATCCTTTCAGTTCTTTTATAGACAAACTGCCCAGCTAGTCCCATTATTGCTTCAGATGAAAATCCAGAAGTGAAATACTGTAAACACTGTGGAGATTAGATTTGTTCCTCATAGTTAATGACCAAAAATCATGATGATTTAAATTTGATCTGTGGTCAAATAGATGAATTACTGTCACATCATGACTGCCTTGCCGTTCTTTTCTTCGCCATGAGTCACTATGCCCAGTTTCCTGTATCTTCTGTGAACCTCAGTTAAAAGGAAGTTGGTTTGTCTGAATTATTTTTTTTCTCGATTTTCATAATTTTCTGCATTTCAGGAAATGCATCCAAATTCTCCTTCACTTCACAGCATTGTTAAATTCTGACTCCAGTGAAAGCTTGTTTTATTAAAATCTTCCATTTGCAAAGGTGCTTCCAGTAGCAAGTGCTTCCAATCCATTTAATCTCAGAGTGAACTGCCAAAAGAAACAAAAATCCCTCTTAATAAATATTTAACCAATATTAAAAGCTCCCATTCTTTTTAAAAAAGCTCACATCAGTTTCTTTTTGTTCTCTCATTTCTCTTGCATAGACTTTTAGCTCAGTTGCCACATCTTAAAGCGGAAAATATGTTGTGTATCATTCATGTCTCTTTGCTGATGTCAGCGTCTTTGATACTATTGAGGATCCTAAATTAATTGATTCTTCCTGTAAACTGGCGCATTAAAGCAAATAATCCTATTAGACCTGCTTTCAAGCAGACCCTGTGGGTCTGACTGAGCCAAATTTGTCTGTGTATGTGTGTGCATGCACTCTTGTCTGGATGGACCTGAGGTCTATAGACTCCTTTTCACTGCACTATTCCCTCCTTATTGTTTTCGCTCTCTCTCTCATCCACACTGAACTGTTATTCTTTCTACTCTGTCTTAACTAACTCCAAATCTCTGTCTCCACTCCTCCTCAGCCTTTCCTAAATACCTAAAGGGTAAATGCAAACATATACCTACCTTTTTTATTTCCAAATTCCTGCTTTTGTCCATCCGAGAGAACTGCTGCCTTTTCCAGGGGTCCCTTTCCCTCTACATCTCAGGTTTGTCCAAGAGGGATTTTGGGTAGCATCCTCACCCCTTGTTTCTCTCCCGACCGCTTTTTTTGTTTTTACTTTTGCAAACGGTCCCAGGAAACCCTGCCCACAAAGTAGGCAACCATTACCTACAGTCACGAAGAACCTTTATATAACAGTGCTGTTTAGTCCCAGCTGATGTCGCATATTACCATCAATCAATGCCTTGTTTTTGCTTTTTCGTCCTGCTCTGTATTCTTGAACCGCGCGAGTCTGTGATTTGTTGGTTTTAATGCAGGGAGCAAGCCGATGCGAGCGTTTGCGATTGCAATGTGTCTGCCAGAGCAAGGGCAGAGTGAGCGGGAGGGAGGGAAGACAGAACGAGAGAGAGAGAGAGTGGGGGGGGGGGGGGAGAAAGTGACGGAGGGGAGAGTGGTAGAGCCTGAAGCAGTCTTGGCTCTCGGTATGAGGAGAGAGACGAAATGCAAGGGTAAAAATGGCAGAATGAGAGTGCTTTGGCAGACAGGGGTGTGGGGCTGGATGTGGAGAGGAATTGCCCAAAGCTATGTCCCTCTGACAGTACATTTTTAACAGCAGGGCATCATTGGTGAGCAGATACACTGAGAACTTTTGTCACAAATGCTCCCATAGAGTCGATTCTCACCTTATGTAAATGTAAATTCATTATATATTATTAAAAACGGATTCTGAAAGAGGAGCTGATTTTGAGAAACCGGTTTTAAAAAATGCATGTGTTAAAGGTTGATAACTCTGAATTCTGGTGGTGATTCTGATGCCTTTGACAGGATATGACATGGCTCCACCCCATCCCCAAAACAGCATAGTTGACTGACAGAATCTTTTTCGTATTATATTAAAATAAATAAACTGTATAAATAGATTTCAGATATATATAAAACAGTAACCGCTTTCACAATAATGTTCAATTTGTTAAATACTAATGAACTAATAATGGGCAAGTTTGATCAATCTACTGTGGGTATGATAATTCAAAAATACACTATGTACTTTGTTGTTAATCCATGTTTATTCTTAATACATGAAGTAATATTAACGTATACAACTTGACAGGTACAAATTTATTAGCATAATACGGTTTAAAAGTTTGGGATTGGTAAGATTTCTTTAATGTTTTTGAAAGAAGCCTCTTATCCTTAGGCTGCATTTATTCGATCCAAAAATACAGTAAAGCAGTAATATTGTGAAATATTACATTTTATAATAATTAATTATTTTATTTTAATAGTTTTAAGATATATTTTATTGTGATGGCCAAGCTGAATTTTCAGAATCCATTATTCCAGTCTTTAGTGTCACATGATTCTTCAGAAATCAACCTATTTTGTAATTTAATATTTTTGTGGAAAAATGATACTTTTTTTCAGGATTCTTTGGTGATTAGAAAGTTACAAGTAACAGCATTTATTTAAAATAGAAATATTTTGTAAAGTTAAAAATGTCTGTCACTTTTTTATTAATTTAATGCATTCTTGCTAAATGTATTAATTTATTTTTATGGTTGTTTATTTGAAAATAAACATTAACCAAGATTAATAAATGCTGTTAATAAAGAGTTGTTCATTGTAGCTATTAGGTTAAATAATGTTAAGAAATTGAATTTTATTGTAAAGTTAGCCTAAAATTAAATGTCTTGGTCCAGTGGTATGACTATTGCTGTTGATGCAAGTGGTCAGTGTTTCATCAAAATCATGAGAGAGCTGTTCTTATAAGCTGATCTGTATAATCATCTTATGAGCGTGAGGCTAATGCAGCGTTACATAGCCAGCAAAGTTGAGAAGTAGAGAAGGAGCCAAAGATGTTCAGTCCAAGTTGCACTTTTTCTCAGTTTCTCATGTTCTATCTCTGATTCCCATATTCTTTGTTTTTCTGGGCTCTGTGATTTTAGGTGAGCGTGAGTCACTCAGTCTTTACGCGGGTCTATATATAGAGGCACAGCTAAGCGGGCCGCATGCAACATGCCAGAGGCCCGCTGTAGCCCAGCTCCACACACTTGGAGCAAGTAACCAGTGGGCTCAGAGTCTGCTAAACCTCACTGCGGCTGACGTATCAGACTCCAGATTTGGCTGGCGAACCAGTATCAGTCTTGGTTCAGTTAAATCATGTCTCCGACTATGACAAATCATGAATAATATATTTAAGTACCATAAGACAAAGATGAATGATTCATGTGTGTATGTACGTTGCACCTGCATAAAGAAACTGCAACTGCTGAATGTAAACCACAACTAATTGCTGTGAAAGAGTGATTCCCAAGCAGGGGTGCGTGCACCCCAGGGGAAACCTAAGCGGGTTACTGTAAGATTTAGTTTCTTATTAGAGCTGTAACAAAATTGAGTATTCAAAATAAAAAGTCAAACCACAATTTTTTTTTTTTTAACCAAAGTAAAATATAAACTATTGTTCGAAAGTTTGGGGTCGCTAAGATTTTTTTTTAAAGAAATTAATACAAAGCTGCATTAAAATTATCAAAAGAGACCGTAAAGATGTTTACATTGTTACAAAAAAAAGACAATGTAAAAAAATGCTGTTCCTATTTATATGCTTTCTATTTATCAAAGAAACATTGGGAAAATGTATTGTGGTATCCACAAAAATGTTAATTAGCACAACAACATTTATAATAATCAATTTGAGCACCGATTCAGTATATTAGAATGATTTCTGACTGGAGTAATGGAAGCTGAAAAATTAAATTTTAGCATAAATTAAAATAGAAAACTATTATTTTAAATTGTAATGATATTCCACAGTATTACTGTTTTTTATATATTTTTTATCAAATAAATGCAGCCTTGGTGAGCATAAGAAACTTCTTTCCAAAAGATTTTAAAAATACGTAACGGTAGTGTTTGTGTTTATATACACACTGTATTCCCAAATATGCTTCAAAACACACAGAAAATGCAAACGATGAGAATCTGTAATGTTTAAATAATATAACAATCACTTTTTGAGAATTTAATTACAAATTTGAGAATTTAATCTCATAATGTATTTCTCAAAGATGCTGCTGGTGCCCTTCTCATTCACATTTGTACAAATGATGTATTTTGTTCATGGGTGATATTTCATATTGGTTGAGGGTTGAAAGATAATTAAAATAATACAAATGTCTTTAATTTAGTTGACGCCTCGTGGATTTTGTTTTATGAATAAATTTGCTGTTAGGTCTTTTCTCAGTCGATTGCCCTCAGAATTGTCAAAACTTTTGTGGAAGACCTCATTATAATAATGATAGGTTTTATAGTATTAATTTGGTGTAATGTGAATATAAAATGAATTAAGAGCAACACTTTTCTAGTTTGATGTTGTTTAAAGCATATTTGAGCCTTTCTAATGAGGCTGTGGAGACACAAAAGGTTGGGAAGCGGAGTAAAGCACAGTGGACATGAGATATTTCAGCACCATGGACAAGCAAACTGGTTAAATCTGTGAGACTATGTTGTGATATTGCCATCTGTACTTCCATCTGTCTTGTTATACTGGTTCCATGGCTGGATAGTTGGCAGTGTAACTGCTCATTTTAATCTTGCTTTCTTCGATGTGGCTGCTCCTTATTTCTAAATGTACAAATCCATACAGGTAGTCATATGATGCGATTTCTTGCATTTTCTCGGTGCGCATGCATCGATATTGACTACCAGCTATATATAGCGTGCTAACCTCGAAAATCCAGCTGTTTCTAACAATAACTTAGCTCTCCTTATTAGCTAGGCTCCTCGCATGCTGGCTAATAACTTTTTTTAAAGCTGGGTCTCCAACATTGACAGCGCTGTGTTGGACAGATTTGTGCAGCGGTGTTCCATGAGGGAGAGAGAGAGCGCAAGAGGTACGGGTGAGTGAGAGAGAGAGAGAGGGACGAGCGAGAGGTAGTGCTTATACTGTAGCATGTCGACGTCGGCTGAGTCTAACCCTATACCCTAGCGCGTCTACACATTGACGTCGGCTGAGTGCTAATTCTATACTCCATATTATTAAAATCAGAAACATCAGAAGTCAGAAACATGATTAGTTCTAAAAGAAAGTTTACTATCTTATCTATTAAAAATCCATCACACTATTCAAACGCGAGTTTTGAGCAGTATAGAGTAACACTAGTTTGTTTTATGTTTACATAGTTTTCTCACTCCCGTAGCGTAGCATGGCGCAACGCCTAAAAAGACAGTAGGGTATAAGTCATTATAATCAGTAATTATGTCCCCAGTGAAATAAAACTTTACCAATCTGATGCCTTCTGGTCCAGCCGCACTGGCAAAGTTGATCGATCAGCTTGGTCATGTGCATTTACTGGATCCGTTTCGGGCTCGAATTGATAAGGTAGTACCAGGTTAGTACCGACATTATCACCTGTTATTATTGCTTTGGGAGCTGATGTTCCAAATATGTTAAGGGGCGTGACATTTCCATCACATGCGTAAGGTATTCGGGCCAATCACAATGCAATGGATCGCTGGCCAATCATAGCACACCACGCTTTTCAGAACGATGAGCTTTGTAAAATTCAACGCATTTCAGAAAGGCTGGGCATAGAGGAGAATGCCCCGAAAAATACTTTTTTTAACCTAAAACCGCGTAAACACATTGCATTTAACCAAATACACAAAATAATGTTCTTTTTAGAACCGTCATATGACCCCTCTCTCCCACTTCCCTAACTTCATCCAGCCATTGTGGAGAGCTTGTGGGCATTGAATTGTTTCCGGCAATAGCCAGTGGTTTACCACTAAATGACACTGTCCAATCAAAGCTGTAAAAAGATGTTTCCTTCCTCAGCAAAGGAAAGCTCTTCATTATTGTGGATTTATGTGCATGCTTGTGCATGTTCTTCAGCATCCTATGGTTATTTTTATTGAACATGTGGACAGGATGTGGTTGTAGAATCATGTTATTGAAAGTCCCCTGTTGGCCCTGCTTTCCCAAAAACCATTAACCCTCTATAACACTGGGTTAAATAAATACTTTCTTAAATTTTGTTTCCTCAAGGCAACATGTCAATGTCACCTTTATTTATATAGCACTATTAAAACAACACAAGTTGACCAATGTGCTATACATCATCACCGAAATGTAGAAAAAAATACTACAATAGTAATAGAATAAAAAATTCCATCAAAGGGAGGAATAGGCCATGGCAAAGAAATATGTCTTAAGTTGTACTTTAAAAACATGTACAGAGTCAGCATCCCTAACATATAATGGTAAGCTATTCCAAAGTCTTGGCGCTACTACTGCAAAAGCACGATCCCCTTTCTGGCTTAACTTGGTCCTTGGAATTTTCAGCAACTTTTGAGTTGATCTCAAAGTTCTTCCTGACTGATACTCCATTAACAGAGCTGATAAATAAGTCGGTCTAAGGTCATGGAGTGATTTATACACCAATAAAAGAAGTTTAAAATCAGTCCTATATTGTGCAGGGAGCCAATGTAGAGAGATCAAAGATGGAGTGATGTTTTCACGTTTTTTAATATTCAATAATAGTCTCGCTGCCGCGTTTTGAACCTTTTGCAGCCGTAGAATGGATGCTTGACTAATACCCTTATATAAAGAGTTACAATAATCAAGTCTTGACGATATAAGAGCATGAATTGCAATTTCAAGGCTCTTATACGTCAGACATGATTTCATCTTAGCCAAGTTTCTCAAATGAAAGAAACTTGTCTTTACCACATGATCTATCTGTGCATTCAGCTTCAGGGAGCTATCAATATAAACACCCACGTTTTTAACACGTTCTTTAACATATATTGAAAGTGGGCCGAAATTTAACTCCGCTGCGCCCCTGGTTCCTCTGGGGCCGAACACTACAACCTCAGTCTTATTTTCATTAAGATATAAAAAATTAGAAGCCAGCCATGATTTAAGATACTTCCGTTTATTAATGGATTAATTACACATTAACATGTGCCATAAAAAGTGTATCCATATCATGCAAAAAAAGCTAAAAAATAAATGTAAACATTAGATTGCATAGCCAACAATGGAAACAAACACATTGATAATTTTTTTACGCATTATAAATGATAAAAGTTCTTTATTTACTTGTTGTCTTTAGGAAACATTGTACAATGGTACATCCTTCTTGGAAATACTAATATAGTTATCTACATAATGGGGGGTATAATAATTGAGCTTAATTCATGCGTATAATGCAGTAACATTTAAGATTGTTCTCACCAAATTAGCTTCATGTTGAAAGTGAAAAGCGAAAATAAAATTAACGTGAAGGTCAAGTATGGGAACCCATACATAGAATTCGTCCGTATCAATTAGCCCATCCAAATGAGTGCACACATATTAGGAGTAGTGTGTAGTGAACACGCACACACTGCAAACCTTGGACACACACACCCGGAGCAGTGGGCAGCTATTTTGCTGTGGCCCCCGGGGAGTGATTGGGGGTTAGATGTCTTGCTCAAGGGCACCTCAGTAATTTCCTGCTGGTTTTGAGAATCGAATCCGCAACCTTCGAGTTACCAGTCTGACTCTCTAATCATTAGGCCACGGCACATAACATGTTGATGTTATGGCCAATTTTTCCATTTCTATTCATGGAAACGATTAATGATTTAGGGGTTATCTTTTGGTGCAGCGCGTCAAATTTGTTTGTTTCCTGGAGGCAACTCAGGAGGGTTAAACTTGCTGCCTGTTAGCTACAGTGGTCACAATGATTTTTTACTACTGATGAGTGCATCTTATTGTATGAGTAAAGTCTAGCTTCGGGCATTTTGTCTTACAGCTATATATTTACTGAGCACAACATTAAGGAATTCTTAGTCTCCTCTATAATGTCTGGGTGTCCGTGTGAATTCTGTATGTGAGGCATATAGTAAATACTTTTCGTTAAAAGTTTGGACACAATTTGACAGAATTAGTATTTCTTGTCTTGAAACTAAAGTTAAAGTAATACTTCACCCAAAAATTAAAGTTATATCATTTAATCACCCTCAAGTTGTTCCAAACTTTTTTTTTTTGAGAAATGTCTTCATAAAATTTCCATACAATGAAAGGTATTTCAACATTCTTGAAATTATATTTTGTTTTTCACTGAAGAAAGAAAGTCATGCAGGTTAAGAACGACATACGGGTGAATTAAAAGATGACAAAATGTTCCTTTTTAGGTGAATTGTCCCTTTACATTAACTTGATGCTGAAATAATTTTTGTCATCAAAATTCTGAAAAATTCTTTTTTGTGCAAATATAAGAAAAAATACTTTAATTTTCAGGGAGCTACATCGGTAGAGCTCAATAAAAAAAATGTAATCTCAAATATAAATTGTACCAATGTATGAATTTTTGTCATACCGGAAATGTATTTATTTATTTTTCAATGGATGAGTTGGACAAGATAATGAAATAAAGCCAATAATTGTCCAGAACAGGGGTTCTGAACTCTAGGCCTCGAGGGCCACTGTCCTCCAACCCTAATCAAACTCTCCTGAACAAGCTTATCAAAGTCTTCAGGATTACTAGAAAGCTACAGACAGTTTGATCAGGGTTGGAGCTAACTCTACGAGACCGTGATCTCAAGAGCCAGAGTTGAGAACCCGTGGTCCAGAATATATGGGTACCCTTTCAATAGAGTTTAAAAAGTATCCCAGCATGCAACTCTTGAAGTTTGTTGAGAGAATAACAGAGCTGCAAATCTAGAAAGGGTGGCAAATATATATATACATTTTTTTTTCGACATAATTCCCATACTTTCGTTTTCATTTCATAGTTTTGATGACATCACTATTATTGTATAATGTTGAAAATCGTAAAAATACAGAACGAGCAGATAGTATCCACATTATTTTTCATCACAGAGCCAAGCTATATCCTGTGAAAGACTTGCGATTCATTAGCTCTGTAACAAAAGAATAAAGTACATTTTACAATTAAACTATTTGCACAAAAATCCAAAATTTATGATTACTATAATAATTTGACAACAAAAAATGGCTAAAAATAAGGTGAATATAATGTGCTGTGGAATGCATACAGTTTTTTTTTTTTAGAGGAATCATGTAAAAGTTTGGAATGAGCAGGAATTTGGAAAGCTGTTCTCCCGCAGTCAGAAGAATCTGGGTCAGAGTGCTGGCGGATTAGAACTGACTCTTTCCAACTCTCAATTCTTGGGAGAAGATTTGGACTCAGCTTCTATCTTTTTTTGTCTTTTTTTTTGTCTTCCTCATCCTCTATTTTCTTCCATTTTTCTCTTAAGGTCTCTGCTAAACCCTTCTGTAGGGAAACCGTGTGTGATGTGTATGTATGTAGGTGTAAGGGGTGCAAAAGCCAAGCGGCAAAACTATAGAGCTTCAATTAACACTTTGCTGATTCTGTTAGTCTCACATCTGCTCCCTTTCCAACCAATCACCATCTCTCCAATCATCTTCCGATTTCATACTCTTTCTTCCATGTCTATCTGAACCTTTATTATTTCCCCTCCTTCTGCTGCCATCAGAGTCCAGTATCGACAGTCTGGCTAATGGGTTCTGGAAATTTCTTTGTGTTCAGACGTTTTCGCTCAGAGCGCTGCAGGAACACATGTAGCAGACTATATAGAGATTACAGGACTTCAGATGTATTGCTTTTCAACCCATGATATGGAGTTGTGTCTTTTTGCTGTTACAGTGAGCACAGCTTACTCAGTGACCCAAGCCTAATTTGCACACACTCAAAGGCAGGTTTGATAGTGATGGAAGGGAGTATTGAGTGTTTGGATAATGGTATTGATTTTAGAACTGCCTACCGAATAGCCCATCTGCCCTGTGTAGAACCATTAGCACCTAAGCTCAGAGTGTGTGTGAGCGCAGTCTTGGATTGGTCTTCATCTCTCAAGAGCTTCCCACTCTAGGCTCTCTGCAGCTCTCAGCTCATCAGTTCCTCAAAACTAGTTAAAAATGTATTTGTGTGCTCTCTTTTCTCTCCCCAGACAAACATCCCGTTCCTTCAGAACGTGCTGAGCAATAATCAGTTCCTGAATGGGACGGTAGATACTCAGTTCATCGACGAGAATCCAGATCTCTTCAACCTCAAGCCGGTTCAGAACCGAGCACAGAAACTACTTCATTATCTAGGTAACCTTTTTTTGAACAGGATGATTCAATGAAGAGATTAATTCACAAATGTGTTTGACTGATTTTAAATATGCACTTTTGTTTTGTGACATTTCATATTTCATATTTATTTATTAATTTCATGAGTGGTATTAGTTTTTTTTTTCAGTGTCAGAAATTAACTTTTTTACCTCCACTAGAATAGATTTTCAGAGGCATTTTTTTTCTAACCATAAAACACACATTATGCTGTCATTTTATATCAAATACCAAATACATTCTCAAGATATGTTAAATATAAAATCAGTTCAAGTAGCTGTAAATAATGCACAAGATGTCATAACACAATAAAAAACCTTGCAAGAGCATTTTTTGCACTAATATTTAACTAAACACATTGATTAATAGGCCTACAGTAGAATAGAATATATAAATATATTACACAAAATCTATATAATGTACAAGGATCATTTTGTTGACCGCACATTTATAACATCTAGGCCTTTTTTCACTTTTTGCCTCGATCCCTAGGTATTTTCTGATTTTAATTTCTGTGTGTAAAATTATAAACATTATAAAATTATAAACATTACAAAACTGTTCAGTTTTTCCATTATGAATGTTTAATATCAATACAACTAATAATAAGTGAATTGTGCAGATTTATATACTGCTATACAAACTTGTCTGCAAAAGCATTTAATGTTACAAAAGTAAATATAATAAGTAATGAGCAGCAAATCAGCATATTAGAATAATTTCTGAAGGATCATGTGACAGAAGACTGGAGTAATGATGCTGAAAATTCAGCTTTGCATCACAGGAATAAAGTAAATGTTAAAATTAGTGCTGTCAATCGATTAAAAAAGTTAACTAGATTAATCACACACATTTTTTCTCTGATTAATCGAGATTAATTGCGATTTTATTCGTTTAAATATTTTTTTATGTAATAATTTTACAGTTAATCTCCAAATGAATGTAAAAACAACAAAGACAGTATATTTTAAATACTTGTTTAATGGCATCTTTTTTGTCTTTTTATGAGTGAAGGTTAGTATCATTGATACTAATTCAGTATACTGATGTTTCAATGAAATTGATTAAAAAAAACATTAATTATAGCCATTCAACATTATAGTGTCATTGAAAGCTAATCGATTTTTTAACATTTATTAGGCTTCAAAAAAATAACAACTTTTAATTTAAAAATGCTCTAATCAGGATACACGACAAAACGGACATTTTGGCATGATTGTGTTCGTTCAAGCGCGAAAGAGAACTCGAGTCTGTGCGCACAATACTGGCGCTCGTGTGTGTGTGTGTCACATTTAGACAGGACATTCCCTGACAGGATGTTCTATTTTGTCTTTTCGTGCTTTAATGGTTTGAAAGCATTTGCATGAGTAAGAATGTGATCATATAATGTAACGCTAGCCAAAGGATGACAGAACAGAATGGATGCTGCGTTAATTAAGTTAAATATATTTAACGCGTTAAACTGAAAAATTATCGTATCCGTTAACGTTGTCAGCACTAGTTAAATATATTAAAAAAGAAAGTGCTTATTTTAAATTGTACTAATATTTCACAATATTCCATTTTCTTCTGTATTTTTGATCAAATAAATGCAGCCTTGGTGAGCATCAACTATTGAACTGTAGTGTACATTTGAACTAAAATTTGTACTTTACACCATCCCTGCTCTCAGCAGCCCTTTACAAAGTTTCGAGTCAAGTCAAGAGCCAAAACCTTTAAAGTAACGTGGGCTGTGCAGTTTCCTTTCCACTTGACCCATCCACTCAGTGTATTATACCAGCAGAGGTGGATTTGAAGCAGTTTGTACTTTTTGTGTGTGATTGCTTTTGCTCGTCATCCAGGGCATGTTATGGTGAACGGCCCAACTACTCCAATACCTGTCAAGACTAAGCCTTCCCCCATCGATCCGGTCATCCCACTAGTACCCCTCGGTAAGAAACGCACGCACTTACCTTATCTCACATTCACACACTGTCAGTTTCTCACACTACAAACTCAGTGAAAGCTGCCTTTGCACTTAGTTGCCGTGGTATTTCATTGATGCACTGCGGAAGCCGTGTTTTAGAGTATATTTACGTCTTACAGAAGGTGGTCATAATTCATCCTTCCCCTACAATCTTTCATGAAGATACCATGACTATATTATGAATCTACAGCGGGAGGAACATAAAATTCAGCCATTTGTTTACAAAAGAGCCCCTCCAACATGTTTTCATTCACTTTTCACTTCCATCTTGTGCGGATTTGTTTGGACATGTGCCAAGAGCGAGAATCAGTTGTTGTGCTCTGGGAAAACTACTTCATTCTTTCTGGGTAATATGTCTATTTAGATGCATGTTGTTGTTGTGCATTTGTGTCTGTATGTGAATAACAGCGCTGATAAAAATTGTTTTTTTTCTTTGTAGTCCTACGCAGTGTGGTGTTTGTGATAATGTCTGTATTATTAATTGGCCGTTTGTTTGTGTACGCACTCTGCAGGTGAGCCACCAGTGGGTTTCAGGGATGTGTTGCTGAGAGAGGGTCCAGATGGTTTTGCGAAGGCGGTGCGTGCCCACCAGGGTCTGCTGCTTATGGACACTACGTTCAGAGACGCCCACCAGTCCCTCCTGGCCACTCGCGTACGCACTCACGACCTTAAACGGATCGCGCCTTTTGTGGCTCACAACTTCAGCAACCTCTTCAGCGTGGAAAACTGGGGAGGTGTGGTACTAGTTCGACTCTATTGTTTTCTTTCTTTCCTCATGCTTTCTCTCTCTTTCTCTCCCCTTCCTCCCTCCTTCCCTCCCTGTTTTTTGCCTTACTGCTGTGCATTCTAGCAGCTGACCCAATCTACTATTCGCTTGCTTGACTCACATATTCCCCTCATTCCAATATGAATAAAGCCAGGTAGTTTTGATCGAAGTCTTGCAGTACTTATAAGAAATATATATTTGTTAAAAATTCTAGTCAAATGGTTAGATGATTTCGATAATAAATGCGTTTCAAACTATTTTATATATGGATGTGTTTTTGAATAGACTATTTAATGACTTTAAATGTCTTTTCACAGGTGGGATAAATGCAAAATGGCCTTTACTAGTGCTGCACGATTAATCATATCGCAATCGCGATGTCAAGCCTATGCAATTATATGACGCAAAAGGCTGCGTTTTATGAAATAAATAAATGCATGTGTGGATATGACAACCCATTCTGTTTGCCCATTTTCTACTCCACTAATAAAAAGATCTACTCTTAGTTAATAGTAAATAACACGAATGAACAATAGGTGTGTTGAAAGATACAGTACTACTTACCGAAATGCTTATGCCTCATACATATCGATCAATCAGTGTTTTTTAATTAAAGTGTTTTCAATAAAACAGCTGGTGAACAATGTCACATAACGTTACATTTACCTCAGGAAAGCCATTTGATAGGACGTTAGTTGGCTAGACAAATTATATAGAGAGAGGAGTATTTTGCTAAATATGTGCACTATATTAAATATTTATTATATTTTTATTTATCATTCAAATATTGTAACATTGTTATTATAGCCTAGTAAAAACCACATTATATTTAATTTGAGTTATTTTTAACCTTTAATAATAATACCAGCTGACAGGGCTCTATGTATGTTTACAGCATTAGGCGAGATTTTTTTTTTTTCTTGAGAAAAATTAACATGTATCTACTGTAAGGCTACCTAAAATTTAAACATATGAATTGATATTGAATCAAGATTGGAATCAAATCACAACATTTGAATTGAAATCGTGAAATTTGTCAAGCAATAATAAAAACAGTAACCAACAAGTCATTGTACCATGATTTAAACATTGTAACATGTTGTCACTAAACTTATCACATTTCTGTTTAGTTACCAAATATTTTGACAATCACAATACACATCCTGCTTAAATGTCCCTGTTTGGCTGGACAGAGTGTACAAAATATCTTATTTTAATGAGCATACTTGTTCTTATTTATTGTTCTATTTATTTTATACTATTGTACTATTGAGATAATAAGTTTGCAGTAATGCAAAGATGTCATTATTTCATTTTTTTTTAAATATTATTTTAATTTGAAAATGCTGTGCATTTAGTTGTTGTTGCTAGTTTGAGTTGAGAAATACACATTTCAGCATTATCACTGATCTGTGTGTGCATTTTCCTTGAGAACCAAGCAAGTTAAGTCATGAAACCATTTGTTTATTATAGTGCAATCGCAATATTGACCTCAATAATCGCAATATGACATTTTCCCCAAATCGTGCAGCCCTAGCCTTTACTATATAAAAAAAACTACTACTAGCAAAACACAATGTATTTTTAAACATTGTCATATGAACAACCAGTCAGCAGTGTTATTAAAACTATAAAAAAATGGTAATTGAAATTAAACTGCAATTAAATAAAATACAATTAAATGCTTTTATCTAAAATAAGTTTGAAGTACTAAATGACTAAAACTGGAATAAAAATAAATTAAAGATAAATATAAATATTAATAAATCTAAAAACAAAATTACAAAAAAGTCAACTTCAATTAAAATGAAAACGAACATAAAAAGTAATTCAAAATATTAATAAATGGCATAATAATATATAATTTAATAAAATAATAACACTACCAGTCATAATTTAGCCTTTATAAATGCCGAATGACGTTTTTGCATTTAACTTTCATCAAGGGTCACACAGGATGTGTGTTAATTTTGTTTCTGGAATGAAAATGTGGAAATATGATTCCAATGGGAAAGTGCTTTACATGCTTCAATTAAAGTCTGCTCAATTAAAGTCTGCTGGATATTCTGATTCTCTTTATTTTATTTATTTATTTTTCTTTCCCTTTTCTTTTATTTATGTCTCTCTTTCTTATTCAACAGGTGCTACGTTTGATGTGGCAATGCGTTTCCTGTGTGAGTGTCCCTGGAAAAGGCTGCAGGAGTTGAGGGCTCTGATGCCAAATGTGCCTTTTCAGATGCTTCTGAGAGGTGCCAACGCCGTTGGATACACCAACTACCCTGACAATGCCGTCTTCAAGTCAGTCATGTGCTATCTTACACCACAACCTGCTTACAGTCTGAATGAACTTCTCAAATGCTAATCTTTTTACAGACGGGAATCCCAAGGAATTGAATGTTCTGATTCAGATTACACTTACAGTAATGATTCTTTTTGTGCTTTTGAGGAAGCACTTGAGGAATCAAGTGGGGAATTCTTCCACATCAGCGGAAGAATGCAGACGTTAACAAACGAAAGGGAAAATCATTGGGTTCTGACTCTGGCCCTAAGCACCATTCAGATGGCTTTTAATTCTTATTAGAATGTGGAGCTGGGGAGCATTACTGCTCATTTAATGGCTTTGTGTCAGACCTTCCATAAAATGGCTGCTACCAATTTCTATTCAGCATTTCCAGTGCCAAAATACACAAATCGAAATCTTATAGATAAAAAAAATCTTGAATAAACTCTTTGCAAAATAAGCAAATTACATTTGACTTGGTCCTAATACTTGCTTAAGGTAGAAGAGCAAAGCTAACAGGAATGTGACCATGTGTATTTCTTAAACCTAAAAAGTAAACGAACGTAAACAAGAAAAAAAGTAAACAAGTATTCATGTGCTATTATAGTATTTATTAATATTTTGAATTAGCTTTTATTTTTATAATATCAGTTTTTATTTTTATTTTAGCAATTATGTTAGTTCAGGGATTAGTTCACTTTGAAATGAAAATTAGCCCATGATTTACTCACCCTCAAGCCATCCTAGGTGTATATGACTTACTACTTTCAGACGAATACAATCGGAGTTATATTAAAAAATATCCTGGCTCTTCCAAGTTTCATAATGGCAGTGAATTGCAACCAACAGATTGAAGCTCAAAAACGTAGCATCCATCCATCATAAACGAACTCCAAACGCCTCCTGTGGGTTAATAAAGGCCTTCTGAAGCAAAACAATGAGTTTGTAACATGTTAAATATGAATATTCTTCTTACACAAAGTAAAACTCCAGCTTCCGGCCAAACGGCCATACTCAGTCTACTTGCCCCTAATGCGCAACTTGCGAAATGTATGACATCAGAAGTAGCGTAGTGCGTCATGGCGTTGTGTAAATAGCGTCAGTTGTATGTCGCATTACTCGCATAAGTTGCGCTTTACACTTACAGTAAGTGGAATCCGTATGTTCGTTTGGCCGAAAGCTAGTTATTTTACTTTACAAAGTTTTAAATATGAATATTTTTCTTACACAAACTCAACGTTTTGCTTCAGAAGGCCTTTTGGAGTTCGTTTATGATGGATGGATGGATGCACGTTTTTGAACTTCAATCTGTTGGTTGCAATCCACTGCCGTTGTAAGACTTGGAAGAGCCAGGATATTTTTTAATATAACTCAGATTTTTTTCGTTTTTTTTATTAAATCCGTCCAGTAGTTTTTATAAATATTTCTGTTTTGCCTTTGAGGTTTTAAATATATTTTACGTTTAAGCTTTTACATCTAATGTATATTTTATTTATTGTATTTTATGTTTTATGTACCAAGAATGATATCAGTGACTCATTACCTTATAATTTCCTCTGTTTTTGTTTAGGTTCTGTGAGGTGGCCAAAGAAAATGGTATGGACATCTTTCGTGTGTTTGACTCGTTGAACTATCTTCCCAACATGCTCTTGGGGATGGAGGCAGCAGGTGCAGCAGGAGGTGTGGTGGAGGCGGCCATCTCGTACACCGGTGACGTTTCTGACCCCATGAGGACGAAATATTCTTTAGACTACTATCTGAAACTAGCAGATGAGCTGGTCAAGGCTGGAACGCACATCCTTTGCATCAAGGTAGTGGTTTGTTTATTTTTGTTTTTTTTTATCCATGTCTGTTTTGTTAACCTCAACTCTTGCTCACTCTTTCATCTCGACTGCTGCTCCCACTCTGCCTCCACCCACACATAAAATACCACTGCATCACTGTCTCCGTTTGTTTATTGTGCTCTTCTCTTACTTTTTATTTTCTCCTTCTGTCTCTCCGCTCTGCAGGACATGGCGGGTCTTCTGAAACCTGACTCTGGCCGTTTGCTGGTCGCCGCGCTAAGAGACCGGTTCCCAGACGTCCCGATCCACGTGCACACTCACGACACCGCAGGGGCTGGAGTGGCTGCCATGCTGGCATGTGCAGAGGCCGGAGCAGACATTGTGGACGTGGCAGTTGACTCCATGGCAGGAATGACGTCCCAGCCCAGCATGGGTGCCATAGTGGCATGTGCCAAAGGCACCAAACTCAATACTGGTGAGGACTGTCAAACAAACTGTGTCTTGTTAGAGCTGATATACAATATATTATATGATGGGTGGATGGATGGATGGATGGATGGATGGATGGATGGATGGGTGGATGGGTGGATGGGTGGATGGGTGGGTGGATGGGTGGATGGGTGGATGGGTGGGTCGGTGGGTGGGTGGGTGGAGAGATGGATAGACAGAGCGAGATGGATAATAGAACCACTGGGTATCCACACTGTGGCACCTCATTGGTCCAAAATCTCCACAAAACTGTACACTAAATTAAACATCAAATATGATCATATTGACTTTGATTGTTGTGTGACTCAGTTTTGCATTCAGTGAGGAAAAAAGTTTGTTGCTGGTAACTTTGTCTCATTCTTGTTAGGACATGGTTTTATAGTGATAAATTGGTTGTTTTGTTTTCTGTGCATATGAAACAGTTCCTCATTTATTTTAGTTTGCCTGGTTTTCCATGATACAGCCCATCACTCGTTTTCTAGGTCATGTGTTAAAGGGAACATGATGTGAACATTCTTCTTCTATCATAAAAGCTATAATCATGTCTTTATGCATGAGAAAAATGGCTCCTCACCCTTCTTACCACAACCCGAAATGCTCTTCATGGGTTTTTAATATTCAACACACCTATTTTACACTCTTTTTTTCGACCTACTGTGCCTCATTTCATGCAAATGCTCCCAAACTTTCATTCTCTTAATATTTATTTCCCCTCCATAATCCAGTTGTGAATGAGGTCATGGGAAGTCAGCTGAAAAAGGAAGAAAAGCAAACAGAGCAGAGCAGTAGTGATAATGAAAGAAAGGAAAAAATGATAACACGGCATGGCCAGTCAGCTACGGAAGGAGTAGAAGAAAAAGAAAAATGATATTTGGGTGAATGAAAAGAGTAGAGAGAGAAGGGTCAGAGCGGACAGACATCATTTGGATGTTGGTTTCTGACCCATTGACATTTCCTTAATTGTTACATTACTGTGGCTGCTGGTGCTTAACCTTCACTGATGAGTCATGCCCCGTTGGGCCTTCTCGCCGTAGGGTGTGTGTGTTTGTGGACAGAGACTGTGGAGTGTGGTCACTCTGTGGTGGACCATGTGGTTGATTCCATACAACTAGGGATAAATTGATTTTAATATTCTGGTCAATACTGATGAGCTGATTATTATTTTAATGTTTTGACCAGTATTAAAATTGAATACTATTTTCTATCATTTTAAATGCTATAAGTGAATTTAGGCATCACAGCATTATAATATACAGTATGAAAATTTTATATTTTCCTTTTGAGATTTACTAAAGAATGCATTTAACAGTGTTAGTCAGATGATGGTAAAGGTAATTTAAATATAAAAATATGGTAAATGAACAATTGAATATTCAATATTGACCAATACTGATACATTTAATTCTCTTATACCTGCTGATAGCCGATATGTTTCTGATATATTGTACATCAGCACTTTTGGAATTAGGGGATAAGTGTTTTAATTTGATAGTGCAGATGGTCATGAGCTTCAGTTCTCCATCTTCATTTGCCTACTGTCTTTTTTAACAGTTCTGTGAGATAGAGATAATAAATGGTAAATGAAAAAGTATTAGTGTTTGCATCTCTGTTATTATTATTAATAGAATAACATATAATCATTTCTTCTATACTATTGGCATTTAGTAAATATCCATTTTTACTGTATTATTTAAATAAGTCTTTGAATATCTAATAAACATTACATTGCAGCATAGGTTATATAAATATATATATATATATGTGTGTGTGTATATATGTTTTATTTCAGCCATCAGCAAACTTTCTTTCTAATGTTGCTTAGCCAAATCAGAGAAACGGTTATAACTTTAGTATACGCTCAATCTGTTTGCTGGGACAGTGTGAACTAGCCTTTACAGTAGCTCTCACACTGTTATAATATACAGGATGTGTAAGTTCACCCAAAAATGAAAATTCTGTCAGTTACTCACCTTCATTTCGTCTTCATTTTGTCCCTCCATAGACAGCTGCGCAACAAATTTTCCGAAGAGACTCGTCGCTTTATATGATGAACAGATTGAATTTAGGCTTTTATTCACATATAAACATTGATCAGCAAACAGAAGTTCGACCGAACCTGCAACTTTTTGTAGCGTCAAAGTTTCATTTGCGTAGACTGTCAATGGAGGGACAGAAAGCTCTCAGATTTCATCAAAAAGATCTTCATGACAGAATTTTCATTTTTGGGTGAACCAACCTTTTAATATAATTTATTAGCACTTGCTAATTAAGCTATCAAACAACACATTAATGAAGCACAGAGATGTATGCTGTGGAAATCCCTGAATGCTGTTATTATGAAAGTCCATGCTTTGTGTATAGATACCCCCCCCCCCCCCCCCCCCCCCTCTTCTGGAGCTCCACATCCCGTGGGCGTGTGACTTTGGCAGTATGAGACGCATCAGAGCGGTCACATGATGAGGTGTTCACACTTTCGTTGATTCACCTTTATTACCTTAAGATTCACCCATTCCCCCTCGTTCACAGTACCTCACGTTTCTTTGGTTTTCACTCCAGGAGGTGTTTCCTAGGTAATTGTATTATTTGCAGGTTTTCAGGATTCCTGTGGCAGTGTTATTGTAGTCTCTGTCTCTCCACACACAGTTTTTTTGCCATATGCAACATCCAGTATTAATCACCTGTTTACAGCTTTTTAAAACAAGCTGCTTGTATGTGTTGATGTGAAAAGGAAGAGACAGCGCTGACACATGCTCGATTCTTATTACACTAGAGTACACATGGCATTAATATTCCTCAAACATGCCATTTGTTCTCTCCTACTGAACCTCCGCCTGAACCTTACAACATAGACGAAAAATGAAATCTAAGATCAAAATATGTATCCATCTATCCATCTAAATATCTATCTATCTATCTAATATTTATAATCCATCTATCCACCTATCTATGTCTGTCTGTCATGTCTATCCATCTTCTGTTCTGCCTATTCATCTATCTATCCTTCCATCCATCCATCCATCCATCTAATATTTCTAATCTATCTATCCATCCTTCCACCATCCATCCATCAACCATCCATCTTATATTTCTAATCCATTCGTCCATCTATCCAATATTTCTAAACTATCCATATATCCTTTCTCCATCCATCCACCCTTCTGTCTGTCTATCCATCCATTCACCCATTCATCCATTTAATCCATTCATCCATCCATCCAATGTTTCTTATCTATGCTTCCTTCATCCAGTCACCATCCATCTATCTAATCCATCCATCCTATGTCAAGTCCGTCCGTCCGTCCATTCATCCATCCATCCAAAAATATACTTTTCGGTCTGTTGTTTCCCTATTTTACAGGGGAAATAAATCCCTATTTTACAAACATTTCCACAGTAAAGGATGCAAATACAGAATTGAATTGAAAAAAGGAGAAGATAAAGGTTTAAAGTTTCCCTGCGAAAACATGCCAAGTTGTCAGTGAGGATTTGTTTTGTGAAGCTACTTATCGGTCTATCAAGATGGATGGATGGACAGATGGATAGATATAACATCCTGTCATTTTGCCAATTCTCCTTCAACTTTCTCTCTCACCTTGTCATTTTCTAATCTGCCTTTCTCGCTCCACTCTATCAATCTCTCATTGTCCTGCTCCGGCCCCTCCGCCTCCCATAGTCTCTTTCTCTCTCTCTCTCTTCTTCTGTTCAAGCCAGTTCATCACGGTAAAGGCCGTGTGGCCAGAGATCGATTCCCCAGCTGACTGACGTGTGCTGATTGATCAGTCTTCGTGGGGAGGAGCTGGACACGCTGCTTTTACACCATAACATCAATAGTGCCTAATAGCTTGTAGTCGGGTGGCAGCAAGAAAAATGCATGCAAGCGAGTTTTATGAGTGCGTTGTCATGAGTCCTGCAGTCGCTCTCCGGTAAACGGGTGCGTGCACACGTTACAGCGTGTTTGTGCGTGTGTTATCTTTTGCACAGGAAAACTATTGTGATCACAGCGATGGGCAATTAGTGAGGATGAGGGAGCCAAACGAGCATGTAAACTCTGTTGCAAGTGGTGCGCCTCATTGATTGATTAATTGACTGACTGCTGCTGGTAAATGATGAAGCCTTGAGTGGCAGGAAGCAATCTATGCTCCGCCACCAATTCCCTGCTTCTACCACATACAGGCCCCTGTGTGCTGAGCTTTCGAGGACTGATTAAAAGCTTTGGAAGAATGCCTGATTAGCCGGTACAGTCTGTTAAAGATATGAGGACTTTCATTATTTCTGATTAAATATTAATGTCAGACAGTCATTTGTTGTGCTACTTGTTCTAAGATTGCTTATTCCTCTTGGTAGGCTAATGATCTCTCATCCTGTCTTTTTTTTTCTCTTTCGTTCTTTCTCTTTGACTTCACCCACAATTGTTTCTCAGGCATCTCTCTTGAGAAGGTCTTTGACTACAGTGAGTATTGGGAGGTGACCCGAGGCATTTATGCCCCATTTGACTGCACCGCCACCATGAAGTCTGGGAATTCTGATGTCTATGAGAACGAGATCCCGGGTGGCCAGTACACCAATCTCCACTTCCAAGCGCACAGTATGGGGCTGGGGAACAAGTTTAAGGAGGTGAAGAAAGCCTACGCAGAAGCCAACAAGCTGCTCGGTGACCTCATCAAAGTGAGCAATTCTCTTTATTTTCATTTTCAAACCTATTTTTAGTTATTTGTGATGGATTCTAACAGGATGCAACAATCAGGTTGTCCCATTTTTTTTCTCCCATAGTGAAATTAATCTTTAGCAATAAAGTATTAACTTTTGAATACAGACCTGCCATGAGCTCAAAAGTTGTAATATACTACTTAAAAAAAAAAGACCGCAGCTTTAGAGCTGAATTTACGGTGACAAACTATACTACCCAAAAACCTGGATTTGACTCATCATAGATGGGGTAAAAATTACAGTGAAAAAGTGGTGAACACCGACTCCCATGCATTGTGCATATATTTATATATATTTTAGCTGATTATTTTGCAATGCACTTAAAATATATTGTATTTTATACTTATAAATTACTGTAAATAAGTAGTTTTATATTGTGCAATTGCTTTCGATGCCTGAATATTGTAGCTTATAATGTAGTAATTCTTCACGGAGCTGGTTTTGTTTTTTCATGGAGCTGGTTTTCTGTAGAATTCTTTATTAGAAATCCATTTGGAGAAAATTAATTGAAAAAAAATCTTCCAGAATTAAGGCCATAAAAAAGTAGGGCGTAATTTTGCACTGTGATTGTCAGACGAGGACTCGGGTCAGCTCATTTCTCATGAAATGCCATAATGCTTTTCAACATGATGACTGGAAAATATAAAAAATGAAAATATCAATGCAGTAGTACATGAAGTGGTGTGTATGGTGTCATGATGAACCCTTTTAACCCTTCATGTGTGTTATTGCTTATAATAATCCAGATCCTCATGAGTCTAGTCTTTATATGGTGCCAAAGACACCACACCTTTTAGCTAATTATTTCCTCAGTTGTTAAATTGCACACGCTTGAAAACAGAGTCGTGATGTTGTCAAATGATCACACTCTTCTGAGTCATTCCTTTTATCGTCACTCGTGTCCTGTTCCTTGCTTGCTTATTTTAATGTTAGGTATGTTCAAAAGTATTGTTATAATTTGAGTTATTTTGGTCAAATGCAATCCGCCAATGTGTAGCACCAATTTCCCCTCTTACAAAATATTTAGTTTTTACAACACTTGTGCTTGTTATATCTAATGCACATCATCTATTCAAAGGCTTTGTTGGACAGATTGGTTTAAAAACGTCCTGCTACCTCCTTGAATGCCCTTATACACATATAAAGGATTTTGCCTTTTTTTTCCTTTAATTTTCAACTGGAATTGATTCTTAATTCTCCTTATATTTTTTCTGTGAAACTAGAAAAAAAAGTGTGATCGGGCACTCAATCGCGTCGAAACACTCTAGCTCTTCAAATAATAAAAGCCATCTCTGAAGAGAAAGCTTTAAAGCTTTTAAAAATGTGTCAGTCATCTGAGAAGTCTACCATAAGATATAATTATCAGCATAAAATCATGTTTTCACGATGATAATAATTAATAATTGTTTTATTTATTTAACACTTAACATCACTTTGCAACTTATTAAAAATATGTTTCGCTTAGTTTATACTATTAAATATTATATTATGATTACACACAAAAATAGTAAAGTATTCCATGTAGTCTCCTACTTAAGTCTACTTAATAGATGCATGCTTAATGATTATAAAATGAGCAAAATTCCGCTTTTGGTTTTAGATTGATGTCAATCCAATATCATGTCACAACACATGTAATTTTTCCAAAAGTATTTTGTCAACTACTCTTATGTCTATGTGGTGTTTTTAATATGCTTTAAGACAAACCATGTGCAAAGTCATTAGTCAACACCATTGCTGAGTATTTTCTCCGCTGTCTCACTCCAAGATGGCGAACGGGAACATGGTTTGTGTAACATTAGCCACAAATTACTAAATAAACTGTTTGATAACGTAGTCAAGCCAAAGGCTAAACATATTAATTAGCGTTATGTGTCCGACGTTGTAAAGAGCGGTACATAAAACACATTACCATTCGGATACATAGACTTGTAGACGAGCCTGTATGAGTGGGTGGAGGCTAGGCTCATTTGCATATTCATGGATCCACATATATACTATTTGAAGGAAGTTTGTAGAGTTACATTCATGCTATTTTAAGACATGAATAATTTTTTTCACTGGAAAAAAGACGTTGAAATGTCATTTTGGTGATCAAAGATTTAAAGATCAAAAATGATTGACTACAGGTAAACTTTAAATCAATTTTTTATTCATAAAATGTAAGAACTCTAGGAATAATTTAGAATATTTACTGGTGTAGAATATGTTTTGATCAATATTAATGTGCTGTGCAACCACAGGTAGTCAGCTAGATACTGGATAGTGGAAATAAGTGGTCAATATTCAGTCTGGCTCTGTTTACTTAAAATCCAATTTCATATTCTGTACTTCCTGTATAATGTGAAATCCAGATCATTTTTAGATTTCTACTCTATAATCAGTCCTTTCAGAGATTTAAATCAGATTTCTATTCTATAATCAGTCCTTTCAGAGATTTAAATCAATTTCCCCCCTTCATTGCATTTGAAGATGGCCAATCATGAAATATAAGATTAGCAAATAAGTGCATGCTTTAGAATCATGAAGAAGTTCTGTTTTTTCTCTTGCTCCATCAGTGAATGGAATATTTAAGATTATTAATACGCCGTAATTGTCACTTGACCGTCACAAACGTGCAGTTTAAAGCCCTTGTATGCAACATTCTCCCTGGTTAAATAGGGCTTAATTATCACCCCCTGCACTCAAAAGGGTCTCACCCTCACTCTTGAAATCCGCTCACGATCACAAGATCATGAGCACTGTGGACCCGAGAGCTCCTCTCTGAATCACAGATTTAATTGCTCGTTCTCCTCCTCCTCCCTCTGATTCCGTTGCAACCGTCTCAATCTCCAGATGAAATTGAATAAAAATAACATGGCAAAAAAACGGGGCAGAAAGGAGGAGTGAATAAATAATCCTGTCCCTGTCTCCTATGGCCCAGAGACAGATCAACTGGGAAGAGCTTTAAGGAAAGCTTATCTGTTGTGTTTCAGAGAGGCTCTGACTGATCTCCTCCAATCAAAGGCGTCTGTGAGCGTTTGGTCTTGCCTTGCTGCTTTTCATTTCCCTGGGCTTAATTAAATGATCGAAGATAGTCGGCTTTCTGTTCTCGGAGTCCCCTCGCTGTTAATATTGTCAATATCGAGGCTGAGCGGAGCGCTGCTTAAGCGACGGTTAGCGCCGGGTTTCATTAGCGCCTCTCCGTTCTCTCTTTCTCACATTTTTCTCCCTTTTGTCCTTACGACGCAAATGTTATCTACTCCCTAAGCCGTGTTTCTGTTTGCCACTGCACCTCGTCTCCTCTCTTACTCCTAGTTTAGATTGGCTGGTTGGGCTGGTGGAGAGCTGAGATGTATCGATGGAGGCCTAAGCAAGCATGTCTTTTCATTTCTCACTTTTATCTGTCCTTCTCTCATCCCCTCCATTCAGGTGACACCCTCCTCTAAGATTGTGGGCGATCTGGCACAGTTCATGGTGCAGAACTCTCTGACCCGGGCAGAAGTGGAGGAGAGTGCAGATGAGCTGTCTTTCCCCCTCTCCGTGGTAGAGTTCCTGCAAGGACACATTGGCATCCCCCACGGAGGATTCCCGGAGCCCTTCAGGTCAAAGGTACGATATTCACAGCGCATTTATCACTCAATCTGCTGAAATACAACTAGTGTGTCAAGATACTTTATTAAATGCTGTATGGCTATTCATGTTTTACAGCCGTGGTTTTTAGTGGGTGGAAAATCATGTTCTTTAAGGTATAGTGTACCCAAAAATGAAGATTTGGTGACCATTCACTCACCTTCATGTCGTTCCAATCCTGTATGACTTTTCTCTACTGTGGAACTCAAAAATGTTTTTTAACTGTTGTTGCAGGGGGTCAATGGGGTTCAGTGTTCTTTAAATAAAACTCTTTAAAATATCTGTTGAACACAAAATAAGTTGTGAATAGTGTTTAAGGTTAAAATTTAAGGTAGCAACTTGGCAGGATTTAGTGTCTAGGTTAAGGTGTAAGGTTAAAGGTTATAGATTACGGATCAGGGGCGATATGATCTGCGAATGCATTTCACACAGTGTTTTATTTTTTTTATATTTTATTTGTTATTTTATTTCATTTCAAGTAATGAAAATGTTTTTTGTGTGTGTGTGTTTTTTTTTATCGTTTTAGTTAACTATAATTACCCTGTGTGTGTGACCAACAGAGGACTGATGTTCAGAATCCTATCCTATTAGTTTAATAGCCATGGTAATTTCGTAGCCATGGTAAAAAAAGAATCACAGATAATATGGAATCAAGATATTCTGTGGGGACAGAGGTTGGGATGAAGGTTAGGTAAAAGGGTCAGAGGAAGGATTTAGATTCGATCGTTGTAAAGTAAGTTGAACCCGAGTTTAAGTCTCAGCTTGGCTTGAGTTGAGATCAGAAAGAAGAGGAAACTAGTTATTGAATATCTCTGTGGTGGGCAAAATAAGCTTCAGCTCTTTCACTGAAGAGTTTGGGTTGATCGCAATGATGTTTGTCTTGAGAGGGTTTCTCTGTGTCTCCCTTCAGTCTCTGGAGTGCATTAACACTGTGTTGTGCTTGTCAGAGATACGCAAGCGAAAACCATATTATTCCTTTTGTCTTGAACGCCCCAAATACCCAGAAGCCATTCCTGTGCAAGATTAGCTGTTTCTCTGACAATGCTTGTGCAAAAGATTTTTTAAGCATGCAATTATGAAGCTAATTTATTTACAATGTCTCTTTTTCAGAATTTGTAGGCCATCTGCTTTGCATATATTTTAGATAACAAACACATTTGAGCAACTTGGCACTGACCTTATTTTTTCCCCCATCTGGTTTGTAACATTAATATTGCTCATAATTATGCAAGCGTTTGTTTGCTTGTACAAAAATAGTTTTATTTAGGTCTGTGGTGGGTATTCTGAAGTCTTTTCTGTTCTACAGAATAAAAATACTGACATTTCATTATTTCATATTTAATTCTTCACAACTTGCGCTTGATTCTTCAGCCTCTTGAATTCAACTAAATGAAGCAATAGGGAGAGATTAATCCTGCTCCTGTAATGATCGGTTATAAATATTCCTGGATTCTGTGTGGGTCTTAGGGGGATTGCAAACGCTCTACATCATCCGCTTATGAGCAGCTTGAAAATACAGTGTAGCACCAATATTTGAGGAAATATACGTTTATTGTCTGTTCAGGCACCTGCTCTTTTCTCAGGCTCTCATCACTTATTTGTGGCACAGGTTTTGAAGTCTCTTCCTCGTGTGGAAGGACGTCCTGGAGCTACCCTGCCTTCCATGGATTTCCAGGCCTTGGAGAAGCAGCTGCAAGAAGCTTACGGTGATGAAATCACCCCTGAGGATGTGATGTCAGCAGCCATGTACCCCAAAGTGTTCCAGGAGTTCAAAGAATTCACTAGAACCTTTGGGCCTGTGGATTGTCTGGACACTAGACTCTTCCTGGATGGACCTAAGATTGCTGAAGAGTTTGAGGTGGGAGTATTTCTTTTTTTTAATAAATAAATTATTAAACTGAAGTAGCCTCACATTTTTATTTGCTGTTACTGTGCCATAAATCATCCTGACATCCATGATCCATTCCTACATTCCAAGCATCAGTTCCTTATTTCCTGTGCTTGTATCTCTGCTGTCTGTCTCAGGTGGAGTTGGAGCGAGGCAAGACGCTTCATATCAAGGCTCTGGCTCTCGGAGACCTTAATAAAGCCGGTCAGAGAGAGGTGTTCTTCGAGCTCAATGGTCAGCTGAGATCCGTCCTGGTCAAAGACACTGTGGCCATGAAGGTGTGTTTCTGAATTTTACTTACAACTTTAAAGGGAGGGATTTTTCTTCCTGCCATTTCAACTTCAAAACTACCTTCCGCCATTGTGATTAGCTTACAATGCAAACGTTATACACAGAGCAAGAGCCTGTTAGCTTAGCTTCTACAGAAAGATGGGTGACACTATCTTTACATTGTGTGAGTGAGATCCCGCCCCATATGGACGTGGTGAAAACATGCGGAACTAGCTACTAGTACTGGCTGTAGTTTTAAGCCTCTGGCCCAAAAATCCTCCGATGACGCAAAATGCGATTTTTGCGTCATCTGAGGATTTTTTCCAGACTAAAAATACACAAATCTCTCATATCAGGGGGATATGAGGGGGGGACGCACGGTAATTCGAAAATACTACTGGTTTTCTACTGATACAAAGCTTAATGCTAAATCCTGAAGTATCCCTTTAAGTAAAAAATGACTGAGGTATAGTGCCTATATTTAGCAAAATGCTCTCTGGAGTTTATTTTTTCTACCTAACTGAGGTTATGGACAATGGGTAGCTTACTTGAGGTAAATAAAACGTTATAAGATTGTATTGCCTAGAAAGCTGCTTTATTGACGTCTTTCCCTGATATAAACACGGAGTCATTTCATGAAACAGGATTCATTTCGTTTAAGTTGTGATGTATCTTTCAACATACCGTCTGGTGTTCACCCATGTTTATTTAATGCTGTAACTAACTATTAGTAAAGAGGATGAGATGATCTTTCACGTGCGCTTGATCCGTGCTGCCGCTTCAACTGAGGCAGAATAGGAATAGAGTGTGCTTGCGTGTGTGTGTAAATGAAACTGAAGTCCTGCCAACCTGTATCAATTTTCTTGGATTTGTAGGAGATGCATTTCCACCCTAAAGCCCTGAAAGACGTACGTGGGCAGATTGGAGCTCCTATGCCCGGTAAGGTGGTAGAGGTGAAAGTGAAGCAGGGCCAGCAGGTGGAGAAAGGACAACCGCTCTGCGTCCTCAGCGCCATGAAGATGGAAACGGTGGTGAACTCTCCTCTCTCCGGCATCGTGGCCAAGATCTACGTGACCACCGACAGCACCCTGGAAGGAGATGATCTTATTCTGGAAATCACCGAATAGATATCATGATGGTCAACAGCAGGAAACATCACCACGGCCAATCCCTGCAAGGCTAAACACACAAACTTTAGTTACACACACAGATATAGAGGCTAACACCTTTTAGTAGAAGCTTATTTTTACTGGATCTCAGAAAACAATGGATGATTCTGAAAACGCTTGTACTTTCAAGCTTAAATTCTTTGGCTGTTGTGTCATATGTGCTTTTGTGATCCTCAGTCACTGTAATTTATGTGTGATGAGGATGTGAGCTAGTGTTATTCTGTTGACCGAGAAATGTTTGTCAGTCTTTAATTAGTATTATTGAATGTAGTAAAAAACTTTAAGATTTACACTGAAAATATAGCAAGCAATAAATTGACAGAACGAGATTTAACTAGTTGAATTCCTAGTCACATTGAATATTGCACACAGATGTTCCGTCACTTTGGTCATGATTGTTTACATAAACTAAAAGCACTAAAAAACTGAAACAATTCTCACAAAATCATATGCACAATCCATC
This sequence comes from Siphateles boraxobius, assembly GCF_051911475.1. Taxonomy (NCBI): domain Eukaryota; kingdom Metazoa; phylum Chordata; class Actinopteri; order Cypriniformes; family Leuciscidae; genus Siphateles; species Siphateles boraxobius. Next base: position 9,166,244 of record NW_027508788.1, read on the forward strand.
CCTTATGGATAGAAGTCTTATGTCAGAGAGGATCTTACTTGAATTACTAGGCGAATGCAATTTATTTTGAGACAGATTGCCGTGTCTCATTTACCCAATGTTTTGACCAATGGCCTTGCTTGCTTTGTTGCTGGGAACGTAAGGGCAAGAATGGATCTGACCCCGTCTCCTGAGCCTTACACTTGAGTTGTATTTCATGCAAAGGTGGAGAATAGTTACCCAGATGTTTTGGGCTGAAGTGAGCCCCATTGAGGCCAACGAGGATCAATGAGTCTATATTCAAGAGCACTTATAGACTCCGCGGTAGCTTCTGCGCATATTGAGTTGGAACGTTGGCTTTAGAGGGAACGTCCTTTTCCCAGGGCTCATCTTGTGCTTGTGTTCCAATTGCTCTCAGTCTTAATGTGAATTTATTTCACTGTCCTGTTACATTCCCCTTAGCAGCAGATGCCTCATGGCTGGTGTAATGACTCTGAACGGCTGTATTCTCCACCTTTCTTTAATTTCCCTTGTTGAACACGATTGATATAATTCGTAACATATAATGAGAGGTTTTATTCAACGGCATTCAATTAATAGAAAGCACTCAGCCTGAACTCTACGAGACACATGGCTTTTGTGGCAAACGAGGTCCATTGGGGTGCGTCTGAAATAGTTTTATCAGTCTTGACTTAAAATGTAGATCAATTCTTCATGAGGACCAATAGCCTGCAACGTGGATATTTTCTTATTGCTTATCATAACATCCCAAGGTGGAGACTAGAGCACGTTGTTTTAACTGTGTGAATTGTACAAGCCCATAAATGTAATGATCGTCCCTTCAAATGGATGTTGCCATTAAAATTAAGCTAGTGTTGTTTAGATGTTGATTTCAGAGCACAAAACGTCTGTGGTTGGTTCTCTTAAAAATCCATCTCATCACCACAGTCCTATTTGAGATTGTTCCTCTGTGTTATTTGACAAATGCATCTCAGTTTACATGAGTACAGTGCCTAGGAATTGTGATAGGCACAGAATTAGGGGATTTGTTGTGAGAGGGAAGATTCCTGTTGGCTTTTGGACTTTTATTTGGTTCCCATATCATGTATGTGGCACTGACGAGGTGTCTGAAAATATCTGGAGAAATGTTCAATGAGTTTTTGAGTCGAGAAGTGGTTGACACTTTGTGCTGTAAATAATGCGGTATCAAAGTTGTTAAATGGGTCATGCACCGTCTTAATGTAGAATATGTTGCTGATGCATATCTACTTGGCACATTGTTAATTCAAACTGGGTAAATTTACAGGGTAAATATTTCTGTGCATAGACTGTTTGAAATTGGGAATGTTCTGAAGGGAATTGGAACTAATCTGTGTGACATTTCAGATCTGATACCTTTAATAGCATTCATCGTTATCTTTCCATTTGAAAATCTTTATTTCTGTGAAGTTCATCTTTTTCGATCTGTTTTGATAATGAGAATTATATTATGCAAATACTAATGCACCATACCCTTGTGTGTTATTTTAGCATTTAAAATGTTGGAGAAAATGTATAAATAAATCAATAAATAAAAGTTAACAGATGGTCTCTTGTGTCTTGTTTGGTTATTTTAGCACATAAATCAAACCTTAAACACGTGGTGATGCAATTGTTTCGATTCATTCTCTCAAGGATTTGCAGTCGATATTCACGTGAATGCACAAACCACACGTTAAAAATAGCTTGACATTATTTTTTTATGAGTCAGTCTTTGAGTGGGTTCCATTCAGATCAATATCTACAATCATGGGATCTCACGTGCGGATGACATCACATGCCTCAAATAAACTCTGCTTATTGATCGTCCGTCTGCCTGCTACATGTGGCTGGGAGAAACCATCTGTATAAAGGAAGAGATGGAATAATATAAGATCCATCATGTGAATAATTAAGTTAATTAGCTTCTTAAAGTCTTATGATTGGGGATAGTCAGCCTGCCAATGATACTGCTGACTGATGGCTCCATATTGGTGCGCTTGTGGCAAAACGGAATATAGGATTGTGGGATAATGTAGGAGTGATGGATGAAGCTCCCCTGTGCATCCATATGCTTGTTCTATTCTGGCAGCAAGTGTGGGGTGAGTTGATTTGTTCAGCTGATGGATTGATATATGTGGATGAAGCTCTGCAGGGCTTGTTTGTTATGTTGGTCAGTCTCGTATCTGATGTATCTCATAAATATGATGACAGTGGGTGTTTAATTAGAGGGAGAATTACTTCAGCATTAAATAAAACCTAATTTTAGAACTTTTTAATTGAGATGAAACACAATGACCCAAGTATAGGTGTGAATGGGGCATACGTCCTTGTAAAAACACAGTATAGATTAAGTCTTTATTAGCTCACCAGCAGGATCAGAGAGTTTAGCTTGTCATTTCGCAGTTATTCTGACACTTTGGCAGTCTTATCAGCAGATGTACAAATCAATGTTCCTTGCCTGTGCCTGTCGATCCCACAATCCTATTTGCATCACCCAGCTTTCATCTCTTTTTTTACCCTCTTGTTCCTTCACACTCTCTCGACTTGACGGTTTCATGTCTGTTCCTCTCTTTCTCTCTCACTTTTCCACTAGTCTTTTATCACTATAACCCTGAAAGGCCGCCGTATTATTCCACGTACCTTCCGGCTGTTAGAGCTCTGTTTAAGAAGGTTATCATGTATTCAAGGAAAGTATTGGAACCCTTGTCTACACCTGGCTGTAGGTACAGTGATGAATTAGATATGAATATTCACAGTCTGGTCCTGCCACTCTGTAATACCACAGTGTCACCAAATATTCATAAGCTCTGTAATTCTGGCCTTTTCTCCTTGCCTTTGGGTTATCCTACACATCCCTCTTGCATAAATCAGTGAGTCTCAATGAAGCCACAGTCGATACTAAAGTAGTCCTGCAATGCTACTGTCCAAAAAGTATAAAGCCCTTTAAAAATATAGCTTTTTTTTGCCGGTCATCTAAATGTACATACTTTCCTTCATACAGTGGGCAAACAACACACAGATGACTGATTGCATTCTTCAAATTTCCAGCAGAAAATCTGTTTCACATGGTTATATTTGAAGTTTACACTTTATTGCGATGGTCCACTTTGGACATTCTACAAACTACTTAGTAACTTTGTAACATCATGTGAACTAACTCTCATTAGAGTAACTAGACCGTAGTAGACTGTGAGGTTACGGTTGGGTGTTACAGGCTTTGGGTTGGTAAAAGTTAACATAGTTGCGAACTTATTATAATTAATAGTAGTGTAAGACTGGAATTTATAATTCCCAAAGAAGTGAACTAAAAGGTAAAAAAGTTCTTAAGCGTTTAGAGATAACTAGTACACAGAGGAGGGTGTCCAGGCAAATGGCATCCTGCCCAAAAGGTGTAAACTCTGAATGCAAATTCCCATTGTTAGCAAATGTTTCCATGTGAAATAAGTTTCTATCTATATAAAGAAATGCAATGAGAGGCTCAGGGTGATTCTCTTTGGTTTGCAAAGACAAGAAGTGAATTTCCGTTTAGGACAGCAAAAATGCTGCTTGACCAACCTAAATTTGGGTGTCTTATCTCTGTTTTAATTTAATGTTACTTTAGATAAGTGTACGTGAGAAACCACGGCATGGCCAATCCAAAACTGTTATGAGAGAAGTAATGTTGGTCGACTTATATCTGTAGTAGTGGGCCATAACTAACGTAAGTAAACGTTGCGTTAAATTCAAGTGTATGCAACTCCATGGGGGCTATTTCAAAGGATCTTTGATTGTGTAAGCGTGAATGCGACTATCTCAGGTAGGCTATATAGCCAATTTCCTCTGTTTAGTGACCAAACTGACAAGCTTGTGATTTTGAGACCTGCGTTAAACAGAAGGCGTGAGGACCTCAAAGCGACATAGCTTTCTAATATGAACGGGGTAAAATATAAGTAAAGAGTTGAAAAGAATAATCAAATGTGCTGCTAAACTATTATATAAATGGCCATTAACCAATTGGCATTCTAACCTAAACTCGAGGTTGTGATAAAAAGGAGTCAGATAAGATCTTAAATAGAATTAAATTACTTTGCCACGTGGAAAGATAGTAATGCGCAGAGACCTTCACCCGTTCTATCGGAAATCGCCATTGGACCGATTTAGACGGGCTTTAATGTATGTGAACCATCAAACAAAGTGTTACCTATTTAAGTTATTTTATTTAACAGCTTAGTAAATTGTTTTTGTGGTTGTTGGTAAGTCATAAACCTGGGTCAAAGACAAGGGTGAACACAAGAGGAAAAATTTGAATATTTACCCAGATTTGAAGCCTTTATTAATGTTAAGTAAAATTTCAAAGGAATTATGGTTATATCTTACGTTTTGAGTAGGTTTTTTGTGTATTTGTTTTAATGCAGTTCTTACTGTTAATGCTGGCAAGTTGTCAGAGTGGCTAATGAATATTAAATAGGTGGCATGGCAGTCACCCAGTAGTCGTAACTGATTTGTCGAAAAGCTGCTAAGGTGTCAGCATGGCTTATGCATATTAATTAGATGGCGTAGTGTTCACCCTGTAGTCATAACTGATTTGCAGAAAAGCTGTTAAGTGGGTGCTAGTCCCATTGGCCAGGCAAAATGAAGCTCTTGAAATATAATTATTTTTATTTCCCAAAAGAGAAGACAAACTTAGAAATTTCTATAGACAGCTCATCAGTGGTAGATAGGTTTTGTTATTTTTCTCCCCATTTCAGTGCAGGCCTATACTATGAAAGTAGGTTTGGGTATTCAGGCACAGCCTCCTTGTTTCATGATCTTCTTCGTTTTCTGGGAGTTATTCAAAATCCACCAGCGAGATAACGTCTGTTCACCTGGAAATGAATCCCATGCTTCCATCTCTCCGTCTGAAGATCTGACGCTGCCTCGCAGCTCTTTAGACCAGCTTCGGTCTTTCTGTCTGTCCCTTGCGCTGAGAGGAAGGTGATTATAGAAGTCTGCGTTTGGTTGGAGTGAAATTCAGTTTGTTTCCTCTCATCCTCGGGGCAGCTGGCAGTCGAGTCCACTCCACCATCCCTGTGCTGGTGGGTAGGTAGCTCTTGTACCGATGGGAGTTGAACAAGCTGTTTGAGACCAGGGCTCGACTCTTGGTCCAGCTCTCACATGCCTGAATCTGTAAACCCCATCCACTTCTCGTGTTCATTTGGACTTGTGCCTTGTCATCATTACGTGCTTGATTTACTTGATCGGAGGGCCGCAGGGCTCGTGGAAAGACAGAAACCCTCTCATTGGATTAGTCTGTGGGCACATTGCTACCCTGTCGAGTTAAGGCAAGGGGCAGAGAGAAGCTGCCTCGACTCAGTGGAATGCAAATGCCTAATTGGCTTCATTTGTATGGCTTGAATATGAAGCCATTTGCTTAATTTTCCTAGTGAGTGTACAGTCCAATTTGCAATCCTTGTTTATACTGCCTTATGAGAGAGAAGCTCTCACTGTGATGAGAATATAATGGCAGTCTGATTGGAAAAGGTCATACCTTATGAGTTAATGCTGCCTCATCCCAGATATGGAGCTGACAAGTGGGAGTTATCGGCAGAGATTCGGTAAAAGATGTTTGATTACTCTGCAGTTCCTTGTGCTTCAGATTCACAGTTTTTTTCAGGAACCTTTTGTCATATTTATGTCACTTGAGTCTGGAAACAACACATGCAGATCTGTCACTAAAAGGGTTAGGGTTTTTATCATATGGGCAGAAAGATAGTTCTAGAGCAGTGGGATTTCAACCTTTTTGACTTCAAGGCCTCCCCAATGTTCACAACCAATTTGATTGCTCCCCCAATCAAAAATTCTCCCCAATAAAATATTTTAGAGCTTGGTATAGCTGAAAAAATACATGAAGATATAAACCTATTTTTGTAATAAAAATAACCAAATGCGAAGAAATATCTAGATTTTTAGTTGTTTTAGCTTATTTTAAAGTGGTCATGATCTGCATTGATTTATCATGTTTCCTGGGGTGCACTTATAATGTAATATGATTTTTACATCAAAAATTGTCAATTTAAAAACAAAGTGCATTTTTACTACACTGATTTTAGCCCTCTGATTTAAACGCTCTATTTGAAGTGGCGTGTCTGCTGTGAGACTTCAGTGCTGTGATTGGCTAACATCTTTGCCTTATGAAATAAATATCACATGTGGAACTTTCTCAAAAACTTTAGCCCGTTCTTACTATTACAGCTCTTAAGATTAACTAACCGTGAAAAGTGTTGATTATAGCATTATACAGTATTTAGATCGTGGCATGAAAGGTTGCAGTCAACAGCATGTAGCCGATCACAGACATTTTGAACGCATGAATGCAGTGTTCTCGTCATTGTAACTCGATTTCTGCACACTAACAAAAGCTTTCATCATAATTAACAGTGCAAACCATTGTGCAAACATGATGTAAATAAGAGAATAGTTGATTAAAACGAGAGTTTTGACGAGAGTTGATTGTAAAGGGGGTTCCTTGATTGCTTTCTATATATATTTTAACCACATTTTAAATGTTTAAAAATGTTTAAATAACATTTTATTTTCATCCTACTAAGAGAAACAATGTGAAGTTGACCGTTTAGTCACGGGTTGATTTACTGACAAATAGACAAAGAACCTCTGACTGTACATGAATCATTAAATATCATATATCACTGTGTTAATTCTAATGCCATATCTGTGACCATTTACTTAGATGTTGTGGCAATACTGTCAAATCCATATCGAAAAGTCTGTTTGCAAAGCCTGCGCCGAAATTGCAACTGATTTACCAAAGAATCCACAGTTAACAAACAAATAATGCTCTACTGAGACATTCACATTGATGAAAATATATAAGCACTTTCCTAGCATTAGAATCAGAGATGGCAAAAGTACACACATCCTAGATGCACATCCTAGAAGTAGGCTACAGATACTCATTTTTAATAAAGACTGGTAAAAGTTGAAGTATGGACTACACTTTTTTTTTATAAGTTAAAGTAAAGAAGTATGGGCTCTGACATTAACTTAAGTAAAAAGTAGCCATTACTAGTACCTGTTTTAGTGTCAGGCTATTAACTGGACCTCACATCATATTAATACAAAATAACTTGCATTTCTAATTTTGTTAGCTAATGAATGTATCCAGGCTGAAAACAACCACCTAGGACAGGGCCGGACTGGGACAAATTTCAGGCTGGGAAATCTCAGACTCATCCAGACCATCCCATACACCCACAACGAATTCTGTAACGCAGAGTATTTTCCTATTTTTCCAAATCTTATTTTTTGTATGTCCATCACATAAATAAGGTTTAAATCCTTAGGCTGGGGCCATGCAAAATAATTAATAGTTCGCTTCTTTAACTGCAGCTTCACTTCAATTTCCCTTTTTTCAATCTCTTCATTTTGACTGATATCTCTCTGTCTCTCACTTGTGTGTGCATGTGTGTGTGTGTGTGTGTGTGTGTGTGTGTGTTTACTTTTTCGCAAATTTTCTTGTACCTGTCCCTTTTTCATCAGCATGTCTACTGTTTTGAACAGAACTGTCTCCACCTTGTTGCAAAACAACCACTTCATTGTAATTTATTTGCACACAATATACATTTATTTTAGTTCAATTTAAACTCTTACAATATGAACATGTTGTTTTATCTTAAAATTACTTGCCCTAGATTTAACAAAACTATATTTTCTAAATTGCCTAAATATCAAAATAGGTACAATAGTTACTACATCATGACAATATCTTTATAGAAAAATCTTTTTTTTTCTTTTTTTTCTTCTTTTTTTTAGAAAAATCCTAATATTAAACATGTTATTGTATTATCATGAGTATTTTTTTTTCTCTTGCGAAATTTAAAGGGACAATGTGTAGTTTTTTAGGTATTTTATTATCTAAAATCAATATTTGTATTCATAAATATGTCCTCAATGGTGTACAAATACCTCTCCCAATTATCTGACTTATCCTCGTAAACAAAGAATTTATTATCTTTATATACATGTGACCGGCTTTATATTCCATGTCGTTCCGCCAGCTTATAAAACTAAAGGGTCAAAAAGTACTAGGCCAACGCGTTTCCACAACGCGTTTTCGTTCAGAGCCAGTGTCGCGTAACTGAAAGCAGCAGAAACGGAGGAACAGAGCAGTGAGAGGCGTCACTGCGCCGGCAAGTTTAAAACGCTGCATCGCACTGTTATTATTCATACTGTAACATTCGTTTGTTCGTTGTGTCAAGTTGCAGTTTGTTTGAAATAACAAACCTGTTCACCCGAAGGAAAACTCGACGAAGTGCTATTAGAAGACATCCTGTCATAGCTTTTTGGTACATAACAGCTACCGTAAATGCAACACGCATTTGAAAAAGCGAGACGCTGGAGAGCACAATTCGTTTGAATGCAAAATATAATTTTGATAATAAAGTTGCAGAGATGAAGTAGGTGTTGATTTTCTTCTGTGGTCTTTTACCTATAGACACATTCCACAACGAGTTGTTCGCTGGGCTTGGTTACAATAAAAGCTGTTTTTGGACTAACAAGGAGGTTTCCAGTTCTGAAACTTACATCTATGACAAAGCTCAAGAAAAATCTGATTTCTCAATGACCCCTTCAATGCTTGTTTTGTCTTATTGTAAGCAATTTTAAGTCATCTCGAGGGCCTTAAATATATACATAAATATTTTTTGACATCATAATTGTTAATCAGCTGGATCTTCCAGTGACAGTAGAGTAACAAAATGAAGGCCTTTTTTAATTATATTATTAATTTATTAAATTATTCTATTAAATTAATTAATTTAGATAAATATAAAATAAATGCATCTCATTTATAAATCATATTATTAAATTAATTAAAATTATTTAATTATTGATAAAGCCAGCATGAAATGAAAATCCACCCATCCCCCTATTCACCCTTAAATTACCCCATATTTGGTTGTTTTAGATCTTAGTGTGAACGATTCATCCATGTATATATTTACTTTTTTTTTTTTGACATCATAATTGTTAATCAGCTGTATCTTCCAGTGAAAACAACAGACTTGCCTCTGGAGACGTATCCCGAACTTTTCCAATCACCTGCCGCCACTTCAAGCTCCGTCATCTGCACCACATCTCAAAATCCAATAAACAACGGATGCATATAACCAAGTCCAGTCCTACAAAAAAAAATGTTTTAATTTTTTATATAAATTGTATTTCATTGTGACTTCAAATAAAATGATTATTAAAGTGTATCCCTCGTGATTGCCACTGGATTGCCTAAAGGCTGAGGCCTGGTGCAGCCGCAGATACTTTTGGCCATAAAAGAGTATTACAGAGCCACTGAAGCAGATCAGTGTCTTCGTGGACTGCATTATTTCTCAAGATTTTGAAAAGGACATCATTAGCACATTTATTATCACGAAGGGCACAGAAGGCAGTGTGCTTCCTGCACCAGCTCAGTAAATTCAGTCTCTCTCCGCCAATGTGATTTTACACTTTTAGCACGGGGTACTCTTACCTGATTAGTCACGGTCTGCTTTGGGCCATGTTGGTTCACTGCGACAGGAATGTGAACCATATTACAGATCCTGCGTCACCTGTGTCTAATCAATGACTTGTACAGCTCCATTACTCACAATAACTACCATTGACCTTCCTCATTTTGTGCTTTACCTTCTCACTATAGCACTGCAAGTCTGACAAGAACGTCTGCTCAAACCTCTTCTCATCTTTTCAATTGTGTATGCATTATTTACACAGTCTGTGTGTAGTTACATTTGCTGAGGGCATTTTACAAATTCTGATTAGTTTGGAAATTGAACAAAACAAATTACTAAAACACTTCAACATACCCTCCAGTAAAAATAACTCTTGTTCTGGACTGTTACATTATTTCACCATATAGAGAGATAGAGCACATTCATTTGCCAGATGGGATTTTATGTGGTTTGCTTTCATTAAAATGCATCACTCATGACTCCAGAACTTGATTAGTCATTCGCAAAGATGTGTTTGTGCTGAAAGGGTCATTGTCTGCTAGCTTGTGCTTTCACCGTGTTTAGGACAACAGCATTGTTGTGATGATGTTCATGAGTTTTCTAGGTACTGAAGCCTAACACAAGAAGCAGAGAAACACAAAAATGCAGAATGCAATAGACTGCAACAGTAAGGTTAAGGAAGTAAACTCCCTTTCACTTTCTTCATAAAGAAACAATAATGTATAAAGCTTTCAAAACTGACTCACCACAAGCTCCAAAAATATTGAATTAAATATTCACTTGACATATGCCCTATAAGCTCTATAATTTGCCTTATAAATACAGTGAATATGCTTCCCACAAACCAGTCTCCCTACACTCTCAAACTATTTATATATTTATTTATAACTGAATATTTTCCAATAAACTCATTGCAATAATCCCTCATAAAAGTGTTTTTTTTTTATTTTTTTTATATAGTTGTGGGTTTATTTTATATTTAAATGTCAAATCAAAGTGTGCATGTTGTGAGTCATCGCACAACGCGTTTATGGTTTGATTCATGACATGAACAAATGTATTTTTTAAATCCCTATTGTGAAAAATAAAAAAGCATGCGGCCACTGGAAAAAAAGTTGCTGTTGCGTTCGATAAAGAGAACATAACAAGAAAACTTTTCTAGTAAACATAGGCCTGGGAAGTTCTGCTTTTTCACTTTGAGTTCTGCTACAGTCAGCTACAAACTTTCATATGCAAGCACTCAAACAAGCACTGTCCTCCATGTAGAGCGGCTTTCAATTTTTAAAATAAGATATGAACACATTGTCGAGGGAATGTATAGTCTTCAATTAATTTTAACCAACAATCTGTGATGGCGACATTTGGTAGGCACAGCATGATTACTGCACATCTGCTGAAGCCTGTAATCATTTATTCATTTAAGGTCAAATGCAACACACCCGGTGGCCATAGATTGAGTCTGTTGTGATTTATCGGGGCAGTAAGAGACAGTTGAGGGGGGAAAAGAGAAGATCATTTTGGGGAGAGCAGCTGACTCATTTGCATTCAGTCCATCTCACTGAAACAAGCCACGGGAGAGAGAGAGAGAGTCAAATGATAGAATGAAGAAGGCTGTCTGCCCACCTTTGGTCACCCACAGCAACGGAAATCTTTTTTTATTGCGGTCACATACAGTACAGTCACATGTGACTCATGATTGAAATGAGAAACCTTCAGACAGAGATGAGTGAAGTGATTATGATGATGCTTTTGTTCAGGGTGGAGGTTGAATAATATGTGCCACACTCCCTGAGAAGATTTCTGCCACTTGTAGTTTTAACCCTGTAAAGCCTGTAGTGAAATATGTTTATTGAACATGTATACAAAATATATAAGAACAAAAATGTTTTGCATATGTGGTAGGTCTATTTGCTGTGCTGGTAGTAACTGATTACTGTACATGTAAAATCAGACAATACAGTTACTTTTTTAATGATTACAGGATTACATGTCATTTCCATGATGGTAGTAAATTATTCATAATTCGTTGATTTCTACTTCTTTGTTATATTTTACATTTTCTTTTCTATAAAATAATTCTGCTTATACGTTCCGAAGATCTTCCAGGTTTGTGAAATTGCACACACAGACCAGCCATTATTAGTCATGTGACTATTACTGAACACTGAGACCCAGTGGGGCAAAAAGTGGGTAGGCCTATGCTATATGCTGAATAGGGGCGCCGCATCATGGAGGCGCCAAAGCGATGGTTAAAAAAAATCTATTTTTTTATAAGTTATATACATTTATATAAAAGTTATATAAGTTAAATATAAAAAAAGTTATATCAATTTTAGAGGACTAACAGGCTAGAGTAGGCGCCGGCGCCCTCATAATATTCCATCATAGATTTTATTTTGACATAGAAGGGTAATATCGCGAGCGGGCGGGGGCGCGCGCGTGAGCGCTGAGTGAGCAGCACAGGAGTGCGTTATCGTTGAAACTCGAAAAAGATGAATGAAGCAAAAAAGCAGTCGGTGGCTAAAAATAGAAAAAGAAAGAGGTTAAAGGAGACAGCATGTCGAGGGATGCGACAGCAGCTAAATAAGTGGATGGTGAAATGTAACAGGTATGTGACGTCTGTGCTTGGAGGAGGCTTGCAAATATTCATGTTAACAGACTAACGTTTGCTAACTCTGGGAATGTAGCAGCAGCCAGAGCGAGCTAGTTTAGAATATGCAAAACCGAGGTTGCTGAGCTGAAAACTAAAAAATATAAGGTAGCATGTACAATAAATGACAAGAATCTGGAAAACAACAAATGCAATATCTCTGGTTTACCATGTAATCATGCGTAGATTTGCTACCAAGCTTGGAGGCTTGCAAATATTAATGTTAACAGCAAGTGTTTGCTAACTTAATGCAAAATAATATTGCTGATATCTACATTTAGATTTTGGTTAAACCCTACAATCCCATGCATGACATAGCTCAATTTTATTAAAGTAAAATAACAACTCGTAAATATAAGGTAGCATGCACAATAAATGACTAGAAGCTGGAAAACATGACTTATGCCATAAGGCTGGTTTATCATGGAAACAAATAGATTTTGTTTTACCATTCATGTATGTTCATGTTAGCTGTTCATTTTAATAAAATATAAGATCAGATGAGATGAGAAATAGGTAAATAAGATCTGTATTGCACTCAGGGGCGTAATGCAAGCCAAAATTCTGGGGGGGCACAATCTGAGGCAATTGTTTTCTGAAGGTTAGACTAGGCTAGCTATCGATAACGTTACACTGACACAACTGAAGTTAATGCTCTGAATTCGCAGCTAATATCCAATCCATAACTTTTTGATCAAGTTCAAATTTCCAGGTCAACCACAAATAATCCCACTACCTTTTAATATCATCCGATAACTAATTCAATGCCGATTTGTTGCTTTGCCCACTTACCACTTCAAGACCATCTGTAAAACATTGCCAGCTCAACGTGCGAGACGAGTGAGTTGTTTGAACATACACAGCAAAGATTCTAGAGCGCTGATTTGATATACACAGACACCATATTAGGAAAAAGGGGCGGGCTGATGCTGACCGATTTATTACACATCCAGAAGAATCAAGCATGTGATTGGCTAAGGACAAAAAAGCAGGAAAATATACCGATTTTGTTGTTTTATTAACATTAAATAGATCTCCCAAAAATTTTAATTGTCATCATTTACTCTCTCAAGTTGTTTTAAACCTGAATAAGTTTCTTTCTTCTGTTGAAGTTATTTGGAAGAATGTGGGTAACCAAACAGTTGATGTACCCCAGTGATTTCCATAGTATATTTTTCGCTATGGAAGTCAATGGGGACCAGCAACTGTCTGGTTACTCACGTTCTTCAAAATATCTTCTTTTGTGTTCAGCACAAGAAATAAATTAATATAGGTTTGGAACAACATTACAGTGAATAAATAATGACAGAATTTTTATTTTTGGAATTTAATTTTTATTACTATCCCTTTAAGGAAAAGCGGCTGCATGTTTATTATTAGGGCTACTGTCTCTTTAAGACCTGTACGCGACGCGTCTAATATACACGCATTTGACAAGCAGATTTCTCTCAATTTTCTCGGTTTGCTTTCAGTTTAGACATAACCAATTTATGTATTTTAATCCAATTAATCCGGAAAAATCACATCCCTGAGAATACATTTGAGTCTTTATAGGCTCTGGTAATTATGGAGCATAATAGGAATAAAGTTGTGACAAAAAAAATTATCAGGGAGGAAAAATCTGAGGGGGCACGTGCCCCCTCACTTTGAATGGGCATGACGCCACTGATTGCACTGTCTGTGTGCTCTTGTGTATCTTTAGGAGTGTCTGATAGGTGTAAGTGAGAGATCGTGTGGCTGGCGCGATCTTAATAGAGCCACGAGCGCACTCCCATATACGGATAAAAAGAGCGAAAAAAATATAAGATCAGATGAGAAATAGGTAAATACGATCTGTATCGCACTGTCTGTGGGTTTGTCTTGTATATTAAAATAGTGAGAAATTTTGAGGCAGGCGCAAGCCTCACGAGACTGGTGCTCAGGATTTAAAAAAGCTGGTCATCTGATTTATGTCATCATTGTTGTCATTGTCACAAGTAGCCTACAGGGATTTGCAAAGAAAAAAAGAAAATTTTCTGGGATAAGGAAGATTTGATGGATGATCATTTTGATACAAATGACAGCTACACACAAAATGATTATTGTTATTTATATATATATATATATATATATATATATATATATATATATATATATATATGTGTGTGTGTGTATTGGGGAGCGCAAAAATTGTTGCTGCATACCCCTCTAACACTGGGTAGTTACGCCCCTGCTGAGACCCACACACTGGATTTACAGAAATCATTTCATTTTAAGAAGTGTTTTCTCAACATCGCAACAGTGCATATCTAATCAGCTCCTGACGAACACATTAATTATTGCTTGAAAAATCACTCAGTGAGTCATTTAACCATGTATTTTTGCCTTTGGAAGGCTTTTGTCTTTCAAACACATAAAAAATTTACAAATTCACATAATTTCATAATTACATGCAATGCAGGGATTCCCCAACTTTTGAGTCAGCTGAATCTCTTCGACCTAATATATTTACTTGAAATAAATGCCTCCTAAATTTTAAATTAACAAGTTAGGTCAATAATAAAATTAAGTCAATAATAATTCAATTAAATTCATGGTTCTCTGATATCGGATAATGATCACATGACATGCATGTAAACATTAATATTTTTTTAGGAAATGTTTTGATTTATTTAAAATTATTTATTTTAATCTTAATTTTATTATTATTTAATAGGCTACTTGATAGCTTTTCATTGAACTCACGAACCCCCTGCAGTCTGGGAAACATTGATGTAATGTAGTATTTAATGAACTTCATGTTGTTGATAAGTGTGGAATATATTTTCTTTGTATTTTATATCAACATGGTACGAGATTATCTAATTCAAATCAATGTGATAAACGAGTTAGATCAAAAATAATCTACAAAAAATCTACTTTTCATTGAGGGCAAATGATTTAGAGCTTGTTGCTTATGAATACAAAATATTTTCATCACTTTTATCAGGCATGGTATAAAGATAATCTGACTCAATTTGGTGAACTGTGGACCAAATATACCACCATTATAGGTGGAGTGTTATTTCCTACATTATACAATAGCAACATCTCCTTTGCTTACAGTAAGACCTATACTTTGCACTACACAAAAAATATTCCCTAACTAATTTCCCACGTCATCTTCACTAAAACGTTTTCTTCTTAGAAAATAACAGTGTTAACGTGTTTTAAAGTATATCACTAGGGTTTAAGATAATGGCAACAAATAAGAAAGTAATTAATGAGGAAATAGCGCCCCCGTGTGTGCAATCTCATTAATTTAAACGGGAAACAGAATAAAGGTCCCGTTTAACCACCCTAGTATTTCCTTGAAGCTACCTATAATATTGCCACGTCTTGTTTGTCGGCATAGTATTAAAATAAATATCCCATGCAATAAAAATACATATAGTTTTTTTTTTAAATTTCTTTAACCTCTAAAATAAATCTGACGTACTGAAATTTGTAAAGTTTACAGGAAGCCACGCTCACTGACGTCACTTCCTACTGACAGACTCATTCTGAGATTCGGACGGACGAGTATATTATACAGGTAATGTACCTTTTAATTAATCAATTAAGCATTCACAGGACTGCAAAGAGAAAATTACCCCTGGCGTCTCTCTTTACAGGCGACTAAATCTATAAAACACGATACAGTATGCGAAAAATCCAAGTAACGTTAAAAAACATGGTGTCTGTTCCTCAGAAAAGTCAAGTAGCCGTCATCCAATTAACTTCCTCTAAAATAAACCCAGCACGCTACAAAAACTGGTATGATTATCTTTTGCTAGTTAAAACGCACCTTAGAGATTACTTTAAGCTTATTAGATGCTTACTGCTGCTGACGCAACTAATTACTGAATCAGTTAAACGATAACGTACATCTGTGTGAGAGCCTGCGCATGAACACAGATTAACACACTCTTTACGGTATTGTAGCGGTCGAAGATTAATTTCTGTCATTTGTGAGTTTTGTCGTTTTTTCCCCCCCACAGACATGAAGATGAATTTGTTATTAGCCGTCACTCTGATGTCCATCCCCATGGCACTTGTGCAGGGGGCTGAAAAGAAAAAGCTGCAGATAGGAATCAAGAAAAGAGTGGACAACTGTCCTATCAAGTCCCGAAAAGGAGACGTGTTGAACATGCACTACACTGTAAGTGTCATACTTCTCTGACCCAAATGTTATTCATCCTCAAAAATGTCTTATTTAACTGGCTTTTTCTTGTGTGCAGGGGAAACTGGAGGATGGGACAGAATTTGACAGCAGTATACCGAGGAATCAGCCCTTCACCTTCACTCTTGGCACGGGACAGGTCATCAAGGGCTGGGATCAGGGTTTGTTGGGGTGAGTAGCAGTACTTCTGCATTTCCAGATCTTCTGAGATCATTTCTCAGTCAGTATTTGGATTTAAAGAGATGAATTTAAGAGTTAGTCTAATAAAGAGAAATAATCAGATTAGATTTAAGAGGCAGTGTGCAACTGTGTTAAATATATTAGCATGTGTCGTGCTCTGCAAATGAGCTCGTTTGACCCTATTCCCTTTCTCCCTGTGATTACCTGTCATATCTTTGCTGTCTCGTTTTATAAAAAAGCCCATTTAGCATGTGTCGTTACTTTTCTTTCCTCTTAGGATGTGTGAGGGTGAGAAGAGGAAGCTGGTTATTCCCTCTGAGCTTGGTGAGTATGTTATGGAAAAGTAATGTATGTGCTTAAAAAAGAAAAGAAAAAGATTTTCAGTCCATATTTTAAGCATATATAACTGTTTTATAAACTACAGGTTATGGCGATAGAGGAGCACCGCCTAAAATTCCAGGTAAGATGATGCACAGTCCAATCCAACATTGAGTCTGATATCAAGCACATTAACATTATATTTTTCCTACAATAAATAAAAGATAAAAGGTTTACTTCTTAGGGATCTATAGCAGGTAATTTGCGATATAAAAAAGTATATGCAATACACCAGTTAGATAAAAACGAAATGTGAAGTTAGTTCTGAGAAAATATCTAGCAAATATCCTTGCTGATGCAACTTTTATATACTTTTAAATGTGGCTGAAGGGCCTCAGCAAACTGTCAATGATTACATTATTATTAATTATTATTAATTAAAAAACTAACTTAATTAAAATGCCAAAAGAAATTACATAAAGAAACTCTTGCTAAAAAGCTGCTATGTCACAATTATAGCAGAGAATATTTTCAAATATGGTGGATCACTGTATGTACCACATTCTGTCTCCTATTTGAAATCTCTGTTGTTTTCCCTCTAGGTGGAGCCACACTCATCTTCGAAGTAGAACTGTTGAGCATTGAGCGAAGATCTGACTTATAGTGACAGATATGTGGGCCTGTCAGTGTGTTTGCTACACTGCTGTATTGGATGTACCTGCATAGCAATTTCAGGTGTTAAAGTTAAATACCCTTTTCAGTTATTCAAGAGGTTACAAAAACAGAATAAGCTCGGTAATCACACTTTCAGTATGTTTTTTTGATGTTTACCTTTCTAGAAAAAGAATGACGTCGACATGTATGTAGCACCATTCTTTATTTGAGAGCCTTACTACATGTATTTGGTTGTGAGAGTGCACACAGTACAGTTTTTGCCATTCCAACAAGTTCTAAACGGTTTCTTAAATCATGTTCACTTGAAATTGAATAAACGTTTTATTTACAAAAGATATGCAGGCTTTGAGCTTGATTTAGTACACCACCAAAGCATCTTCATTCATAGCCTTCATCACAATTTGGCATACTCTTCTTTTTTGTAAAGTTAGTAAAAATATCAGATGTAACAAATTGGCAAATTCACTCAATCAGTATTGCAACTCTTCATCCTGAAAGAACTTCAAACTAGTTTAATTTTCCTCGGTCAAATGATTTTTAAAAACAGTAGTACTAAGCACAGACCTGTTGTGTGTGTGTGTGTGTGTGTGTGTGTGTGTGTGTGTGTGTGTGTGTGTGTGTGTGTGTGTGTGTGTGTGTGTGTGTGTGTGTGTGTGTGTGTGTGTGTGTGTGTGTGTGTGTGTGTGTGTGTGTGTTTTTTCCCCTAGAAATGGTAGATTAAAAATGGCTTACAAAAAACACAAGTTCACAATTCTCATCCCCCTCCCTCTTCCTAACTTACATCAACACACCCTAAAATCTGAAACCCTATATCTAAAACTAATATTTCTGGTCTGCAAAAAATCCTTTCGCCCCTTACGAAAGACAGCAGATGCGAGAGACCGTCAAAAAAGGGGTAAAAAGAAATCCGCTTTGTTCTAACTTCCTATATGATTACAGACAGACACACCAAGCCAAGTCACGAGGCTGAAAAAAAAAGTGTATTAGTGAACAGTGTAACCGTAACATCAACCATTCGATTCCTTTACCTAAATCACCACAGGGGTTTTAAGCTAAAGGGACGCTACCACACTCTCTACATGTAAGATATGCTGAAACAGTACTAAGACGAAGTAAAAACAGTTGGTCAACCTGCAGCTGAGGTTGGCTTGGCTGGGCTCGTATCATTGATGTCCATTTGACAGACGCTGTGGTTTAGTGGTTGGGTCTGCATGTCTGCATCTCTCCTCTGGGTTTGGAGTGACAGGTTGTTTTTGTGGTGGGGGGAGGAGCTGACATGACCTCATGGTGTCAGCTCCCCTTTCTTCTGTGGGGTGCTCAGTTTCTGCATCCCTCTGACCTTCTCCAGCAGCGCCGCCACAAAGTCCTGAAGGTGGCCAGGAGGAGAATTATGGTGAGAAAAAGCACATTTCTCACCAGAGACTCTGGCTCAGAGAATAACACGACTGCCTGTAATGAAGGTAATTGCTAATGCTATTAATATTCAAAATGGCACTTACATCATTAGGCTTATAACAGTCGACCAGCAGCATCTGAAAAACAAAAATGGAAAGAGACTTAATGACTTACAGACTAATCTGCTGTTTTCCAACTGTGTACCAATGAAACCCACCTCCCTTAGGGGGAGATATCTGAAGCAAACGCAATCTAGTAAATCTGATTGTACCTTCACTCGAATGGCTCTCTCGACATCACTGGATAGATCCAGAAGCTCATCCACATCTATTTCCAGCTCAGGCACCTCATCTTCCTGCAAAATACAGAACCACTAATGAGAGATGTTAATGGGGGCTCCTGTGAATAAAAGAGTGAATGTGAATAATTCACAAGCCAAAGAAAGGCGGTCAGATGATGAAATTACGGAAGCTTGTTTTAAAGACATTTGCTTTTTTTTTCTCTCACAATTGCGAGTTTACATCTTGCTATTCTGACATTTTATGACTTGCAAGAAAAGAAGTCAGAATTGCAAGATATAAACTCAATTCTGACTTTATAACACTGAATTCTGACTTTATACCTCGCGAGTTTGACTTTTTGACTTGACTTGAATTATGACTTTTTAACAGCACGGAGGAACAATATCATTGGAATCACTTTCATAATGATTTTTTTCCATCGGATAAACGATAAAACGTTGACAGCTGATCAGAATCCATTCTGCTATTAAGAGCTCAAGCATTTAAAGTGACAATGATAAAACGGCACCACGTGTTAACTCATCCAATTTCTTTTACATTAACCCACGAGGGAAGGATTTGTTACAGAATGTGAGGAGAGGATGAGGGTTAATAATAAACAGAACGATAATGTGCGTTGTTGTGTACGCCAATATAGTTATCGTTCTTGGTATAGTATTGATGATTAGTCTTCGGCTAGTAATCATTTACTATCCAAACTGTTTTGGTTCCAATTGACTTCCATTGTAGTTTTTGTCCATATAATGGAATTCAATGGGAACTGAAAAGGGTAACCAACATTCTTCAAAATATATTCTATGTTCTACAGAAGAAAGTCAGTCCAGGTTTGTAACAAAGGGGGAGTAAACAATGATGAAATTAAATTTTTTTTGGTGGACTATCTCTTTAAGGTACTATTATGAGTCTTTTAGCAGTAGATATGATATGAAGTTATCCCTTTAAAGGGATACTCCACTTTTTTGGGAAATAGGCTCATTTTACAATTCCCCCAGAGTTAAACTTTTGAGTTTTACCGTTTTTGAATCCATTCAGCCGATCTCCGGTTCTGGCGGTACCACTTTTAGCATAGCTTAGCATACATCATTGAAGTGGACAAGACCATTAGCATTTCTCAACAAAAAAAAATGACCAAAGTGTTTCGATATTTTTCCTATTTAAAACTTGACTCTTCTGTAGTTACATCGGGCACTAAGACCGACGGAAAATGTAAAGTTGCGATTTTCTAGGCTGATATGGCTAGGAACTATACTCTCAGTCCTGCGTAATAATCAAGAAACTTTACTGCCGTACCATGAGTGCAGCCGGCGTAATGATATGACGCAGCGCAGTTGACGGAAGGTAGCCTATTTTCAGCACCCGCGTCATATCATTGCACCTGTGGACTTTCTTGATTATTACGCAGGAATGAGACTATAGTTCCTAGCCATATCAGCCTAGAAAATCACAAATTTACATTTTCCGTCGGTTTTTAAATAGGAAAAATATCGAAACACTTTGGCCTTTTTTTTTTCTGAGAAGTGCTAATGGTCTTGTCCACTTCAATGATGTATTCTAAAAGTGGTACCGCCAGAACCGGAGATCGGCTGAATGGATTCAAAAACGGTAAAACTCAACAGTTTAACTCTGGGGGAGTTGTAAAATTAGCCTATTTCCAAAAAAAGTGGAGTATCCCTTTAAGGAAACTGCCCCAGTAACAATCATTTTTCATCTGAGAACAGAAATTAAGCCATCTCTGGCCTTTGTGCATGACATCCTCTCTGCACAACAGGATGGGCTGATCCTCATGTCCATGTGCCATTTGTTGTGTGTGCATATGCTTGTGACAAAAACAATCTCCATTCACTTCCTGTTGGCTTACAAAGACAACACCACCATATCCACACCATGCTGTCTGGTGTCTTGTTATATTGAAACAAAGTAAGTGAATGAAAGCACAACCAGAGCTTCAACCTCTGCTGTGTACAACTCTGGATTTTTATGTCTTATTGCAGCTAGGTTGCAGTCTCACTCCTTTCCATCAGGGATTCACTCTCATGTTGCTGTTTCCTACAGTGCTATTTTGCTCCATTAGTGAGTTTGTGTGTGTTAAGACGGGGGAGGAAAGTTGCCGTGAAAGGAATTGTCGCAAGTTTTTCTTCGAGTGTATGTGCTGTTGCAGTCATTAAGAATCAGGTCTGTTATGAAACCCTTCACACTGACCCATATAGAAGATTCGCTCTAGCACACTACAAATGACCAAAGCTTCCCAGTGGTGCTACTCGTAAATTAAAACACTTTCTCTTGCATCTATTACTTCATCACAGTGATCAGTTGGAGGTCAGTGCAACACATTCATTTAACATTTACAGACAAATGCAGCAATTCAGGAGCCAGTAATAGGACTAGGAAGTGCATAGCATTCGCACTTTAGAATACTTAATTCTGATTGGTCAATCATGGTATTCTGTGGCCAAATCAGGACACAATAATGTGGATTACACAGGCACTGACACCTGCTTGCCTTCTACTAAAGGGTGACCAGGGTTCTCAAGTCTCACGCATTGGCCTTTAGACACACGCAATTCAACTAGTTCACACGCTCACACGCCACACCGTGTATTTCTCACGCTGAAAAGGCAATGCCAACCAAGTTGTCATGCAAACTTTATTTATAACGTTGTATACGAGGCGCAGGCACACAAAGTGAAGTTTCCTGTCGCCAGGCACGTATCTCGGCCAGACTGCGTTCATTACTAGGCAAAATAGATGCACGAACAAACAGAAGTTGACGGAACATTCTCAGTCACCGTACGTTCGTTACTAGGTAACCAACAACATCGCGCGAACACACGTCGTGATGGAGAAGGTAAGTTGGAAGAAAGCTCGTCTAACATTTTAGGCTTGAACATTTAATATATAGCCCATCGTTTACATTATTATTGATGCAGTCAAAAACTCTACAATTACTTTGCAACCAGGCCAGAAGCTTTGGCTCAGTTTGGCTAGCTTACGTTATCTGAAACTAAGGGAAATGTTAGTGGGTAACGTTATGGGAAGGAATGAAGATGTATTTCTTCATTTTATTTTGAATTTTATATTATACTGCATTAATAGTATTTCTAGTTGCATTAAGGCTACATGTATTAATAATACATATTAATATGTAATATTTTATATCCTGTCAAAACATACATTAATCATTGCCATTGCATTTGTAATTTTCAAAGATGTCAGGGAAAAGCAAAAAGATTTGTTTTTCCAAACTGTTTGGAGCAATTTGTTATATTTTTGTAATTTTGAAATATAACATTAAAGAGTATATTTGATGTGATGAATTGCTCTGTCATTGATCAGATTTACCAATTGTTATCATTTCAATTTGTGCTGGTTAATTATGAACAATGTGTAAAATTGGGGGGGCGGGGATGGATGGGGGATGGATGGGGGATGGGTGGGGGCGGGGCTCCATTAGGGCTCCTCCCCTAACCGCATGTGATCTCACTCCAAGAGTTTGATACAACTTGAGAACCCTGAGAGTGCATATTGGTGCCTCTATATTTTTGTAATAAAAGCTGAAAATTGTATAGATATATTATAACTCCATGACAGCTATACATTTATAAACCCATTGAGAATAATGGAATAGTACAAATAAAAATATTAGATCTAATTATATGTAATTTTATGTGTTGTGGCCAGTGGAAATATTGAGTAAAACACAGTCAGACCAAATCAGGCTAATAGATAAAAATATTATTTTACATACTTTTGTATAAAGACTGCAAACCATATAACTGACTGATGTCCCAGGCAACCGATTTCCTACGTTCTAATTAAATATACACTACCATTCAAGTTTGGGGTCAGTATTTTTTTTTTATTTGTATTGGTTGTTGGTGAAAGAAATTAACACCTTTATTCAACAAGGAAACATTTTATTGAGAGTAAAGACATTTATAATGTTACAAAAAGATTTATTTATTTTTCTTTCTTTTTTCTTTATATCTTTATATTCATTAAAGAATCCTGAAAAATATATATATATATATTAAGCAGCACAACCATTTTCAACATTGATAATGAGAAATGTTTCTTGAGCAGCAAATCAGCATATCAGAATGATTTCTGAATGATCGTGTGATACTGAAGACTGGAGTAATGACCCTGAAAATTCAGCTTTGTCATCACAGGAATAAAATACATTTGAAAATGTATTTCACAATATTGCTGTTTTTATTTTGTTTCAATTAATGCAGCCTTTAAACAAACATAACAAAATCTTACTGACCCCAAACTTTTGAACAATAGTGTAAATACTTATGTATGTTTATTTATTTATTTACTTACTAAGTAGCCAAGATCACCCAGCCAGATCACACACTTGCATTTAAATAATGTGAGGTCAGTGAAAAAATGTCCAATGTACACCTGACTGTAAAACACAGCCATTATTGGCACATATTGGAACATTATTGGAACATTTTCTCAGTGGTGTGTGGAGATAATTTGAAAGCCACAGATATAAACATTTAACAAAAATACATTTGAGCCTACCTTTGTCCGTGTACTCTGAAAAAAAATTTTGATTATGTAATTTGTCACTGTGCATCATTATCCTCTTAGGTACAAACATTTATCTTGAGTTTTTGCTCAGGGCATTCTAAACATCAACCTAATTGGACCAAACGGCGCTGAGACTAGCAATATAATCGACGAGTTCTCCTGTCAGACCACGTTAATATAAGAATAACCTGTGGGATTCAGATGACATTTCCCAAGTTTAAATATGTGTGCCTCTATTATCTTCTTCATTATTGTAACTTATAGTATTCTGATATCAGAGACCGTTAGTCAGTGGAAACTTATCACCAGAAAAGCAGGCTTTCAAACAAATCCAAAGGAATCAGGCTACTCTGTATAGTGTCAATGAGACAAAGCAAAATGTGAATTCCCAAAGCCAGATTTTAGCTTAGGATGAGGCCTACCGCTGCGCTGAAAAGCGCATACAGAACAATCTAATTTCAAGAGCTGCCTAGTTTTACACCACATAATCTAGGTCAGTTATATTAGCCCTGGAGGTTAAGTCAAGCTCAAAGTGAAGCATGCTTTGCATGTCGGAACAGATGACATCATCACAATGGCTAGAAGTGTGATCCTAAACATCCCAGGGGGCCGAAAGAAAGACAGAAAACCCATCCTGACCAGTGTCACCTATTGTAGCTTATATATGTGCAATAGACATAAAAATCCTAATGAGCGATATCTGGGGTTTGTGCATCTGTAGACGTAAATATATTGGGATTGGAATCCATGTCTTTGTTAATGCAGCTGGAGCTCCCTCCTCACATACAGTAGATCCGTCACATTAACAAATGAGGCAAGCCCACTTTTCGATGAAATATGAATAGATCCATTATGCATAAAGGAATCATTAGGTGCTCCAATCTTTTTTCCTCGCAGCACCTGTCCAAGAGGCTCACCTTTGTTTTATGGCTTTGTCTGTAGTTCTATAATGCCACGCCCTTTCAATGAGTAAATGCATAACCATAAAATCAACATCGATTCAAAATAAAGACAAAGAATTGAAAGATGCCATGCTGCTCTTAATAAGCTATCGATTTATTAAAGCAAGGCAAAATGGACTATCGCGCAAAATGGACTTGACAAATGGAGCGAGAGGGATACCGGTTCACGAGGACTGTAAAGAAAGAGCTGTCATTCCTTGCAACAAAGGATTGCACGCGGTCAAAGCACTGACATTGTTTTTTGTCCTACCTCGCAGTCGTACAGATTCATTAACTGGCTAACTATCCACTCCTCCAAATTCAGTCGCCTCCTCAATTCTTTTCTGTCATATTTTACGGTCACTCGTCCTTGCTTCTGTGGCACTTCTTCTTCGGTACCGGGAGGTGTTTGAAAATAGACCCGTGGCTGAGGTGTTGTTTCCGGACTCGTTACCGCTGCCATTGTCCCTAATAAAAGAAAGCTGAGGTGGATTTAAAGGTTTAATCAATTAGAGCATCAATTCAAAAGACAGAGCTGGTCATGTGCACAGCCAGCCATTGCATGTTGCAAAAAGGTGCCGGTTCCCTTTTCTTAAATGGAACAGACCTTTTGGATTGCAAGGAGTCTGCAACGGTAGATGGGGTTCAGGCATACAAGGAGCTTAGAAAACAGAAGAATTCATCAGACTAATTGTGTGGCCGCGGTTTCTCAAAGTCCATCTTCCCCAAATCGCTCCATCAATTGTCACAGAAACGCTGGGCGCCTCCAAGTGTCCGCGCTGAAATAGTGATGTCGTGAACGATCATTCGTTTGAGTCGGATCTTTTCAACGAATCAGTTAAAGCGGTTCACTACAACTGACTCTATCCAGCAACTCACTCGCAACTAGCACCCTACTATTTTTTACGCTATAAATGTTTTTATATTTATATCGCATAAATTAGTAATAGGCTATGTAGTAGCTATGCATGTTATTATACTGTCACTGTGATGCAAACGTCATTTGACGTATTGGGTGAAAAGTCCAAATGGTGCTTTCCAAATAGCAGATATGTTACACATAAAACATACTGGATGCAGATTGACTGTAGGCTATGACTCGGCAATAAAACACGTTATTTTTTTTTAAACCAGAGATTCAATTGAATGTAGGCCTGTGCACATTTTAAAAAGGTATAGCAATATGCAATAGCAATATGCGCTAAATATGACAGCTCTGATCGGTATTTGAACCGCTACTTTGAAACGAACTATTTAAAAGAACCGAGTCGCGAAAGAGTCAGACGTCCCACCATCACTATGAAATACCACCACACAACATTTCTCTTTGGTCTTAATGCAGGCTGTGCCTAATGTTCCAATACATTGATTAATAGAATATAAATGTTTCATCATTTCAGGCACCGATAGCCTATTTTTGATAGATGTTATAGCCTACTGAAATTTTATTCTGCCCGTTTGTCAGGCCACCCCTCTCTCCTGTTTGTGGACTATTCCAGATCAAATATCCCGTGCTTGTTCTCTCTCTCTCTCTCTCTCTCTCTCTCTCTCTCTCTCTCTCTCTCTCTCTCTCTCTCTCTCTCTCTCTCTCTCTCTCTCTCTCTCACACACACACACACACACACACACACACACACACACACACACACATGCTTATGTCATTTATTCAACCCTAATTGGTTCATTCACTCCAGTAAATCGCCATCCTTTCTGCATCAGCTGAATCTGAATGGGTCCACTGCCCTTAAGCTTTTTCTTTAGTCCATTTAGGATGTCCTTTTCCTTTATTATTATTTGATTTGGTTATTCATCCTTATTCTTATTGACATTAATGGCTACACGTTTTTCTGAAGACCTTAAACACCACATTATCTGTATTTGGGCTATTACAATAGCCTAAAAATTATACAATATATAGATTACCATAAGGACACAGTGAATTGTTTTCATCATTATGTTGAAACATCCATTGATTTCCATCCATTTAACATAACACAGACTTGTTTTTTTCAGTTTCATCTCAATGTTCTCAATCAGTAATGCAATTCAGAGGGTCGAAAAAGTGTATTTTCATAGTATATGAATTGGTTATTATTAAAATGAATACAAAAAATCACAAAACACAAATACATTTACAGGAATGTAGCCTACAATGGAAACCAAAAAGACAAGATACACAAAAATGCATCACATATTTTTGGTAAAGCACTAATCTTCAGTATTTTCCCAGCTGTTAAGTCCTAAAGTTTCTCCCAAGTCCATTAGTGCTCATAGAACTGAAAAAAAGCGTAGAGGACTTCTTTTTTTTTAACAGCTCATGCCGCCACCCATGTGTCATGAAAAAATGTTGCCAGTCCCAAAAACCGCTACTGGAAGAGATATGCAAGTATGCAGGTTTACTTTTCACTAGAGTTTAAGGATTTGACACATTCCAAATTTGAATAGATTAGAATTAGTGCATTGCAAATAATATCTCTCTCCCTCTTTCTCTCTGTCTCTCTCTCTCTCTGCCTGTGGCCTCATCAGGAGCATATAGGCTCAACAAGTTTTTTCAGATGTCTCGGTCCTGGGCCAGTTGTTCCAGCTGCCCCAACGTGTGACCCATCATCCTGAAATCTGGCAACAGATCACATAACATGTTTCTTGGTCAGCCCTTCTTCCTCCTCCCTTAGGAGTTCCAGGTGGGGGCTTACCTTTGTGATGCAGTCTGCAGGCTTGCAGTGTGTGTGTCCAGTCCAACTCCAGCATCTTTGGAGGTTGTCATCTTCAACGGCTTGGTGTTTTGTTCATTGCCACAGTCCTTCGTTGCTGATCTTGTCTGGCCAACGGATCTTGAGGATCCTTCTGAGGCAGTTGTTGATGAAAAACCTGGATTATCTTTATGGTAGTGTTAGTGGTTTTCCAGGCCTCCATACAGCAAGACAGGCTTCAGAATGGTGTTGAAGACCCTGGTCTTGGTGTTGGTGCTGATCTCAGAGGATCGGCAGACGTTCTTCAGTTGGAGGAAAGCTGCTCTCGCTTTGCTGATTCATGTACTCACATCCGCATCTGTCCCCACATTCCTGTCAATTATGCTGCCAATAAGAGAAGCTGTCCACTTCCTCTAGTGCCTCCTCTCCAAGCGTGTTGGCCGTTTCTGGCTGTGTTGGTCTTTAGTGCCTTGCTCTTCTCTCTATTGATGTTGAGGCCTAGGGTTGCTAAGGTAACTGCAATGATGAGGGACTTTTTCTGCATCTATTGTTGGGTGTGAGAAAGAAGGGCCAGGTCATCAGCAAAGTCGAGATCCTCCAATTGTGTCCATAATGTCCACTGGATGCCCTTTTATTCTGGGCTGTGGATGTCTTCATGACTCAGTCAGTAAACAGTTCATGACTTCAGTAAACAGTCTTTCCTCACTCCCGTTCATACTAGAAAGTAGTCTGTGAGTTGCCTGCCATGAACTATCCTGCAGGTTATCCCTAAGAGTTTTTGATGATGTTTGTGATCTTTTCTGGCACTCCATGGCATCTCAGTAGCTTCCATAGGGTCTGTCTATCCACGTTATCAAACGCCTTCTTACAGTAAATGCTTACAGTCAATGAAGTTGACGTAGAGAGGCGAGTTCCACTCCAGCGACCGCTCCAAGATGATGCGTAATGTTGCAATCTGTTCAGTACATAGCTAAAATTAGCTTGTTGGTCTTGCAGATGAACTTTGTTGAACACTTTTCCTGGGATAGACAGTAATGTTATCCCTTTGTAATTTGAGACAACAACTCAAGATCAAGATCGCCTTTCTTTAAGTAATCACTCACAGACCGGATCATAGAGACAGGCATCCTGGAGAGTAGATCTCAGCATAGCGCTTTCTAACCCTTGCAAATAGGGGAGTGACTCTACTTGATCCTGGATCTACACAGTGCTTCAGGGCCCTTTGGAGACTGGGTACTCTGAAAGGGACCCTAATAAGGGGAGCACCTCCAGCTCTAAGGTTTACAATCCAACAGGCAGTGTACTCAGCAGAAGTGCTATTGATCCTTTAAAGCAAGGGGAGTACAGTGGTACACTACCGAAGTATCGGGGAGGCATACTGTAAGGCCTACAGCTTTGAATGTCACGGGCATCAGCCCAGGCAGTTCTTCGGCTCTAAGGGAACATACTAGTGGGATACTAGCATACAAGTGGGATGGAGTAACTAATCTGTCTCGACCTGAGCCTGGGTGATGAAGGGTGATATCATATGAGCTATGGGTAGCAAAGTACTCTAAATAAATACCCTAACAAGGGGAGTACTATCAGCATGACCCTGAGGAAAGTATCAGGGTCGAGGCCTATTATCTTGTATTTTTACCCATTTTTACCCATTTTTACCCTATTATTTTGTATTTAAACCCAAGGAAATGGAGGCCACAATAAGCGGCCAATGACATGCAACCTTATGACTTGAATTATTTTATTCAAGGGGCTCAGTGGAAAAAATAATTTTTTTCCTTTTTCAATTTTAAGGCCTAGCTGGATAAACTAGCTACAATACTCAGCTCTAAAGGGCGGAGGCCTTAGCATACTGTTTCTTACTTTCTAGAGAGAAAAGGCCTCAGGCTAAAGCAAGAAGCACTTGGGGTGGGAGATTTAAATGTTTCAAATCTGTCAGCTTATCAGCCTGGTATGCTTGCAACACCGTCATTGTGTGCAAGGCATCACCAGCCAGACCCGCCACCACATACGCCCTGCCATTTAAGCGTGCTGTCATATTTTAGTGGCTTAAGAGGCAGGGCCAGAGCACTCAGCATCGACGCCTCTCCAGCCATGAGATAGTGCGCGAACATGTCGTCAATTGGGGCATCAACACATACCCGTGTTCGTGCATCCCCTCAACAGCAGTGTAATTCGCTGATGGCGATGAATGCACGGTGAATACGGGTTCTTCCATGCCTTTCCGGTCTCATTGTTTAGATCTGGCAAGAATGGAAGGCTCACGAGAGCTGGAACTCTATGGCTGGAAAGAAACCATTCGTCAAGTCCGTCACGAGTGTTCTCTTCCCTAACGCGCTCCAATGACAGCAGAAGCCTCGTTGAAACGTGTTCCATAACACTCAACAGCTTAACATACGCGGTGCAGGGTGGCTGTGAGGGTTTGAGCTGTATATCCTCTTCATCAGCCATCTCCTGATCTCTTGGGCTGGTTGTTTTAATACACACCAGAGCACTTGCTGCTGGATCAGAGGATGTTAGTGACAACACATCTTCATCCTGCAGCTCACTCTCGCGAGTCTTTGAAGGGCGTGAGAGATTAACAACTCTCTCAACCTCCTCAGCAAGCTCCCTCTGAAAAACCACACGATTCCAGTCTCTGCTCTGCCTCAGTGCGAGCGGGACCTGAATTGTCTGGTACAGATGTCTGTCCCTCTTCCCTCAAGAAGAGAGCAGACGAAAGGGGAAAAAACTCACAGTGGCACAAGCAGATCCCCCAGGATCTGATCGTGCATGCTCTGAGCCCAAACATTAAACACACAAGTTGTGTGTCATCAAGTATCAAAATCTTAGACACGGATGCACACACTTCCTGAAGTGTTTTTCACAAGCCATGATTACCTTTTTTAGTTTTCAGGTTGAAGCATACAAACAAAAGCAAACAAAAGTAAAAACGAAAAAGCTATTGACATGTTCTCCAGGCTTCCTTTACAAACTTCCAGATCGCACTAGTGATGATGTCATAGGCTGTCGCCAGCCTATAGGATTGCCGTGATTAGACACGGGTTCACGCTGAGGCGTTCCCCATAGTGTTCTGAAGCAGTGTGAGTTCTGTGCTGCTGTATTGTTGTGAAAACCTTGATAGATATTTTCAGGATTCGTTGATGAGAAATAGAACGTTCAAAAGATCACCATCGATTTGAAATAAACAATGTACCCTATTGAATAGGATTTAACTTGGTCTTTAGTGTCACTTATGATCAATCCTTCCTGAATAAAAGTAAATAATTGACAAAAAAATGTTTGCACAGTTGTATACAGTATCTACAGTACTCTAACTACTTGCAGTAAAATGTTTAAAATTGATCTTCAAGAGCATCCTAAAATCTCAGTGTAACACTAGAGGGCAGCATGTGATTGCTTTACTTCAGGGAAGGGTGTCTCGCGAACCACACTGCTGAGAAGAGGCCATTATGTAATGCAGATCTTTTGTTTGGAATTGTAGCTGCTTATTAAAAAACAACAACTTACAAACGAGATATCAGTTTGACTTGTCACAAAAAACAAAGTGTTCTTCACAGATGAATGAGTCATACTAAAAAAAAGATATAATATATGCAGATTTAGAACAACTTCAGTAATATGAAAACACCAAAAGCATTTTAACTAGTTCACAATGAATAGCATACAAAAAGATGCACTCAGAATCATCAACTTGGATCCAATTAGAGTTACTTCCTTCTGTTTACAGAACAAATTTTAAAGAAGTAAACCCGATCTGCCAAACTCAGTAGTATCCTCTGTTGTCTAAAATTTGAAATCAGTTTTTATATTTCTGATTTGCTGCTTCTAGGGCAGAGACTGCTGAAATTGCTGCCAACAAGGCCGTTATCCTTCTTTTTAACGCACTGTGTAATTGGTTCAGTGGCCCCTGTGTGCCACACGCCAGCTCTGGATTATGAGCTCTGGGTCCTGTGGGCCTCCCTCACACACTCTACAGTCACAATAAAACCAATCAAAAGACAGAACCGAGTGCTGGTACATGTTGCCTTCTCCAAACCGTTTGGGATTATAATGTTAGTGTTTGAGATGAAAGAGCCCTTCCAAACAATCCAACTGCAACATGAAATGTTGCATAACTACTTGCCATTGGCTCATCCGCTTTAAGCATTGTATAACATTCAAATTGAGCATTCAATTCTCTTTCTCTATTTACCCTCAGACAGCATGAGCTGTTTAGGAGGGGCACAGTGGAAAAACTTCCAGAGCAGTGTGACCTTTTAGCATTAATCTTAGCATTAATACTGCATTGATACTGTGTTAATAGGTTAATAAATCAAGGTTATTGGTCTTGTTTAGTGCTTTCTGCTTTCATAATATCCTACCTAAAACATAACTTAACCCTTTAACTGACATTTGTACAGTAGACCATGTAAAGAGGGAGACAGAGATCTCCTCTCCTTCCACAGGCTGGTTGCCCTAAGTCTCCTCCAGCGCCATGGGATGATGCCACAGGGGTATGGAAGAAGGTGTAGGCTCTGGAATATGGGAGGCTGGCAGATTTGACAACTTGAACCACTGACCCCACAACACAGGGAGAACTTACATGAGGTGTCGAAAATGTGATGGACGCACTTCCTTTGCACCCGAGAAATGCAGTGATGCCTTGCATGTTGAGTGCTTCAAGAAATTTCATGCAAACCACTAAAACTCTACCCAGGAGAGAGAGAGGAGCGGAGGGAGAAGAGAGGGGAGGACAAATATGACATAACTTCCCATTCCAAATGTCTTTTGAAAGAAAATGTCTGTGCCCTGTTTTTGTTTTCTTATATAGATGTGATTTTTTATTTTCATTTAACTTTTTGATACACAATGCCCTGTTGGGGCAACTTAACAACAAATGGCTGCTCTTTGATCTGCACTGTGTTTCACCAC
Organism: Siphateles boraxobius; assembly: GCF_051911475.1. Taxonomy (NCBI): domain Eukaryota; kingdom Metazoa; phylum Chordata; class Actinopteri; order Cypriniformes; family Leuciscidae; genus Siphateles; species Siphateles boraxobius. The sequence goes on from NW_027508788.1 coordinate 9,198,510, forward strand.
TTTAAAACAAATGTATGTGTTATTTGTTGTTTTCATATTCAAGAGATTATAAGCTAGATGCAGCTTTTTTGGGTTTGCATTGAATGTTCTTCGACTTTTATACATAATAAATTTGTTTATGAATGATTGATCTGTTGAAAGCAGTTATTCTGAGTTAGATGCCAAATGTTCTCCTATTCAAATTTGACATTGAAGGGGTGCAACACATTTGGCCACGATTTTTTTAAAGAAAAAAAAACCTGGGGAAAATAAATGCAGAACATGTTCACATAGGACACTATTAACACGACTATATGCCTGAAACCATTCAGAAAAAATTGGGCACAAATGGCTTTTAATAGCATGCTTTTAGACATGCTTTTTAATTTTAATTTCATGCAGACCTTAAGTGCACCTGAAGCTTAGCCTACACACATTCAAGTCAGAAAATGACACAGAAGTGTTTCTATAGCCACATTATTATTATTATTATTATTTTTTACATTTCCGCATAAGATCCATTTCAGGTAATCCGAGCACAAGTGGTCAAATTAACTATTCTATTTAAAGTCATCATGAAATCAGAATGGGAAATTGTATATATTTGCTTATTTTATATATTGCAGTGTACATTATAAAATTACATTTTATATATTTTCGTGCACATCATTTTTTATGTACCCTCCTTAATCAAAATAACTTCCCCTCCCTCTTGCAGCGACATCTTTTCTCTTCTACGATGACGTGTTCGCTTGCGCGAGGGCGGGTCAACCTGTCAATCACATGAAATCCCAGCAATGGCGAAACAACATGATGCAATCAATTCCCAATGAACAAAATCAAGTCCCGCCCAACATTTTTTTCTTGTTAAAGAATTAATTTCACTCAAATATGTACAATATACAAAAGACAATATACAAAGGCAAAAGAAAAGACTAATGCAACTTCCTTTTCATGCCAGTAACGCTTGCTGCTGGAAGAGGTGTTAGCAACACCAGCTGGGGGCGCTAGGTGCCAATATAGTGATGGTGAATGCTAAATGAGATGTTAAACTGAGGTCCTGACTCACTGCGATCATTATGGTCCTGTCTAAAATGGCACTTCATATGCACTTTCGGTCTTGAGGACTTATAATGGCAGCCGCTTGTCCATTAATTCCATGCGACCATAGGGGTGTCCCATTTAGCCATTTTAGGTTTCAGAAGGGTGCTCGCAAGCGCCCCCCCTGCGGTCAATATAGGCTACACCTTCCCGTAGATACGCACTTTTCACACTGAAGCGAGCTCCGCAGCAAACTTCTTCCCGACAGTCAAAGTGACGTAAGGCTACGTCAGGTAAGTACGAAAATACGTATAAAGACCCCGAGTATTTAGGCTTCCATTTGGGACAGGGCCTATGAATCCCAACGTAGCTACTTCTCGAAAAGGTCTAGAAGATTTTTTGCCATTTGGCCTTCAAATATGGCCTTATACACAGAATAACGCATAGTTATCAGTTCCTCACCTTTCCATTGATAGGCTATATGTGATGGGTTTTCTGTCATCACATCAATGTAGCCTAGAAGAGATTCCTCCACTCTCTCTGCTTTGTGTGTGACAAATATGCGCTATATAAATGTATAGCCTACTTATTCATTTTGGCTGATGCTAACACACTACAACCAATAGGCTAGTCTACTTTCAAAGCGACAAAACTGTTTAGATGGAACAACCACCTCAGAAAGCCGGAAATGTGATGCTCCGTTTCTCAGTATCCTAATATTAGAAAGCTCTAGAGCGTTCAGTAAGACTACAGTGTTAGTTTGCACTATGTGAATCATCCTCACCCTGAAGTGACACTATGATGATGACTAACTTGCCTGAGCTAGTGATTCAAGAAACAAGCTTTTCTCTCTCTCTCTCTCTTTCTCTCTCCTCCCACCTCGCTTTCATTTTCTTCATCGTTTTAATTCAAACTGGGCTTTCTGTGACAGAAAGGGAATATTGTACATATAATTACAGACTCTGAATAAAGGGGAAGGTGTTCTTTTTTATTATTTTATTCTTTTTATTACAAGAATTTTTGTTTCCTGCGAAGTGCAGTGGGATGTTGAGCTAAATTTGTAAAATTGTTTATCTGTTGGTTAGATGTCAAGGTTTGACCCCAAGCTAATGCTTAATTTGGACATTTTTTCTCAAACATATTAGGCTGCCGCTGTAAGCTCTCAATTAGCAGTTATTGTGCTTTCTCCACATGGAAATGTAGTTTAGTTGCTATCCTGTTTTTTCTTACCTACCTGTTGGCCCTGCCACCAATCCTGCCGAGCTCTCCAAAGTCAGATCTGGCTGTGAGATATACAACAACATGACGGCTATAATTGGCCAGAGTGGAATCCATTTCCTGTAACAACTGTGGGTGAGTTCTGAAGCACGGTGTGAGCTGACCCCACTTCAGCCCGTCTCTCGCCATGGCCGCTCTGATTGATGACTTGAAATTGCCACTGTAATGTTTGTCACTGCAGCTGTGTCTTTTTTTTTTTTTTTTTTGTGATCTGAAAATAGAGCTGTGGATTGCTAAGACTGAATGTCACTGAAAACAATGAACATCTGATTCCTCATCGATCAAAAAGATTCTTGTTCTCACAGAGCATTTTTAAGAAGACGATTCTATGAACAACAACCATCAGCATCAGCGTAGACTCAACAGGTAACACTTCATTTCCTAGTGGGATATGAAAGCGCTTTGTACCTGCTGTCAGTGTTAATGTCTTGTCCAATTTAACCATATTGATCCATAGCAGACGTTTGTCCGTGTACAAAACAGTTCAGATACTGTTGTTAGTAGGGATCTTTTTGAAAAACGAGCCAAAGATGGACAGAGAAAGATTGGAGGAAGAATATAAGCTTCTCATTTCTTTTGACTGCCAAAATGTGCTTAAAAAGTTCAAAGGAGTTCAAAGGATCTCAAGTGTAGAGCGACGCTGTTGTTATGAGGGAAATGTGATCCAGTTTAAATGCATTATTGAACACTGGCCTTTGCCTTTGCTCGCTATTTCTGGTTTCCAATAAAGATCAAGGTTTATTGCATTTTTTCTCTCAACTTTCTCCAGTGCATAAAACACTAGCTCTCTGCAATGTCATAGTGTTAAAAATAAAAATACACTGGAAATGTTGACATTCTTTTTTGACAAATGATTTTCAGGAGAGGATATATGCAATGTTTTTCAAGTGGGAATAGGCGGGGAACAACATGATTGAGAGACACATAATGGAATGAATACGGAAATATAAATGGAATTCTGGGAAATTGGAATGTTTTTTGTATCTGTCATGTTGTACGTAAACATTTACAGTTGACATAAGTAGCAAACATACTTTTTTTTGTATTGGAATGTAAGTGATAGTGAAACGGATAACTGAAAAAGAAAAAAGTGTAGAGCAGTCAGTTGGTTCTATTCTATCTTGCAGTTGATCGTGGGTGGGGGTTAAACACTACATGGTTGGATTCTGGCATACGTCACCAGAGAGATTCTGCCCGTTCACTGGACAGTCGAGTTATGATATTTTGATTCAAAATTATGAGGTCGAAACAAATGTTTCAAAGAGAACATAAATAGTTGAATTGTTCATAATAAGATCTATAACATGCATACAGAAAATAAAGTTATAGAAGACAATAATATAAGAGAAGATCAATAAGTAAGATCAATTCATTTTTAAATTATTCTTATTGCTGATGGCTGTGCTTTTTTTTTTACAGTTGAAGCTTTTTTACAAAGAAGATCACCAGGGAAATTGCAGCAGTCTTATTACACACATTTTTCTTCTTGCAGTCCAGTTTTAGAGCAAACTCAACTGCAGTAGCATTTTACTTTTGCTCTGCCTATAAGTAGATCGGTCTCAGAATGTTTCTTTCATGTAGTTCTTGAGCAATAATAAATGAGAGCGTGTTATATTGATTTTACATCATATTCCTTCTCTCATAAACTTGCTAAGGTGTTTGTAGCTCTTCAAATGAGCAGGATGTAAAAAAAAAAACGTATTTTCCTCCCGTTCTTCCCCTATGGGGGGTTCTGTTGTGTTGTTCTTGTAATTTACATTCTCCATTCCACAACATTTCCTCTCCCCTGTCTTCCTCCTTCATTTCTTTTCATCTAATGACTGTTTTGTACTGTGCTGTTCATCGGTCTGCAGGGGGATGGGACAGAGTCAGGAGCCATCTGTCAAACAATCAGGAGAACGCAAGAGCTCAAAAGCAAGTATCACCATTCAGGCATTGATTTGTTAAGGGGGTCATATGATGAATAATCAACTTTTCCTTGTTCTGCTGATATAAAAGAGCTTTATGTGCTTTAAAAACATTAAATATCGTTCCTCACACACCTTGGGAAATAAGTACTGCTTCTTTAAAACTTCAGAGATGATCAAGTTTTCTTAAAAGGATAGTTCAAACAAACCTGAAAATTCAGTCATTTCTTCCGTGGAACATACAAATACAGTTAGAGTAAATGGGGACCAATGTTGTTTCGTGTGCACTGAATTTCATTATAAATTCTCAGGATAAAGATACACTTTTTGTATGTGTACTTTCTTAAAGAAACATACTAAATATGTACCTAAAGTGTGCCTATTATGTAAATGGTACATATTAGTACGTTTTGAAAGGGTACCACCCCAGTAATAGATTTTGTTATTTTTTTTACTGTGTATGGGCAAATAAAGTTTACATTTCTTTAAAATATCTACATAATCATATTTATCTTAAACATACACAGCCCATAATAATATCCTTAAATGCTCATTTTTGTACTTTACATTGCAGTTAGATATTCGATTATACAGCTAATTAGTTTGATATAAAGGCCAAGAAAAGTCAGTAAATAGACAATTATGTTAGCAGAGGTGTTGCAATTTCTTTGTCATTTGCTATAGAAAAAACAAAAGCCCCTTTAATAAAGAGTTAAAAAGACTGTTAGTAATATACAATTCCAACTTTAATGTACTCAGTAATAAATGAAATAAGAAACAAAGTTTTACGCATTACAAACAGATACTCATTCTCCATCTTTTGGCAAAATACTGTAGTTTCCCTTCACATTACAGCTTTAGTGAGTTCACATTAAAATCACACCCTTTCTCCCTCACACACTTTTAGATAAAACATTGAGAACATACATTATTTTGTTGTTGTGATGATGATGATGATGATGATAAAGTACTCTATGCAGCACTTGATTTTTTTTTTACCCAAAATATAAATTTGTCTCAGTACAGAACATATCTCAAGACAATAATAGTGTCATATAACTAACAAACACTTGGCTTTTTATTAAAAAACAAACAAAGTCTTTTAAAACAGTAATTTATCAAATAGCAATACATACAAAACCAAACACAATTAATTTCTTTTGTAAATATTTCAATGTTTGTGATTGAAGAGAAATGCAATATTATGAGACGAATGCGCACACACAGAAAAGACATACTTTAAGATTGAAGTATCACAAGAGAGCACATGTGACACTGGGACTCTCGCACGACACAAGCACTCTGACATACAAGAGTCAAATGAGCATGCTTTGATGGACTATGAGTATTAGTTATTAAGGTCATTTTGTTTACGCCAGGGTATTTGGGGAAGTTGTGATGATTTATGATCAAATAACAGTGGACGAGCATGGAAACACACTTAAAAGGACAGAAAAACACAACAATTAAAATTACTTGTCCTAATGTCCTTAAAAACCTTCTGTTGAGCACAAAAAAAAGTCTTTTTTTTTCTTCTTCATGAAATGAAAGTCAGTGAGGTTTAATGTTATTTTGATTCCCACTGACTCCAATTGTATTGACAAAAAAACAACAAAAAAAACTCTTATTTTGTGTTCCATGAGAAAGCCATAAAGGTTTTGGAACTACATGAGGGCGAGTAAATGATGACAGAATTTTCAATTTTGAGTGAACTATAAGTGTGTGTCTATACATCCGTCACAATGGTTTAGGCTAAGTCCTCAAAAAATGGTCCTTCCCAGTCCACATAAAAGATTTTCCAGAGGGATATGCTCTCACATGGTAATTTCCTTCAAGGTTATCCACAGGCTACTGAGCATTAAACAGGGATTCACCACAATAATCCTCCATAGTTTGATGCAACTATGACGGCTACGTTTGACCTCAATAAAATCAATCACTGCTCTGCTCTCCGCAAAGCAAAATACTCATATTAATATGAGGCAAAACTCTAAGGGGAAATTTAAGGTTCTTAATTGCCCTTGAATACGGGTGGAACTTTTAAGTTAATGTACCCAGTGCGGCCAGATAAAAGGAGAAAGACGAGAGTTACCTTATAAAGTAATTACAAACCAACCCCCACCCTAGAGCACTGACACCAGACAACATAATAACAGAAAGACAATGACTCTTTGAGACATCACCTAGCAACAAGAAGCACTAAAAATACATCACTCTGTGCTTTTTTTTAATCTGGTATCATTGGAATGTATAAATACACATATGTAGGTATAAATGCGGACCGTATGTACATCTGTTTCGCCCACTGTTGCGTCACGCATTGCATGAGAAAGTGAGTGGAGCACTTTTTCATAGAGGCTGACTGTGGATTTGTTGGTCCTCTATGTTCCATCTATCACGAAAATGGAGTGCTATAGCAGCCCAGCCTATTTTAAACCAATGGTCTCGTCATAACAGATAGCACCCTTCTAAAGTGGTACATTGGCATCATTATAAATCAGGTAATGGGACTCCCTCTTAACATATTTCAGAAAGCTCTTTAAAAAGACTTTTATTTAGTGCATTAAAAAGTGATGCTCTGCTCTACTGGGGCCCTTAATAAGGAGCAACACCAGAATTTCCTAAAGCTATAACTTTCCATTTCTTATAGCATGTATCCCAGGTCAACCTAAGCAGATGGCTGATAGCTGAGAAAATGGGGACACATTAAACCCTTGTAAACAATTATGTAATATCTGCAAACTGAAACCCATAATCACTGTATCAATTAACAAAAAGGAGTATGGGATGAGAGAGAGAGAGATAGATAGAGAGAGAGAGAGAGAGAGAGAGAGAGAGAGAGAGAGAGAGAGAGAGAGAGAGAGAGAGAGATAGAGAGAGATAGAGAGAGAGATAGAGAGAGAGATGGAGAGAGAGATGGAGAGAGAGATAGAGAGAGAGAGAGAGAGAGAGAGAGAGAGAGAGAGAGAGTTAAACTAAGCTAGTTTAACTCCTGGCTAACTGGAAATGAACCAAGTCTCATTAGTTAAGGAGCAGATGGAGGACACTGAATAAAGAGAGCAAACTGAAATTGAACTGGAATTATATCTATTATACATTAACCATGCACATAAACACAAATTAGGCAGCGGCAATGCTATCAGGAGAGGTAAGCGCTTGGATAATTGGATACGGTTCTGGATTAATGTGGCAAAGGTGAGGGGCTCACATTTCACAGGTAAAATGCTCATGCTGTGCATGAACAATAAATAAACTCACTATTTTCACTTGACTACGGTGTAAACTCAGTGACTGACCTACTGTATGGCCTAGAGACATTGTACTGTTGATATCAAGGCACCCATGTTGTGTTCACACACAACCACATGACGCAATGCCTTTGATAGCGAATAGAGCTTAAAAGCTTGACACAGTGAAGCTGTAGAACATAGTTCGCCACAACAGGACAGTCTGCTCTCTCACTGCATGATTTAGGACCAACATTATGAGAACGAATGTACCACATGGTCATGGAAGCTGCACCCATTTGTAGATTAATGGATGATGGGAAAAGATTTCGAAGCTCACAGGATGAGAGCCTGAAACTCCTGAGTGTGGCTATGACAGACACAAAATTCATACGAAATTCAACACTTTCATACGTTAAGACACTCATATTCATATACAAAGACTTTGAACATTGTTTGACAGATTAGCACACAACACTCATATATTTCGTCTAATCTGTTGCACTCGTCCTTTCGAATACATGCTCTCATACACATACAGCCTACAATATTTCCCCACATAATACGTAGTTGATAATAATAAATATCAATAAATATCACATGAATAAACACTAACACATTGGTTCTTATGTCAATGTCACCGTTAAACTATTTCTTTTGGTCTCCATTCAAGTTCTACCACTAATGTTGTGCCATGCAAAATGTGTACCTCTTCTGGTTTTGTTCACGTTCAACAAAAATAGCTAGAAAAGCATAAAAAACAAATCTTTCTTTTCTTCCTGCTTTTCCTTCTCTTGAATTCATAATTAACTTTCAGTAGCATGATACAAATAAATAAAAACACCAGCTTTACAACACCAGTATTTGACATAAAAAAGTAGATGTTAAGAGGGCATGACATGTTCTGTCAGGGGTGGGCTGATTTCTAAAGAAAGTGTGGTTTATATAATATTGGGTTGGGGCCACAGATAAAGAAGTGTGGGCAGAGTCAAAGTTGAAAAGAATGTGGTGTGGGTCAGGATGAGAGGTAAAAATGTGTGGTTTTGATAATGTAGGGGAGGGGTCAGGAGTGAAGCAGCTGTTTGTTTGTTGTGTTGGGAGAGGGGTCATATGTAAATAAGGTGTGGCATAGATAGTTTGGGGGTGGGGCATATCACATGTAGGGGGAAGGGTCATGAGGTGGGGTAATAATGGGGTGGGGCCAGAGATAAAAACGGTGTTGCACAGGTAGTGTAGTGGGTGGAGTCAGAAGTGAATAGGGTGTGGTGTATGTAGTGATGGGGCAGGGTCAGAGGTGAAAAAGATGATGAGATATTGGGGATTGGTAGGCGGGATCAGTGATGACAAATCTGCAGTATAGAAAACACTGAGGCAAGGTTAGTAGTCAGGAAGTTGAATTATTATTGGGGGAGAGGTCGAAGTCAAAGTAGGTATAGGTAGGTATCATTGTGTGTGGGGCAGAGTCAGTTTGGGAAGGCTCAGCCCTCGCTGCATCACTTGAGCTGAAATTATAGTTGTGTGAGAAATGAAAAGTGCTAGTGTGGTGTGAAGGTCTATGTGGAGCTGCAGAAACAGGCGGGAGAAGACAGATGAAACAGAGTGTTCATGTCTTAAGGGTAGGTAGAGGTGTGAAGCATTCCCAAATCTCTGCAGTGGGAATGAGTCAATTGACTGCGACTGGGAGGGAAGCAAAAAATGATAGAAGAGGGATTTCTGAGAGAATATCGAAGTGAGGCGAAAAGGACCATCCTTGGAAAAAACCAGCACTGAAGCAATAAAGCGCTGAGGGGGCTCTCTGGAGAGTATTCTGGAGAGTGTTGCTGTCTGAATATCCAGGTGGTGACAGACACCATGTAAGAGAAATCCATCTATAAAGAGAAGCTGTGCATGAAACCACACAGCCTCTATCATCCTTCACTGACACTCATCTAGATATTCACATCAGTATGAGCGAAAGGATGCAAGTTCAATTTCAACAATGATAATTACCAGTAAGAACAGATGTAAACACTAATTTTAGACTTCTCATATACACAAAAGCAGTGAGGAAGAATGATGGGGGTTGTACAGTGGAGTACATCTTTCTTATGATCTTTCTCAGAAACCAGGCACATGGCAGTAAGCCTCCAGCGAGGACAGCATGATGTAAATGAGCCACATCATGAAGAAAAGGAACACGGTGAGCAGCTTGGCGGTTCGCGGGCCCCCCAGCTCGCCCCCAGATACAGTGGGCCGGCGGCGGTACAGTAGAGTCACAACACACAGCAGTGCCATGATGGTGAAGAGGGTGACGGAGAACGCCAGCGACCCGGGCGGGACCATAAATTTTTTGCCCTGACTGTTCCAGTACACGGCAGCGATGGTCCACGCCACTCCGATACCCAGGAAGACGTTAACAGCATTACTACCCGTCACATTTCCAATGGATGCATCGGCATATTGGTCCTGGATGGCTGCCACCTTGCTGGCAAATGTGTCTGGAGAGAGCAAAAGAAAGGTCAGAGAGAGAAAAATGAAACAAGGTTGATGAGAACTGGAAGAGCCCCAGAAGACCATTTTAATGAAAGACGTTGCTCTTTCATAGTTCAGGACAGTATTTCTCAAGTTCCTGGAAACACACCAACAGTAAACATTTCAAACACTCCCTAACACACCTGATTCAGCTCATCAGTAGAGACTTCAAGACCTGAAATGAATGGGTCAGATAAGAGAGACCTCCAAAATGTTTACTATTGGTGTTCCTTCAAGAACCGGTATGGGAATCAGACTGAAGGGTGGTTGCAATTATGTTTAATTGAAGTATCAACTTTTTCTTGAATTTTTCTCCTAAAAAGCCCGTATGAGAAAGAAAAAGAAAAACAAATTAGATAATTTTTGACCTACTAAGAGTATATATGATAAACGATAAAAAATAATGTTAGCAATTTGGTCAGGGAAGAACTTGATGAGAAATGTTTGATTGAGTTCATATTAAAATATCTGACTTTTGATTGTAGACTTTGGTATTTTGGAAAATCTGAGCACAATTATTGACCTCTTCTGAAACTCTAGATAAAAATGAGATTACAAGTGTCTTTTTCTTAAAAGAAATATCTGACAGTAAAGATGGGCAATAGACAGGTTAAACCAATATACCATTAACAAAAGAGAATGAAAAAGTGTTTTATTTGAGTTATGAATCTGACTTTTCAGTCTAACTTAAATGTGATGTGTTCAATGTCCACAGAAAAGCAAATGGCAAGAAAACACATCTATCTATGGAGTAAGCTGCATAAGAGTGTAGTTTGAATGTAGAATCGTATGAATTATTCATTTTAGTTAATCATTCAAAAAGACCCACATACCAAGGAGTTACCAGTTTTACTAAATGCTTTACCAAATGAACTCAGTAAATCCATCAGAGCGGTTACTGAATCAACATCTAAGGTAAAATAATGCCAACAATTTGTTAAAGTGTTAGTCAAATTGCAAATATAGTTTTTTTTTACACTTGCAACTTAATTAACAATTTTTTTAAATATCATTTTACCTTCATAAAACATATCATCAAATTATGACTACCAAGGCTCTAGCATAACTTTGAAAAACCGGCCATTATTTATTTTGTATTTGTTTAAAAAAAAATCACTTATCCATAACAATGTGTATATTATGATATATGTTGTTCTAAACCTGTATGAGTTTCTTTGTTCTGTTGAACACAAAATATATTTTGAAGAATATGGGTAACCAAACAGTTTTTTGGTGAACTATCCCTTTAATCTCACTGCTGTCTAGAAGAAACAACTGAGATATGAAAGATCTCATTTGAGATTTGTCTTTCAAGTGGATCTTTTCATTATGTGTGTTGGAGCTTGAGGATGGTTTGACATACAGAGCTTGAGTATGTGCAGAATCATTCCATCCAGTCTATTGTGGCTAATGTTAAGACAAACACACAGATCTCTTGTAGATCCAGAGCAAATCATGTCCACATTATTCAAAAGTCTAAAAAACCACAGCACTCGCACAAAAGCTGACTAGGGCTATTATGGAAATATAAATTAGAAAAGATTTTGGAAGCAGTAACAACATTTTAATAGTACAGTATGTAATACTTTAATCAATGGTTAATCGTGGCATTCAGGTTTGTCAGGTTTTATTTTTTGATAATGACCCGATGACTGTACGTTATCCCTTACTAATCAGCTACATGCTATTGGAAGGACATCTGATACACAAATAAACACTCACCAGGCACAGATGTGCCCAGGGCCACAAACACCACAGCTGTGACTGAGTCCTTCAGGCCAACTGTACAACCAAAGTGAGATGCCAGATCTCCAGTAAGAGCAGTTAGGGCCCCAATGAGTGTAATGGAGACAATAAAGCAGGCCCAGCCGTTCCAGTACTCGGTGGGTGGAACGAAGGCAAACAGAACCTTCCAGAAAACCGTCAGGAAGTGCATGATGTAATCAAAGCATGAGGGCAAGCGTTCCTCCCCGCTCTCCTCATCATCATCATCACCTATGGAGGTAACCAAAAGTATATAGTAGGGTTGCTCGATAATAGCAAAATTTGTTATCGCAAATATTTTTGTCAGTATAACATATATATATAAAAAGTCTGAAAATAAATTAGACTGTTAGGTCCGTGTACTTTTGTGTCCCTTCCTTTTTCCTTTTTTAACCCATGAAAAACGAAAAATGAACGGTAGTTGTATTTTTAAAATGCAAAGTTGAACACCAAAATTTGAATTTGAACTGTACACACCAAATGCTGCACAAAAAAAAAAATATTAACGTATTTCCAGATTTTTGTTTATGACTTTTTGCCCCTTTATTAAACATTTAAAATATTCACAAATTAATATGGAAAAATGCTTTTGCGATATCTTATTCTTTGTGTCGATGTCTCTGAAGAGTGTTGAAGTTTTCAACGATCGAGTGTCTGTGTTCTTCTGGAAGACTCTCCCAGTGCTGGTGGTTCTTCAGCGCGAGTGCAGCGGTGATCATGAGCTTCTGAGCTCTCAACTGCTGTTTTAACAGCATCATTTCTGTGTGTTTGCTGATGGTTGGTTAGAGGGCAAACAAGTGAGTGCCGTTGAGCGTGCAGGTCCCTCTATAATGGAGCGACCAGCCATTTCATTCGGGGCCCCTCCAGAGGATAGGATGCCGATTGCAGCATCGGAGGGGTAGCTGACCTCTGGAAATGATGACTCGTCTGCGTTATCTCCCTTTGGGAGTGTAACGTTGCCGAGCCAGATCCAGAAATGTCAGCTATGCTGAAAAGGTGCTGGTTCTCAGCTCGCCGCCCCAGTGCCTTTCTTTCCCAAAGTGCATGGAGAGCTTACCAGGTCGTGGACGGCACCTTACTTAGCCAGAAAATGCCTGAGTAAAGGGTTGAGTAAATTTCCCAGGTTGGGCTGTTCGGCGACGCCCAACAGTTCTCTGCCGCCCAAGCGCAGACGGAGGCCATCCGGCACATCCTGCCCTTGTGGCCCGCTGCTGCCTCCACCCTGCCGCCGGTGGCAGTTCCTCTACCTGCTCGTCACCGAGGGCATCCCCCTGCCACCACTCCTGCTCCTGCTGGGCCACGCAGCAGCCTCCACCCAGGTCTCAGCATGGAGCCACCCGCAGACAGGCCGCCCAGCCTGTGTCAGACGCTGCCAGTCCAGTTGGCAAGCGTAAGGCCAAGCATCCTTGACACAGGCCACCCAGGAATGGGGGAATGAGCTCTTCAGATGGTTACTGTTCCGCCACTGGCTCCCCGGAGTAAAAAAAAAGAGCAAATTCCTATATTCCTAGGTCTAGTATCTGTAAAACCATCTTAAAAATATATCTAAATTACATCATATGCTCTCAATGACAAATGCGGAACAGTTATTTCATGTGTTCGTGACATCAAAGCTAGATTATTGTAATGCTATAATGGGTGGTTGCCCTGCATGCTTAATAAACAAACTACAGCTGGTTCCAAAATGCAGCAGCTAGAGTTCTTACCAGAACCAGGAAGTATGACCTGGTTATTAGCCTGGTTCTGTCAAAACTGCATTGACTCCCTATTAAAAATAAAATATTGCTGATTACTTACAAAGGACTAAATGGTTTAGCTCCCCAGTATTTGAGCGAGCTCTTAACGCATAGTCCGTCGCGTCTATTGCGATCTCAATATTCCGGCCAGTTGATAATACCAAGAATATTAAAATCGACTGCTGGCGGTAGATCCTTTTCTTATTTAGCACCAAAACTTTGGAACAGTCTTCCTAACATTGTCCGGGAAGCAGACACACTCTGGCAGTTCAAATCTAGACTAAAATCTCTTTGACCTAGCATTCACATAACACATTATAGACTTCTATAATTCAATGTTAGGCTTTATAGATTAGGTGAGCAGGAACTGGGAACACTTCCCATAAATCCTAATTTACTTGTTACATCATAAGAAGGATGGCGTCTACGCTAATATTAGTCTCTCTGTTTATCCCAAGGTTTACCGCAGTCCGCCGGATCCAGGTCGTATCCAGATCTGATGAAGGACCTGCGCCTGGACACGACGACAACGCAGTCCTGAAGTGTCAACTAGTCTCTCCACTGTGAAGGCCTCCTTCCCTTACCTTTACCTCTATACAGATAAAGCGTTGTCGGGATAATTCCGGTTCACATGGCTTCGCAGAACCTGTGTTAGGCTGGATCCCATATGTTGTGATTCCTACGGTGATCCCATTTGTGTATTCTTCCATGGTACGGTTCCCTGCAGCGAGCCCGTGTCTTCCCTTGGCAGAGCCCGCTCTGCCGTTACTGTCCGGTGTGTCTCCCTCCTGTTATAGGCTGGAGCCATCTCAGTGACATTCCATATGTTGTACTGCCCAGTAACGCAGTAACGCAAACGCTTCCAAAGAAAGGGAACGCTTTCCCAGTGGTCTTGTGGAACAGCAGTGTCTTCCCTGGCCCAAGCCCCATCCTGTCTCCGCCTCAATAATGCGGGGGGATCAGAAGGCTTTTGTCTAGGCACTGGAATGTAGCAGCACTCGTGGCGTTTTAATTGGGATCCCAATCAGTCGACTATGTCAAATGTGAGCGACTGAAAGGGAACGTCTTGGTTAAGTATGTAACCCTCGTTCCCTGAACGTTCCTCGTTCCCGTTCCCTTCGCTCGGCTCCTCAGCGAAAAACAACTGGTGCGTGCATCCACTTCCGTATTATACCCGCGCCGTGAGGCGGAGAGTGAGATGCAGGTTTCGCACGCCAATGTGCATTGGCTCGTTTTAACAGTACTCGAAGATGACAGGCTCCCTAAGCGTGATCCCAATCAGTCGACACGTCGACTACGTCTCCGTTCCCCCCTTCAGGGAACGAGGGTTACATACGTAACCGAGGCGATCTTTTGTCTCAAGATGCACACCAGTAATGTGTTTTTTTTCTAAGGCACGTTTATAAAAGCTACTTACATGTCCTAATTGAACTAAGGCCATTGTGTTCCAGTTAATTTGTTTCACCACTCTACAGGCAGGACCAACCAACAGTCGTAAATTGATGACCGGATATTTGGCAGCAAAGGGAATTCGAGAGAAAGTCGGGTTGGAAGACCCCTCCGGACAATACATCGACCATATCATGAAATACTCAAATAAAATGCAGAAATCAAATTTTGCATTTTTGTAAAGTGGAAAAAAAGTTGTATGTCAATTATTTGATTTTCAATTAAATAAGCATTGTATATAAGGAAAATAAGTTTGTATGTGAACATACATGTATGTATTTTTCACCGGTCTAAAACGAATAAAGATGAAAGCATGTTTTTTGTTTTTCAATTACTAGTTAAAAAAGGAAAAAGGAATGGATGCAAAAAGTACACGGACCCGGTTATAAGGGTGCACCAAATTTATAACAAAAGACAAAACAAGAGCATTATTGTGAAACGCAATGCGGCACAATATAATGTTTTTATCTCAATTGTTTTGTTTTAATAATTGTTGGAAGCCAAAATCATAATTGAAAATAAAATTTGATTAATCGCTCAGCAGTCTGGAGCAAAGTATAATAATTAGGGAATTACTTCGGATTTTGAAGACAATTTTGTGTCTCGCTCCACATAACTGTATACTGAAAAAAATTTTAAGGATTTACTTTTAGACAATTTTTACTCAAAAATAAGAACTCAAAGAATCAAAGAAACAGCAAGCACTGAAATAAATATGAATTTTTTTACGTAAGAAGGATAAAATTAAAATAATAATCCAATAATAATTTAATCCAATAAAACAAATAATCTAATCCAATAATTTTTGTTTTATTTACAACTTCAAAAAATGTTTTTTACAGTGTTCATTTAACATTAAATATCTCCTGCTTGGCTGAGATTGAGTCACGTCGCACAGAAGATTCACATTCGGTGAGGACAGACAAATTGGTTGTTGCTGGTAAGGTTTTATACAAATCATTTGATTGAATATAAATCAGTTGTGTGGTCCACAGGCTTCTATTTGAGCATGTATGAGCACAGAGAGACACTGACCTGCACTAACAGTCACAGCACTTACAAACTGTTCTCTCCAGCTACTGCTGCCCACCACCAGCGCCAGGTTAGTCTTCTTTATTAGCTTGTCGACGGTATTCTGCAAAAAGACACAAATACACATACAACAACAAGAAGATCAATCAAACCTAAACTCACAAAAATGGGTCCTTGTAGTAGACAAGATTTAATATGACTTTGTCTCGTAGGCCAGTGAGCACAGAAGTCTCAACTAAACTGATTTCAGTGAGGCAGTGGGCGTCTATGCACAACCCCTTCTGAATTTCATTTTCTCCATTGTCATACTGTCCTAGCCATTTGCTTGTTTTGCATTCAGAGGGCTGTGGATAATCTTAGAGGGAGTAACACAGTGTTTCCACCCCAAATCTCTTCTAAATCCCCGAGCTACCTGACCCCAGTGACCTCCAGTATTGAGGCTGTCACCATGGGAAGGAGGAGGTACGGATTTAGATAAATTGAATGTGAGAAATTGAAGAGGATTGCTGTATTGTTTTTCCTGATTGACAGGACTTACCTTAAACTCATAGGATTCCTCTATGACCACCTCCAGTTTGGTGTGCTCTCCCAGACTCGGGCACCCCATCTTGGCCACCTCCTCTTCCTCAGCCACCACTGCTGGTTTGTTATCATTAGAGTCCCCTGTCAGCAGAAGACACATTGAACATCTACTGAGCTGTGTAGAGTTTGCACATGTATTACAGAGCTGAAACAGTAGAACTTCACTAAAGGAGGCCAAAAAATCTGTTTTAAACACAATTTTCATGCTCATTTTTCCATCTCGCAGTCCATAGAGGATGCAGCTGTCACGGTGTATGAATTCATTGTCTCTCTCGTCTTGCGTGCTGTTGTGTGTGTGTGCGTGTAATTGTGGGCGCAGTCACTGATCAGCGATGATCAGCAGCGCCAGCTGGCTTCAATCTGTTTTACCCTTTATATGTTCAGTAACTGGTGTCTAATGTTGTCAGATCGTTGTTCTCCCAGTGTGTTCCTGTTCCCGAGTATTGTTGGCCTCCTGTGGATTTCCCTGTTCGTCTTCGTTCTTCTTTGAGTTCCTCGCACTTCCTCGCACTTCCACATTCACCTCACTCACGGATCATCTTCACAGGACTGGGAGCACTCTACTGGTTGTTCACCGAGGTCCCTGCATCACTCCACATCAGCGCTGGATTCCGCCCGATCCACCGTTCCTCTCCAGCTGTGTTACATTCCCTGTGTTGTGACTCTGACCAAACATTTAATACTTACCTCTAATAAAGCGTTTTTGCTATTTCATCTTTCTCCTGTGTTACGTAACAGCAGCAGACTGCAGTGATCTGGCATACTTGTTATGTGACTGTACAAGTTACCAAAATAAATCATTAACCTTTACTAAACTAAAGCCAAAATAAATTGTATGAATGTGAAATGATTTAGTCCAGATGATGATAAAGATTCAAAAGGTTCCTAAACAAAGGTATTTATTATAAAAAACTAACTCAAGTAATCCACAGGTGATGAACAGGTAACGTGACAGCGTGTAACACACGAGTCACGACAATACTGAACCATGAACTGCACATGAAGAGGAACTTAAAAATACAACGATAACATACTAAATGATGAACAACAGGTGTGCTGATTGAATGAGTGTCCATAGAAACTGACAACTTTTGGGAAAAACGGATCACAGGAAACAGGTTACTGAAGAGAAACAAACTAAAAGTTCATGAAAATGAAACCGACCGTGATTATTTTTTTTGCCCCAAAAAACTATATTCAGATTAGATTTTTATTTCTTACTGTTACAAACTAGGGCTGTCAATCAGTGCTGTTTTATCATTATTATTAATATATTATTAGCATTTTTATTAATATTTTAAATGAGCTTTTATTTTTATTTTTAAGTCTTAATTTTTATTAGCTTTAGGGCCCTATTTTAACGATCTAACCTTATAAAGGTCAAAAGCACCTGTGACAAAAATTGTCTGCACGCCCAGTGCATGGTCTAAAAGGGTTGTCCCTATTCTCTTAATGAGTAATGGGTGTGTTTTGGGCGTAATGTGCAATAAACCAATCAGAGTCTCTTCTCCCATTCCCTTTAAAAGCCAGTTGGGCCCGCGCCATGGCGGGTTGCTATTTACATGACGGAATTTGCAAGCGGAAAGCCTTAACGCTTCTCCAGAGAACAAATGGATCAGCTCGTGCACGAGGTTAAATCAAAACATCTATGGGAAAAGCCAGATCCCCCATATCTTTATGTACACAATATTAATCTTTTACATTGTAATCCTTTTATTTTTATTTTTAGCTAATTTGTGTGTGTAGTAAGCAGAGTGTACGCGCATTGTGGACTTGCCTATAGGCGCATATTACTAGAAAAACAGAAAAGTAATGCGCCATTGACTTTAGTCAGTCTATCGTTTTCAGACCAGCATGCCCATGGGTGCAAATGCATTTGCTATTTAAACAACAGGCCGCAGGATGTGAAAATGATAATTGCGTAGGGCTGAAACTAGCAAAAAACACTTGCATCGCGCCTGGTGTATGATACGGCCCCCAGTCATTTTATTATTTAAACTTCAATTTTAAGTCTTAAGTCATCTAATATTTATATTGTAATATAAATATTCAAATGTTTAAAATGTTTTCAAAAATTACTGCGTTACATATTTCATTTCAGTTACATTTGAAAGCCCTAAAAAGAAAAAAAATATTTAGATAAATATCTAAAATTTTCTGTGGTCCACAGACTGCATTGTGAAAAAACCACTGAACTAGATTGTGGATGAATAGTGAACAAGAATACTGCAATATAAATGCATCACAACTGTTTAGTGAATCCCTCCCTTTGTGTTTATTATAATCAGTTGCAATGTATCATGTTGTAGTAGCACTATATACACTCAAAAAAATGAACGAGGAAGGTTGTGCGCTTTACATAGTATATTTATATTTAGTTTACTTATAATAATTGTGTTTTTTGACTTGAAATGTTTTTTTCTATTAAGGTCCACGTAATTATGTCTCAACTTAACGGTACAAAATCCTAACGTGTTGTCTAAATACAAACCATTTATGTTAAGTAAAAAATATGGTGCGACGCCAACTGCATTTTGCCCTAACTTAATTTGTTTGTGTTCAATCTGATTAAATATATGTAAAATTTAAGTTTACTTAATCCGTTTGTGTTGGATTACATGATTGATTTGTGTTGCATTAACTGAAACTGGGCGGCGCTTGTTAGTTCCCAGCATGCTTTGGATGTGGTTGAATTAAGAGAATAAATGTTAAAATTAATTGTTATTTTATGATTTTTTTTGAGAAAAGGGGAAGACTTGATAGTGTGTAATTGAGTTAAATGTTCAATTACATTGGAATTATTAGAACCATATAAATTACAGTGGGTTACCATTGTGGAGAAGAGTGGAGCATTTTGTTTGACTGTGGACTGATGTAATTATTTTCTACTGTTTTGGTTGAAGGAGCATGTAAATCTTAGCATTTAAGATGCTAATATGTGCTACTGCTAGCAAATATCTAGCTATAGTCTATCAATTCAATTATGTGTCACTAAAATAAATGAAATATGAATGGATGAATGAATATATAAAATACCTGAATCATGTTAGGAAGCCTTTAAAAATTAACTTTGAGACTACTTAAATTGGGTCGCTTAAAATGACTTAATTCCATGATGTTGAAATAACATTAACAAATTATGTTTGTTTAACGTAACCCAGTTATGTGGAACCTGTTGACGAAATAAAATTAATTAAAGCCAAAATATCATATAATTTTTTTGAGTGTATAAGCTGGAAACAAACATATCACTTGGTGTGTTCTAGAGAAGCATTGAAGAGACTGAAAGTCAAAAATCATCAAAAAATGCTTATTCAGAATTGGATCCCGTAACAGTACAGCAATTTGAAGAACATGGGGATAAACATTAAATTAAAGCAGTTAGTACATAATTAACGTGCAGAAATGGCCTAGACTAGAGATATTGATTCAACATGGCCGTTTGCACTGCGACTAGTTACTGCCTGTTCCTACTCTCCCATTATAACAATCACTCATTATAAGACCACAGTCTACTGTCTCCCATTATTCGCTCTATTCCCACAAAGAAACCTTTCAATCAAATCTGTTCCTAAATTATTCAGGGATAGATGTGAAAGCTATTAATACAATATTAAACAGAGACCCCAATCTGTATTCTAATACAAAACCATAAGAACTCTGCAGATGGATGTCAAAAGGAGATCCACTGACCGTGTTTCTGCCCGATCTCCAACAGCACCGGCTCCCCCAGGTGGATGGTGAAGGTTTTGTTCTTCTCATACTCCTCATCATCAATGACCTTCACCTCCAGGATCTTCCTGTGTGAGACAAAGACAGAAAATTTTGACGGCTCAAAGAAACTTTACAAATAAAGTGTGTTACAAGCGCTAGTGAGTAAGTCAAAGTTGACAGTGGCAGGAAAAACTACCTAAAATTGTTTATTAAGATTATTAAGAAACATTGGTATAGCTATGCAGCATCAGCCATTGACAAAGACTTGGAGAAAGAATTGAGGAAAGGCAATGGAAGAAAGGGGCTCATTCATGAAACACAAGAAGAATGGTTTTCTGTGTAAATCGTTCGTAAAACCATTCTTATGTAGATTGTCGCTTTCAGTTCAATGCAACAATTGATGTAATGGATTTATGAATGATTTACACCTAAATTCATTCTGCTTGTTTTTATGCATGAACCCCAAACAGTGTTTGTAACATTCCCTAATATTCATTGAATGAACAATTATTGAAAAAAGGTAATGAAAACTTTATGCAGTGTGCATTTTTGAGTTTCCTGCATTATAGAGAAGCGCAAAAGCAGAAGAGCTGATTTCCTCAGAGAGGCAGAAACATGAAGCAGACGGGGCTGCGGTACAATGCTATTGTGCTTAGGAAGCAGGTGGTTAGCCATGGCAAATCGCCATTTGTCATTATTAGCAATTAGAACACGGTTGATAAACACTGTCTACAGGAAAGCTTTACAACAGCAAGGGGAGAATTGAATTAATTTAGCAAAAACGATGGTGGCACTCAAATCACCACAGTATATAATTTTGTGGTAACCATGGCTGTACGCAGGGTTTTAGAAATAGTGAGGTCCAAAAACTGAGCTTGCTTGAGGGTCTGAGCGCCCCCCTAGAAAAATGTTGATTCCCTTGATCTACAAATGTTCAAGATTGGATAACAGTAGCTTTAAACCATGTCAGTCTTTTTCATTTTCGTCAGTGAAATTTCATAATTTCATAAAACAATCGCATTTGGGTTTGGAATGACAACATTTTAATTGGTAAATGTTAACAGAATGAAAAGGTGAACAATCCCCTAGACACTTATAGAAAGTATAAAAGGGCACATAAATATTAAGACTGTAGATGTCTCAGCTGAGTTAGACATTATTTTGCAAAACTGTGCAGATTCAGTGTTGAAACTGAATTTAAATAAAAAAATTAAAAAAAATGTTTTGCCTGCGTGTAATCCAGTCTAATCCAGGATATGAGGACATAAAGGAATAGAAGTGAACTGATCTCAAGACTGTTTGGTCGGGACAGAGCTCATGAATAATGACAAAGGCAAGGGACAAAGGTTTGTCAGGCATGCTCAGGTATATCTGCATTTCCTGTGTAAACACACGTTCACACTGCTGTTTTGTACTGTAATCCCTCTATTACATGTTAGCACTAATCTTCTCTCTGCCCACTTCTCTGTGCTTTGCAGCCTTCATTGGCCAGACGTGTGTGTAATTAAATTCATTAGGACTTGTTCTTTATTAATTAGCCCACCGTGTTTATCCTACATGCTTGTAACACGTGCATGCCTTAGCACATCCCATCCCCCATTTTTGTCTCTGCAGTTCTCCATCCCAATGACCCTGTAAACATCTTGTCTACACTATAGTGTGTGGCAGTGTCATACAATACGCTCAAAAATATTAAATACAAGGAACAGAAAAAAATATGACATGTTGGAAATAAGCAGTCGCATCATGATTTATTTATATAAAAAATATAAATATCTGCCAGTTTGTGCTACTGAACCTATCAATGTCCCCTTATCAAAAAAAGTGTGGTAAAATGTAAAAATTACTGACAGCTCCATTAATAATATATTATATCATTATAATATACAGACACAGTAATAATTAAAAACGCAGAAAATTTAAACCCGACCCGAATTTTTTCATGACGGACGAAAGTTTTGGAGGTAATGTGTAAACGTGATAGACACAACGTTAGCTTGTATCTATTTTTTAACATGCGGAAATTTTGGACGAGAATTTCAGACTCAGTGTGCAAGGACTCTTTACAGACCCCAAACCTTTGAAAGGCAGTACACATAAAATAAAAAGTGGTCAGAAACAATTCAGATGTAGTTTCAATAATACTTCACTGCGTTTACAGCTGCAATTATAATACAATCAAGTGTAAAGATGGTTCTTGTGAGATTAAACTGTTTTTTATTCTGGTTGCTTTGGCCTGGATGTTGGAGATAAGAAGATCCAGGCAAACAGCAGGATAAGGACGGATGAGGATAACGGAATGCAGGAAGCAATTAACCATGATGCCAGGCATCCACAGTAGCGTCATCTCTGTGACCAGGTAACTTAACCCCACATGCTAGCTCTCAGCTGTAATTAGATTCATTACTCACTGAGGCACACACTCCCCACCAAAGAAAGAGACAGATGTGCATAAACAAAAAAATCAACAAGGGACATTAATGCGGTCTGAAACTCACACAGCTGCTCACTTCCAAAATCTATCCACTTCACACTCACATGCACAGCCTGTACGTATGCTAACAGGTATGCATACACACACTGCAGCCATTCAGCAAGCACTGAAGTTGTCATGGGTGAAATTCACAAATTTACACACAGCCACACACATGGTGTCAACTCAATAATAAGTGAGCACATTAACAGTGTTTGCAATAAAAATATTCGCTCCATGCACTGGGCTCTCTCAAGCTGAAGAGGGTCTTTATGGAGCGAGAGTGGGCTGCGGAGATGACAGGGCGAGCATTAAAAGCTCGGTTCTAAATGAGTCATTAAAAGCACCTTCAGCAGCGCGGCGCAGGTAAGATTCTCATGCATTCACACAGTAAGGCGAGCGCATTAGGCAGGTGTACACACTGCATTGTGTAGGAACTAAATTATGGGGTTGGCATGGCAACAGGTAGCTAGAGTGCGGGGAATGATAAAAGTATAGGCCTTAGGCAAAGATAGAGACGAAGTCAGGGAGGAGGAGGGAGAAGTAGTGAGATGGTGGCAAAGTTAAAAGGGAGGAGGACTTAGATTTAGAAACAGAAATAGAAAGGTGAGGCTGATAAAACAGCGCCTGTTTTCTTGAACGTTAATGCTTCACGTTCTGAAAGTTACAGACGCAGGGGCAAATAAAGCAGCCAAACTATCAAAGGTAGCACTGTAAGCATAAATGAGGAAGATCAATCTCGCTTTCATTCTCTCTGAAAAATATATACACACACATTCACACAGACAGAATGCTTCACAAATTCATGAAACTGGGGCGAAGGAAAGAGACAGAATAAAACACAAGGAAAAGCTCTATCATGCGTTCAGATAGATGTAGATGAAGAGAGACACAAGTGCAACTGGAGAAAGATAAAGGAAAGGAAGAGGGAAAACACATTACAGGGATAGTTCTATGTGATGCCGTTCCATAAGGAGCAAAAAAGGAGCAGTTTTGGTTGCTTTTTTCCATGCAAATGCAATGTATAGGGACTTTCAGGTTTCGTAAAAGCGGTCCATAGGACACCTGCACTACGGGCCTCATTTATAAAATGTGTACGCACAGATTTGAACTTCATGCAACAATTCATGAAATCCATGCCAACGTTCATATTTCAAAAAACAGTCTTTGACATGGAAAAGTGCTTAACGCCACGTCAGGGTCTAAGCAGACATGCGCACTTTTCCTTGTGGTAGAATGGAGTAACTAACTGTAGTAATTTGAAATCTTGAAATTTGAAAGCAATTCTTGTCGCTCGCCATTCTAAAGTAAAGGATTTGGACGTTGACTGGTGCTTTTTTATATGTTAAAGGGATAGTTCACCCAAAAACGAAAATTCTTTCAGTATTTACTCACCCTCATGTTGTTCCAACCCCGTAAGACCTTCGTTCATCTTCGGAACACGAATTAAGATATTTTTGCTGAAATCTGAGAGCTGGATCACTCCTCCATACTAGTCCATAGGCTTCTTCAGGGATTGAAACTTGCTAGCCCCAAAAAGTAATTAAAGACATCGTTTAAAATAGTCCAAGTGACTACAGTGGCTCAATCAAACGACGAGAATACTTTTTGTGCGCAAAAACAAACATAAATAACGACTTTTTTCAACTATTAATTTCCTTCTCTATGGGCCTGGAGTCAGTTAACGTAGTGTGATTGCGTAGAGCTACGCCAAACGTAGGCTCACTATTGGCCGACGTTGGTCATGTGTGTGATGCGTGTGACGTACAACAACAGAAGCTTATGCTGTTACACTAGTGAACTGACTCGAGGCCCAGAGAGAAGGAAATTAATAGTTGAAATAAAGTTGTTATTTTTGGGGGGTTATTTTTGCGCACAAAAAGTATTCTCGTCGTTTGATAAACTTAAGATTGAGCCACTGTAGTCACTTGGACTATTTTAACGATGTCTTTAATGACTTTTCGTGGCTGGCAAGTTTCAATCCCTGAAGAAGCCTATGGACTAGTATGGAGGAGTGATCCAGCTCTCAGATTTCATCAAAAATATCTGAATTCGTGTTCCGAAGATGAACGAAGGTCTTACGGGGTTGGAACAACATGAGGGTGAGTAAATACTGACAGAATTTTCATTTTTGGGTGAACTATCCCTTTAATGACTTTAATTAGGCTGCATTTACAAGGTGAAGATCTGAAACCTTTCAACTGCGTGTAACCGGTTCTACTAGACCGGCTCCACACGGCATTCGAACCATGGCCTCCGTTTTGGGAGGCGGCAACTCTAACAAGGAAACTAAAGACCGCAGAGAAAAACGCGAGACACGGCCAGTGGAATAAGAAGCCTCTTTTAAATGTTGAACTTATTTTAACTTGAGTGATGCGTTTTAGAACGCCGTGTCATACGCGAGACGCTGCAAAAAACGCGAACGGAACGGTCATACATGTCTGTCTAGCGCGTGTTTACATCGAAAAATAAAGTGGCACAGTCCAATGGAGAAACTTGATTTTCCAGTACAGGATGAGAGCTTATTAATTACGAAAACTATTCTTTATTTTCAATAATTATCATTTTATTTTAGTTAGTTTTAGTAACTGTTGTTAGTTTCGTTTCGTTTTAGTTTTCAATTATGTTGAAATTTCAATTTTATTTCAGTTTACGAAAATGTTTTTCGACCAATAGTTTTAGTCTTAGTTTAAGTTTTCGTTTACGAAAATAACCTTGGTAATTCCTTGATTTTTTTTTACTCTGGCATTAGGCTTCATGAGAGAATTAGTGAGGTGTAATCCATGAGAAAATCACTCTTTTGAATCAGATGTTTGAAATGAGTCAGTTAATCCAGTTCACAAAACTGGTTTGAATCAGAATAATCTGCTAATCCAATCTCCAAATGACGACAGAATGTTATACATGCATACATACATACACACACACACAGACAAAATGTTTTGTTTGACATAAAACTAAATTTTGTTAAATATTATGTTACTATTAATAATATTATTAATAGAGAAAATGATATATGTGGGGAAATGTATAATTTTTCAGTTCTATAAATGGGATAGTTCACCCCAAAATGAAAATTCTGTCATCATTTACTCAACCTCAAGTTGCTCCAAACCTGTATCAGTTTCTTTCTTCTGCTGAACACAAAAGATATTTTGAAGAATTTTGGTAACCAGACAGTCAATGGACCCAATTGACTTCCATCGTAGAAAAAAAATACTATGAAGAAAGAAACTCATACAGGTTTGGCACAACTTGAGGGTGAGTAAATAATGACAGAATTTAAATTTTAGGGTGAACTATCCCTTTACGCTTTTTGTTAATGCTTTAGAAAAGATTTTAAAAAAATTACTAATAAATTAACTCAAGATATATTCTCTTATTATCTTCTTACTTTACACAATTATGGTTCTCTGGTAAATTTCTCATGTTTTAAGGAATTTATTTTTTGCAGTGCAGAGAGATGGAAGCTAAAATTATTGAGAGAAATCGAGATTAAGGACAAACAGACAGATGAACAGATGCCATAAGGTAGAGGTGATTAAATGGCTTGTAGAGGAAGTGGTTTCTCCTGTGGGGTGGCAGACAGCTGCACTGGACACATGCTGGATGAAAGCAGATTGCTGTTTAGCTTCAGGCTGAAACACAAGCACCCATAACATCATCAGTCCTCACAAACTCTAACACACACAAGTCTTCATGCTGATAAAGCCTAGTTAGTGCTGGTTTGGTACTGGCCAACCAGGATAACCATGCTGTTCACCCGCAAAATATAAATCTGAGTCTTTCAGTTAAGCTAGTTATGTAGTCACGTGGGGATTGAAGCAAAATTTCTACTTTCATGCTCCACAGAAAAAAAAAAGAAAAGATTTTTAGATAAACTAATCCTTTTAAAATTCAATTTCTCACACAAATACATAACAAAACAGGGTTTCCAGTACTTCAATCACCTTTAACACCAATAGGAGATTAAAGGTAGGGTAGGCAATGTTTTTCATAAACACTTTTCACATCCTGATAGAAATCAATAATAAAAGTGGTTTAAAATACAAAAAAAATATTAACATTTATATGCTATGGAAATCTCGGAACCAAAAAATTCAGTTCAAATACAATGATAGGATGTCCTACCTGACTGTCAACATATATATTTCCATACATCCATACTCAGACATCACACGTCATCAGCATTTCATGCTATGCAGAGCTGTAGACAGACGACAGTAACCGAGCGCCGCAAACAAACAGTAGCCACCTTTTACAGTTCCTCCTGAACCAAAACAACCAGTTTATACTATGTTCACAGTAATTAAGCAAACAGATTGGCGTAACCGTGATTAAGAGATGGCAACCCGTGACATTCTGGTTCAAGTTTCTATGGCAACACTATCAACGCAGAAATGAGTCTGCAGCAGTCAGGTGGTACAGGTCAGAGTTCTTTAAGTACATTCATTAGTTTTGTAATGTTATGTGCTTTGAGACATGAGGCAATTTATTGCTGTCTCTCGTCTCGTGATGCTTTGCAGACTCTTCTCTGGCTGTGCTAGTTCATGTGTTTTGGAGGAGGTGTGGTCTTATTCTTTCAAAGCTTGATATCGCTAGCCTCTCCCAAATTGCCCACCCTACCTTTATCAGTTTCCTTTTCGCTTCCTTCATAAATTCTCCTCCATTTTCTTTCTTACTTACTCACTGTTGAGAAGACTTTCTGGTCTGTGTGTAAGAGACAAAGGCCAGCATGGACTGAAGCACTGCTTTTTGATGCAAATAGAGGAGCTCCTGAAAGTGAGCCTGGCAGTAGACTTGCGCTGTAAACCCATTAGGATTCGACAGATGAAATACAGTAGACAGTGAGCACTCTCACAAAGCGGGTGGTCCAACATAATATGATGAAGCTGAAAAGTTTTTTTTTTTTTTGGTCGTAAAAAGCTAAGAGGAATGAAAAGAATTTGTCAATCCCTTGGTTTCTATTAAAATTTTCAATACAGAAGTAAACTATTTCCTGTTAATATGCGTGACTTCCAATTTATTAGAAAATTGGTAAATAAATTACTAGAATAATAACAAAAACTATTTTGTGCTAAAACCAGTGTGATTACAATTGCGTGAATAAATTTATATAAATAACATGATAAACATCAGATGGCAAACATCAAGCAGCATAACATACTGTTTTTTTGTTGTTGTGTGCAGCTAAAATAACTGAAATTGAATGACACCGGAAGCCTCACACATTCAAGTTACAAATGGCTGCACCCGAACTTATGTTAAAAACAAGATGAATTTGTGCAGAAATTTGCTGCTTAGTCCCACCCACTGCAAAATCTCATTGGTTCAAAATCCTTAACTTGACATTGGCTAAATTGGCTGAGACTATGCCACATTGCATGTTGTGTAGAGATAAATGGCTTCTCATTGGCCACATTTCAAGTGTGACCATAAATACATAACACCATTATTTTTCTGCTGGTAATTTACAACACAAAGCTCTATGAACTCATTTCTCAACAGGGCCAGCACAGCGAGAGCCGCTCAGAAAGTGTGCCAGACACTAATGAGAGGTTAAAAATGAATGATTTTACACAAAAAAAAACACACTCAGCAAATGTTTGTCAGCACCTAACAAAGGCGCTGGGGTGTCATGGCTTTCTGCTTTAATAAATACTAGACTGATCTGATCCTTGAGACTAGACCCTTGAGAAATTCTATCTGTCTCTCTCTCTCTGATCCCCCTTTTCCCCTCATCCTTTGTGTCACAGTTCGATGTCTTTGATGTGCACTTTAATGAAGCGCAGCTGGATTAGCCACTGCTCCATATGCTAGCTGCTATATATTAGCATGCATATCTCTCCTTTCCTATCCCTCATATCTGTGAAACATTCACGTTCACACTGCTGATGAGAGCATGCCTCTCTGGTCTCATGAAATTATCAATTACAGGGAATGAAAGTCATGATGGAAGGTTTTCATCCTTTTCCCTCATGCTACATCTCCGTTTTTCGTTTTCAAACACTCTACAGGTCTGATTAGGTAATCTGTTCCACTCATTCATTAACAATTGATTGTGTTCATCCCTGATTAATCTTCACCACACTAGTTTTGCTTTTGGCCTTGGTTTTGTTGTGGGGAGGCAGTGGAAAGTCTTGCTTTAATGAATATAAGTGACCGGTGTTGTGATGAGCTTATTATGTCTGTGCGACACCAGCATGGTTGATTTACCTCTGAGAAACAAAATGGAGAATTTCAGAGGTTCTCAAGGGATTCTGTCTTTGTTAAGGCAGCTTGGCGCAGCACTAACAACTGTAAGGCTCAGGTTTTTCTGTCTAGGCCTCGAGGCTAAGATGCTGTAGTCATACCACAGCTAAACATCACTGTGAATTCTTTCACAGGGAGCTTTTTGAGAGGAATTTGAGGAAAATGTATCCTATTTAGATGGTTAGAGCTGTTTCTACCTATAACCAGATTTTGCTTTTTTGTGTTATGTTTTTAAATTATCCGGCATTAGCAAGTACATGTCAGTACGTGCAGTCAGACTGAGCGAGCACAAATTTATCCAGATGTATTTGGAGGTTATGTTTTGCTATTGGCCCTCAACACATATATTTTAGACCAATCAGTTTTCTTTTTAAGTTCAAAATCACTCTCATTGGTTGGTGCTTACTGCTTATTGTTTTGCACACAGTGAGCAGCGGAACGTTTGGAGAGAGTGTATATACCTGATGAATTATTTTAATAAAAATATGTTAATATCTGCAAAGTTTCAAAAAGACAGTCAAGCATATTTTTATTTTTCATATTCGTGAGTAAAGCTGATGGTGTTTCTGATCAAAAAAGAATCCAGAGAAGATGGAACTGCACCCCTGCTGGATGACTCTAATACTAATCAGGATAGCGGGAGACACAAGCAATGGATGTTAGATCAGTTATAATTAAACGTAATGAAAGAGGCAATGACGTTGTCGGTGAGAGAATATCGCTGATCAACTGAATGATATTTGGACTCAATGTAGACAGAATACGTGACAGAATAATACACTGGGGAGTTTGGTCGTGCAGAAACTTATGAATGATGCTCTTATAGTTGTGCCATCACCGTTTAGTGGCGTCATTGTATGTTACGGGAAATCTAAAGTTGTATGGTCAGTGTCGCTCACAGCACACAGCGCAGAATTGTTCTTTAGAATAATTTACAAATTAAGCACTGCCTATAACGATATTCACTCCTATAGGCAGCACCATCAGAAAGACCAAAATATAAACAGAGAGACGTCCCTCAGGGCCACAGTTCTCTATGTTAGACAAATCTCAGTGTCAGTGGTGAGATTTCTTTCTTTTTTTAGTTCTGCTTTTTCAGTTCACATTCACCTCAAATAATCTCCTTGTATTGGCAGTCTGTAACTTGGGCGAAAGATGGAATCAAACATGCTCTATTGACAAAAATGGAATATTGAAATTCAAGCTGATGCAAAATGTTGTGACCCATAACCAAAAACAGGAACCAAATCTACACTACACTTTTTGAAAAAAGCCTCCTATGCTCACAAATGCTTCATTTATTTAATCAAACATAAAATAAAACAATAATATTGTGAAATATTTTTACAGTTTAAAATAACTGTCCCTTTCAAGGGAACTTGCGCTGCGTCAATTGACGCTAATGTAACGCTTTGTGTGATGATGTCTTCTTAAATCAGTCTAATGGTGTGGCGGACCGACAGAGGCTGGTGACGTCATGAACCAGGAAACTATAAAGCCTGCCCAAACAAAGGTGTACTAGCTTCTGTGTCTTCACAAGTGCTCTGTGTAAAACTGTCTCTCGTCTATTTGGTATTGTATTGTCACATTATATAGTATATTATGGCGAGTAAGCAGCAGCAGTTCAGACTGTGTGTGCACCACTGCCCGTGCTATTTAACGGGTGGGGACACACATGTTCTGTGTGTTGCATGTTTGGGTGAGGACTGGAGCATGCACAGTCAGCACTCGAGGGCACTGGCTGTGA
The DNA here is from genome assembly GCF_051911475.1 of Siphateles boraxobius. Lineage (NCBI taxonomy): Eukaryota > Metazoa > Chordata > Actinopteri > Cypriniformes > Leuciscidae > Siphateles > Siphateles boraxobius. The sequence goes on from NW_027508788.1 coordinate 9,229,202, forward strand.
GCACTGCGAGGTGCTTCCAATGCGGACACTCCGATCCCGCCTGGCGTTCTTTTGCGAGGACGTTCAGGCTCGCGTTCCCCAAGGCTCGGGTCCCGCTACTGCCGAGGCACAGCGGAGGCTTCAGACTTAGGGTTCGCAAATGGATGTGTCAGCGAGGTTAGAGACGGGCCCAGCCTTATCTCTGCCTTCACCTGACAGATCCAGTGCCTTCTCTCAGGGTTTGGAAGCACGCACTGCGGTTACTTCCGCCCTGATTGAAAGACCGACACTGCAGCTATCCAGTTCCGAGGAACTGGATGTTGTTAGTGTCGAAGCAGGAGATACTGAGGACTTGCCACTTCAGTCTCATGCTTTTGAGGAGCTTGTTGAGGTTGTAAATAGAATGGTTGAAAGATTAAGCATCGATTGGCCGGCTGATAAGCAGGACGTTCGTTCAAAAAGCAAGCTAGACGAATGCTTCCTGACCTCTCGTTCACAATCTCAACGCCTGGGCCTTACGTTTTTCCGAGGTGTGGAGATTGTGGGATAAACCAGTTTCATATAGAGTTTATAGTCCACAAACATCACACTTTTCCTCTATCTCTAACTATAAAGAGCCCGATTATGGGGAGATGCGAAAGGTGGAAGAGATGCTCGCGAGCTATCTCTCCCCTGAATCAGCATCTTCCCTTAAGGCCCCGGTATTACCCACCAAGCCAGTTAGAACAACATCAGCTTTGGTGGGTAAGGGTTATTCAGCTGCTGGTCAGGCTGCAGCCTGCCTCCATACTGTGTCACTGCTGCAGGCTTACCAGGCTGAATTGTTAGGAGACCCTTGATGAGGTCAGGGGTATTGGCCCGAACGCTTTTTGCGAACTGTGTCAGGCTACAGATTTGTCTCTCAGGGCCGCCAAGGAGTCCGCTAAAACTATCGGCCATTCTATGGCAGCCCTGGTGGCCACTGAGAGACATCTCTGGCTCAACCTGAGCAATATAGAAACTTATTAATGGATGCACCTCTGTCACCGTTCGGCTGTCAAGAGATTTCAGGAGTCAGCTAAACAGGCGGCTGCATTCCAGAAACTCCTCCCCTGCCGCACGCATGTCTCCAGGGCAGCTGAGCGGGAGCAGCCCCAAACATCAAAAGCCAGCTTCTCACACCGTGCCACACAAAAGCAGAGTGTTGTTTCCCGTGCTTCCCCACAAAAAGACTGGGGACACGGAAAGCACTCTCAACCGCAGTCTTCAAAGGGTAAGACGGATCTGAGGACTGTCATAATTTCTAAGAAGGCTGTGGGGAAAAGGTCCTGACGTCTGAGGGCGCAGGCCAATGAGGCCATTGTCCTTCAAGGCGTTTCCCAGGCTCCCTTTGAGCCTTTAGAGGAGGTGCCAGCTAGATTTCTTACTTTGAAAGATCTGTTCCTCTTTGCCAACTCATCTCTTAAAAGAATAAGAGATCTACAGGCATTGTCGGTTATACCCTCGTGCTTAGAATTTGCGCCTGGCATTGTTAAAGCATTCATTCATCCTAGACCAGGCTATATTCCCCAGGTCCCCACTAATGTGGCTAGATCTATAGTACTGCAGGCCTTCTGTCCAACTCCTTTTCAAGATTCGGACCAGGACAAGAACAGTCTGCTGTCCCCAGCTAGGGCACTATGTCCACAGAGCTGCCCTGTGGCGTAAAGCTGAACAATTGTTTGTATGTTTTGGGCCCCCTAACAAAGGGTCCCCAGCGTCTAAGCAGAGAAGGAGCAAGTGGGTGGTTGAGGCTACGTGCCTGTAAGCAACTTGCTCAGACCTTAAGAAGCAAGTGCTGCATTGTTTGGGCAAGCTTTATAGTTTCCTAGTTCATGACGTCACCCGCCTCTGACGTTCCGCCACACCATTGGACCGATTTTACATGCAAAGCGTTCCCTTAGTGTCAATCGATGCAGCGTCTCGTTACCTCTTACCTACAGTCGTAACCGAGGCGTTTTCTATTTTATCATATTTTAAAATGTAATGTATTCCTGTGATGCCAAAGCTGAATATTCAGCATCATTACTCCAGTCTTCAGAGTCCCATGATCCTTCAGAAATCATTCTAATATGCTAATTTGCTGGTCAAGAAACATTATTATTATCAAAGTTGAAAACAGTTGTGCTGCTTAATATTTTTGTGGAAATCATAGTAAAAAAAAATTTGGTTTATTTGATAGAAATTTGAAACAACCTGAAACTTTCTACTGTTGGTATACTGTTGGTATGGTAAAAAATAAGTGCTCATAATAATAGAGGAAATACTTCTGGGATGCTAGACAGTCCCTGAAAAACTGGTTAGATAATAGAGCTCAGAGAGTTTGTGTGAGTGTGGTCTAAGTTTGGTACCTAGCAGTAACATTAATAAAGGTTGTTTTACTTTTTTAATAACTCAATAAAATATTAACGCACAAACACACAACCCTGCCATTACACACTCACAGAAACTCACATCAACATGCTCTTAAAGAGAAAGCTTCCAAAGAGATACTGCTCTTAAAAGAGCACTGAGTAATCTAATAATCTAACTCTTAAAATATTTAAAAAATAATTTAATGTGTAAAGTAATATGACCAGATAACTAATAATAGTATACAAAATAAAGCAAACAAAAAAGGTAACACTTTAGTATAGGGTCCAATTCTCACTATTAACTAATTGCTTATTAGCATGCATATTACTAGAATATTGGCTTTATTAATGCTTATAAAGCACATATTAATGCCTTATTCTGCATGACCATATTCTACATCCCTTCTACTAGTAACTGACTTACTATTAATAAGTAGTAATTAGGAGTTTATTGAGGCAAAAGTCGTAGTTAATAGTTAGTTAATAGTGAGAATTGGACACTAAACTAAAGTGTGACCAAAAAACTACTTTCCAGCCAATAACTGTTGTTTTTATTTGTGTTAAATTGTCTACACTGAGTGAACACAAGTTCTAGACATGGGGTGAATATACAACAATTCAATATAATTACCACATGTCAGTGAGAAAGAAAAAGGAAATTCTTTTTAATGATATTTGGGTCTAAAACCCATTGAAATGGTTGCAGAAGAATAGATCCCTTTTCATCATTTGGTTTTAAAGTAGCATAAAGAACGTTTGAGAACGTATTGTATAATAATATTGCATGCTGCTTACTAAGACATAAGAGAGAAGTAGTAAACGTGGGAAAAGACAAAGAGAGAGAGAGAGAGAGAGAGAGAGAGATAGAGAGAGAGAGATAGAGAGGGGCTTTAGGGATCATCTCAGTTACAGAGACAAGACGCATAATTACAGGAGGAGTGTGTGTGAGAGAGAGATCTGAGATATGATAAGATGAAGAATGTAATTAATTTTAGCACAGTTCTCTCGCTTTCACTGGAATCATATACTCCTGTAATCCCTAATTGTTTAACTTAAACCATGTGGGCGAAAGCCAGACGGGGCACAGAAAGAACATGAATATAAAAAAGAAAGGAGGTGGGGTAGTTGCAAGAGTTAATGTCTATCCATCTATCATTGTTTTCCTTCTTGCCTAGTATTACAGGAAAATGTAAATCACACGCATCTGTGCATGAGTAAGGCCACATTATGGTGTCTAAGATTCTATAAGATGCTGGAAATGGGGACAGCTATATAAATAACCGCATGAGGCGGGCAAATCTATTTTCACCGGGCAGTCTCACCACAGAATTGCGCTTTATTGGTGGATTGTATGTAAATACATGCTGCACGTTAGCAAGAGATTCATTCTGTTTCGGCTTCAGCATGAATCTGCCTTAATCTCTTCCTTGCTTTCTTGCCTCCTGAAAATGTTCCTGCATCATAGTGGCCTGGAAGAACAGAAGCTTCAAAGTTCATGCTGACAGGCTCAAAAGAACCTGTGATGAAATAAAGATGATATGCGATGGAATAGTCTATATTTGACACATGACATGTTCTTGCATTCGACAAGACACAGCAGAGAAGAATGGAACAAAACACAGACGTGCTTTGAAAATGTGCAGTTTTTAATGTTGATGGAATGTTTTAAAACTGGTGCTCTGGTGACCAGATTTATTATGCATTAAACTGGAAGGTATATACTCTGAGATTATTATATAGTATTTGGACTTCCATTCAAAAGTTTGGGGTTAGTAAGATATATGTATACATTTTTTTTATTAATACTTTTATTCAGCAAGGATGGATTAACTTCATCAAGATTAAAAGTGAGAATATTTACAATCTTACAAAATTTCTTCTTTTCGACTAAATGCTGTTATTTTGAACTTTCTATTCATCAAAGAATCATATAAAAATAATTACTGTTTTCACAAAAACAACACAACTGTTTTCAACATTGATATTAATAAGAAATGTTTCTTGAGCAGCAAATTGACAAATTAAATGCCAATTCACTCTTGTTCCTTATGTCTACAAATGGCGTGCTGGTTTCTTGTGATAGCAAAAGCCAAAATACAGCATTGTCCATTTAAAATGTTTATTTATAGCAATCTAACGAAAACCCAAACTACCCTAACAGTCTGCATAAAGAAAACTTGCGACTGCACTTCTGTTCACCCTATTCAAGAATGTGTTTTGTAAAAACACCCCTCAGTCAATTTTTTAATAAGACTGTTTGCTAAATGCATAAAAAAATGCAAAAAACAACATTTTGTCAAATACGGTAATAATCGACTGTATTTGTGTACAAAAGCATTCCATAACATAACAGCACTATGGCTCCCAGCTGAGAGGTATTAACCTAATTAAAGTATTTGTGTCTTATGTTTCAGTGCCTGTCTGTCTTTGCAGCTAAAAAGCAGCACCAGTGGCCTGAGACGGACGCTAGTCCCCAGTCGCTCATTACAAGCTTCTGTGAACCGCATCACAGCACACCGCACCGCATTTCATTTCTGCACCGCAGGTTTATGCGCACATGGAGGGCTGCCATCAGGGAAAAACAAATAATGCTGGATAAACAACTGCGCCGAAGAGCGAAGGATACACAACAGTGTGACTCTGTTTCACACATTGGCCCGTACCCGTGGTGTCATAAAGGCCCAGCCAACGCACTGACACAAAAAGCATTTTTGTGCACTAAATAGATGCGTGGGTTTCAGGGTTGTGTTTTGAAGCGAGAGTGGGCTACGAGGCTGTGGGCGAACATGCGAATGCGTGGGACGGTAATTTACGCCTGCAGTTTAGCCACACCCAGATAGAAAACAAGCGTGCTGTAAAATATGGTAAGAGCGGAAGATGAAGTACGTAAGCAAAAAAGATGCCCTACGGTTACAAAGTCTCATTTACTGTGTCACAGTCTGTCCAATGCTCCCCTGTAGTCACGTTCCCTCTCTCTTTCTCTCCCTAATGACCCGTGGGAGGATGTCTATTTCTATCTGCACACTGACACGGACACACACACGCAAAGCTTTGACTGACAAAAAGCACAAATCCATTTCCAGCTTGGTTGAATGTCATTCTCTTTGCTCGCACACATAATAGGATCATGCCCAGAAAAAAAGAACAAGGGAGAGAGAGAGAGAGAGAGAGAGAGAGAGAGAGACAGAGAGAGAGAAAGAGAGAAACTGGCATGTCTCTTGGTTTTTAAATAATTAATTTTAAATTTCAACTCACAGGCATGCAGTCATAAAGAAACGGTCCGGATACACAGAGCTGGCATTAAAAATGTCTGTGAGACAAATCTGGCGATGACGAACGGCAAAGAAGAGGTAAAAAATTAAAACCTCACGTAAGAAGATGAAGTAGAAGACTTGGATAAATTGAGAGAGTACGACAAGTGTGTTTGAGGAGTGGGGCCATTTCTAGCTCCCAAACATTTCACCACATTCCACATGCAGAATGCTAGAGTTTAGAAAATAGAAATATCAGTTTTTATAGATACAAACTTGCAGCAGAACCACATTCACACTGATGAGGAAGACAGTGGTCTTACAGAGGTCAGATGGCTGCTAAATAAACATTTACAGCACTTACATTTCAGAAGCACTGCTTGAACAGACCATCCCACTTTTATATAAGGAAATCCACACACTCATATTCAGAACACTCTATAATGCATGTCAATAATACACCTTTTTACTCCAACAAACGACAGAGCGCTATTCATTCATTTCTAATGGAAAGTAGTACAGGGGCTACATAGAGTTTCAATCATGTGCATATGCACTATTTTCAGATCCGATTTTAGCTTTACGTGTGTTGAAATATTAGCACTTTTGTGGCTAGACTGTATGCGACCTCAAAGAGCGATAAGTGAGAATTATCAATATCTTTCCACTAAAATGTTCTTCTTTAAACACTATTTCTGTAAAATGGCTGATTATGAATAATTATGTCAGAAATAATTATTTTATGATTGCTAAATACATTTTAAACTTTCCCTACAAAAAATGAACATGCTCAAATCTATAAGCTTGATTTCATAAGATAATAGTGCTTCAAAGTACTGCAAAATCAAATGATATTTATGTCTGGGAAATTTGCTCGGCTTCAAATCTAAAATAAGACTCGTAAAAGTAATAGGCCAATTGAGGTAAGCCATACGATTATCTTCATTTCAAAAAATAGAGAGAGGAAAACAGAAGGATGATAACGTTAAATCTGAAACACTTACGCCATCCCCCTGATAAATTAAAATATAAACTAAGCTCTCGCTGCATTGTTCTGCCCCCATCTTCAAAGTACTGGCATGGATATCATAATTGTGCCATGCCGTTTATAATTCATAATTCAGAGTTGGGGTTGGTGGGAATGATGGATGGAGATAGGAGGGGGAAGGCAGAGAAAGGGAGGAAGAGAAGAAAGATTCAAAGGCAGGCATGATGGCATTGCCAGCTGGAATGTGGTCATTACTTAAAATGAGTCATTTTCCTCAACAAGATACCACCATCATATAAACCATCCAGCCAATCAAAGTGCTTTGTTCGCAGTTACACGTATAGTTTCAGATGAACAGTCCTCAAACCAAACTGATGTCATAGTAAATATCCAGAACATCAGATGGTCACTCGGGTGTGAACAAGGGTGAAAATGACAGCCGTAATGTTTCGGGAGAGGTGGCGGAAGAGACTCCATATGTGTGGAGCGCTAACTCAGGGTTTTGAGGGGACACAAGAGCAGCTGGGCTTAATCACTGGATCTCACTTCTTTGATCACTAACTCTCTCTCTCTTTTCACAGGAAACTGTGGGGTTAAGGGCGTCTCTACCAGTGTTATCTTATGGTCACACACACAAACAGATTCATAGAATTCAGATTCCTTCCTTTTATTTTTGGCCTTTCACAAAAAATACAGTAGATACATAAGAAAGGAAACTGGACTCATGAAACATGAACATGTGAGCATCAACAGCTATTTCACGCCACACATATGCACTATCGTTCAAAAGTTTGAGGTCAGTAAGAGGTTTTTTTTAAAAAGAAGAAAGAAAGAGATGAATACTTTTATTTAGCAAGGATACATTAATTGATCTAAAGTCACATTAATTGATCTGTCAAAGTGAAGACATTTATAATGTTACAAAAGATTTATATTCCAAATAAATGCTTTATTTTAAACTTTGAAAAAATCTATCAAGGTTTCCACTAAAATATTAAATAGCACATTTCAACATTCATAATAATAAGAAATGTTTCTTAAGCATCAAATCAGCATATTAGAATGATTTCTGAAGAATCATGTGACACTCTGAAGACTGATGCTGAAAATTCAGCTTTGTCATCACAGGAAAAAAATATATTTTCAAATAGATTAAAATAGAAAACAGTTATTTTAAATTGCAGTAGCATTTCACAGTATTACAGCTTTTATTGTATTTTTGATCAAATAAATGCAGCCTTGGTGATAATAAGACACACTAATAATTTTTACAATTCCATCTACCGCTTTTAACAGCGAAGACACAACACACTGTTAACCAGGTCATGCGATCTCAACATGGCAGCCTCCATAGGGGGAAATAAACTTTTAGGCTACCAATATGACTGGCATTTTGTGAGAGCGAACATGATTTTAACACATCTTTAAAATATTGTTCACCTTCAACAGTGATCATTCTGAACAACACATTCATTCTCAAATATTCATTCACCTCGGCTCTCCATTTCCATTGATCTGCTTCTCGCTTTGTTTATATCCTAGTCTATTTGTAGAGGCAGTGTGAAATTAAACAGCTCTCTCGTTCACTTTCTGATACCCATGGAGATGGATGGAGTGATGAAAATATGCTATGGGAAGCATGACAGAAAGGGGTAGGGGTGAATAACTGGAGGAAAATACTTAGTGTGACTCTTTAAGATGAGCTGAAATAGGGATCTAATGAAAGTACTGGAATTGGTTCCCCTAATAATAATCGCTATATTGTAATTCATTTTTATGCTAATGTTGCTATGCAATACTTTGAAGCTGACATTTCTTGCACTTTGCACACTCCTCAAATATGTCTCCTATGATCTATGGAACCACAGAAGACTTGAATAAATGTTCATCTTATTGGCTTCCCTGTGCTGATGGCCAGTTTCCATTAAAAATCCAGTCTCTGATTGCATATTAAATATTTTAAGTGAAAAATTTAAGGTGAATAACAAGACATTACAGTATTAAAGGGATATAATTTCATGTAGATGCACTAATCTGATGGTGAATTGCTGCGCCTGAAGGCTTTCTGAATTAGAGTGAATTTAAAGCCATAGCTTATGGTGGCAGCATTAGCAGAAACATTCAAACATGATGAGCTTGGCAGGGCTTCACCAATTTGTATGTGTTTGTGAAGAGAAGAGAGGTTGATGAAGTGGTACAAGAACTTGTTTTTCAACAAGAAAACAAGCAGCAAAATGCTAATCAGTGCTGTCGCTATCTAGAGAAAAGATTTGCTCCATTTATTCTCTATTTCCCCATCTTAAGAAAAGAATTACACAAAGATGCTTTGTCTCCAGTTGAGCTTTCAGATAAAAAGCTTGCATGCTTCATCCAATGGCAACAGACATAGTCAATTATTAAACCTGATGCATGTTCTTGCAAGTGAGCATGCATGCACTTCATGTTCAACCACATATAGAAATATTCTGTTCAACCACATATAGAAATCTCAAAGGGATAGTTAACCCAAAAATGTTGCCATTTACACTCATGTCATTCTAAACCTGTATGAATTCTCTCTTGCATACAGAAAATGTCCAAGTATGCGTATTCATGCAAACAGACACTTGCAAACTCAAATTTAGCAAAATTTGCAAGTAGTTCCAAAGCATTTTGAAAGTGACACACTTCCTGCTGCCAGTTGGTGGCGTAATGACTCACAAAAGTCACATCCATGTGATCGGCTTCTTACAACAAACATACAGCTGAAGTTTCATCAAAATCAGTCAATATATGCAGAAGTTATAACACACTTTCTGTTTTCTTTTTTTGACATACATTTGTTGCCTCGCCACGGCCAAACCGTTCGAAATATCAGAAATCCGCTCGCAATTTAGCATCCTCAATGTCTTGGCTTCATGCTGACCGAGTTCGGTGGCAATCAGATGAATCCCCTGGGAGAAGTATGTCAAATTCCAAATGCATGCGTTTTTCAAACAACCCATAATAGCCGACTTCCTGTTGGGTTGGTGTGCGAAAGTTGTCTGGCCCAATGAGATCTGTAAGTGTATGAAGTTTGGATACTTTGAGATAAAAAGGGGTGCACTAGAGAGCCACTCAAATAAAGCCATATTAAAGGGTGTGACCCACCATTAATACCACAATCTGGACACACTCCTTTTTGCTTGCGACCCTTCACTTTCATTAAATGAAAAGAGCAGCTTGGACATTCAGATAAATATCTTCTTATTTGTTCAACAGAACAAATAAAGTTGGGAAGGATATTCATTTTGGGGTGTTTTGGTCTTTAAGCATTTTCTGAACTATTATTAAAATGAACTAAAATAAATAAATAAAAATCTATATTATTCATAAAAAGATTTAGCAGTCAATCTGTTAGGATGAAGAAACATTACAGAATGTGTTTTTAAGTATAGTCCTAAGGCTTTCCCACATGTTTAAATCAGTGGGAATGTTTAGCACGCAGATTGTTTGTGTCAGGAGGCTGGGTCACTATCGATTCGTCACACCCCACAAACTCTCAGAGCTGACAGATCCCGCTCATATCGATTCGCTCTTTTCTTTACTCATGCAGATCATCATGTAAGCCTCTGCAGCGTACATGTTTTCAGCTTGTTCTGAGAGCAACGCTTACATAAGCGCACTCATAGCCCACTTCATACCGCTTCAACTCAATTTTCTTTGGCATGGATTCTCATCTTCTTTTGAGAATAGAAGAACAAACAGGAAAATAACACAAGCAGTCACATAAACATACAGTGGGTGCAGGGGAGAGGGTGAACTGATCATCCTGCAATCGCTGCTAAGGTTTCTGGGAGTGTTTAAAATTCTCTCTAATGTCATTCTTCTCTAATGGGAATGAATACACACCAAAATGCACCCTTGAATTTCAGCCCAGTCCTTACTGATCCTCATTAGCAGCTTGAAACGCTGGAGCCCTTTACAATCTCTCAAACACACACATGTACCAAGAATCCCCCGGTCTCCTGACAGGTGTCAGCTCTAAGGAATTATGACTGGAGTGGGAATAAGAGCTAAGCTTCTGTGCTGTTAGGCAGAGGCGGTTCAGCTGTCTGGTCAGCAGAAATCCACTGACAAACACACTCATATCCATACGCAAATGCACACAAATGCAAACATACAAATATAAACCAATTCAAAGCAAACAAAAAAGCAATAGATGAAATTCAAAGCCGCTAAAAACAGACGCTCACATGCATTTTTTTGCCCACACGTGTGCAAACAAGCTTTGAGCATGAACGCAGGCAACCGAAATATATATGTACAAACTAAGAGACTCATATCTACAGTGAGATTCACTCATCCACCCACACAGACCCACAATACACAATTCCACACCACCTCCAACATGCTCTCATGAGTGATCACACTCATCTAGGGATGGGAATTGCAAGGAATTTAATGACTCTCGTTCTGATTCTGAGCGATTCTGGTTTCTTAAAAGTTACATTAATGATTGAGCATTTTATTTTACATTCATTTACACAAAATAGTATAGAACTTTGATAGACCATTTATCGGTTATTGGCCATGCAGGGTTACAGACTGCAACTAAAATGGCTGCAAATGCACAACAATATTTTCAAGTCAAGGTGTACCATATAGTGACAGATCCTTTCTTCTGGATTGTGACGTACATACGAGTGAAATAGATCAGTCTTTGCTGACTTTCTGTTCACATAAGGATACAAATGCACATTTTGCTGTATAAACGAACAATATTCTTTAATTCTATTTTTTTTATTAAAATAATGTTATTTGTTACTGTTCTACATTTAAGGTAAAATTGATAGGTTTAATCAAGGTTGAAGTGAAACTTTGGTTGACATACGTATATACTATAATATAATTAATAATGATCAGTTTAATCAATTTTAATATTGTTGCATCCCTAGTTATCTTGAAAATCATTTGGTCCCAGTTTTTTTCCGATTCTGGTTCTCATATTCCAACTCCGAACACATGCAAAAGTTCGTATGCAGTACACGGTCATTCACCCACCTCCAAAAATACTCACACACACTCTTCAGAATCAACATACACTCACACAGGTCAGATCTTTCCATGATAGACAACACTTTCAGTATGACACATTTCATGTAAAAAACACACACACTCCCACACGGTGCTTGACTTCTGTAACCCTCTCTAGTTGCCCAACATACTGAACAGTATGAGTGAACTGTTCAAACAAATCACCCTCATTCTACCTTCCCTTCCGCCCGCGCACCTGCCTCTCACCTCCTCTCTTTCTCGTTTTTATCTCTTTCTCCTCTGTGAATTATAGCTGCTTTATCATCACATCATGGTTTAATTCTGTACATCCCATGATGCCTTGAACATCATTTGGCCTCTCTTCATTTTGTGCTCTCTCACTTTTCAACTAATAACTTCGATCGAAGCTTCTATCCATCCCTTCTCTCATTTCTCATTCATTGTGCTCAACTTCCATCATGTCATATTGTTCCCAGTCCAATCTTACAAACCAGAGGAATCAGGTGCGTCATGAACATATTGTTTTGGAGGGAGCACCAGCGGCAGTCCTGACTCACTTTGTGTCTATGGCGAGATAATTTAGCATGCATAATAATAATAATAGATAATAACGGAAGCATGATGATATATCAATCTAATGTTCAGATTTGGGCAAAAAGCATAGAATACACACTTCTTTCTGGAAAGTGTTAAAAAAAAGGCCATCAACACAGTGGTTTTCAGTGAACAAAAAACAAAACAAAAGAAATCTGTGAAATTTTGACACTTGAGCTGACATTTTTTAAGTACAAAGAGTCCTTCAATGGCCTGGAAAATATTACTGGCACCCTTAACAAGTAGAGCAGCAGTTAATTTGGAAATGGGGTGTTATGATTCTTGGTTTTGCCTTGAGCAATCCTGGGTTTTGAAACCTGTTTATCAGAAATAGGGGTGCATTTGGTTGCCATTCAAGCCAATTTATCCCCTGTTTATAGGAAATAATTGTATTAAAATGACACGTAAAGCAGACTATTATCCTCTAATTAGAATAACCAGATGCCCCTGGGCTACAACATTACGGTCAACGTATTTCAACTTATGTTTACCACAGGCTTTATTATACACATAAATAAAAAAACAATTATTAAACCACATAGGAAAATCTCAAAGGAACCAGTGGCAAATTAGTTTTCTGGGTTCTGACGTCACACCTGCCTGCAGCACTCTATTAGACATTATACAGAAGTTGACTTTTTCGTCAACAAGTTCGGTTTTGAGTCCTGAAAATGTACAGGTGTGTGAGTTTGTTTATTGAATTCAGTTGTCACTGCTGTAAACTCCCATATATATATAAAAAATATTATTTTTGTGCAGCTAGTTGTACCCTCCCCCGTGTAGGTCCCTGCGGCTTTATCAAATCAACAAATTATGGATCTATGTGGATCCAAAATTATTTGTATCTTTGAAATGTGAGTTGTTCTTAGAAAAAAAGCTATCCTTTGTAAGTAAAAAAAGAAGAAGAAGAAGAAGAAGAAAAAACATGTCTGGAATCCAGTTCCCTTTCACAATAAATATACCACCATTTTATCCTGTCTTACACTTTTTTTGGAAGTTGCATTCAGTGAATATGTCAGTTTGGCATGCCGCTTATTATGATTGGAAATTCTCCATCTTGGAATGCATGAGCTTTTGTCTAATGTCAACGCAGTCCATCCATGACTCACAATGCCCCATTCACCCCAACGACTATTTAAGCTGTTTACTTATAACCTGACAAGCGGTTTACAACAACTGCCTCCCTCTCTCTGCTGCCAGCATGTTCTTTTCTACAGTTGAACTGCTCACCTTAGATCTGAGGCAGCGCAGTGGGCTTGATGTGCAGGTCAGTATCGATTTTCAGGATTGAGAGAAAACTCAGCAGCTCTATCATTCTCAATCTCCTCCTCTCTGGCTTTCTTCCAGACTTCACACATCTCTTCAACTTTATCCCTTGTTCATCTGTTTTCATGTGAGGCTTATAGATTTCTTTCTGCCTTGCTCTTATCTATTTGTGTTCCTTTTTTAGTCTCGGGGCCTGTAATCCATGCATACTGTGATCATACCAGGTCAACAGGGTCCATTTTACTTTAACTACCATGTAGAAACAGTCAAACACGGATGTGCATGCAATCTACAAATAAAATGTTAAGATATGGTCTGCATTCCATTTAGCATTTTTCATTGACACTGTGATGGACTTGAAATGAGGAGCCATAGTCCCCAAAGTTTGGGTTATTAATGAAAATGTTCCAGTTTCATTTAATGTTTACATAATTTCTGTGTTAATAAAACACCATTAAAGGTGCAGTATGTAATATTGTCAGCTAGAGGTTGAAATGGGTACTGCAGTCCAATTTCAAAACATTGGAGAGGGTTGTTTCTCCCGCCCCCTTCTCTATGCTCACCCTGGTTGCCAGTTTGAGAACGCGCAACAAGAACAAGCGCAAAAATGGAAGGCGACGAGCCTTACACTGTAAAGCCTTACACGGGTGCAAACTTTGGCTGCGATTTGGCCGTCTGAGTCAAATTTAGCAAATCCTAAAAGAATCCTCTGATCCTAGGCTAAAATCGGAAGTCTTTGAACGTTAGTTTGACCTGTTCCCCGACACCCGATTCATGACCGTTGCAATAATTTTTTTTATCTCAGACGAAATTCTGGCAGTGTCAGAAGATTTGACTCACAGTCCTGCAGTGTGGCTTATCCTAAGACGACCATCAAATTGTCTTTGTTTTTCAAGACTAGCTGTGACCAAAATTAACATTAGAGATTTCTTTGTAGCCACCATTACTATCCTGTGTGTAACGCAGGTCACATCACCGAACTAGAGCTAGAGGCTAGATTGAACTCCGGACAAGTTTTCTTGCGTGCATCCGTTTTTAACGCGTCTTGACTTCTGAATGAAAGTGCCCTTCACAATAGATAATGATTTACAATGAACTCTTAGAATATTACATATGGCAATTTATATGTTAAATAAAATACCTCACTCGCTTGAGTGATAAAAACGCCAACTCCACGTTGCTATTACAATATTTAAAATTTTCAACAGTTTGATCCCTTTAGGTTGATTTGCTGTTGTGAATAGGGATGTCGATTTACATAAATTCCCATAATCGATCATTGTTTAAATTAACGATCAATTAATCGATTAACGACCGACACAAAATAGTTGTTGCTTTAAAGCTTAGATTAGAAGCATGGCTTTACAGTGAATATGGAAACATGACCATCACTTAACAAGTGCCTATAAGTTTGCTGACATTAGAAGTGCTCCATTTTCATAACGTGAAAAAGAAAAAACTGCATTACATGAAAAAGTGATCTGTAAATTTTTGGTACATAACAGATGACTTGGCACATATTGTTGAAAGGTGTCAAAAAGTGTTGCTGATGCACATGTGAACAGTATGTATACACAATTTGTGCCACGCTTTTGTTTGTAACTTCGCAAAACATTAGTAAACGTAGATCGCATACTGTTACTTAGAGTCTCAAACAAGCCCAAAAACAAGATAATGCGTAGATCACAGAGTGACTGTCATGGGTGGTTGCAGGAAGGCAGAGGGAGATGAGGCTATATTTCCAACACGAAGGTTTAATGATAAATGATAGCAGAACTGGCAGCAACACAAACTATACACAACGGAGAATCGGACAAAGACTGACTAAACAGACGGAACTTAAATGCAAAAACAGATGACACTGATAAACGCAACACATGTGATACAGATGATGATTGACTAAAGTGTTTCTCAACCCTGCTCCTGAAGGACCCCCAACACTGCACGTTTTATTTGTCTCCCTAATTAATTTTATTTTAATTTTATTTAACCTTTATTTAACCAGGAATAGTCCCATTGAGTTACAGTAACTCTTCTCCCAGGGAGTCCTGGCCAAGATAGGCGGCCAAAAAGTTGCAAAGAAAAAAACATTAAAAAAAAGACAGGACAAAAAAATTACATACTACACAACAAATCTCTATAGATAGACTATACATATACAAACAGGACATTTTGTTTAACTTAAGTAAATACAAACATATAATTTAAAGGGTACCTAGTTAAAAACAATTACACCGTTCAGTCAAAGTTGACTTTAAAAGGTTTTTAAAAATATGAATAGATGGAAGTGATTCTAAATTTAAGGTGTTTTGGAGTTCATTCCAGACATTTTGTGCATATGATGAAAAAGCTTTTTTACCTAATTCTGTTTTTGTTGATGGAATAATTAATAATATTTTTTTTGACGACCTTGTTCTGTAAATTCTGTTTTGGTAAGTAAGTAAATTTGAAATGTAAATGGGTAATTTACCCATTAGTGCTTTGCCAATAAAAATCAATAGATGAAATTTTCTTCTGAGAGAGAGGGAGGGCCATTGTACAGTTTCATACAGAGTGCAATGGTGAGTGATTAAACACACCTGATTAAACTGATCAGCTCATTATCAGATATATCCCCATGTGCATGTGTTGGTGGTCCATCAGGAGCAGGGTTGAGAAACACTGCACTAAACACAGGAAACTTAATGACAGACAACTGAACGTAATCAGTAACACAAGACACACTGACAATACTTCCCCCCCTCCCGCGAGGCGTGACCTCGTGCCGAATGCAAAAGTCCAACTGTGGAGGGAGAAGGTTTTGTTGGAGGATGAGGGGAGTCTGAAGATGGACAGGAGGGGAGAGCAGAGAGGAACACCAAGGCGGAACTGGCAGAGGGAGGAGCCAAGGCGGCCTGGAGAAGGTGTTGCATGGGGATCCGTATCACAGAGCTGAGCTGCTGTCGAAAGAGAGGTGGAGCCAACAAGCTGGCGGGAATCAGTAGCGAGGGCAGAGTTGAGGAGCTATGAGACACCAGTGGGGTAGATAAGTCCAGGGAATATGATGGAATCGGTGGAGATGGTGACAATGGGGTGGGCAAGATATTGGGTGGGATCGCATCATGCATGATAGAGAATGTGGTAGGCTGGAGAGGGATGAACTCTATGGTACAGTTGATGAGCCAGAGCTCCTCAACTGGCTCATTAGTAAACTGTCTCACCGGACCTGACTTCTGGCTGGATCTGTCGATTGACTCCAGCTTTGGGACGGGTGCGTCGACCTGTTCAGGCTCCGGGGTGAACTGTGTGGCTGGCTCGGACTCCGGGAATGGAGGTGTCTCAAGCTCATGGTCCGCGGCAGGCGCTGGCTCGGGTTCAGACTCGGTGGCGGGCATGGGCATCATCACTGGATCTGTTGCAGAAAGTCTCTCAGTCTTGCAGAGACACTCTGGGCTGGGACGAAGGATTATCTCTGGAGATCGTACTGGAGCGGGCTCTGAGGGGCAGACTGGGACTGACGAAGACGGTGCAGGAACAGGTTCTGTCAATGTGGCAATGAAGATGGCTGGTGTTTGTGGTTGAGCGGCGATGTCGTCATCATCAGCCTCACCCACGGTGAAGGCTAAACCACTCAACCACAGCACATGATCCAGGTACTGAGCGAGTGTACCCAGGATCGTAGCCGCTGGAGCTTGCTGGTGCAGATGTTCGTCAAGTCTATACCAAACAATTGTCTTGAGGACGTCATCTGCCCAGTTTACCTCTTGAGAGATTTCCAGAAACTTTTCAGCATATACTTCGATCTGGCTGCCGTCCTGGGAACAGGTTACCAGTCGATTAGCGGGATTTAAAAGGGTGAGGAGAACACCCATCTTTTCAATTTCTGGTCCAATCTTCTGTCACGGGGGGTTGCAGCAACACACACTATGCACAACAGCAATCAGACAAAGACTGACTGAACAGACGGAACTTAGATGCAAACACAGATGACACTGATAAACGGAACGCAGGTGATACAGATGATGATGATTGACTAAACACAGGAAACTTAACGACAGACAGCTGAACGTAATCAGTAACCAAGGAGACTAACTAGCAGGTAATCAATACTGAAGCACATGAAACCAACACACAGAAATGAAATGAACACAAGACACAACATAATACTGACAGTGACATGACATGCTACTGACAAGCTGGAGGTATGCTCCAATCGGACACTGTTTTAAAGCTTGTTTTACATTGTTTAACAGTGTGCTTGGATTGATTTGATTGCTCAGTTTGATAGGTCTTGATATCTTGATCATCACTCTTCAACCAGGATAATATTAGCCTACTTGTCATTTATTCTAAGTCACTTTTATTGTGGTGTTTACAGAAGTAGTTCATATGTTCAGTAAAATAACTTGTTTATAGGGTTTTTTGGACCCTTGTTTATTTATGTTTTTAAATAAACGTTAACCTACCTAATCTATTGCATGGTTTGAAGACATTAATATATTTAGAATACGTACCTACGGTGCACTCGCTTCATATTTCCTTTATGTGCCTGCTGCACGTGTTTTACGCACTCTAATGATGCTAAATCGTAAATTTTCTTTAAATTATTTAAATTATTATCTACAATTAATCAACCTTTTATTAATCTTTAGCATCCCTAGTTGTGAATATAATGGGTGGGCATCACTGCTCATTTAGGCTACTGTCTCCTCTAAGGTGACTTTTCACCTGTATTTCACTATTGAATGCCAAAACACAATTTTAAGATGTAGTTTGTCCAAGATATAATGTTCTGTCTTAAAAATACTTAAAAGTTTGTGCATTCCAATCTCTAGTGATTAGAAGTATGCAAATTTGGATGCAGCCATGAGCTGACAAGGATGACTTGATTCAGTCTTCCCTATACGAGGACACAAACATACACTCTCCGCAAACATCTGGTTCGATCAGTGTTGGCAGTGACAAAGAGCATCTTGTCTACTTGAAATCCTCCTGTGCACACTAGATAAATTATTAGTAAAACATATTCAGAGTTGTAAGTCCTGAAAAATATTAACTTACATGGTCTCATCATTGAGGAACTCCAGTTTGCCAGCTACCTCTTCATAGTCTTCTCCAGCTTTGGCGGTACCCTCTGTAGTGTGGAAAGGTACTGCCACCTTCCCCCTCGCTCCAGATGTTCTGTGCACCTTTACCTGCATGATGCCCACGCTTTCACTCACTCGTGTGGCATTGTTCTCGAACGTAAAGATACCCGCGTGGTCATCATCGTAAATGGTCACCGTTGCAGTGTGCGCGTTACCCAAGGCAGCTTTGGGAGGAACGTGGCTGGACCCTGTAATGCTGTTGCCATGAGACACCGCATTAGGGTCAAGGATGGAGACCTCGGCACGGTGGACAACTCGAGGGTTGCTGAGATTTACGTAGAAATGCTCATCTTCCTCGAATATGTCATCGTCAATCACGCCGACTGTCAGCTCCTTCACCGTCTCACCCGGTTTAAAGACCAGAGTGCCCTCAGCGAATTCATAGTCTGATCCTGCGTTAGCAGTGCCATCCTCTGTGCGATAGTCAACCTAGATACAGGAACAGTTGTCATTCAGCTATATTTTTTTATATTCAGAAGAGTGACAATATACAGAGAGTAACAATAATTCTCATACAGTCTGTTAAAATTTAACTTTTAAGAGAGGATGTGTGATAATTAAATTCCACAAATAACAATAAAAAAAGATTTTAAGCCAGTTATTTATATCTTTAGCTGTATTGTATCAGCAGGAAATATCAGTTAACATTCCTTTTGCCATTAATTGTAATAATCCAGTGAGTCTTATTATTAATCATCACATAATAATAGCAACATGACATACATTTTTATAATTATGTTGTGTTATTATATTTAATAATAATAATAAATGTTGTTATTATTAGTCAGATAAAATAAAATAATCATAATTATTTTTATTTATAATTATTATGTGTTGTTAATATCAATATTATATTATATTTTGACCTCTAATCAAAATCACGTAAAATAATTGAATATAACTTGAACTTCACAGTTGAAAGGTTTATATAATAAAATGAGCTAATCTGAAGTCTGTTAAAATAGTGTCATTAAATTGCTTGTCTCCTAAGTGCTGTAATTATTTAAAATAGCTCTGAGAGTACATCCTCGCTGCTGGGACTCGTGTAGGTTTCTGGCCTCAAAATTATATCACATCCATATAATTAAAGTACAATAACAGCAATATAATCACAGTACTGTTGTGTATAGACAGTGGAATCATTACCTTAACAGTGCAGCCACTGTCTCCACCATGTCGGGTCACGGAGAGCTTTAAGGAGCCACAGTTCTCAAAGCATTGATAATGGAAGGGCTCAAACTCCAGGTAGATGGTGTGAGGGTCCTCTTCCTGGGGATTAGCCTCATGGCAGCTCACCACCTTCCTGGCCTGGTCTGCAGCATGTTTCTTCAGAATGTTGCCCGCTCCGATCATCATGCGAGTGGCCTGGATGCGATAGAAAGCTCGACTCTTCTGCTGTTGCACCAGCACTTGATAGTTTGCCATCTCAATCAGCTGCTCCATGTCCTTCTCCGGGTGTCTCTGCTTGAGATCCTTCAGCGTACGAGCCATCTCCCTCCTGGCCTCCTCTTCCTCCCCTCCACCACCTCCTTCCTCCACACCAGCCAGCATGCCATCAAGTGACTCCTTGTGGTGGGAATTGGCACCTTGACCGTCCATCTCCATATCCATCTTGCTGAACATGCCGTCACCCTCTGTCTCAATGATGATGCCACGGTTCTTGTCAGCGCGGTAGCGCTTGTGGACGTATTTGTAAAAGAGCAAGCGACGGTCTGCAATCCAGGCCTGAAGCACACAGATCGGAAAGAAAAGAAACGTAAGGACGGCCTCCCAGACTTCCACCACACCAGGAGAGAAGACAGACAGGATCAAGTACAGCCAAATGTAGGCGAAAATGCTCCAGGCTGCCGTCACAAAGAAGACCCTCAAGTGCTTGATTTTTCGCACCTCACCGTCTGGGACCACGTAAACACAGATGGCGATGATGATGAACATGTTGAAGGCAGCGCTGCCCACAATTGTGCTCGGGCCCAGGTTACCAGCCTCAAACTTGTGTCCGCAGACCTCAATCACGGATAACAAGATCTCAGGTGCCGACGATCCCAAAGCCATGAGGGTCAAGTTGGACACGGTCTCATTCCAGATGCGCACGGTTGCTGTGGTGGTCTCGCCGTTGGGTTTCTTGATTGTTATCTCTTTCTCTTGAGACGTAATCACCTCGATGGATGACATGAACCGGTCTGCGATGATGGACATGCCTAAGAACATGTAGATGAGGGCCACAAAGTAGACAATGGCACGTGCCACCTTGTCGCCCACTGAGGGGTTCTGGGGATTCCACACCGGCAAGACGACGCCCTCAGAGCAGCTGTCTTCCCCTGAACAGTTTCCTGTGCTGCTGTGGGATGTGTCACCACTGGCCTGAGAGATATGAGTGAGGCCCGCGAGGAAGATCAGGAGGATGAGAGAGGAAAGCCAAGGAGTTGACGGAAGGCGCAAATGAAGCATGGTGGAAGTGTAGTAGTAACTGTGTCCACCAGTCGCAGAGTCGACAATCAATAAACCTCTGAAACACAAAAGAAACAGATTATTCACTTTCGGCGAGAATGATAGTTTAAAAAAGGACCTGTTAAGTGTATCTAAATGTGACATATTAATAAAAGTTTTAATGATTCAAGCATCTCCTGAAACACAGATATAGTTCAGGATCATGCAGGGAGAATGAGGTTTGCTGTGTTGCAAACAGAGTTTCTGACAGCACAAGTCAGCTTGCGTCATGGTGAACTCTTAGAGAGTGTACGTCTTAGAGAGCACAAGCTAGCCAACTTTATAAACAATATGAATATTCCTGACAAACTGTACACATCTGTTTTGGATGTGTTTGCAACGCATTTTCTTGATTATTACAAGAAAGGAAAACATTACAAAAACACAACATTTCCAAATTTAATGTAGAAATCAGATCTCATCCATTTTGCTCACTCAGTCTTTTAGTTTAGTAGATGAGAGTCACAAGTGAATAGTGTGAATAATCAGTTTCCAAGGTAAATATAAAATAAATGTTGTTGGCCTAATATATCAAAAAATTCACAATGATATTTTTAATGAACGTTTAGATTTTTTCACGATTTAAATCTGGTCTGCTTTGACTATTTTCTGCTTTCTCGCATGTGCTCTTTCTCTCATGCAATGATCAAGGCCACCACTTCAATGATCATATATAGACCCTTCCACACATTAAGACATATATAAGCAAAAAACTGACTGCTTAATTGACAAAAAGGCATTTGACGGTGCGCACGACAAAAATTACGTTAGCGTGATGTAGCAACACCTGTTGCACGTTCAGTATCTGAGAACCCATTTTGTGTGGTGGTGTGCACAGCATTTTTGTAACTTTGCGCGGGGCTCTTCTTCCGAAGATGCACAACCTCATATTGAGAGATTGTTGTTTTATACACATGTTCTTATATCCATATATTGTCAGGGTTCTGTCACTTCTGTCTAGTTTATTCTTGGTTTTGTGACAGAGCCCTGACACTACTGTCTTGTCTTGTTGTCTGTCCATGTCAATTGTCTTGTGTGCGGGGCATGGTGTTTGGATCCTGGCACTTCTGTCTAGTTTGGTTTCGGTTCTGTCTCGGGATTTGGACATTCATGCTCCGTGTGTTTAGTCTTTTGTTGTGAGCGCACGACAACGAGCATGAATGTCCATGCCCCGTCTTGTTGTATGCGTGTGCGATTTCGAATTCGCTTGGGCCGTACGCTCTTCTGTCCATGTGTGTTTTGTGTATCAAGCAGTTTATGTTTACATTCATTTTATTTATGGGGGCCTTTCAAGAAACTCAATGACACCTTGCAAACAATAAAATACATGAACGTGGGGTGTCGTGGAGGGGTGAGGTGTCTAAAACCCAACATCTAGCTACTGGGGTGCCTCAGGGCTCAGCGCTTGCCACTTTCTCTTCTCTTCTATTCTATTCATTAAAAAAATATAATAATAAAAATCATGTACAGTACTGCGTTAGATTAAACTGAGAAGGGTCATAGCACTTGCATATTGTTTTCCTACTGTTAGTTTGACTGTGTAGCAATGTTCAGGGAAGGAGGCGGGAACCGGCGAACATTTAAACATACTTTATTAAAATAAAACAAACAAACTAAAATACCGCCAGCAGCCCCTCGCGGACGACTGCTGGCTTACCCAAAATAAACATAACGGCCAGCAGCCCCTCGCGGACGACTCCTGACTAAAATAAAACACAAATACAAAAACCAAAACTCAACTAAAATACAGGCCTGTTCCTCTCTCGATCATCAATGTCGTCGCTCCTCCTTTATGATTTAAAATTTGCATTAAATGAATGCAATATGTTTTGTTTGATGACGTAGGTAATGAGTTCTCATTAGCTGCGTGTTCATGTCTCGTTTTGTGTGAGCACATGGCTTGTGATTGTTTTCACTGGCCATGTGCTTGTGTTTTAGTCATATTTGGTGTGAGCACATGGCTTGTAATTTATGTTTCCTTGTGTTTCCTTGCCATGTGCTCTCATGTCTATTGTCTAACCCAGCCCATCTTGTTACCTGATTATTGATTCATTTGCCCCACCTGTCCTCGCTTGTTACCTGCCTTGTTTGCTCTCTATTTATTCTCCTTGTGTTTGCAGTCCTGTGCCAATCGTGTTCGTATGTACACCATCTACAGTCCAGTCCAGTCCAGTCCGTCTAGTTTTCCCCCTCGGGGTAGTTTGTGTGTGTTTTGTTTTATTTTATTATCATTAAAAAGCCGTTCACTTCTCCATGTTGAGTCCTACCCTGACATATATTTTGTTTTAATGTCACAAAGAATAATCTCAAGATTAACTAATTTCTTATTTGGTTATTTTGGTAGCGTGGGTTTGGAGAACAGCAATAAAAACAAACATTGTCACGTGTGTACATTACTTCTTACAGCTACTTTCTGATGGTTTAGAGGACAATTACTCCGAGTTTGCCCCCTGTCGCTTCAAAGAATAGTACAACTGTGAGCGGCATCAAGTATAAATGCCTTGCCCGTTAGGGGAGGAGACCGCGCAGTCAGCAGAGGTTTGTGGTGTGGAGTAGGCAAAAGTATCAACAAGGCTTAAGTCACACATTTGTATCTCTGGCTGCTTGGAGATATATGAGATCATCTTCCGCTAAGAGGATGTGTGATGATGTCTGGGTTGTCACGCAAAGTCTAGGTCACAACCAGGTCATTAATGTGACATAGGATAATGTGACAGGATAATCTTTGTTTATATGTGAGGAAGGTCAGACCCCACATTGGCCCTTTGAAAATGCAGATATGCACATGATACAGACATGCACGGCTCAAACTAAGGCTGTCTATTTAACACAAGTTAATTTAATGAAAGATTAAAAAATGAACGGAATTAATCATGCCCCCGGGCACGTGCATAAATCACAAATATATTGAAATATAAAACAATAATTTTAAATTGTAATATTTCGCAATAATACTGTTTTTACTGTTTTTTTAATCAAAATAAATGCAGTGTAGATAAATCCTTTTTGACTTCTTTCAAAAACATTATAAAATCTTAACAACCTCAAACTTTTGAATGCCAGTGTAAAATCTTACGACACAAATATATTCAAAATGCAAATATAATATACACAAAAGGTGTTTACATTTCTAAAGCTATGCATATGTAAATACACTTCATGTGCTGCCAATACATCCATATTTTATGTTCAGAGCATATCCAAACATACAAAAATATAGACATTTAATTCAAATACCTATGAATACAAATGAGATCAAGCTGTAAAAACAGATTGAAACAAATTAAAACGAAACAACCAAAAGATGTCCATTTAGAGTTTGTTTACATATCCAACAATTTAAAAAATAAGCACAGACAGAATCTGCACTGTGTGCCTGGCCCCTGAGTCTATTATGGAAATAAGACAAATAATATAATATTTTAAGATAAATACATAATATGAGAGTTCTAAAGCCACTATATGCAATATCTGTTTAATGCATTCCTCTACCACAATATTGTAACATAATTGATTTATCTTCATTTAAGGCTTTTCTCAACAAATATTGCTATATGTGATTAACTAAGATTTATTCATTGTCATATGACACATTCAACTGACATTTTTAATAATTTGTCAGCCCTGACACTTACACTCAAACATTATCTGAAACGTCTCAGAACTGCCTTAACGCTTTGATGACATTAGCGTGTTCACCAACCTTACCCCTTATACACTTCCCTGGGCACAAATCATGCACTTGGCATCAAGCACGCTCCCCCACTATTGCCACACACGATGCCAGGCCTATAAATAGAACTGAGGCTGTTTCCTGAGTCCTTAGCATGAGCTTTCAGCCAACGGCGCCTATCAAGAGTGGGGCCTTATCTCGCACACCATTTGGACTGTATCTTATTAATTTCCCATGAGAGAGCATACAAGCAAGCAAATGTGAGAGGCAGAACAGAACAGAGCACTGCATGGCAGTGTATACCATCCTGCAGGCAGAGCGTTACAGGGATCTACAATTGATGGACACATCAATCAAGAGGCTGATTGCATTAATTGGCATATGCAGAGCATTCACACCACAGCAGCATAGCTAGCGCGGGCCACAAGGCAGAAGGAGCAGTAAGCACCACTACAAAGCCCTCAGTTATATGAGCAAGCCTGAGGATAAGGAACACATAACCCAGTATGAGCTACTGTTGACAGCCTAGAGGATTCATGCACACTCCGAGCAAAAGAGCACACATGGATTACGATAGCATGATAATGTATGGCTTCTGATGCCTCAAAAGATTGCATCATTTAATCAGATTTCTAGTTTCAAAGTATGTTTTGTTTTGGGTGCCGGTCCCCAAACTTTCCTGGTCAGCCGGATTTATGAGAAAAAGCATACTGATCATAGTTTTGTTTGTGAACAGCATGGCTATTCCAGCCTGGTCTCGTGGAAACTTGTAATAATTGGTACGCTTATTTTGAATAAAATAAGTTGAAGTCATACAAGCTGGGCTGTAGAACGTACATCCTAAACCTGACCATGATTGTCATAGGATTTCTTTTTTTTTTTAAAGTTTCACATTTTCCCCCAATTCAAGTCGTACAATACAGTGTCATTTCTTGAATTATTACAAGTTGTCGCAAGAGTGTTGGTTATGCTGGTCAGCCAGTTAAGAGTAGCACTGGTCTACAGAATAAGTTTCTGATTCTTTTGCAGACTTACAAAAACAGACACAAATCGGATGATCATTAAAAAATACATTGCAACAAAAAAAAAACACCTAATGTAAATGCAACAGTCTAAATCATTTCCAAAAACATCTGTCAGGATGAAAGCCCAGTCTTATCTAAAAATGCAGTGTTTAGCTTTCTGGCTTTTATGATCTGCTGTGCGCAGTCTACTGGGGATTCATTCCACCTGTGAATCTAGCTGTGGCCAATTCCCATAATAAAAAGACAGCTCTCCAGATGGCTGCCCAGACACTATCTGCACACGCACTATGAACACACTATGTCACACTTGTGGACAGTTATAAATGATTAAATAAGCTCATCAGGGTCTTTCAGCTTATGGTTTATCAATATGACATGTGCAAGACTACTGTACTGAATGTCAACACTGCTGGGATTCAGTTACAGGTAATCACTGATATTTTGATCACTTGTATGATATCAAGTGTGATATTGCTTTTTATACAATAATTCAATACACAAGAAGTTAATATTGTGTGACTGACATTTCAGACACAGTAGTTGTAGTTACATTGTCTATATTTGGTCCACCAACGAAAATCATTCAAAATAGCAGAAACAACTGTCATGTCTCTAGGCTACACACTGTAGTGCAGTTGAACATATTGATTGTGTAAATGATTCAACGTCTCAGTTATAACAACAGTCACATTATTAGTCCCTAAATGAATCAGTGTGTTTGAACAAATCAGTTGTGTAAATTATCCAGTGCCTTAATTAGTGAATCAGTAGGTTTAGACAAATGATGACTCATTATGACTAAGGGTGTGTTCACACTTGTAGATCGGTTTGCTTGGTTCGTTTGGTCTGGACCTAAAAAAAGGTCCAGACCATTCCAGACGGTTTGTCTACATGTCTTTGGTCCATGTTGCGTTCATATATAATTCTAACCGCACATGAGTTTGTTTTGGGAGCGGACCGAGACCCATCTTTTTTTACCATTGAACAACAGTATATTTATAAATGAACTCTGCCAGTATTTAAAATTAATAAATGACATTTCCCTGCCAGCATTTTTTTTAAAGTTGCCACCCACTGCCAACATTTTTGATCATTTTCACTAAACTTTAATTGCCCCCAGAATATTTTGTTTATTTTCCAGGGTTCTGTCACTTCTGTCTTCTACTTAAAGGGGTCATATAATGCCATTTTTGTACAAGTTTAATCTTTAGGGTCAAAAACAGCTCTGTTTTCAGCACGCCGTTTCAGTGCATATGCCTTAAAATGATAATGAGCTTTGCTCTCTCCGCCCCTCTGTTCTTTGGGGCGTTTTGACAACGTGCACGTAGTGTGTTGCCTTGACAACAGTTGAGGGTATATTTTGCAACAAGAATGGCAGCGGGAGTCTCTGAGGAAACATCTGTTCTACCATACCAATTTGAACCGGAGTCGGACCCGGAACAAGATGACGCCCCGAAGAAGTTCGACAATTAAGGCTCGAACAGGACGTTTCTGAATGGTTGGTTAACGTAATGTCACTTTGATCTATTTTTGTAACTTATGTACTGGCAGAGTAACTTAAGAGTAGTGAGATGCAGACGCTATTTGTTTACTGATGTATAGGTTAGTTGGTTGACAGATTGATGTTGAAAACTTTTTTTTTTGGTAAATGTAGGCTTGTCAGTGATGCGTAACGTTATCTCAGTGTTAGGTACAACTGTCAGTGCTGAAACATTAACCATAACTCGTTGTTCGTTATAAACGTGGGATTATTAATTATATTGAGAACGTCATAACGTTACATAGAAAACCTGCCGTAATATACCCTGAATGTACACATTAGCCGCATTCAGCGTGCAAACGATTTGCAAAGATTAATATTTAAAGGTTAATAAAACGTTACACTCACTTCTTCTGGAGGTGCAGCAGGAACACGAATAGTTGGTACCGATTCTGTTTTCAGGACCAGCTTCTTAGCGAAACCAGATTTACACTGACGTTCGTTTATAAAGCAGTCTGGTGAGAAATTATTAGCACAAACATAAAAGCATTTACGTTGATCGTTGGGAATATTCCCTTCAAAAATAAAACTCAGCCACTGCGTCTTCAGCGGTTCGAATTTAGGAACATTAAAATGACTGCTGTGTTTATAATTACACCCAAGTACAGAACACCACAATCGCTTAGACGCCATTCTGCTCCAGTGTATCAACAATGGCGGACTACAATGACAGCTCGCTCAGGGCGGGTCTGTGTTGAAACGCTGATCAATTATCAATCGTGGGAGGGGCGTCCGTTTTATTGACGTCACAAAAACGAATGGCTCAATTTAAGGCAGGGGAAAACATATGAGATAAAAACAAAAACACTGGATGGATTTTTATCATTATATGATGGTTGTGTACAGGCACTGCCAACACACATTTCATTACAATCAACTTGTAAAAGTGCATGTACCATTATATGACCCCTTTAAGGAAATGCTTATATTACAAGGATTGTCTGAAAATCCCTGTCAATGGCGAGGAACCGTTGTGTCATTAATGACGGAAAATCCCATCAATGGCAGGGAAAGAGTTAAAGGAAGTTAATTAAGAGTTTAACCTAATTAATACTATTAAAAAAATGGCTACGGACTCAGAAGTTCTGGTTGAGTTAGGCAGATCATTCCACCAGCAGAGAACAGTCAAGACAAAGGGCCGAGAAAGAAATTTTGTGCCTCTTTGAGATGACACCACAAGATGACATTCGCTTCCAGAGCGCAAGTTCTGGATGGCACATAAGTCTGAAGTAACAAGTTTAGGTAAAAGGGAGCAGAGCCAGTGGTTGTTCTGCAGGCAAACGTCAGAGAGTTGAATGCGAGCGGCAACTGGCAACCAGTGCAATTTTGTTAGTGACGTGTGCCCTCTTCGGCTCGTTAAAGACCACTCTAGCTGCAGCATTTTGGATCAGTTGTAGAGGTTTGACAGAGCAAGCTGGAAGACCAGCCAGGAGAGAATTACAATAGTCCATTCTAGATAGAACAAGCGCTTGGACAAGGAGGTGTGTAGCATGCTCTGAAAGGAAGGGCCTGATCCTCCTAATGTTGTACAAGGCAAATCTGCAGGACCGGGCAGTTCTAGCAGTGTGCTCTGTGAAGTTCAATTGAGCATCAATTACAACCCCAAGGTTCCTGGCTGACCTTGATGGAGTTATGGATGACGAGCCTAGCTGAATGGTGAAGTTGTGATGGAGTGATTCAGACAGAAATGTCTGTCAGGGAGTCTGAGATGCGAGCAGCTACCGTCTGATCATCAGGCTGGAATGAGAGGTAGAGCTATGTGTCATCAGCATAGCAGTGATAGGAAAAGCCATGTTTCTGAATCACAGATCCTAGTGATGTCATGTAGATGGAGAAGAGAAGTGGTCCAAGCACTGAGCCCTGAGGCACCCCAGTAGCTAGATGTTGGGTCTAAGACACCTCACCCCTCCACGACACCCTAAAGGACCTACCTGAGAGGTAAGACTTGAACCATTGGAGTGCTGTTCCCGAGATGCCCTTTATCTTTAGGATTGACAGGAGGATCTGGTGGTTAACTGTGTCAAAGGCAGCAGACAGATCCAGCAGGATAAGAACTGAGGATTTGAAAGCTGCTCTTGCCAGTCTCAGAGTTTCAATTACTGAGAGCAGGGCAGACTCAGTTGAGTGTCCGCTTTTGAAACCAGACTGATTGTTGTCCAGGAGTTTGTTCTGTGTAAGAAAGGAAGAGATCTGGTTGAAAACAACTTGTTCAAGGGTTTTTGCGACGAATGGAAGAAGGGATACCGGTCTGTAATTTTCCAGATGTGCTGGATTTAGAGTGGGTTTCTTAAGCAGTGGGGTTACCTGAGCCTGCTTAAATGCTGTTGGAAAAGTACCCGTGTGAAGAGGGTGTGTATGATGTGCTTGAGTACGAGTACAACTGAGGAAGAAATGGCTTGAAGTAGATTAGTGGGAATAGGATCAAGCGGACAGGTAGTATGGCGATTTGAAAGAAGGAGTTTGGAGACTTCTGCCTCTGAAAGCAGAGAGAAGGAGGGTAGAATGTGTGTTATCTGGAAAGATGTGTGTGTCAGTTTGTGGATTGGTAAATTGGCCGCTGATGGTGGTTGTTTTATTTGTGAAGAATGTGGCAAAATCGTCAGCTGTTAGGACTGATGGAGGAGGAGGGTTGAGAAGAGAGAAGGTTTTGAAAAGCATGCGAGAGTAAGAATTGTTAATTTTGTTGTGATAATAAGTAATTTTAGCAGTAGAGATATTAGCAGAGAAGGAAGAGAGGAGGGATTGATAAAGACCAAGGTCAGTAGGATCTTTCGATTTGCGCCACTTCCTTGGGCTGGACGATTTTGGCTAAAATCATAATCGCGATTAATCGAACAAGTTACCTCGATTACTATTATTGAACGATTATTTAAAAAAAATTCTTTCTCATGTGTCACTGGCAAGGCGTATACTGTAAATATGTTCACGGTTATTTTTTTTAATTAAAGAATGCATAATCCTATCCTTGTGATTCTAAAATAAGGAAACACACAGATAGCTTTTAATGCTTACTTATAAAATATTTCAAACAATTGAATCAAACAAAGCATACAATGCTTGAAATACAAAGTCTTATAAAAAAGTAATTAAGTTTTAATGTAAAAAGAAAGTTTCCTAAAAATGTAGAAAATAGTTCTTTTTGTAAACAAAATAAATCATTGTAAATATTACCATCTTAAAAGTAAAATATAACTTGTATAAAACTAAAAAAACTAATCCTTTTCATATTGTGTAGCATTTGTAAATGCTTGTGTTATGGAAACCTGCTTTGTGGAGTGGAGGCACGTGTTGCTGGGCGTTTGTCAGTCTCTCTCTTTTTTCGCGTGTTTCTTTGGTACAAGCGGCTCCTATTGCTGAGTTGCCTCAGTGTTTGACTGAGTTCCCTTTCACACAGAGATTCCGGAAAATAGGTTCATTCACACTGCCAGTGATTTTCCGGAATCAAGAGAGTGCGTTCACAGACACACACAACCCGCAAAGACACGTGACATGTCCCAGCGGCGTCTATAGTTTGCTTATGAGCTGCGATTTCTCTCGAGAAACCACGCTTGTGCATTTTTTTTCTCTGATTCGATCATAAACTAGCGCATTACGAACCGTTTCACGCTGGCGAACGATCCCGGCTTAGTGCCATCATTACGACACGGCATTGATTATGGCTTTTGTTCACACAGCGCTCGTTCCGGAACTGAACACGGCAATGTTACTATGTCCCCAACCTGGCATCAATCCAGGGTCGTGTTTGCGTTCACACAGAAGGTGTTTGTTCTGGCAATTTCCCGGCATCAACGCGCTGTGTGAAAGGGGCTCATGTTGCTTCAATGTCGCAGACTGGACGGGGCGGAGTTACGTGAATAGGCTACACACGCGGTTATATATTTTAAGGGGAAAGTACATTAACACACAGTGGGCGGAAATATTAATAGGATTTAAAAACCGAAATAACCGACATGGTAAAATTACGTCGGTTATAGGCTCTGAATTTCGGTTTCGATTATTTTTCGATTAATCATCCAGCCCTTCCTCTCTGCACCCCTGAGTTTAGAACGATGTTCACGGAGAACAGTTTTATGTTGTACAATCCTGTAAAATAAGGCATATCAAAGTCAACTATAAGAGGTTTCATAAAACAACACAAATCCCCCAGCTAGGCCTAACTGTAATAGTGCCTCTACTAAGACAAAACAGCACACATTTAAAAAAGATCAAATTTATGTAACAGATAGAGTTGTTTGAAATATGCTGAGTGATTTTAGCAGACTGTTAAATCCTTAATCTCGCTTAAGGCTTTTAGCGATGGTAAAATATGAATGCTTTAGTCCCTTTGCCCAGAGAGTAAAAGCGGTCTTTAACTTTGAGGGAGAGGAGACATCTTCAGTCTCCTGAGGTGAAGGGTGTAGAGAGAAAAAAAACTATAAAGAGAAGGACTGTTTAGTTGGAATAGGAGAAGATGGTAGACAGACTGACAGGTAACAAAGCTGGAGTGTCAGAATGGAAAGGAGGAAGAAGACAGACGAAAAGGAATAACAGAGGCAAAAAGTTTGAATACAGTATTGGTTAAGGTAGAACAGGAGGGAAACCCCTTTCTATCTAGTCTCAAATCAAGCAATGTCAATACTTTCATACTGATGGATTTACTATCCACTCACCCTAGATATCTGCATATCTAAGCCCACATGATTCTCAAAGTTTTCTCATTAATCATTCCATATTTCACCTGCCTCTAGCCCACCATTTAATTAGTATTTCACATGTAAAAAGACAAGTCATATACTTATAAAAAAAATTTGTGATGGCTCATCTGATGAAAGAATGTTTAGAAGTTGAGACGAGTATAACAATTTCATTAAGAATCAACTCATCACAATGCAAAACATCTTAAAGGACCTAAAATGGGCTTCTGTTTCTTGAAGAAAAAAATAATGTCCTGTTTATTCCTTGTGATTTTATGATCAGGACATGTTGTTGGCAGGTTTCAGGTGATATTCACCAATAAAGATTTCTCAGTCTGTGACGATTATTAACAGTTTTGTCAATATTTGTCCCTCCATCCTCCTCCTTTTCCTTCCACAGCAGTCAATATTTACCAGACATCCCTCCATCTTAATTTAGCTTCCTTACAGGAATCTCCCCCCAAAATCCTCCGATTTGAGTGCACAAATGGACAGTTTAACAGTAGTGGATCTGAGGCAGGGCCAAGCTTATATTAAACACAGTGTCACTGAGGACAGCTGCTCGAAGAATCATTGTGGCGCCACATTCAGACCTGTAAATCAATGTGCAGAGCAGTTTGGAGCTTTATCCAGCTGGAATTAAATCTTTTCTGAAGTGATGTAAAGCTGCAGAGCCACATACTTAAGAAAGAATGTGTTTTCTCTAAAATGCCAAATTCGCAAATGGCAGTATGTGCAGCCATAACAAAGACATAACAATGATGATCAATTAGGGCCAGTGGTGGCAGGCGGTCATGTTGCACTTCAGAGATGTGTGAGAGAGCATGACACACACACGGCCACAGCATGGGGAATCTGTGTCTCACTAGCGCACCAGACCCAATTAGGAAACAAACTGAGAAAAGCAGCAGGTCAGCTCGATGTTTAACAACACAACCATCATTTGTTCGTCATCATTACCTCCCGTGACTCCGCGATCAGGCCTGTGATAGTCTTTCATTTCCATGCTCTCCTCTTTCATCTGTTCCTTTTCTCCTCTATGTTGCAGGCCCTTTCACGCTCCTTCAACAGGGCATGTCATAACCGGCGGGAAATTAAGGCAGTCTTTTCTAAGGATGTTTTAATGTCACCGGTGCCACATTTCATCATTAAGCGAGTGCTCGTTCGACTGGCTGAGGGCGGAACGTGGACATCCTGTATTCCCACATAATCTTTCTTATCTCTTCAGGATAAAATGAGAAGGACTCCTATGGACAATAATGGCATAAGCTAACAGCAGGATTTCATAAAGAAAAAATCTGTGGAGGCAACCTGTAGTGTAGAAACTAATAATGCACAATTATGTAACATCAACAATATCAATAAAAAAAAGATTGATTAAATTCCTGTTCGATTCCTGTTAATTAAAGTTAGAAAGGTTGCAAATGGGAAGGAACATTTTATTTTAATTTTAATATAAGTAGAAGTTGAAATTCAAAGAAATTCATAAAGTTTTGTAACTGTAATTTTCTATAGA
This sequence comes from Siphateles boraxobius, assembly GCF_051911475.1. Lineage (NCBI taxonomy): Eukaryota > Metazoa > Chordata > Actinopteri > Cypriniformes > Leuciscidae > Siphateles > Siphateles boraxobius. The sequence goes on from NW_027508788.1 coordinate 9,262,708, forward strand.
TAAATAGGCCAACCGAACACCCGATGATAGATAGATAGATAGATAGATAGATAGATAGATAGATAGATAGATAGATAGATAGATATTGACAGACAGACTGACTGACCGACAGATCGGCCGATAGATAAACATATAGACAGACCGACCGTTAGATAGATATACAGACAGATAGAAAAAAAATTCAATTTCTGTTTTAATTTTTCTATTATGGCTTCTGTTAAGATTTATGCTTCCTTCACAACCGTCACAAATATATCTTAAAGAGTCTGAAAGACAGTTCAGTTTCTCAATTTAAACACTGAATGAGCAAGATTAGCAAAAATTAATCCAGTTGAGTCATTTGGTTAAGAATGTTGCTACTTCATAAGCATCACTTCACACAGAGATTCATTGACTGTCTGTGGACTGATTCAAACACCACCTTCTTTCATTCTACGAACATCTCTATAATCAAAGAACATGTTGCTTTTTAAATGAGGTGTGTAGTGAGATGAGAAGAATGGAAAATAGGACATAAAGAAGAGGAAGCAGAAAGGATAGAGAGAGAAAATGAGGAAGTGACAATGTGAGACAGATGGATAGAGATCTTAGTGAAATCTCAAGCTTTGAAGCTTCTCATACTGCAGGGCAGAGATGGGGGAGGGTGGGCAGTGCAGTCAAGGAACTTATGGCGCTAATGAAAGAAACAACTTCAGTATACAAACACTTAAAAAACGCACAGAGGGCTGTAATTATGAAATAACACGATTATACAAGACAAAAAGTGCACATATTCTCACAAAAACACACAACATTTACATAATCATGCAAACCCCACAGCTCTACCACTCCTTGCATATTATGAAGTCTAATTTTATAGCATATGCAATCATTCTCCATATGTTTGCTGGAAACAGATCTCATCAGTTTCTCAGTGCCCACGTTTCCTTTTCCTTGACATAGTCTAGTCGTTTTCTTGCTATCTCACCCTATTGTGAGGTACCACACGCGTCGAATCTGCCATTTAAATGGGTCAGCCTCCTGTGTACTGCAAAAAAAACATGAAGATTCTCCCTCCCACATATCCATGCATATTAACAACTGTCATGTAGCGCTCTCTCGATACGCCGCCCGTCTGTCCACGTACGCATCAATATTCATGAAACGTGCAACATTGCTCACACGCCCTCTGTAATCTTAACGATGGACAGTCAAATAAACACGACAAATGTCTGAGCGGACCTTTTTGCGCTGCAGGTTTATCCAGATCGCAGTGGTTCAAGTAGCCTCTCGCTGTCCATAAAGCATTTATCTCTCTCCTGGTGGCTTTGACAGGAGGGAAGTCGACGGGCCTAAACCAGCAGGGAGTCATCCAGTGCTTTAAATACATAATAAGCAGAGCTGTAGCAGAGTAAGCAGGAGCTCTGTAGGGTTTGTGAGAATGACTGACGGTGGACCTCGGTGTGGAACAGTATAGATATTTGGTTAATGGTATAGTGCGGTTAAAAGCAAATATGCTTTATAGCATAACTGTTTGCTATTGGTGAGACAAATGAGGCTTAAATTACCTGGAGAAAGACATTTTTTACAGTTGTCATTTATCTCAGTAACAGCTGCGTGGCTAGGGAAGACACGCCTGATATGCAATCTGCCATCTTTGCACATGAGCACATGACCAGACATTGTTAAGCCAATCACCTGAGCTGTAAATGTCATGTGACTGAGCCGCAGGAGAATGACGTCACAGTGCGATTTTCGTTTTCAAAAACTGCAATGAAAACTAAATGAACTGAAACTTGAAATCTCAGGAACCTAACAATGATCAAGTGAAAACTGAAGTAAACTAAGAAAATAAACAATATAAATATAATAACATAAAAATCCAAACAAAATAAACTGTGATGTGAAAGCGATGTAAAAAAGGGAATGTAACAATTTTAACAGCCCTTGAAATAAAAGGAAGACATATCTGTGATTTATATGCTTATTTTGCTACTTTCAAATGTCAGTCAATGGGAAAGGATGCATTTTGGGTCCAGATGGTGTGTATAGCATCTGACAGCAGAGGCTAACTGGTCCAATGCTAACCAGCCAAGCTTCAACCCCTTCAGGCGAAACGCGTTAAATGTTAAGGTGGGCCAGATGAAAGATCTTTAATGACGTGTCTGCCTTAGTCTATTCAGTATTCAGAGACAGATCCATCAACAACGCAATAAATGGTCAATGTTGTCATGTATTATTGCTATTGATGAGCCATTGGCAAATCAATGTCTTCCTCAAGTTGGTCTTGCATGACCAATCTATCGCCTCAGAGCCAGTTCCTGTGGATGCCATTTTCTGCTGGGTGAATATTTCATTCTCGTTAAAACCAATTTCCTGCACCTGTCATCTTTCTCATTTCAACCATGGGCACTCTGGAAAGGTCGCCTACTGTGGACCCTCAAAAGGCAACATATGGCACTTGCCAGCCAAAAATAATGCCTGTGTCTCTTTATTCCTCCAGTCTTAGCTCCTTTCCACATAGTGACATTTGCCCCAGGCACCCTCTCTGCTTGTCTCATGGTGTGACAGTGTAGATGTGGCTGTATACCCACAAGACCCCACAAGGCGACCCTCTCTCCATTCACAATCAATCATTCATACACATACGCATACATAGAACGACATGCCACCGTTTGCTTCCGAATGTCCCGATGATAACAATCACAGTCTGGATCTGGTTCACTTTTTTTTCTTTTAGTGTATTAGTTTAATTGTGCAATTACACATCACTAGAGCCAGTATGAGCTCATTTACACATGGCCAAGCATTTCGACTGGCTCTATTTTCAGATACGTTGTAGTCAGGAAGAATTTGCTAATGTGTTAAGACAGACTGGCATTTTCTCATCTGTAGTGATTTGTTTTATATACAACAGTTCTCAAATTTGATTGGTCAGGGGGTGTGATATTTAGTCCAGCAGCACTGGGACTTTTCACTGTTTGTATGATGCCGTTTGTCTGTTTGTTCCAGACAGACAGTCAGTCTGTGCATTAGTGGTGGGGATTTTTTAGGGGATTTAGAATCTGATTTCACACCAGTGGTGTTTTTATTAATTTTTTAAAACATGCACATCTACACTGGACAGAGTTTGTCCAAAACAAATCGTTTCTAAATAAAAGACGAAAAGTCTTTTAAATAAAAGATAAAAGTGGTTATCAGGAACTGTGAGTAAACTGTTAAAAACTCACTGAAGTTGTCAAGTCAAGTGTGAAAATTTTCCAATAATTCCAGCACCACTGTCCATGAAAGAGGAAAAGAAAAAGGGTGCAAAACCTGTTCCACCTCCTAATTTACATTCATGCTGTGGAATAGACAGGGGAGCACAAAAGCCCCGTATTCCATCCGGAAAGGGGAGGATAGAATGAAAATGAAGTGATAGAAAACAATATCACAGTGCATATTCTTTGAAGAATTCAGATTTAATTTGCACTCATTAATCTGGAGGTAGGAATCATTGAGCTCCTCAATTCCCTTGTTCCTACGACCCAGTGTAAAATCCAGGGTTTGCAGCCAGTATTTTGACTGACGTGTCTCATATGAGGTATTTACCTATCATTCATCTGATCCCCATCAGCCTGTTGTAACAGTTACACAAAGCCCCAAAAAGCTTTGAGACCAAATAACCTAACACAACCTTCAATACAGAAGAGCAAACCCAAAACATTGGCAAATCTGGAAGAATTTCCTTTGAAAAACTTGTTTTTACTCTTGAGCAACATAAACTAATTCTAACGAGAATTGTTTCCGAATCATTTCACCATTTTAAAGGATTAGTTCACACAGAAATTCTGTCATTAATTTCTCACCTTCATGTTGTTCCAAACCCGTAAGACATTCGTTCATCTTCGGAACAGAAAATTAAGATCTTTTTAATGAAATATGGGAGCTTTCTGGCCTACTTTTCAAAAGTTCTCAAATTTCATTAAAAAGATCTTCATTTGTGTTCCGAAGATGAACAAAAGTCTTACGGGTTTGGATCAACATAAGGGTGAGTAATTATTGAGAGAATTTTCATTTGTGGTTGAAGAAACCTTTTAATGTAGATTCAGAACCCCGGACAGCGACTACAGCACCAGATCTTCTTACAATTTGCCATTGTCGCATATTGCAAAGCATATTGTATATAATACTTTGTAATATGCGTGTAACTGTAAAAACAACTATTCTAACCATACAGGAATATTTATTTTTACCATTTAATGAAATTATGGCTGTAAAACTGGCCAGCATGAATATAACAGGTTATTAAGGTATTTAAAGACTCTAAAAGCTGAATAATAAAAGGGCAAATGCAGTAGATATAAATAGTGTTAACACTAGAGGAGCAAAAAGAAAGTCATGTATTTGATTGTATTTGTAAAATCCAATTGGCTAGTGAGTCTTTGATGCATGGGGCACAATAACTAGTCCACAATTATAGGAGTGCTCTCTGGAATGTTTGTTTTGGGTAACTCCCAAAGTCCCAATGAGTCAAACTGTATTTGATCAATATTATTATTTAATTACCCAGTTTTAGCATTCATTAGGCTACATGATGTACAAACACAAACGTCACAGTCAAGCAACCGAAAGTAGGTTTGCTTAAAAGATGCATTCAGAATCATGATTATAAACAGAATGAGGGAAGGAAGGAAGGAAAAGGGGAAGCAGGAGAGAAAGGATAGAGAGAGGATAAGCCTCATGAAGCAACTTCAAAATGCAAATAGTTAGCAGAAACCTATGAGAAGTTATCATCAGTGTCTTTGCAGAGACACCCTACAAACCCCATTCCCTGCGTCACAAATGCTACAAGCAAAACAGCGTGCTGATATTAAATCTAAATTGAAGTTCCTGGATGAGGGCTGGCACCTTGAAAACAAAGAGGTAGATCAAAGGCATTTTACTCACATCCACAATTATCTGGCTACATTAGCAGAGACACTTACAAACAGCAATTATTAATAGTAATGGAGGTCTTGATATATATTGTATAAGGCTGATCATATCACCAATTTGATGGGAATATATAAACACCATTACAACCAACTACAGAGGTGATATGAGCATTTAAATTAATTTAAATAAAAATTCTTGAATTATATTATATTATTTATTTAATATTAAGTATATAAATATATATTAAAAATAAAATATATAATAAATATAAAACAGCTGGTGAGAAAAAGCATATACATTAATATAAATATATAATATAAAATGATGTTGCATTATATTTTATTTATATAATGTAGCTTTCTGTAAAGTATTAGCATGCATATAAAGTAGATAAATGTATAATGTACCTGTATTAAAATAAAATATGTAAAAAATAAATAAATACATAAATAAATATGCCTTTAATAATTAGTAGTAGACCTACATTCATTTATTCTAAAATGTGAGTTGAACAATGTAGTGAAGTGTGTAATTTATGCACCAAACAGAGTTGCAATCTGTTTTCTTGAAAGCCCTGATTGGTCCATGGGTGCAAGTTTAGGATGGGACTACCTGTTTGGTGAACAATAAAAGACAGGGAATATATATTTTTTTTGTCCAATTAGCGGAGTAGAAATTATACACTTCAGCTTTAATTTAAACCTTATATACGCCTAATCCACTTTCTGTGGTTCAAGTTTCTCGGCATTAACAGACTCCCTGTTATTCCCAGTTTTAAATAAATTTCCTAATTACATGCTGCCCGAATCTTAAAGCTAGAAGTCCCATTTGGTTCAGCCAATGTAATGTGACGAGGTGCTTTTGTTGGAAGTATTTTGCTTTTGCCAAACATTTTGGCAAATTTAGGACAGGCAAGAGTGTTCTTTAGGAGAGCTGTGGATTTCTCCTTGATTTTTGTCCCAAGTTACCTCCCTGTGTCCAATGCAGCTCCTTCTTTCTTTAACAAAGGTGAAAGATGTATACAATCTGAGCAGAAACATGGGTGTACTCATTCATTCTTGCCATATTGTTTTTTGCAACCTCTTTGAGGATTGTTGCTGTAGTAATTTTACTATGTGAATGGTGTTCTGTAATCTTCAGGTACACATTTTCTAACTGGAGACAGATGCTTAGCAATGTTTTTACTTTTTGTAGCTTCTTTGGTATCAACTCCTTCTATGGGGTCTTCAGACGTTTCTTTTGATCATGGCATGAGTCTTGCTATGAAGAGGCATTCCTGAATAGTGAAAGTAACATATTATGCATTCATTGGAAGGGACGCACAACTCCGTAATCAACCTGCCATATGGCCAAATAACCCGGTGAGGTAATATGGCTACAGAGAAATTATTTTAGGGCATCGTAGGCACGTGATGTGAATGTTGTTCCAAAAGATAACCATCTTAATTATGCAACTTTGTATTAAGAGAGCTTTGTAATAATGTCAAATGAAACGGTTTACTTTAAACTTGAATCAGTATGCATTAATCTTGTCATGCTTTAAAGAAGTGCCTCTTTTGATGTGTTGACTAACATACTAAAGCTCATGTAAAGTACTTGATTATAATTTAACTGTAGCGTTATTCGATATTACATTAAAGTTAATATATTTTAAATGTACTAATATACTAATATACTTTTAAATGTACTAAATTCCAACTTCATTCCAACAATTCCAACATTACAAATGTGTAAATGAGAATATATTTAAATAACATAAAAGTTTCGATTGAAATGACATTTAAGTTTACTTTAGTTTACCATATATGCATATCAGTAAATTTGGCAGAACACTTTATCCATATCTCAAAAACAATAGAAGTAATTATGAAATTACATTACTTAAGTGTGTAAAAAAAGCACTCTTAAGTTAAACTATACTCTACGAAAGCTATGGAAGTTGAATGCTTTTTTGACTGGAAATGGTCAAAATGAACAAGCTCAAAACATTTTAAAACACATTTACACCTGTATCTAGCATAGTCCCCTTGTGATGTAGCTCACTACATTTTATACTGATTTTAGGCAAACAAATGATTCTCACTCTAAGGCCCTGTTTACACCTGGTATTAAGATTTTTGTTTTGATCGATCGGGTCACAAGAAGACGAGGGAGACCATCCTTGTTTACACCTGGTGTTTTAATATTGTCCACTTTCAACCACTTCTGTCACTTCAACCACTTCTTCTGTCGAAGAAATCCTGATTTATTCGAGGGGAGGGCCTATGGGGGGTAAATGTATGGGCTTTTTCAGATTTTTAGATCTAATTCACAAAATTACCTCACGCAATTTATATATGAACGCGCCAGGAGATGACGGAAGAACATATGGAGAGCAGCAGCTTTCATTTCTGCTCTGACAGCCTCATGACCAAGCCGAAATCAGGAATGGTGAGAGAACATTGTGCTTGGTACGTTTTTCATCTTCAAACTAAACTTGGGTCTTCAGTCGACAATGTTTAAATGCCATCTGGCTAGTGCGTTTCCCATGATATTTACGCATTAAGTCAGTAGGCGGAGGAGAGGCGGTCTTTTGCGGCTGTTTGAACGCGTTCACCAAAATAAAAAAAATAAGCGTCTACACCAAAATAGCAATCCGGTCAAATGTGTTTTTGACTACCTCTGGAAGTGGTCGAAAGTTTTCTCGTCGCTTCATAAAATTAAGGTTGAACCACTGTAGTCACAAGGACCATTTTAACGATTTCTTTACTACCTTTCTGGGCCTTGAAAGTGGTAATTAAATTGCAGTCTATGGAGGGGTCAGAGAGCTCTCCGATTTCTTCAAAAATATCTTAATTTGTGCCACGAAGATGAACAAAGTTCTTATGGGTTTTGAACAACATGAGGGTGAGTAATTAATGACAGAATTTTAATTTTTGGTTGAACTAAACCTTTAATACCAGGTGTAAACAGAGGTGTCCAAACCTGCTCCTGGAGGGCCACTGTCCTGCAGAGTTTAGCTCCAGCTTGCCCTGGAAGTTTCTAGAGCTGTGTCCAAAATCGCTCCCTATACCCTTAAATAGGGCACTATTTGATTGCACAGTCATTTGTAATGGTGTCCGAAAACATAGTGGACATTATCGAGTACAATCATTCAATCTCACAATGCAATGCAATAACGAGTGTACAACCAATGAACGCTCAACGGGCTAGAGAATACCTATAATGCACTGTGAGAGTCGAGCACCGAATGAATTACGTGTCTGACCAGAAGATGGTGGCCGCAGCTGAATCATTCATCCATCTATTTTCCAAACCACTGGTCCAATGCATAATACCATACAGTATAAATTCCTTTTTAATTGATTATTGAATTGTTTAATTAAGGTTTATACATAGTTTCCATGACTGCATCTGCCAGTTTGCAAAGTTTCAAATAATTATTAAACAGCAAGCACAAACTATGCAAATGCGGCAGCCCTTCTGGCACACACAGTGTCCGGATTCACTCACTCGTTTTTATTCACTCCCTCAAATATAATAGTGGACTAATGTAAAGAATAGTGAATGAAGGTATAGGGTGTGATTTCAGACACAGCTCTTGATTAGCTGGTTCAGGTGTATTTAATAGAGTGCCGAAGTTATGACGTAACTTTGTAGGCCAAAACGCGGATGTGAGTTAGCATTTTAGCACTTCCGGTTCCCTCGCCCTAAAGTCTATGGGTTTTTTGAATGGGTTTTTGCTAAATCGCCTGATATAAGGTCTGTGGTTAACAAAGCCTCTAAATATTTTCACGTTTTGATCTATGACATAAAACACACCAGTTATAACCTCCTTGTGTTTTTTTTTAACTTTATTGTGTCTGCTTTTGGTTTTTAAAACTTTATATAGGCTTAAAAATGTATACATTTTGGATTAACTTGTAAATATTATCTTGATAGACAAAACGTGTAAGGGTCACAACTCTTTGTTGAACACAGATCTTATTTTTTGCGATTTTCCAAAAGTCTATGGGGAAAATGCATAGCTTTTCGATCGAGGGAACCCATGCGCCGCTAACTTCCGAGTTGTCCTACAAAGTGACGTCATAACTTCGGCACTCTATTGGGGTTGTAACTAAACTCTGCAGAACAGTGGCCATCCAGGAGCAGGATTGGACACTCCTGCTCTAAAAGGACTGAGGAAAAAGCTACAGACAACAATATCTAATATTTATATTTATATAATATAATATTTATATTATAGTATCTATAACACAGCTTGACAGGGCTTGTTTACCTCAATTGCGCATAGACATGAGAAGGGCAAGATATTTTAATGGTTCACTTGGCTGGATACTACAGTGCTAATCATTTGTAAGGGCAGACTAGTTGTGGACTGGGGATGAAATATGAAGGCTTTAGTGATGGGCCCCTAGCTAAACTTTAATAATGGTGGTTCAGCTGCAAGTGGAAGCGAGGAGAACGCCATTTGGAGGCTTTGGATTCTCAATGAGGAGGGTGATACTAAGGGATAAAACCTAGACGACCGGTAGACATAAACACAAGTGCACCAAAAGAACCTCAGATTTAGAACAGAACTTTAAGCCTGCACAAAAAAAAAAGGTTTAAACATCCAATTTTCTTGCAGACAGTTATACACATAATTCTTGTGCTACATATGGAGCTCTCTGGACAGACTTGCAGGCTTTACAATCTAATGGAAACTCATGCTTGCAACAAAAACGGGTTTTAAAACCTTGGCCAACATAATTCACGTCTCCCGGAGCTTTCAGAGCAAAAGGATGTACAAATATTCAGAAACGCCACATAATGAAAGGAGCAGCAGCAGTGGAAACAAACCACTTTCTGAATTCCGCCTTTAGCAAGAGTAGGATTATTTTCAGTTTGCCAGAAACATTAAGATTAGCTCAAGCTGTGAGTAATGGTTCCAGGCATTAGGGGAAAGGAAATAATGCCATTGAAACCAAGAGCTACAACAGGAGAACACATAGCGGTTTACAACTATGAGATTCAGCCAGACCAGACTGAAGCTAAATCAAGCCTTCAGCAAAAAAAAAACCATGATATATATAGCTGTAATGATCGCATGATGTTTGTACCACAGGCATTGCTATTGACACACTAAGATTCTGGCACAAAATACATATTTCAGACTATTTCACATCAAGTAAAAAAAAGGGACAGAACTGATCTGAAACACAAGCTGCAGGAGTATCATTTGCCTTCAGTCTGTTTTGTTGCAGTATAATTATATAACAAAGGAAATTAAAGGCATAATTGATTTCCCTTATGAGAACGTAATGGCATTTTGTGTGTCATAAAAGCAGGTCTATCAAATGTGTATCAAATCCTCTGTTTGTCAAAATGACCATCTGTTATATTAGCTTCTATGTAAAAAGGATACTTCACCCAAAAATAAAAATACTGTCATCATTTACTAACCAAAACTTGCATGACTTTCTTCATTCTGAACACAAAACAAGAAATTTTGAAGAATGTTTTTGTCCATTCAATGAAAGTCAATGGAGTAAAAAAAACTAACATATCTTTTATCTCTGTTCTGCAGAAGAAAGAAAATCATAGAGGTTTGAAACAATATGAGGATAAGTAAAAGATGACAGAGTTTTCATTTTTGAGTGAATTATCCCTTTAAGTTGAATACTTCAAAACAAAAAAACAGCACACTGATGTACAAAAAAAGAGGAAAAACATTCCAAAACCAGCCAGAGGTTTCTTACTCATCACTTAAACACTATGGGAGATAAATAAACCTGACCATTGTAGAGGGGGGGGGGACATACATTTATATGTCTCATTTCTACCCCACATGGGTATATAATTTTTTGATCTCAGTCAATGCATGTGGGAGCTGAGGGCTTCCCTACATACCACAGCATACTGGCATATCATATTCTATGTTTATCTGAAACAGGTGGGCTGCCTCTGTAGTGAGAGTCGGAGAGCGTTTCCATGAGAACTGTGCCTGCTAAGTATTCACAGCCAGTATGAAAACTATGTTCTACGCAGATAATAGTAACTCAATTGAACCAGTTTAGTACATGAGAAAAGTCAATCTTACCTGCTCTGACAGACAAATGTACGTTAACAGAGGTTCATTTTGTTGGGTAGCTCCTGTATGGGCTGTGAAATATGACACGCAACTTTGTACCTGAAAAAAAAAATACGCAGGTTGGAATTGGAAATGTCTATGTAGTCTTGAATAAATATGAGATATTTAAACGTGGGAGTTTCGTTTCATAGAATCGTCTATTTCATTCTGACATCAAGTAACCTGACAACATGGTGGAGGATGCACGTTTATTACTCATTTGTTGCAATCAGTTCGCTTTCTTTGTGTATTAAACCTACAGAGTATTAGTTGCATTGTAATGTGGTGTGGTGAGTAAATTCGTACTTACAAAGACGGTGTGTGGATTCCGGTGGACACTCGTAGTTGACTTGCTGTAGTTCGGTTTAATTCACAGTGAATGAGCTCGGTGCGCGCGACTCATGTCTCCATGGACCAGCGGTGATGCGCGCGCGCTGTAGAGCGGTGCTCTTCTTGATTTGACAGTTCAAACAATAGGCTACAAACAACTAACATAAACATGCACAATCCAGTCAAGTTGTAGAATCGAGGAACTACGTTCAAGATGAGACGCTCAATTCGAATTAAAAAGTGATCGACGAAAGATATTCGACCACCAACTGCAGCCCATTCACATAATTCCAAACACAATAGAAAAAGATCAAACGCATGCTTCCAGCAATGGCATTTTAGGAGTAAAAAATAAAAAGACTTCTAAAAAATAGGGTTTTTTAAAAAAGCGAAGACTATATTTTACATATGGGGGGAAAGCGAGAGAGAAAAAGAGAAGAATGATCAGAGCCGCACATGGACGTGTGGCGCCAGAGGGAGTGAATGAGAAGATGTTAACTATTCGCTCGCATCAGCATCAGCATCGCCATGAGGATGGAGGAGACGGGCGGAGTTTGTTGGAAAAGGTAATATGGCAATGGAATTCTGCGTATGGTTTTCTGCAGAAAAGCGAAAAGCGGTCTTTTTTTCAGCAGCGCGTGGACTGCAGAAAGAGGGGAGGTGACATTTTCCTACACAGCGCGTGCAGGTTTGCCAGAGTGTCGCTGGCAGGCATGGCGAGCCAACACCGGACGATAATTCATCAAATTGACACCGATGTAGCACAGACAGACATATTAGATATGCTAATTATCTTGGCTAGAATGTAAAAACACGTGCATATCAGAGGGGCTTCATTTAATTTGAATCAACGCTGTAGGCTACCCTCTGACCCCTCTACTGATGACACGTGATTCAATAATGAATGACACTTAGCAAACAATAATAGCGGTTCAAAGGTGAACAGCAGTTTTATTGAATCTCGTCAGGTGTAATAAAAAGTTAGCATCTAGTACATTTTCTCAATGTTATTTTCAATTCATAATGTTTTATGGAAAAATATCCTCTCTATATTAAAGAATGATTAGGATGAAGAACCAGGCCTACTCCTTAATAGAAAACCCAGTCATCTGAAGGCAAAGTCCCTCTTGGTTGTGCACCAATATTGGCCTGTTGAAGGGCCCACCAAAAACATTTTAAAGGGATAGTTGACCCAAAAATTAAAATTAGCCCATGATTTTCTCACACTGAAGCCATCCTAGGTGTATATGACATTCTTCTTTCAGACGAATACAATCGGAGTTATATTAAAAAATGTCTTGGCTCTTCGAGGCTTGATAATGAGAGTGAATGGCTGTTTGTCTTTGGAAGTCCATTAAAGCGCATCTATTCATGTTTAGAGTGCTCAACATGGATCTGGGGGGTTAATAAAGGTCTTCTTAAGCGAAGCGATGGGTTCTTGTAAGAAAAATATCCATATTTAAAACTTTATCGACTAAAAAAACTAGCTTCCAGGAGACGGCCATACGCATCAATTTACGCCAAAAGAGTAACACTTGAACTTGTCGCACAACGTGAATGTCAAATACACCTAGGATGACTTCAGGGTGAGTCAATCATGGTCTAATTTTAAATTTTGGGTGAACTATCCCTTTAAACCAGCCTAAACTGGTTTGCTGGTCTTAGACAGTCTCTCAACCCCCCTCTTGGCTGATTTTAGAACTTTTGAAGCCACCAATTGAACAGAATGGCCAGTTCTGTCAGGACCACTCTCGTCAAATACGATTGACCATAAGCATACAAGGATTGGCAGTAAGGTTCTGTTCTGGGCAAGAACTCGCTGTGTATCCATGCAGCCTAGCATGGATAAGAGCAGGGAGAGCAGCAATGACCCCCCTTAGGGTAAACAGAACCAATATGAATGTATCGCAGATATCATTAATGTCAACATTTTAATTTACAACATAATTCAAGAATTTAGTCTGATTCAAAGGGGAATTAGAATACCAAATCCTGACTTGACGAGAGGAGGAGCTGGGGATGGAGAAGGGTAATCAGCTCCTGAGAAACGCGATAGCGGCTGATAATACTGAAGGAGCTTAAATATGTATACAGTGATAGGCGTCGTATTCCTATAGGTAGACGTGGATCAGCGGAAAGTCAGCTGATGCGAGCCTGGCTAACGTGACCTGCCAGAACTAACGCTACACTTGGTCTCCTAAGGCCAGCAAACCTGGTTTAAGATGGTTGTATTTTATTATTTCTACAGCAGGGTCACAACAATGAAAAAACCTAACAGTATAAACAATAAAATAATCAGTGGAAGGACCTTTTATTTACTCTGCTGTACCCGTGTGTCTCCATGATGCTGTCAATGAGGAACTATGTTTCTATCTAATTCTTTACCAGCACAACATTATCTTTTTCTTTTTTTTTCAAGTTTAGTGCAATGGTTGCATCTCTAAATTCAGTTGGTATGGCTAAATTACATATAGTTTTTACACATTTGAAAAGGAGAACTGCATGTACAAAGAACAGACATGCTGTGTTGTAGACCTAGCAAAAATTATATGAAAATATCTGCAGTAATCTACACAGTAACAGGTAAAATAACCTATATATTTCGTTGCTCTGCAGGCATGAGTCATGTAAGCAAAGAAATAACCAACTTCTTCCAATGACTCAACAACACAGGTCTCTCCTGCCATCTACAGTTCGAACTGAGATGATGCACAATATATGACCACAGTTCTTGAACAGAAATAGCAAAATATGTTCTCTTAGCTACGAATTTTATTAGCATTATATCAGTATGCAAACCATTCAACGTAAAGGCCAAACATAGATACGTCGAAAACTCTCCATAATAAATTATTCTTCATTTGAGCAAGGCATAAACTCCCCGTGACTGATATTGGACTGAGAGCTGCACCTGTAAAATCACTCAGTTTTTTCTAATGGCACTATATGCAAATAAAGTTAAACGGTGCGTTTCTTTTGCAAATTCTCTCGCGACTGCGTCCTCAAGCTCACGATAGATATCTTCCCACGCTTCCGCGAGACTGGGGCGCGTATGAGGTAAACAAGTCATGGGACAGCAAAGGCTCGCGAACCCCTATCGCAACAGTGACGTTGCATCAGAGAGCGCCCAAAACACCCTAGCAGCGGGCTGTGATTGGCTGATCAAAGAGGGCGAACGCCGTCTGATTGGCTTAGAGCGGAGCACTACTGTAAACGACGACGGACAACAACAATATCGGAGCCGAAATGAGATCATCATACACACTGTAGCGACAACAACAGCCGGACTGGAAATTTGGCACGCTACTACTTGGGGCGAGAAGACAATCACTCCGACTAAATGTCACGAAAAACGGGATATTTTTTCCATTATTTTTGGCCGACGACGTTTTCAGAGGAGCTTGACTTAACCTTAGAATTATGAAACTTATATAAGTAGCAAGTACAGCTATTGTTGTTGTTGTTTGGGTGTGTCACATGCCATGAGGCAATCAATATATGTTGAGAACTGGAGAAGCTACTCGTAATCGTACCGGAGATAAAACGGAATTAACATCTAGTGCCACTACCAACTGAGTCCCGGTGTGACGAACACATTCAGATCTATTGTTCTGGAATTCGTCCAGATCCACAGGTATGTATTTAAGAAAACCAGTGAATGTTAATCTTAATGTCAAGAAATTCGTTTAATCATTGAGTTACTAAATGTTCTTCATGTAATACAATAAGTATTAGGTAATTCATTGTTTTAACACCTTGAAATTCCAATATTAATATCCTACTACTCAATGTTCACCAGCTCTCACAATGGATAACACATTGCATGACCATCAAGATGATTCCAGCGCCTTGGATGGCAAAAAGCAATCACATCTGGAAGAGACAATCAAGAACCATGGACAACATCAGGATCAAACCTTGCCAAACATTTCTCCTCGAGGTGAGAACTTCAGGCTATCACACTCACCATTAAGTATCAGGAAATGCGTCATATATTGACCTAGATTGAACAAAAAATGATCTTATCATGTGATCACATGCTTTTTCAGGGCGTGTGCGGCTCTATTCAGAGTCTCAGGTGTATACAGTCAGCCGCTGGCAGGATGCAGAGCCCCAGGATGGAGCATCGGCGGAGGAGAATGGAGGAGTCGGAGATGGACTTCCATTCAGAGGTCGTTCTCAATCTGCTCCTGCTGCGCTGTGGAAAGCAAAGAAGTACGGACGACAGCTGAGGAGAATGAGTGATGAATTTGACACGTGGCTTGACAAAGGGGTGAGCCAGCTATATGGTACACTGAATGCATTTATATTTGATAGGTTGTCAGCTAGAGGCCTTAAATATGTGAAATCCTATTTTTGTTAAATTATGTGAAATTGTTTTGTTGTTTCTAGGATGTCAAAAGAGTGAACAGCCAGAAACAGACCTACAGAGGATGGTTCTCATTCCTCTGGAGTTCCAAAGAAGAGGAGGGCAGAGAATGAAGTAGTCATGCTTTAACATGGCTTTACACTCTTAATAACAGTTACCCCGAGAGCTGCTCTCAGATGAAGGCTAG
This sequence comes from Siphateles boraxobius, assembly GCF_051911475.1. Taxonomy (NCBI): domain Eukaryota; kingdom Metazoa; phylum Chordata; class Actinopteri; order Cypriniformes; family Leuciscidae; genus Siphateles; species Siphateles boraxobius. The sequence continues at coordinate 9,278,581 of NW_027508788.1, forward strand.
TCTGATCACCATCATGGCCTTTTTGTAATACATGTGCTCAAGCTACTGCAAAACCAATCTGAGAAAATGGTAAAAGTGCTTTATCACATTTTACCACTGCAATAACGTACGTTTAATGAAAGGAATTGTCAGTGTTAATTCAATTTGACAATCTCAAAAGGGACAATCTCTCCTAAAATATTACAATTCATTGGACAATCTTTCTATGTGTTGATTTAAAAAATAAAACCTCTATTTAAAACTATTTATTGATATGTATTAAGTTCATATTTGGCAAAGAAATGTGTTCTATGATGTATTTTATAGATTGATATATAGATGTGCGTTTTTGTTGTACTAAAGGCTGGAGCGGTTGCTTGCAAAATGTAAATATATTTCAAGGACTGTGACACCAGATAAAGTTGTAAGGTTAGTGACGGTAACAATAATACGGGTAAAGTTAATTCAGTTCATTTGTTGATATATGCTACATCTCAGGTTTGTTTGTTTGTTAATGCCAAACCATTGTGGTGAATAACTAGTAAGAGTGGATCAAATCAGTTGTTCTGCCATCTTTTATGATGAATATATACGTGGATATGTCACCAGGAAAACTGAACAATTTATTTAATTGATACTTTCATAGCTTTTCAATTCATCACTGCCTTTCATGTACATATTTCTTGACTGTAAATTTTCTGTTGTCTCTATTTGATTTTTTCCTTTATATTCCATCTGCTGGTCTTGTATGTTAAACAACATTCAGTTTCTGGGGAAGCCAACATATGCAGATGGACAACACAAGTGCTATTTCTGTACTATCAGTCTTGCTGTGCTTTATGTGCTTCATTCCTTTTTTTAAGATCCTTGTACATATTTATAGCTGTTTACATAAATTGAGTAAACGGATGAACTGTTTAAATACTTTTTAAAACAATCAAGTTTTTATCTTTTTTTTATTTATAATTTTGTGATTAAAATAAAAGATTTCCTGGCTGAAGGTAGTGTTATGTGTTTGGGTCAAAAAGGAAAGATCCAGTTTTAAACTGTTCCAAGTTGTAGAAATGTATTCTTTGTATTCTTGGTTTCATATGGTTTTGAAAAACTTCTCACATTTTCAAGAAAAGTGTATGTTTAAATAACTAATTTGGTGTAACCAAAATGTTTCCATACACCTTGAATACATGTGACACTATACAGCTTAATGTTCCTTAAAGTAAATTTTCCCCCCCAAATATCATTAATTAAAAAAAAAAAAATGTAGTAACTCAAACCACATACAGCCTGAACTAAGTTTGCATCAAAGCAAAAAGGTCAATTATATCACCTACATATACTACATCCAGTTGTATCACCCATACCTTTTTGACTTTGAATAATAAAAATATATATATATTTTGTTTCCAAAATAAAAACATGCTCATCATTGGTGTATCCAAGTCGTAGCCTGTATAAATACCATCTTTAATGTGTTTTTTTTTCTACTACAAAAAGCATCATGTCATTGACTATTTACAATGATGATCTTTATTTTTTTTTAACATTTCTTATTCAGGAAATTGTCAAATCAGAGCTTAAGTTATTTTGCTAGAGTCACGTTTACAAAACCTTGTTCCACAATTTAGGGCATCCAGCCTCATTATATCCATCTCACTTAACTGGAAGTCAAACACCTGTGCATTCTCCTGCACTCTGCTCGGCTGCGAGGACCGAGGCAGAACTGAGATGCCTTGCTGCACTGCCCACCTCAGGAGTACCTGGGCAGGGGTCCGACCACAGCTCCTCGCTATATCCACTACCTCATGCTCGCTAAGGAGAGCTCCTTTACCCAGAGAAGAGTAGGCCTGGAAGTGAATGCCTGTCTCCATACATAAATCCCTCAATTCCCTCTGGATCAGCTTCGGCTGACACTCTATCTGAAGGACCGCTGGGGGCACGCGACAACTCATGACCAGCTCCCTAATGTGCTTTGAGGTGTAGTTTGAAATCCCTATGGCCTTAAATTGCCCACTGGCATAGAACTCCTCTAGGGTTGCCCAGCTCTGCGCCCGATACTCTGAATGGCGGGAATCCCCTGGGTTAAGACCCTCCATCCCAGGCCAGTGCACCAGATAGAGGTCGATGTATTCACAGTCTAGTTGCTTCAGACTCCTCAGGCAGCCTTCCTTTGCCCTCGGCCCATGGTCTAATGGGGCAAGCTTGCTGATGATGAACACATCTTCACGGCTTAGACCATACATGGGCAACAGCTCTTTGAGGAATTGCCCTAGATGTGCCTCATTTCCATAGACAGCAGCTGTGTCAAAGGCTCGGTATCCTGCTTCAAGTGCAGAGCTGACAGCTCTTTTCAGCCGCTCAAGGTCCTGTAGCTTGTATGTGCCCAAACCCAAAAGTGGCATCTGTACTCCTGACATCAGTGTTACTGACGGTACCATCATTATTATATTATTGCAATAATTCAGCCCTGAAAACAGTGAAAATAGTGTTTATTTAAAGAAATTTGGCAAGTTTTTTTGTCTAGATGGTCAACACAAGACTAAAGTCACAATGTAGAAAAAACAGTGACACATCTTTTCTTCTGTATTGTGATGAGCATCCGAGCGAAACGGATTATTGAAAAGATTGTAGGACAACAAATTAATTCTGTCCATTTGGTTATTAGATGGAGGGAGATCAGCATGGGAGCATGCAGTTGATTGTAACTGTGCGTTCACACCGCCGCCTAATGCTCTGACCTAGATCGAATGCTTGGTCTTTTTTAAAACTTAATTTAAAGGGGCCACAAAGCAAACAAGCATGTCGATCGTTATTTTTGCAGAAAATTGATCGATGGAAAGAACTTAACAATTATAGTGACATGTTTGCTAACGAATTAAACCAATTAAAAGCCATGTGTGTGTGGTGTGGCTTTTGTGTTCATGGTTAAGTTCTATTCTAATTTACATTGCCACCGGAAAAAAAAGTGTATTAGCGTGAAAATCTTGCCTATAAATAGTGTTGCGCGCCTTCTTATCCAATTCAAATGATCAACCTCTCCTCTATTTTGCTTGGGAACTAACGTGGTCGGAACCAAAGTTTACAGGACTGCGTTCTCTGGAATCCTCTCAAACGGAGAACTTCTACATTCCGATTCGTTGCCGCCGAACCGCGTTATAGCTCGTTACCATAAAGTTGACCAAATTTCAACTCTCCTCGCCGCTCTCACCGTCCAAGGCGCGCCGCCCTCACCGGAGCTCGCCTCCAGCTCTCATTGAAAATGAATGACTTCCGGCCACTTAGACGCTCTCGCTGGCGGCGGTGTGAATGCACAGTAAGAAAGGGGCTGGGTATTGGTGGACTATCTGGAGAAATCCAGCATACAGTGCTGGTCAGAATTATTTGCCCCCTTGGTAAATATGATCAAAGATGGCTGTAAAAAATAAATCTGCATTGTTTATCCTTTTGGTATTTTATTAAAAAAGAAGCATCAAAAATCGAACCTTTTATTGAAGTAAAATAACTGAAAGTGTGTGTTTGTGGGAAGGTGGGGGTCACATAATGAAATAAATGTTTTTCTCCAAAACATATTGGGAACAATTATTTGCCCCCTTTAATTAAATACTTTTCGCAACCTCCTTTTTCCAAGATAACAGCTCTCGGTCTTCTCCTTTAATGCCTGATGAGTTTGGAGAACACCTGACAAGAGATCAGAGACCATTCCTCCATACAGAATCTGTGTAAAATGAAGTACTCTGCTGTATCTTTAACGCTGTGGGCCTAATTTTCTGGCATACATGGATTCAATAAAATACCAATAGATCAAAAAAAATCTTGAAAAATGCTACAAATCTTATAAACTTTGATATGAATATTCCAACAGGACAGTTATCCAAAACAAAAATGTGTCACTGAGCACAAAACCAAGCATCTGCAATGGCCATCCTAGTCCCAGACCTGAACCCTATAGAAAATGAGTGGGCTGAACTGAAGAGAAACGGCGCCAACATGGATCTGGGAATCTAAAGGATCTGGAGATTTTCTGGAGGAATGGTCTCTGATCTCTTGTCAGGTGTTCTCCAAACTCATCAGGCATTATAGGAGAAGACTCAGAGCTGTTATCTTGGAAAAAGGAGGTTGTAAATAGTACTTTTAATAAAAGGGGGCAAATGATTGTTCCCAACGTGTTTTGGAGAAAAACATGTATTTCTTAATGTGATTTCCTCCCCACTTTCAATTATTTTACTTCAATGAAAGGAATTTTTTAATAAAATATCAAAAGAATTAACAATGTAGGCTAGATTTATTTTTTTACAGCGATCTTTGATCATATTTACCAAGGGAGCAAATAATTCTGACCAGCACTGTAGGCCTATGTCACCAGAGATTATGGAAACTTGTTTCTGTCACTGAATATAAAATAAAGCAATTCTGTTTTTTTCTCCTCAGAAATGCATGATATAAACCCACAATTCTGTCTTTTTTCTTCAGAATTGAACTTTATATATCGCAATTGCAACTTTATATCTCGCGATTCTGACTTTTCTCAGAATTGTGATATATAAAGTTGTAATTGCGATTTATAAAGTTCAATTCTGAGGAAAACAGACAGAATTGTGAGTTTATATCATGCATTTCTGTGAAGAAGAAAAAACAGATTTGCGAGATATAAACTCACAATAGCGAGAAAGTCAGAATTCATATAAACTCGCAATTTCAAGTTTATAAAAGTAATTCTGACTTTACATCTCACAATTTTAACTCACAATTTATTTACCTTGCAACTGTGAGGGGGAAAAGTCAGTTATTGTGAGATAAGAAGTACTTTAATTTTTTATTCTGTGGTGGAAACAAACTTCAGTCTTGTTTCAAAGAAAGATAGATAGATAAATGGAAATTACAAGGCCAAAAAAATGCAAGGATGAACTCTAACATACATTTAGAAAAATAGATGGGTGATTTTTCATGTCATGCCAACATTCTGAGGTAACGTTAGATTTATTCCCAAGATCTTCGGCTTGCTTAAGAGTTTTGAGTTTACGTGAGCGTTGAAATTTGCTAACCTTTAGAGACTGACTATGTTGCTTATAGTCATGAAGATAAATAACCAACCAAATAATCTTAACATTATGCTAAGATTGCAACTAACGAAGATATTAGCCTACCATAAAGACCTACTGCAGCAGCCCCATTAGTTGCTTACTAGTAATACAAAATTTACAACGGATCATATGTAAAAGTAATATAATCAGAATCTTAGAAATGCGACCAATTAGTTTTGTATATTGGTGTACATATGTATTTTTGTGTTTTAAGTTTTCGAAGTTTATACTCACGCACGTAAAGCAGATGTCTGTCTGAATGTCAGAACGCTGTTCAAATTCAAACAGAAAGCGCGCCAAATCGCCAAAGGATCCGCGTGCTCCTACACCACGTGACATCATACATTCACTGGAGCAGTTTCCTGAATGGGGTTTACTGTGCAGGGTTCATTTTCGGGCATTTTTTGGTAATTTGAATGGTTAGTTATTCTTTTGTAGAAACTGGGGTCAGAGATGATTGCAGAACTGCAGAAAGAAGCTGTGCAATGAGGCAAACACGACACAAGAAAATGATTAAATAACCACCATGCAGCCTTTATTCACCAACAGATATTCCCAAAAAGCATTAAATAAAAAATACTAAACATTTAATCAGTTATCTGCATAAAAGCTACTACACACTGTATTTATTGCACTCAAATTTACACTACAAAGATTGTGAAAGCCGTCTCACAGCGAAACTGAAAGTGAAATTGACAAACAATGAAGGGATAAATCAGCATTTCCTTTTGGATAGCTTTGCGTTCTTCTCAGAATTTCGTTTATAGACTTTACATAGTTCTGAACTCAAGTTACTTCTTAACTAGTGCTCTTTTGTGTTATACAAACAGACCAGACCCACTAGTCATAAACTCTCACAAGTGCACATATGATCTGCTGTCACAGGATATCCTACTCAAACCCAATGATTCACTCTCTATTGTCTGCATGATCATCATCATCAGAATTAAATAACCTTGTTAGGTTTTATATGGGTCGTTTTCCGGAAACAGTACAATGTGCGCTATACATTTCCAGGAAAAATGTTACTTTTTTTAACCTTATAGCCATCATATATTACAACCCTGCACAACAACACTCTGATTAATGGTTAATACAGGTGTTCAGTTGCAGATTATTTTGACTACTACCCTTGTTATAAACAGGTGGTTATAGTCTCGCAAAGCACTAGCAGTTAAACTCTAAAGCACTGCATAATTTCAGGTCTAAGTAATTTAGAAGTTTGGAATTTATGCAGACCTACTGATGAATGGCAGTCAAATCATTATTTTTTTTAAAAACTGTATAGGAAAGTAAAGGGGCCAAAGATTGTTGTTTTTGTTGGAAAATTCTTTTTTTTATAAAAATCTAGACAGTAAAACCATATTTCAATTTAAATAAAAATAAGCATTTTCTTTATTCTACATAACTCATTTAAATATTCAAAATCAGTCAAAATCTTTTACAAATGATCAAGTTCAGTACCCAATTATTCCAATATTAAATCACAAACTTGCACACAAATTATTACCCTAATGTCTTCATAGATGTGTTCATATTGAGTTTTCTTTTGCTTTAAATTATATTTAACCGTTTTATTACCTTAAAATCTTGAATTGTTTTCTTTTTTGGAATCTGTTCATTAGTTCATATAACCTCATTTTGGTCATCATGCTGAATAACAGGCAACTAATAAAACTGAGGACTTGAAAGTTGCTTATTTGCACTAAATCTAACGGTAAAAGATGAGTAAACTAATAATGGAGGTTTTGTTTATCATTCCCATTAGAGACACTTGTTTAATAGGTTTTAAGCTGCTGACTGGAGTATTTCAACTTCACATGAGGCATGTATGGTGCAATGCATTTTGTTTTAAAATAACCATAGAAGCATGTAAAACTGTTCCTCCTCTGGATAGAGCTGAATATATATATATATATATATATATATATATATATATATATATATATATAAACACTTTAAAGCCACTTGACGGACATCACCTGCACCGACTATCAGAACAAAGTGTTTCATGGACAGACAATGACTGTTTATAATAATATAATCAATGAAAAAAAAAAAAAAAGTCAAACAGGCTCTGCTAGCACATGAATACATTCAATAACGTGCAACATGACAAGGAGAACAAAAGTCCAAACAATCCAGCTTGAAATACTACTTACCTTATCTTTTAACTCACCCATCCTGATGAACCACACAAAGCTTCAAGTTATTCAAAACAGAGTAGTGAACCACAGGGGTCATTTTTGAACAAAAGACTAGAATTTACTGAGGTTTAAATTAATGCCTTTGGCCTTTTGTATGAAGGGTTCAAGCGGAAAGTGCAGTTTTAATACGAATCTATTAGGCACTTTATTTCACCCATTAGAGATCAACTCACAGGACATTTGTATTATACGAATGATAACGTGACCGAGTGAGACATGAGGTAGAAATTAAAGAGACTCAATTAAAAACGAGTGACATGAAAAGCGTTGCGTCTAAGTCAGTCGAAATTTTATTCAGGCGGCAAGATGACAGCGACTGGTAGAACATGAATGTATTCATAGGGTTAAATCAAAAAAAGCATAAGTTTCGAACCTGCTCGAGTGGACAGTATAAAGAGAGCGGTTTCGGATAAACAGTCGAGAAAACAGGCTTTTTACAAACGTACATTTTAAACAGAAGTGTACGCTAACAACAGGCAAACAGCAGTAGTACAAGTAGGACAGGAAACAATGTTGAGAATTCAGTAATATTTTCAATCACAAGCACGTCCATTATAATGTGATGCCAAAATAAGTCTCTAATCTTTAAAAACTTTCTCTGAGTCTGCGGAGTCGGCAAATCAGCTATTTGTCTAATACAACGTGATCTCGAAATACAGTGTAGAATTGATTCAGCGTTGTTTTTAATTTATTAGGCGGTCGGCGGCTGGTCGGTCGTTCGTTTCCTTTGACCGATGTTCCTAGGATGCGGTGGCGGATCCGAAAGTTGAGCGGCTGGTGGATGCGATGTGCTCGGTTAGCCGGTAGGATGTGATTGGTTGATCAGTCAGTTAGCATACAGCTCCGCCCACAACCACCTCTTTACCCATTTCCTCTCTGTTCCTTCCCACTGGTCTCACTTACATTCAGCATCGCTTCTACTTAGCAACATAGCAAGTTAATTTGCCAACATAAAGGTAGTCCAGAGAAGAAATTCCACAAAAAAAAAAAAAACAGAATTAATATAATTTAGTTACGAAGACCGATGATGAAAATTTAAAATATCTCCAAATTAACTTCCCCGACACATGCAAAGACAATGACAACACTTGAATATTCCTAAATACTAAACAGAAAAAAACAACGGGTAAACATTTAATACGACCAATTTCCTGTTGGGTAGGCTATGCATGTTGAAATATCAATGCAAAAATATATATATATATATTCAAGCAATATTTTGTATTTAGTGCATGCCAGAGTAAAATGAACTAAAAATGTGATATGCCAAAAAAAAAATTTTAAGAAAATACTCAAACCGATATGGCTGGCAAATATAGTACAACATAACATGCTATAAAACTCTGAAACAGGTGTATTTAACTTCCTATTTGCCGTTCCTTCATCAGGCGGATGTAAATCTATTAGTTAAATGAGTACAGTATTAGCTGATTAACCCGTTATCTAAAATAGCTACAACGATCACAGAATATTACAAAAATTCACCCTTAACTCCCTGAAGTTACGCCCCTCTTAGATTACTTGGCTCCTCGATAATAAAAAAGGGACGGACAAACTTCAATGCTTAGTAGCTACGGCTGAAGCCATTGCTGTACTTGTCCTCCAAATAATCATCCTTATCAAAGCCTGAGCCAAGAGAATAGCGATGATAGTGGGAGGAAGGAGCGGCGGAAGGGGGAGGGGGTGCTGAGCTAGCGCCATTGCGGGCAAAACCGCGGGCGAAGCCGGCAGAAGAGGGTGGAGGGGGAGGCGGAGGCAGGAGAGAGCGGCGACCGCCGAGAGGGCTGCGCTCACGGTAGTAGCGCCCGGCGAGAGGTGGTGTGACTGGTCGCTGAGGGGGCGGAAGGCGCCGTTCATATGGATCCCGTTCGTAAAAACGCGGGGATGGGGCAGCGTACGGGTCGTGGCGAGGGCCCCTCTCATACACATCGCGCTCGTAGTAGGCGCGGGGCGGCGGCGGTGGGAGAGGAGGTGGTGGAAGTCGGCCACGAGGCGGATAGTAGTCACGGGGCGGCGGGCGTGGGGGGAGAAAGTGAGGATGATGGTGTGGGTGAGGTGGATAGTGATGCGGGGGGGGATGAGGATAATAGTCCTCCTCTCGGCCATTTCTGGATGGGTTACTGCGTGAGAGGGACACAAAGATCTTTTGGCCCTCCAATTTGGAATGGTTAAGCTCTGAAATGGCCTCCAGAGCCTCGCTTTCCCTCTGCATGTGAACGAATGCGTAATTCTTCACGATATCGCACTCCACAACCTTGCCAAACGGCTGGAAGAGCTCCTTGATTTTGCCGGCGGTGACGCCTTCGGGAACATTGCCCACGTAGATCTTGGTGGCATTGCGTACCTTGGTGGTGGCATACTCGACGGTGATGCGAGAGCCATTGACCTCGTGCTTGTGCAAAGCAGAGACGGCCTTTTGCGCCGCCTCTTCCTCATCCATGTGCACGAAGCCATAGTTTTTCAGAATATCACAGTCAGAGACAGGGCCATACTTCTCGAACAAAGCACGGAGCTCGTCTTCGGTGGTCGCTGAAGCTACATTGCCAACAAATATCTTCACCATTTTGGACAGGAAGAACAGCAGTGTGTTTTGGAATCAGTCTTTGGTTGATTTGCACGTACAAGGTCTCAAACAATGAAGTTCCTATTAAGACAAAAAACAAAGTCACAAACAGGCACAAAAAAAAACTACAGTAACAATAACTTTAGTTCAAGCAAAAATTAGAAATGCACGTCTCTGACGTGTGCGAGACCACAACGAGACCACTACGTCCCTGCTCCCAGCAAGCATTTTTCCATTGGTATTTATTAACAATTAATGGCCTCACACACTAGAATCATAGGAATACAAATCGAGCTATTATATACCTACCAATTCTGTTAAGGTTTATATATATGAATAATTATAACAATGGATTTTTTTACAATAACGATTCTAATTCTTCCTTAGTCATCCCATTTATTACATGGATGTTAAATGCATAGATAAGTAATGTTAATTTGAGAGTAAATGAATTGTTTTTCCATGTAGAGTAAAAACTACAAAGAACATCAGCACAATGCAATTTGCGATGACTGGTTGCCTGTATATTATCACGCTTATAATCACACAGCTACTGAGTAAATTAAGTAGTGAAAGAACATGAAGTTAAATCATATAAACATTTGCATAATTACTACATAGCTCTGTGCTAAATTATAGTTTAGGTGCCACGCTACAAAATTATTTTACCGCTGAATAGCTTAACACGACTGACCAATCAGAACCAAGTATTTTAGAGCGTGCGTAATATGGGCAAAACGGTTTCACTTTCAGGCTTTAACGTATAAAATTAGTCGATTTCAAACACGGTTCACGCTCTACTTTTATCTTGATTATGTGGTCAACGTGAATTTGACTGAATGGCCGATGAAAACATTGCATCTTCAACCTCTTATTTAGTCAAACGGATCCACTCTATCTCAATCAAGCTATCGTGCTAACGCTAGTAAGTTATAGCACCAGACTAAGGAAGTAACGTTAACTGCAAACGTCCGTCGAGGCAAGACTATAATAGTCATTACTACCCAGTAACAACCGCAGACAAAATAATCTCACATTGTAAAATAAACCGCAGACAAAATAATCTCACATTGTAAAATAAATCAGTGCGATTAAATTACGATATTCTCGGTTCACATGAGGATGACGCTCAGGATAGGAGAGCATATCGGACAACGGAGTGAATACATTTTCTGAATTATGGTCATTTAAACGATCTTGTCTTACTTCTTACACACTCGACGAGTGAAATTATCAAGGAAACCCATTTTAAGTCTCTATTAAGAAGTGTAATCTTTAAAACTCACCTTCAACGCACAACTATACCGAAGACATGAGCTAGCTCACTGATAATGTGTGATGACGGAGTCAGTGCCTCGTTTGAGGTTGGGGGAGGGTCAGATCCGCGGTGAGGCGTCTAGAGTTAGCGCCTCCTACCGATTGACCCCAGTTAGTGAAAGGAAGTCCGACTCATCTCAGCGAACCGGTTCTTTCGAACAGTTCATTTAAAAAAACTCTCTCAAAATGATTCAATTACTATTTTACGTAATATGACATTACATACTCCCTGACATATCTGCGTGATCCATTACGTGCTGTACAACGTTGAAACGACAAATAAAGCTTAACAAATTATTATTATTTTTTTACATATTTTCAAAACTGATGTAATGCATATTTTTGAGTCATGAACAATGTGTTTAAACAAGTTTCAGTTAACGTTTCAAAGTAGTTACATTTATTTTTTGACTTTTTATGTCAGGTGGTATAGCTATACTGTAGTTGTAGGCCCACCACATGACATGGGAAGTGTACCAACACCCATACTTGACACGAGCAGTTTTACCAGTATTTGACAGAGATCTACAAAACTTTCCACTCAGGATCACACGTTTACTGTTATTACCTTGTCAATTAATAATAAAAGAACCATGTTTGCAGTTGTGCCACCCTTACATTCAAGAATAGGCCTATACTAATCTGATGGACAGACGTTTTACAACGATCATAGCGCTACTGATCTTTATCAAATGTTTTTTATGAAAGGTTTCAAACTTAAAATGATGCTATAATAATTAGTTTAAAATATATATTAAGACACCATTTTTAGTAGTAGTTTAGTAGTCTGTTCATTTGTTCAGACAGTTCCATCACCTGACGTTTGGGGGTTTTAAGATAACAAAATATAAAATATGTATTATTTAAATGTTCTAAAAATTAATTCAAACTAAATAGGCATTTTAGAATAAAGTGATATGTCATGAATTTATCACATTATTTTAAATAAAAATAATGCACTTTGACACAACAATATGCACTTCATGTCATTGATTGGTTGACCCAATGATGTTTACTTAAGCCGTAAACATTTGATATTAGTCTCAGTAGGCTACATTTTATTTGTCAAATTTCTGCTATTCGGCCACTGGAGTTGAGTAACTTACCTTTCGCCCCTTTAATCGAAAAACGCTCGGGCCGATTCAGTGAGATCCGTGAACGGATCGTACGTTTTCTTATCCGACTCGGAATAACGATTCGTTTCACGGAACGGACATCACGATCACATGTCATGTACTGCATCCGGTGTCACGTTCTTTCCCTCCTCGGATTGCTCAAATCAGTTTACAAACAAAATCCCAATTATTTTAACATCGCCCATAACTTTGGTAATCAAGACCTCATTTTTTACAGATTTATCATAAAACGTTGCTACTTTTCTATCCCCTTAGAGCACTGTCATTTTCACATTTTATATATCCGTTCATTCAATCATCTATAAAGATTACTGCATATCAGATAGGATCAGCATTCCATTAATAAGAGAGACTAAACAATTTACAAATATGGATTAAATCTGCTGCTGGGTTAAGAATAGTCTTTTTTGTGAAGAAACGTTTTTCAACAAATGAAATGGGCAAAAGGTGATATTTGGAACAGTATCATAAACAAAGAATAACCGTTAAGGCTATTATGTTTTAGCATCTGTAATTAACATAGTTAATTTAAAATGTAAAGATAATCAGATAAATAACATCTGATACTAAAAGTAAACTAACTAATTATCTGTTAAGCAACAGTATAATGTTAAATATTAATGAAAGTGTTACCCTACAAAAAAAGTGCCACTTAAATTAGAGACTAGTTAGTTTCCAAGTGCTCTCAGGTGGAATGTTTTAGAAAGTAAATAGTTTTATTTGTATTGCACGCTCTTTAAATCAATTAAAGAACAAAAGCATATTTCAAATGTTGTTTGAAGGTGAAACAAAAATAAAATACAAACAATACACTAAAATAAAAATATTGTTCATAAACAGTTGAACACAAATCATCCAATGTCTGGTTTATTCATATAATAATATTAATAATTATCTTCTCCAGAGAAAGGTAACGAAACACAGACTTATTCCAGTGCAGCAGATTGGATCCAACCAGCAAGTCTTAATTACACTACAATCCACCAATAATTACTTAATTGGCCCTTAATTAGTTTCAGATATATAACCCCTGCAATAGAGGAAAAAAACAAAACAAACAACAAAAAGCTAATTGTCTGGGCATAGTGCGCTAAGAGGTGATTCACCTCCAGTGCACCGAGGGTTCAAGTCAACACTTCCATTTCAGCTCAAATAAGACACTGTACTGTGATGTAGAAATGGGGCAGAAATTACAGATTAGCAACCACACTATTGGCTAGATCAGAACCAATCAGAGCATGAGTGAATATGAAAATTCAAATTATGGCTCTACTGAATGTGCCTAGCCATTTGGGTCTCGATTGTTTTGTTGTACATTCAGAGCATAAAACAACCAATCTCTCCATCTCTGCTCATCACAGCTAACCTGGAATTGGAAGTAAGATCAAGTAATGTGGTTAAGTTTACCATTGTTTGTGTTTGGGGATGAACAAGGAATAAGGACCAGGGTATTGGGGGGAGTTAGCTACAGCTTTCCATGACAGTAGCTGGTTTGCATTTGTAGAAGAAGAAGAAAAAAAAAGATTCACTGGCAAATAATTCCAGTTTATTAACGGCAACCTCTTCTCGCCCTCTCTTAACTCTTTCTGAGCTGACGACAATTGTGAGGTCCAAGAAAAACCACAACATTTGAACGAAATTGCCAAAAATAAAGATGACAACAAAGTATTTGAGGAGGGTGAGAAAGGAACAGAAAACCCAAACCAAGACAGAACACCTCCCCCATAAAATAAACCCCTTGAAAAATGTCTATATGCACAAATGTCCCCCATGAACTTCTTACACCTTTACAGCCTCGAGACTCTTCATTGCTGCCGTAGAGCTCACAACTCCAATGATTTTCCTCACAGTGTCTCCTCATACCTAAAATATGGGCTCCAGCCGTTCCTCAAGATCTTTTCACACAAAAACGATCGACTTCCTCACAGTTTTAGCTCATTGGCAATCTTCGAAGCGATGTTCTTGAAGGCGATGGATGATCCGGAGATCCTCTTGAAGCGTACCCCGTTGAGAGAGAGGCGAGGTAGCTTGCACACCTCCATCTCCCACTGGACGAAGTCGTCGTGTGCAGGGTTGCCCGAAACGCAGAGGAGCATGAAGCGCTCGCGCAACTCGTACTCGCAGCTGTTTGAGTCCAGAACTTTCCGGATCTCCTTCATCATTTCATTGGGCTCCATGGAGGAGGTGGTCTTCATGCTCCAGGTGAAGCGAAGGGATCGTGGCTTGGTGTCCTTGGAGGCCTGGGTGGATGAGGGTGTGCTGGACGCTGGAGAAGAGGAAGAAAAGGAGTCCCTGTTTTCGTTGCCGGGCAGTCCCTGGGTACCTTTCTCCATCTTGTCTGCTGGGCTCAACATGGGTCTTTGTTGAGAACGATGTTGAGAGAGGCACAAACAGGAAAATGAAGGTGAACACGAGAAAGACAAGGAAATGCAAATGATAACAGACAGAAAAAGCTTGGTTGATTCAAGCTGTAACATCTACATAATAGATCTTCTGTTTCAACACATTAACATTTTTAAAACAACATGATGAAATGTTTTTACAAATCAACACAAAACACCAACATCCCATGGTGGAAGACTACAATGCAGTCAAAATAAAGTCATCCACTAACTAATCGGACATCTGTAAGGTGCTTGAGGGAGTAAAAAGAAAAAACTTGTGTAGATATAATAAAACACTACATGGGTAGAAGCGTTGACCTATTTTCAAATTCTTGAATTCTTGTTTGTATATTAAAAAAAAAGTTTGGTGTCAGTAAGATTTTTATACTTTTATCTAGCAAGGATAAATTAAATTTTTCAAAGCTGACAAAGACATTTATTATGTTAGAAAGTTCAATAGAACAGTTTATTTTAAGTAGAAATATTTTCTATTCACCAAAGAATCCTTAAAAACAAAATCACGGTTTCCACAAAACTATTAAAACTTTCAACATTGAGAATAAGAAATGTTTCTTGAGCAGCAAATCCGCATATTGAATGATTTCTGAATAATCAGCGAATGATTTCTGAATAATCACGTGACACTTAAGACTAGAGTAATGGCTGCTCTAAATTCAGTTTTGCCATCTGAATAAATTACGTTTTAAAACATAATAAAATAGAAAGTATTTTACTGTTTTAAATTGTTAAAACATTTCATAATATTACAGGTTAACTGTTTTTGATTAAATAAATGCAGCCTTGGTGAGAATTAGATTTAGATCTATTTAGAATTAGAATTGCATCAAAAGCATTGAAAAAAATCGTACCGACTCTAAACCTTTGAACAGTGGTGTACATTTGATTGTGTCAAGTTGAAAGTCATCCAATTATTTAAAAAAAACAAAAAAAAACAAAAACATTTTAATCTTTAAATGACTCCACGGAATGTGAATCATTCTTTTTTTTTTAAAGTCTCATTAAGTAATGATTCAGTGATTTGAGCAGTACACTTTAAAATTTGTATTAGTTGTTGTCCTCACCTGCTGGCCTCATCTCGACCCTCTCCCTCATACGGACTCCTCAAAGAAAACCAACAAGTTTAGTCCCTCAATTCAAGTTCTTATTGGTGCTAGCTAAGTATTAGTCCTGTTTATGTAGATTTCATTATCAATAACTTATCATCAATATCCTGTTTCAATCCGTAAAATGACAACTTTTTTTTGCAAAAGCCATAAAGCATATTTTTACAGTCCCTTCACCAACTTCTGCACAAAATTTTCCTTTTAAACTCTGAACCTTAGGATCAACACACACTCGCATAAGCAATACTGTATCAGCATAAAAGTGCACAAATGAGCAGACAAGAGCAAGTAGACCAACATAAGGATATACATATCCATATTCAAAATGGAGAGAATATCTGATGTTACAAAAACTGTTAAAGTGCAAGTTCGTATTTCCTTTGTGTGCATTCTGAAGTCTGCTTATGTAAGAGCATAATTTAAAAGAAAACCCCAAAGGAAAATGAAAAATGTTTATTAAAACCCAACTGCAAGATTCAGAGATTCAGAGTCTGTCAAAGATGAACTGTAAAAATTAGTATCTGGGGCTGACATTTTATGTAAATCATAGCCCAATAATTTTGTCTACTCATGTGCGTTTCGTACAGCTGAACAAATGACTTCAGGGAGGTGTGTGTTGATAGATAAAGTCGGACGGGGAGACCAGCCACCTCCAAAACAGCGCAGCACGAGAACGAAGGGACAAAAGCAGCACGTCTGTTTTAGTGCAGCCATATAAGAATAAGCAGTAGACCGTAAGAGGAGAGAAGCAGGAGTCACCCTATACAACCCTCACCATGAAAACACGACTGTCGTCCTCTATTTACCCTGCCAGGCTCTCTGCAAACCATGAACTTACCCAACCTATTCAAAATCAAATGTCAAGCATTGGGTGAGTGTTTAGTTCCCATCAACAGAATATAAATCAAAACGAATTTGGTGCCTAGTACTTCAAATATTTCTGTTTAAATATCTGTCTGAGGGGTGTACAAAATGGATAAGAAAAAGGAATTTAACAATTCTTGGTCCACTTACCTAAGCACTGTAATATTGCATTATACCTTTAACAACAACACTTTAATAATACAATAATAAAAGTATTATTAAAGACACAGTACGTAAGTTTCTCCGCTAGAGGTCGCTTTTTCAAAAAGATAACAAAGCCGTAGCTTGATGACATCGTGAATGAGTGTGGGATCTTGGGAGTTGTCATCTTCACCGACATAACTCAGGCAGAAATCATGTTCATAGGAGGACTAATGTATTAAAGTTTTATTAACGCTATGAAGCGGGGCAGGGCCGAGAGCCTGGGACATTTTACTTTGCCGTTTTTTTATCATGCTAATATGCCACTCTTGCTCCTTTTGCGGTGTTTATTTTACGATTAAAGTTCTGTTTAATTTTCACCTTCTTCCCTGAACTTGAACTTTGTTACATTTAAATCACTAAAATGCACATTTTATTTCATTCTACTAAAACAGCTGCAAGTGCTGAATTACTATTCATACAGGTCACTTTATTTGACGAATTAAAATTGTGGGGTAACGCAGCGCTGTTTTACGTGGTCAAAACAATCAGACAAAAATATATTTGAATGTGTTGAAAGTACTCTCTGCATTAGCTTGGTGGCTGGTATGAGACACTGTAGTAAGCCAGATCGATATTAAAATATAATATTAATAAAAGCTGGATGACTTGTGTTGCTAAATGGCATGCAGTTAATTTTTAAAAAGTATTGCATGGCAGAGAAAATGGTGTATTACTGTTACTACAAATAAAGCTTTTTCTGATTACGCTATGTTAGCCACTTGACATAGTTATCCAAACAGGTGCTCACCAGTCTAGTAAAACACAATATATTAAAGCATCTTTGGTGTTTCCATGGTTTCTAAGGAAGTAAAACCGGAAATCGAGGGTAACACGGATATGAAATTGCTCAATCGCTAAATAGCTCAATTGAAATCTTTCAAGTTTCATTAAAAATATCTTTAATTTGTGTTTGAAGATGAACTTCAGTCGTTATGGGTTTGGAACGACATGAGGGTGAGCTAGCTAGCGTTTAAGCAACCTATTTAAATAACAGTTCTCTTTTCATTTTGAGTTGGACATAACAAAACAACTTGCTTTTCACTAAGTCAAGAACAGCCGAGTCGATTTTAATGCACCAGTCTTTGACAGATTAATTCAAATGAATAAGTTCATGAGTCATCTGTTCATGAATCAGACATCAATTGTCACACTGTTTGTTTGTTTGTTTTGGACATTGCAATAGAAAGATGTGTTTTGTCCATTTATAGCAGCGCCCAGTCTTTCTCTTTCATCACATTAAATTTAGACAGCATTGGCAAGCATACAATTTTTTACCTACGCACTGTAGATGTAGATATAGATGTACATTTGAGCATTTTAAGTAGATGTGTAAGAACCATTAAATTAACTGAGCATCAAAATCAAATAAGTTAAGGCTTTAGTCCTTGTCCAATTGTCTAATTTGAAAATCTACAAACACCTGGCAAACTTGGATAGTGTATCACACTGTCATTTAACTGCATTGTAGGAGTGTAGCCATGTTGCATGATGACAGTACAGACGAGGGCACAGGATCATTCACAAGATCTGCGGAACAATGTACATGACCAGACTCCATGAGTTCATATGAGAGAGGAACGGGATGTAATGCAAATAAAAGAGGGATGTGTTATTCATCGAGGTAAGACGAGGAAGAAAAGAGGGCTGGCGGAGGAGTGAGTCAGGCAAAACGCAGAGCATTAGTAAAAAAATTATATAAAAAGATATGCATAAGGAACAATAAAAAATGTTGACAAGACATCACAGAAGGAATATAGAGCACAGGAAAAAGACATTGTCTTAAGAAAATGTAAGGGTAGCGTTATTGCCTACCTTCTGGGAAATCTGAATGAGAGATTTCTACAAAAAAAAATTAAGAGAAAAAAGGGAAAATAAAGTGTTTCTTACATGTGCATGAACCATTGAAAAAGCTCTCAATTGAAAACTTCCTGTTTGGTTTCATAAATAACTTTTTAAAAACTTTTCATCTATCAGCCAATTAAAAAGGTTCTTCTGAGCTTTAGTGTTAGCTGAGTGGCAATAAAAAGGGCATCGGTGTTTAAAGTCAGATTAAAGAATGGGAATTACAATTTATTAAGTTGCAACAGGGGCATTTAGGATCGCTGAAGAAATTGTGAATTGTAAATGCATTGCATGAATGATGGATGTTAGATCAGGGTCAGGTTTGCAGGGTTCCCACACATTTTGGCCAATGTATTTCGAGGACTTTCCAAATAATTTCTGATTACCAGATAAAGATTAAAAAGTATTTATATATATATATATATATATATATATATATATAAATTGTTTAGGCAATTAAATTAGCATACAAACTATGCTCATTACAACTACAAAAACAGAATAAGATGTAGTGAAACTCCATGACTTTTCCAGGCATGGAAATAGTTCCCTGATATTTCTAGGTATTCCCTGATTGTGGGAACCCTGGATTTAATGTTAGTTATCCATCAGTTAGCATCTCTCACACTTAAAACGATCTCTGCTCCAGCAGCCCTTTGTTTCAGAATTCATGATCATAGTGATAAAAAAAATAGTGCCAGTCCAAACCATTTCGTCCTGAAAGAGGGGAGCACTGGTGAGAGTAATGAGAACGTGTGCAAGTGTATTGCTGAACTCAATATTTCGCAATTGCAAGTAACAGTGTCGTCATGTGGACCGATCATAAACTCACCTGCGTACAAATTTGGAAGTAAACTTGCTGAAGATACCAGTCCCGGGACGGCGCACCTGGCTGTTGCCATGGGAAAGGGAGGGGGAGGCAGAGGGGTCATTGTACGCTGAGGCTTGCTGGTCTCGTGTGGCTCTTTGCTGGCCAGCGTGGAAAGTGCTTCTGCTAGTCACCCCTCTGGGGAAGTTGGTACGGTCAGCCATTGAGGAAATGTTCTGAGCTGAGGGGGACACAACTGGTGCTCTCTGGTTGGCTGTACTGTTTTTTTACAAAGAAGTTTGCAAAGGTGAAAAGAGAATCGGTTAATACTTTATTCAACTCCATTTTAGCATCCATTAAAACACGTTAAGGTTAACAGTAAGTTTAAGCCACTTATTGTCAAAAAGCAGCTTCAATAATCAGGCACTAAAAGAACAAACGGGCCATTTCATTATGCTAACAACTGTAGCTCTTTCTGCTAATGCACTGATGACAAACAAATTATCCTTGTGAAAATGAACCAACATTTAATTTGAGATTGGTTTTAAAATGTGATGGAATAAAATCCAAGCATGCACATGCGTGAGAAATCCAAGTATAATTCCACCTATATTGTCAATATTATACACAATATCAGCCAATACAAGATATTTGACTGTGCAGCTCAATTGATCTATTTTTACATTTAGATTACATAGTAATCCAATGCTCCCTTAAAGTTAAACTTAAACAATTTGAATTTAATAACAGTTAAATTTTAATCTTCAGAAAATTTCAAAAGGATTTTTTTTTTTTAATAATGTACATTTACAATGTTTTGATTAAAAAAATGTACTTGTAGCATCTTAAAACACTACAGATCAAAGTTTGGGGTCAATAATATATTTTTTTAATGAATGAAAACTTGCATTCAAATTTATCAAAAGTGACTAAAGACATTTATGTTTTAAAAGATTTCCATTTCCAAAGGTAGTTCAACAACAGTTCTTATCGGTATTGAACAGAATTTTTATATCAATAAATCCCATGTCTTTAGAGTACAACGGTATTTAAAATTTGAAGAAAATCTACAAATGCTCAACTTAGTCCATCCACATTAAACTGGGAACAAGTATTTTAGCACAGAAAAAAAATCACACATCGCCCTTAATAGTTATCATGCAGCTAATACCAACAAATAACAAGACCCAAACAACAACAAAAAACTCTTTACGCAGGAAGACAAAACTCTTTTAGCATGCATGCAACGGTCTGTGACAGTTCCAAAATGGAACATGCAGTGAGACCGGTTTTAGAGGATATTAGTGCACTGTCTAGTTTGTCTGCAGAAAAGAAGGGGTGGAGAAGGCTGGGGCAGTAGACCTAAAAGACTACAGTATGACACCAAGCAATGCGACAATACATGCATAAGTGAAGGAGGATCTTGCATGAAAAGACAGACATCTAGTTAAAGCATGCATGTGAATTATGGGTTAGAAAGGAAT
Organism: Siphateles boraxobius; assembly: GCF_051911475.1. Lineage (NCBI taxonomy): Eukaryota > Metazoa > Chordata > Actinopteri > Cypriniformes > Leuciscidae > Siphateles > Siphateles boraxobius. Next base: position 9,299,571 of record NW_027508788.1, read on the forward strand.
GAGCTGGCAGATATGTGACGTAGACAACGTGTGTTTACATGGAGGGGAAAGTGGGATGGCGAGTGAGACGGTTGTATTATTGTGGACGAGTGAGAGAAAAGTAGACCGTGTTAAAAAAAAAAAAAAATTTCAGGGCCTTCCCATTTCTTTGCTTGACGAATTCAGTCTGTGGATCTCATGTATTCCAAAACTCAAAAAAAAAAATTAACAATAATTCACATGACTTTACTCGTCACTAGTTCTTGAAGTCGAATCCCCCTTCGGAATAGTTTTTGGCTGCCACTTGCCTGGGGCGATGTGCATGGAGGTCTGGGGGGCTGGGGTGGGCGGAGGTGGACAAGGACTTGTGGTGGCGGGTGCGGGATGAGGCAGCGAGCACCGCGGCCGCTGAGGCGGTGGAGGCGCGGGACCCTGGAGTGTTCAGGCTGGGGGAAAGATGAATAACAGCCCCCACGTACGAACATCCCCACGTACAGAGTGGAGGGAGGTTTGGGTGAGGTTATAAAGCAGATTCAGCAAAGATGGGATGAGGGTTGAGAAAGTGATGGAATTAGACCAAAGCACACACACCAGGAGATAAAAATAAAACACTGCGTTGCGATAATGCAGGTTTGGGCTCTGTTTTAGTCTATTTTTAGATCTATACAGATCAAACCTAGTCAAAGTTGGATCAAACTTGCATTATCACTGGAAAGCTCGCTCTGTCTCGGTTCATCGAGTGAGAATTTGAAATGAAATGCAGTGATGATGATCAGAAGTGTCTAACAGTACAAGCCTCATGGGCATGATGTGTTTTCAAAAGCTACTCACATAAACGCAATTTACGTATTTTTACTCGCTTCTCTGCAACTGACCTTGCGCACACATAAAAGTCTTTCCGCGTCAGCATTCTGACTGTGCTGCCGCTTGTCACCTCAAGCTAAATTAAACATCCATATAACAAGGCTGCTGTTTTCGGTTTCCCACATCTCTTCTCTCGGTAACCTGATTATTTGGGTCAGGCAAAAATCTCTAATTCCAGATTAAGGGATGAGATTGACTACATACCTATCAGTGGTAGTACCCCAGTGTGTCTCAGTATTTGCAATGAAATTCAGTGGTCGACGTACCAATACAAGGTGAAAAAAGCAATTGAACACACTACTTTATTTAAAGTTACATTTTACAGGGTTCCTACTCAATCTAGGCAATGTAATATTTCAGAGCAGAGCATAAATAAATAAATAAAAAATTCACTATAGACATTTCTAAGAATTTTCAATAAATTTAATGATTTTTTTCTCTACTCTACTCCATTATTGGAATGTAAACATCAATTTTAAAATTTTTCAGTATTTCTGGGTTTTACATTACTGTGGGAACCATGACTTTAACATAATTCAATAGTAGTTCTGTACACAAGCGGTCAATAAATTCAAAGCATGTAGTCAATAAATTCAGAGTAATAAGTGGTTTTCTTTTTTCAATCTGCTAATCTGATGGATATGAACATAATAAAATGCTATTAAAAAAGTCTGAAAAAGTCTTATCAATTTGGTAAAATACATCTCTAATCTGAGTGCTCTGACTGATGGAATTCACCACAGTAGATGTTTATGGGAACCTTTATAGGAACCATTAGAGAGTGGTGGTTTACAACACAGGCTTTATCGACAGCATCTGTGGCACTCTTTTGATTACCACAGACAACAATTCTCACTTGTCCCTGAGTGTGTAAAAATTAACTAATGGAATTACAATAGTTGGCATGCTGCCCAGAGGGTTTAAGAGAAGCTTATGTGCAGCTTATATTTTTGTAAAAAGCACTTACATTGTCTGCTTGAACTGTACAGTTATCCAAATAATTTTTCTAGGTGGATGGAAATCTAGTTATAAACATAATTCCGGTGGGAGGAGCAAAACTTGTGTTTACTGAGAGAAAGTTAACAGACCAGTTAGTTGGTTATATTATGGATTGAATGATATAAGGATGCAACTTTAGACAAGCAGGGTCTGTAAGAGATTCTAAGACACCAGAGTCTTATGCTAACATACTACAGTTTAAGCTTGGCGTCAGTAAGATTTATAATTTTTTTTTTTTTTTTTTAAATAGTAGTAAAGTACTATTATTATCAATAATTTATTTATAAATTGATCAAGCATCAGTTATAAAAAAAACTCCATTTCAAATAAATGCTGTTCTTCTGAATTTTCTATTCAACGAAATCTTAAGAAAAATGTATCAAGGTTTTCTACAAAAATATTAAGCAGCACAACTGTTTGAAATTTTGATAATAAATGTTTCTTGTGAAACAAATCAGCATATTAGAATGATTTCTGAAGGATCGCTTAACATTAAAGACTGGAGTAATGATGCTGAAAATTCAGCTTTGCCATAACTGGAATAAATTGCAGAAAGTAGTTCATTTTAAACTACTAAGAAATTATTAACAATGTTTTAGTGTATTTTTGATTAATAAAAGTCTTAGTGAGCACAAGATACTTAAAAGGAACACTTTTTTGAAATAGGGCTTATTCACCGTCTCCCCTACATTAAGATAGATGGGCAAAAGCATTTGTGTCTCAGTGCAGGCATTTTCTTAGTTTGGCAGCGCCGACGCTAACTTAGCTTAGCATAATGAATGGAATCCTACGTTTTCAGGTAGTATGTCATGAGTAAAAGTGATAGAAAAAAAACGAAAAAAAAACCTAATTACTTCTTGTGGCCTGCGTATTCACAACAAGTACAAATAGCAATTCAGATTAAGACTAGGCGATTTCCTAGGCAGAATTGACTTGGGACTATATTAGGGTGAATCACAGGCGAAGCACTGCTACTTGGGCGCAGTCATATCACGCAACACCTGAAATCCCCCAACTTCTGTCAACATACCGGCTTGAACTGACCTGCACCGAGTATCTTCGCTTTTGGATTATGTTTAGTTTGAGAAGTTACAGCAAACATGGTAATTACCTGCATAGCAAAAGGTTGTGAGAACGAGCAAAGGACATACACGAATGTAATGTTTTACAGAATTCCACCGAATGTGGAACTGAGAAATCGATGGCTAGCTGGATATCTGTACTTCAACAGCTCACTACAAAATTAGCCAGTATCGTGTTTGCGAAGGCCATTTTGCACCGGAGGACTATGTTGGAAAAATGCTAACGTTATATAGGACCAGAAAGAAGGTACTACGTCTGAAGGATACGGCCGTCCCATCCATTTTCAAAGTACAGGCAGAAAAAAGTGCACATGTAAGTTGTCTTTTATTACTCTTCCTTACATGAATCTGTGTCTTTATTCAGTTGTAAGATAGATGCTGAGAAGCTGTACATAATTTAGAGTATGGTTTAAAATGCCTCATATTTTATAACCTCATGTTGAGTTTAACCTGTTTAGCATGAACAGCATGACTGAAAAAAAAATCTGCTGTTATCGTTACCGGTGAAAAAATTGTCTCTCATCCTCACGACCTCTGTCTGTTGAGCGATCGCAACCTCCTCCTCCTTGTATTCTATTCCCAAATCACGCAGCACCTCTTCTGAAAACTCTGGTTTGTAGATATGGTTCTGGATCTTTACTGTCTGAGAAGTCACCCTCTTCGTCTCGCACAAAATCCCCCATGTCCATCGCCATTCACTATGTCTACTGTCGGAAAAATAGCCAGCTAATATTCAAGCCGGTATGTTGACAGAAGTTGGGGGATTTCAGGTGTTGCGTGATATCTCTGCACCCAAGTAGCAGTGCTTCGCCTGTGATTCACCCTAATATAGTCCCAAGTCAATATCTGCCTAGGAAATCGCCTAGTCTTAATCTGAATTGCTATTTGTACTCGTTGTGAATACGCAGGCCACAAGAAGTAATTCGTTTTTTTGTTTGTTTTTTATCACTTTTACTCACTACATGCTACCTGACAACGTAGGATTCCATTCATTATGCTAAGCTAAGCTAGCGTCGGCGCTGCCAAACTAAGAAAATGCCTGCACGGAGACAAAAAATGCTTTTGCCCACCTATCTTAATGTAGGGGAGATGGTGAATAAGCCCTGTTTCAAAAAACGGTGGAGTGTTCCTTTAACAACGAAAAAATAATAGTGGCCACAAAGCTATTAACATAAGAGTTATGGTTATACACTTATTATTGAGATATTGTATGCATTGATTCATTTTAAGTGTATAAGTGTAAGAGTTTCCTTGAATGACGAGTCAAAATTATTGCCTGTGCTAATGACTAGCATGCCACCGATAAACATTAAAATAACATTCCAGGTTATTTTCAACTTATTGTATTAAAAAGGAAACCAAGCTGTCAAGCTTTTCTAATCATTACTCTTTTAATCTTTGGACTAATTCTAAGTTCCCGAAGGCGTCGCAAATCTAGCTGAACAGATTTCAGCTTCGTGCTGCGCTCAAATGTGTGCAATTGTCAATGTGTGAATGTATGTGTGTGCATAACAGGATTATGTTTCCCATGCTGGCAGCAGGGCAACAGCCTGACAGAATGAGTCGAGAGCAGAGAAGCTTTCCAAGTCTAAATATACACATATGCGCATACACTACTTTTAACACCAGTCCACTTTGCAGAAATGAGTTTGATAGGCTCTTCCATGTGATCTGTGACTGGAAAGGAAGACTGTGCATATAGAGGAATGTGGCAGTACCTGTCCTTGCCGTTCTGTACACCCAGAGTGGCCCTCTCAGTGATTGGAGAGTTCCTGCTGCGGCTGGTGCCTGAGGATAGGATGCTGTTCTATACGGCAAAAGGAGAACAGACAGAGAAATCAGTGACGTGAGCTCACAACCCGGTTGCCTATCAGTCATCAGCTCCTCACGGGGCTCTGTACTCACAGTGGAAGGGGTAGGAGTTTTCTTATGGTCTCCGGAGATCAGCGGGCTGGGAGGGACTTTACTGGAGCTGCTTGAGCTGGCGATGTGCTTACTGTCGCCCTGAGGTCGCTTGGTGGAAACAGAGGAGCCTGTGGTAGAAAGAGAAAATGCTTTGAGATCTACAAACCAAGTGAGCCAGTGTTTATTGTGGCTAATGACCAGCGGAATGATGCTTACTTTGGTCTGTGGATCTACGGGACTTCTGATTGGAGGTGCTGCGTTGTCCCTTCTGAGAGGGTGAATGGGCGTTGTTTGTGAGGTCAGTGCTTAGGCGGTGCTTTATTGATAGTTCATCCAGCTAGGAGGGAGAGATAAAAAAGGGTATCAAGACAACAAGCATTTAACATTTATGTGCTCATCGCTTCAAATCTGCATAGTTAGAATATAAAGGTTAATAACAATTGCCATTAAAAAACAGGAACAATACAATTTAGTTCACATGTCTGTTCCATGGTTTATCTCATGTTTAACGAAGCCTCTAAAATAAAATCATATATATGAAGAGCTGCATTTTTAGGCTGTTTTGTTTAGTTTCTTTAGTCTATTCAGAATTGGAATTAAACAGAAGAATCGTGATTCACAATATATCAAAAATCTGCATGCTCTAATATGAATCGTAAGGTGCCTATTTTAATTACAGAAATTCTCTGCATCATTGGCTTAATATAGCAGTTTTAGTACATAAAATAGACAAAACAAACATAACTGAACTAAGAAAAAAAGAACCAATCAGAGACAAAACAAATACAAAACAAACACAAAAGAACAGAACAAAACAGACAAAAAACAAACAAATATTTTAAACAATTACCACCCTACAAATTACATGCAAAACACAGATATACATAAGATATTTAGAGTAAAATACCTCTGAATTCCTATAGTCCAGTAATAAGTAAGTTGCCATGACATCATTGTATTTTTGGTTGATAAGGGAGTCTTGTATCTCCTCTAAAGTGTATCCCATTCGTAGCATAATATCTAAGGAAACAGACCAAAGGGTTAAATAAGTAGGAAAAAACACCTTACAAGTTTCACAACATGCTGAATTAGTTTTATAATATATATTTTTCCTCAAGCATAACTTCTTATCACGATGTGCATTCGAAGTTGGAAATTTGGGTGGGTGATTTATTACTGGATAAAGCCATAAGAGCCCATCAACCATGTCCCAATATTCTGGTCACTATACATGGCTGAGATTCCTTCAAAAATGCAATCCACTAGTCAAAAAACTATGACTGCTTAGAAATGCATTAAAATTTAGGGTATCATTTATGTCTGGAGTACAAATGATGCAAGATTTTTTTAATACCAAATTTTATAAGTATATTATAAATATAAGTAAAACAACTAAATGTATTGTTTAAAAAAAATATATACTATCAAAATAAACAATAATCATGCAAACCATTTTCAAACACAAACCATAAATAGACGAGAAAACAGGAAATTTGAAAGCGTTAGAAAGCAGGAAAATCATCAATCGTTGCTTTAACTCACAAATAAAGATGCTCAGATGAGCTGCTGTAAGGAATTTAGATCCAGTCCCATCACCAAGATTTATTACCCAATCATAACCCATCTTGGTCTCAAATCCCACCCACCACCAAAGCCCCGGGCCACGTCTGCCCCACCTCTCTTCCAACCCGCTGGACTGATGGAGTGCTGACCTGTCCTCTTAGGGTCCTTGTAGTCAGGTTGGGGTTCGATGTAGGGCTTCATCTCTTCATCCTCATGGCCCACGTTCATCCATCGGTCCTTCATGATCTGCTGCTGAGTGCAAGCAGAAAGAAAGGGTACAAAAGTGAAGACATCATATTAGGTGGGGAGTAACGTAATGCAAAAAGAGTTGGCATTTATGAAGGGGATGCACAGATAGTCAACTGAGGGTAGCACTTCAAAATCTCATCACAGTGCTGAAACGCTAAATTACTCAATCAAAAACATATCAATCTGCAAACAGTTGCAGAGTCTAAGTCTCAGAATATACGCCCACAGACCCTTCATGAACAGTCTGATGCATATTGCACACAAAAATAGCAAAAGCTGGCTAAAAACACCAGAACTGATCGGCTGGCTTTTATGTAATTTCCAGGAATTAAGGTTTAAATCAGTCCATTGTGTTTACCAGGTAGCTGCACAAGAGCAACTGGATTTACCACAGTTTCAGAGGTTCATAGGTATTTAATCTTACATACTAGATTTAAAAGGCTCGTTCATAAACAGTATTTTATGTATATACAATGTGTCATTTTTTATTTTTTAGATTTAATTATTTTCACAAAGTTTTCACATATGGACAAAGTTACAATCTGATTGGAAATTGTGCATGATATTAAAATATTCTGTTCAAGAACTTTTCTTTGTCATGTCTCATTTGGTAATGGTTTATTATTTTACATTTTGTTTATTAGTTTTAAACAAAGTAATTAATTTTTTATAGATTTTCATATTTTAAGATTGAAAGTCTAGGGCAGAGGTGGGCAAACTTTCTAGACCAGAGGGCCACATCAAGTTTTGCTAACCAATTGAAGGGCCGCATACTAAATCCATGATAAAATAACTTTTATTTACACTGGAGGTATGGATGGAAAACACATTATCTGACAGAAATATGTTTTACATTTAACAACAATTCTTATTTCATTTCTATTATTGAGTCAAATTTACAACAGATATAATCTCATGTGCACTGCTATTACTATTTACATATCAACCATCATAAAACTGTCTGAATAAAACTGAGGGTGAACCTTAGTATTTGTCTGTCTTTCCAAGACATGGTTATTAAAGTGTTAATGTGAGCAATGAGCCTGGTCCCCTCTCCTTGCAAGGGTGTCAAAGTCGGGAGTGATCTCTGATGTAGAGATCTTCAGGATAGCTGACAAGTGGCTATTTGTTATATTTGATCTACGGTGGGATTTGTTGTAGTTCGTGACTGAAAAGGTTTGTTCATGCACATGTCCATCCAAATAAAACGCAATAATATCTCGGTATATTAGACATAACGCCTTCTGTCCCGATACTGTGGAGGAAGTATTTTGCTGTCCTTTCTTCGCTGAAAACCCTTTTCTTTTTATCGCCACATTCATTTTCACTAAATTAAGCGGTATGGTCCCATATACGGGATTTTTATTTCTGTACCCCTGAGAGTACGGTCCCAAATATGGAATTTAAAATGCAGATTCAACTGTGCGTTCGCGCAGTGGCTGTCGCTGAGCCAGAGACGGACGCGCTCAGCGCTTGTCATAGGCCTATATCACAAGTATTTGCATAGTTTTCAAAAACAAATGTTTAATTTAGGTTTCAGACATTTAAATACACACAAGCACTAGTAAAACAATACATTTGGACTTTGTAAAATACACACTGATGTCTATGAAAGCAGCAAGAGCAATATATTCAAATATAATTTGTCGGCGTGTTTTATTCATATCAGATAAACAGTGTAAGTAACAAAGTTTACTCTATTCTTCTCCTAGTTCACCAGGCACTTTCTTACATGTTTTTTGGGAGAAACTGATGAATTTTCGTATTGTAAATCCGACAGACAGGACTCTCTGAACTGCAGTGCAAACAAACATGGCGGCACCCATCTCACGTTATAGATCAAGAATATTCATAAAAGGTTAACAATATAAAAAAAACAATATAAAAGCGATACATCTATCATACAGTGTTATTGTGGCTGCGGTGTATCACGTGACAAGCGTGAAGTGTCGCCATGGAAACATTAAGGGGGAACCTTCTAAAATAACGGTTGACTTGAAAAACCCACTCGGGGGTCAGTTAGAATATTTGAAACTTACACGTGAAAGGGTTAACGTCAGAGTTACAGAGTTCTTTCTAATAATTCTACAGTAGTAGTAGGCCCGCCTAAGTGTACTGCATGCTATACTGTGGCGTTCGCTTGTATTGCATCAAATTAGTAGCCTGACGTCATCATACTCAGATTCTAGTCAGAATGCGAGTCTGATACTGCTCCATTCGGCTGTGATTATGGGGCGTGTTTCAACCGAATCAGGAAAGAAAAATGCCTCTGCACTCAATTGTATCGACAAATGCCTTGATCGCAGTTCCCTGTTCCTCTTTTAAAATGAATGCGCTGTCTACATCTTCTATAACAGAAGCTAACAGATGGCTGAATCTACAAATCTGAATTATCCAGCGGGAGTCATTGTTTGTTGTAAACGAATTCAACCCAAACGCTCTTTGGTGACGTGGATAATTACGTTACGGTTGATCATCTGTCCATCATCTTATAAAGCCTGCCCTGACAATTTGATTGGTCCGAACAGCTTTGGTTCGCGCATACTTGCTTCACAACGGATCAAGTCCAGACCGAACTTCCCATCCTCAAATGTTGTGGGCGGGGCTAAGTTCGGCTGGCATCCAGGCTATCAAATTAGTAATTCTGAACCCAAACAGTTACTCAAATGTAATATTTTTTTGCGTGACTCCCTCACGAGCCAGATGAAAGTGTTCAGCGGGTCATACTTTGCCCCCCTCGGGCAAGGGTAAAACAATAAAACCTATACAAAATCTATTTTAATAAAAAAATCAATCCCTAAGAAACACAAAAAAATATTTTTGCTCAGAATAAGCTGCAATGCAGACCAGACTCTACACAAATAGTTAAAAGTTAAGACACAAGATTGCATAAGTATTTACGCCTGTACAAACCTCAAGGCTCCCTCTCTTGGTTGGGTTGAGTATGAGGAATTTCTTCAGTAAGTTCTCACAGTCGGTCGACATATAGAAGGGAATCCTGTACTTGCCCCTCAAAACGCGTTCTCGCAGCTCCTAAGAACACCAGAACACAAATATTCAGAATATAATGCAAAGTTGTTGCCCTTTACTCCCATTTCTCTGTGCTCACCTTTAGGTTCTGTCCATCGAACGGCAAAGAACCACTGACCAGTGTATACAGTATGACCCCAAGACTCCAGACATCCACCTCCGGCCCGTCGTACTTCTTCCCCTGAAAGAGCTCGGGTGCAGCATATGGAGGGCTGCCACAAAAAGTATCCAGCTTGTTGCCCAGTGTGAACTCGTTACTAAAGCCAAAATCTGCAATTTTTATATTCATGTCTGCATCCAGGAGCAGGTTTTCTGCCTGTAAGCAAGGGAGGATCTTTAACGATTATGTATTTAGAGATGAAACCAACTTGCATCAGTAAAGAAGACAAAACTCACAAAGGCAGAGGTAAAGACATAAAATAGAGTGTGAAAATGTATCTTGTGTACCTTGAGGTCTCTGTGGACAATGCACTTCTGGTGACAGTACTGCACTGCTGACACAATCTGCCCGCACACACATAAAAAACGGAACTTAAATCAAATACAATAGCTGTCACAAACCGACAGCTAAAACCATTTGTTTGATGATTTTAAACAACAATACTGAAGACTGTCTACTCGTGATCGGACCAACCATAACATCAAGTGAACGGTGTTAAATTAAAAAAATTGAAAAAGATTCTTTAAATTCAGATAAACCCAAACACCACTGATGTGTTTACAGCTCCTATGGTACTTTGTATTCATGCAACAGCTATATATTAAATATGCACAATTGAGTGAATAAAATAAAAAAATACATGCACAGCCTCTCACCTGTCTAAATTTGGCTCGGGCCTCTTTCTCTTTCATTCTGCCGTGGGCTACGAGGTAATCAAACACCTCACCTGCAAACCAAGAAGAGGAACAAGTCACGTTTAGAAAAGAAACATTCACAAATTGGGAAGCTAAGCTAGGGTCTGGCTTTGGTGCATTTAAAGCCGCTGGTACTTTACTATAAATTTGATACCTTGGGAAACAAATAGGTGGCTGATTAAATTAAACCAGTCATTAATTCAATATTGATAATTCATGACATGTACGTGTTGGGATCTAAAATTTGTTTGCATGACGTAAAAAGTTGAATATGTGGGTGCCAGTGTTTCCTAAGGAATGATGTGTCTGCAGTGGGATGTTTTTGCAGCTGTCATCTGGTGATCTTAATGTTTGTAAAATATATATATATATATACAGGTCCTTTTAAAAAAATTAGCATATTGTGATAAAGTTAATTATTTTCCATAATGTAATGATAAAAATTAAACTTTCATATATTTTAGATTCATTGCACACCAACTGAAATATTTCAGGTCTTTTAATGTTTTAATACTGATGATTTTGGCATACAGCTCATGAAAACCCAAAATTCCTATCTCAAAAATTAGCATATTTCATCTGACCAATAAAATAAGTGCTTTTAATAAATAAAAAAAGTCAACCTTCCAATAATTATGTTCAGTTATGCACACAATACTTGGTCGGGAATCCTTTTGCAGAAATGACTGCTTCAATGCGGCGTGGCATGGAGGCAATCAGCCTGTGGCACTGCTGAGGTGTTATGGAGGCCCAGGATGCTTCGATAACGGCCTTAAGCTCATCCAGAGTGTTGGGTCTTGCGTCTCTCAACTTTCTCTTCACAATATCCCACAGATTCTCTATAAGGGTTCAGGTCAGGAGAGTTGGCAGGCCAATTGAGCACAGTAATACCATGGTCAGTAAACTACTTACCAGTGGTTTTGGCACTGTGAGCAGGTGCCAGGTCGTGCTGAAAAATGAAATCAGATGGAAGCATGAAGTGCTCCAAAATCTCCTGATAGCTAGCTGCATTGACCCTGCCCTTGATAAAACACAGTGGACCAACACCAGCAGCTGACATGGCACCCCAGACCATCACTGACTGTGGGTACTTGACACTGGACTTCAGGCATTTTGGCATTTCCTTCTCCCCAGTCTTCCTCCAGACTCTGGCACCTTGATTTCCGAATGACATGCAAAATTTGCTCTCATCCGAAAAAAGTACTTTGGACCACTGAGCAACAGTCCAGTGCTGCTTCTCTGTAGCCCAGGTCAGGCGCTTCTGCCGCTGTTTCTGGTTCAAAACGGGCTTGACCTGGGGAATGCGGCACCTGTAGCCCATTTCCTGCACACGCCTGTGCACGGTGGCTCTGGATGTTTCTACTCCAGACTCAGTCCACTGCTTCCGCAGGTCCCCCAAGGTCTGGAATCGGTCCTTCTCCACAATCTTCCTCAGGGTCCGGTCACCTCTTCTCATTGTGCAGCGTTTTTTGCCACACTTTTCCTTCCCACAGACTTTCCACTGAGGTGCCTTGATACAGCACTCTGGGAACAGCCTATTTGTTCAGAAATTTCTTTCTGTGTCTTACCCTCTTGCTTGAGGGTGTCAATGATGGCCTTCTGGACAGCAGTCAGGTCAGCAGTCTTACTCATGATTGCGGTGTTGAGTAATGAAACAGGCTGGGAGTTTTTAAAAGCCTCAGGAATCTTTTGCAGGTGTTTAGAGTTAATTAGTTGATTCAGATTATTAGGTTAATAGCTCGTTTAGAGAATCTTTTCATGATATGCTAATTTTTTGAGATAGGAATTTTGGGTTTTCATGAGCTGTATGCCAAAATCATCAGTATTAAAACAATTAAAGACCTGAAATATTTCAGTTGGTGTGCCATGAATCTAAAATATATGAAACTTTAATTTTTATCATTACATTATGGAAAATAATTAACTTTATCACAATATGCTAATTTTTTGAGAAGGACCTGTATATATTTTATACTTAAACTGTGCCATAGAAAGTGCAAATTAATTAAATGTTGTTAACATCCCAGTTAGATTTGATTTAGATCCATTACAGAAGGCTTTTAAAGAATCTCACGCATAGATGCATTAATTTTTACACTTCAAGTCACACTGCCTAAATCACTGAACTGCGATGAACAGCAGCGCTTTTTAATCCGGGTCTGGCTCTGAAATTTGAAGAATGAAGATATAGTTCCCTGGTAAATTTGGGTATTTAATGGGGACAGTGATCAGAACTATAGACTGAGAGCCAAATCCTGTCTACAGTAACTAGAGGCATTTACATAACAGTTGAAAATTCAAAGTGCGTACGAGAGAAAAAAAACAGTACAGGATGTAACAGGATGTTTACAGGATGTAAAAAAAAAGAGGTTAAAATGGGTTCGGGAGAGCTCTGACCTCCGCTGGCATATTCCATCACCAGGTAGAGTGTCTTCTCAGTCTCAATCACTTCAAATAACTTCACTACATGAGGACAGAAGAGGGAAAAAAGGAATTTAAGAAAGGTTCAACTCGAATAGACAATTTGTTTTGCTTTATTATATATTCAATATTCAGCATTCTGAATGAAGAGTAAAAATCGTTTTGATTTGGGTTATTCCCAAGAGGTTTTACGCTCACCAAATCCAGTTGCACAGAAAAACACTGACATTTCGACAAGGATTAATGATCCAAAAAAGGGAGAAAAAAAAACAGTGGGTACTGCCAAAACCGGAAAACTGGAGACTCAAGCTGAGAGACTTAAGGGCGATTTGTCTGTCAGTTAAGCTCACCGATATTTGGGTGATTCAAGACCTTCATGATCCTCACTTCCCGAAATAGCTGAAAAAGGAGACAGAAGATGTCAATGTGCTGCAAACAGATGATGTGTGTGTCCTTCACAGAGCATAAATATTTCAAGCTTGAGCACATGAGTAAGATGTGGTTAAGAACCCCTCACCACCGAACTAATCCCCCCCCCCCCCCTCCCCCTCTCCAAAACCAACCAACCCTTTACTTCAGGAAGTATTTGAGCCTAATTTCCTATAATTATCTGCTTGGGCCCTACAGAGACAAGGCTTTGCGCTTTGAAAGTCACAAGGCAACAGGAAAAGAGACAACTTAACAGGGGTGGGAGTGTTAAAAAACAAAACAAGTTTTCCAGTAAACTTCTGAAATTAAATTCTGACCTCATTAACCTTGAGGAAGGGTCACACTCACCTTTTGAAGACTGGAGGAATTGAGCTGAGTCTTGTCTATGATTTTCACCGCCACCTGATCGAGAGGGTAAAGAGTTCAGTTAGGACAAGCACAAGGAAAAGCCTTGAGGAGGAAGGCACACATCAGCTTTGGTCTGCATTTATACAGATCACAATCTCACATCATCAGGAAACAATTCACGGCACATTGAGATTACAGCACGCCGCTCCTGCGGCGAGTGCACACACGCAAACCCAGTTTTTATCTTTGTCCCCCTCTTCTCTATCAAGTGCGTTATCGGTGTCTCAGACACCATGCAGTCCCATATTAGCAGGCAAGGGGATCCAAAAACAAGCCGGATGTAAAGGGTCCTGTATCATGCACCAAAGAACAGCTAGTGGAGGATTCAGAGACATTTAAAGGGACATAAAACCCTAAACCAAATTTTCTGAGATTTGAACAGTTATGTGTTTAACATCATATAAGTAAATGTTACCATCCGTCAGTGTTGACTGTAGGAGAAAACTAGTTAGTTTTAAACCTTTTTGTGCTATTTTCAACTTCCAGGTTTAAATATGTCTTTCGTGTACTGTAGTATATTGATGATGACTCGGTGTCTCATAATTATTCATGAGACTGCGTGTCCTTATCCTAATTATCCATGACAGCACACATTGATTTCCTCTGACAGGCGCTTCAAACCAGTGAATCGCTTACAGTAAGTTAGAGATGCATTAATGGATCAAAAACAAGTGTTTGTTATTCCTTTGTAAGAGTTTCTGCTTCGCATAAGTTCTCTTCAATAGATCCTGATTCTTCGACACAAACGTGATTCATCCGCAATGTGCTTGAAACCGGTCTTTTCGGCCCTTTAACTGATCAAACGGCTTATGAAAATACAGCAAAATAAGTCTCAAAAGTTATAAAAGATGCAACAGTGTGTTCACACATATACTGTATAAGCGAATTGCTGTGCATTAAATTATAGCTGTCAGAGGATATGTAAGTATTTGTGTAATTTACAATGAGCTTACAAAACCTCATTGTGTTGTGTGTAATGGTAATTTGCAGCTTGCACTTTAATTGTTGAAAAAAAAAACATTGGGCAGGGACTTTTTCAAGTAGCGGGGGCGGGGGTCAATTTGCTGGTAGTTGATTGGATGGCGACAGATGTAAATGTGAGCTTGCAGTTGATTGTAAGCAGAGTTTAAGAAGACAACTATTGGAGAAGTCTGGCATAGGTAACCAAAGAGAAGACTGTTGAGTCATGATATTTCAATAAAAAATGTCTTTTTTTTAAAACATGTACGGATGGAATCACAATAAGATCAATAATATGCACTTAGAAAAAAGGGTGATTTTCTATTACATGCAGACTTTATCAAAATAAATGTCAGAAAACGTATTTTATAGGATTTCTTCACTTTTTCCAAGTTGTGTAATTAAGTGTTTTAAATTCAAATATTTTACAGTGTTTGCAAATTAAACCCGATAACCTGTGTGCAATAACCGATACCAACAATAATACAATTTAATGTTATTAGGAAATATTGCCATTTCTACATTCTACAACAGGCTGCGGCTGTTACTTAGGTGTCAGATTTGAGCTAACAAATGAGTTGCATGTTTATCATCAATCATCATCTGCATTTTGGAGATCAGACAAATGATTCAAAGACATTCCACTCATCTAAAAAATAACATACCAATTAAACAGCCAACGGCTTTTGCCTTGTCATATTTTTCTATGGGGGTTAAACTCAAACTTAATCCTCACCTCTCTGCCAGTGAGGACATGCTTGGCCAGTTTGACCTTGGCGAAGTTGCCTTTGCCGATGGTTTTCAGGAGCCTGTAGCAGCCGATGTGGGGCTGCTCGTCTGTTGTGGAGAGGGGCATGATGCAGCGCCCTCCGGGCTTTGAGTCGGAGTAAGACTGCAAAGGGAGAGAGAGGAAGAAAATTGTTTAGGCCGGGGTTTTTTTTTTTTTTTACTATTCCAGACCACAGTTCTTCACCTGGGAACGGTTATGAAAGTTGAACTTAAACGCACAGATGGGAGGTTTACAGAGCACTGCTTTATTTAATATCCTTATCGGAGCTCAAGCGATTCTGATTCGATAGGACTGTCGCCAGTCACCATCTGATTCTCGCACCAAGCAGACATGCAGAGAGAGGCAGAGATGAAGAGTGAAGTAGAAAAAGGAAGAGACTGTGAAAGAGAGCAGAGATTAGGGATGCACCACAATTTCATCAGAAATCCTTTTTGGTTTTTGCCTGAGAGAAAACGTGCAGAAAAATTTGGCCAAAAATGAGAACCGAAAACCCTTTGACATTCAATAACAGCTTCTAATCTTAAAAAAAGCTGATTAAATTGTTCAGGTTTAGTCAAGTAGACAGCAGCTGTTGATGGATGATATATAGTTGGGAGAGAGGTCGTGTCCAACAGTTGTTTAAACACCTCTTCAGACAACCACAATGTCTAAAAGCCTAAAGAAGCAGATTGCAGTCAATATTTAAATGTGACTGCATATTCAGTTTATTTTTGCATTTTCAAGCTGTTTTAAAGTACAAATGGCAAACTTAACCTACTTTGTTCAATCTTTTGGTTATTAACATAATCCAATGACTGCACAAAGCATACAAGTCTATCTTATGTAGCACATAAGATGAATTCTCTCTCTCATACAAGAGAAACATCTGATATACATTTCTGTACAAATATCACAGACCATTCTGAGCAATGATCTATACTACTGCTCAAAAGTTTGGGGTCAGTAAGATTTATTAATGCTTTTGAAAGAAGTCTCTTATGCTCACCAAAGCTGTATTTGTTTGATACAGAAAAAATACTCTAAAACAGAGAAAGAAAATTCAGTAATACTGTCAAATATTATTACAATTTAAAATAACAGTTTTCTAATATATTATGTTTAAAAAAAATTATTTATTGTAATATCTTAGACGCCATCTTAGGCCATCTGTGTGACCGCTTTCGGTGTGTGAAAAATAGTCAATATTGCAATAATTATCATTATCGTTTTATCACCCAGCCATATACAGAAATGAGTATTCGTTTGTGTGTTCATGCGCTTGAACTGATTTATTTGACAAGACTTGTCTCAAGCGTCTTTCACACTGGCCTCGGGCAATCGGACCGTTTCTTATTGTTGACTACTGACTACAATAACATCTAGGCTCCAACAAAATAAATTCAATTAAAATTAAAGAACTTCCGTTATTCCAAACAAAGGCTAATTTAAAATGAATACATTTCAGTTTGGTTTTCAGACCAGTATTTTCAGTTTCAGGCATTTTCATTTCAGTGCATGACCAGCAGAGATAACAAAAGAGAGAGAGGTCACACAGGACAGACAGCAGTCAAGGGGAAAAAAAGAAGAGGAAACTGATGAGTGAGTGAGAGAATAGTTTTGGACCATGGGAATTTCTCTTGACTGGTGTGAGGTACTTTTGGTTCTTTCTGCGTTGATTGGTGAACAGAGCATCAATTGTGGCCTGTCCCTGTGTATGAGCTCACATTAGAGCTGGATTTTGAGGACAGGCTGTTGACCAATGAGGTGAGTACATCAATTCAAACAGATACTCTATTGTCTATCATCGCACAATTTCAAAACACAGTTACTGCCACCACGTTTATATTAGTCTGTCCCTGAAGTCTGGCTTGTGTCCGTACGTCAGTGTGCTAAGGGTGCCCTTTGTCTATGGATGGCAAACATCTAAAGAAACTTAATTTCAAGTCACATAAAAAAGCACCGGATGAGGTCTGTGATTTAGTTTTGACGCATCTTCCCGATAACACCCTCGTAGAGCCAGAAGAATTCACTTCTGCTAAACACACCCATCACTGGTGGCGAGTCACTCAGGGGTTATAAGGAATACACAATGCTCATAACACAGACAAAAAAACTCCATTATATGGTGTAAATAGTAGAACGCTACACAGGCAGAAAAAACAACAAAGATAGTCTTTGAGTCACCTTCTCAGTTCTCGGGCATGCGTCGTGGTGCTCTCGTCAACTCACGTCAGAGGCCAAAACAGAAGAAAATGAATAGTTTAATAAAGTTGTTATTTTTGGGGGTTTTTTGCGCACAAAAAGAATTCTCGTCGCTTGATAAACTTAAGGTTGAGCCACTGTAGTCACTTGGACTATTTTAAAGATGTTTTTAATAACATTTCTGGGCCGGCAAAATTAAATTAAAGTCTATGAAGGTGTGAGCGAGCTCTCAAATTTCATCAAAATATCTTCAATTGTGTTCTGAAGATGAACGAAAGTCTTACGGGGTTGGAACAACATGAGGTTGAGTAAATACTGACAGAATTTTCATTTTTGGTTTTCATTTCTTGATACTTCAATGAAACCATCCTGCCTTCCACACACTGCAGGTTTCCAGTGCCAGAGGATGCAAAGCAGCCCCAGAGCATCACCGAGCCACCCGCATGCTTCACAGTCGACAAGTGTTATTTTCACAATAAGCTTCATTCTTCTTCCTCCAGACATACCGCTAATTCATATGTCTGAAAAGTTCCAGTTTTGTTTCATCGCTCCACTGAACAGTATCCAAAAACTTCTGTGGCTCAATTATATGACTTTGAGCAAATTGGAGCCAACTTTTCTTGTGCTTTTGGGTCAGTAGTGGTGTACGTTTTGGAGATCTGACATGCGTTTAGTACGCACCTTATTATGCAAGCTGAACCCTCAGTGCCTGTGGCCACCCAAGTCGTCTTTTGCAGTCACTCAAGGGTTTTTCTGAACCTGCCTCAGAAACTGGTTGCAACCGTTGATAGCTTCCTTTTTCTGCTCCATCCAGGTAGTGTAACCAATGTTCCTTAACCCTTTCACAAGTAAGTTTAAAATATTCTAACTGACCCCCCAGCGTGAGTTTTTCAAGGCGACCGTTATTTAGAACTTGTCACTTTAATGTTTCCATGGTGACGCGTCATTGCTTGTCACGTGACACAGCGCAACCACAACAGAGCGCTGAATCTGCTTTTATGTATTTTTTCCTTTTTTATTAAAAATATACACAAATGTATTAGCTATAGCATGAAACAATGATATTCCGATTGTCAAATATGTGCAAGTGGATGTGTTTTGTTGTTTAAACACCGTTATAACGATCGCGTTATTTGAGCTGTATGCGCAATGGGCGGCGCCATGTTAGTTTGTTTCACAGTTCAGAGAATCGAATCTGTTGGATTTACAACACGTCAATTCCTCTACTTCTCATGAAATACATGAAAGTAAGTGGCCGGTGAACTGGGAGAAGAATAGGGTAAAATGTAAAGCTAGTTACACAATGTGTATCTGATATGAATGAAAGTGTCGTCTTATTATAATGGAAAGGATTATTATTGCCGCTTCCAAAGACGTCAGTGTGTATTTTACAAACTCAAAATCATTGTTTTGCTTGTACTTATGTGTATTTAAGTGTTTATTTTAGGTTTCAGACATTATGTGGTTGAAAACACTCAATAGTTGTGATATATGACAGCACTAAGTGCGTCCGACTCTGGCTCAGCGCCAGTCAACGCGCAAAAGCACGTTTGAATTTAACAGTTGATCACGTGATGGACTGACCGTTCTAATCATACCGGTGTGATCGTACGCTCCAGGGACCAGCCAAGAATGATCACACCGGTGTGATCGTACGTGCGAAAGGGTTAAACTTTGAACCTGCGAATTATGCTTCCAACGGTGTCTCTAGGAAAAGTGCCTTTGCTACACTGTAAATAGTGATCAGTTGCCTTAAAATTATTAAGTAAATAAACTGCATGCTTAATCAAGAAAATTAAGTAATGTGGAATCGTCAACTTCTCAGACCAATCTTTTGACTTGTTTGTAACATTCAGTCAAACATGAAACTCAACAAACCTGGCCTGTTCAGGTATTTCATGTGTTCTAGCTCAAGCAAACCTGGTGCAACTAATGAAGCCCTTGATCAGTTGTATCAGGTGTGCTTGAGACATCACCGGTTTTGCAGATTTGTGCTGTTGTGAGGGATTATATTCAGGAGGTTGAATAATTTTGAGTGCAGAAGTCAAAGTGTGTGTGTGTGTGTGTGTGTGTGTGTGTGTGTGTGTGTGTGTGTGTGTGTGTGTGTGTGTGTGTGTGTGTGTGTAAATATGTGTGCATACAAAAATATCTAGGCTATTCTATATATTGTAAGATTATTTTGTAAGATTTTTCTTCATTTCAGTGTGAAATATGACCCAGAAATTTTTTTTGTGCGATTCACCCAGTTATAGACAATCACCTTCACACAAACAAGTTTGCCTCCTCTTCCTGACAAAAGGGAAGTGTACTGATACTGCAGCGAGTGAACGTCACAATGAGCTGATGTACTGTAAGGGTCTGCAGTGAGATTAACACTCAATGCACACACAAACACAGAGCTATGACTTTCAGTACAGCAGCATTGCTGCTCAGACACTGATTTACACATACATCACCTAACCAAATCTATATCGCTTCAACACAGATGCAGCAAGGGAAAACCAACAGAAGTCAAACAGAAATCTTTCTGCACACCACAATAAATATAACACCTAAGAGAAAAAAGCCTAGACCTAACAACAAAGTCAACACACATGCAACACAAAGGATTCAAAAACAGATAGAAAGAGCCCAACAAAGTGAAATAAAATGAAGGGTCTCAAGAGATATTTTCAGAGATTAACCACTTTTTACTTCAAATAACGTACTAAAAAATTCGAGATGCTGGAAAAAAGCAACAAATATTGACCAAATAATAGTGCAAAGAACATGTCCTATGCGAACGGCCAAAGTCATAAAATGTGTCTCTGTAATGTTTTCGAATTTGTTCATGCCTTGAAACATATATAAAATATTTTAAAAAATGCCACAACTTTCGGCAAATAATCTAGATGAATGTCCAAATACAACATAAAACAGTGCATACATCTATGAAAAAATCCTCACAGAATGACAGGACATGCAAACACTTGGCTATAACTCTTTCTGGGTCACATAACATGCTGTCCGAGCTTGTACGCACACTGACACGAGATTGTAAAGGTCTTACATACATGCACATAACAAAAACAAATGGCACAAGAATTTATACTATAAACTAGTGCTGGGCGGTAAACCGGTTCAAACCGAAAACCGGTTTATATTTCGTCACGATATTGATTTTGAATAAACCGCCATACTGGTGTATTTAATTAGACAACGTTCGGAACAAACGTTACGCTGCGCGACACTGTTTCCGACGGACCCATCACAATGTTGCACTTCTAAGCAGCGACGAGTGAGGGTAAACAAACAGCAGTGCTCCGTTACTTTACATGGACGATGGATGCTGAAGAATTAGTACAACATGACACAGAAGAACAACTTGTGCCAAAAAGAGGAACCGGGTCTGTTGTTTGGAGGTTTTTTGGTTTCCAAAAATCCGACGTCGACCAAACAACCATTTTATGTAAGTGCTGTCGGGCTAAAATTCTCGCCAAAGGCGGCAACACGAACATCCATTATACAGGATAATCCTGTGTGCCAAGTTGCACTTTATATTTATTTTGTTTGTTCTGGTTTCGAAGCAATACTTTTGAAGGATAACTAATGCAAGTTGCATAATTTTTTTTTACTATTTTTTTTTATAGACCTCAAAAGCAATGCAAGACAAGTTTAAGTTTTCTTTTTATATTTACTTGAATGCACCTAATGTTCCTGGACTTGTACTTGAACTAGCAAAAGTATTCCAAGTTGTTCTAATTGTGTTGTTTAAAATAAAAGTTCTGTATTTTGACTGCAATTGTCTTTGCATTCTGATTCCTCACTTCATTAGAATCATGAATGGCTCTTATTTGTAAACAACAGCATAATTTTCTGGGGCCATGCAAACCTGTATTACTAGTGTAGTAGAATTATTCTACAATATTCACTAATGACAGTAAAATAGACCATCCTAAGTCAATTTACTGCAGTAATACCTCTCTCAACCAGTAGAAAATGCATTGAACACCTGACTATTTATGAAAAAAAAAAAACGGCATAAACCGGAAACCGGCATAATTTTGAAAAAAAAAAACGTGATATCAATTTTTGGTCAAACCGCCCAGCACTACTATAACCCACCTGTTCTAGTTAATATTAACCACCTGTAATTTAATTTCAGTGTCTATACTAATTTAATTCAGTCATCAGAACAATGTACCTCTAGTTTTTAGCTTCTGGGTCCATAAAAATACCTTCTGCAAAGAGTTTAATCTAAGGGCTCATGACAGAACCGAGGACAGATACTCCAGGCTGGTTTCAAAACAAAAAAACCAGCGTTGATAGCAGTAGACGAATAACCCTGAGGAGGACATCAGGGGCCAGGAGGTCTCTGCCTAAAATAAGATCCACATGCTGATCACTCTGGGGGACCGAGCTGGGAAAAGCAGCTTCCTCACACACTGCGGCATAACAGGAAGTCAAGCTAATTCCCGGAAGTACAGTAATAGAGGAGAGTGAGAGAGAGAGGAGAGAAGAAAAAGCCAAAATGATTTGGGTTCCAGGTCATACACAGGAAGCGACGTGTCTGGGTTTGTCAGGAGGAGTGGCTGGTGGAGCAAGACAAGGCTTCAAGAAGCCCTCTGGAAACGAAAGCTGACATGCCCGGACAGCTGGGAAACAAGACAATGGAACGGATTGGAGGAAGACAAACTGCAGACTGAGCCCTTCTGAAGGTTTCTCCAGTTAATCTGATCCACTAGCAATGAGTCAAATATACAAGAACGCTAGATGAATGATGTCATTGCAGCCTTACTTATGTAGAAGAGGGACTACATTTTAAAGGAATTGAAGAGATTAAAGAGCTTACTGTAAAAAAAAGTGGATGTTAGACTCAATTATTTCAGGGATTAGCATTCAACAAAACTATAATCAGAACATTGAATTAATTATATTAATCATTACGGTAAATACCACTGGAGAATTAGGTTGGCAACAAATTATGACTTAAGCTTTACTCTACAGACAAATAATAATAAAATGAGAAAAAAAATTAGACAAAAACTAAACCTAAGGAAATTAAAGTAGAATTCTAATCAGTATAAAATGTTTATCATACCAACTTACAGGACTTTATTTAAATATTGGAATTTAGAATAATTGAAGAGCATACATTAAATAAAATTTATTTTAAAAAATTAATCAGAGAATAGGCCTCTAAGATCATTAGAAATGTTCTTATTTTACTCTCTATTTTTTTAGCAGTGTATAAAAGTATACCTTTTATAACTGGAAAAAATGTCCAATAAAACTATAGTTAAAACTAGGCAACCGGTCACTTTAATTTTGTCTTATTTTTATCTAATTGACATGATTGACTTACTAATTTTACTCAAACTACTGCTAATTATTTTTAAACCGTTTATGACTAATTTTCACATTACAGTAAACTTCTTACATCAAGATTAAATTTAGCATGTTATGAGATCAGGGTAATATATTTCTGTCATGTGTGATGAGGTTTTACAAATCTCTTCTGGACACAAACTTTCAAGACTCTCCAAACATGATCACAATGTAATACAGGACATTTTTTGTGAGTCAGCCATGAGTCTAGTAATTGTTTTGTGTCAAAGATCAATGCACGACTCTCCCAATAATTTGTACAAGATAAAATCTTGGACTCGAACACACATTTACAGCCTCAAATCGATTTCAATTTGTTGTCTCAACTGAGCTGAAACAACCTGCATCCATGACACACGGTCTATGTGCATGGTCCGTCCCTTTTTATTGGGTCTCTGGAAGAAAGTAAATGGTAAAAGTTATAACAAAACAAAAACAGAGTTCTGCCGTGATTTCATAACAACATCTGCCAAAATCAGTTCAGTTCAGTGCCACACCCATTAATAAATGTCTATAAAACACTCATTATTTCTGCCACAGAATAGGCCAGGAATCCTGCTCATTCAAAGACAAATCAAACCCTAAGAAATGGACAGACGCTTATCAATTAAAATCATCTTTATAACCAAAGAAAGAAGGCAGCATACAAACTATGTGTTTCCACTCTGCTACAAATTAACTAGCTCTACCTGTCTCCTAGAAAAACCAGTTTTGCCCAACACCTTTATTGTCTTTAACCTAGCACCAGTGGGAAAACCAACCAGATGATCCAGCTCCACATCTACAATACACAACCCTTCATTTGAGCCATTCCACTACTAGACTTATAGTTCATCAAGACTTAAGACTCCTCATTATATCATCAGTCAAACCGGTTGGAGTTCTCCGATTCCTCAATGAACAATCTGAGGGTGTTCTAAGCAAGATTAGTTTCAGCGTTTGTCACCACTGACGTTTATTGCCTAGTTACCGAGGGCCTAACACAGACGTCAGAGCTGACAAACGTTCAGAAGGGGTTTGTTTTATTGGCACAGTATGTAACGCATAAAAACCAACTAAAAAACATTATTTCAGAAAATGACTGAGGTGTCACAGTAGTGTTGCTAAGATTCAACTGCATTCACCTTCATGGCGTAACTCTGAAGTTTCATGTTGCTATGGAGATCTCTTGCTCAAAATGTTCTTTTCATTGTATGCTCACCTCAGCCTTCGGCCTCTCTTCTAATAGAGCCCTGCAGTTGACATCTCACACACACACACAAGGAAAAGTGTTTGTGTTACTTGTAAATAAAGAGGTAATCACATACATTCTACATGGCAGTTGAAAAGCAAAATCTATATTTTTTTTATACAGCAATTCACCATTTATATGCATTTACTGTTTACAATAAAAAAATTATATAAGAAATAATAAAGCTATGAATGTAAAAAATATATTTATTTATCACATGTTAAAAGTGGGGTAATGTGTTAAGCTTTGGGGTTAGCATTGCCAATAGCTCAACTAATAGGCTAGTATTTCACGACAGTATGTCCTAGGGCGGGACCTAGCATATTTTTGTTTTGTTTTTTCTTCCTCATTCGTGCTCAATTTTATTAAACGTAAATTGCTAACATATTGAAAAATTATTTAATTAACCCATGTACAACACATCTTAGAGTTGCCCTACACTACAGACGTGTTAATCTAATTTCAGATGATAGCAAACATCCTGAAATTTCTCCTTCTCTTCCCTAGAAGACAACATCAGTAAAAAGTGGCACATCTTACCCCACTCTCCCCTATATGTAAACAGAACCAAACAAGTTGTCTGGGAGGCAACTTTGTCACGGTAGTGTCAGGAAGGTCCCATTGGTTAAAGAGCAGCTACACATGGCGCACACATCCTATTGAATTGCCGGTTTTTAATTACAAAGGCTTGAAGGAAGACACTCAAGTCCGCGTGAATGACTAATATCTGACTAGGATATGAAAACAACCCCGAAGACACAACGCAGACCCAAAAGAAGACATTTTACTGAGCGACAGCTCACAACCATGTTCATAATTGGCGCTCCATGCATTAGAAGGTCAAGGAGAAGCAGAGGCTCCGAATGAGGGCAACTGTCTAAGACGCTGGGGAAAACAGCAGGGTAGACTGGCACAAGGGGGAGGGGGAAATTAAGGAGGGGTTTGAGCCAGCTTGTCATTTATCAGTATTTTTATCACAACATGACTATTTCAAGAGGAGGGAGGTAGCAGCCAGTACACAAATAGACGGCAGCTGAACATCCCCCATTGGTGAAATGCTACATCGCTTCAGACTTAGAGAGACTGAGATGCCCGAGTCAAGCTCAAACTACAGGTGATCTGCTACAGCACATGACTGAAAAACATTTTAACTTAAACTCAAATGAGAATTTGTTTTTGTTTTTCAGTGGCAAAGCAGACTACTGAGACTAAAACTACTGAAGCAGGGCTCGACAATAAGGACTCCCCGATGCCACTCGGTGCCACCGTGAAAGAGACTGGGGCCAGTTAATGGAACTGTCACTTGCCCGATCGGTGTTAGATCGGTGTTCAGCCAGTGCTGCATCTTCACGGAAGTTGATAAATTGCGAATTTTTAAGCCTTGCCAACTTATATATTCGAGCGCAAGCAGACGCAAAAGTACCTGAGGTCTCTCAGTTCGGTACACCACGAGACTGGCATTTTGACAATTTTGTGTGTATATGTCCGTTCAAGCTCAGGGAGATGTGAAAGAGTATTCGCGGGCTGAGAGAGGCGGCACTCAGAACGTCATGTCTCACATTATGCGTAAGATGTCTCACATCGCGCGAATAAATGTAATAAGGGCTAATAAAGACTATGCAGTGATATTTTACATTTGATTTCTATTTCTGTACTTAACCCCTACATAAAAGGCATAGTTTAGTTAAACTAGTAGTTGGATCTAAAACACTAACAAGGCAGGCCTGAATTGGGGGGGGATTCTCCCCTTAGGAGATTCTTATGGGGGGGGGTGCATTTCCAGAAATTTTTTTAATTTACCTCACCTAAATGTTTGCTCACTTGTGTTTTTACAATGGGGTAATTTTGTTGCTCAAGTGTTTACACAACCCAATGAAGCTTGATTTCAATCTTTGAATTAAATTGAAAAACGTAAATAAATACAGTAGTATAAATGTACAAATTAAATTGAGAGAAATAAAGAGAAACGTTTTTTTCGTAGGTCTAACACTAGTATTCAGAAATACTACAGAAACTGAATAAAGTAATTAAATGTAAAAATAACACTGGATAGTCTTTTAGTCCTGTATAAATTAAATACTATTATTAATCCTGATTCTAACAATTAATCTAAGCAATCTTTAATTGTTTTATCAGAATTAATGACAAACACATTAGGCTGCTTTCACTTTAAGAGCTATTGCACAGATCCATTATACCGTTTTCATTACATGCATTTCTCAACAGTTTATGTTTAAGACATAACCGACTGTGTTTACGAGGTTGCGGCTTTATGTATTGTGCACAGAGAAAATCATCGCTCAGAGAGCAAGGGAGTACTGAAGTTTAAAATCAAAAATCGCTTGAATGTTTAAATTGGTAAGATTTAAAAAGACGTGCAAACGATAAACATCAATGATGATGCAACATTGGCCCAATTGTGCAAGTGAGAATTCAGCCAACTGTCTTGACTCCGAAACGAGAGTCTGGTTTTGCGGCGTGCAGCGCACTTGACGCTTGCCTTGTGCAACCCATTTTGAGAAAGAGAGAAGACGCAGCACCGCTAAATCACTTAAGCGGTTTGTGAAATTGCGTCTTGCAGAAAGTTTTAAAATGACTGATTTGATCTTATAATCTGTGTGGATTCATTAATACAACCCACATGATAAAGGGAATGAATGTTTGAGGGAGTTTCCCGCATCATAAGAGCAAGGCCAGCGGGAATGATTCAAAATATGCGTAATACCCATAACCCATGCCGAATTTCAAGCCTCGATTATTTATTAATTACTTTTTTCTGTTGGAGTCCATAAACATTTTGGCAGGGCAAGTAAAAAATTTAACCTCTGGCCGGACTGGGCCAGTAGAAAAAATCCTTAGTGTTGAGGCCTGTGAAGGATGACAATTCAAAATCATGATTGTTTTGTAGGAAATATTACACAAAATTGTTATTTTCTCCCATAACCTTCTAGACTCACAAGTATCTGGTCAAGTAAGGCTTGAAAAAACACATTGTGCAATCAAATTAACTAAACATACAAAATAAAAACACATCTCCAGTGACACTCCCCAAACCATGCCCAACTGGAAATGCCAGTCCAGATGACAGGGCTGCGGGTCACAAATCTTGCCCAGATAAACAGAGCCACAACTCCTAGCATTGCTTCAGGAGTAAATAAAATAAGTCTTTATCTGACCTAAAAAAAAAATTTACACGGAGAGCAGCCTGAGATGATTAAAATCATTACACTACATGCAGGCCAAACAGATTATACTTGATTCCCCCAAACCACAAGAAAGGTTCTTGAGGGAAAAGTGCTGACCAACCTTTTCAGACTGCAAATCACAGGACGATTGGGTATGAATTAGCAAGACACACATTTCGGCAAACATTTCATCTCCACTATAAACAAACCTTACACTCAAACTGACTTCAACTCAGTCCCATGAGATTTCAACTGCAAGCTGCTTACAGTTGGTACAATTCTGCCAGTGAGTCACTGAAAGAGGATCAGTCTTTTTGGTTAAAACTGCCCTCAGAAACAAGCTATTAGTGTTCCTTCCATGGGTTTAAGACCATTCAAACCATTTCAGGTTTCAAGATCTGTGAGCTCAGTTTAAAATACACCACTAATATATATTTAGTATAAACTTGTGACAACACCAATATTACCAATAACACAGGGGGGTTCTCTTCTGAATTCATGCTAGCTTTTAACTTTCGCTTTTAAATTTACGACCTTACTTTGTGTATATAGGCCTATAATTTGCACGCATCAGGGAGCAGCTATCAATATGCGGTGTATTTAAATCGCTTTTAAATGCACGCTCACTTTTTACTTTCTTTAACATTCGTGCTCACGCGTAGGCTAATCTGTGTAGAGGGAGAGGGGGTACTGACCACACATTTTAAGATTAGATATTTGTCAGTGTTGTTGCAGGATGTTGCGCACCAAATCCTCCGCCAACAAACACATCATTTTAAAAACTACTGACCCAACTTCACCCAAAAATGTCTTTATAAAGTAGTTATAACTCCAACCTACAACTACTATAAGTATATCCAACTGTTATTGTCATCCACATATGCAAAATATACTTTATAGCAAATCTCACCTGTTTGATTGTTTATATCATCACAAAATGTCAAATACATTACTGCACAGTGCACAGCTCTCTATATAAAGTTAGATACATGCGTACATCCAACTTCATCCACATACATAGAGTACTTTGAGTAAAGGGTGTTGATCATGGAAAAACATTCCAATCAACCAATCAGATTTGATGGATAAGTTTACAGTTTATGTCAAGAGTACGCTTAAACCAAATGTTAGGTGCTTCTACATCATTTCCCTCTGATTTTATGGGTAGGGTTAAATTTAGGGGTGGGACTACATTTTATGTTGCAGGATCAACTAAATATGTTAATCCAGGAACAAGTCTTACTTGGCAAACTTCAGTGACCTGTGTAAAGCAAAATAAACTAGCCTATATAGCAAATCTCAACTGTTTGATTGTTTATATTGTTGCAAAATGTATACTACTGTATATTATCAAAATTTTCTTTAAAAATCTGCATTGAAACGATGTGTATTCAGCAAAGAGCTATACAAATAAATTTAACTTCAAGTACAAAGCAGAACAAGGCAAATACACATAGGCTACACGGAATTTACACTGAATTCCCAACCACTGAACTTGCAATGCGAGTAAGAAAAGTAAACTGGTGATTTAGCCTATATCTTCTCAAACACTAACAGAAAAATTCATAACAACATATCAAAATAATATCTAGACTGAACTCATGACATTTTAAAACAAGTCTCTTCTATTTGTGGTAAAGATATAAACTATTGGTCAAGAGCGTTTCCTGTCTGTACAACAATAATAATAAAAAAAAACATTTTCTTAATACGTCGTTTTCCAGTCAAAAATAAGCCGCTAAAGAGGTTTTTCCCAGTGCTGATAGTTAAACTAGATAATCATAAGCTCCTGTGTTTTATTCTAGCTAACCAGGCCAAAATCTGACATGACAATATAGTAATGAAAGAAAACCAAAGCTTGTTATACAAAGCAAGTAATGTTTAAACGAACAAAACTTAACCAGTGTATGGGTCGATAGTCTTCCATGTTTTTGAAAACAGATGGGACTCACCTGGCCAGTGGAGTGGTCAATCATGGGTAACAGTGGTGTCCTCG
Organism: Siphateles boraxobius; assembly: GCF_051911475.1. Classification (NCBI taxonomy): domain Eukaryota; kingdom Metazoa; phylum Chordata; class Actinopteri; order Cypriniformes; family Leuciscidae; genus Siphateles; species Siphateles boraxobius. The sequence continues at coordinate 9,329,065 of NW_027508788.1, forward strand.
TCGACATATTCTGAGGTTGAATTTGACAGTATTTTCTGAAACTGAACGTGTTCACAGCTCTCACAATTCAATCAAATGTGGCATCGGCACAGCACGATGAGAAGTGTCCAAAGTCCAACTTGTAAAGAGATCCTGAGCTCGGTGTGAGACCCCCAAATCAGCACAGATTAGTAAAAAAGTCCTGTCATTAAGTCATAGTCAATTTCGACAGGAAGACGAATTTCACTTAAAACTTTCGACAAACCCTATCGGCGAGTGTCCGCATTGAATGTCAACTTCCTGTGTGATTTTCTGAAATTAAACTAGTGAGATTTCGTGGGAATTACAGCATTGAAACATAGTCAGATTAATTTGAACCCGTCAGCTAATGAAATACAACAATATTGTTCCCAGCACAAATGTGCAAAATCGAGTCCGAGGACTCACAAGTTTATTAGGCCGGGTGGCAAAAGGGTCCTTAATGTATCCCTAACTATAAATGTTCGGCTGTATATTGTTGTGCATCTGTAATGTCAAAACTTAAGTCCTGTTTTCCTCTTCACAAGCCCGAGGAAAGACATGGAAGTCCCACTTAGAACACACAACAACTTTAGTAGGGCAAGTTATTGAGCTGCTTCTTCCAGTTAAGTTAGCCAACTCAGCAGCGCTCAGATCAGCGTTACTCCGAGCAATGATCCGTCATACAGGTGTCAACACGTCCATTTCAAAACCAAATCAAACAATTGATATCGTCTCAATGTGACAAACTAACGATCCAAGCACAAAAACATCGCGGAGCTGCTCCTATACTGGCTCTCTGCGCCTCTGAAAATCACATCTAACCTGCTAACGCGCGTTAGCTGGCCGAGTGACTTCGAAAAAGTCGCTGATATTTTGACAGTATGATTGTGCAGAATATGTCCTAACCGTGGCCCGGTTGTGAATGGGTGTGAATTGGTCGGTTCCAGTCCGTGGTACGCGACGAATTACATCTGTGAGCCGTGAAAAGCTGAGCAGTCGGGCGGTCACGACTGGTACCGCAGCAGCGCCCGGACGCCAGTGTTGTTTGCGTTCAAGAGAAATGTGAAACCAGTCTGTGGGTCGACTTCCTTTGCCTCACTCACACCGAGCTTTATAATAAAAGTCTTTCATTCATCCATAGTTTTCAAATTAAAGTATAATATGTATATTCGACAAGCAAAAAAAAAAAAAAAAAAAACGTTTTTTATTATAGCAACGTTTTAGGACATATATGTCAGTTGTTTTTTGTTAGGTTAATGAAAGAATCAGAACAAACTCTGAAGTGTGTGTGTGTGTGTGTGTGTGTGTGTGTGTGTGTGTGTGTGTGTGTGTGTGTGTGTGTGTGTGTGTGTGTGTGTGGTCCTGTTAAACCCTACATAATGGGGTCAAAATATTAGTTTTGGTTCCGATGAGGAAAAACAGCTTATGAATCAAAAAAGTGATGTATCTTTTAAATGTAAACATACAGAATTTTCTGTAAGGGTTGCGTTTAGGGGTAGGGGTAGGGGTAGGGTTAGGTGATAGAATATACAGTTTGTACAGCATAAACGTCATTATTTCTATCAATGTCCCCGTAAAACATGAAAAACCAACATTGTTAGAAATGATAGTCGAGAGCCTTGTGAACGGAGCGAGGCTTGTGGTGCGAGTGCTAATGAGTCACCTGTGCACCACACCGGTCTCGAGTCTGACGGAGAAGCAGCGGAAGGATGAAAGTAGGAGTGGCTACAGTGAAGGATGAGAGAGGACCAGGCCTAAAATTGTCAGTTGTCCGTGAAGGGCTGCCGCTTTATTTTCATTTTGTTGTTTGTTTATTTTATGATTAAAGTTATGTTGAACGTTCGCCGGTTCCCGCCTCCTTCTTCCCTGAACATTATACCTTGTTACAGATGCGCTCACATAAAATGAAGACTCCAGATAAGTGCCCATAAGCTGTTTTATAGGATGGGTTCCTTAGTAGTGGCTGCCATGTTAGATCAATGAATAAATGGACATATGCACCTGTGGATAGATTATTTCTATTTCTACTGTGTCATCCAGTGTTTGCATTTGTAATTTTGCACCAACAGTATATAACTGCCAGTATACATTTCTATACAGTGCACCTTTAAAGTCGGCATGAAGTGAAAATTGCAATAGTCTTTTCTTCACTATTGTGACGTATATCTCATTGAAACACCTTCTCGAACTAGAAAAAATGTAGGACAAGACTTGATTTTGTCCATCATTATTTGGATTGTTGTGGTTTGCTATTGCTTTTATCTAATGTGAGTGACAGGTTGCCCGACCCTAGCATCAGTAAACAGAGAAGAGATTTTACTGCAAGAGGGAGGGGAAGATATTTTGATTAAAGTTTACGAGGACACATGTACTTTAAAAATTAATGATGTGCACTAATAAATCGTTTGTAATAAACACTGCAATATTCCATAAGGATAAAGAATTGATGATTTTGATTTTGTGGTGACTTTAAAGGTATTGTTTTTCAGAAACACTTTTTATTATACTGGTTGCAACTCTCTTCACATCCTGATAGCAATCAATAATATAAGTGGTCTAAATATATATATATTTATATACATTATTTTATGTGGAAGTCTCAGGACCAAAAAATGTTCATCCAGTTATTACATTTGGTCCAAATACAATGATAGGATGTCAACATGTATTTCCATACCCAGACATCACACATCATCAGTGCGTTCCATGAAGCTATGCAGAGCTGTAGACAGACTGTCACAGAGCGCCGCAAACAAACAACAGCCAACTTTTACAGTTCCTCCTAAACCAAAACAACCAGCTTATGCTGCTTTTAAAGGGATAGTTCACCCAAAAATGAAAATTCTGTCAGTATTTACTCACCCTCATGTTGTTCCAACCCCGTAAGACCTTTGTTCATCTTCAGAACACGAATTAAGATATTTTTGATGTAATCTGAGAGCTGGATCACTCCTCCATACTCCACCATAGGCTTCAAAAGGATGGAACTTGCCGGCCTCTAAAAGTTATTAAAGACATCGTTAAAATAGTCCAAGTGACTACAGTGGCTCAATCTTAAGTTTATCAAGCGACGAGAATACTTTTTGTGCGCAAAAACAAACAAAAATAACGACTTTATTTCAACTATTCATTTCCTTCTCTGTTGGCCTCTAGTCAGTTAACTTAGTGTGATAGCGTAGAGCTACGTCACACGAAGGCTCACTATTGGCCGACGCTGGTCATGTTTGTGATGCGTGTGACGTACAACAACAGAAGCTCTACGCTTTTACACTAGTGAACTGACTCGAAGCCCACAGAGAAGGAAATCAATAGTTGAAATAAAGTCGTTATTTTTGTTTTTTTGCGCACAAAAAGTATTCTCGTCGTTTGATAAACTTAAGATTGAGCCACTGTAGTCACTTGGACTATTTTAACGATGTCTGTAATAACTTTTCGGGGCCGGCAAGTTCAATCCCTCAAGAAGCCTATGGAGGAGTATGGAGGAGTGATCCAGCTCTCAGATTTCATCAAAAATTTCTTAAAGGTTGTATCAGTGATTTCTGGCCCAAAAATAAATGTCTAATCTTTCCTAACGATCCGCTAGCTGCCCGCCCCATAAGCATGCCGTCCAAAAACCGCGTCTCTGTAGGCAGCCTAGGCTCTGCGATCTGCACACAAAAACAAATGGGTACAACCACCACTCAAAACCAAAATAAACAGTGTTCCAACCAATCACTGACAGGGGCGGGTGTTGCTCCGATTTCGCGTCCAGCCGTGCACGAGCGCAAAACCTCACAACACCCGCCCCTATTTTGGTTTTGAGTGGTGGTTGTCCCATTTGTTTTTGTGTGCAGATCGCAGAGCCTAGGCTGCCTACAGAGACGAGGTTTTTTGACGGCATGCTTATGGGGCGGGCAGCTAGCGGATCATTAGGAAAGGTTAGACATTTATTTTTGGGCCTGAAATCACTGATACAACCTTTAAGTCGTGTTCTGAAGATGAACGAAGGTTTTACGGGGTTGGAACAACATGAGGGTGAGTAAATACTGACAGAATTTTCATTTTTGGGTGAACTATCCCTTTAAGAGATGGCATCCTTTGACGTTCTAGGGGTGGCAGTGGTTCAGTGATTCATGTAGGTTGTCTACAAACCGAAAGGTTGGTCGTTCGATCCCCGTTTCCACCTGACCAAGTGTCGAGGTGTTCATGAGCAAGACCCTGCTGCTCCCGACGAGCTGGATGGTGCCTTGCATGGCTGACACCGCTGTCGGTGAATGGGTGAATGTGAGGCAAATATGCAAAGCACTTTGGTGGCCATTGGGTCTGTGAAAGCGCTATATAAATGCAGCCCATGTTCTACTCTTGTTCACGTCATCAGACTCTGAATTATGCGTTTCTTTGGCAACACTATTAACACCAAAATGAATTCGCAGGGGGTACAAGTCAAAACTCTACGTTACGTTCATTATTGTTGTAATGTTATGTGCTTTGAGACAGGTAATTTAACACTTTGCAGACTCATTTGTTTTGGAGGAGGAGTGGTTTTGGAGACAGTCTGAAGGGAGGGTTGGATCTTATGCTTTCAAAGCTAGCTTGCTATTGCTAGCCTCTCTAAAGTTCACTGTAAACCCTAACGCTCAAAATAATTAATTGGTTTGAGTAGGACAAACTTAAATTAAACGAATTAGTTCAGTCAAATGAATTTTTATGAGTATTTAGCACTTTCTTTTTCTTTCAAGTTCACAGAACTGATGTATTTTAAGTAAACTGAACTGTTTCATTGTTTTGAGTTTTATGAAATTATTTATTTTAATTTAGATGAACTTGAGTTTAACTGAAACCGCTGGGATATCTATTTCCCAGCATGCTTTGCCGATGGTACTCGAAAGGGAGAGTAAATGCTAAAATTAAGTGTAATATAATGGGTTTTTTGTGTAAGATTAATGTTAAGTGTGAGATTTAGTAGTGATTAATGTTTTGTTATGCTAATTTAGAAGAATTTCTGTTAATGTTGGCTTTAGGATAGTTACCATCATGGTGACAAGTGGTGCATGCAGCTTGATTTGAGAGGAAATAATCCCTTTATATTGTTGCACTCATACAACAAGTGCTTCTGAATAACCTACTATTGTTAATATGTTAGCATTTATTACAGTAGCAGATTAGCTCTTTAAAGCTAACTAAGTTTATACTAATAAAAGTGTTTTGAGTTCTACCAACTTATTCAGGTTAACAGTGTACTTCATAGATTTAAGTTATATTAACTGAATGGAATTAGTACTATTAACTTTATTTACCCAAGTAATCTTAACAATAAGTTATTGAGTTACTTGGACACAAAGCAAATATTTTTTATGCTTAAATTTTTTGAGTTAATAAACTTAAATGATTTAAGGCAATCGGTTTCCTCAAACGGTTTGAGTTGAACTAACTCATCAGGTTTTACAGTGTACCTTTAAAGGGATCTAATAAAAAAGGAAACACAAGGCTTTTTGGGATTATTGCCAAGTTGCAGATCATTCTCATTTGACATATGGGGAGGGAATTGGGAATTGTGTATCAGGAAAAAGAGCATTGAAACGCCCTAAACAAATCTCACTAAAACAGTGAAAAAGTCCTGTCATTAAGTCATAGTTTCTTTAATTTCGACAGGAAGACGAATTTTGCTTAAAACTTTGTGATTTATGAAAAAGACTTTTCATAACCCATATCACTTTAGGAAATAAGTAGCAGGTGAATCTATTAACTTTTCTAACAATTATTTTCCCAATCCTTTCAATTAAAGTCAAATGCACAACAATTGCAAACAAAATGCATAGTAAATGCGGGCAACTATTGTTTCTTAAAGCTCCAGAGGAAGTCAATGAAATAAAATAAAAAAGTTGAATGTACAATACAATGCATCCTATGTGCAAGCCAGGTAAACAGTCTATGAAAATGTTATTTGATCATTCATCAGTGTAAAGTGTTTACTAAAGGTGACTTCAGTATGCTATTTAGCAGTCTTAAGCATTGTCTGCAGATTAAAGCTGTTCTGAAGTCTGATTGTATTCAATATTTTTTTACTGTTTGTCAGACGGTTAGCGATAAAATTCAAGACAAGTTATACATTACATTACATACATATTTTTTTGCCACGAATCTTATTATTTTGTTGCTTAGCTCTATGCCTCACATCAGGGACCCCATTGTAACATCCTACAAGGTAAAAAAAAAGGATGACATAGTCGAGAAGAGTAGTAAAAATATTCACGTTAATCAGATATTAGTTGTGTCCAAAATCGCCCCATACCCTCATATCAATATCAAATCTATTTCTAGAACACAGTTCCAGTAGTGGGATTGAATGTGAGATTGAGTAAGTGCACTCAATAACGTTCATAATGGAATCAGACACCCAAATGGCTTTTCTCTCAAATATTACCTTATTTAAAGTCTCTGTGAAAAGTTTTTTAGCTTTTAATATACTGTTATATATAAGCTAGTGTGCTCCAAAACAATGACAAAATTCTCATTTAGAAGACCAAACCCAACGTTGAAAATGAAAATCAGGTTGATGTCAGAATCCAACATCAGATTGACGTCAATTTCTTACGTTGGAAAGATGTTGTATTGTGGTTGAAAATGAAAATCGGGTTGACGTCAGAAATGAACATCAGTCGAGTTCTGACGTCAACCCGACTTTTATTTCCAACCAAAATGAAACCTCTGCTACCAAAATCATCCCCTGACTGGCCTTACTTACAACGTTCTACTCAATGACCTTGACAGAAATGTAGTGGAGTAAAAAGTATGATATTTGCCTTTCAAATGTAGTGAAGTTAAAGTAAAAGGTTCCAGAAAAAATAATAGGCTACTCAAGTACAGATACTTTTTACAGATAAAAAGTTTAGTTAAGTACAGTAGCCCACTCAAGTAAATGTACTTTGTTACTGTCCACCTCTGCATCAGAGTTTCTGTCATAAATTATTCTGTTTCTGTCATAAATTATTATGACATTTTATGCTCGCTCTGTGGGCCCAGGGCCCAGAATGATCAGCTTGCTTTTTGCCATTTTGAAATTTCAAACTTATTTTAAAAAGCCTGTCAATCTTGTTTTAAAAAAATGTTTTGCTGCAGCTACGTTATTTGGGCAGCAATTCGTCACAATTTGTTTGTCATTGGTCTAGGATGATGTCATCTACACAGAAACCCCGCCCCCCACATAGCGCGCTGTCTCATGCACACAGAAGCGCACATTGCATTGCGCTGGCGTACACATTGTTATTGTGTTAATTGTCCACACTGATGAAGTCAAACGTGTTGAACAGTATAAGGATAAGCTGCCTGAATGTCATATACTGATGGACATCACTGGATTTTTAAAGTTTAACCCGTACATTAAGGCAGTCCATAGATAACCGCAGCTATGTAAATGCCTCGCGGCACTGAAGCGGTATTGTCACGCGGAGAAACACAAGGATCTAATTTATCACAAATAATGACGATACAGCGGATGTACAGATTATAACGTAAGTAATTTCTCCTCCTCGTTTTATTTGTGAGGCCTTCACGTATCTCTGTTTCATGATAGCTTTAAATCGCTACTTAATATTTAATTTTCAACAAAATGTCGCCTAGTGAGTAAGTGCGATATGTATTGCATCTATTGTTTATTTTAAACATTCATTATAATAAAAATAGTTAATGTTTTGGAGCATAAAGAAACGCAACAAAAAAAACTACGCAAAACGCTCAAATTGTAGCTAATGCAAATAGCTTACATTTGAAATATAATTAGCATAATTTCTCTTAGCACTCATATTGAAATGGTGGTGAAACTGAGCTTAAATGGCGAAGAGACACCGGGCTACAGTAAAAGCGCATCCGATTTGCGTGCCTGCATCAGCATGGCCTAACAAGTGACAGTCAATACTCAATACAGTTGCAAATATGTAGCGGACGCTCTTGTTTTCTCTTTCATTGACTAGTTTAGGCCTATATATCATTGTGTTGGTAATCCTTCTTCTTTTTGTGAATCATCTATGTAAGCGTTTGTTCAGACGTCGCATTAATCGCAATTATGCTTGGTCAGTTGTAGAAACGTTAGAAACAAAGGCTCCTGATTACTGTGACTGATCTCGCTTTCCAGTGAGAGTAACTTGAAATCCAGGAGCAGTGAACGTAATGACGTTTGACGATGCGCGAAATCATTCCACTGGATTTCACATTCTTATCCTGTTAACCTTTTCCCACAATTTTTATAATTGCTTAAAACAATGCACTCATTTCATTAGGCAAAGAGCAAGCCCATGCATCTGTCGCAGACTGTTGACTTGAATGTAAAACATGCCTGGAAATTATTCATGTTAATGTACGCCTGCGTGTAAATGTAGATGCTAAATACAGTACATTAATGACGTGAATAGGCCTATGGTATGAGTAGCATAAAATGATTGAAATGCTTGTGTTGGTTATGTGGCCTTTACTTTGTTTGAAAAGGCTGGTTATGGGGTCACGAAATGACGAAGACTTAGCTCATGAATCATAATTAGCCTAGGTTATGCACAGATCATTTTAAATATCACAGGTTTGACAATAAAATCGTATATTTGACAAAACTTCAAAATTCTCAGTAAGCTACACATTGGTGAGTGATTATTCTATTTGACCAATTAAAGTGAAAAATGTAATATATTAACATAAGTAACTCCTTCACTGACACTTGTCACAAGAGGTGACAGGTGTAGGTCACTGGATATATGAACAGCAGATGAATATTTAAATATAACTTGTTGATCGAGTGGTAACATTCCTGCTTTGAGTATTAGGGGCTCTTAGATTTAAATCGCCTTAATAAAATAAAATAAAATAAAAATAACAAATTCAGTAAGCTGTTTGTCATTATATATCATAAAACTGAAACTTCCTATTTCTCTATATCAGTATTATTCCCTGTCAAACACAATTTTATAATGTGGTGGGGACAAAATCAGCAATGGCCATTGGCCATGATGAGCTTTATTTTTTCTTTCTTGCTGTATGTCAGCTGTAGCCTACATGTTTTGTTTTCATGGTTCAGTTATCATTTTGCCCCAACATTACTGTATTTATACGAACCACACACTGTTCTTTGTGGTGATATCAGTGAAATCTGATCATTGTTTGTAGCTGTGTTGGTGGTCAGTCAGTACCTGAGCTCCTCGATGCTATGCTAATACTGTACATCTCTGAAGCATATGCTGATGCCCAAGCGTGTGCTGCTGTACGTGATCCATTGCAAAAAAAAAAACATTACACGTGGTTTGTGTGTGAAATATTGGTGATAAGGTGTTTAGTAGTGAGTTAAAGTGATTGGAGTGATGTTGACTTGCAATATGACAAATCTGGGTCAATGTAACCACCCACCCCCCTTCACCACCACAGGCTACAAAAGGCAAGACTGAAAAAAGCAAAGAGGATGAGGATACCATCACCAAGCTCTGTGCGTGAATGTATGCATGTGGAAATAAGAGCATGGTGTGCTGGCTCTGTCCTCGGGTCACTCTGTGTGTGTGTGTGTGTGTGTGTGTGTGTGTGTGTGTGTGTGTGTGTGTGTGTGTGTGTGTGTGTGTGTGTGTGTGTGTGTGTGTGTGTGTGTGTGTGTGTGTGTGTGTGTGTAGCTGTTGTGTTGGGGTATATGTCTGAAGTGCTGTTGTGCATGCTTCCCTCCTACATGAGGTCAATCCAGCCATGTCTCATCCTGTAACTGTCCTCTCTGTACTGCTTTATATTCTCTTTTAAACATACGCACACACACTTTTTTTCGTTCTCTCCTCTGTTTTCATCCTTTGGTACTTTATTCTTTAAGGAATAAAAATGAAAATTCTGTTATTATTTGCTCATTCTCTTGTTGTTCCAAACCCATATTACTTTCTTTTTTTCCATGGAACACAAACATGAAGCCTATTTTCCATGTTCTTTTTCGTGCAATTACTATGTAGAAATACTGAAGCTTTTCTTCGTCATAAAGAATGCAGAACCATTATAAAAATTGTTAAAGGGTTAGTTCTCCCAAAAATTAAAATTCTGTCATCATAATCACCCTCATGTCATTCCAAACAAGACTTTCGTTCATCTTCAAAACATAAATAAAGACATTTTTGATTAAATCTGAGAGCTTTCTGATGCTTGACACTTCAAAATGTTCAGAAAGACATCGTAAAACTAATCTATATGAATTGAGAGGTTTAGTCCGAATTTTATGGAGAGACTCGATTGGTTTATATGATAAACAAAAGGAATTTAGGCATTTATTCACATATAAACATTGATCATCGAACATAAACAGAAGCTCAACTGAACATACTTGATGTGTGAGAACAAACCTCATCGGTTCTTGTGGAAACTCTAACTTGTTGCGTAACACAAGAGAACACAAATGAACCTCATTGGTTCTCACATGTCAAGCAAACATGCTTCAGTTTCCGTTTACTCTAACTGATGCGTGTGTTGATGAATGTTTATGTGAATAAAAACTTAATTTAAATCTGTTCATCATATAAAGCAATATAAATCATATGGATTAGTTTTATGATCTCTTTATGGACTTTTTGAAGCATAAAGTGGTAGTTGCATAGCTGTCAATGGAGGGACAGAAATCTCTCAGATTTCATTAAAAATAGCTTAATTTGTGTTCCGAAGATGAATGAAAGTCTTATGGGTTTAGATCGTCATAAGGGTAAATGATGAAAGAATTTTCACTTTTGGGTGAACTAAATCTTTAATATAACTTGTACACTATATTCCAAGTCAAACAAAAAATTAAGTCATTATTCAGTCTTCATTTATTGCAATTTCTTGAGCAAAACACATTTTCTTATTTTGTGCACCACTGAAGAGAGAAAGGTTTATGGGTTTGGAGGGTGAGTAAATGATGACTAAATGTTCATTAATAGCTTATCTATTCCTTTTACCTTTTCATTGTCTTTCCATTGACATTCTATAATGTCTAATACTAATGTTTCAAACTGTCATTATTTAGAATAATGAGCTGATCTACTCTGCTCTGTGGATGGGTGATTAGTGCAGCCATCAGATTATATCTCTTTTATTAGACAAATTCTAACATTTTTCCATTAACATTCCATTACAAATTATAACATTATTCCATTTACATTCCATTACATGTTTTACTATAAAGGATGTCTTCCAAGATAAACTCTTTAAATGCCTTAATAATCTCTAGCAAAAAAATGACCTCTCTTTAACAGTCAAGTAGACAAAGTCGATATGTTGCAAGACAATGATAACCAAGAATTCTCCAAGAATCCAAGAATCAAATTTTGTCAATAATTCCCTGATGTGACATCATTACAAAGCTACCCAATTTATACAAATCTTTACATGGTTTGCTTATGTGCTTGTAATGATTATTCTATGCCTTTTGATAGATGTATACCCCTTACATTTATTTTAACAAAGGTAATGGGTCAGAAAGATTTTTCTGTTACATTAGGATTTGTCTTACTGACAAGTCTGTGATGTACCCTGTGTGCTGTTCTTTATTGTTTCACAGTGTTTAATTATAAGGAAGGTTGTGAATGACTAACAGAAGACTGTCTTCTGTGCTTACCTCATCACAATTGTTGATGTAATTCTGTGTGCTGTGACTAATATTAACTGTATGCACAGTACTCACATAATGTATGTCGTATATGTGCACATTTCTAATTTATTATTCATTTCTAATTACACAAGTAAGTAAATGAGCACTGATTAATTTGCCTTTTTTCTCTCTGCTTTCTAACCACGCAGCTTTGCTCAGCCCCAGATGCCTCCGCTCCCTCTTGACGAGCGTATAGTGGTTATTCAGCGCCCCAAAAGTTTGGCATTGCGCGTGGCCTCCCCACCAGCCACATCACAGTCTTCCTCCCACCGCCCAGCTAATCACAACGAGCCCCCACCCCACTTACCACAACCCCAACTCCAACCATCCCGTTCCTATCCAAGTTCCAACTACTTGTCTCTGGAATGCAATCGCAGGCAATCATCCCATGTTCAGAGAGATAAAGGAGAACGAGGTGATCCCTTTGAGGGCAGCGGGCACAATGCTAGCCATTGTCACAGCAATGGGATTGTAACTTTAGGTCCCAGACCTCACAAGCACACTCATACCATTGACATTAAAGTGTCTTTAGACCAAGGTGGAAGAGGAGGATCTTACATAGACAAAGGCCGCAGCAGTAGTCTTACCCGAAGTGGAAACATCAAGGGGAACAGGACTAAACGGGTGTCCCTGCACTTGGATTCAGGGCAAGGTGAAAGGAAATGCAAAGGAAAGTCTTCCGAGTCAGTGGAGAAACACCAGAACCATCATCAGAGTCAGAACAGGACTCAGCACAGTATCCATCATCCAAACCAACTTACAGTCTCTCCTGGAGGGATCTTGGAATTCGTACCTGCCCAAAGACAGCAGTCAAAATCCAAGCCAACCAGAGAGAGAGATTTGTCATCAAAGTCTTGTTCTGCAACTGCCAGCTACTCATTGCATAGTGAGAGGGACATATCATCTTTAGGAAACAAAGAAAACTCCAAACTGGGACCCGGCCACCAACTGCCCCAAGCCCACAACCTATCCCGTCAACACAGTTCAGCCCCATTACCCCATGCTGCCATCCTAAGCCCTCACTACCCTGCTGTTCCTCCCTCACTCCCTTCCCGAGCCCCTTCCTCCTACCAGCACATTAGTCAACCCCGTCCCTCACGCACTAGAGAGCATCGTCCCCAAATTCTTCACGCTTTGCCTCTCTCTCCTACTTCCTCCCGAGGAGGCTTCCCCAGTCCAGACCACACATGTACTATTGACTTTTCCCACCCTTGTGGCTGTTGGAGGTTGGTTCGTTGTAGAAGAGGGAGAGGTAACTCTGCTGGCTACTACGGTCGTAGTACAAGCTCCTCCTCTTCGTTTTCCCACGCCCAAGGAACAAGTGCTGCCAACGGAGGTGGCGAAACCATGGGATTGAAGACTTTAGGAGGGTGTCTGTCAACTGGTTCCACCACCAACACCTCCTCTTCAAACAGCACTGTCTCTGACTGTCGAACAGGGCTGCTCAGACCTTTAGGTTGTGCATCCTGTTCTGGGGAAGCTGGAGGTTTTGAGAGCCCTGCTGCTTTCCGTAAGAAGCTGGTTGGTGGTTGCTTACCCTGTACTCCTCTGTCCTCATCTGCACCTCTTCGAGCACTCCAGAGTTGTGTCAGTGGGTGCAATCCCAAAGCAAGCCAAACTGGCAGCTCCACATGCAGCTACTGCAGTAGTGACCCTATTGTAGTGACCTTTAACCCACACAGAGGGAATCCTCCCAACATGGGCCGTAATATTGGAGCACATACCATGGAGGAATACCAGCCTGATGATGACGATTACAGTGTACGCACAATCTGGCCCGAGGAGTTAGCAAAGAAGATGACTCGCTCTAAAACCCAACCTATCCACCATAATGCAGGGATTAGCATGGGACCAGGAAGGACTTGCATGGGCCAAAACCAAAATAGTGGCAATGGCGGAAATCCTGTAATCCTTGACTGCCGGAACCTTATGGAGTTCACTCGCTCCCAGTTGACAGATCAGGCAGGGCGACGTAGGCTCCAGCAAGGCAAGATGGCGGTTTTGGACTTTATTGGAACAGGGAATAGTGGGGACCAGGGCAGAGATTCCCTCAAGAGGCTATGGAACAAAGGAGCAGATGCTTGCATGGAGGATGGCAATGGGTTTGATGACGAAGTGCTTCCACAATCCCCATCCCTACGATCTCCTTCTCCAAATTCCCCTCCATCCTTCTCTCCCCCACCCTCTGCTCCTAGCACACTTATTAAGCCCAAACCCAAACAGAGAGAGAGGGAAGGGGGACACACCTTACCTTCTGCACAGTCGCTCCACTTGGTCCTCAACTCACTCAACAGAGAACAAGATGAGGGAAATGGACGAGGTAAAGATGCTAATCTGCAAGTACACAGCAGGTTGAGTGACATCTTTATAATGTGTTTTTGATGATTGACCACTCAGAGAGATGACCACAATCTCTTCACATTGATAATCCCACTTGAATGTGCTGACCTTGATTTCATTTTCTCATCTTCCATTAGGCTGTACGACTTTGTGCACTGATAGTATTCAAATTAAAATGATAGTTCAGTTAATCTGTGGGGTGCATAATCCTCGTTAGTTTAGCTTCAAAAGATCGCCAGAGTGACATAACCCATGATGCTTTTGTAATGTAACACAAGTTCAATCAAAATGTTATTTTGATTAAACCCTTTCTAAATTTAAATCTTTTTCATAGATTTCATAAGGTTTTATCGTCTATTGTATGTCTTATTGAAAGTCAAAAATTAAGTTGAAAGAACTAGAGAATAATAGCCATTCTATGGGGGGGGGGGGGATGAGACTTCAAACAGGAAAGATAAGGAGGATGGATTTCTTCTTACATACGGGCTTGATGACATTATACTCCGTGCCATATTTAAATGACTGAAAATAATCTAAAAACATTAAAATCCTTTTCCAGCATACCAGCACACCTCTCTAAGAGGATCACATAGAGTAAATTATTTAACAATATAAGAAAACAAATGTAAGCAACAGTATTGATTTGTTTTGTTTTTGCCAGTGCACCTTTCCCTCCCTCTTTCCTCCTCCCTCCCAGCGTCACTGTCTGAGGAGAGTGTGATGACTCCAGATGTGGAGAAGGCTGTGATCAGCCCCATCCTCCCTTTCCTTTTCCTGGGTAACGAGAGAGATGCAGAGGATTTGAATCTACTGCTTCGTCTCAAAATTGGTTTCGTGGTCAATGTCACAACCCATCTTCCCCTCTACCACCTGGACACAGGCTTGGTGCGTTACAAAAGGCTCCCTGCCACTGACAACAGCAAGCAGAACCTGCGACAGTACTTTGAAGAGGTTTTTGAGTTTATCGGTAAGATAACTTGTCAACTCTTTTATAGTTTAAACATTTACAGACCCCGTGAAATGGCTTGTCAAATGCAGTTTTCTGTCCTGTGAAGACTTTCTTATTGAAGCAGGAGGTCTGGCTCGAATTGTCCCTTTCTTTTTAAATAGCCTTATAGCCTTTAGTGAAGAATGGCAGGTGGTATTACGGGGACAGGACATTCTGGCATTCTGGCAGGAGAGCATTTTTTTGGACCAATCTGTGTAGTGCAGGAAGAGTCCTCAATATTTTTGGTTTGTGTTGTTTTTGATGTGTGTCACATCTTTTTTTTTTTTTTTTCTTCAGAGGAAGCGCACCAGTGTGGGCGGGGCGTTCTTGTGCACTGCCAAGCAGGCGTGTCCCGCTCTGCGACTATTGTCATTGCTTACCTGATGAAGCACACCCTCATGACCATGACTGATGCCTATAAATATGTGCGGGGTCGTAGACCAATAGTATCCCCCAACCTCAACTTCATGGGCCAGCTGCTAGAGTTTGAGAGAGACCTCAACTCTGGGGTAACACCTCGCATCCTCACCCCCAAACTGAGTGGCCTGGAAACACAAGTTTAATAGGGTGGACCAAGAAAGAAAAAAGAAAACAAGAGGAGAGAAGGAGATAAATAGAAGATGGAATTAATGGAGAGAAATGACTGGATAGAAAATGAGGGTTTGATTAAAGCTGTTTAACAAAAGCAAATAGTTGAGATGATATAAATAACCAGAAGATGAAAGCAGTTTAAAAGAAATAGAGAAAAAGAGTATTTGGTCTGTTTTAATTGAAGTACCTCCGCTCTTTTAAATATAAATAGCACTTATATTATTTGGCAAATGGATATTTGACCTAACCACCCTTATACTCTGTTAATGATGTGCCAAGTTTTAATTCAAAATAACTAAATTCACTTAAGTTATTATTGTATTACTATTATCAAGTTTGGTTAAATACAAAAGTTATATAAGATTAATTGGGGGGAAATAAATGCAATCAAAGTACTCTATGGCAGTCAAGCACTGACAAATATTCAATGTGTTGAGACTCTCAGAACTGTGATGTGCGTCACATTCATGACCCAAGAGCTGTAGCAAACTTCAAACTCCTTTCCCACTGTGCACAGAACTTTTCTAGACAGATTATTTTTGATTTAGGAGCTCATTTGAAAGTGCTTTTTTGGGTTACTTTTGCGTTAGCTGTATGCCAACTATTTATAAATTTCTCCAGTGACATTTTGCCTTTGATATTTTTTCAATACTGCTATTTTTGTTACTTGATTTTACTTCTTGAATCCTTCATCTTAGTGTCTTTGTGTGGGAGGTGTGCAATAGAGACTGATGTTGATGTGGAAGTGGAACTGATTTAATTTATTTTTCGCTCTGACATTGTTTCACTAATGGACATTTTTCATGGGACATGAACCAGCCACTATAATAGCAGATAAAACCCAAAAATCACATTTAATTTGATTTTTGTGCTTTCTATGTCTTATTGCTGTGTTTTTTTGTTGTTGTTTTTGCTGCAAATGGTGTTTTGAAATTATGAGGAGAAAGATCATGTTGAATCGAACGCAAAACCTATTTTACATTTTTAATAAGGGATATCTACACTGTTGATTGCTGTGCAAAATTACTGTGACTGGATTGGGCCAAGTCATCATAATAGTTCTCTCTCTTCAGTATGGTTTGAATTTGCATTTCAGAATTGCACATCAAGGTGACAAGTAGATATTTTTTAGTTTATGCATAATCAGCAAAGTACCACGACGATAGTGTGCAGATGTAGCTAAAACTGTGCTTTCTGTCATTTGGTATTCAGTTCAAGGCATAAGAAAAATGAACACCCTTATCCTTAGCCGGCACTATTTTTAAACACCCTGCCTAATTTGACCATGATCAGATTTTAGTGTTCTCAGGACTGTAGGCAAACAATCTGGTTTTGTATTACGTACCACAAAGGAAACAAGAGCCCTTTCCTCCATTTGAATTTTTCCTTAATTTTCCTACCTTCGTTTTTCTTTCTCTATGTTCTCTTAGAGACTATGCATTGTTATTGGAATACATTCTGTGAAAAAGACTTGGTTCACTCAGTTCACTGTGAAACACATTCTTCTTCCTGCATGCTGTCAAGTTCTCAGCCTTGGTCCCTGAAGCCTATTCTCATCAGTCTTGACAAGCGAGGAGTTTGTCTGCCATCTCTGAGCTCTTATCTGCCTCACTGAGCCATTGGGCCTTCACACACCACTGCTGTGTCTCCATTAATTTACTCTGCCCAGCAGTGCTTGACAAAGGATACTATTTTGCATTTCAGTTCAAATATGCTCCAGTTCAAAACCCCCTATAGTACCTTCAGTAAAGACATGTATAGGTGTCTTCTATAGGTACACGACCACAGAAATGGCCCCAAAATCTGTCTGATCCATCTAAAGCCGGGTGCACACTGTACGATTTATAATAGTCCTTTCTGACTGTTGCTTGTTAGACTGTACGAATATAATTCCAGCTGTAAAGCCATGTCACACAGTAGGATCTCAGCTGTAATTAATGTTAAACTGTACGGCAGTCAAGACGTGTTAAAACGGATGTACACAAAAAGACTCCTCCAGAGTTTTACATCATCAATCCGTGACACGTTCAGTGACATGAGCTGCATTTACATGATAGAAATGGTGACTAGCAAACAATCTCTAGTGTTAGTATTAATCATGGCTTTTTTTTAAAGAAAACCGGAAGAAACGAAGATGTGTGTGGAGCAAGTGTTGATTGTTTGTTGTCAAAGTAATTGCATGATGAGGTTCTGATGAGAGGAATATTTTAGGATTCACAAAATTTGACTCAGCAGGCCAAATCATGCCCAAAATCATATAGTCTGAACCCGGCTTAAGATAGCTGTTATGAACGAGCAGTTCGGTGCCATTGCTTTGTTATTTAAGGGTCAGCTGCTGCTTGTATTTGTCATACCGTGACACGCTGACTGTTTTATTCTGTCTGTTTCTGCTGACAGTGTTTTTGTCTGACACTGTAGCTTGATTATGCCCAGAGGAAACGATTAGGTAAGCAACACCTAATAAATAGGTGTCAGTGAGTTGACAGAGTGCTGATAAATCAGACTAATTGTAATCTAAGAGGCAGGATTAGGCAAAAAAATTTAATTTAAGAATCGGTATCCCTTTAGTTCCTGAGTTTGAATTTGGTTTGAATTGACCATATGACACAGCATATTGAATTGAAATGACATGGAGGAATTCAACACAGAAATTTAACACACAGTTTACAGTACATGCCCTGGCGAAATTATCTAGTGACTATTTTCATTGCTAAACAGACCATTTGGTATCTGGCATCAGGTACCATCCTCTTTCATTATTTCTTGTTACATTTAATTTACCATTTCAAAAAAACTGCCAGATCCCCCCACCCCATCCTCACATGAGTAAATGTATAAAGTGTATTATAAGTGATAAAGTAACGCCAGGGATGCCTTTTGGTAAAATAACCGTCTTCCGAGTCAATGTAGCACCTATCAATGGAAAGAAAATTAAGCACTTGGAAGTATTGTAAATGTTTTGGATTTGTTTTGCTCTGTGTTATATCTGTTTGCGTAAAAGTGTATGTATGTGTGGACACAAGAAGTGAATCTGTGTATGTTTGCTGTGTGCTAGACATGTTGAGACACGAGAGTAATGTGAGTTCAACTTTCCTACCATTTCTATCAAGAATCCCAACCTCAGGCCTGTTAAATGTCCATTGGCACAACTCAAGCTTCGCTGTTAGCTTGCATTTGTCAATGCCATGAGCCACTGCTGTATGCCTTCTTTAACCTAGATTTGCTCTTCCAGACATTAGTGGAAATTTTACCTCTTTGTTCACTCAATCATACCTTTCACTGTAGAAACAAATACCAGAATCACCTGGCAATACTGAATGAATAGCACTGGACATCATAGATTGGGTGAATTGCTGTTGGCTGTCCACATCTTGAGAATCTCAGTGTACGAAAGCTGAATTTGTTTATAAAATGTGTGCAAAGCGTTGAAACTGGATACTACATATGACCAGTGTTTCCTGTGTTGAATAATCTTATATACAATATATGGTTTGCACATAGAAATGAACTAAATGTAAAGTTTTATGTGAAATTAGTTTGGACATGTTGTAAATTTGTGAATTGATTATTTCTGTGACTTTATTCATGTATGTAATGCTTGTTCTTTTTTTAAATTATTATTATTACTATTGTTATTATTATTATCTAATTTTTGTGCCAAATATTGAATTGAAGGTTGGCGTCTTTAATATTGACAAAAAGAAGTGCCCTCTAGGATAAAACATGTTTGAACTGCTCAGTTATCAGTGTCTTACCTTGTTCCCCGGCGATATGATGTTGTCATACTCTGTTACTTTAACTTTACCTGCAGATTTTCTTACCTAAACTAAACTGCTAAATTGCTCATTGAAGATGTTATATTTTCACATGTTCATTTTTGTTTGATCATGGCAATTTTATGACTCTTTGGATAGAGGTTTATAGAGATCCCTCAAGGGTTGTACTTTGATGTACTTTGAATGCATGTTGCTCCAAACTGACCTTCCAGTCTTCTCTCCCCTTCCTACTGACTCAGCCGTTCTCCCCTGTGAGAATTGAGTGCCCGCGCTGCTTCAGAGAGAAGACGGACATGGCAGCCTGTGTTGGTTTGACCATATACTTGTGTGTACTTCAGTTTTTATCACTGACAAATGATGGGGCTTCATCCTTTTTCCTGTTTAAAACTTTACTGTGAGAGACTGTGATACTGTTGTGAAGCAAAAACGATTAAAAGTGTTAGGCTGATCCTTGCCGGTAATGACTATGAGAATAACGTACCTCTAAAAAAAAAAAAAAGATCGGCTTGTTATAGAATTATTCATCGATATGATGTTCTTGCAAAGCTAAAATGATTTGTTGAAATAAATTTTTTTACAACAAATTGGCAATGCTGCAGTGTTTCTTTTTTTATATTGCTTGTGACACGAAACAAATATGGTATCTTGTTGCATTAGTCAAACACTCCCATAAGCCCACCCTAACCATGACCAGTTCATTCAGAACCAGGGATGTTGGTTTGGAAATTATTGGTTCTTACAGTATAGTCAATGAGCTGTCAGATTACCATTGACAAATCAGCAGTGTAGCCCACCAGTTACATAATTGTTAGCTGCTGTGTTGTGCGACTGCGCTGTGAATTGGCACCCCAAGGGCTTAGATCAATAGTCAGCATGGTCTAATACAGGACACCTATCATATCAAAGTGAAACCTAGGTGCTGCTCTGTCCGGGAGAGAGCTCTTTGGACTCGGTTTGCTTTGGCTTTTTGGCGGCGTCCTTGTCGCAATCTAATCTACTCCTATAGGAATCCCTCCTGTCTGTGCCTACTTGCAGGCCACTTCAGTGTTAACGTCAAGATGATAGAACAAAGCTGAAATGGTAATGTGCCTGAGAGGGATGAGGAAAGAAACTGGGGCAAAGGCTTTTAGAGTGTGTGTGGAATCGTGTGCACATGTGAGAGGCCAACATAAGAATGCTCAAGGCAACGCTGCTGATCCGTGTCCCCAAAATCCCCATGTAATATTGGTGAAACTTGATGACTCAATTGTGTAGCCTGGTCTTGAGGACATGAATGTAGAGTAATAAAATAATTGCATTTGATTTTACTGCAAGTTCTATATAATAATTAGACAATGATAACTGTTCAACAGCTAGCTCCAGTTCAATTTGATTAGCTGAGGGTTATTCCAAGAGTGCATATATAAGCCAGACACATACTTAACACAAGTAAGAAAGCATTTGTGAGTCCTTGACCAGTGCACATAGTTGCGCTTGGTAATGAATTGTGTGCCCGACACATTGGAATGCAACGGTGTTGCTAGAATCTAAAGCAAGGTAAACTTGCCAAGTGCTTGCTGGCCATACAATCCAAAAGACAGACTGATAGTCTGTTAATCAGTGGTGGAGACTTTTCAGTGAATCTTTCTCAATGATTTGTTCAAAAACATTGATTCTTTGAGAAACTAAAGTGACTGTGACTGAATTCGGAATAGCTTATTACTACTCTCAATATTTCTCCCATATCATTGGCACAGATAGAGTATGCTACTTTGAATTCTTTGAGTGAGTCAGTGAATCGTTCACTTAAGGGAATCGTTTAAATCACTGATTGATTCAGAAACAAACAATACTAATGTGTGTTGTACGGGGATCCAAAATTGTTTATTCTGCTTTGTTTGAAACTATTTTTGTTGGAGGAGTAAAAACAGACAAGTAAATAGCAAGCAATATTGTGTCACTCTGCATTGTCTTCCTGTTTATTGAACAGTTCTATAAAATCCAAATTCCAATCGTGGTGTTGTTTTGAATTATGTGATAACCTGCAGCTGAATAACAGTCATGCTGATATTCAGGCCAAAAGCTATCTCTCATGTGATGTTTCTAAATTCTATATTCTTTGCTTTGCTTGGAAAAATGACTTAATCATTATTACATAATGATAACTTTGTATACCTCCGATAAGGAAGAATTCAGACTTTGTGATTCAAGGCACGTTTCTCTAAATCTCTCTGGAGTCATCAAACATGTTGCCCATGCCCAGCAACACCTTTTTTAGGTTTAGCATATAGGAAGCATCACTGAGCAAGCAAAAACACACTGTAAGCTCAACATTTCTGCTGAAACTGACATGTAATATCTCAATCCAGGCGTTTTACAAATCAGAAGGCCTGGGTATAAAGCAGGGATTATGCAAAAAGGCTTTACATGTAACATTGGTGGGTGTGGCTTATCTGTCACCACAAATCACCTGTGGCATGCAAATGTTCTCATTTAGTATCTGCACCTGTGAAGACATTAAGAGGCAATCCTGCTCTATGGTTTATTTTAACACCCCACCAACAGAACAAGGATATAATGTTTGCACAAGAAAAGGCCAATTTAATATTTATGCATTCCTGACGACACAACCAGCATGGAAAGACACCGGGGACCTCTGATGACTTGTCAAGAAAGAATGGGAACTGCATGGGGAGAAAATTCTAGATAACTGACAGACGTTTGCTACAACCATCAGAGCAACTGAACCTCTAATCTGAAGGTATTGTGAATGACTTATCAATAGTATTACAGAGGATTTTTGTAAGATGATAAATTATCTTTCAGTTATCTCACAGTTGAATATGTAATTGCAGCTAAAAAGGTGAACATATTCTTAAAAGTTTGTTTTTTATTTAATTATTGTGTTATGTATTATTACTAATGTATTGAGTAAATTTATCATGCATTTTCTGATTACAGCTGTACCAAGTATGTCTGAAATATTATAAAATCCCAAAATGTTGTGGGACATAGTTTTCTCTGTAGAAATAATTTCCTGGTAAAAGAAAAGAACTGAAAACTGGATATTTTTTGCCATCCGCAGATTAGTGTGCTTCAGTTGCCCAAGGGAAGATAAATTAAATAGTGCTGTAAGCAAGGCTTTTCCAGATGTAGAGTAAATGTTGTGGTCTTAAAGTACATGATGTAAATATCATGGGCGGTAGGATGCTATGGATGTTGCCTGGTCAGGCGCACATAACGAGTCTCAAGAGGAAAAACCATGGAGACGTATTTCTTCAGAGACTTCCTCCTAGTGGCAGAAGCCCTAGTATTTTCCTCTAATAAAAACAGCTTGGCCTGTCTGAGATTTCTCATCTGTAATTCACTGAAATTTGATGGGGTGTATTAAATATCCATTTACACTACTTCTCAATGTTTTCCATTCTCTTCCAGTCAATGGCACGCTCCAGGCGTAAAGGAAAGATCCTATGTCTGTGTCTCTTGCCTTGTGTGATGGTAAGTCACCTGTTGATCTACATCATGGTGTCCATATTTGTAGCCGTCTCCTACTCCCCTCCTCTACCACAGCTGCCCCTCCATTTTATTGCCACCGGAGCCTCTGCAAACTCGGGAGCTCTTGCATCCCATCCAGTTCGGCCTTTCTGGAATCTCAGACTTGAGGACGGGGCACTGTGGAACCGCCTCCAGCACATTTGGGACAGAGAAAACAACCCCATATTGAGAGTTAACAGCACAAGGTACAAAGGTCCAAGCTTTGATGCAATACAACCCCAAGAGATTGGAAAAGCTGGTACTTGTGAACAACGCAAGACTTGGGCGTCTCACCTGCCCGATTTTAACACCCTTCCTGAACAAATGAAGGATTTTGTCCTGTCCATGAACTGTAGGCGTTACGCTATCCTCGTGGACCAACCCAACCTGTTTTTCGGGCAGGACTCTGAAACGCTGTTCCTTCTGATGGCGATTAAGTCACAAGTTGGAAATTTTGAGAACAGACAGGCCATCCGAGAGACATGGGGAAGGAGCGGCCGGATCCAAGGCGACGGCGGAGGAAGAGGCTGGTTCATACGCACTGTCTTCTTGCTTGGGAGGCAGGACACAGAGACAGGGCCTCATCCGGACCTGAGTGCCTTATTGAAGTTGGAAAGCAGCACCCATAAGGACATCCTGCAGTGGGATTTCAAAGACACTTTCTTCAACCTCACCCTGAAGGATGTCCTCTTCTGGGATTGGTTTTCACAACACTGTCCTCATGTCCACTTCATTTTCAAGGGAGATGATGATGTGTTCGTTAGGACTAAGGCTCTGCTTGACTACTTAGACCCTGTTGGAGTTCAAAAAACACTTCAAAATAAAACAAAAGGATGGGACGATTTCATTGTAGGGGATGTTATTGCCAATGCCTGGCCCAATCGGCAGCCTCAAACTAAATATTACATACCCGAAAGCTTCTATAAGGGAACGTATCCTGCGTATGCAGGAGGTGGAGGGGTGGTTTACACTGGTGCTTTGGCCATGCGTCTGCAAGAGGTCTCACGTCGGGTCAGCTTGTTTCCCATTGATGATGTTTACTTAGGAATGTGCCTTCACAGGCTCGGCGTATCCCCCATTCATCATTCGGGTTTCCTCACCTTCGACCTTCCAGCTGATCTGCGTGAAAAGCCTTGTGCATATCATAATGTTCTCCTAGTGCATAAACGCACCCCAAAAGAAATGTTAACTCTGTGGAAAGAGCTGCTGGTTCCTCCTCAGGAGTGTTAGTGTAAAGCAGGGCAGCTTGTTCATAAATTCAAATGAAGGTAAATGATGCAGCATGGACCCAGACTTCAAAGTTATTTTTGTTTTCACCACAAGGTATTTTCATGCCAATTGGGTGTGTTAATTTGCATAAAAAGGCCCTTGTTTTTCTCTGATGTTGGGCTGTGTGTGCAGTGGTCATTATGAGAAGATCAAATTAGGATGACATGACAGCAGACAAGCTAAAAATGGCATTGGAAGTCACAATGGTTGACTAAACAAGAGAGGGTTCTTGTGGAATGGCTCCTGTTTTATGGGAAGAATGAGTATAGTGGACAATTAAGGAGTCTTTTGTTATTTTGTTATTTTTAAGATTAGAGGTTTGTGATCCAATTAGGATCTCATAATGGAGCAAATCAAAAACTGTTATGAACATAAATCTGCTTTGTATTTAATTAAAAAGCTATGGAACTGCTTTGTTAAAAACAAAACGAAAGCTTTACTATTTTATTTGAAATGTTTCAGAGATTTTTTTTTAGAAAATTTTTTGACTATATTTTTACACTCGGAATCTATATTTTTTGCTCTGTTTAAGTTTTACATAATAAATGTAATTTTCCTTTGTTTTGTAAGAATTCTCAATGTGGAAATGGAGTATCTGGACTCTGTTTTGGAGAGGCAAAATAATCTGGATGCCTGAACACCCTACAGACATTGTCATCTGGTTTAGGCCTTGTGGGCCCAATTATAGCCTGGTGTTGTTGGAGGCATACTGAATTACATCAACAAAACACAATAATGGGAAATAATGAATGACAATAATGAACAATGATTTGTTCGATTGGTCATAGAATTTAGGCTTACTTTAACAATAAAGTATACTTTAAATGTTTGTGCATTGATCCGATTCATTCAATTGAATGGTAAGAGCATTTTTTGATCTCAGAATTTCATTATGTTTGTTTCACTTATTGTTATAATCTGTGTATTCATTTGCCTCGAATGGTTCACTGTCAATGTATGTTTATTATTAATAGTGGAATTGGCTCTCTTCATTTTTGTTTGATCAGAAAGTCACCTTCATCCTCCAAATGTTTGTTAGTAATAATGCCAAAAGAAGCTTGTATATTCTTACTCAAGTAAAGACAGAGATTGAAGTAAAAGATGATAACCTCTATTAGTTAAACTGTTTTTTTCACCTAAGAAATTCTGTGTGTGTGTGTGTGTGTGCGCGTGTGTGTGTGAGTGTGTGTGAGATTATATGTATAACACACATAGGCTGTATTATATAAACAAACTTTTATTTTAGAATTGATTAATCACAATTAATTGATTTGACAGAGATAGCCAGACACACATATAATTTAGAATTCACACATGTATACACACATAGGTCCTTCTCAAAAAATTAGCATATTGTGATAAAGTTCATTATTTTCCATAATGTAATGATAAAATTTAACTTTCATATATTTTAGATTCATTTTACGACCTGGCACCTGCTCACAGTGCCAAAACCACTGGTAAGTGGTTTACTGACCATGGTATTACTGTGCTCAATTGGGCTGCCAACTCTCCTGACCTGAACCCCATAGAGAATCTGTGGGATATTGTGAACAGAAAGTTGAGAGACGCAAGACCCAACACTCTGGATGAGCTTAAGGCCGCTATCGAAGCATCCTGGGCCTCCATAACACCTCAGCAGTGCCACAGGCTGATTGCCTCCATGCCACGCCGCATTGAAGCAGTCATTTCTGCAAAAGGATTCCCGACCAAGTATTGATTGCATAACTGAACATAATTATTTGAAGGTTGACTTTTTTTGTATTAAAAACACTTATTTTATTGGTCGGATGAAAATATGCTAATTTTTGAGATAGGAATTTTGGGTTTTCATGAGCTGTATGCCAAAATCATCAGTATTAAAACAATAAAAGACCAGAAATATTTCAGTTGGTGTGCAATGAATCTAAAATATATGAAAGTTTAATTTTTATCATTACATTATGGAAAATAATGAACTTTATCACAATATGCTAATTTTTTGAGAAGGACAAACTTGACAGCAGTGAAAGATAGACAGACAAACAGACAGATAGATGGATAGAAAGTTTAGAATTTATTAGAATTCTTTGCATACAAATCATATATTTCTGTGTTTATCTCTCTTTTCTTTCAAAAATAATTTGTATTTTTGTGTGGAGTTTCTTCTCACCTGAACTTGCTCAATAGGGGTGTGAGGTACTATTTTCTGTAAACATGCTTTTGTAGAATATTTATTGTGAAAAGTGCTGAACTAAAAAATCTTTCTCTTCAAGCTCATCTACCATTAATAAATTGAAAGCATTTTATAGTATAATAGGCATAGTATTTTACAAATAGCCTAGCCTATTTGACTTTATTGAACGGTTTAAAAGCCCATTATTAATTTAGAATTTTGCCAATTATTAGATTTACATGTTTCAAAAAACGTATTAGGCCTACTATACTTTCTCATAATATTATTCTCATACCATTTAAATGAGTTTCTGCCATAGACTGCATAAAATGTTTTTTTACTGAAGAAACTGTGTGGAATAGGCTACTATAAAAGACTGCGTTGTACAAACCAAAAGCTTCCACACTAGTAGGTGGCGCTGTGACACCCTCTTAGTCCATTTAACCCGGAAGTTGTCAGAGCAGCACAGCGTTCATCATACGATTGCGTTAGTGATAGTCGTGTTTGTTTGGTGTTTACATTTTTCAATAAAAGTAAATGCGAAATAATGCGTTAAAACCCGATAATAGAATCTGGACCTGATACTACGATGTCTTTGTACTGTTGATATTAGGTAAATAGTTACCTCTTTGGCGTATTAGAATCGACTAGAGGTTCATTATAGAGACGCATATAGCACATTTAGTCCGTAAACAGAACCGAAATGGGTTCATCAAAGAAACACAAAGAAAAGGAGAAAGACCGGGATCCTGAGGATCGGCACCGTGAGCACAAGAAACACCGTCACAAGGATCGAGACAAGGAGAAGGACCGAGAGCGAGAGAAGAGAAAGAGATCCCGATCCAGGGAGAGGAGCAGCCGGGGAACAGAGAGAGACAGAAGCGGTAAAGCAGAGAAGAGCAATGCAGAGCCACGAGTCAAGAAAGAGAAGCTTGATCCTGCTTTCGAGGACAAGAGCGGTCAGTCATCCTCTCCAGCCCGTAGTTTCTGACAAACTACCACAATTACTACAGTAAAACTGTGTTGACTTGGTGTTCTGCTACACTGTCATCAAAATGTAGACGGCATGTTTGAGCCTTATAGTTTATAGGTCCGGTTTCACAGACCGGGCTTAGATTAAGCCAGAGTAAGGCCTGTTCAATTAGGACATTTAAGTAGAGTTATAAACGTGCCTCAGGAAAAAAAAACATTACTGGTGTGCTTCTTCAGACAAAACAATGGCACTGGCATATTTAAAGATATGTCGGTGCAAGTTGCTTTCAGTAAAAACAGCTCAAACATGCATTTCAGTCTGGGAAACCGGGCAACCTTCATCTTATCCTCATTTCTTAATAAAATTCACCATGGTAGCCCATACATTTCTTTGTCCTCCTACATTTATGGTATGCAATAATCGTTAAGGCCTTGACATTGTACTGTATTCATGTATGTCAACATCTTGTGTTGCAGAACCAGGTCCCAAATCTGCTGGTGGTGATGCTTCGCTCAGCATTGAAGAGACCAAGTATGTTTTGTAGCATACTTCCATTTGTAATTATGGGAGGGGAAGGTATAAATAATTTAAATATATGCATGATATATATGTAATGTATATATTACAAAATGCTATTACTCTTTTGTTTTGCAGTAAACTGAGGGCCAAACTAGGTTTAAAACCGCTTGATCTCAATGAAAACAAGAAAGGTAAGAATTTGATGGTCATGTTACATCAAAGTGCTGTTTTCTACACTACTTTTTACATTTTGGGGGCAGTAAGATTCTATTTAAAAACAAAACAAAAAGAAACTTATTTAGCAATGATTCATTAAAGGGGTCATGAACTGCGTTTCTTCCTTAATATTTCCTGAGTTGTACTTATAATCTTAGTATGATTTACATAATTTTTCCTAATTTAGAAATAAAAGGCCATTTTCTACCCTGATTTGAATGCTGTTTGAAGGGACGTGCCTGATGTAAGACTTCAGTGTAAACGCCCACTGCTATGATTAGCTAACATCTTTGCATATTAAATAAGTTTTACATGTGGAAATCTCTTGACATTTTTTACTATGTTTTTACTATTATAGCTGTTGAGATTAACTAATTGGGCATTGATTATAGCTTTATATTTAGATCTACTCTCGTCGCATGACAGATTGCAGTCATGAGCATTGTAGCCGTTGATCTTGTCAATGCAACTTGATTTCTATACTCTCACAAATGCTTTTATCATAACTACCATTCAAGCGTGATGTAAAGAAGAGATTCATTGTGCTGTGCAGACAGCGCCATTGATTATAACGAGTTTTGTCGAAACTCCTTTGGCGAATGTTTCCTGAGCTGCAAATCAGAATTATTCTTGAAGGATCATGTGACCCTGAAGACTGGAGTAAAGATGCTGACAACTCTGCTTTATAATCACAGGGATAAATTATATTTTAAAATATTAGGATAGAAAAAAGTTATTTTAAGTTGTAATAATATTACTGTTTCTGCTGGGGGGGGTTTCTGCAAATGAATGCAGCCTTGGGCAAAAGAGCCTTTATTATACGCATTGCTTTGAATGCAATCTTATTTGCAGCATTTCTTCTAAATCTACGATTGTTTGACTGTTCCTCAGAGACTGGAACCAAGGAGGAGCCCCTCGTGGCTGAGACCATTAATCCTGTCCATATCAAACAGCAGGCTGAGATTAGAGAGAAACTGGCTGCTCTCAAAGAGAAGCGTCTGCTCAATAAGAAACTGGGGTAGGATATTGTTGCCACCTGCAATGGATAATAAAACATTCAATATTGAAATTCTATATTCAAACTAAATCAAATGCTAAATTGTACTAATATCCGTCCGTTTGTTTTATTTTCAGGAAAGTGAAGGCGCTTGGCGATGAGGAACCGTGGCTGGACGACACGGCAGCCTGGGTAGAGAGGAGTCGCAAACTAGCCAAGGAGAAGGAGTTGGCGGAGAAGAGGGTGAGAACAGACCGTTGTGGAGACAACTAGATGGCTAGCTTTGTCTCTCTTTTCCTTTATCTGTGTTTTTATTTTGTCTTCTGTGTAATCCCTCTCTTAACAGGCCAAACTCCTCGAGGAGATGGATGAAGAGTTCGGTGTGAGCAATCTGGTCGAGCAGGAGTTTGCGCAGGAAAAGAGGGTGTGTGAGCTTATTGACACTTTCTTGCTGTTCCCCAGTCAGGCTTTTATCCAGCTGTTCTCAACTCCAAGTGCCCCAAGACATTTTAAAGGCCCCCTAAAATATTTGTTACTTCTGATGTAATGAAAAATCTACTGATTTTCAGACTTGCTGGTTATTAAAGTCATATGATAATATATAAATATTATATAAAATAAATGTAATTTTAGATCATTCCAGAAGCTCCAATGAGTTGCTTATTATATTTAATTTTTACTCACAGATAGTAGTTTCTACCCAATAAAATATTTCAAAGATTGGCATAATTAGAAAATTATCATACTCATTTTTTTACATGAAGATTTCATTAATGTACATGGCTTTTCCATGTTTAGAAATCCTCAAATACAAGTTTTCCAAGATAGTGGGAATCCTGGTCTCCTAAATAAATGTGATGTTTGTTGAGGGCGTGAATTAAAATGAGAAATATCTTTAACTGTTTATTTTAATATTTATTTAACTTATTAAACTTATTTTAAATAATTTTAAGTCACCTGGGACCTTAATCAGCAGTGAAAGGAACTAGCTTTGATCATGTAACTGTTGTTGATGAAAAGGTTTCTTTTATTTATATATATATATATATATATATATATATATATATATATTAGTATTGCATATCCATTTATGTATTAATTCAGTTGAGCTGTTTTACTAACCAGGACTCCTACGGCTCACGCCATCTCAAAGGGCTCAAGGTTCAACACAAGATGGACTCTTTCAGAGAGGGAGAAACGGTTGTCTTAACTCTACAAGACAAAGGTAAGCCAACATGATGATGGTGAGGGTGGGTAAAAGTTCTGTTGCTGTAGATCAGGGGTTCTCAAACTTTTTGTGTGTGTGGACCACTATTTGTAATCAAGAATTTTCGCGGACCACCTCATAATACACATAATAAAATATGTCTACACACAGTCCTACCTGAATCAATCTGCACCTCTAAATAGGCTTACTAGCACTAACACTATAACTGGTCATCACATCAGTACAACAGGATTGTTAAAACATATTTTATTTATTTATTTACTCAAGCACTCGAGGGCATAATCAGGATGGGGGGGGGGGGGTAGATGGGGTTGTTTCATGACAATTTTAATTATTTTTTTCATTGGTTGTTGCGTTAAATCTTACCCAGATACAATCGTGCTATTTTCTGATAGGTTATTGTGTAGCTTGACTAACAACACCAGGGGAGACGTGCTTGATTCCTGACGGTTCCATAGTTAGAGCGGCACGGCCAGAGAAATTTGGGGCGCGGCGGCATATTAAATATATTATAAATAGTTTTTCTGCGTGAGAAATACAATGTGTGGCGAGAGTGCGTGACAAAAGACCGAAATGAGTGACTGTCACGCTCAATGTGTGACACTTGAGAGCCCTGATGAAGAACCTGTTGCTATCCACCGATCCATGTTGTGGTTCTAACGGCACTGAACTTGAACGTCACGGTCGAGCGCCACTAGCCTATTTTAGTATTCACACAATAACTTGACAATTCAATTAAAATTTTATATCAATATAGGCTTACATATTATTCTTACTTTTTTTTTTTTATGGGAATTTCATGGTAAAATGAAGGTAAAAAAATAATTTTATATTTTATTTTGCCTTTCCACGGACCACTAGTGGTCCGCGGACCACAGTTTGGGAATTGCTGCTGTAGATGAATAAGCATCTGCTAAATCACTGACAGCACCTACACGCACACTCACGGTTTCTCTGTGTGGGTGATTTTCACAGGTGTTCTGGAGGAGAAGGAGGACGTGCTGGTGAATGTGGGTCTGGTGGACAAAGAGAGAGCAGAGAAAAATGTGGAGCTGAAGAAAAAGAAGCCAGATTATAAACCTTATGAAGAAGAGGAGAGTGTGGATGACATGCTCGTTGTAAGATCACCTGTTAACTTTGACATTTCAAATTCGCTAGATGCATTAAAATATTAAGGGTGGTTTCTGACTAGAACTTTTTGTGCGCACATGGGTTCAATTGACGTCAGAGTTCGGTTGTTCAGATGATGTGAGCGCTGTTTTACGAACTCGATTGCGCACCTGTGATCCGTACCAGAGGTAGGGATGTGAACTCACAATGACAGAAAGAGAGGCCAATTTCATCTTTAGCGATTTGTCATCAAACAAACTGTTTATTAATTGAACAAGTAACATGTTTTCGTCGTTTTTTTTAACATAGTTAACATAGAAGAAAAAAACAATAAGCACGACAGTCCGTTTTTGCATCGCCAAACAAGATACTCGTTAGATAAAAAAATAATGTCATAATGATTTTATGCGAACCTGCCTTGTTACTGCAATAGCCTACTTTTTAAACAAATTAGTTTCAATCAAAACTATTCGTGTGATGCCACTGCGTAATACACACACATTACCGCGGGATGGCGGGTGTTCATTTCATAAACTGTGGACAATGGTAGCTTATTTAATGTAGCCTATAAATTAATATGTTAAAAAACCCGATAATGTCATCATACTTGTAGTAGTGCTATCGTCGCGTAATAATCTGTTTGGCTGTAAAATGTATCACCTGAATGAAATGAACTCGAATGTATCGTCCTGTGGAATCATTCATTCACAGACATCATACGAAGATGTTCAACTAGATCTTCATCGCTGGCAAAAATATGATTCATTTGCAGATTTGCTTTCACTAGACTAAACTGTAGGCCCACGGCCACTTCATCCAACGCTCTTGATGTTCTTAAATCTTCCTGTTACGACTCCGAGTGTGAATTGAAAGGGCATCAGTGGATTCAGTGTGTGCAGGAAACTGAACAGACCATTCAAACTGATTGGCGAACCGATTTAGCCTACTTTGTAGACGGTTACTACCATAGACAGTAAAGGTTACTACCCACCTCTGTTGGGCGCAGAGTTAACGGTCACGGTGCTCTTCTTCTGTTGTTTGTTTACACTATAAAACACTGGTATCCTAGATCGCGCAGTAGGGGGTTTCATTCATGTTAGTGACACCTTGTGTCCCCGACAGGAAAATACCCTGCTGCGCGATCTGTGACAGTTGGCGCGCCGTCAATTATGACACATTGGACTTGCGCGAAAATATAACGATATTCGAAAAACCAATTTCATGATCGAATTTCGAACGCAGTTCGACTATTCGAAGATCGCGACTCATCCCTAACCAGAGGTCACATAAAAAGGGTGGTCGGGTACGCTTCATGTGAAAATACGGTGACCTGCTGAAACAAATGCAATCATTCTAAAACAATTTTTGCAATACATTTGCGACAGATAGACACAAGTGCCATTATATGCTGATGCTTTGGAAACAAAAACAAAGGTTCAAAAAAATAAAATTGAGCAATTGAACTCTGTTCCGGACCAGGCAATGAAACAAAGTGTGATTTGTGTGACACCCTTAAAGAATCTGACCTGGTAACTAGGCATGTGCCGGTATCAAATTTTCATGCTGCGATTAATTGATTGAGCTTTTATCACGGTATACGGTATTATCACGATATTTTAATTGCACAAGAGAAACAGACGGATTGGGGGTATCTAAAAAAAACTTGCATCACAATGTGTAATTGTGATTGTCAAAACATTAATTTTATTTTTTAGTGACAACATGTTATAATGTTTACATGGTACAGTTACTGAGGCTACTGTTTGTATTATTGCTTAACACAATTTTCATGATTTCAATTAAATTCTTGGATTTAATTTCAATCTTGATTCAATATTGACTCATTTGGATAAATATTAGGTAGGCTACAGTAGATAGCCTGCATTTAATTTTTTCGCAAGAAAAAATATATCTCACATAATGCTGTAAACATACAGAGAGAAATTAAATATAATGCATACAATATAAATATAATAATAATATAAATATAAAAATGTAATATGCCGTAATTTTCATTATAATAACAATTATATAATGACAAGTAAACATATATTAAAATATGTAATATAGTGCACATATTTAGCAAAATACTCCTCTCTATAGCTATTTTCTTATAGTCAACTAACATTAAATGGCTTTCCTGAGGTAAATGTAACGTTCTGTGACATAATTGTTCTCCTGCAGTGTTATTGACCTCTTTCCGTGGTTGAAAAACACTGATTGATCGAAAGTACGTATACCTTTCGTCGGGTTGTACTGTATCTTTAATAAAAAGTAACAGATGATCTGTTTACTTGAACTGAGGCGCGCGATCTGTCACGTCATTTACAAGCACCAAAACAGTATTTATTGTCTGAATTTCGTTATAAAACCTGAGAGCTGATATTTTTTTCATATCAAAAGTAACCTGCTCTGTCTAGTCTGTCGGTGTCAGTGTCCTCTTTGCTCCGCGATTTTTCTCTGCGTGAGAAAATGGATGTGTGGCGCGAGACCGTGTGAAAGTGTCAATTGCGTGAGTCTCAAGCTGCTGAATGCGTGAGAGTTGGCAGCCATGCGGGGGATAAATAGTCGGCAGCGTTCCTCCTTCCGCCGTGCTTCTTTTCCATGTGAGGATTGTTTACATTAGACTAGAGTGCACACTGCATTCACAGTGCTTATACATGTGATGTGGGGATTGTTTACATCAAAGTGCACATGTGTTTTGCGCAGCATATACGCATTGTTTTTTTAAGCGGTTGATGGAAAATAAGCTGATGCGCGATCTAAAAATCTAAATTCGGATCTATTATTTTTTACGGTATTTCAAAGTCCCCGCGATAACAATATCGTGCATATTCATTACCGCGATTTATCGCATTACCGAATACCGGCACATGTCTACTGGTAACACATTAGCACTTGACTTTATAATGTAAAAGTTGAGGCAATGAGCAAAAAAACTCCACTATTAAAATACCACTGTTATTGGCTGATAGCACTGTGCGCTTCTGTCTTTCTGAAACGTAATATTCTTATGTCATCTTTAATTCTTTCCAGCTCAAGCCAAAGTCCGTGCTGTCCAAGTACGATGAGGAGATCGAGGGAGAGAAGAAGAAGAGTTTCAGGCTGAGTTCTGGAGGTTTCGTCGGGGGTGAGAGAGAGCGAGAGCTGCAGGCCATCAGAGAAAACCTGCACAATCAGGCCCAGTCTCTGGACATGCCCTCTCTCAGCCTCGCCACTGAATACTACACGCCACAGGAAATGGTGAGAAATGCGTTTAAGGGCACTCTGTTTTAAGTTTGATGTCATTCTTGACTGACTGTTCTGCGTTGTGTCACTTCAGGTTGGCTTTAAGAAGACCAAACGGAAAGTCAAGAAAATCAGAAAGAAGGAGAGGGCTGGTGACCTATTGATTGACGACACTCGAAGCACAGATTTTGGCTCCAGGTAAAGCCTTCACTTGCTTGCTGTTGAATACTACAGCGAAACCACTGTTATTTCAACCCAAAACTGATTCTGGCACTCAGGTCTCGAGGTCGAGGTAGAAGGCAAGATGAGGAGGAGGGGGCGGAGCCTGGATATGTTGCTTTGGAAACCAGCAGCAAGCCCAGGGATGTCCTCCAACAGTCGGATGACATTAGAATGGCCGACATGGAAATTAGTGATGAAGGTAACAGAACTTTTGAATGACTCTTTTTCTGTCTGTGGGGTTTCCCTTTGAAATTCAAATGAATTTCACCGGTATTCTCTGCACTCACTCTTTCTCCTTGTCTTTCCCAGAGGACTTTGTCTCTCCAGAGCCTACAGCATTTGAAGAGGATGAAGCCGAGCAGGAGCTCCAGAAACAACTTGAGAAACAGAGGAAACTCAGGCAAAAACAGATGCTCAAAGACTCAGGAGAGAGGGTCAGCACTATTCAGTTCTGAAGCAATTCGTCTGCAATGCAGAGAAAAATCCACATTTTTTGTAATTATTCAAATGAGTCCGTTTTTACAACCCCAAGCCCATGTTTTTTATGGCAGTGGTTGAGTTAAAATGCAGTGAAACCTCCTGTCTAACAGATATTGTTGAATCAGTGGCAGATTCTCACAGCTGACCTGCACGAGACACACACTTGGGGCCAGATTTACTAAACAGAGCAAATTAGCGTGAGAGTGCAAACCCATAAAAGCACAGATGGGAGTGGAAAGTTCTACGTGTGATCTAATGACGGCACTCAAATGAAAGAACACAGACGCAGCTGGATCATTTCCATAATGACCAACACAATCAATCAAGAGCTGCACAAATTAGCATCTGGTTTAAGACATGCTTTTTTGGGCATTTAATAATGGCACAAATACCAGTAAATTGACTAGCACGCACCTTAGTAAATCGCCTTGCATCATTCATTTAAATACTCTCCTCTTGGGCTGGACAATAATTCAATATCAATATATATTGCGATATTTTTTTTTTGTTGATAACGGTGATATGATTTTTAAACACATTTTTGATATTTCAATATAACTGACGTTAGGCGTGCAGCCGTCAGAAAGAGCAGAACACAATTGGCTACTTTCGTGATGATGTACACCACAGACACGCAGCCAGTGCTCAGCACAGTAGGCTGATCTCCAACGCGGCAAGTTTCAGCTACAGAATGAGCGCCCCTGCCCGCAATACAAATGTGACTGAACGAGCTTCCACAAGTGAGGAGAAAGCAGACGAAATAGTTGATAAGAGAGGAAAGACTAATTCAGTGGTATAAATTCAGTGGTGTTTCAGTGTGCTTTAAAATGTGCCGGAGAGTGACTGCCGACTAGCAGAGGGAACACATCAAACCTGTTCCCACCCGACCCGATAGAAGCAGCACAAACACAACTTTAACCGGCACAAAGGAACCACAAACAAACGAGACTTTTTGCGTGAATTTGGAGCATGTGGGGATGCTGAGTGACCAATGACCAATACATTTGATTGTAGGGATGGGAATCGAAAACCGGTTCCACTCGAGAACCGGTTCTAAATTTTACGATCCATCGATATTGTATGCCCTCGACGTTAACGAGTCCTCTTATCGATGCTCCTGCTCTGAGTCAGCCATAGTATGTACAGACCGTGAACTCACAACTGTCCCTTTTGTCCTTTATCAAGCACCATAGCACCGCGTCCAAAGATAATCTTTGTCCTGCAAAGTCTTATTTGATCAGTGAGTAAAATTGTCTCTCTCTGGTAATGTAGATGAACCGCTGCGCTTGTGACAGGGCGCATGTTAAACTGATCGAGCAGAGAGAGAGAGAGAGAGAGAGAGCCCCGGTCGCGCGCACGCACTCTCTCTCTTCGGAGCAAGGCGAAAGTAGGCTTCACAGTCTCAAAACTAAGCGCTGTCTTCCTCTCTCCTTCGCACATATTAATCAAAATAAACGACACGATGGTAAGGTAGGGAGACTAAAGTTTTATGTGGAGCATTCGGAGATTTGTTTTTCCTGAATTGCCGCTGGGTGTGAATTGTACTAAAATACGTTGCCTTATCTTCTCTGAAAAGTCTTCCGCACATTCAGCTGACATAATCACACTTCAAATAAACGAAAAAAAAACGATCCATTGATGAAATGTTTTCTGTGATGACACACATCTTGTGGGATGTCCCAACTGGCGGGATAATCACACAACGCGCACACGTCCGATAATGACACGTCCAATTCGCGAACTAATGACTCATTTGAACCGATTCGTTTTAATGAATGGTTAAAACAACTGATCTTTCCAACACTGAACTCACGGGACGTTTAATCGGTGTATAACTAATCGGTAACACTTTACAATAAGGTTCCATTTATTACAGAAATTACATAAAAAGTACAGTTTGCTTAGTCAAGTGTAAGCATTAAAACGACTTGTTTCCCCCCCCGAAAAAGACTACTTTTTCCCACACAGTGCTATCAGGAATCGATAAGAGAATCGTTAAAGAATCGGATCGATAAGCAGAATCGTTAGTGGCATTGATATTGATAAAATCTTATCAATTCCCATCCCTATTTGATTGTAATATCTAAGATACCGAAACTTCACGCAGTGATTGAGAGGGCAGGAGGGGGCATGATCGGCTCGAAATGCATTGAATTTTGCTACATTCATTGCGGGACATTTAATGAAAATGCAATCGCAAGTGTCTTAACTGTGAGTGTAAATGCAATTAAGAAAAATAACATTTAAATTATCATTTTGTTATAGTTTTTGCTTGAACATGTTAAACATATCTAATCATATCTGTAATACATTTTAATTTTTCTACTTTAAAACGTTAAAATATGTATTCAATTGGCATATTAAAACTAGTGTATTAAATGGCAAAAGTAAATTATATAATTGAATTTTAATTTTGCACCAAACGTTGCAAAAATGGAATGGCAAATTGAAATTTAAAAACAGAAATGCATTGCCATTTTACATATTGCATTGTCATTTTGCATATTACATTTCAAATTGAATATTGCTACCCATATGCTTTCATAGTCTTGTAGCAGGTATTGAGAAGAGAATGTTATTGTTATGATGGGTTATTTCATTGGTTCATGTAGTTTGTTATGGTGCAGTACCAAAAGACTCCAGCAGGTTTCATAGACTTGGCAAATCCATTTTTCAGAAATTTGTATGTACAGACATCTGTTGTGGGCGTTTTTGGCAGTTTTTCTGAGGCTTTTATATTGTTCATATCGATATCGGAATTATATCATATCGACTGAAATTAAGAAATATATCGTAATATATAATTTGGCCATATCGTCCAGCTCTACTCTCCTTCCATAAATTTTGAATCTGAAAGGGAAACTTCTACAAATGCATATGCAATAGGGTCAGCCAGAAAAATAAACGCCCACGCCTTTCAGTGCTAATTTTTCCCTGCACGTCTTTAGTAAATCCTGACTGTAGTTTTTAACGCCAAAAGAGGGTTTGCGCTAGCAAGCTGTTAGTAAATCTGGCCCTTTATTCACTACCATTTAGCCGCAACAATTTTACAGAATTTCACCCATTCTGAAATCTTTGACTGTTTATCCCTCTTTTTAAAAGTAAACTTACTTTAAAAAAGGAATTGCTTTTTTCATGCAATTCCCTGTTGAACCCCCCCCCCCTTTACTTTATATAATACTATTAATCAAGTCAGTGAAACTGCAAAAGTGAAATGTAACTAAACACTACTTTTGTTTTTAAATATGTATTTTTAATAATTAACAATAAAACGTTTATTCAAAAGTTTCTTCTGTACGTGGTGTTTTCAGGTGGCTGAGCACATGAAGCAAATGGAGACGGCAGAAGATGACGACAATGACCCAGACAAAAGGAACAACATTGTCTTCAATGCCACCTCTGAATTTTGTCGTACTCTTGGAGACATCCCAACCTACGGGCTGTCAGGCAACCGAGAGGACCAAGAGGATATTATGGTACAAACCATCCCAACCCTTCCCTCTTGTGATGTGTTTCTTCACCTACAGGTCTTGATCATTTTGATTTGTTTGGGCAACAGGACTTTGAAAAGGATGTTGAGAAAGAAGGTGGTGAACAATCAGACTCTGATATGGATGACAACGTGGGCTGGAGCACTGTCAATCTGGACGAGGAGAAAGTCACGGCAGATGTGAGTCTTCCGCTCGCCTCCTTGACTGCAATTCTGTTGGAACGTGAAACCTTTTCTTTAACATCATCTTTTCTGTTATAGTTCTCAACGGCATCCACAACTATTCTGGATGAAGAGCCTATTGTAAACTCTGGTCTCTCTGCTGCTCTGCTTCTGTGCAAAAACAAAGGTGAGAGATGAACCAAATCTGATTTTGAACTAGATAGAATGGTTAATAATGTCTGATTTATTAAAAATGTATATTTATTTAACCCTTTCAGGGCTGTTGGACACACAGATGCTGAAGGTGGCTCGTGTCAAAAACCCAAAACCAGTTCTGGCAAACGATAATTACTGCATCGAAGACAAGATGTGAGTAGATTTAGAAATACTTTCCCCAGTGATTCTTATTTTTAAAAAAAAGACAGAAAAAAAGCCAAGCCTATTTCCTTTTCATTCTACTGCAGGAATATTGATGACAAGTACAGCAGGAGGGAGGAATACAGAGGCTTCACTCAGGATTTTAAGGAAAAGGATCACTACAAGCCTGATGTCAAGATTGAGTATGTTGATGAATCTGGTCGCAAGCTGACACCTAAAGAGGTTTGTGCATGTGTGGTTCTTCACCCATCACATTATTAGATATCACTGCTACGAGAGCTCAGCTTCATGTGTCGTCCTCCAGGCTTTCAGACAGCTGTCCCATCGCTTCCACGGGAAGGGTTCTGGCAAGATGAAGACTGAACGGAGAATGAAAAAGCTTGAGGAAGAGGCGGTATGTTTTCTTCACATCGCCAGGCATATTAGAACATGCAGCACCATTAAACTCCGCATGAAATGGAAGTTGCAATTAGTTTTTTCTTTCCTATTGTGATATTAATGTTTTTTTTTCATGAACAAAAAAAATGGAGGGCAGGACTTGTCCTTAGATCGTTGTCGTTTACTATTGCTGCAATCTCATGTGAGGGAAAAAAAAACAGGAATTGTCAATTTTGATTTCATGGTGGCTTTAATTCATGTGGGTCTTTTTTGGTGTGTATGTACCACCATCTGTCTTGTCATACTATTAAGGGTTTTTCCCCATTGTTTCTGCAGCTGCTGAAGAAGATGAGCAGCAGTGATACTCCTCTGGGAACCGTCGCTCTTCTGCAGGAAAAGCAGAAGTCCCAGAAAACTCCTTACATTGTGCTGAGTGGCAGTGGGAAGAGCATGAATGCGTACGTATTCATTCACCATTTCTGTTCCATTCTATCTATGTTCTGGTTGTTAATTGGTTTTATCTTCCTCTTTTCACAGGAACACCATAACAAAGTAAATCTAGATTCTGGAACCTTAGAACAGGCCTTTCACAGAAGATTTCTCAAAGAAAATGTACTCGTTTTAACAGTCTCTTAAATGAATAGTCGCATGTATATACAGACATTGTCGTGTAAAAATCCCTCGATTAATTTCGTGATGCAGACAATTTCCTGTAGACTGCTTTATTATTCTTTCTTCATTAAAAACTGTTGCGATTTAAACTGATCTAATATTATTCATGTATTACAAGCATTTTGTTTGTTTTGTAGAGTTTGTAAAAATAAGTACAATCTACTTATTGAGTCCATGTTGTATTTCAAAACACTTTAGCTGCTAATAATGTGTGAATCGGGTAAGGTTAAGGACCAGTTTGGTGTAAGGGAAGGCTCAACAATCTAATTATAGATGTAATTACATAAGTAATTATATGCAGGTTTTTAAAAAATGTAATTACAATGAAAAAACATGCATTTACCAATAAGTGCATTGCATTAAATTATTAATTTAAATATAAGGACACAATATAAAGTGGGATAAAAAGATGTATTATAACATAAGTGTAGTGCCAGTAGTTCTTAGCTATTGCTGTTCTTTGTGTATTTTAATAACTGATACTACAGTGGTGTTAAATGCTGCATTGCCAACTATTGATGTGGATCAGTATGACCTATGAGTTTACATAAATTACGCTAATACTATTGAGTTTTAGACCAAGGTCTACACACATTAATTCCCTTACCTGATAAAAATGACAAAAATGAAGCCTCTTGGGCAATAATACAAATATTTCCACCTAGTCTAAGCTGTTCATTAGCGTGTTCTCTTTCATCCACTCGTGTTCGAGATCCACCTATGGGAAGGGCATCCGTACCTGACCTCTGCAGAAGCATCCAGTTGCACAAAGTCTGGCTAGACAGACAGAAGCGTGCAGCCAATGCCAGGCCACCCCCTTACCTGAGGGCATATAACGCCTGCAAGCGCTGCTGTTCTCCAGTTGACATTTGCTTCTTGCGATCACTGCACGTACACAGTTCGGTTGGATTTTACACCACTCACTTGAGTGTCTTCAGTAGGACATATCGCTAGATCAGCCACCGCCGGACGTGACGGTCTTTTTATTCAGACAGTTTAGCAGTGTTTGCATCCTGAGCCGCCCACGCTCCCCTTTTCCACGGCGGCCATCCACGGATTTCTCTCCGTTATTCCGCGTTATGTCGCTTTCCAAATCTTCCGCTTCTCTCGGAGACAACCTATCACTTGCCTGCCCAGCCGCGTGTGGTGCGCTGATCACCGCGAAATACCTTCACCCGTTCTGCTTGGGCCTCAAGCATGCAAGAAGAGGCTTTGGAGAACTCTGTGTATTGCAGCCATTGCCTTATGCAGCCGAAGAAACTCCTGCGCCGCTGTCTGAGAGTTGCCACAACACACTGCGTCGAGCTTGGCCTTTCTGACTCGGATGGGCGACACGGTGATGACGATATGATACTGGGGGCTTCCCGGGGCGCAACGTCCCTCAACTGTCCTGACCAGCCCAATCCTGCATTCCCCGAAGATGACATCTTTTGTCATTTTCATATGGCATTTTCTGTTGTGGGAAAACAGACTATGCACTCTGGCTTAACCTGTCGGGTCAAGCTGACAGCGAGAAAAGGGGCATTTCGGGTGCTCCTGCATTGATGCAAGCAACGATGAGGCCTTCAAGTTATGCCTAACCAGGAAGGGGGCCTCACGCCCGGGTGCCCCCTGCGCGTTTGCCTAGCCCTCCTGCTGCCCCAGAGGGTCTTTCATGGAAGGGTTGGTCACCCCGTGGTCTCACATCATATCAGTGCTCTGTTCCTGATATTTTGTTTTTCCTTCAAAATCTCATGGAAATAGGGAGGTCTTTTAACACAATTAAGGTCTACTTGACTGCGATTTCTGCCTGTCATGTGGGCTTTGAGGGCACAACAGTTGGGCAGCACTCTCTAATCCGCAGATTTATAAAGGGTGCCCGTCGCTCTTTTTCAGTCATCAGGAGAACTGTTCCTGAATGGGACCTCTCCATGGTGCTGGAGGCTCTGTCTCAATATCCTTTTGAGCCTCTGGGAAGTATTTCCCTAAAACTGCTGTCTTTCAAGACGGCTTTGCTCTTGGCCTTGGCTTCAGCTAAACGTGTCAGTGAGCTACATGCACTCTTGGTTCATTCCTCGTGCACTAAATTCTCCCTTACTGGAGATGAGGTTTCCCGTAAGCCTAATCCAGCTTTCATGCCTAAATGCTTCCATGCGTTCACATCGGAGGTGTTAGAGCTGTCCGCTTTTCACCCTCCACCTTTTTCTTCTACGGAGGATCAGAAGCTGAATGCTCTCTGCCCTGTCCGTGCCTTACAGACATATATGGCCTTTATTTCATGGGCGTCCCCTCACAGAGGGAGTCCCATATCTAAGCAACGCCTTTCACATTGGCTTGTGGATGCTATAGCTTTGGCATATGAATCACAGGGAGTGCAGCCCCCAGGGGACATCAGAGCTCATTCCACGAGGGGCTTAGCCGTGTCTTGGGCTTTGTTTAGGGGAGTGTCACTGCAAGACATCTGCTCTGCTGCCAGCTGGGCTTCTCCTCATTCCTTTGTGTGTTACTACTGGCTGGATGTCACCAGAATCTCGGTAGCACATTCTGTTTTAAGTGTGGGGCCATCTTGGCCCTTCCCTGCGTTATGTGTGTGCGTCAGGATTGCAGATTAATGATTATGGGACATGTCAGGCACCGCCTCCCTGGGGCAACCGTCCTCAGAACCTCACTGTGAGTGTACTGGGCAATCGGGGAGCTGTCCATGTCTCTCCCATAGCTGGATCTCGAACACGCGATGATGAAATGGAACAATAGGTTTCTGTCGTAACCCTGTTTCTCTGAAACATCGAGCGGAGAGACCCACCAGCTTTGCCCTGCTTGCCACACGAGAAGCGAATATATTTACTGGAGAACAAAAGCGCTTGCAGGCATTATATGCCCTAAGGTAAGGGGGCGGGGCCTTACCAGGCATTGGCTGCGCGCTTCTGTTTGTCTAGCCAGACTTGGTGCAATTGGATGCTTTGCAGAGGTCAGGTGCAGATCCCCTTCCCATAGGTGGATCTCTTCACTCGATGTTTCACTCGTTTTGTGAAAGCACAAACAATAAGTTCTTATTTATTCATAAAGGTTTCTAGAATATGTTGAAATGCAACACAGCAATGGTAGAAAAGGCAAGACCATAATTACAGAAGAGGCCAAAAGTGATATGTTTTTAACGACCCTACAAGTTTGAATAAACCATCAAAATATAAAGAAAATATTTTGTTTTTAAATATGAGGGAAGAACAAAACACTAAACTTGGTTGAGGTATTTATCTGACAAAATTATTTGGAAAAAAAAGTTACAGCTACAGGTTTTATTTTACTATGCAAAAAAAAGTGCACAGAAAAACAAAAAGCTTACATTGAATATACAACATAATCAGTCATTAATATTTAATATTAATAGTACTTTTTTGCATGTGTTCTAAATGATGTCCATACAATTTGGCATGTTTCATTGCGTAATCATAAATAAAACATTGGCTTCAAGCACAACTATGCAATATACTTACAAAATCGGTTACACTTATTAAATAACATTAAAATGTAAATGTTCTTAGGCTGGACATAACTTTTGGCCAACTCCAAGCTTTGCTCCAAAACGTTACTCCCATTACTCAGGTTTTAGTAATGTGCACTAAGGCAATGCTTGTTGGTGTTTATTACTGGCAAATGTTGTCATCATAAGCCTTATATTTTGCTTTTTATCAGCACCAAGGTACTCTTGAAGCCACTTGGTCCAGAAAAGCTATAATTTCTGTCCCTTGGAGCAAATATGATGTGGGGTCAAGAGGAGCATTGACCTCACACTCCCACCCGCTCAAAATAGGTAGAGTCAAAGTTGCTGGGTCTGTTTTTACTTCAGCATAGTGTTTTCTGTTCTGTGATTGACACACTGGATTCTCCAGAAGCGATCTGAACTTTGATCCAAGTGGATTCAGGCCTCTGCGACATGGCCTCGGTATTGATCCATCTAGTGGAAATGCGGAAAATGCTAAATGTGTAATATAAATTGAGAAACTATTGTTTTATTGAAGTCTGGAAGCCATCTTACCAATGTTCCAGTATGTTCTGTTGGGTTGTTGTGAAACTTTCAGTGCATCTTCTCTCCAACAATATGTCTTGTTTTCAGTCGAGAATAGTTGATAATTATGCTGTCTACAATTATAAACCTGAATGAAAAAATTCATCCAATTACTTCTTTTGAATGTATTTTCAGGGTTGTTTAAACTCAAAATATTCAATTCCAAAAATCAAATGCAATATGGAATATTAAATATGATCTCATACTTTTATAAAACAGTTGAATGAACAATTGATTGTTCATTCAATTTGTATTAATTGAGTGATTTTTAGTTTAAATTTTAGACTTATTAAATATTTTTACTAGTCAATTTATGAAAATAGTTCCAAATTAAG
Source organism: Siphateles boraxobius (assembly GCF_051911475.1). Classification (NCBI taxonomy): domain Eukaryota; kingdom Metazoa; phylum Chordata; class Actinopteri; order Cypriniformes; family Leuciscidae; genus Siphateles; species Siphateles boraxobius. Next base: position 9,373,735 of record NW_027508788.1, read on the forward strand.
TCTAAGCATAATCAATGGCTGAGCATCTCTTCTGTGCTGAATGAATCCACCAATCAAATTGAAGGACTGGAACTAACTAATATAAAGGGGATTTGCATGCACATGAGCACAGTGACGGTACCTTTGAAATTCTGTTCACAAGATCTAAGCTTTCATTCAACTGCTTGGCTGTTATCAGGTTAGTATCCGTGATCCTATGACAAAGGAAATATACATTTTATTAGTAGATTCCAAAATGCATAAAGAGCATTATTGTACACGAGAAGATGACCTTTCTTATTAGACCTACTTGTTTGTTAGAAAATAATGACTGACACTTTGTTGGGTATGTGTCAGGCGCTTCGTAGTTAGAAAGACTGTTCCCTCTGAATTCTGCAACAGAGGGTCCAGTTTTTGATGTGGACTGTTGAATGATGGTCCACACACATTTAGTTCGCTGTCCACCGTCCCGTCTAAAATGGGAGTTAGCAGGAAGTCCTCTCCGTGCATGGGTATGTATGGAGCCAGACTGTCCAAGTCTAACTCACACAGATCCTAAAGTAAAGCACAACAAATAGGAAAGTTTTCACAATATGTACATTACCGTTTAAAAATGTGTGGTCAGTATTTTTGTTGTTTTTTAAGAATTTAGAAATGTTGTTCAGCATAGATGCATTTAATTGATCAAAAGCAGAGGTTGACAGTGAAACGAACTGCTCCGAGACACGAAAGTTGAGAATCCAAATTCAGTTTTTAAAATGGAAAATCCAAGATCATAAACTGTATAACAGGAAGTGGTCAAACGCACAGGGTAATCAATCAGTCCAAACAATGACTAACAAATCCAGAGGGTGAGACAGGAATGGGAAAACCAGGACGCAGGCAGATAACGGAAGCATGGAAAACAGTGGAAACGCTCAGGTGCAATGTTACTTCGCAGGGAATGAATGTTAAAACCAGGCTATTATAGGGTGAGTTAAACATGGTAATGAGACACAAGTGGATGCAATCAGGAATGATGAGTCCAGACAGAGAGTTATGGGAAATGTAGTTTCATTAGGGAATGACAATAGTCCGGGGTGGAGTGCCCTCTGGTTACCACCACTATTGTCAAGAGAGAAGAAGAGACCTTGACATATTAAAAAACGACATGATGCAAAGTGCACCAAAACACTTCGCATCATGTCGTTTTTATAATCTCAAGGCATTGCATCTTCTCTCTTTATTCTAGAGCATTTGATGTTTGTATCTATTATCTTTGAACTGATTATGCAATTTGGCTAATCTGGTTCGAGAAAACCCCCTGAGCTCTAGTTGCATTTCATTATATGGACTGACCTCATTTCATATGTAAACATGAGTTCACAGTGGGAATTCACATTAATCACAGTCCCAGACTTACTGGGGGCAGAAGTTGATTTACATGAGGAAACCATTTGCTAACAATGGGAATTTGATCAAGTTAACACCTTCTGAGAACATGAGGCCATATGCCTTGAAGACACACTCCTATGTATGTGAATTATTTCTAAACTCTTAAAGGTGCAATGTGTAAAAATGTTGAGTATCTATTAACAGAAATGCAATATGACATCCATAACTATGTGTTCAGTGGTGTATAAAGAACTTACTTAATAAACCTTAATGTTTTTATTACCTTAGAATGAGGCATTTATGTCTACATAGGCGCGGGAATCCCCTTCTATGAAGGCCGACATATTGTGACGTCATGTTTCTACCGTAGCCGACAGCGAACAAACAGCGTTATGGAGCGCGTTTCGTCACTACCTTGAAAGGGAAGCCGCAGAAAGCTAGAAGCTAGCCATAAACACCGTGAGTAGTGGCTTTTCCCTTGTGAGTGGTGTAAAATATGTAGTTGGATTGTTTCATGTAACTTAATTCTTCTTCCTCGCTGTGTTATGGCTCTGCTATGTGGGGATAAATGTGCTGGTTACGTTCGTGAGACAGCTGATTAGTACTCTTGTCATTGACGGTAAAACAGTTACAGGAATCACCAACCCGTCGATCTTGGAAGCATTTTAAGTTGATCGAGTTTCCAAAATCAGAGAAAAAAAGCCTATTGTGTGTAGTAAATGGTGTCTAGGGGATGCGGAGGCGTGCGTGCTGTTACAATCACGTCATTTTTGCCGCGCGCACCTTTGGGCTCATGCGGACGCGTCCAATATAAACAAGGCTTAACGCTTTAACCAGCTCAGCCACAGTAACAGCTCATATTAGCCAGCTAAACTTTTACTACCCTGTTAGAAAAAATATATAGTTGCATAGTTTCATGTGGTTCTTCTCCCTCGCTATATTATGGGTTTGCTATGTGGGGAGAAATGTGCTGGTTACGTTCGTGAGACAATCAACTAATTACTATTATTATATTACGTATTAAGACCCTTGATCCTCACCTGACTATGGCTTTGTAAACTTTATCCATGATGTGGTTTATAATGGACTGTGGTACAGAAACTTGGTTTACTCTGGCTATTGTCTGCCGTCTCAGACGACGATGTTTGTCCCGTTTTAGCCACCGTAGCTTCTTCGAAAGGGAGGGGTGAGAGGTGGGCTGAGCCCTCAGTGTAAACTCGCAACCGAACCGCTAGATGTCGCTAAAAGTCACACACTGCACCTTTAAATACCTTATTACCTTCTGGTTTACTTCTTTGAGAATGAGACCTTTGTACCAGTCGCACTGAGACATTTCAAATGATATCAAACATGTGTGATACTGTATGATAATTATTCACGTTAAACTATATAGATTATTGGGTGAATTACAGGTGATCTCAGCATGAGGGAGAAGGAGTGGGGGGAGAATGGGGGGTCAAGGGAAAAGATGTAGATTAGGATTGCTTAGGTGAGTCTTGTAGGAGTGTAACGATACCCTCATGTCACGATTCGATACATATCACGATACTGAACTCACGATACAAAATTATTGCGATACTCCAAGACATATGATAAAAGGTTAACAAAAAATTAACTGTTCCTAAATTTGATGTTACATTGGGGTGTAAATGAATAGGCTTGGACTTGGTGCTGGAAACCCAAAGCACAGGACAATTATAGAGACACCAGAATAAAAATACTCATGATTCTGAAGCTGAAAAAAATGAATTATTTTAGACTAATATTCTTTCACTCTTTTACTGACTAGATATATTTAAAATAATGTATAGGCCACTTTTTACTTTTTCAGGACCCACAAATATTCCCCCATTGCATTATTATACATTATATTCAACATTATTTATAGTACTTTAATGTAGTACTGACAGTAAAACTTTGAAAACGTGATTTTTTGTGGGGGAACTATCTACAATACATATTGTCACTATCCGCGATACATATTGTTGCATTTTTGTATTGCGATATATTGTAACACGATATATTGTTACACCCCTAGAGTCTTGCGTCTCGAATGGTGCACAAGAGAGAAATTCAAATGTTAATTTGCTTTGTTCTCTCAGAGAGCTGGTCTATCTTCCAGTTCTTCCAGTCTTACATCAGAGTGACGTCAACATCCATCATCAGAAAGACGTTGGATTTTGGTTGGAAATAAAAGTCGGTTTGACGTCAGAACCCTAACGACGTTGGATTCTGACATCAACCCGATTTTCATTTTCAACGTTGGGTTTGGTCATTTGTTTTGGAGCACACTAGCTTATAGATAACAGTAAGGCTAACATTCATACTAAAAGCCAATGTGCACCATTTAAAACTTTAAATAGGGCACTATTTGAGGGGACAGTGTCCGGAACCATTGTGGACATTATTGAGTGCACTTATTCAATCTCACATTCAATCCCACTACTGGAACTGTGTTCTAGAAATAAATTTGATTTTGATATGAGGGTAGGTAGGCAGGCATAGATTCATAGGCATACGGTACTGTATTACATGCAACAATAATAAAACAATGCATTGACATTTACTTTTTACTTCTGGTACTTAAGTACTGGTACGAGTACTTCTGTCCTTTTACTTAAGTAAAAATCGGTCTTTACAACTTTTACTTGTAACGGAGTAATATTTGACCAGTATCTGTACTTTCACTCAAATAAGGAAGTTGTGTACTTTGCCCACCTCTGATAAAAAGTGACAGTAAAAAATTTTAATGTTACAAAAAGGTTATACTTAAAATAAATGGCATTGTTTTAAACTTTGTATTCATCAAAGAATCCTGAAAAAAAAAAATCACGGTTTCCACAAAAATATTAGAATGATTATTAGAATGATTTCTGAAGGATCACGTGACACTGAAGACTGGACTAATGATGCTGAAAATCCAGCTTTGCCATCACACGAACACATTATATTTTAAAATACATTAAAATAAATATATATATTAAATTGTAATAATATTTCACAATAAAATTTAATGTATTTTTGATCAAATAAATTCAGCCTTTATGCAACATTAAAAAAAATCTTACCAACACCAATCTTTGGAACAGTAGTATAAATATGTTTGGTCTACGAGTACAGTAATAATTCAGTACCATTGTGTATATATCAAAATACTATGGTATGAACATCTGATGACACTGAACATTACGGGTACTCACGCAATTGAAATTGCAGCACTCTTCTGTATTATGTGTGATCTCTCTGCAGCCCTGAACTTCCTGCAGGTCACTCTCTGAGCAAAAAGACAATTCATCATCATTAAAACTATATTCAATAAGATCATATCCTGTGATATTTTAATATCTGTTAATTTTACCTCTTTGCTTTAGGAGTATTGTAGGAATACTGTGCTCAGATGAATAGGTTCTAAGGCCTTCCTGCTGTGTTGCAGACTGTGTAAAAGGCGCAGGATGGGATTCTGGGTAAAGTGAATCCTTTGGCTTCAGAACTTGTTCTGTCTGCTCCAGTAAAAATTCTAAATCGGGCTGCTCCACTCCACTACAATAGTATGAAGCGAACAAATACATTTTTTCAAAAATAAAACAACATAACTTCAGCCTTTTACACATTTAGGGCACATTTACACGGCAACAATTTAATAAAAACTTTTTCCTTTGTGTTTTTAACGTACAGAGGACACCGTTGTCAAAACTATCCCCCTTTACAAGGATCCTCAAAAACGACAAAAATTGCTGCATTATTCATTTTCGAGTTTTCATTTTCAGGCCTGCAAAACACCATTGTCTTGTAGATGAACAGCCAAAACGTATAAAAAGTCTTCGGTTTTAAGTTGAAAACTGTGTCGTGTAAACGGCCCCTTGGGATAAAAGTGTCTTCTAGCTGTTTTCAACTAAAAATGGAAAACGTTTATGCGTTTTGGCCGTTCATACGCGACAATGGTGCAAGCGCAGGTTTTTGAAACGATACCTTTATTGTCTCCGTGTAAACTACAAAAAAACGTATTTGTGAAAAAGGTGACATCATGCACATAAATATTACGTGCGCCAGCTACAGGCCTGGCATGCATAACACAGTGTTTTTAATCATTTTCACAGAGCCATGTGAACGGGGATAGTTTTGACAACGGGGATAGTACGCAATAAACATTATACATAGTTGTTGTATAAACGTCCCCACAGTAACTTGCAATACATTTAAGGTATAGTTTCAGTGGCCCTCATTTATCAAAAGTGCGTACACCAAATTTCCAGCGTACACCTGGCGTACACCCAAAACCACTGTGACTTTGATATTTATCAATATTGACGTTGGCGTACGGCACGCTCAAATCCTACGCCAGGTCAGGAGGTGGTGTACATGTACGCACGTTTTGAGTTAGTGCGGAAATGCGCAGAAAAACAATTCCTAACACCACAAAACGCACTGACAAACTAAAAGATATGAGGAGCTCTTTTCCAAAACGCGATAAACGCCTTTTTTAAAAATAAATTTGTATTTTATTTCTATTAATAAACTAGTGTTGTGTCTGCAAAGATGAAATTGATGATCACCATCTCCGTAGTGAACGCACCTATAGAGAGAGTAGCCTATTTCTTTTCGTTTATAATTGTTTCGTTTAAAGACATTTCAAGCTTTCTTTATAGATATATTTCTCATGTCTGTGAGGCATATACTGAGTTTCGGTTAATTTGTGATGAGAAGCACTCCAGTTCACGTGCAATGCAAGGGACCGCGCCCGCGCCTCCATGTCATGACTCATGATTATATTGTCTGCTATTTGCTTCTTATTTATTAAATCCAGGCAATTGGTTGATGAAAAAAATATAAAAATTAAGATACAATTTATACAAAACGAAATTCACTTTAAAGAAAGGCTTTCTACAAAACAAAACTTAATTAAGTGGCCAAAATCATGTCTGAGCATGTCTCCCGATATATTGCGCATCCTATCTTAGTCTATGTTCACTTTTCATAATCAGCATAGATGGGGAAAAAATAACATTATTATTTTTTAACAAATATGAAACTAAATGCACTTAGTTAATGGCTACAACACGTAGCCTAATAGTAGGCCTGAATATTGTTATCATTACTTTTTTCTAAGTTCGGCACGAATTACTATAAGACTAAATGTGTTACTAAATGATTTGAATGTATTTTTAACATTGTTGTATTCAAGGACTGTATCTGTGTGTTATTTTTAAATTATTTGTTTTATGTGGTGGACAACATTGGAACGTGACATTGGAAATATTTATTTTATTTTTACTATTTAATTTATTTTACTATTTATTTAGTTTGGCTTTTATTTATTTCATGCAGTTGCACTTATTTAATTCATATTAATTTATAGTATGAGTCCCTGATTATATGTTGCATGTTCTCTTGTTGTTGTTTTTTTAGACAAAAAATGGATGGATTTATAGCGTTTTGAAAAAAAAAAATACAATTAACTTTGAATTTATCATCAACAATATTGTTGTTTGATTTAATAATAATTTTTCATGATGGTGATTGTCTCGATCTCCAGAGAAGTGTCTCCTCTTTGCCGTCTTCCGTGTGTCCATGGCGTAAAATGAGGGTGTGGGGGAAGCGGATACTTGAATATATAGGGGCGTGTTATTCTAATGACGATCGTTTTCAGCCGCGGCATTTATCAAGGGCAGGTATTGCGTACACCTGGATTTCAAAGGTACGCACAGCTTCATAAATCAGGCGGTGAGAGGAGTGTAAGCATAATCTTACGCCAACATATACGCCCGTTTCTACGCAAGAATGATAAATGAGGGCCAGTATGTGTATTTCCTGGGAATTTAACTAATCAATGTCCTTAACATTGCTACTGGCAATTTTCTCACCTAAGAATGTAATTGATGCAGACGACACACTCTGGCACACCAGTACAGCTGTTGCACACCACTGACGCGTCTGTCTCTGCCCAAACATATCCACCGTGCCTGTGCAGCAGCCGATATTTCCCAGTCGACACCTGACCCGTGGAGAGCACTGTTACGGACAGATATTTGAACATTATTAAAGACAGAGAGAAAAAAGAAAACTTTTGTCATCATTTACACATTCTCATGTCATTTGAAAAATGCATGAAGTTCTTTCTCTAATAGAAAAGAGTTTAAAATATAAAATAAAATAAAATGGCCATCCATGTTTCGCTGCCTATGGCCTGAGGTGTTGGGTTTCAAGTGGTTCTGAAAAAATAAAATATAATAAACAAACAAATAAATAAAATATCTCTGAAATAACAGGGTGAAATAGGTTTAGAACAAGATGAGGTTGAGTGAATTTTCAATTTTGTGTGAACGATCCCTTTAAGGACAGCTTACTTTAACACATAAAATATGGCATTTTTAATTTTGCATTATTTAACACATTTAATAATAAAACAAATTGAATTAAGCATACAAAGCTGAAAACAGATGACAAGATATCTCTCTCACAGCAAATGTGTGCCTTGCGGATTTGCTGGCAGTCATATGGATGATAGCACTGGTACACGGATTGACCCAACAACTCCGTGTCTCGAAAGCCAGTCAACTTCACAACCCTGAGCCAAAAAAGAGCTTCAAATATAAAGACGGCCTAAAGAGGATCAAAGCAGTTAGCTTTTTGCACTTGAAAGCTGCATGCAGAAGGTTGTACCTTGAGTGGCAGTAGGTGAACTTCATGTCTGGGCTGTGTACGCTAATAAACGTACTTGTATTCAGCGCTGCATCCAGTTCAGTGATCTCCTGCATGGGCAGAACCCTGCACTGAAGAACTAGGCAACTGGATCCAAGTGTAGCCAACGTCTTTTTCTTTCCAGTACAGTGAATAATCTTCAGACAAAAGCAAAGATTCATTACATTTAATTCATTACATTTATATAGCGCTTTTCTACTCAAAGCACTTTACATATGGAAGGGGGGAATCTCCTCATCCACCTGGATGATGCCACGGTCACGGCAGCCATATTGCGCCAGAACGCCCACAACACACCAGCTTATTGGTGGAGAGGAGACAGAGTAATGAAGCCAATCAGACTAAATAGGAATGATTAGGAGGCCATGATGATGGATATAGGCCAATGGGCAAATTTGTCCAAGATGCCGGGGTTAAACCCCTTCTCTTCTTCAAAGGACATTCTGAGATTTTGAATGACCAGAGAGTCAGGACCTCGGTTTAACGTCTCATCCAAAGCATGGTGCTTTTTTTTTTGTTGACAGTATTATGTCCCCATCCCTATTCTGAGGCGTTAGAATTGAGCACCCCTGCTGGCCTCACTAACACCTTTTCCAGCAGCAACCAAGTTTTTTCCAGGAGGTCTCCCATCCAGGAACCGACCAGGCTCAACCCAGCTTTGCCTGAGTGGGACATAAGCCTTGGGCTATACAGGGTGATAGCTGCCGGCAATATGTGAAAACAATGTGGTCTTTTTACTTTTGCAAACAATGGAAGGAAGCCTTTCTTACTTTCCAAGGAGTCAGCTTCTGATTCATCACACTTTTTATTCTGAGGAGCACTTCACATTCCTGCTTTCCTTGGTTTCCTGAAATATTAGCATCAAATCAACGGCACTGCGATAAACCAGCCTAGACCAGCATGGAAATTTATGGTCAAAACTGGTCTTTCCAGCAAGAAGTGCTCACCCAGCAGTCTCGTGAGGATGTCATTGACCTCCATTTGATCAGACGGATGCAAGAACTCAAACAAACTCCTTCCGATCCAATCCATCTGAAAGACACAAAAGAAACGTTTGGGATTTAATAAAGATGCCAGTAAAGTCATTCCAAGTTCATGCAATTCATTTAGTTTTAGTGTCATCACCTGGTTAATTCCAGTGTGTGTAGTTACGCCCTGAGTGGTGAAGATGACCTTGCCTTTCAAAGACAACAAAACCACAAACCCTCCGAGGGCAGAATCTAGCAACTCCCTCTCATGAGATTTAGCCGATACTCCTACAATCACAATGGCCTTTAGAAAACTTGCTTTCTTTCAACCCGTGTTCTACTTTCAAGCCCTTTTCTTTCTACCTGGTGAAGGAGGAGAGGACTGTGTACAGTTGTCTGGTGTGTTCAGAAGACCCCTCAGGTGAAGGTAAGCGATTGTGAGACGTATGACTGAAGCTTTGTCCCGCTGTCCGTCCATATTCGGGTCTAGAGGCAGAAGAGCAGTTAACTCCTCGAACAGCTGACTCTCCTTCTTCCTTCTGCTCCGTGCCGCCAAGCGAGAACATGTTTTTCTCAATTCTGTGCAGACCCTGTATTTAAAGTTATGGTGAATTTGAACAACCACAATAGATATGATGAAGCTTTTTAACATAAACATGCAAACATTTTAGATTATATTGTTTTAGTTGTATGAGCATGCTGCTGTTGACCCGATTCTCAACTAGCATCATTCAGAAAAGGGAACATACACTAGAATCATCATTTTCACTGAAGACAGAGGGCAACACCGTTACTGATAGAAAAAGAGACGTCATGACTGCGTCACTTGGTCTTATCACTGCTAAGCGTAGTAGCCTGCAGCTTCTGATACAATGCAATGCCTTCTGATAATGCGTCCCCGTGTGCACATGCTTTTACATGCGCTTTTTTTTTGTGGCTGAAAATGTAAATAAATAAAGGTAAAAATAATTGGTAAACAATTGCTGATATTTGCTGGTGTAATATGAAACTCACTGTGAATTTATAAAATTGATTTCTTTATTATTTATTTATACAATTATTTCCTTATCTGCATCTTTTCTCTGCTAAAGCTTGTTTCCTGCAATCTAGCTTTCTAACAAGACTGACATTGTATACTACGAATAGTGTTGGCTCTGTAACGACTGCTTTTGCTCCTAAGTCATTTTGGATAAAAATGTCTTTTTTAAATTTATTTTCATTTTCATTTAATTTATTTTAATAAGAAGAATGAAAACATTCTTAAAATTTAAGGAAAAGGGCACTTTTAAGTATATTGACTATCAAGTGGCATGCAAATAATTGTCCAAATTCATCTGTTAAACTTTTCAAACTTCTTTGCAAACAAAACGTTTGCATAGTGCCTGGCTGATTTGTTGTTTGGGTATTATCTGAATATTTCATTTATTTGAAAAAGATGCACGATAACTGATGGAAATTGAAAATCATTTGCATGTTACCAGAAAGTCTATGACTACATTTAGTTTATTTAAAATGTTTGTTTCCTTCCCATTTAAAGCATTTTTATTTTTTTGGAGATAAATCAGTTAAAAATAAAACAGAAATATTTTTAGTGTGTACGTCTTGTCCCAATTCCTAAGGTTAGTTCTAATGAATGCATTGGCACTATTACAAAACAAAACAAAACAAAAAAACACATACAAATATTTGTAAATGCAGCTTGAATACAGCAGACTCTAAATCCACAGTGTTTATAATCAATATTTGTTGTATACAAAATCTTTTGTATTTGCATGTGACTATCATGGATTAAGATTAGTTTTTGTACTCACCCTCTTTTCTTCGGCTCAATGAACATTTGCTTTCTTCTAGCTTTTCCATGGTATTCTTCTCTAAGTGGATTCCTAACCGTTTCCAAATGCTTTGAGGTCATTTTAATAACTTAAGATGACTCGAGTGATAATGTGCTCATGTCAGCCATGTTACCAGGTGGCATGTGGTCATACTCACTGTTTGTAATCTCTGGACATACTTGTGTTTATACCCATTTTCTCTGTAGAAGACCCTCCCTTCATGTTCCATGTGACAGTTGGCCATTAATCACCAATAGGTTTATATCTGTCAAAACAAGATGGTTTTTTACTTTTCTGAGAACTCAGATCTTGTAGATTTGGTTTTGGAATAACGGCCACTCATTATTCTAGGAAAACTACTACCAGTTTAAAAAGGATTGCATACATTAATTATAAGCAATATATAAGAAAAATCCTTATTTCCTGTTTGCTGGCAGTTAGCTAAGATAAAGACATAATTGACACTATAATATAAATACAGACAGTGTCAAGATGTGGTGGCACTCACGGTTACATAATCCAGTTATACAAACAAAGCACAAACACACATTTAGGGGTCTTAGTAGATATTTTAACATTAAAATAAAAAGAAAACACTTAAAATAATCTATTAACATTCTTTAAAACATATGGTATTAATAAATACGACACATTGTACAACTAGTAAAATCTCCAATCATGCAAAAGGGCCACTGAGTAATTTTAACACTCAAATCAAATCCGAAAACTAACAAAGTTGTTCAAATGCTTGAAACATTACCTTCAAGTTAAACACTCTCCACATGGATCGCTGAAAACCATGTTTGAGTTTGGGCTTGTAATAGTAGTCCATTGTCTGTTGCCCAAACATATCTGTAAGGATACATTTCATTGTTGATATCACTGCAGATGAACTCTTCATTTTCATGTTGGTCCTTTGATACTTTTCCATGCACATTACTTTATCTCTGAAATGCAGATGTATGCATCTAACTTGAAGCATGTTCTGGTCAAAGCAAATATTAGAACCAAGATGGAATCACAGGCATCTGTAAACAAATACCAAGTTAAACTATAAATTGTGCAAAATAGTGCCTGATTTGCTCTGTTCTCCTTCCCGTCTAGTTAGTAGAATGAACATACAGGCAACAAGCGCTGTGCCGCCCCAGTAACCTGTTAGATCTATGTGATTTATTGACATTTGCTCTCTGTGATTGGCTTGCTCTAAACCACAGCTTTGTTCACTGAGATAATGCATTCTGCTACTTATTAAATAAGCACATATGCATGTCAGTTCTGCTAACCAACTACTTTTATTGTGTTTTTTACTAACAACACTACCTAAAAAAGTATTTTTAATCTACTTATAATGTTAAAGGACATCTACATTATCACAATTAACAGAAATTATTATTTCTATTATTATATATTAAATTTTATTAACATTTGAGCATTTGGCATTACACCTCTATTAAAACCTGACAAAAGAGAAAAGCTGAGTGTTTTGAAGTGGCTATTGAATTGTGTATTGTAGCTGATGACGGTTCATCAGCAGGTGCTTGACCCGTTCAAAACAAGAGGTTACTATCTTCTCATCTGGCACCACTGGGATCCTGTTGATGTCTAGATTCCTCAATGAGCTCCATAGCCACCCTTAGAAGTGCGCAAATCTCCCATGGCCGGAATAAACACTGGGCTGATTTTAATGTTTGGGAATTATGCTTCATTTTTATGATAACATTCTATGAGAATAGTAAGGGGAACAGAAATATTTCAGATTTGAAAAAAAAAATATGACTCATAAATTAACTTCATTAGTAATTTTACAGGTTTTAAGTATGAATTGATTGATTGATTGATTGATTGATATATTTCACTAGTTTTATCTATTTTATTATACTATGTATTACTATTTTATTAACTCTATTTGGGCTGGAATATTTCATCCACCTGCATTATTTTATACCTAAAAGTATAATTATTCTCACCTGGCAGCGACTGTCAAGAAAGGAAACCACAGCACAATACACAAATAAATGATCCCGGGCGGTCAAGATGCTGTTTAGACAATGCAGATGGACAATTTCCTGTTGACAGAAAGTTTATTTTAGAGTGCTGGGAAATGAATTCCTCTTGAGCACTTAAGTGATAAACACATCAGTTTAAAAATTAATAAATAGATAAGACTGAATCCACTGTTACGCGAAATATTTTAAACAATCAAACAAACAAACAAATAAATAAATAAATACATTTCTATAATAATATATTATTACATTACGATAAACATAAAAAATAATCCCCTTCTACAGTTGCCTTCATTTTCAATCACTCGAGACCTCTTTTTCACCTGCTGTTCCTATTGGATCTCACGCCAGTCACTTATCTTACCCGTCGTCTGATTGGCTGAGGGGCGGATCATTTCATTGAATGAGTAGCGGAAGTAGATTCGGACGGACACTCGCTGGTGCTCATTTTGACAGGAGTGAACGCAGAATTCAGGTAGAACTTGTGTTACATGCTGTTATTAATAAATGGGGTATTGTTTAAAGAGAAAGTGTATGTTCGCTATTGTAGATCATAGGAAACTTGTAGAGAAAATTATTTCATATTGTTTTGTATGGCACAGATTTGCGGGATTTCATTGTCTAATTTCCTGCACTATCAAGTGTGCTAACGGTACTAGCTGATCAGTAAAGTCCCAGAAGTGAAAGAGAAACTCAGCATGTCAATCCTGATTCACCTTTCAACCGTAAAGCCAATCTTTCGGCTGTGTATGTCTACAGATTTAACGTTACATAAGTTATCCAAAAGTATCTACCGACGTTACTCAGGACTGTCAAGGCAAGTCTCATCCTCTCACCGAGAGACGAGACAGACCAGGTTACTTTTGATATGAAACAAAGTCTCAGCTTTCAAATTATGTCAAATTTATTACGAAATTAAAATAATAAATCCGTTTTGGCGCTCTTAAATGTGACGTGACAGATCGCTGTATCGCCTCAGTTCAAGCGGGCGGCACGTGAACTGATCATATTTTCCTCTTTACTTCTAGTTAACTTAATAGTAAATAAACACGAATGAACATTAGAAGAAATGTTGAAAGATACAGTACAACTTACCGAAATGTATCACGTCTCAGGTAATCGATCAATCAGTGTTTCAACCGTGGAAAGGGGTCAATAAAACAGCTGGAGAACAATGTCACACGTAACGTTACATTTACGTTAACGTTACCTCAGGAAAGCCATTTAATGATCATAGCACGTTATTTAGCTAGAAAAATTAACTATAGAGAGGATAATTTTGCTAAATATATGCACTATATTGCATATTTATTATATTTTTACTCGTATCATTAAAACATATTATAACATAATTATAAAAAACGCATTATATTAATTTGAGTTGCTAATTTTATCCTGTTATAATAATACCAGCTGACTGGGCTCTCTGTATGTTTACATCAGTAGCTAAGAGATTTTTAGATTTTTTTCCCCTTGAGAAAAATGAACATGTATGTAGGCCTAGCTACTGTAACGTTAACTGATATTTAGCCAAATGAATCAAGATCGGAATCAAATCGCAAGCTTATGAATTGAAATCGTGAAATTTGTGTCAGGCACTAATACAAACAGTAGGCTACAAGTCATTGCACCATATATTAACCTGATTGTGTGAAAGGGTCTTAAGCTAAACTCAAAAGTTGGCAGCCCAATGGCTGATATTAGCTGTGTGTGTGAGAGAGACGGAGCAAGTTCAGGATGTGAAGCTATGATGAATCCCCAATAATAACCAGGTAATTTTGTTCTTTTGCATAGTAGGAATTTAATTAGTGACTCCTTCATGCTTTTGTGAATTTTCAGTGGAGAGGGAACAAGCTGCCTAAAGTTTGAAATGGTGGACTCTCAGTATTACCTCCCAAATGACATCGGGATCTCTGCTCTTGATTGCCGGGAGGCTTTCAGGCTGCTGTCTCCCAAAGAGCAATTGTATGCACACTACCTCTCTCGAGCGTCCTGGTACGGTGGCCTGGCCGTGCTGATCCAGACGTCTCCTGAGTCTGCCAACATCTACGCACTGCTGCAAAAATTGTTCCGAGCACAGACGCCACTGCAGCTGAAGGCAGTGGCGACTGCAGCTGGACTGAGCGCAGAGGAATATCAGGTGAAATGACCTGTTACGAACACCAAAGTTAACATCTTCTCTGTGTTCATTGTCGTAACAAAGTTCTATCTCATTCTAGGCTTTCCTCGTATATGCTGCTGGGATTTATGCAAACATGGGGAACTACAAGTCCTTTGGGGACACCAAATTCATCCCCAACCTACCAAAGGTGAAACACCCTACTTAATATGTCCCATGTGTAATCTGTCATACTTTGTATGCAACATCCTATCAGTTTTAGTATTTGATAACCATGCCTTTTTTATATGCAGGAGAAGTTCAAGGCTCTTGTGTGGGAGAGCCTGGTGTTTGAGGAGAGCCCCGGGGAAATAGAGGCGCTGTGGGGCTGCTGCTCTGAGCCTCTCTACTCCCTAGAAGACAAGCTGAAACAGCTCGGTCTGGGAGACAAGGTAAAAGAGGAAAAACGTCTTTTTTTTACAGCTTAGTCTCAGATTGATGTTTTACTATTCATTACTATTCTCTTCTAGGGGATCACAACTTACTTCTCAGGGAACTGCTGCTTAGAAGATGCAGAGTTTGCCCAGAAATTTCTTGACTCCAAGGTATCAACTTTGTTTTGAAATGTGGAAGATATTTTCTGTGAATATGTGAAACTTCCTATTCATTAGCTGTTATAGGTAGATAACTAGAAGACTGATGAAATGTTAAAACAATTTGAGGTACAAACTACTGTTTATAATTACCATAATAGATTAAATTATGACAACAAACACCACTTTCCAACATCAAGCCGCATAACAGACTGTTTTTGTACAGTTAAAATTACTGGAAAAAAGTGACACCGGAAGCATCGCACATTCCTAACAGCTGTATTGTTCCTCGGAGTAATATGAATTAATATAGTGTATTTCACTGTAACGCAGTTCAGATGTTATGGGAAGGAGGAGGCGGGAACCGGAAAACATTTAAAGAATTTAATAATTAAATAAAACAAATACAAAATGAAAGTAAAAGACAGCAGCCCCTCACGGACGTCTGCTATCACATAATAAAACATAACCAACACAACATAAATCCAGGCCTGGCCTCTCTTCGCTGTCGTCGCTCCTCCTTTTATGCTTCTGCTCCTCCGTGAGAGATACGAGGCCGGTGCGCCGTGCAGATGGTGCTCATCAGCAATCACGCAACCGGCCTTTAATCGTCCTTCTCGCCACAGACACGTATATAATATTAAATGTTTCTTAACTTATTAACAGAAATTATGTTCCATATTTGTAACGATTTATAAATATTTGTACATATTTTTCTTAAATTCCGGCTTTTGTTATCATTGAAAACATTTGATACGTTTTTGAAGTCCTTAATTTTGAAACCAGGGAACACGCACACTGGCATTACAATATTATATTTACAATAAGGTTAATTTCATCAACATTGTTTAATGCATTGGGTTACGTGAGCTAACAATGAACTATACTTCAACAGCATTTAGTAATTCAGGTAAATTTCTACAAATATTAATATGTTTACCATTTCAGGTTGTATAAATTAACATCTGTTAATGTGTAATGAAAAACATGAATTAACAATTATCTTGAGTTCATAAATGAACTAATCTAAATTCATAGAAAAAAAGTAAAAGTATTGTTCATTGATTGCTCCTGATAGCTAATTTAACCAACTGAACCAGATGTAACTTGATCTTGTTATATCCTCACTGACAGCATGAATGAACTAGGTTACCTAAATATTCGCTTACGTTAGGAGTACTCTGTCCTTGTAGAAACTGAGTGCCTACAACACTCGTCTGTTCAAGACTGAAATAGATGGGAAGCGGTGCTATGAGGTGCGTTTGGCATCTGCTGAGAAGGCGGGTGAGTATACAGACCAATTTAAATCCAGTTTATATGCTGTGTTGTTGTATATTAATTTTCATTGCATTTGAGTTTTTTCCTGTTCTCCACTATTTTCTCTTTTTTTTCCCTCCCATCTGCAGACTGCTGTGATGCTGAGAAGGGTGGTGAAACTTTTTGTGGTAGATATGAATTTGAGGATGCTGTATTCTCTGTTAAGAGGGGCGATTATTCCTTTCTTATGGAGAAAGTGTGTCAGAACTTGGAAAAAGCCAAGGTATGGCAACATTCAACCTGAGAAAAACACTGAATCAATGATACTTTTGGATGTGAAATGAACAGCATGACCATTTGAAGCATGAGTAAAGCTGTTGTTGTTGTTTTGTGTTTTTTGTCTCAGGCTCATGCAGCCAATGAGAACCAGAAGAAGATGCTGGAGGAGTATATCCGCAGTTTCACCTATGGTTCAGTGGAAGCCCATAAAGAAGGGTCCCGCTTTTGGATCAAAGACAAAGGACCTATTGTGGAGAGGTGTCTGACTCATTTTTAACAGACCTGTGGGGGGGACAGGATTGGGAAAGGGCCATGTGCTAGGATTGCTCATTGGCTCAGATGAAATCCTCGTGATTTTTGTCTCTTAAAATTATTTTACTGTGTAGTGCTTTCATTTGGAGCAAGAGATATAGGAGGAGTGAGTTTACTGCATTATATTAATGCCTTTGCTCACAGCTGATTGGTTCAGTTTTGGTTTGGGATCTCTTACTCAGAATAATACATGCTTTGAGCATTTTAGCCTTGTAGCATTAGTTAACATGGTGAGGAACACAGCTAAAAACTAATACATCATTTTGAACCCCCCAAAAACAGAGTTTGTGCAAAGTTAACTCAAACTTACCTGGATTGCCACAGAAACCAACTCTGTGAAATAGACCACGGGCTATTGATATAGGCTTAAATGTTTGATTTCATGTTGAGCTAGACTTATTGTTCTTTCCCATTTGGAATTTCTATTACAAACCTTTTTATTTAATTTATTTTTTATCAGTTACATTGGCTTTATTGAGAGCTACAGAGATCCATTTGGCTCAAGAGGTGAATTTGAAGGTAAGATCAAATATTTTTGGTCATGTCTTGTCCAGATCCATTAATTTATTAAAAAACACACGTAAAAATGTCTCTCGTTCGCACTTACCATCTTGCCCAACAGGTTTTGTTGCCGTGGTGAACAAGGCCATGAGTGCTCGCTTTGCTCAGTTGGTGAGCTCGGCCGAGGTCTTGCTTCCGGAGCTGCCTTGGCCTCCAGCCTTTGAGAAGGACAGCTTCCTCAAGCCAGACTTCACCTCTCTGGATGTACTCACCTTCGCCGGCAGCGGCATCCCTGCAGGAATCAACATTCCAAACTGTGAGTCCTCTGAACTGACATGGATTTTTCCATATGCAGTCAAATTTGATTGATACATGTATTATGAGAAGTTTTAACCATTTATCTGTCTGTAGATGACGACATCAGACAGACAGAAGGTTTCAAGAACGTTTCCCTTGGGAATGTGCTGGCTGTTGCGTATGCCACGCAGAAAGACAAGCTCACCTTTCTTGAGGAGAATGACAAGGTAAGGCTGATGACGGCTGTCTGTAAGGTTGTAATGCAGGGGTGCCCAATCCTGTTCCTGGAGATCTACCTTCCTGCAAAGGTCAGCTCCAACCCTGATCAAACACAACTGAAACAGCTAATTAAAATCCTCAGGAGCACTTGATAATTACAGACACGTGTGTTTGATCAGGGTTAGGTCTGAACTCTGCGGGTAGGTAGATCTCCAGGATAAGGATTGGGCACCCATACCCCCGGTTTCACAGACAAGGCTTAAACCTAGTCCCAGACTAAAATGCATGTTTGAGCTGTTTTAACTGAAAGCTATTTGCACTGACATATCTTAAAATATGTCACTGCCCTTTCTGTGAAACCAGGCCATAGTCTAACGAATCAAACATGTTGCAGTAGAGGTTCAGAGTGGTCATTTTTCTTCCTCTGTGGCTTTATGCCTGTAGGACCTGTACATAAAATGGAAAGGGCCTTCTTTTGAGGTGCAGGTTGGCCTTCATGAGCTGCTGGGTCATGGCAGTGGGAAGCTCTTTGTTCAGGTAGAGAAACACAAGCAAATCTACATGTTGCTGTGACTTGTGGGATATATATACACATACATACATACATATATATAATTAGCTAACTTCAACAGTTACATGAACTAACAATGAAAAATAGTTCTAAAGCATTTGTTAATCTTAATTAATGTTAATCTAAAAATTTTACGGCCAAATTTTTAACTAAGACTAAAATCAAAGTTTTATCTGTTAACATAAGTTAATAAACTACCCTAACATGAACTAACAAAGAACAGTTGTATTTTTTTTTATTAACTAATGTTAACAAAGATGAAGTACTGTAACTACTGTATTGCTCATTGTCAGGTAATATTAATGCAATAAATAACCTTAACTAATAGAACCTTATTGTAAAGTTTTACCAATAAATGTGGTTCTTTTGAACTTTCTATTAATCAAAGAATCCTGAAAAAAAAAAATATCACTGTTTCCAAAAAAATATTAAGCAGCACTTAAACTGTTTTCAACCTTCGATTTTTGAAGGATCACTTTATTTTAGCTTTGCCATAACAGGAATAAAGTACATTTTAAAATATATTCAAATAGAAAACTTATTTTAAATTGTAAAATTTCACAATATTAATAAATAGACATCTTTCACATCATTTAAAAATTTTATTGATCCCAAACTTTTAAACGCTGGTGTGTATATATATATATTTGAGTGGCATATATAGTTCTCCATACGGTACATACTTTTTTCCCCTTCTTTTTTTTCTTCATAGAACCACTTGCTCTAATTCTTCTGTTTAGCTATGAAGTTGTATAAATTGTCTTTTTAGCAGAGCGTCTGCTTGGAGCTTAAACTCTCAATAGAACATAGTTGTTTTAAACCCAGAACACATTTCATAAATGCAAATGTTTCAGTTTCTTCATCTTATGTGTTTGTATTGAAACAGGATGATAAGGGAAAATTCAACTTTGATGAAACTGCTGTACGTAATCCAGAAACAGGGGAACTGGTGAGTTGGTTACCTTGTCATCCTGTTCATTACTGGATTCAACTGTGCTTTACCCTCTTTATGAACCCTGCACGGCCAATCACAGTCATAAAATGGACCTTTTCGGCTTTCAGATCTCGAGCTGGTACAAGGGCAGCGAGACATGGGACAGCAAGTTCTCCACCATCGCCTCATCCTATGAGGAGTGTCGGGCTGAGTGTGTAGGACTCTACCTGTGTCTCAACAAACAGGTGCTCAGGTGAGTCACTGAATCCTTCAGTCATTTCTGTGTGGATTCACTCAGACATGAATACTGAGCAATTTGTGTGGCAGTATTTTCGGGCATGAAGGGGAGGATGCAGAAGAGGTGGTGTACGTGAACTGGCTGACCATGGTGCGTGCTGGCCTGCTAGGCCTGGAGTTCTACACGCAAGAGAGCAAGAGCTGGAGACAGGTTAGATTTAGATGTGTGCCTATCCAGAAATCATTACTCTTTTGCTTGATTATCTTCTCGTCTTGACATTGTCCTCGCTCTCATAGGCACACATGCAGGCCCGGTTTGTGATTTTGCGGGTTCTGCTGGAGGCTGGAGAGGGACTGGTTGGTCTGAAGGAGTGCACGGGGACAGATGGACGACCAGACGCTGTCATAACACTCGACCGCAGCAAGATCAACACAGTGGGCAGGAGCGCCATCCAGAGGTTCCTCTGTAAACTGCAGGTACAACCAGTTTACTGTTCAAACGGAACTAGCGTTCTGCTACCATAAATTATACTGCACTGCGTACACTAGCCCACCTGTTATTAAAATTAGTATGTGAAAAAGAATACATTATGCAATAGAAAACGTTTCCAACAGTAGTATGACCACATGACATTGCATTTTAGTGAGTTATTTAGAAATAAAATCTAAATAACGCTGTAATTTCTTCCTGAAAACCAAACGTACCGTCAGAATCAGCACGATCGGTGATTGTTGTAAAATGCAGGCTCTACTGTTGCTAAATTGTGGACGTGTTTGATCATAAAAAGAGCTATTAAAAGCACACAGATCTGCGCAAGAGACGCTGTTCACAAGGCGCGCGTGCTCTGAAACAGACTGCAACGAGACAAGAAAAGTATACTTAATTTCGGGCTTCGTGTGCTCAGACATCTAGGGTCTAAACTATCAAATATACATAAAATATAAAAATGACCAGCTCTGAGATTCACTTAAACACAGTTTATGTCTTAAATGGACATAAATAGTTGGGAGAAAATGATAGTGCATCAGTCACCTATTAGATCTGCACTCAGTCTTAAAGGGGCAGCAGTCTAATAAACCTGCTGACGATTGAGCCATTAATGCGAATCAAACAACAAAAGGCAGAGTAAATCACTCACAGCTCTTGAATGAATAACATTAGCTTTAATAAGTATTAATCTATCTATGATAGACTAGCATTATTTTACATTTGATTACTAAATTAATTAGATTGCTTTTCAGACAGAAACACTTACTTGAAAAGTAATGTTAGTAGACCTGAAATTAAAGCACTGTGTACCGGTATATAATTTGTATCTTTGTTTAATTGTATTCTTTTTTTGAAATTGTGTTTGTACTCGTTTTTGCTTATCGTATCCTATCTTATGCATACAAAACAAAAAAGCCTGCACACTGCTGCATAACAAATAGATATTTTACATTTCAAAATATAAAGCAATGTTAATTATGTCCTTAATTCTTAAAAAAAAAAAAGAACCGATAAGAATACCGTTAAAGTACCGGATCAATAAGCAGTATCGGTAAGAGTAGTAATACCGTTAAAACCTTAACGATACCCATCCCTATATATATACTTACTATCTTTAGGGCTTTTCACGTTTGAAATAGTTAACCCTGGGTCATTCTAAACCCCAGGTAAATGGGATCCTGGGTTATCTTTATTCATGTTTCACACTTGTGTGTTTACCTGGGGTTAACAATTAATCCTGGGTATTTATAAACTGCTGTTTCACATGGCACATTCCTAAACCCTGGGTTAAAGTCCTTATTTGCATATTTGCGGTGTCAGTGTTACTGACTTGTCAAACGCGGCACGTGAGACGTTTACATAAAGGCCCTAGTATTGCGCATCCTCATATTACACATTGCTGACTGTAATATCAAGTTTTTTCTGAGTGAACTTTTCGAACTATAAAGGTAAGAATGACTGTCTCTTCGCTCCAATTGTCGCGTTTTCCATTGCAGTTTGATATTTTTCCTATCATAAGCTTAAACGACTGTTTATATACATGAATATAAGGCATGCGAATGGTTGTTTTTTTAATATGCCTATATGGTTTTATTAATTTATTTCAGGTTTAGTAATTTAAGTACTTCAAGTGAAACTAAACAAAAATGAGAAATACAACTAGCTGAAATAAAATGTAAAGCTTTATTGATAATTTATTTTTTTAATGTGAAGTATTTCACTGTGACTTTTTATTTTTCTCAAAATTGTTAAAATTAGTTTTTGAATTTTTTATTTTTTTTTACTCTGAACTGAAGGGATGTTCACATTGACTTCCATTGACTTCCATTCATACGCATATGAATGCTGGAGACTCATGTAAAAGCTCATGTGAAAAAGTTTGGCATTTCGGTGCGTTGCAAAGTTCAAGTTTGGTGAACTCTGTCCTTCGAATTCATATCACGAGAAGACGGCGGGAATTAAAAGTACACATTTTTTGCAGTAAAGTGGAGAAGATTGAACATTTTTACCTTCTGGATTCATTATCATTTGTTATATGTTGAATTTACGTTTTTATCAAAACAGACGCTGCAGAATGTGACGTCATTTCACGACCGTTGCCGTGTCCGTAGAATTTTCGCGTGCTCAAAGTCTAGTGTGACTGCGGCTTGATGGAACAGAAACAAGCTTCCATAATGATTTGCTTTTTTTGTAAAGGTGCACAAGGCGACAGCCGATGTGGAGGGAGGAAGGGCCCTGTATGAAGGCTACTCTGCTGTAACTGCTGACGGCACCCACGATTTCCTGCGCCTCAGAGAGACGGTTTTGCTCCGTAAGGAAGCTCGTAAGATGTTTGTCCAGGCTAACACCTTCTTCAAAGGTTTGTGTTTAGAATCCTCCCTTCAGCTAAATTACCATTGTTGTATGATCAGTGACAGAAACACAGATACACATATACACAAATGGAATTATGTGCTGCTGTTTGTGTTGTAGATGACGCTGTGAAGCTGGTTGAGTATGAAGGCAGCGCTGAAGGGCTCATCCAGTCCTTCGTTGAACGCTTCCCAGACGATGCTGAAGAGGTAGAGGCCCAGCTGCTGGAAATGACCCGCACGGATTCCACCTGCTGGTGCTGAGAGGACACAGTGCTGTGGAAGTCCTCTCAAACGAGTATTGGACCACACTGAGTCACAGCAACTTTCGGAAATGAACAAAAAAGGCTGCAGAGTGCACAAGGAAGGGACTGGTAATGATTCTAAAACCATTCACATGTAGGAGGAAGGAAGAACCGCACTTAAACACAGGAACATAACCCCAAGTTCTTTACCTTCCCACTATTTTTCTTTCTTTTTTGTCTATTCACTTCTAAACAAAGCCAATTCTGATAAGAGTTTTAATTAGAAATTTCTGTTCCTGCTTCGAATCCAACCACAGCCCACGCTTCCCACATAGGCATGTGAAAGCACTGACAAGAGTGAACTTGCTGTGTGAGGATGGACTTATGTAATCACAACACACTTTCTCCACTTACATTAAAATGGAAACATACTCTGCGCTAACTACAGATCATATCTAGTGTAGAGTTAATTTTCTGATTCACTGATATCTAGGAGAAATGGTTGGATTCATTCTTAAGAATATAAGTTGTTCATTGGTTAACAGGCTGTTCGGTTCCTCAAAGTGTTCAGTGTGGACTGTGAAAATCAACAGTCCCTACCAAATAAAACTAATTATTTCCGAAGATATTGTATTGTTGTTTACTTTCAAAATACCAAAACATTTGTACAATGCATTTCATATAAATATTATCATGATACAAGGTGAACAATAAGATAATATCCAGTAACTCAATACTGACCATCTCATAAATGAGAAATTTCCATAACTGGTTAATTACCCACACAGTTTTTACATTAGAAAAGACAAAAAGGGAATTGAAAACTGAAAGTCGGGACAATCAATCAAGTCATTAATAACCAACCTATAAGAAAATTCTAAATAATATAACAAGAGGAAATGCCTTATAATTTAGCCCAATGACATCTCACAGAACACCAACTGAAGACCAACTGAAGACTATCTATAATTACCAGTAATGGATACAAAAATAGGCTGATTTTACATCTTGCACTCTTAAAAATGTAAGTTTCAAAAGAGGGATTTGGCTGCAATACCATAGAAGATCAATTCCCACAGAACCTTTTAGTCAACTGTACTTCAAATAATTATTTTTTTTCTTAGTGTGAAGAATATTTTAATAATTTAAAGAACCTTTTTACTATAAAAAATATTTTGTGCAATGAAAAGGTTCAGTTTGTGTTGAAGGTTCTTCATGGAACCATAGATGCCAATAAATAACCAATAAATTTGCAATGACCTACTTGTAGCATTAAAAAAAAGCCCTATATTATGAAGTCTCCTCTGTGAGATCGACTGCGCTGCCTCTGTTCAGCTTCTGGGAACTTTCAGCCTGATTGGTCACCTGGTAAATAAGGGGAACCCCACTCGCGCCCATGCTCTGCAGGTCTTGAACCTGGGCGTTGGACGGGAGAGGTGTTATCTCCCCGTCTTTCCTCCAGTACAGGCTGTAATCCTCCGGCCGGTCCACCCCAAACTTCAAAGCACAGAGATTAGCCATAGCCTCACCGTCGAGCGCAGTCTTCCACATTAGAGTTTTCACTATGCTACGGTCATCATCTTGAAACAGCACCTTTATAAATCTCTGTGGCATAAAAACAACACATAGAGCTCTTGTTTTTTGTTGCTACTTTTAATATAAACTTTTATTTCTTGCACGATTCAGCAAGTGATGACGTACTTTGCTTTATTCAACCAGTATATCTGACCTGGGGCAATTTGTTGTCTTTCTGATTTGTGGTTTCGTTGCTCCGACGCCGACTCCATTCTTTCAGAGACTCTCTGGCCTGGGTTGTGAGGCCGTTGGGTGGCACATCATCTGGCTGACTCTGAATCAGACTCAGACTGGCATAGAGACTTGTCAGATAGTAACCCCCTTCAAGACAATAATAATAATTATTAATAATAATGAAAATAAATAATAGTAATTAGCTAAAGATTCCAAAGCATTTATCCATACCTTCTCCTGTAAGCCAAGAGCTTTCCAAAAGCTCCATCATATACTCCACCTCCAAAGAGATCTCTGGCATATTGCACAGGACCATCACATAGGATAGAGCGGGCAGGAAGTCATCTGCTCCAAATTCCTGACCTGTTTTTTTTTAGAAATACAGATAGCAAGGACTCCATTTATCAATAGTGACAGTAAAGACATTTATAATCTTGCAAAAGATTTCTATTCCAAATAAATCCCATTCTATTGGAGAATCCTGAACAAATTTAGCATGGGTTCCACAAAAAAACTTGGCAGCACAACTGTTTTCAACATTGATGATAATAAGAAATGTTTCTTGAGCAGCAAATCAGCATTTTAGAATGATTTCTGAATGATCATGTGACACTGAAGACTGGAGTAATGATGCTGAAAATTCAGCTTTGCCATCACAGGAATAAACTACATTTTAAAATATAGTAAAATAGAAAACTCTTTTAAATGTTAACAATATTTCACAAATATTACTGTTTTTATTGTATTTTTGATCAAATAAATGCAGCCCTGGTGAGCATTAGAGACTTCTTTCAAAAACATTTGAAGTCCCCCTGTGGTGGAAATCCAGCTTTTAAATGTTGTTTATATGCCTATGTGTGGTGTTTTTAATATGCTTTAAAACAAGCCATGTGCAAATTCATAAGTCAACACCATTGTACCAGTGAACCAAAGACCGTGGCTTAAAATCCCTGGTGTTTCCGACATCACAAACTACCATATAACCAATCACATCAACATATGATCGTCAGTGAGTGGATCTCTTGAGCTGGTGTGAGTGGAGGCGGGGCTAATTTGCATATTCATAGAACCGCGTATACTGAATGAGGCAACAGTGTAGTTACATTCAAGCTATTTTAAAGGAAAATAAGTTTAAATATGTAATTTTGGTGATCAAAGATACGTTTTAAGGGATAAAATTGACTAAAGGGGGACTTTAAAAAATATCTTACTGACCCCAAACTTTTGAATGGTCGTGTATCTGCACAAATACATCTACATGTATAAAAAAAAGCAATGCTATTTAAGAACTTCATTACCTGCTTTGCTTTTCATGGCTTTGTAAATGAGTTTGCAGATCTGCAGGAGTAGCAGCACTTTGTCAATGGGTGAGTAAGCCCGCTGCATTAGAGTCAACTTGTGCTTAATTTTCTCAATGCCCTGGGCGTCAGGAACGCCCACCTGAACCCCAAAGAGCTTCTGCGGTGAGGCTCCTTTGGCTCTTTGCAAGTTGTCCGTCATTCTCTGGAAGGAACCATCTTGTTTGTGCAGGGTCCGAAGAGCCGCATCAATCTGAGGCTTCAGAGGCTTCAGCACACAGCGGAACATGGCTTTCTCCAGCGCTTGGTCTGCACACAGGAAAATAAAGTGGTATTTCACCATTTAACTCGTTTAAATGATACTGACAACATTATTACATTACATCAAACGGATTTAAATACCTTTCTCGTTCTCAGTCAGAAGAGTTTCTATTGGAGGTTCAAGCTCTCCACACTCCAGAAGAAACGCTTTGGCCTGACTCATGAAGAGACGCAAATCCTGCAGTAGCTGTACAGGAGAGTTCAAGCACTTGGGCTTCAGTGCCTCTCTCTGCTGCCTCAGGAAGTCCTGAACCAGAGCGCCAAACGCCATGCGGCGATCCCGAGACAGGTCCTCCACCATCCGCGCCACTCGCTTCTCTGGGGCGAAAAAGGATATGAAGGCGGCACTCATCTTGCGTAGGGCGGACATGGACTTCCTGGGAGGTGACATAACTGGGTTGCTAGTTCCTCGCATGAGGGGAGGACGCTCGGGACTCTCCTCAGTCTCGTCGAGGCTGCTAAGCGAACTGCTGCTGTCCAGCTCACTAAGGGACGGAGCGTGGCGCTGTTCCAGAACAAGCTCTTCCTCCTCTTCTTCCTGTCCTTTCTGCTCCAGGATTTTCATCTGGGCCTAAAAGCGCAAATAGACAGTCAAGAAAACACGAACTAAACTAAAATATCCCGTAAAATCAGTGCTGAAATGTCTCTACCTTCTGAAGAGCCTTGGGCATCTGATAGTCGTCTTCTTCAGCAGTGGGTGAAAGAGTAGGGGTGACCATGGTCTTCTTCTGAGACACTACACAAGGTTGCATATACTCTGTGGCTTCCTGCTCAGTCTTCTTGATAGCTTCCTCACCAGCCTGAACTGCAACAGGTGGGGTCATCTGTTTTAAAGCTTTTAATCTTGCTTTGCATTTGGCTTTGGCCAGTAACGGTGGTGGAGGTGGTGGGGTGACAGGTGGTGACAGGGGGCTGGAATTTTCAGTAGAGACTCGAACCTTTATGCTGGTTTTGAAATGATGACGTCTTCGAATGGCGTTGCGACCAGGGTAGTCTTGTAGGAAGAGGGGGTTGACGAAACATAAACCTTTGCCTCCCCCGTAATTCAGCTCACAGGGACTCCGTGTTTGGATTGGGCAAAGCTCCTGGAATGGGGTGGGGTTTGGGTTGATGGGCGTTGAGCAGTCTTCTGGGCATTGAGTTGGGGGCAAGAGTTTGTCAGCGGCAGGAGGTTCATTACGAGGACCTCGGACATTTAACTGGGAACTCCAGAACTCTGTGGAATACAGAAAGGCATCGAGATTATGATGAACATTTTTTATCATGCAGATTAGCTGACCTATGAACTCTAAAATCGTTTGAGCAGAGGTGGACAATAACAAAGTACATTTACTTGAGTACTGTTCTTAAGTACACTTTTTGAGTATTATTTTTTCTGGAAAAGTTTTACTTTAACTTCACTACATTTGAAAGACAAATATCATACTTTTTACTCGTCTTCATCTTCGCTGAATAAAAGTATTAATTTAATTAAAACTGACCCAAAACTTTTGCCACCACTTTTTTTTTTGTACAATACAAAAATAAAATCTATAAGAACCTATGCTCTACCTATAATTCTGGTATTGTTGTATGAGCATCATAAAATGCCCGACAGAAAGCGCCTTTTAAACCTTCAATTCATTTCAACAGATAATCAAAGTTGTACCTACCCACACCCATATGAGAGATTGACTCCAACTGTTTGTGTGAGGAAGCCTTGGCTATTGCTTCAGGCAGCTCCAGAGTGAAAGGAAGCACATCCCTAAAATACAGATCCACAGTAATGGAATAAAAATACCATATTTAGGGAGTGCCTTACTGTTGTTGTAGATAGAATATAGTAAATACTAATCCATACCGACTGACACAGTAGAAGGCAACGAGTCTGCACAGATCTGGGAAACTGATAGCTGAGCTTTCCAAAGAGAAGGCTGTTAATAAAAAGGAAAAATGGTTTAGTCACCAAAAGTCGATAACTAATGTTGACATAAAATAAACAGAATAGTATGGCCAACTCGCTGCTTACTTGCTTAAAATGTATTCAAAATGACAAGAGTAATTTATTAACAAACTCACCTGAGTCCTCTTCTTGAATGACAACCTGTTTAATGAAGGACGGCGTGCTGTCATCGGCCAGCCGGACGCACAGCATTTTCTTCTGTGATGTACTGGACTTGCGCACCAGGAACGTCTGCAAGGTAACAAAAGTTTCCAAGAATGTTGTTAAAGTTTGATTGTAGGCTAAATGTCTCTTTTCACAGCAGGTGTTGTTTGGAATGTGCTTGCTCACCCCAGGGGGCTCACGCCGCAGGATGTGTAGAGCTGTAGCCGAGTTCCCGGAGAGCTGGAGCCACACAGGGTGTGTCAGCAAGAGCCGGTCCAGTACACTGATGATCCTCAGGGATCCTCTCTGTGGACAAGCCCGTCTGTCCCCCACGGGCCGAGAGTCAGGATAGTCGTACACGGGGTCACCCTGCATCTTCTGAACGACAGCGAGATCTCAACTCCTTTGACAATGAATCATTGTTTCTCCTCTTTGTGAATGTTCTCATTGGCAATTGGCAAAAAAAGGAAGTTCTGACCAGTTTTGGAGGATGTCTGTAAGTCAGTGACTTAGACCTGTCTTACAGTAAATTATTCATGTACACATCTTAGTTTTTTCTCATGTGTGTTTCTCATACATTTTGCCACTGTTTTTCCTAGAATGGCTATTGTCACACAATCATGTGCCTACTTATTCCTTCCGAACGTTGCTTTTCAATGGCTATGGGAAACTCCCTCGCTGACTCTGTTTTTCTCCCGGCCATGTGAGAACGGTGTGTCACAGTCTGACTAATACCACATCTCTACCGTTTTTGTTCTGCATTCACACAGACCATTCAAAAAACACTTGCATTGTTCCTAAAGACGAAACAACAGAAGCATCATTTATACCTAATGTGATGCAAGGTGAAGAGGAACTGAGAATCACATTTTCGATAAGTATTAGTGTAATAAAGGCGGGAAAAGGTCATGTTTATCATGACGGGAATCAGTTCTATTTAAAAAATACAAATAAAAAAATACAGGAGTGGATGCATTATTTGAAAACTTTCTTTTTTCACTGATACATCTTATATAATGAACACTCTTTAGTATCTAATGCTGACTCGTAAAGTAACTTGTCACTAGTTGAGTGAGGTTGGGTAGCAGGTTGACTCTGTGTGGGCCAATACTTTTTGGCAAGAGCCAATGGCTGCTATGGCAACAGAGGCTTACATATTCCACTGGGCATTCCTACCCACGGACACACACGCCTCCACTGTTAAAATTTAGGAAAGGCCAGATACCTTTTCTAAAACTTAATTCTATAAACTAGGCTCAACTGAGAAGAACTGATAAAATGTAGTCTAAACGCTTTGAATGCAAGTGAATGTAAGTGGCTTTTTGATAAAAGTCTGCCAAAATGCATGAATGTATAGGTATACATTATATTATAAGTATTATTATAATTTTGATGTTACATGGAAGATAAAGAACATATGGGTAAAAACTATATTAAAAGAGTGATATATTAAAAATTCCCCCAGAATGTTGTAGATTAATTTAGTAGGACAAAAGGCCAACTGGGATATGCCTCTAATAATACTTTATAATAATAATATTTTAACAAGTCTGCTTATGGGGCAATAAGAGTGTAATTTGATACACAATTACTGTATCCACACATTCTCCTCAAAACATTGGATTCATCCGCGCTGTGTCGAGGCACAACCCACGTAAAGTTGATAATTCCGCGAATAACTGCAATTGCAGATTTCGAACAGAGATGGCGACAAAGAGGAAAAACTATGGACTACAGCTTTAATTATTACTTAAAAAAGAAAATAAAGATTTTTAATTCATGACTCAAAAAGTTGATATTTGCAAAACATAGATTTAGCAAATTATCAAGTTTTTAAGTCATGAGTCAAAAAACATTTTCTTTGGGTTAGTCCATTGACCTAAACAAAACGTATAAAACGTTTTATTTTTTTTAATTAATAAAAAAATCTAAATATGGGATGTTTAATAAACAAATTAATATTGTCCTGATTTTTTTACTGTATTTTTATTGATGTTTTTTCAAGGATTCAACATTAAGAAATTCTGTTCTGGAGCAAGTATAGTTTTACATTTAATCATTGACTGTTTACATTACAATACTCAATCCATTTCTTCCAGTATTTTAGAAAAAAGTCTCAAAAAAGTATCAAAATAAAAGTCAATTCTTCCATATTATATATTTCTTTAACAATTTCTTAGCAATTCAATTTCAATTTTTCCTAACTTCTAGTTAGGGGATGTCCGGCTTATACCAATGCCTCATAATACTCTTCTTACATGCTACACTTAATATATTAACAAGATACACATCTCCTCTCAACACTAAGTGTGTGGTGTTTCCCAGATACAATGTGTTGAAATTTCTTGGTATTTTATAACCTAAAATCTTTCGGATTTACTTCAAAACCATGTCCCAGAAAGGTAATATTTTTGGGCAACTCCAGAATACATGAAGATGATCAACATCAGTATCCCACATATCCTCCAGCATAATTGTTTACTTTTATTTTTGGGGGTAATGAAATAACGCACTAAATTTATCATGCGAACTCTTTCCATCTCTGTGAATAGGTATGTTGTGTTTTGCAAGCAAGATACCATTCTTCATTTGGAATTTCTTCCCCTAATTCTCTTTCCCATTTCTGCTTAATATAGCTAGATGTGTTTTTTATTATTTTTATTGTTCTGGGATTATTCTTTGTATAGGAATTAGCTATCAAATCTACCAACGTATTCGGTTCCGTACTACCCAATTTTTTAAACTCCCTTTAAAAATTGTCCCGTATTTGTAAATACCGATAGAAATAATTTTTTCCAAAATCATAATTTTCTTTCAATTCAGCAAAACTTTAAAAATTTCCATGTGTAACAAAGGTGCACAAAGCAGTCAGACCTTTACCATCTCCTGAATCCTGCATCAAGGAGCCCTGGTTTAAAATTAGGATCAAATGCCACCCATCTTAACAATTTTATCTGATTTTTTAGGTTATACTGCTCAACTAGTTTAAAACAAATATCAAGCGTAATAACTGATATTTGATCTAGATTCTTTTTTGATTCCAACATTTTTTCTTTATCACCTAAAAGGAACTGTATAGGTAAACTCTGGTTTGCGAGTTCTATATCTTTCCATTTCGATATATAGCTAGGGTTACACAGGCATACGCATGGTCTAATTTGTGCAGCGTAAAAATATTCCAGTAAATTTGGTAGGGCTAGTCCACTTTTGTCTTTTGCTAGCTGTAACATTATCTTATTCGATGTTTTTTCCCCTCCCAGATAAATCTTGAAATCATCCTGTCCCAAGCCCTGAACTGAAACTTAGGGATCGTTACTGATAGAGCTTGGAAAAGATACAGCAATCTCGGGACAACATTCATTTTCACGACCTCTATTCGCGAGCTGAATTCCATAGGTAGAGTCGACCATCTCTCAATGTCTCTTTGGATGTCCTTATTATAATTATTACAATAGAGTTCTGAATATTCTTTTGTTAGAATTACCCCCAGGTACTTGATGTGCTTTGCATCCCATTTTAGGTTTTATTTTTGTCTAATTAGATGTGATGGGGAATTATTAAATGATAGAACCTGAGTTTTTGAGACATTTAATTTATATCCAGATAGTTTCCCATAATCTTCCAGTAGGTCCATAAGTACTGGGAGAGCAGTTTCAGGCTCCTTGAGATAAATAATAACATCATCAGCAAACAACCCAATTACATGGTGGTCATCTCCAATTCTTATCCCACCCAATTCCTCACTTTGCATTACTGCTTGAGCCAAAGGCTCAGTATAAAGGGCAAAAAGAGTGGGGCTCAAACAACAGCCCTGTTTTGTACCCCTACTTAGATTGAAAGTGGCTTTCAAATGACCATTAACTTTGATTCTGGCTATTGGTTCTGAATAAATTGTTCTAATACACTGTACTGAATTTCGTTAAATCCAAATCTTTCAAGCACTTGGTACATAAAGGCCCAATTGACACTATCAAATGCCTTTTCTGCATCAAGACTCAGAATAACAGCACATTCATGGTTCTTTTTAATATTCTCTATAACATGTAATGTTCTCCTAATGTTATCGTGTGTTTGCCGGTTCTTAATAAAACCAGTTTGATCTTCATCAATTAGATCAGGTAGAAAAGTTTCAAACCTTTTACAAATAATCGAGGTGAATAGTTTAGTTATAGTCCACATTCAAAATAGAGATTGGTCTATACGAATCGCAGTATTCTTAATCTTTACCTTCTTTCGGGATTATTGTTATGACCGCCTCTCTCCATGATGGAGGGAGTCTCACTTCTTTGAGGGTCTGATTAAATGTTCTTAGTAAGATTGGTTCCAATTCTTCCCTAAACATCTTGTACATGTCTCTCTTCTTCTTCCATTGTGATTAGTGCAGTGAAAAATTTGTTCTGTGTTGAACCAATCGAGGGTAGATCTAGGGTGTTTAAAAACGTTTTCATTCTACCTATATTTGCAGCTGGGGGTTGGGAATATAATGACTTGCAATAATTCTCAAAAATAATTTCAATCTTTTCTGGCTCATATACTAACTGTTTTGTCGTAGGATCCTGAATTTTATAGACTGTATTTAATGCCTGTTGTTTCTTTAATCGACGAGCTAACATCTTCGTGCTTTTAGGACCGGATTCGTAATAAGACTGCTTAACGTACCTCATCTTTTTCTCCACGTTTCAAAATGTCATTTATCTGTCCAATTATGTCTTAATATTGTCCTTTTTTATTGTTATGTTGTCGCATGACAACACCGTGTATTCCTGGTTAGGCCACACTACTTTTGATTTGGAAAAACTAGTTTTTTAAAAAAAAAAAAAAAAGATGAACAAATAATAAGAGAGTATGCCAAACACCTTATGCCAACATCTCTCCTTCAACATTCTTCTATGTCCTTAACCATTCCAATGGTGAATTCAGTTTTAATGGATAAATAAGGGCGGGAAAACTGTAGTCCTGTCTGCCTGAGCTCTGAAATGATTGCTGCCTCATTTATTGGTGTCTGGGCATGAGCAGAGCAAGTCCAGACTGGTGAGAAGGAAGCCTTTAAGTATGCACTGGGAAAGAGCTGCTATTATCTCTGTTCTGTAATGCAGGCTGAGGTTTTTTAATTGTTGCCTGAAAAAGATATTTTCAGGAGCTTTAACTGGATACAGCACTAAAGGGAATGACAGAGGATATGTCTTTTTATTTAAAAATGTACTGTATACAGTATAGCCAGAGTAATGGGATTCATAAATACGTATACGTAAACACGTATAAGTCAAATATATGTTATAAAAGAAACATACTGAAACAATATAATTTGACATACCGGTATATATGTATATATGTGCATATATATATATATATATATATATATATATATATATACGAACATACACACACACAGGGTTACACAGGCATATACATGTGTGTGTGTG
The DNA here is from genome assembly GCF_051911475.1 of Siphateles boraxobius. Taxonomy (NCBI): domain Eukaryota; kingdom Metazoa; phylum Chordata; class Actinopteri; order Cypriniformes; family Leuciscidae; genus Siphateles; species Siphateles boraxobius. Next base: position 9,407,854 of record NW_027508788.1, read on the forward strand.
TGTGTGTGTGTGTGTGTGTGTGTGTGTGTGTGTGTGTGTGTGTGTGTGTGTGTGTGTGTGTGTGTGTGTGTGTGTTTATATAGAGATTGGTAGCTATTAAAAAAAGAACAAACACTGATACGTGTATAATAGGAGAATGCAATATATAAATCTTGACAACGCGAATCTTTGTCAATATCAGTGAAAAGTCTTTATTAAACACAGTACAATCTTCATTATTTAAAAATAATAATCAACATCTTACACTTTTGTGACTAAGCGCGAACTTCCTCAATATAAGTTCTCTCTAAGAAAAGGGTTGTTTTTACTGTACTGTAAATATAACCTGTCACTAAAACACTTTAGTCATAACGACCATATTTAAAAGAGATAGAGAAGAGCCACTTACCTCTGTTCATCAGTCGCTGCTATTCAAAAAGAACAAACTACACAACTTCGTGACTTTTCCGTCAGATCCATGAAATGCTCTGAATTACTTTTGGAAATGTGGAAAGTCCGGGAATATATAATTAGGTGGGTTTTGCTTGTTATTCCACAATTCACACGTTTAAAAAGATACCAACAGGAGTCTGTGTGAAACTGTGATTCACACTGTCTATTTCGTCTTCTCGACTCGTACACATGTTTTCCAGGCGAGCGCGTTCTCGTACATGACAAGTCGTGTTTCATACCTGGGCATGCGCATGTGTTGCTGTGACGCCCTATAATACGAACACAAAGAGAGAGAAATATAATCATATAATTTATTGCCCCAAGTCCACATTCCCAATTTGAAATTAATAATAACAATAATCATATACCTATGTCTTCCACATTCCCTCTTTAAAATTGATAACAATAATAAAATACATAGTAGATGTCAGCTTCCACATTTCCTCTTTGAAATTAATACAGCGTCGTCATAATGACTTTTCAGCTGAAACCTGGACTAGTTCGTCTTTTAATATTGCTAGTCAGATTATAATAAATAAGCATTAAAATAATCAATTGCATATTGAAATATATAGGGTATAACAGTTTGATGAACAGATATACCAAAACAAAAAGAAAACACAAACACACACGTTGGGTTTCCATGTTTTATGGGGACTTTATATATTTATGGATCTGACTGCCATTCTGTTTCTCTTTGTGCATTCCATGCACGTTATTTCTAATACTTGGAAAACAACGTTCTTCCCTATGAAATTGTGAACGTTCCCTATTTAAGTATAGCCTACTTTATAATGACAAATTCCGGATCCTTCCACCTATTATTTGCACTTGCACGGACAGGACGACTGTCACACCGTCAAACAGTCGGGAAACGGATATGAAGTCTGTTCACCGCGTTCGGTAAGAGAAAGGGTCGACAAAACATTTTTGTCGTGTTGATAACTTAGCGCTTCGACTCTATTCATTAGCTTTTGGTCGTATTTGTTCCCGCTTCCCCTGAATTGTGTTAACAGTGAGTATGATGAGCGTTCATTTTTGTATTTCCTTGTTTATGGCTGCTAACAAGCTAGCTCGTGGCTAGCAAACTACGCGCGTGCTATTTATGCGATTTTTAAAATTCCTTTAAGGCTTATATGAACACAAATGGCGCGTCTTATGGGTCTGGCAGATGCGAATGTTTCGAGGAAGCTGTTTAAAGTCAGCTGGCTAACACTCTGTGTGTAAATCACCGCCAGTTGTCATTAGCTAAACTCGGTGAGCTCAGCGCTTTCTAGAAGCTAAGTTACTGCGCAGCTCAGATTAGCAGCGCGTCCCCGCATCTGGCGAGCTAATGTTTTATATTTTATAACCGTAATGGTCGGAGAATTTTGCATTTTGCCTTTTTCTCTTGCGTCTATCACCCCATACGAGTGGCGAGACGAACTATTATATGGGTCTTTTCACACAAAACGCGTTTTTGCGTTTAAAAATGCGAAACCCAGGTCAGTGGAAAAATAAACCACGACTAGAGACGCGGTTTTTAATGTTAAAACTTTTTGAACTTAGTCAAATAATTTAAAGTAAACAATTTTAAGCACAAAGGCCAAACACTTACCACATTTACAAAAAAACAATGGTAAAGTAGACCAGTGGAGTGGAAAAACGTGCGTAATTTGATTTTAGGTGTCTCAGTGCTCTGTTTTTTCCCCAGCTGAACCGGTTATATTTACATTTGATAAGCCCTCCTCAAATTTCAGAGCCGTTTAGTTTTAGTATGAATTGGTTCTTGCCGCCAAAAAGTAAGAAATAAGGCTTGTTCCCTATTTCTAGGTATTCTGGGGTGAAATGGACGACAGCAACGCAGTGAAGCTCTTTGTTGGGAATCTGGATTTGGAAACCACACAAGATGACCTAATAGCACTTTTTGCCCCTTATGGAGAAGTGGTGCACTTAACTGTACTGAGGCAGTTTGCCTTTGTCCATCTGCAGGGAGAAGGGGCTGCTGACCGTGCCATCCGTGATCTGAATGGTCGAGAGTACCGTGGCCGGAGCCTTGTAGTTGAGGAATCCAAAGGGAGGCCCCTCAATTCCACCAAAGTATTTGTGGGGAACCTGTGTGCTTCTTGTTCAGTTGAAGACCTGTATGAGCTCTTCTCAGCTTACGGCAAAGTTCTTGATTGTGACAAAGTAAAGAGTAAGTGTGTTTATAATACACCTGCTTTGTATCAGTGCATAAATATTGGCATTATATGACATTACAACTTATTCTCTTGCAGCAAAGCTCTCCTCTTTAACAGGCTACGCCTTTGTGCACATGGAGCGCAAAGAGGATGCAGATCAAGCCATTGAGGGTCTTCACGGGACCTCATTTATGGGACGTCCGCTCGCAGTGGAGCTCTCAAAGGTACAGCAGACCACAAACAAGGTCCCTTGTGCCAGCTGTGGTGCGCATGGCCACTTTGCAGGAGAATGTCCAATCAACAGGCCTCCCATGGAGCACCACCAGAGTCAGGCTGCTGTCTTAGCCGCAGCTGCTGCCGCCGCTGCTGGGCTTCCTCTTCAGGTGCAGCAGAGTGTCCACAACTCTTTCTACAACACTGCGAGCACTGACCCGACGTTTGCAGCTCTGAAAGACTTGACCACTTCCAGGGTTGATGGCAAACCTGTCAGTGCCGCGGTGTACGGGGCCCTGGCAAGTCAAGTCTACAGTGCTGTCGCAGACCAGGTGCTCAGCTCAACGACAAGCCAGACTAGGAATGGCTACCCCACTGAAGGAGAAGCTCCTCCGGGCGCTACCGCAATTAACCCTGCCTACGGAGCAAATTCCTCTCTGTACAGTGCCAGTCCAGCTTATGGGACCATGGGAGGCACAGAGCCTGACCCCCAAGCCATGTTTGAAGCCGCTCGGGCACGATTCTTTGAGCAGGGACAGCAAGTTTTGGCCGAACAGCAGGCTGTGACCAAATCAGACCGAGACCGAAGTCCAATACGGCGTTCGACCCCGTTACTGCCTGACCCCGTTCCCCAGCCGTTCTCCCAGACACGACCCAAACGACGGGCTCTGCTCCCAACACCACCTGGTGGTCCAGAATTACCTGCAGTTAAAAATGGAGACCCAATTGCAAGGTAAAGGCATTCTAAATGTTTTGCTACATAATGATGCATAATATATTTTATTTATATATATATATATATATTATATACAATATTTATTTTTTATTTTTCCATACCAGGTGCTATGCAGAGTACTACCAGCAGTACCAGCAGTTCCAGCAGTACCAACAATACCAGCAGTACCAACAGTACCAGCAGTACCAGTACAGCTATCCGCCGCCTCCGCCGCCACCTCCTCCGATGCCAATGGTGCCTCCAGGCCCAATGGATCTGCAACAGATGGCCGCACCTGGCACCACAGCTTCACCGAGAGTGTATGAGCCAACTTCAGCACACAAGGAGCCCCTCCTACGCCATCCTGATTACTCTCACCAACACACATCTGAGTCCCCATATCGATAGCCCCCATTACATGAGTGTGTGCACACGTGTATGGCTGTGAAAATGTGTGCGTGCGTCAGTTTTGGTCCTACATGACAAAGTAAACTGGAGGAAAGGGATAAATTGAATTATTTTAGTTTCGCAGTTATCTATCCCCTGCATAATGTCAAATGTCATTATGTACAGAATGTAGAAGTTTACAAGGTCATTTTGATTCTGAGCTCCTCTCGCCCCCCCAGCCCCCCCCCCCCCCCTTATTTTTTCGAAGTGCTCAGAATTACATTAGCTGTCAATTTTATAGATAAAATACCCTTTGACCGTTGTGTCGGGTCTAACATTCTCTGAAGTCAAATGACTGTGCCTTGTAAAAAAAATTTTTTTTTTGTATACAGACTTTTGTAAAACCAAGTACGTCATCTAAGGTACAGTTTTATTAAATTCATGGTTCAGCAAAGGAGGAGCAAGTCTCGGTCAAATATCTTAATCCAAATTGTTTTCAGTATATTGTATTTGGCTTAGACTGATGTTAAATTTCACACCGACTAGGAAGACAGCATAGTTTCGATAGAATATAAAGAGGACCTGTGTGTGTGTGTGAGTGAGAACACAATGTTAACAGTTTGGCTGATCCCTTAGCTTACATGAGCACCACAATCACATGCACATCATACTTATGTTGTATAGTCCTATTTGAGTAAGGGTGGTGCATATGGATATATTTAGGTAAATCCGTACCAAACTAATCCACAAATCTGTACTTAAATGCTCTAACCACTGCCTCTCTAGTGCAGATGGTTACGCCTGCCCAGTTCGACTACAATAAAACTGATATTAAAATTGCCTGTCGCGAAAGAGAGGTAAGAACAGATTAACTGCAAAGGGACACCTTTAATTTGTTGCTCAATAGGCATATTCAATGTTCTAAATGTTTTCCATTTGGATACCTATATTGACTCTGAATGAGTTACGAGATGTCGTTGTTGCTAAATAGCAAACAGCTGGTTCTATAGCCTGCCAGTAGCAATTATGCATGTTTTGCAGGATTTAAAGAGCAAACGACTGCCATCTCTGGCCTTGCATCGTTCTCTTACATGGACAGAATACTTGGGAGTATTGACTTACTAGTACGGGTGGTAACCCCTCAAATGTCTTTAAAAGAGAATGAGGTTTTTACGTTCTTGTTTCCTTTGAAAATAGCCCCATGCAATTTCTATTATGTTTCTCTGACCATTTTTGTTCACATTTATTATAGTCTCTTTATTATTCGAATCATTTGAAGTTATTTCAGGGGTTTTGGGGTGGAAACACTTAGTTATTTAGGGGGGGGGGGGGGTGATAAACTTGTTCAGGCCTGACATATAGTTAAGGCAATTGGTTATAAGAGTGAAAAAACAGTGAAGTGCTTCATACAATTGTATTTTTGTTCTTAAGGAAAAAAAAATGTGCTGTCCCAGTTTGAGCATTTTAGGCAATTCAATTAAACATACATGTTATAACATTATAAACTGAAAGTGTGTGAATAATTCATCCAGGTTAAAGTCCATGTAACTAGCTAGAAGTGTCAAACTTTTGTAAAGTATGAAGGGAATCTACCCAAGAACTCATACTATCTGCAATAGATTTTTTGCTAAAATTCTTGGTTCCGTGATACAGATTGAGAATTGACAGTTGAGTAGCTTCCCTTCAGACACAATAAAAGTGAATGATTGAAATTGGAAGCTATGATAAAAGTAATGGTTTGTTTAATTCTGTTATGTATGTCCTCTTTTCCTAGAATGCCCCTCAGGCAGTCTTCAGTCTTTCATTCCAAAGAAATATGGTGGGGTACACACACAAATCTCACTTAGCACACATAACCCATAATCTCACCACTCTACATTCATCTCTTTGATTACACTTCACAGGCAAAAAAAAAACAAAACACTGTAGTGTTAATGTTCTCAATTTGATGTATGATAGAATGGAGATGGAAAGGTGGTGGTGGTGTAGCTTTTTGCAGCACACCAGGACTCCACACAAATAATTCTACACAGTAAATTGTTTGTTTTGTATTATTATAAATAGTGTATGTCTCTTGTTGTTATTACTGCTGTTCCAGCCACATTTTCCCTTTTCGCTAACTACAGCTAAAATGGCTCCCAGGCCTCAGGACGCCAAGTTGAGCATGACGGGGGAAGAGAATTAGCACCCCACAATGCCTCGGACGTGCTCCCCACTAAGGTAAAGCCATTTGCCCCCAACCACGCCTGCATCTCGATTATACACTTCCCCATGATTCTAACACGCCTACTAGAGAGGCTCAGAACAGACCCACATCAGTTTATACTGACAGTACAGTCAACACAATGGGGATGGCACATATTTTCTGCTATGTGGTTGGATCAGTGCCTATTGTGGGGGAATTGTTGTTTTTTCTTTAAACCTGGAGCAGTAGGATCAGCTCCTTTAGCTTCCCCAAAATGCTCATGGTTTGGTATTTTGTCTGAAACTCAATTGGTAGAATATCTCCAATTCTCATGATAAAAGGTTTTAGTGCCTTTGAGGTTTGTTTTCTGTGAGTATGCTTTCAAGTCGAGCTGGAAATAAATTTCCAAGTGTTTTCTCAAGCAGTTAGAGGGAAGAATGGCTGACATTTGCCTTGGCTTGTTCTCTGGCATGTAGTCTTTTTGAAGCACTTCCAGTTGGCGAGATGAGGCGCTCCAACTGTATTTGAATACTTAAGAAGGGTGCAGAGCTGTCCAAAAGTAGGGAAATGATCTCGTAGGTGAGTAACCAATGCGTCCAGCTCACATCCACCTCAAGTTTGTCTACTACCACCATTTCAGCCTCACAAGATCCCACTGCAACACACTGATTTTATTTTTAACTCTAAGAGAAGGGTTATTGATTCAGATATCTTCTGCAAATTGCTCATAAAAGAAAACAACAAATTTTTTCAGTTGTCTCAGGGTAAAAACTGTGCATGATTTTGAATGTTTTCCACATACAGATTTGAATAAGCAAAATTAACTCTTTAAGGTTTAGTTAACCCAAAAATGAAATTTCTGTCAATAATTACTCGCCCTCATTTTGTTCCAAATCCTTAAGACCCTTAATTTATCTTCAGAACACAAATTAAGATATTTTTGATGAAATCCGAGAGGCTTCTGAACCAGCCATAGGCAGCAACGTCATTACAACCTTTATGGGCCTTGAAAGTTTCAAAGACAGTTAAAATGGTCCTTTTGACTACAGTGCTTCAACCTAAAAAACAAACAAAAATAATGACTTTATTCAACAATTTCTTCTCTTCAACATTGTTCAGTGCAGTACTTCTGGGTTCTATGTAAGAACGCCGGCTCATTATTTGCCAGCTCGTGCGTCAGCATCACATGCATGCGTTGTGGTGCTTACGTGAACAGCTTCGGCCAATAATGAGCCAGCGTTCTGACGTAGAACAAAGCGCTGCACTATTAACTACGTAGGAGACTGACACGGAAGTGAAGTAATTGTTGAATAAAGTCATTATTTTTGTTTGTTTTTTGCGCACAAAGTTCTCGTCGCTGCATAATATTAAGGTTGAAACACTGTAGTCATGTGGACTATTTTAACGATGTCTTTACTACCTTTCTGGGCCTTAAAGGTTTCAATGACGTTGCTGCATGTGGCTGGTTCAGAAACCGCTCGGATTTCATCAAAAATATCTTAATTTGTGTTCTGAAGATGAACAAAGGTTTTACGGGTTTGGAACGACATGAGGGTGAGTAATTAACGACAGAAATTTCGTTTTTGGGTGAACTATCCCTTTAACATGGGGACCATCTGCTGCAAATTTGTCAGAAATGTATTTTGTGGGTATTTGAAAGCCCTTGTTTAAGGTAAGCCTATTCAGTCTGTCACTTCATACAAAACTCTTTCCTATCTGAAATCAACAGTTTTTCAAAATCACAGTTTGTGCATTCCTTTAATTATCAAAAAGGCTTTAACCTCAAATCTTTCGTTCAAATTTTAGAACACTTTACAGCTGATATATATTGATATGATACATTGATTTAGTGTCTTTCACAACCCTCTGACTTAAAGCTTCACCTCTGATTGAATTAAAGGTGCTTTGAAAAGCTGGGCAGTGGAGCATTATTTGTGGATAAACTATGATTGTAGATAATCCAGAACTGAAATATTCAGTGATTCAGGGAAGTTCAAGTATCATTGATCCTTTTTTCTAGGTCTGAATGGGCAACTTTCATTGTGGTCTATGTAATTGTCTTAATGTCTGAATCTGAATCCTAACGTTTTTTATTTGCAAACTGGCTTTAGTGCCATTTATCTTTGTATTTTCTTCTTGTAAAGTTCAATAAACGATGCTTAAAGCATATTTATGGTCTTGTTTTATTCATTCGTTTATTTTTTGTTTTGTTTATTTTCATTCAATTTATGTATTGAGATTTTGTCAAATCTAAATGCATAGCCATCTAAACGGCACAGTAACTTTTGCTTGTGCGTGAGACCTTACAAGCAATAAACCAAATTTGCTTGAATCTGTATGTCGTATGATTTTAGTTTAGGAACGTGCTTTTGTTTACTTAACTCAATAATCGAAGTTAACTCTTTTCATTCTGTACCGTTCTTAAATCCCGCCCATCACCTTTTATGAAATGAAGTTGTGACCAAATACTGCAGCAGTCAGTCACTCATATTGGGCGCCGTTACTTGTAGAGTTTGGGCAGCAGCTGTCAGCTCATCGGCCGGTGGGAGCAGGGTCTGTCTTTTCTCCAAACCCTCACGGGACTCCGATTGTACGGCACAGGGCGTGTATGTTGAATTAAGAGGTAAATAATTAGGTTGTGTAGGTTGAGGGGATACTAAGCACCCCAGGAAAGACGGCAAAATGACAGCGATTGAAACGCAAGTGCAATATAGTTCTTACATGATGACTACGACTGAGGAATACATGACCCAAGAAAACGACTGGGATCGAGACCTGTTACTGGACCCGGCCTGGGAGAAACAGCAGAGGAAGGTCAAAACTCACTTTTTGATTTTTTTTAGAAAGGTTTACGTAAAGTGAATTGGTGTAGGCTACAACCAGAATAAGATAATATACTATATAAAAGATTCATACGTGTTTTAGCAGGCCTACCTTATGGACTGAAAGATATTTTGTAAGGTCAAAAGATTTAATGAAATCTCTTTGCATTCCACTCGCCTGTGTCTGCACTGAACTGGTATCGTCTTATCTGCACGGCGTATACCGCTTTGTAACACGGACCAATCAGCTGTAACCTCGTTGACTTAAGCAACTCGAATGATTGGATATTTTTGTTTGACTTCAATTTATTTAAATGAAACCAGAAATTTTTCATTTATGTACTGTCACTAGTTACTCAAATATATAACAAAAATCAATAAATCAAATCACATGTATGATATTTGTATGTGAAATCGTTTTACTTCACAAGAATTGAGAATCTTTTATTTGCCTGTTAATTGCTTTGAGCAGAAATTAAGTAGACTAATTGCATTTTAGAGCACTGTTCTGCAGTTACATTGTATTAGACGACAACACCAAAGTGACAGTAACAGCTGAACTGATGAGGCAACCGTTAGAGAGGAGAGTCGGTGTTCAAAATGGAGGAAGTGGCAGCACAGAGCTGCAAATAGATTCTACAACTAAAAATACTGGCCCCGTTCTGTTCCCTTAACCCATTAATCCAAGGGTTCCAGTTTGTTAATATCGTCTGTTGATTGTAAATATATGACCTGCAGTATAGGCTACATGTTGATTTGTGTTTATTAATAAGCAAGGATTTAAATGACTACACTGCAGATTTATTTACATCTCGTTGGAAGCATACACCTTTCTTACTTGCTGAGTGCACTCACTAGCAAACTGAAACTCACATTTATAGTTTTGTGAGTTTCAGATTGGTATGTCAACTTGGTCTAAGAAACTGGCACTTTCCATGAACATATCCTGGTGATTCTTATTAACCTTTAAACAAATGATCATCAACCTCAGGAAGTCAAATTAAATTGTATAGTTTGTTTTTCATGCAGAGTTTTGCAACCCTATTGTGTAATGTAGTTTAAGCCAGCCAATTAAAACTAGCTACTATTATCAATTATGTTTGCATCAGATGAAATTGAGACATAAAAGTTCTCCCAGCTCAAAAAAACACACACACACACACACACACACACACACACACACACACACACACACACACACACACACACACACATTATACCGCCTTTAATGCTTAAAAAATAATTCAGGTAAAAACCCAAAGTGAACCATTTCAAAAGATATGCTTACTTTGTGTGTGTGTGTGTGTGTTTGCTTGCTATTCCAAATACTTATAGAATGAAATTTCCCAATGAAAATGTGTAATTTTGTATGTTCACTGTATAGGGTGATAATGGTTTTGGTTTTTGGAGTAGCATTCTCTGTTTTTGTCATACTGTTGATGTATTTTTATTTGCACTCCTGGTAGCCTAGCCTAGCGATCACGTTGTGGAAGCTGAAGGGGATCTATATAAAGCTTGAACACAAATTTTTTTTGCACTTAAATGTGAGCAATTCTGTCAATGCAGAACTATCACGCTGCACAATTCTCTTTACAAAGCTTGACTCGATGCTGATATCACAGGATTCCTTTTACTTTGGTTTGTTATTTCTGTAAGTCTTCCTGCTTCAGTGAATTTATTTTTAGCCCTAAGCATCCTTATGTTTTTCTTGGTCCCTTTGTCACCTGTTAGGACTAGTTTATTAGATGAAAAGAACTCATCTGTTGCATAATTTTAATGTGTCCAATCCTACATGGGAGGCCAAGAGATTCTGAGACGTGCTGAATATTGTTGTTTATTTATTTTATTTTCTTAAATAAATTTCTATGTTATGTCCCAGAACCTTTCTACTCTCCTTGCCTGAAAAGTCATCAGTTTGAGCCATGGTGCATGTAGTCCAGGCCTCATCCAGTTACCTGCATCAGCTACATGAAAAATGTCACTGAGTTCTCCAACATGAGGGTTTAATGGACATTATATGGACACTTCTATGGTTTCAAAGTATTGCACTGAAAGCACTTTTTACTCTTTTAGTACTAATGCACAGGTATGCATATTTCATAAAATTAAATGCGTATTTTGTCCATCTTTTTATGAGATCTGCAAATCAAACAAGTCAGAGGAAATGTTTTATTTTTTCCCCCCATTGCATTGATGAACCCTAATGCGACAGAACCTGAAGGTTTCAGATAGGTGTGCACATTCTTCAGGCATACGGTAGAGGTGGGAAATGGTGTGGGGGTGGGGTGAAGAAACTCATGAGTACGATCGAATGGCAGTTGCTATTCCAGAAGAGGTGTCCTTGTAGGGGAGCTTCTATAAACTACCTAATGAAATTTCGCATGGGGGTGGGAAAGGGGTAGTTTACTGGAGACCAGGTCAGACAGGTAAATTTATTTCAGGCTGGATTTGACTTTCATGGCCGTTTAAATGAGAACAATAAAAGAGGGTGGAACATATAATAGGACAATAATAATAATTGGTCGCAAGTCACAAGTTTCTGTTTGTCAATCCCCTTCCCACTCGAGTTATGATTTTCACTTTAGGTGTCTTCTGTAGGTTTTATTCCACCTTAAAGTTAACGAAAGGTGCTACAATGAATTTATATAGCTTATTCTGCTTTTGCAGTTCACACAAAAGTCAAATGCAATGCCATAGCTAGGTTATAGCTTTAAATGCCAGGCCTTCAAACTGTAAATATCATGTTACCCAGAATCCTATACGTTCAGCCCTTTCACCTGAATGTGTCTACCCTACAATTTCTCACAACCACATTTATTCCCTCTAATGTTTCTGTCAGTAATTATGATGTGACATCCTGGTCAAAACGTAAGGAAACATATAGGTATTTTTGTTAGTGTCGCTTGCAGTGGCGTTATACCTTTACAGCTGGGTATTATCTAACTAAAACTATTTTTAAAAAAGCTAGTTATTTCAGCTAGTTGACCAGGCAAAAATGTGTATCTCTTTTTGTTTAGTTTAACATGAAGTACAAAAATAACTAAAACTAAATAAATTAAAATGAACTAAAACTACTAATAACCCCCCCCCCCCCCCCACACACACACAAAATTATTAAACTAAAATTAAAGTGAATAAAGAAAATGTATAAATAAAATCTAATTAAAAATATGAGTAAAAATCATCTGTAGATTGAAACCTGTTATCAGCTGTTTCCCCTAATAAAAACAAGACTATAAGGCTTAGGTGTAAAGGTCTTTATTGGGTAAAATATTTGGATATTAAATGTTAATTTTTTTAGTTTCCTTGTTACACATGTCGTTACTATCATTATTATTATATAGTTACTGTAAGTTATGCATAATTGCATGCGACTAACCCTAAAGCACACCCTAATCCTGAAGTAAATGCATGTAGTTAATTATTATTACTCAGTTCTTAAATGTATATCATTACACTGTAACATGGACACCTTAAAATAAATTGTAACTAATATTTGCAATAATCCACCTTTTTTAAGGGTATATACTTACCTGTGACTGGATCAATATCGCCAAATATACAAATGTTTTGTTTATTAAAACATTAAATGTTAAAATAATACACGGATAAAGAATCCGAATATGATGTGGTCCTTTAATTTATAAAAATATACAATAACGTAGAATATATTCTAAATATCTGTTTGTGCATGTGTCGATGGGTGAATTGTGCTGTCTTAACTTTAAACAATGCCCTGTCATGATAGCAGCGAGGCTGCAGTCAGCTGACTCCTAAATGCAAAGCTTTTGCACAGATGCATGCATGGTTGAAATGATGATGTAACTGGAGTGCCATTGGATCGCAAGGCTAAAATTACGGCTCAGTGATAGAGACTGTATTTGCTGTGGTCATCATAGTACAGTATCAGAAATTAGAACAAGAACCTCAGAACAAGAAGATTCAGGGGAAAAAATCAGTTTCAGTCTGTGCTTTATATTTTTTCAGGCTATTTTAGTTAGTTTGCACCATCTAGTCTCAGTTTCTTAGTTCAGATGTCTCTTTTATTAATACTCAGATCTGAAGCTATTTAAAAGCTATTAATCAAAGCTGACTGCTTTATATATGAAAAATAGTGTCAAAAGGAGTACATGCAGAGTTTGAAAATGTTTGACTTAGAGTGGATAAATCATCACTGCTAAAGATATAAGCCTGTGAAAACGCAATGAAACCATTACTGACATGCCAAGTTATTTCTGTACGACCAACCTGTTGCTTGACTAAATATTTATTCTCTAATTCGCAATGTTGTGAGTTCAAGGACGTCCAAGAAAAATGTTTAATATTCCTGGTGCACATACTTGGGTGGCCACTAAAATTATTGCCCCTTTTCATTTCTCCAAATCCATGTTATATCATCCAGTCTTTTCAACTTCAATTTAAAACAACACTCAGCAAAGTTTAATGCTTTTGATAATAATTGAATGTTTTATGAGTATGTTATATAAAATAAATAGGCCCAGCACTGTGGAACACCAAGCATTTTCTTTCGCTGTAGTGTTTTGAGCGTCTGTTCCAGGAATGCTGTGCTTTCAGCTGTCTGCTGGTGTCTCATGGCTCCCCGATATAGCTTCCTTCACTCCCCTTTCCTCTTCCTCCTCTTCACCTCCCCCTCCCACGGGGCACAGGCTAATTTTGGTGATCTTTGGCAGAGGAGGGGTGATTTGAAGGGTGGCCACCTGCTGCAAAAGAGTCTCCACTTCCAGCCTTACATCAAATTACGTTGGTCCTTGGCATTCTTCAGTCACCTTATTCACTCTCTTTCCCCTTCTCTCTTACACTGGGGATCCCAGTGAGGCATATACAGTCAACGCTGCTTATAGATCCAACTCTATGTGTAGGTCAGAGTCAGAAATTAGCCTTTGCTCAAGGCAAAAATGCCACCAAAACAAAAAATGCCACCACAGATATTTTAAATGTGGGGACAAATGGCTTCATAGTAGCATTTTATTTTGTTTTGATATTCTATTGTAAGCCTAGGTCTGCTCTTATGCGTTTTACAGCCATTTTCTATATTTTTTGTTGTTTCAAATTATTTCAAGAAAAAGGATGTCATGCTGAATTTCTATATGACCTATATTGTATTTTTATCCCCTCAGACCTTCACTGCCTGGTGCAACTCTCACCTGCGTAAGGCAGGGACACAGATCGAGAACATTGAGGAAGACTTCAGGAATGGACTCAAACTCATGTTGCTGCTGGAGGTTATCTCAGGTAAGCGTCTCACTTGATCTGTTGATTATACGTGCTCAGTGTCCCATATCAGTGTTCTGTTCATGCACCCGTGAAACAATCTGGACATTAAATAAGTATACTGTAGCACCTCTGGGTAAATTAACTTTGATCCCCTTCTGGATCATTGACGGGGACGGTGGGAAATTACAGTGAACAGTGTTGCACATGTCATTTGCAAGGTTAAGTGTCATAAACACATTAAATAAAAATATTAAGTATATTAATTAAATGCTATTATAAATACAAAAATATCGATAAATATAGTATAAGCTTGAATTCTAAAGACTTTCTAGAGTAGACCCTACAACAAAAATTTTTGCAGTTATGTGTGGATTTCCTCCTATTTTTATATTATTTTCCTATTGGATTTTTTTCTGACCTTTGTAAATGCATATAAATTTTTCATATTCCCAAACGTAGCTAATGTAAATATATTGTTACTTTGCACTTCCCCTATTAATACCCTTGCATGAAGCAAAGGAATATACATGTTCTGATGAATTGATTCGTGTGTGTGGTATCAGGTGAGAGACTCCCTAAACCAGACAAAGGCAAAATGCGTTTTCACAAGATCGCCAACGTAAACAAGGCCCTGGACTATATCAGCAGCAAGGGAGTCAAGCTGGTTTCCATCGGTGCTGAAGGTAAGGATAAAAACTTGATCTCCTTCAGATTCTCTAATATCGTCACCTTAAGCCCCTCTATTCTTGGCCATTTCCATAACTTTACTCTTCTGTCAAGTGAAACAGTTTTTTTCTGTCTGTTCTGACTTGCAGAGATTGTGGATGGCAATGTGAAAATGACCCTTGGGATGATCTGGACCATCATCCTACGCTTTGCAATCCAGGACATTTCAGTGGAGGGTGAGAGACTCCAAACATCTGACACATTAGCACCTCTGCGCTCTTGTTTATTTAAAGGCCCACTCATTTTGTTTGTCACACTGGTTGGTTTGAAAGTCACTTTGAACTTTTATTGACACCAAGTGGCATAGATGAAGCTTTACACAAAAGTACGTATTTATAGTTACCAGTGCCGTTTTAGAAGTGATTAGTATTTGGCTTAGTATTAGTAAATTTACACCTGCACACAACTACACATAAATGCATGGAATAGAGGAAGGAAAACATGATCTTGTCACGTTACAGTTACAAAAAGTGGAGAGGAGGACTCAAGTGCAGCAACGGATGATTTATTAACAAAAGAAAACAAAACACAAAGCAAAAACCCACAAGGGGGAAAACACAATAAATGAGACATTAAACAAAACTGAACTTGAAGAACAAACACTGACTCTGAACAGGAAGACCATCACACGGAAACTGGGAAAACATATGACAACGATCCGACAAAGACTGCAAACAAGAGGAGGCTTAAAAAGGGAACAAATCAAGAGGGAACAGGTGGAAGAACTCAAACACTAATCAGGTAACAAGGGGGAGGGATCAAACAATAACGAGAGCACATGGCCCAACATAACAAAGACACCCAAGTGCTATACAAGACAGGACAGACACGTGACAGATCTGCGCATCTCAAGAATGGTGTGGTGTGCAGATGACCCTCATTAACACGTGCACCACCGGCCACACCATGGCTCTCTACCCTGCCCTACTTGCCACAGTAATTTTTGTAGGCATGTTGGCAAATAAGTCTCTTTTATATTTCTGCAATATACTGGAGTCAAATCTGAGAGAGGAGTCCAGAAGAGACTAGTTGTAATTCATGGAAGGAGATTATCCTGAAATGACTGGATTTCATTAACATACACGTT
This sequence comes from Siphateles boraxobius, assembly GCF_051911475.1. NCBI lineage: Eukaryota > Metazoa > Chordata > Actinopteri > Cypriniformes > Leuciscidae > Siphateles > Siphateles boraxobius. The sequence goes on from NW_027508788.1 coordinate 9,423,818, forward strand.
TAACTGTCAAATCTGAGGTTTACGAAGCGTTTGTGAATCCAGAGGTGAATTCCATTTTAGGAGCAAATTGCTTGAATTTACTCATATAAACGAAAGGTCAACCGAGTATATCTTTAAAATAAAATGTTGAAGGGTAAGGTCAAGGGTTTAACATCCTTATTTTGTGTAGTAAGTGAAAATGATCTACTGACCTGCTCCTCACAGAGACTTCTGCTAAGGAGGGCTTGCTGCTGTGGTGTCAGAGAAAGACTGCCCCCTACAGGAATGTTAACGTGCAGAACTTCCACATCAGGTGATTTCTGCTTTACTCCTGTTGACCATTGAAGAGAACAGCATGTTGGCTTATTTTCACTATCTCATACACCGTTTAACCGATTACAGCTCTTGTTAGTGCGCACATGTGTGCATTATCTCTGTTAAAACTCATCTTCTCATTACCATCATGCTTCTAAACTCTCACGGAGCACCTCTGCACAACACTTATAATTTTGTTAATCATTCCCATGACTCTTTTCTTGTTCTTTCTCCATGTTTTCCTCCTTTGCTTGTGGTCTGTGTCTCAGTTGGAAGGATGGCCTCGCTCTCTGTGCCCTCATCCACAGACACAGACCTGACCTCATCGATTACGCCAAACTGCGCAAGGTGCCATCACCCCCTTTCAGTCATTCTCATCATGCATCTCTGTCTTCTTCTTTGTTCATTAGCTATATGTCCATTCATCTGCTGTTTCAAACTCACCTTTTCACTCACTCTATATCTGTCATCTTTGACCTGTTTGTAACTAACGTTGTCTCTTGGGCTGTGAATGCAGTGTTAATTGCTTTTTAAAAAAGTAGCTGAATTTTACTCTAAAATAATTATTTAAATGTATCTAAATATAACTTATTTAGAGTGGAGAAAAATTTCTAATTTGGTTTGTCTTTTTTATTCCATGAAATTCTTTTAAGTATTTTGGTGCAGCATTGTACGTGAATATGGTAGTCATGGTATAACTATAAATCATGGTAGATATCAAAGTGCCATGGTATTACCATCTGACACCGTACGTTTTTGTAAAGAACTAAATTTATCTAAAAAAAAATCCGAAATGGATTACAAAATGGCATGCGTCACATCTAAAAATGGTGGTTATGATGTAAAATGAGTATGAAAATGTTGCCATGATGGTTAATGATTAACTGTCTTTTCTTGCAAAGTTCATTTGAGGAGTGTGGAAAAAGTTTATTTTGTTTATCTATTAATTCTTCATTGAGTTTCTTCTTGGCTTTGCCTGCCATTGCAGGATGACCCCATTGGCAACCTCAACACTGCTTTTGAGGTAGCAGAGAAATACCTTGACATCCCTAAAATGCTTGATGCAGATGGTACGACCTCTTGGAGAATCATGTGATTTCATTTTTCAAAATGTAAAAATAAAATGGTTTCCCAAATAGTTTGTTTGTCTCCATATCAGATATTGTGAACACTCCGAAACCTGATGAGAAGGCCATCATGACCTATGTGTCATGTTTCTACCATGCGTTTGCTGGTGCAGAGCAGGTATGGGAGTTCTTCTGGAGATGAACATCTGTATAGGAAGGAGAGTCGCTCCTTTTAGAATGTAATTGCCCACCTTATTTTCCCTTTGTAATCAGTCACACTGTCCTCCAGGCTGAGACAGCAGCTAACAGGATTTGCAAAGTATTGGCTGTGAATCAGGAAAACGAGAAGCTGATGGAAGAATACGAGAAACTGGCTAGTGAGGTGAGAACACTCAAATTCTCTATTAAATGTACAATGTTTTGTTAATTTCTAAAAACATGTGCCGGCTAGTCTTGCTGAGTCTTGGTTCTCCCCAAGGATTCTTCTTCAACCCACTTAAACATACACTTAAATTTTTTTCCTCAGCTTCTTGTGTGGATCCAAAGGACCATCCCCTGGTTGGAAAACCGTGTGGCCGAGCAGACCATGCATGCCATGCAACAGAAGCTGGAGGATTTCAGGGATTATCGTCGTGTGCATAAGCCACCCAAAGTTCAGGAGAAGTGTCAGCTGGAGATAAACTTCAACACCCTGCAGACCAAGCTGAGGCTCAGCAACAGGCCTGCTTTCATGCCCTCTGAGGGCAAAATGGTTTCAGTATGTGTTACTCCATTTTTCTTAACACATGTATATGGGGGTAAATGAACTTGGCTTTCAAGTACCCTACAGAGTTGAAAGTATATTCAACCTGTTGTCCCCTTCTGCAGGACATTGCCAATGCCTGGAAGGGTCTGGAGCAGGTAGAGAAAGGTTATGAGGAGTGGCTGCTCACAGAAATCCGTCGTCTAGAGAGACTGGACCACCTGGCTGAAAAGTTTAAGCAGAAGTCTACCTTGCATGAATCATGGACTACAGGTATTAAGCACAACTTTTAGTCAGCCATTTAAACTCTACTTTGACAACTGACATATTCCTTCTCATTTCGTTATGTAATACTCTACACAGGAAAGGTGGAGCTGCTGTCTCAGAAGGACTACGAGTCAGCCTCTCTGATGGAGATCCGTGCTCTGATGAGGAAACACGAGGCCTTTGAGAGCGACCTGGCTGCTCACCAGGACAGAGTGGAACAGATCGCTGCCATTGCACAGGAGCTCAAGTAAGATAGATCCACCTCAGGCCTCTTGAAATAAGGATAGTACTTTAAGGATAAAATACGCTGTTCTTTAGTGAACTGGACTTTTATGATGCTGCCACCATCAATGCACGATGCCAGGGCATCTGTGACCAGTGGGACAACCTGGGCACCCTGACCCAGAAAAGGAGAGAATCACTGGAGGTACATGTATATGATAAAACTGTTCCCCAATTGTCTATTTCTTGAATTGAGAATGGGGTAAACACCAATCTAAATTCTACTTCCAGAAACATTAAGATTTGTTTGGATGTTTAGGCAATAAAGAGTATGAATAAAATGTGATATTTACAGTGCATAAAGTGTGTGGGCTTGCTGTAATCTTTCTCTTTGCTTTGCCATAGCGTGTGGAAAAACTTTGGGAAACAATTGACCAGTTGTATCTGGAGTTTTCCAAGAGGGCTGCGCCCTTCAACAACTGGATGGATGGAGCTATGGAAGATCTGCAGGACATGTTCATTGTGCACAGTATTGAGGAGATTCAGGTGAAAGAAAAATGCTAAATACTTGAAGGAATGCTTATCTTCCTAAATAACATTGTGTAACTGAGCCTCAGTATCTTCTCAATAGGTCTTGGGCCTAGGACATTTTTGTAGTTCCCTTAAAACTCACTTAACTTCTCTAATGATCCCCTTTTTCCACCTTCTTTTCATTGACTATTTAAGCACAATGTCTTAACATCATTTTGTTCTTTCCTGCTTTTATATAACTCAGAGTTTGATCACAGCCCATGACCAATTCAAGGCCACCCTACCAGAAGCTGATAAGGAGCGCTTGGCCATCATGGGGATTCATAATGAGATCCTGAAGATAGCTCAGACGTACGGGATCAAGATAGTGGGTGAGAATCCCTACACTGTCCTCTCTCAACAGGATATTAGCAACAAATGGGAAGCTGTGAGTACTTTGCAATCTATATTTTACAATTTCAGAATAATCAGCAATAAAAATGGTTCAATATTTGGAGTCCTTTAAGCTCCTTTTCAGCTTTCCCACTGAGAAATATTGCTTCCTTCTGAACAACAGGTGAAGCAATTAGTCCCAATGCGTGACCAGGTGTTGCAAGAGGAAGTGGCCAGGCAACAGTCCAATGAGAGGCTGAGGCGCCAGTTTGCTGGTCAGGCCAATATCATTGGACCCTGGATTCAGACCAAGATGGAGGTGTTGCACCATACACCTTACTCGCATTTAAAGTAGTTACATATTACATAATTAAAATTAAAAAATTCCAGAAAAATCTGAAATAATGTTCCTCATGCTCAACAGGAGATCAGCCATGTGTCAATTGACATTTCCGGTTCCCTTGAGGAACAGATGAGCAATCTGAAAACATATGAACAGAACATCATTAATTACAAATCCAATATTGACAAACTGGAGGGAGACCACCAGCTCAGCCAGGAGGGACTGATCTTTGACAATAAGCACACCAACTACACTATGGAGGTACTGACGACCAGCTATTTTCTATTCATTCTGAAATGTATTTCCTCTTTGAAGTTTCAAGTGTCATTAGCTAAGGTGTTTAAGATAGACGTCCATTTCCATCAAGTTCCTTTAATCTCACCTTACCTACAAGACATGTTCCATATTATGTACATTTCAGCATGTCCGCGTGGGATGGGAGCAGCTCCTCACCACTATTGCCCGCACAATTAATGAGATTGAGAACCAGATCCTGACCCGTGACGCCAAGGGCATCAGCCAGGAGCAGCTGAATGAGTTCAGGGCCTCATTCAACCACTTTGACCGGGTTTGCAATACATGGAGTCTTTTGGTTTCTTCTTAGAATACACAAAGTTGTGCAACACTGTCCAAATTGTAGAATGAGCACCTCAATTTTTTGTATTTGCAGAAGAGGAATGGCATGATGGATCCTGATGACTTCCGTGCCTGCCTGATTTCTATGGGTTATGATCTGGTGAGGGCATTTTTGGTCAAAATATGACTAACACACACACTTTTAAGGAATTATTTCTCATATAAACCCCCCCCCCCCCCCCCATTTTTTTTAGGGTGAAGTTGAATTTGCACGCATTATGACTCTGGTGGACCCTAACAACACAGGAGTTGTCACCTTCCAGGCCTTTATTGACTTCATGACCAGGGAGACAGCAGAGACTGACACTGCTGAACAAGTTGTGGCCTCCTTCAAGATACTAGCTTCTGACAAGGTAATTCCAAACTAAGAACCACCAAAAGAACTGGTGTGCTTCTGCTAATTGCTGCTAATTATCGCTCCTGTTGTCTAAGCATCCATTTTTTACTACATTCTGCAGGCATACATTACAGTGGAGGAGCTGAGAAGGGAGCTGCCCCCAGAACAAGCCGAATACTGTATCAGCCGCATGACCAAGTATATGGGCGGCGATGCTCCCCCAGGCTCCCTTGATTATATCTCCTTCTCCAGTGCCCTGTATGGAGAGAGTGACTTGTAGAGCCCTTGGTCACATCCACCACCTATAGTATACCCTTCCCCTAAATTCATGAAACCCTTAAACATCTAACTCCAAGAACAATGTCAGATGTAATGGATGGCCTTGTCGCAATGATTTGGTCCTGTGCGTCACCAGTTGATATCCACCATCAGGAACACCATCAATTGCTGTTTGATCCTTGTTAGTTGTCTGTCCAATATGCGGTGAAAAGTTTTCACACGCCAGTAGGGATTGAAGAGTACAAAAACCTGTCAGAACATCATTCTTCACATTGACAGTTAATAAGAGACATCTGCTCTCCCTTCATTCAAATGGCTTACATTTTGGAGGAAGAAAAATAAAAGATCCTAAAGAATATCTAATTCTGTGTATTTTGTTGTTTAATATATATATATATATATATATTAATTGCTATCAAATCGATTAATCTGACAAAAGTTTTTATTTATATGTGTGTATATATCTGTATATTTATTTACAGACACGGATATATAAATTTAATAAATCTCTATATATATATGCACATATATACTTACGTTAGATACAATTAATCAATTTGACAGCACTATATATATATATATGTATGTATCTGAACTAAATGAAAACATCAATAATATATGCTTAGTGTATTTCATTGGTCTTGAGTGCTAATGTTAGTAGTTTTCCATTATGCATAGAATATAATAGTAATGTTGCTCCGTATGTAATAACTGACAATTCATGCAAAGCCCACAAAATTCCACATAAGGCACCAGCAAATCTAATCTTTTTTTAAATTATTTCTATGCAGGGCTTCAGCTGTTACTGAGAGGTCAAAGAGACTAATCCCATGAAGCGTTTATATTTTAATATTTTATTTTTAAAAAACACACACAAACAAATAAAAAAGTGTACAAAATATATAAGGTAAATAGCTGCACCAAGATACAACTTTAAAGATTTAAATGAAATTATAAAAAAAAAAATATATATAATAATAAAAATACAATTCATAAAACATGTTAAAAGTGAAATATTTCCCTTAAAAAAACATCCCATGGAAATGTAAAAGAGAAAGGAAAGAACATAAATACCCCATAAGATTAAGATAAAAGTTTAGAACATCTATGGTATCTAAATTTGTTTCTCCTTTCCTTCATGAGATCTTCAAATAGATCTACACAGTCCAGAGTATACCTGAATAGAGCGAGGAAAAATAAATATACAAAGGCCTCAAGACAGTTCTCACTCGAAACATGATTATGTTTGTGAGTAATGAGATACCAGTGTCAACTTATGAGATTTTCCCTAAATCATTTTTTTAAGGCCAAAGGAGAGAGCGGCACCCAGAGAGAGTCCCAAAGCCAGGAAGAAGGTCATCAGAGCCCCTGCTGTCTCTGCATCTTTAGGCCTCACCAGCCTAGATAAACAATAAACAGAAGAGTTTGTGGGTGATCTGAGATATGTTATGTGGGGCAATGGGTTTGTCAGTATGTTATGTGGGTCAATGGGCTGAGAATACCAGGAATAGTGACATTACAGAATAAATGTACGATTTACTTAACCCAGTTGATTTTGAATCTTGAAAAAAGATTTTTGTGTTATCTTTAAGAGTACTTACTGTGGAGCATAGCTCATGGAGAGGCAGGCAAAATATCCACTTGTGATGGCAAACAAAGACATGGAGATAATATAAGCCATGTCATGATTGAAAAAGACTGGAAGATAGAAGCGAGGCTGAACGTTGCAGAGCATGAGGGCAGGAATGAAAACTACCCGTAACACCACGAAAAGAGGGAATAAATTACTCTTCATCGGAGGCTGGGAAATTTGGGAAAAGAAAAATTTGATGTTAGATAAAAAATAATTTCCATTGGTAATCATTATCATAGCACTGTATTGTGTTGATACAGGATCTGATGAGACTCACCCACTGAAGACGAGAGGTGAGACTTCTGCCTATCCAGTCCATCACATTGAAGACAATGAATGAACACAAAGGTATAAAGATGTTCTCTGTAAGATTAAAAATTATATAAATTAAAGTGCTTTGAAAAGCATAATGGATAATTATAATCTTTTGTAGACTCACCTTCAAATAAGCCAGAAGATTTTGTATTTACTGTAATTGCTGGGAAAACGGACAGTGTGACGGCAAACACGCATGTCACACAAAATGCCATGACCCATATCTACAAAAATTAAGTTCATAAAATAAATCCAGATATTTACTATTTTCTTAAAATAAATGTACTACATTTTTCCTGAGGTTTGAAACGAGGATGGTGCTTATAATAACAAAATACGTGTATACCTTTTTGAAGACCTGTGGCACAGTTAACTTCTCCCCGGGTTCTTGTTTGAGCTCATTCAGCTTTTTACATGCTTCAGTTTCACCAATGATATTAAATCCATTGTCAGCATCATCTAATTTCATTTTATCCATCTCTGTAGCAACAAAAATTCTGGATTTAGAAGAACCAACAGTGATTGTCTTTGCTGTATTTTGTCCAAACACTGGAAAAATATGCAATATGACATACCAGATCTATCTGCTGGTGGCTCTTCTGCAGTTTTAGGGGACACATTTTCCAAATAAAGTTGGGCAAATCTCTGAAATATGACAAGGAATTTCATTTATTTAAAATAACAAATAATCAGAATATCGTTAATGTACTATTTTCATATTTTAGAGCAATTTTTTAATGAGCAGTAAATGCTTTTATCTGTGTTGTTGACCCTCAACGGTTAAGTGACAAGTAAAAAGAAATGATGATGGCCTAAGGCACCTACCAGATGCGGAAGTATGAGATAGCAGCACAGAGTAAGTAGAGTGGCGGCACAGGGGGTAATGAAATATCCAAGGGCAGAACTCTCAGAGTCAGTTTTAACTAAAGGAGGCATGAAGAGGATTTAATATGGATCACTCCTCCAAAGGCTTCTAAGGGATTGCAACTTGCCGGCCCCGAAAAGTTATTAAATACACCATTAAAATAGGCCAAGTGACAACAGTGGCTCAATCTTGAGTTTATCAAGCGGCGAGAATACTTTTTGTGCGCAAAAAAACAAACAAAAATAACGACTTTATTTCAACTATTTATTTCCTTCTCTGTTGGCCTCGAGTGAGTTCACGCAGTGTAATAGCGTAGTGCTTCTGTGTTGTAGGTCACAGGTAGGCTCACTATTGGCCGACGCTGGTCATGTGTGTGATGCATGTCCCTTAGAAGCCTTTGGAGTAGTGATCCAGCTCTCAGATTTCATCAAAAATAGAAATGCACCGATTGATCGGAATCGGACGATTTTTTACGTGATCGGCCATGACCGGCCGGTCAGTCTGACATATTCCGATTTTTTTGCCGGTCAAATGCACTCGGGCGCCGCATGATTTACATCGGGAAACATCAGCATCACACATGCACACATATAGGAAACCTTGTGAATTACGGCCGTTTCACACCGCAAGTGTGAGCAAGTGCGGTCTCCCCCCCCCCCCCCCCCCCCCCCTCCCGCCCCCCCCCCCCCTCCCGGCGTGCATGTTAATCAATGAGTGCATTCACACCGGGAGCAGGAGCAGCGCGTGAGCGTCGAGCAGGAGCGTCGCGTGAGCAGCAGTGAAGCGGGGTTTCGGCGCAGAGTCTATTTTTGCTGCGCTGCTCACGCTCAGTTAAAGTGATTGTTTATCCTGGCTGGACATGTGGCAGACGAGAGAACAACTGTTTGCAAAATAAAACTTGCCATTGATGTAGGCTACAAGTGATTGCAATAGGCCTGTGTGTGTGAATGTTTTGAGAAACATCTTTATACTGCAAGGCTATATTTATTTTATTTTTATATATTATTTTATTTCCATTACCTGTTTTCATACAGAAGTTTAGTTTCCTAAATAAGTAATAAATATATCACTTTTTTTTTAGTTAAATATATGGAAAAGAAAATGGTTCTTCCATACCATAACACTGCACTAGATATGTGTGAATTTCCCACACCAGGAGTAATAATTTATATAGTTCTATTTTATTTAATTTGTTCAAAAAATCTTCTATGTAAAATGTTATATTAAAGTAAAGATAGAAAATAAATATTTGTGTTTGCTGTAAAGTGGTTAGAAAAAATGAAATCGGAATTGGCTAAAATCGGTATCGGCAGGCCAAACTCATGAAAAATCGGAAATCGGAATCGGCCTAGAAAATTGTAATCGGTGCGTCTCTAATCAAAAATATCTTAATTCGTGTTCTGAAGATGAACGAAGGTCTTACGGGGTTGGAACAACATGAGGGTGAGTAAATACTGACAGAATTTTCATTTTTGGGTGAACTATCCCTTTAATCCACACACATTAGGATTAGTGAACACACACACTGCAAACCATGGACACACACACACACACTGTTGTCATCACAAAATCAACACTTTCAGGGTGAGACAAGACCTGATCGCCCTGTCTGGGTTTATTTTTCAATAACAACCAGCTGGATGTACATTATCCTCTTATTTAGAAGAATATGATTTTTATCATTCAATTTGTAAGGAGTATGCAGGTACTTACAGATATTTGATAACAGCATGGCAAGACCCGAGAAGATTCCTGCCACCGCCTGTCCACTCATAAACAGGGAGCTGAATCTCGGGGGTAGTTTACTGACCAGACCAAACAGACTACCTTGCAGAATGGCCCCAAACACTGAGAGAGAAAAAAGTGCAATAACAACGAGAGGAGTTAGATTTGCCTAACTGATTCACTCACTGAAAGGTGTTGAAGTAGAAGTGGAGTGGATATATTCTAATATTCTATTCAATATGAAGTAAAAAGGGAAATGTGAAAATACTGTAGATGTAAGGCATAAGAAACATACTGTTAATAAACCAGATTGTTGCCATGGTAATGGAAAAGAAGTGGTCCTGGTCCATCTTAACTTTTACTAAAATGGCCGTGAGAATGAAAAGAAGTAATATGAAGACCATGCTACCCGCAATCCGCATCTTCTCCGCAATGCTACATAAGCAAACGAGAACAAAATAACTCATGATTATAATATGACCCATATATACCTCTGTACCTATACAACACTATGACTTGCAAAAGTAAACAAAATGAACTTTGCTTGACTGAACCAAGTACTCACTGCTGGTATAGAAAGGAGTTGAGAAGTGTGAATAGCAGCAAGGGAAGCTGGGCTAACAGCACACTCATGTTATCAAACATATACGGGTCTGACTGTGAAGAAACTGTACCATTTCTCAAACGGTCAGTGAAATACTGCAAACAGAAGAGAATGGAGTATGAGTACATGACATTTAAAGATAACCTAAAGTATTAATCAGTAAAAGTATGTCTGTCTTACATTCATTGCAGTTATGAAGAAGTTCCATGGAAGCAGAGTTCCCATTCCCAACAAGAAAAAGATAACAGCCACAAGGCCACTGTCAAGATTAGAGAGACATTTATGCTAACATTATGTCATAAACTAAACAAAATGGATGAAAGTTAAAGGGATAGTTCACCCCAAAATGAAAATTCTGTCAGTATTTACTCACCCTCATGTTGTTCCAACCCCGTAAGACCTTCGTTCATCTTCAGAACACGAATTAAGATATTTTTGATGAAATCTGAGAGCTGGATCACTCCTCCATAGGCTTCTTGAGGGATTGAAACTTGCCGGCCTCGAAAAGTTATTAAAGACATTGTTAAAATAGTCCAAGTGACTACAGTGGCTCAATCTTAAGTTTATCAAACGACGAGAATACTTTTTGTGCGCAAAAACAAACATAAATAACGACTTAATTATTTCAATTATTCATTTCCTTCTCTTTGGGCCTCTAGTCAGTTAAACTAGTGTAATTGCGTAGAGCTACGGCACACGTAGGCTCACTATTGGCCGACGCTGGTCATGTGTGTGATGCGTGTGACGTTCAACAACAGAAGCTTATGCTGTTAAACTAGTAACCTGACTCGAGAGAGTCAGAGAGAAGGAAATGAATAGTTGAAATAAAGTCGTTATTTTTTTTTTTTTTGCGCACAAAAAGTATTCTCGTCGCTTGATAAACTTAAGATTGAGCCACTGTAGTCACTTGGACTATTTTAACGATGTCTTTGATAAGTTTTCGAGGCCGGCAAGTTCAATCCCTCAAGATGCCTATGGAGGAGTATGGAGGAGTGATCCAGCTCTCAGATTTCATCAAAAATATCTTAATTTGTGTTCCGAAGATGAACGAAGGTCTTACGGGGTTGGAACAACATGAGGGTGAGTAAATACTGACAGAATTTTCATTTTTGGGTGAACTATCCCTTTAACATCTTATTATTTTTTTCTGAATAATTCAGCATGGCCATGATGCCAACTGATTTTCTGTTCCCTAAATCAGCTGACATCGGCATCAGAACTCCACTCACTGCTTATCTGAAGTCCCCTTACAAATCCTCATTTTGAAATGTTCTGAGAGAAAAAAGAAAAGAAAAAAAGAAAAAGTTATATTTTTGTTGTTAGATCATGATCAAGTTAGTGACATCAATACACAACCATATAGCACTGATTTTATGTTACTGTATTGACATCTACAGGAGTTGTGGGTGAAGTAGATACCAGGGGCTATTTCCTCAGGTATTTCTGCTCTCATTTTGCAAGCACTGCTTGTTTTCAAATTTTTTATTAACAGAAACTGTTAATGTTGATAAAATACATTTAATTAACCATGGTTTGTTTTGTGATTCTAGAATAATCTAGAATTCTAATTCAATTAAAATTACTGAGAGGGAAAGAAATTGATTTCAGTTTACATCTTGATGTTTAAGTCTCAGCGTGTTCTTTGATTCATTAATTTTTTTATATAATTAAATAGTTTAAAGTCATCCTGTGGCTGAGGCCCACCAGTGAACTTGTTTAAATTATTACGAAACTCGAACTTCACCACCTGAAACACAAGAAAGAAACGCGGGAAACGTCTTTCCCGAATGATGTCATCATCAGACTTTTCCCACGTTTTCTTTCTTTGTCAACTTGGAAAACCGTGTCAAGTTCAGCTTCAACGACGAACTACTTAAACTATCGTAACGTTGATCAGTATTAATGTCTAGTTCTTGTTTAATTTATTGACTTATTGAGTTTTATAAATAAAATAATTTATGTCAAATAAAATATACACTAAAAGTTAGCCTACAGCATAATTTCACTTCCTCGTCACGATATTAACTTACGATAATCACAAATCTTTTCAATTTTGTCAAAGATACTAAAAGTATCCAACATAGTATCCTAAACGTGAATCAGCCATCACTCAAAATCTGAAAGCATACAGTATACAACTTATGCTATGCCCAAACAATACCTGCTCCCTTCTACATCCGTACAATCATACTGCTGGTATAAATAAATATTGTTTCAGTGACTGCACTGAAATAGAATATATTATTCTAAAATTCGATGCTTTCATTTAAATTATTTTAAAAACAGAATATTCAATAGGCCTATATTAAAATAAATACTCACAGAGTCGTTAGACACACGTCGTCTCTCCTCAAAACAAGCGGGGGTAAGTTATAACATTTATTATTTTAAATAAATACCGCCTTTTTCTGTCCTCAGACCGATAGGCTATCATTTGATAACGCCCAGGGGCGGAGCAGGGGGGGGGGCTAATTTGGCTTAAGCCCAAAATGTTTTGTCAAAAGCCCCGAATCTTTTAGGTTTTTTAAAATAACTTCAACTTTGTTTCTTTCCTCTCAGTATTTCTGACTGGAGCGGCAAAAAAAATGAAACAAAAGCTCTATTACCGTGCGTGGTGGCGGACGGTAATGCATCGCGCATCACTCAGCTTGTTTGCCAACTGCCAATAAAAACTAACGAAGAAGAATGTAAATCTTCTTCTTCGCCGTTGTCATCAGGGGCTGGCCGCTGTTGTATGTTTCACCGGCGTCGTAGCGAGCTTACTGGCTAACCGGCTGAAGTTATTATGGACATTATTATGAAGGTAAAATGATGACATAAAGAATCGCATGCACAGGGTAAGATTTGTGAAAGAGTAAATAAGATTGCAAGTTAAAATAAATTTGCATGCGCAAGAGAAGATTTGTAAAGGTGTAAATCGCCCTTCAAGTGTAAGAAAAAAATATTTGCAGCATTTAACTGTTATTCGTAAGTGTAATTCATGTATTTTGAAGCTGCAGTTTCATGTTAACGCAAAATAAATAGGATCTGTATTCTTCAGACTTCGCTTACACTTTTGGCACGGTTTTTGCGCACAAATGCGGCCAAAAGCACTGCAAGCCTGTGAACAGCAATTTACAAGCGAAAACAACAGAGGCAGGAACTGCAAAACAGATGAATTGCGTAAAATCAAACTTTGTGTAAAAAATAAACTGTTGCAAATGTCTAAATGACTTCTTGTGTGCATGGAGTAAAAAAGTTCCCGAAATAACCCGATTTGTACAGTTGCTCTTTCTTTTTCCTGCGCTTACAGTTTTGGCACACGATTCTCTCACTAACTGAGTTTTGCAAGCGCGAAGAGGAGGGCGGGTCCACCTTCTACATGTAGCCAATCAGATGAGCTTCTCGCTGACACTCGATTTACTCTGATCTGATTGGTTCAATAAACACGCCAGTCACCAGAACACATCTTTATATTCATTTGGCTCAGAAAGGTTCTCATTGCCAAAATGGTAGGCTACTTTTAATGCACACATACATGTTGAATAAATAAACGAACAAATAAATAAATAAATAAATATGATTTCTTAATAAGCTGTGCACCAGGCTGACTGACATTCATATTGAATTTCGAGCTGGTTTAATATTATTGGATTGAAATTTTATACATTATATAATCTGTTACACCACTGAGCTGATGTTAAACTTTACAATCAAAACATTTAATGCCCATTCTTTATGTAATAATACCATTCTGATGCAGTGTTTTTCACATCATGTCTCTGTTCATGGTATTTAACATTCAATTATATATTTTGAAATATTGTCTTGCACTGTCAATATTGATTCTGATTACTTTCGTGTGACTGATCAAACTATTACATGTAGCTAGTATGACTAACAAAATGCTTTCTCTGTGTCCAGATTTGACTGTAATGAAAAACTGATACTAATAATAAATAAATAAACAAATAAATAAATAAATCATGATTTCTAAATAGGCTGTGCACCATTAGGCTGACTATATGAGGCAAAACTGAATTTCGAGCTGGTGTGTTAAGAAAGAAAATTTCTGTGTATCCAGTGCATGTATCCTGCTCATCATCATCCTCTTCCTCATCAGGTCATATTAGTTTGTAATCTTGATGCTGCTGAATGTAGGCCTAGTATCTGCCCTACTGCATGCATAATTTCACCTGTCTACTGATCATGGGGATTCCAGAAATAGTATTATTATTTTACTAAAATTAGTTATAATAATATTTTTTCCCCTTTAACATGTATTTTAAGATCATCTCTAAATTATGCACCATTTATCACCTGCAATTCCACCGTGTTATCACTAGATGGCTGTATAGCCCTATATAAAAACATCTATGCTGTGTATTCCCTGGTTCGGGGTTTTTATTCAAAAATAATTAGTTACTTTTTGTCAAAGTTGAGTTCATCGTGATTTAGTATCAGTTTTTCATTACAGTCAAATCTGGACACAGAGAAAGCATTTTGTTAGTCATACTAACTACATATAATAGTTTGATCAGTCACATGAAAGTAATCAGAATCAATATTGACAGTGCAAGACAATATTTCAAAATATATAATTGAATGTTAAATACCATGAACAGAGACATGATGTGAAAAACACTGCATCAGAATGGTATTATTACATAAAGAATGGGCATTAAATGTTTTGATTGTAAAGTTTAACATCAGCTCAGTGGTGTAACAGATTATATAATGTATAAAATTTCAATCCAATAATATTAAAACCAGCTCAAAATTCAATGAGTGTCAGTCAGCCTGGTGCACAGCTTATTAAGAAATCATATTTATTTATTTATTTATTTATTTGTTCGTTTATTTATTCAACATGTATGTGTGCATTAAAAGTAGCCTACCATTTTGGCAATGAGAACCTTTCTGAGCCAAATGAAGATAAAGATGTGTTCTGGTGACTGGCGTGTTTATTGAACCAATCAGATCAGAGTAAATCGAGTGTCAGCGAGAAGCTCATCTGATTGGCTACATGAAGAAGGTGGAACCGCCCTCCTCTTCGCGCTTGCAAAACTCAGTTAGAGAATCGTGTGCCAAAACTGTAAGCGCAGGAAAAAGAAAGACGCAACTGTACAAATCGGGTTATTTCGGGAACTTTTTAACTCCATGCACACAAGAAGTCATTTAGACATTTGTAACAGTTTATTATTTTTACACAAGGTTTGATTTTACGCAATTCATCTGTTTTGCAGTTCCTGCCTCTGTTGTTTTCGCTTGTAAATTGCTGTTCACAGGCTTGCAGTGCTTTTGGCCGCATTTGTGCCTAAAACCGTGCCAAAAGTGTAAGCGAAGTCTGAAGAATACAGATCCTATTTATTCTGCGTTTGCATGAAGCTGCAGCTTCAAAATACATGAATTACACTTACGAATAAGTTATATGCTGCAAATATTCTTTTCTTACACTTGAAGGGCGATTTACACCTTTACAAATCTTCTCTTGCGCATGCAAATTTATTTTACGCTTGCAATCTTATTTAGCCTACTCTTTCACAAATCTTACCCTGTGCATGCGATTCTTTATGTCATCATTTTACCTTCATACATTATAAAGTTTTTTTATACTGAACACTAACAGTAAACCTCACCGGCCGGAGAGAGATTCAGAAGCAGCGTCAGACGAACCACGGACAAGTGCTTCAAATGTACTTACTTTCCTGAGAATTTAATCTGTTTTTTTTTTTTCTGGCGGTGCAGCACAATGACCTTTTCCACAATATTACATTTTTTTGAGGCGCCTGTAATAATGTAATAAACGTATTAGTATTTACATAATTAAAGGAATTGTTATGGTGAACAGTAATAATGAATAAATGGTAGCAGCAGAGTATTGCTAATTAAATGAATATCACTGTCCACAATTTTATATGTAAGCTTTTTGGACAACACATCATTATTTTACTGTAACATTTTACACAATATCATCTATATTTAATGCAGCAATTCTGAACAAAAAGTATTCATATTTAATAATAAGACACAGGTCTTTGGAACTGTTATTGCACACAAGACTTAAATTATTATCAGCGAGTTATGGTGTCGTTTTGGTAGCCTGGCTCCGCCCTCCTACGCACTTCCGCTCAATTTCATTTTCCTTCAGTACTACGTCTGGGATTGCGCTGTAGACTTTAGGCTTGTTCGACTTGAACCGGCGCTGCACAGACCGATCGGTTGATGGCATCAAAGTACCGCGAGAGCGATTAGAGAGCAGACGGCTCCT
The DNA here is from genome assembly GCF_051911475.1 of Siphateles boraxobius. Taxonomy (NCBI): domain Eukaryota; kingdom Metazoa; phylum Chordata; class Actinopteri; order Cypriniformes; family Leuciscidae; genus Siphateles; species Siphateles boraxobius. The sequence goes on from NW_027508788.1 coordinate 9,440,300, forward strand.
TATGCTTTTGAATCGCTCTCGCGGTACTTTGATGTCATCAACCGATCGGTCTGCGCAGCGCCGGTTCAAGTCGAACAAGCCTTTTGGTTTTTCCGATCAACTTTTTACCGGGCCAATCAGCGAACAGAGGGAGTGGCTGAGAACGATGACGTTGATGTCGACTCGTGCGTTATTTTGAGTTGTAGTTCAAAATAAGAAAGATGCGAGCGAAGCCATTCGGTCCGTTGTGGCAACGCTGCGAATATCAAGAAGTTAAAGCCGGAGCAAGAACAATCTTTGCTTAGTTTTGTGTTTATGGCCATCCTCCCACGGGGTTCGGGAAAAGACATATGTCACGACCAAACGTCAGCGATTGGTTATGGCAGATAGAGTGACTTTTAGTAATAGTTTTAGACTTCAATAGAATACCCGCCTAAAAGAAAGTTAACGCTTGTTAATGGAGCGGTGCCAGACTCTCTGTACAAATGAAATGTACGAGAGTCTGGTAGAACCAGGCTAGCGTTTTGGCCCTGCAGTCTAAAGGGCTGTTATAGGTTTTACACGCCACTAGATAATACTGTGTTTTACCTATGTAGGCTAACTTAAAAATAGTCAGATAATGGTTGCCTCTTTTAAGTTGGCAGGGGGGGAAATGAGTCATCCTTAACATTTTTGGTGTTTTGGATTCACTACAGCTGGAGAAAAATTAAATACAAAATAGGTTGTAGGCTCTACGGGGTGAATTTTTTTTTTTTTTTTTTTTTTTTTTTTTTTTTACTGAGTAGGCCTAACTATCATACTTTTCCCAGATAGTGTATAGATTTTAGGCATTCTAATCTCAAACAGCCTGAAAAATAGGGCATTTAGCTGACGTAAATGGGGAAAAAATCTAAGCCCCAAATGTTTCTATTGTCTGGCTCCGCCCCTGTCCACAATGGTGTTTATACTACTGTAAATAGCCTACATATTGATCATTTTTATATTGGAAAAAGCTTAAGGCTATGTAAATTTGAAAAGTGCTGTGAAATATGGATTTCGAAAAGACATTATTATTCAATATTCGTTAATTCATACATGGTAGTGTTATTATTATTATTACATTGAATTAATTGCAACGCTTCAATATGTGAGTTATATTCTCAGAAAACTGAACACATTTAATGTTATCAGGCTTTGCGCACTTGGGGTGTATGCCTACTAGCCTAAATTAGCCTGCCACAAGACGGCACTGTTTTCAAAACTCCTGATGCTTCAAACAATGAGAAAAGCTTCAAAGCTTTTTTTATTTATTTTTTATTTTTACAATACCGCTCATTGCATTTGTTGCTAAATCAGAAGCAGTTGCTGGGGGTAGCATATTACAGAAGTAACAAGTTACAAAATATATGACTTATTCAGCAACCAAGAACTATAACACATTACCCACACTAAATATGGTAATATAACTGACATCACACTTTAAGTAACTCAAGTTACAAACAAATAAGATGCAGCATGTCAGACAAAATCTGCAGGAACTAATAGCCAGCGTCAACCCGAGACTCGAGAAAATGGAAAAAAGAAATCTTTGGCTGCACCCCGGTTCGATGTCATTTCAGTCCATATCTTGCCAAGGGTGTAAAGCAATTGAAAGTAGTTACTCAGTTACTCAGTACATTTACAAAACAGTATAAATTATGCAGTACAAAACACATTACAATTCCAGCTACAGCTACTACTATAGTACACCATAGTTAAAGTAACCTGCCCAACAACTGGTCAGGAAAAACAATTGTATTCTATTGTGAAAAATGGACTCTCAAGAAGCAATAGCTTATAAGTAGGGGTCCATCCCACCAGCAACACCTCCCCACCCACCTGACAAAGATAGTATGAGCGGTCCAACTTTAGATGCCAGGAACAACCATTCTTTAAATTGTGGGTATTTAGAATACAGTTACCTTCATCAGACAAAAATTGACAGTCATTGTACCTTTGTAGCTTTAAGAGGCTTTATTTCTCTGTCCCATAAGGCTTGGCCTACTAATTTTTTACATCTTCAGTGTTAGAATACAAACATGGAATTAAAAGAGCTTAGATATGGATATGCAATCAATCAGTCAAATTTTATTTTAAAAAAAATCCCCTCAAAATTACACTTTTTCAAGAAATCTAGAAACGGAACAATCAACAAGATCAGACAAAGAACTGAAAATTAGGACTATAATATACAAACTAAAACAAATCGTCAAAACCCAATCAAACCACAAACAACTATGGTAACAAATGCAAACAAGGAAACAGAAAAGTAAAAAAAGTAAAACCATATCAAAATTCTACAGAAACACAGATTCATCATGACATTCCTTTCTTTCTCCTTTGTTAGTCTTTCTTGTTCTCTTGAAATCAAGAGCCAGAAAATAGGCCACGTTTATTATTACCAGCAAAGTCAATAACAAATGTATTTCGTTCCAAAGATTAATCTATTGCCCATAGTTTCTACAAAATGATTTAATTATTAGTTTAGAATAAAAATCGTGTTCTGTCTCAAAATGAAAGTGTTTTGCACAAGTTTGTCATATAGGCCTGACAACAGAACTAAAGTATTTTCCCTCCATCTCTACCAAACAATGTCCCGTCATACCTTTAGTTCTTTGATAATATGCTATGAATTTATCTAATTAATATTCATGCATTAAGCTGGTGTTAATGTATGAGGCAAGCCGTTTAAAAAAGTAGTGTTCTCAAATGACCCCTTGAGTTTGAGCTGCTCTCTGGTCCCAAGAAATACAAATGATTGTGGTGTTTAACTCTAAAAATATGCAGTATTCCCCAAACAAATGTGCTTTTTTCTACATCTGTATATTTGATGAAAAATTGCAAATAGAATCCATGATAGTTGGAGATGAACATAATTGTTTTGTTTTTTGTGATTTTTAATATATAATGATGCATTGATGACGGTTATTATTTTGTTCTGTGTGCCGGGAAATTGATTTGCTTTCTTTGACTTAAGGTTAAACATTGACTACTGAATGTAAATAGAATCCTATTGCTGACCCCACTATAAAAAGATGTCCCCTGGTCCATTTACTTCAGTTTTTTTATATCAGCTGAAGAACTGGAATAAACAGCATGGAGTGTGAGCAGCGGTTGAATTGGTTAATGCTTGCAATGATATTTCCTCTTATTGCAGGTAAGTCTTTTTGCTTAATCAAGATAAATACATTCTGAAATTTAGAGGCAAAACGTCTTTTAGCATGAAAGGAATTATATAAAAAATTAAGGTACTTTTAAAGACTTTATGATAGACAGCTCACAAATAATTCTCATCTAAATTTGTATTTTGTCTTGGATATATATATGCATTTTCTCTGGAAATGAAACCACAACAAAAGTTATTTTCCTTGTGACCTCCTCCAATGATCTGATTGTTTCTAGGTGCTCCATCCTCCATATCCAAAATACACGGATCATGTCCTGAGGAGAAGCTAAACATTGTTGGAGGGAGCTTTGTTCTTTCAAATAACTATTCAGATGGGAGTACTCTAAGATACATCTGTCCGGATGGATATTACCCATCGGTTCAGTCACGTCTTTGTAAAAATGGGCTTTGGACTAGTTCCAGAAAAACCCCAGAGTGCAAAAGTAAGAAACAAGACATTCATGGTTGAACGTGATTTCACCAAGTAAAACATGTGCCTTGATCAGATCAACAGCTTTGTTGATCCTCGAACAACATTCCAATCAACCAATCAGATTGGAGGGATACGTTAGGGTTAATATTAAGACTACATTTTTGGACAGGAATGTTGTGCAGGATCACAAAACATGTCAATCAAGGAACATGTTGTACATGGTGAAATCACATTCACCCATTTGGTCACCGTGATTTTGAGTCATTATATCATGAATAAATGCTGGACTATTTTGAAGCAGAGTTATGTATTATTTATTTATTTATTTTAAATCAGACGCTGTTTAAAACATCTCTTCTACAGTATGTGTTTATTTGTGCTTTTATTCTAGAGGTCACATGTCCCAATCCTCGTGTTTTGGAGAATGGAGAGGTGACCCCATATAAAGACAGGTACTATGTGAATGACACAACCACCTACTCATGTCATTCTGATTACAAGTTCCGTGGCTCGGCGGTCCGTGTTTGCAAGCCAAATGGGAAGTGGAATGGAACCACACCAATCTGTGGACGTGACTGTGAGTGATTGCCATTATTTTCAGCAGTTTCCATGAACTATCGGATATAAAAATGATAATTTAGTTCCTGGTATAATATCTCTCCATATATCAGAGTCCTTGAGTTTAGCTTAAAAACATTTTGCACTGATGTGTGATATGTATTGCATTCTGTTGCATTTTTATCTGATGTCATGTGAGTACAACACAGTTTCAGCAGAAATTTCATCACAATCATATCAAATTTCATCAGAAATTCCTCTCCATGAATCTGCCTAGATCAAATGGAGGTCCAAAGATCTTCACTTCAATTTTTCTCTTTGTTACTTAATCACAGCTGATCACTGTCCTGATCCCGGAGTTCCCCCTGGTAGCAGTCGAACAGGCCACATGTTTAACATTGACGACAAAGTCACGTACAGCTGTGACAGTAAATTGACCTTGATTGGTTCCAAAGAGCGAGTCTGTCAGGATGGTGGCCAGTGGTCGGGGACAGAGCCGCAATGCTACGGTGAGTCTTCTGATCGCTAAATCGCAGTTCCGAAATGATGTAACTTGTATGGACTTGTGTTCTCAAAAATAAGAGATTTTGCTTTTGAAATGTGGCTTTTCTGGATAATGCACCTATAATGTTGTTGTGTAAATATTGTGCAGGACATTTCACATACGACACCCCAGAGGAAGCGTCAGAAGCATTTAGCAGTGCTCTAAAGTCCAATCTAGCAGTTTCTCAACAGTATGAAGGAGAAGGTACATTTGTGTGGTTTAAAGCCTTAATCATATTTTTACACAAATGCACACGTTTTTTCATCGTCATTAATAATTGCCGTGCTCAGAAAAAGAAATGAATGTGAATCCATAACGTGCCTTGTTCCTTCTGTCTTCAGATCAGCAGGGGAAGAAAATAACTTTGGATCAGGGTGGAAAACTTGATATCTACATTGCTGTGGATGCATCTGACAGCATTGAAAAGGAAGATTTTGACAAGGCAAAAAATACCATTAAACTGCTTATAGACAAGGTATGTCCCCGATGATGTAATAAAATTGTAAGACTTATATTTTAGGCTACTGATGTAGATAACGAAGCATTCTTAAATCTTTCTAAAAGCAGTCATTTAATTGCTGTTAATTTTGATGTTAAAGGTTCTGCATGTATTATGTAAAAATTCATCAGTAAAAATACCGATATTTGAAAAGGAAGCATTACGATTGTGCTGCTGTCAATAGTGAACTTTTAACCTCACATCCTTGTCGTAAGCCTCCAATATGAGCCTTAAAGGGTTAGTTCACCCAAAAATGAAAATTATGTTGTTGATTGCTCACACTCATGTCGGTCCAACCCGTAACACTTTGGTTAATCTTCGGAACGCAAATCAGCATGAGAGGAGACCTATAGCAAACACACACCTATGTTCCTTGACATTTTCGAGTATGGGGTCTCTGCGAAACAAAAGTGGGTGTTTCTAAATTTGGGGGAGTTTTCAAACTGGTGTGTGTATATAAATCATGCAATGTAAATTATGCCCTACACCCGACCCCACCCCTAAAGCCGACCCACACTGTCACGTGGGCAAATCAGGTAACGCGGTCGAAAATACCCCTCTCTTTATGGCCTTGCCCACTGATCTAGTAACACCTAGAGACCTCCTGCAGAGACCTATACTTGTAGTTTTCTATATTTGGCTCCGAAATGGACAATAAGCCTGGTCGAGCACCAAGCTCACGTCTCAGGCAATGCTGCCCTCTTCCCGTGTAGGAACAGGCCTTCCTCCATGCAGCGTCAGGCCGCCACAGCAGGCCCTCAGCAAGCCAGAGCCGCACCGCAGATTCAGTCCCAGCCAGCTCGCACTTTCCACCCCCGTCTGCTCAACCTCGTAAGATCGTAGCTCAAATCCTTCTAATTTTCAGTCGCCACCCCAAAATAGTTTGTTTCAGCGTTCCCCCATAGACGGCGCAAATATTAAACACTATTAAATGGAGTATATTTGAAAGGCTACACTCTCGAGAGGGGTGTTAGTCCCCCACAATCCACAGTATACTTGCATTGCGCTCTGGTCCCGGTGTTGTGCCGAATTTTGACCCCCGCCAAATCCCCCTAGCATTGGTAGGTTTAGGATTACTTGTGGGGGAGGGGTTAGGATTAGGGGTGGGGTTAGGATTAGGCAATCAGGTACTGACTTCAACGAGGGGGGTAATAATTTGGCAGGGGGTCGAAATTCGGCACAACACCGGTTCACAATTCAAGCAATTACCGCAGGATGAAATCAAGTCGAACACAGAATATGATCTTAATGAAAATCCTGTTTCACATTATGGAAGCAAAATGCATATGTCGTTTCATGTGGACTTGAGTTCTTTATGTGTTAAAGGATTAGTTCACTTTTTAAAAAAACTTTTGCTTATAATTTACTCAGCCCCATGTCATCCAAGATGTCCATGTATTTCTTTCTTCAGTCGAAAAGAAATTAAGGTTTTTGATGAAAACATTCTAGGATTTTTCTCCATATAATGGACTTCATGGGGTACCAAACGGTCCAAGGTCCAAATGACAGTTTCAGTGCAGCTTCAAATGGCTTTAAATGACAACAGACGAAAATCTTTTTTCGAGTCATTTCTTTGGTTGAATGAACGAAATGACTCGAAAAAAGATTTGTTCATTTTGATGAACGAGTTCGAACAGGAGAGTCGCGAACCTACATCACAGAACAGAGCAAGGCGAGCATTTGTGCTTATAAAACTTGAACTTTTTTATTTATTTTTGAAATGACCGATCGTTTCGCAAGATAAGACTCTTATGCATCGTCTGGTATCATTTAAAGCCATTTGAAGCTGCACTGAAACTGTCATTTGGACCTTGGACCGTTTGGTACCCCATTAAGTCCATTATATGGAGAAAAAGCCCGGAATGTTTTCATCAAAAACCTTAATTTCTTTTCGACTGAAGAAAGAAAGACATGGACATCTTGGATGACATGGGGGTGAGTAAATTATCAGCAAAAGTTTTTTTAAAAAGTGAACTAATCCTTTAATGCTATCATCAACATCTTGCTATTTGTTAATGCTATCATTAATGCTAACATAACCACATTTAAATACAGCATTTTGATTGGATAACCGACAGATGTTGCTTCCAACTCTGAAATCTTATTGCTATTTCCCAAAAGATTAGTTATTACCAGGTCTCCCCAAACTATGAGATCCTGATGTTTGCTACAGACGTTCACCGGATAATCTCTATGAGGAACTTTAAAAGTATTAAAGATGCAGATAAGCTAACAAAGGTTTTTGAGGATCTGGACAATTTTAAATATGAAGGTAAGTACGGCTCTTATTGTCATACATACATTACATAGGCCTACATGAGTCTTATTGTATACATTGATACAGTCAGATTTAGAGATGATAATTACAGAAAAATGTGCCATGCCAAAATAGTACATTTAGGGGTACAGAAATTTGTTAGAGTTCATTTATGTAAGTGAGGATAGCAAGGTGTCTGGAAAATTTTGGTAGACTTGTGTGTATGTGTGTGTGTAAATATATATATATATATATATATATATATATATATATATATATATATATATATATATTACAGTCTAGACTAACTTAAGGATATTTGTTCATTGCTGTCCAATGTAGAGTAAAAATTAAACAAATCATATAACCTTTTTAAACAAAATCCCAATTCATGTTCTAATTTAGATTCATTTTTATTTTTAAATCTTTACATTTTTAGATTTAATGTTATCACTTGCTTTTAGAATTATTTAGTTAGTGAGAAACTTTTTATAAAAAAGTTTCTCATTAACTTGCCGATTGTAATATTTGTTTTTGGTGTTTTTGTGACAGATAAAGGTGAACGCACAGGTACCAATATCGCCAAACTCTATTCAGACATTTATGAGAGCATGATAATGGAGGAGCTCATAAATAAAACGACCTTCCTTGAGACCCAACACATCATCATTGTGTTCACTGATGGTATTTACATCTATTCCATTCATAATTTGCATTTACTAATCGAACTATGTCAACACACATGTATGTATGTGCATAATGCATTTTTTTGGTCCCCATGAGGAAAAAAACAACCTATAAATCACACTAAATTGTGTTTTTTGAAAATGTAAAAATGCATAAAGTTTTCTGTTAGGGTTGTTTAGGGTTATGGTTAAGGGATGTAATATACAGTTACAGTATAAAAATCATTATGTCTATGGAAAGTCCCCATAAAACTTGAAAACCCGACAGGCATTTTGCCATAAATTAGAGATCAACTTTGAAGCAAATATTCACAGTAATTTATCAAAATTGATCTCCTCCTTCATAGGTCAAGCAAACATGGGGGGGAATCCTATACCTAAAGTGAACAAGATCAAACATCTCATCACCAAAAATGATCTAAAGCGAGAGAAAAAACTTGGTAAGCAATGAATTTTTTTAATCATTATTATGAAATAAAATATTTAGGACTAGTATTTTTCAAATTTGTCTTTCATTTACAAGCATTATCATCAGGGAGAGCAAAAACTGCACATATTGATTTATAAGACTTTATTATTGATTTCTTATTGATACGAATGTGTCCTCTCTTTCCAGATCTTTATGTATTTGGAGTTGGAGAGGATGTAAATAAAGACGACGTGAATGGCTTGGTGTCACTGAGGGACCAAGAACAATATTTCTTTATGCTTCCAGACTTGGACAAGGTGCAGGAAACGTTTGACAGCATGATTGGTACTGTATATAATTTATATTTAATATAGATATACATTTTTAGATATTATATTTAGAGATTTATAGATATAAATTTCCTTCCTGCTTCTGTTCAATTCAAACATGGTGCCTTTAGATGTGTCATAGCAGGTTCGACATCAGCGACGGAAAATGTAATTAATTCTCGTGTATTTGTAATGCATTAGTTTGAATATGTGGAATGGACAATGGGATTTTCTTCAAAATTTCTACTTAGTCATACAGGTTTTGAACTACATGGATCTTAATGAATGTTGACAGACTAGAGAACTAATGCTTTAAGCATTGACTTAAGGAACCTCTAGTTCTTATCATGTAATGAATGATTGTTCCTATGTACCTGCTTCCTTGCACAGATGAGAGCACCAGTGTAGGATTGTGTGGGCTTCATCAAAACTATGACCATACTAAACGGAGTGCATTTCCCTGGTTGGCACAGATTAATGTTGTTGTAAGCATAACCTTTTTGATAGATAGATTCATGTGTATAATACTTTGCTCATTTAAAAAAAAAAAACAAAAAAAAACACACACACACAAGAAGAGGCAAAATAGACATGCAAGTTCTATGGCAATAGAGATGAAGCATGACAACATCTATCTTCTCTGCTCTTCATGTAGCGTCCTCCACAAGGTTCAAACTGTATGGGATCATTAGTGACCTCAAGATACATCTTGACAGCAGCTCATTGCTTCAAACACGGAGACACACCTGATAAGATACAAGTTCTTCTGGAAAAAGACCTGAAAGAAGGTAATGTTATGTCCTGGACTGATACACCCGTATTGTCAGATGATTAATGAAGAAAAAAGTGTTACAGCATAAATCTTATCAATGAAGTTTACTTGTCCTTTTGCAGATGTAAAAGTGGAAAAATACATATGTCATCCTAAATATAACATCACAGCAAAACAGCATTTGAAAATAAAGGAATATTATGAATTTGATGTAGCTCTTATACAGCTGAAAAAAGCTGTTACGATGAGTGCTAATCTACGGTGAGGAGTATGTAACTTGATGTAACTTTATTAAGAATAATAAAAAAAGGCTGAATTAATTAAATAACATCACGTGTATCTCTGTACAGACCTATCTGCATCCCCTGCACCAAAGAAACCAATGGAGCCCTGAAACTTTCAGACAGTGAAGGGACGTGCAGAAGACATGGTAGGGTACCAGATAAGACATCTGTCACACATGCTGCATGCATATTAGAATCCTATCAAAAAGTGTGAAAGATTAATTAAATGTAGATATATTAAACATGTGCCGCTGCTTATACAATGAAACAAACCAAACATAAAATGTCATACATTTTGCTTGTGTTACAGAGGAATTACTAATGAGCAACGAACTTGTGGAAGCTTCTTTTACGTCCAAAATGGAACTCAAAACTCATGTACCAAAAAAAATAAGAAACATCAAGATCAAGCGTGGGAAATATGTAATTATTTTATTTTTTTATTTCTAATCTGATGTGTAATTTAAAAAGTTCCTCTTTAAAAAAATTCTCCAGTGCATTATGAGTATAAGAAAGCAACAAAACTTTAACTTTGATTTTATGGGGCCTAAATGTCACATACAGCGTTCATGTATACAGCACAATCATTTGCTAGCACTTGAATTTCATTTAGCCATTTAACATTAATTATATGCATATGCTACAGAAAACATATTATTTGAAATATGTATATAAACATTTCATCCACAAAAATCAAAGAACACTTCTTGGTGTACTTATTCTTTAGCGAGATGCTTGTGTTGAAGATGCAAAAAAAGCAGAAGGAATCAACGTGACAAACGCAAGAGATGTGGTTACAGACAATTTTCTGTGCAGTGGTGGTAATGAACCACAAACAGATGATGTTTCCTGCAAAGGTATGTTTGATTTTTGCCATTGTGAGCCAGCTTATATTTGGCTCTAATCTACCACTTATGTCATAATGTTGGTTGAAAACATTTTAATCAGAGATCTGAAATTAATTGATATAATTCTTATATAGTTCCTTGTGTCTGCATGTCATTTTGTAATAGGTGAATCTGGTGGGGCCACTTACATAAATAAAAAAGCTCGACTGATTCAGGTGAGATTTCCATTTCCTGTTGAAAACAGTTTCGGTGATGTGGCTGTGAATTCTCGTATAAAATGGTCATTAAATAGGCGCTTGCCAAACGAAAGTGAACACCTTCATGAAGGGCCCTTCCACAAGTCCTTCAAAGGAAGTAATGTTACCATTTATGGTCAGTGGGTGGTGAGTCCTTGTGATTGGACGGTATGAACAGAGTTGATGTATGAACAGAATAATTCAAATTGCTTTGTTTTGTTCAGATATTGCACACATTTCATCATGGATTATTTCATATGAAGTTTAAGTTAGTTATGTATAAGTAAGAAATACGTTTAAATGGTAGAACCGTTATGTTATTTCATTAGCTGCAGGGTCCAAAGAAGAGACGGCAAGTTTTGAAGAGCAGAGAGTAAACTCTCACACACATACACGCATATATATAAAGCCATAGGGATGTTTTCTTCCATTTGGAATTTGTTTATGGTGAATCTAAATATTAATTTGAGAGAAGCTGAGAAATATGAGCCTTTTTTAATATCTGTAAAATTTTGATAGGTTGGTGTCGTAAGCTGGGGAGTGAAGGACATCTGCACAAAAAACCCGAACCCCGTTTCCCAAGCACACACCAGAGATTACCATACAAATCTTTTCAGTGCGGATATTCTATCATTCCTTAAAGAACACCTAGGAAATGACACAATAGGCAACCCTCTAACGTTCTTCTGAATGTTTTAGCTCACTGAAACTGTGTGAGTCCAATTTGTTTAAACACTGATACATTTTCATTGATATATTAAATTTCTATAAGTCAAATAAAAACGAATCCAGTTTATCATCAAGTCTTTCATGTGTTATTCTATTAATTTTATGTCTATGTTTGTGCAAGGCTATCTGTATGGCCAACCAATGGCAAGCAGAGGAGTGTCATTTTTTTTGCAATTTTGTTTTATGATACCAATGGTGCAGAAATTTTGCACTGCAAATGTAATTACAACCAGTGTGGCATCAATCAGAAATGTTGTTAGTTTGGTATATGAACATATTTTTTGAAAAAGTGATGTTTTTCTTGACGGCCCAGTTTACCTTAAAGGACAAGTTCGGTATTTTACACGTAAAGCCCTGTTTTAATCCCCGTTTCTGATGAATTAGAACGGTCAAGATTAAAATTTGGACAAATGCTGCCGTCCTGAGAATTTTCGGTTTCTGTGTTAGCAAGCACTGAGGTAAAATGGGCCATCATCTGTTCGTTCTCTCTCACACACACACACACGTTCACTGATCTATGCTGTTCCAAAATTGACTTTTTTAATTGCACATTTGAATATGTGGGTTTGCACCCAAAATGTTTTTTTTTTTGATGGCACATATGAATGTTTGTTTAATGTAGTTCAAATGTTATGTGGCTGGAAAAGCAATTGTGTTTTAAAATTGAGGATAAATTACTGTTTTCCACTGCAGTTTGACTGCCCCATTTTACCTGAAACTGCTCATGCAAAAAAAGTTGGCACAGCTGATGTTTCAAGAAATGTAGGGCCTAAATAATTATATTTATTACATAATTTCAACACAAAAACAGTCATTATTAATCATAAATCACATGGAAAAGGTATATATGGTATTGTATTATTGTCCCAAACGATTTACCAATTTAGCTGATATCACCCTATAATAACAGCATACACATGCTTATTTTGTAAATGAATAGGATAGATATTTGGTACAAGTATAAAGTATGAATTTGACAGTCTCCTCACAGACACCAGATTAGCAGTGTCAATTAGACTGGAATATGATTGTGAAATTTGTGTATTCTATTGAAAAATTATAAACATTAAAATCATGCACAATTAAATTGGACAAAACAGTATATGCAGGAAAAAAATAACCATAAAATGGAGGTTTGTATAATAAGAATAAAAAAAGACCTGTTCCCTTTTCTTTGTACTCATAAACGTCACCAAAATGTCACAAATTTAGACTTTCACAGAAATTGTCAAATTCTTGGTTAGTGCTAAAATTGTCAGGAAACTGTTTGATTGCAACAAAGCGTAAGGGTTTTTTCAGGGTTTCGTCATAGTAATTTTGGTGGTGCAAAATTTCATAATGCAACAATTACACACAAAAAAAAAAATTGTAGGCCTATATCAGTATACCAAAGAGACAATACTAACAGCACATTGAATGTTAATATTTTGCTTTTAAAAATTATTTGTTTTAAAATAGTCAAATCCAGTTATTTTCTCTTATAAAATGTTGACTTATGTGATACAACTATAGTAACAGTGGAGATCCTGGTTTTGCTCAAATAAACGAATGTGGAAGGAAACACAATAGTTCAAATTCTTTATTCAGTCATGATGTTATTACAGACAATAATAAATCACATTAACAACAAAAAACTAATAACATTCAATACTGAATAGGAGCATAAGAAATAGTCTTATAATTTAATGCCCCTTTTTTCAATAATTTAATGCCCCTTTTTCAATAATCTGAGCTAACATAGAACAGATGGCTCGTCGTTTTTTCCTTTCTTTTTGTTTTTCCTTATGTCGAGGTACAGTACTACTTCATCTAAATAATTGGCAGTTTCCAATTTAATCAAACATTGGTTATGCTTCACTTCCTTCGTATTTTTCAAGTAGGCCTATTTTTATACATTTATTGAATTGCACAAAGTCTGCAGTTTTATAAACACTTTGTGTGGTCTCGTAAACCTTGGTTAGTCACAATTCTTAGGCTGTTCTTACTTCAGAAGAAAGCGATATCTGTATAACTGGTGCATGCATTACCCCACACTCCGGTACAGCATGTTAAAAAAATGGTTTTGTGGCACTGTTCTTTTTACCCAAATATTATGTTTTGTTAAAGTAACACACATATATTTCTTTTACCACCAAAACACCATTGTATTGCGTTTAATTAACTTAACCTGTATAATTTTCCACTTTACTTAATTATCAATCGTTAAACTAATTTAAAGGTTTTAATTTCGCGATAAACAAAAACTTAATTTGATTGTGTTCAATCTGCTTAAATGTTAAATTAAAGTTTACTTAATCCGTTTGTGTTGGATTACATGAATGATTTGTGTTGCATTAACTGAAACTGGGCGGTGCTTGTTAGTTCCCAGCATGCTTTGCATATAGCTGAATTAAGACAAAATAAATGTTGAAATGAAGTGTTATTTTATGTGTGTTTTAGAAAATGAGGAAAGGGGAAGACTTTATTGTGTGTAATTGTGTTTAATGTTCAATTACATTGCAATTATTAGAACCATTTAAACTACAGTGGGTTACCATTGTAGAGAAGAGTAGAGCATTTGGTTAGGATGTGGACTTTATTCAAATAGGTTTGCTATTGTTGCTGAAAGAGCATATACATCTTAGCTCTTAGTATGTTAATAAGTGCTATTATTAGCTAGCTGTAGTCAAGTAATTCATTTGAGAAATCATATAGATCGCACATTTATTTTTCTGTGTAGTTTTAAATAAACTAAAGCATGTTCACTAAACCTAACCGATTTAAGTTACAGGGAAGCAATTCCATTGATTTGTTTGGACTCAGTTGAGTTGTCAAAACACAAGGAGCTTACATAGATTAAAAAAAATTCATTAACATTAATACAAAATAAATTTGCTTGTGTGGAACCACTGTCCATAATTGAATTAAGTTAGTTTAAAGAGTAATTTTTTTGAGTGTAGAACAATTAAGGTCAAGTATAGAAGCTGTAATGAAACTTCATCCAGTGTGTATTTAACGTTATAAAGAATACCAATATTTTTTACTAATTTCACCTTTGATATGCTCTATATGAGCCTTCCAGCTAAGTTTGCGGTCTAGGATACACCCCCAAAATGTGATTTCTGGAACACATTCAATATTTACATCCTCATCTAATTGTACATTGTTTTTTTTACCTCATTTCCAAAAACCATATAATTAGTCTTACCCCAATTTAAAAACAATTTGTTACAATCAAACCACTTCTTAATTCTGTCATTTCCCTTTCAATAATGGCCATTAATTCATTTAAACCTGTACCGGACTTAAACACAGTTGTCTCATCAGCAAACAACAAAAAAACTCATATCTTTTGAAGTCTCAAATATATCAATAAATAATATAAAAAGTTTAGGGCCAATTACAGAACCCTGGGGAATTCCGCATAAGTTTTACAGTCAGAGTTATGGTTTTTAAATTGAACATATTGTCTTCTATTACTTAAGTAGCTTTCAAGCCATTTATATGTCTGACCCCTTAATCCGTAATGTTGTAATTTTGTCAATAGTTTATGGTTAACAGTATCAAACGTTTTCTGTAAGGACCCTTTACTTCAGAGACATTTTTAAACATAGTGTGGATTTAAAAGTTCTATATTGTAAATATTACCATGAAGACAAGAATAACTATCTACCTCAGAAATATTAACATTATCATCTCGATGTAAACTACAAAAAAAACAAAAATAGTGTTTTCACAGATTCGTGTGAACAGGTATCATTTTGACAATCATCTGTACGTGAAAAACACAAAGGAATAACTTGTTTTTAGTAGCTACAGCGTTGTCGTGTAAAGTACCAGTTTGTATCTTCTCTTCCCTTTGTTAGCTCTTGTTTCCTCCCTAATTAGCCTGAGTATAAATAGCCCTCATTTTTCAGTTGTTTTTTTGTTCCTTTCTCTTCTGCATTTCCTGCTCTCTCCTGGTCTCCATTGTATTTTTTGGTTAATAAAAGTGACTGCTGTAAATAGACAGTGCTTCTACTCTCCCTTCCTGCAAACCAAAAGCAAAAAAAAGCCTTGACACATGCAATGTTGGTTCACTAATTGAATAAGTCCAATTTAAAATCTAATCCAAAACCCCATTTCTTTTTTTCCCTTTCATTGTTCTACATTTTCCCCATTCCTTTAATTCCAACCGATGTCATCCATGTGCCCTTTTTGAGCATAGACATGAAAATGCACTATCCAGACATAAATAGTTGTAATTCATGAATGCTTTGGAATACAGACCTTAGGTGTAATGAATCAGCAGACTCAAGGGGATCCATTCACAGCTTTTACAAACGGGCAGGAATTAACAAAGGCAAACATGGCAACGGAGACAAGGCAGAGACAAACCAGATAACAGGCAATGGTCAGGGTAGGCAGCGAGAAGCAAGGTCCAGTGAGCAATCCAAGTCAGGCGGGCAGAAACGGGATACACAGTCCAAGGTCAAGGTAATAATAAATACACAGGAAGAAATGCTCAGTAATGACAGCCAGGAAAGTCAAGACTTCACACCGGTGTGTTGCGTGGAAGTGGTTTATATGTGTGTGTGGGTGTGTGTGAATGAGATGCAGGTGTGTGTGTGTAATCAGCGCAGTGCAGGTGTATGGTGTAATCAGTCCAGTGAGGTGCATGAAGGGAAATGTAGTCCGTGATCACCCAGGGAGTGCGTGGCTAATCGTGACATTAGGTTGGTATCTTTTAAAAGACAATCAGCAGAATGAAAGTGTAAAAAAGTTATAGAAGTTTAAATTTACTGTAAAAGAAATGTACTGTACTAAACATTTTTTATTTTATACAAAACATATATTTTACTAAATAAATTTAACTGTAAAATTGCTACAAAACGAAAGCCATATGTCTAACCAATTTTGGTTCAAAACTTTAAGCTGATATCACAAAAATAGGCAAATTTCACAATTATTGGTTTTTGGCTTCTGGAGTGGAATTTTTTTCTATTTCTAACAGAAATTACATAATGATTGTTGATAATTGAATAAATAGAAATGTGTTATATTTTTAATGTAACTACGCATGAACATAATAAAGATTTGATCCTATGTTAATTACTGACAGATCAGTTATTACGAGGTCTCCCCAAACTATGAGATCCTGATTTTTGCCACAGACGTTAACCGGATAGTCTCAATGAGGGACTTCAAGAGCGGGCAAGGAAATAACCTGGAACAAATCCTTAAGAGACTGGAGGATTATAAATATGATAGTAAGTGTTTTGTTTCAGTATAGCAAAAGTTAAAATGCATTTGTTCAGCGTTGGACAGTCTGAGAGTCTTTAAGGACGTATGTTTTAATATCCTGATGTTTTTGTGAATAACAGGTAAAGGTGATCGAACAGGAACTAATATTGCCCAGGCCTATAAGAACATTTTAGAGAGTATGAAAATAGAACAGGTGAACAATAAAGAAGACTTCATGCAGACCCAGCATATCGTCATAATGTTCACTGATGGTATTGATGACAATATTTATACTTGGTGGTTACCACTGAAACTGTTAAAGTGTCTTTAGTTCTTAATGTAAAAAACAATTAAATTATCACAAATCATTAAAAAAGTTAATTAACAAAAGCTCTATATTTATTTTGTCTTTAGGTCAGGCCAACATGGGTGGTAGCCCAAAAATACCGGTGGACCAGATCAAAAACTTATGCAACAAGCAACACTTATGTTGAGTTGAACTAAGTTTTCAGCCAACACCCATTAGCCACACTTTGCTTCTGTAGTTTTTATAAGGAAAAATAAATATTTTTTCAGGATAATTTTTGGTAACTTTCCCACAGTTTTCTTTTCTTTATAATTCTAAAGTAAATTTGACTTTGACAAAGTGTTTGACAAATTAGTTTATGTCCACAGTCACTTCCTCTTCACTCTATAAATATGTGTCCTTCCTCGGTTTTGGTTTTACTTGCTTTGTGAACCTGACGAGAACATCATGGACCGTGAACCATGGCTAAATTTGTTCATGCTTGCAATACTGTGTCCTCTCATAACCGGTAGGTCATCTCGCCTTGGCTTTAACCATCAGAACCACAAGGGTTTTTTCTCTATTTAAAAGTTATGTTTTGCTGTTTAACTGAAATGCTGATTTGAGGGAATGTTTCCTATAAACACATCAAGAGATGAATTAAACAGCTAATTGATTCTTAATTTTACATTTAATAGTCTGTAGTCTATAGTCCAAAGCAATAGTCCAAAATGAGTCTATAAATAATTGATTGTAACATTTAGACACATAGATTTCTTGAACTCTCAAAAGCATAATATTTTATGATTTGAGCTTAAAAAGCACAACTTTAATTTGATAAAGCGTAAAATAATATTACGGTAATTTTACTTCAAAAGAAGGTTTGGGACCCAGAATTCTAAACTATACAGCCTTAGTGAAGGGTCAGACTAGTGTTTAGTGTTCTTTACAGTGATTTCTTACCTAAAACCCTTTGTTTCCCATCTGATATTCCCCATAGGTGCTCGATCCTCTGATCTGTGCTCTGATAAAAATCTCAGTATTAAAGGAGGCAGTTTTTCTCTCTCAAGTGATGGGAGCCTTGTAAGATACAGCTGTTCAGAAGGCTATTACCCAACCGTTACAATCCGTCGCTGTAACAAGGGAAGATGGAACCCGATGCCAGAAAAGAAACCCCCAAAGTGCAATAGTAAGCAACACATTATGAGACAAACATGATCTTACCTTTTATTCATAACTGAAAACATAGCCACATTTTTCATTTCAAGCCTACTCACAAAATCATTCCTTTTGTCTCAGGAGTCACATGTCCTAATCTTAGTGGTTTTGAAAATGGAGAGGTGTATCCATATTCGCCAAGGTATTACGTGAACGACACAATCCACTACTCATGTCACTCAGGCTACATATTCCGTGGCTCAGGGACTCGTGTTTGCCAGTTGAATGGGAAGTGGAGTGGAAGCACAGCAGTCTGTGGAAGAAACTGTGAGTGAGAAGTCTCTCTGTGCTGTATAATGCAATAAAAAAGCAGTAAATTCAACAGTTTCCTGGTTCATGAATGCCCTACAGATTCAATAAACATTGGTCCTTAATATCTTTCATTATCTGTTCCTCTTTTCAAACAGCTGATCACTGTCCTGATCCCGGCATTCCCGCTGGCTCTACAAAATATGGCAACAGTTTTAACATTGACGACAAAGTCACGTACCGCTGTGACAGTACATTGACTCTGGTTGGTTCCAAAGAGCGAGTCTGTCAGGACGATGGCCAGTGGTCTGGAACAGAGCCAGAATGTTACGGTATGTCCTCCTTCCTGTTCAAAGTACATTGCACTAATTTTACTGAAAGTTCAGCTTTGCTAATGTTGTTGTTGTGTAAATACAGCTGGTTTCACATACGACACCCCAGAGGAAGCCTCAGAGGGTTTCAGCAGTTCTCTAAAGTCAAATCTAGAGCTATCTAAACAACATGAAGAAACAGGTAGTCTTGTGCAACTCACGCTGCCTTCCTACCCTGCAAGACAACATTTACTTTTTTTGTCACCACAACTTTTTTGAATGAAACCTGTTTCCTGTGTCAGATCAGTACGGGAAGAAAATACAAGTGCAGGGGGGTGGAAAACTTGATATCTACATTGCCCTGGATGTATCTGACAGCATAGTGGAAGATGAGTTCGAAAAGGCAAAAGAGGTCATCAAAACACTCATAGAAAAGGTATATGAAATAAACAGTGTGTTGATAAACCATTTCAACTGACTGATTTCCTTCTCTGATATTTCTGGCTATTTATGTCCCATTAGTATACTTGTGCACCATTAGTGCACACATTAATGTAATGTGTTATATTTTTAATGTAACTACGCATGAAAATAATAAAGATTTGATACTATGCTATCCTATCCTATTAATTACTGACAGATCAGTTATTACGAGGTCTCCCCAAACTATGAGATCCTGATTTTTGCCACAGACGTTAACCGGATAGTCTCAATGAGGGACTTCAAGAGCGGGCAAGGAAATAACCTGGAACAAATCCTTAAGAGACTGGAGGATTATAAATATGATAGTAAGTGTTTTGTTTCAGTATAGCAAAAGTTAAAATGCATTTGTTTTTGTTGGACAGTCTGAGAGTCTTTAAGGACGTATGTTTTAATATCCTGATGTTTTTGTGAATAACAGGTAAAGGTGATCGAACAGGAACTAATATTGCCCAGGCCTATAAGAACATTTTAGAGAGTATGAAAATAGAACAGGTGAACAATAAAGAAGACTTCATGCAGACCCAGCATATCATCATAATGTTCACTGATGGTATTGATGACAATATTTATACTTGGTGGTTACCACTGAAACTGTTAAAGTGTCTTTAGTTCTTAATGTAAAAAACAATTAAATTATCACAAATCATTAAAAAAGTTAATTAACAAAAGCTCTATATTTATTTTTTCTTTAGGTCAGGCCAACATGGGTGGTAGCCCAAAAATACCGGTGGACCAGATCAAGAATCTTGTGATACAAAGTAATCCTTCACGAGAGGACAAACTTGGTGAGGAAGAACATGAATGATATTTGAGATTAAACTATAGAACATTAACAAAAAAGTCGCTCTTCAAATACATCTCACTTATGTTTAATAACTCAGTTCTATTGTTTATTATTTGTTTTTTGTTTTTTTCGTGTGTCGTACAGATCTGTATGTGTTTGGGATGGGAGATGAAGTTCATGCTGAGGACATTAATGATTTGAAGACTGATCGGGGAAATGAGAAGTTTTTCTTCAAGCTTAAGAACTTGGAAAATTTGAAGGAGACATTTGACAACATGATTGGTACTTCATTATGTGTCTTTTCCATTTAGGAACATAGTAGAAATATAAATTTAAAATAATTATTGTCCTCCGTATACATTTCAAAGCACAGTCAATATGTATAATTAATATATATGTTGATATCAATATTTATAAATGAATATATAATTATCTAATATATAAGTTTCTCCTGTCCTCCTTGCCTCTCCTTTAACAGATGAGGGCACCAGTGTAGCATTATGTGGACTTTACAGAGATTACGATGATGGCTCCCATGAACGCGGTCAATACCCCTGGTTGGCAAAGATCAGTGTGACTGTGGGTATCCCTATCTCGTAGTCTTATTTCTTATTCAAAAAGCCATTTAAATAAATAGCTTAGCATCACCACACTAGTTCTATGAACTAAGTTTTTTTGGAATTAAAACATCCATTCTCTGATGATTTTGCAGCGCAGCAATGGAAAAATCTCTAAATGCATGGGGTCACTAGTCACCTCAACCTTTATCTTGACAGCGGCTCACTGCTTCAATTTTGGTGACACACATGATAGGATAACTGTTGATATTGGTTCAAATATCCGAGGTAATGTTTGGTCTTCAACCATATCATTTAGAATATGTAAAATAGTGTAAATCTCATCAGTGGTGTTTCCTTTATTCTTATAGGAATAAAAGTGAAGCAGTACATACCTCATCCTCGCTATAACCTCAAAGCAAAAAAGGACATGGGAATACCCGAATATTATGAATTTGACGTTGCTCTTATTCAATTGGAGAAACCAGTAATTATGGATCTCAATCTTCGGTGAGGAATGCAGCTCATGCTTCATTTTACGCTACTAAAAAGTGTTAAAATAGTGTAATGAATGAATGACATATTGTGCATGTCTGTGCAGGCCAATCTGCATCCCATGCACCAAGGAAACCAGTGGAGCTCTGAGACTTTCAGATAGAGAAGGAACGTGCAGAAAACATCGTGAGTTTCAACAGATGTGTCAGAAACGCTAGATGCATATTAGTTTTGTGGATACTCTAGTCTAAAAATATGCTGGGTTAAAAAACAACCATTTCTGAGTTATTTGGCAAACCAACGCTGGGTAAAAAATAAAAGAAAATGACCCAACTGGCTGTACCGCATTTGGGTTAAAAATAACCCAGCATGTGTGTGTATAAATATAGTAAATATATAACAGTCTCATTGCACTTCCACAATTTATAGTTTAAACACATTGTGGAAGTGGAAAATATGTGTAGCCTATATCTTGTAACATTGCTAAAATACAACATATGTTTTATTTACATTTGAACTGCTTTTACAGAGGAAGTGATAATGAGTGCAGACACTGTGAATGCTGCTTTCATGACTGACAGGAAGAAAAGGATTGAGAAGAAGTTTATCAAAATCAAGCAGGGGAAATGGGTAATGATGTGTTTATGCTGAAAACCGGGTTATCCTTTGATTGTTCTCCTTATATTTGTATTCAATTGTGGTTTCATTAAGTTTATACAGGGCTTGATTGTTTTTTTGGTGGATCCCAAAAGGGAATGGACTTAGCAATAGTTAAATTAAATGCATGCTTACCTCAACAATTCAATTAATTTGTCCTTTTTTTTCAGCGGGATGCTTGTGTTGAAGATGCCAAAAAAGCTGAGGGAATTACTGCGAGAAATGCTGAAGATATCGTTACAGATAATTTTCTGTGCAGCGGTGGTATTGAACCTACTAGAGATGATATTGCCTGCAAAGGTACGTTTGATTTTTGCAAGAGTGCATACTATTTGGCTCTAATCTACCATTTTTGGTGTTGCTAGAATCATCAAAATTTCATATAACAACTCCGTATCCTTAGTAAATTGAATCTGCTAAAAGATATAGGCTCTTAATGTTGTGCATGTCATCAACAGGTGACTCTGGAGGGGCCACTTTTGTGGTTCCTGGTAATCGAATGGTCCAGGTGAGATTTTGAATCATTTTTCATGTTTGTTGATTCCTTTTTACAGAATACTGAACTATTTCAAATCACCTGCATACTATTCTGAAGACTTAATAGCTATTCATGTCTATTTTAAGAGATGTTTGTTTTAATATCTGAATAATCTTGGACAGGTTGGTATCATAAGCTGGGGAGTGAAGGATCTGTGCGCGCGCAACCCAAGCGCCTCGTCTGATGCACAATCCAGAGATTACCATACAAGTTTGTTCAGTGCAGAAGTACGCTCATTCCTTGAAGTCTACCTAGGAAATGGCACACTGGGAACCCCTCTTACATTCTTGTGAACATTATTTTTAACAGTAGTTCAGATATGTTGTGAATGCCTCTCAGTTAAATAAACATTTCTATTGTTCTTTCCTACTTTGAACTTTGTGGCAATTTGTAAGAAATATGACACAATAAAAGCATTGTGTAGGCTAATAATAAAAAGCAATAACATATTGATTTAACCTATGTTGTTTTTGTCATTTTGAGTTTTAAATTATAATACAGTGCAAGTAACAAGTGTGGTTAATTAACATTGAATTGAATGAATCATATGGAGGACCAGGAGTGCCACTCAAAAATAAATTGAAGATTCAATATATCAATTTAATAATTCAAACATAAAAATGTTTATAAATAAATCAATTTTAAATGGACAAATTAATAGACATTTTTAGAGTTGTTTATTTAATTCGTGTTTTTAAATGTATTGCAATAAAACCATAAAACAATAAATAAACAAAAACATTTTAAATGTATAAATAAATAGACATTTAAAATTGTTTATTTAATTCATGTTTTTAAACGTAGATTAATAAAACAATAAAAAGTACTTTAATAAATCATTTTAAAGGCACATGTTAAATCGCTTTTTTTTTTTTAAATCATTTGGCAAACCATTTCTCTATCTTTTTGCCAAATGCTTTTCTTTGTCGGTTTGTCAATCGAGTTAAAAAATGCCATTGGACAGTACACACGTGGGAGCAACCAATCACCTTCCGCCTGTCTCCTACTTGTAGATGTAACACGCACTGTCATTGGACAGTTAGAGAGACCATACGTCATTAGCGGGAGTTTGAAGCGGGTTCGAGGCGAGCACGCAAAAATGGCAGGTGAATCTGAATGTGTTTTCAGAGGGATTGCGGATGATTTGTTGTCTTTAGCTGATTTCTGCAGAAGAAATTATCCTCTCGATTATCATTTTATATATAGAGAAGAGTTTCACAGTTGAGGGAAGACGTTGCAAACGCAGCGGATAATTGTGGTTGTACAATAAATGGAAGGATTTGGGTTATGTTTGATGAGGCTCAGAGTGTCATTCAACGACTGAGTCCCTCGGACTGTAGCAGCCGTCTCGCTATTGTACTTCCAAGCATTCTTGAACAACACCAGTCGTTTGATGTACCAGCAGAAGAAACGATGTATCGGTGTGTCGTTACGGACAGTCCGACGAAAACTTGCACATGATGGTTTGAGGTATGTAAAAGAAAATGTTGTATAATTTTTTCCTGAAAGAATATCCTCCCATGCCTTGAACTTCTGTTCCCTCGAGTCTACATGACTTTTGACAATTTGGGGGCGGAAACCAAGGAGGGCACTGACCCTCTTATGATTGGTCACTTTCATCGTAATCACAACCACAGAGACATCCTTGTACCTTGATTGACAGCTCTCATTACAGGAAGCAAGAGTTCAGTCGTTCAGTTAACACTGCACAGTGGACGGAATGGCGACGACACCTGAAGATGGAGGCGTAAGTGATATTGATATATGATGGGGGCTGTGTGTTTGACAATGTAGCAATTTAATATGAAATTTGTTTGGCGTTCCGCCCCCAAATTGTCAAAAGTCATGTAGACTCGAGGGAGCAAAAAGCCCGCTGTACAAGCGGAGTTAACGTTAACCACCGGGCGCTCGCTCGCAGTTACCTGTACACCTCTCGGTTGTTGAATTTGTGCGCGAGTACTTTTATCATCCCAGCTGAAGGTTCATTTTTGCGCGTGTGAAATAACATAATGTGCTCGTGAGCATGTCTTACACGCTCATAACTTTTGACTAAAAAATAACGCCGTGATAATACAGTGTTTTTAATTGTTTTTGCGGATCCAAGTGGGATAGTTTTGACAATGTTGTCGCCTGTACGCAAAAAAAAAACCCAAAACAAACAAAAAACGCAAAGGAAAATCTTTTACGTTTTTAGAACATCGTAATCACGTAAACGTGCCCTCCAGACAAAATAAAGCCTGAAACTTTATTTTACATGACTTCATTGTTTTGGATGCAATATAATAATTTAATGTTCATTGCGAGATAATATATTTTTTTAAATCACAAAAAAAGTTTTTAAACATGTAGACATTTTTAAATATTTATAAAAGTTTATAATGTAAATGTGCTAATATAATGTTGTTGTTTTTTATTCGGAACTAATTATTACAACGAACATTTCCCGGAGGAAGCATTTTAATGTAGCGACTTTAAGCTCTTCCGCTGAAGTGGTTGCTATAGGAACGAGCAAAGCCGATCTGAGGATTACAGCAGACAATCGAAGCAGTTTGAGTTCACTGCCTAGGTTAATAAAAAGCATTTGAGAATAGCAAAACTGTCATGTCCTCTGTTTCCCAGGAGCTGAAAGACACGTGAGTAGTTATATGCGTATTTATGATCCCTTCTCTATAAAATAGCGCGTTAAAATTCGATTGGCATTAGCATGTTGATATAGCATATTCGAATAGTTTAGGATTTCCTTAAAATATAATAAATGATGGCCAATCCTTTAGAATAGCAGTAGAGCTGAGCTTATGTTTTCACCTCTTTCGCCAGCTAAAACCTCTGATTTGCTCAAATAGTGTTTTCAAAGTGTTTTCAAATCCAGTGGATAGAAATACATTCAGATGTAACATTACCGACGGTTTTATAATAAGATGCTCGCCTGTTGGAAGTAGTAAGTTTTCAATGTGCTCTTGTAGTTCAGTGGCCAGCTCCAAATGGCTTGATGCCCACTATGACCCAGTAGCCAATCTATACACCTTTTCCTCTTTCATTGGTAAGTCCCTTGATTCACATAAACTTTCACAATAACTTGCATATCTGCAAGTTTAGCAGCTTAGCCTGCAACTACCAATCTCACCAGCTCATTCTTCTTGTTATTTTTCCACAGCTCTTTCAGATTTGCATGGAGATGGTGAGAATAAGGTGAGAATATGTGTTTATGGCATTGTGTCCCTTGAGAACGATGTGCGCTTATGGTTCACCAAAAAATTTAAATGATCCCATAAATTACTCCCCCCTCAAGCCATCCTAGGTGTATATGACTTTCTTATTTCAGACAAATACAATCAGTTATTTAAAAAAAAAATCCTGGCTCTTAGATTTTAGGCCTTGGACCTCTTAGACCTTAGATTTTGAAGCGCATGCATCCATTATAAAAGTAATCCATACGGCTTCAGCGTTTTAATAAAGCTCTTCTGAAGCGAAGCGATGGGTTTTTGTAAGAAAAATATCCAAATTTATAACTTTATAAACTATAATCACTGGCTTTCGGTAACAGCCGTACGTGAGTCGAGTTACATCTGACCAGACGAGTGACGTATTGATGAACGTGGAAGAGCAGAGGATAGAGCAAAACACCAGTCACGAATTAGGAGTCTTAAATGAGAATTTTTAAAGTGAAATGTTGGAGGAGCTTGAGTATGTTGCCCAGCCCTTTATGTTTGAACCAAGAGAGGCGTCTATTCTCACTTAAGCTTGCGCTACGTCATGAGTCGGGTCAGAGGTCACTCTTCTGCCGGAACTCGACACGCGTACGGCCATTACTGGAAGCCAGTGATTATAGTTTATAAAGTTATAATTATTTCTCACTTCAGAAAGCCTTTATTAACTCGCTGGAGCCGTATCAATTACTTTTACAAGGGATGGATACGTTTTTTTGGACTGCAAAATCGAAGGTATCATTCGCTCTCAATTATAATGCTTGGAAAAGCCAGGATATATTTTTTAATATAACTCTGATTGTGTTTGTCTGAAAGAAGAAAGTCATATACACCTAGGATGACTTGAGGATGAGTAAATTATGGGTTAATTAAAATGTTTGGATGAACTGTCCCTTTAATATATATATATATATATATATATATATATATATATATATATGCAATAGACATAATTATGAAATTACTTATAAATATGTACTGCATTTAAACTGTAATGCATTTTTCATTTAATTGTAAATAACATTACGATTACGAAAACATGACTTTCAGTAAGTATATTATTTTAACAAAATTATATTATATCAATAGAAGTCATTTTAAAAGTAGGCTCTAGTGTAAAGTTTTTTTCTCAGAATATAAGAAGTTACCTCTTTATGCAATGGCAATAATCCATCATTGAGAAGTAGACTGGCAATAAAGAGTGATTTGAGCTGTCTGTGTACCAGCTGGTGGTGGGTGATCTTGGCACGGGAGTGTGTCACATGAAGCTAAAGGTGTACCGTGGCACTGGTCTGTTGAGTGAGAGCACCCTGCTGGACTTGCCCACTGGACTGGTCTCCTTCCTCATGGACCTGCATGAGCCACGAACACCGGCCATCGCTGTGGCCTCTGGTCCCTTCATATACGTCTACAAGAACCTGAGGCCCTACTTCAAGTTCACGCTGCCTAGTCTGGAGGTGAACCCTCTGGAGCAGGACGTCTGGAGTCAGGCCAGGGAGGTGAGCTGTTCATATCACACATTCAGCTCTATGCATTGAGTGAATGAATGAGGCATTTATATAGTGCTTTACTATGTACTACTGTACACCCAAAGTGCTTTACAATCAAATGATGGGGTCTCTCCTCAACCACCACCAGTGTGCAGCATCCACTTGGATGATGCGACGGCAGCCACAGTCAACAGCACTAGTGCGCTCAATACACACCAGCTATAGGTGGAGAGGAGAGAGAGAGTGATAAAGCCAATTAAGTGGATGGGGATTATTAGGAGGCCATGATTGATAAGAGCCATTGGAGGGAATTTGGCCTGGACAAAGGGGTTACACCCCTACATCATGTCGTGTGTGAGGCTGCCATATGTTTACTGTAATAATTACTGGATGTTTTGACTCTTAGGACATGATTGATCCAATGACACTTAAAAAGATGTTAGAAGGATTAAGGTGAGTTACTGTAATGATTACTGGATGTGTTTTGACTCTTAGGACATGATTGATCCAATGACCCTTAAAGAGATGTTAGAAGGATTAAGGTGAGTTACTGTATATATTCAGTGTTTTAGACCCAATACACTGCAGTTGTAATGGCTTTTAGAGTACAGCCTGATACAATACATGTGTATTTTACAGTTAGAGTTCTGTAGATAATTGTATTGTTTTCTCTTGAATAGGGACAAAGCTGAAATTCCACTCTCTGTCAGATCGCTACGGTAAAAACTGTTCCAATATTATATCTGTTAATATTATAACCTTATTAAGGTTATTATTGTAGTATATTAATTATATTATAGTGTGTGTGTGTGTGTGTGTGTGTGTGTGTGTGTGTGTGTATATATATATATATATATATATATATATATATATATATATATATATATATATATATATATATATATATATATAAACTATAATAATAATAACCTTAATAAGTTAATGTTTTGTTAAAATATTATTAAATATTAAATCTTTATACAAATACAATTATAAATTTAATATAATATATAAACCTTTGTCAAAGTCATATGGTACAACCAGCATACAGAAACAACATAAAGGACTGAGATCCTTAATTTATTTTTATCCATTAATTAATTGCCTTTCTTGTGTGATTTATTCAGGTTCCTCATGCTTGAGCCACAGGAAATGGAGAGTTTTGTTCATCTTTACAAAGAACAGCCTATACGTAGACAGGTGCCAATATCGGAATACATATACACAGTCACTCACACATAGATGGCCAAAAACAATTGCACTAACATGGCTTTTGTCTCTTTGTTTGTCTCAGACTGTCATTACCTGTATAGGGACGTTGAAGAAGAACATGGCAGATGAGGATGCAGTTAGCTGCCTAGTGATTGGCACAGAGAACGGTGATGTTTACATATTAGATCCAGAAGCCTTTACCATTCTCTATAAGGTCAGCACATTCATATTTGTTTCATAAGTATATTCAGCAATTAGCTTCTGGTTTTTAATGTATCTTCAGAAAAGAATATCAGTGACTAGTTTAAAATGACTTTACATGTAGTTCTAAATAAACTGATTTCCTAAAAAGAATGAACTCTTTACTATGAGTTTGCCTGTGTGTTTTCAGATGTCACTGCCTAGTACAGCCACCCTAATGGACGTGACGGGTCAGTTTGATGTGGAATTCCGTATCACTGTGGCCTGTCGCAACGGCAATATCTACATACTACGCAGGTAATTGAGGGAATTTAAACTTTTTTGCGGTCCAAGATGAGAACTGAGGATTTTGAGAACTGAGAACTTGTAATCAGTTGAACCAATTGCTTTACAAAATGAATCTCTAAGCACTCAAAACTGGACATGATTAGGATGTCTGCTGGTTAAATACATGTAAATGCATTGTAAATGTGTTTTCATTAAAGTATCATATGTATTTTGACAGATCAAAGACTCATTCCTGAAATCATGTGACTTGGTCAGTTAGACGTGTGGTCTAAAGCAGTGATTAGAGGAAAAAAGATGTATAAGGGCTTTGAGGCTTTTTGAAGCACTGTCCCCCAAGATCATGATTCACTGGTCAGAGCTCGCCAAACCTGAACTTTGGAACGCATTGAAATGCGAAACTTCTTCGCATGAGCTTGCGTTTCCAGAATCCAGCATTCACATACATATGAATGGAAGTCAGTGAAACGAAAAGTGTAGTGTGACCGTCCATTTAGTGTAACTTGTATGAAAGATTGTTTCCACCATGGAATAACAAAAAAGGTTACTGTGACTTGAAATTTTTATGCAATTCTGACTTTATACTTTACAATTCTGACTTTTTCCTTGCAGTTGTGAGCTTATATCTCGCGATTTTGAATTTATTTCTCGGAATTCCGAGTTTATATCTCACAATTTTGAGTGACTTATTTTCTCAGAGTTTACATTTCACAAGTGTGACCCCCAACCCCCAAATACACATGAGGAATAAAAAAGAAAGAATTGCAAGATATAAAAAGAGAAAAAAAGTCAAAACTGTGAGTTTGTATCTCGCAATTCGTCCTTTTTTTTTCTCGGAATTGCGAGGAAAAAAGGTCACACTTGTCATTTACCTTTACCTTTTTATTCCGTGTCGGAAGCAAGCTCGCATAAACCTTTGATAACGTTAAAAAAGCCAATAAATCACTGCCATTTTCTTTTTGCTTTAAGGGATTCCCCAAAGCCCAAGTACTGCATTGAGCTGTCCTCTCACCCAGTAGGGCTGGTGAGGATGGGAAAGAATGTAGTTGTTGGATGTACCGATGAGACGCTGCATGGTTACACTCAAAAGGTATGATAAATGTATCCATGTCTGTCACAATAACAATAATTCCTTTAATTATAATGATAACTTTGTAATGAATTCTCTTGTAGGGGAAAAAGCTGTGGACGGCTTATTTGCCAGCCCCTGTTACCACCATGGCACTGATGGACCTCCCCACACGAGGATTCCAGGCTGTACTGGTGGGTCTGGCCAACTGTGAAGTACACATGTACAGGGACAAAAATCTGATCAGCACCATCAAAACACCAGTAAGAACTGTCATGAATTCAAAACTCAATGGCATCATATTGAAGTGTGAAGTGTACCTGTTTTCGTTATCATTATCAGAGACTTTAATTTTTGTCTTACAGGACGTAGTGACAAGTATTTGTTTCGGGCGCTATGGACGGGAAGACGGCACTCTGATAATGACCACCAAAGGTAATAACGGATGTTACATGGTAGATAAACTGTAAGATTGGATACAATGCATTTCAAATGTTTTTAACTGTCTGTGATCCAGGAGGAGGTTTGATAGTGAAGATCCTCAAGAGGACGGCTGTGTTTGATGACAGAGACTCGGCCCCTGGACCCCCAATAGCCCAGAGCATCCGCCTGAACGTGCCCAAGAAGACCAAGCTCTATGTGGACCAGACTTTGAGAGAACGTGAAAATGCAGTTGGTTAGTGATGAGCCGTAATGAATTTTTTACAGAAACACCAAAACCGAAATCAACTCTTTTCCCACCATTGACTGAAATTTCTGGCAATCCATGTTTTCACTGTTATACGGTAAGGGGCGCTTTTACACATTTTTTAAAAAGGAATCTCCGGATCAAAACACAGGCGAAAAAGCAGAAACACGTGATAAAAGCATTGCTTATTCACATGTAGAATAACGTCACCATCAAACATTAAACCACATATAAATCAAAACTGCCTAACGTTACAGAATGAAATGTCGACCCAGGACGAGCTATAGGACTGTGCACGCTTTGGGAGTGTTGATGGAAGTGATCTATATTTGAGTTGATCATCGTTCTGAATTCGATCCTGACGTAATCTTTGATTTAAAAATATATAAAAATAAAAAATATATATATATATATCAATTATTTCAACTTTTTGTTCAGAATGTTTCTTTTTTAAGCCACATTCAAGTGTTGATAATAAAAGATTACATGTAGCTAAAATACATTTTTTTTCTTTCTTAAAGTAGAGGCCCTGTTCTTTTGATTTATTGCATGTTTAGCTATTCATACAAATAGAAATTCTGCTGGCCTTGAAAATTTTATGAAAATTATCAAAAATGCTGACTATGCTAAAGTTTTCTCCTAGCTGAAAACTTAATCCGGAAGTCTAGTTTTGATAATCAAGTTTCACTGAGTAACTGAACTTTGTTTGCTCTTCAGGGTGTTGTGTTCTCAAATGATAAATTAAACCAATTTGAACAAATTGTACATATTGTATATTACATACTGGTCAAAAATAATTAAGATGTTTAAATGCTTATGCTCAACAAGGCTGCACTTCACTTTTTTATTGTAATATATTTTAAAATGTAATATTCTTGTGATGACAACTGAATTTTCAGCATCATTACTCCAGTCTTCAGTGTCACATGATCCTTCAGAAATCATTATAATACGCTGATTTGCTACTCAAGAAACATTTCTTATTATTATCAATATCAAAAAATTGCCTATTGTAGCATGATTTTTGGCCATGGTAAAAAGTGTCCACTCACACATCTGACATGTTTATCTTTTGTATTTGATCCATGTTGTGCGAACAAAATAGATGCTGAGACAGTGAAAAAATACCACTGAAGAAGAGGTTATTAAACGTGAATGTTCAGGTCAATGGCTCTCCAAAACCATTTCGACTGAAACCAAAACTTCCTTTTTTTGCGCGTGTCAGCCGATTGTTTCCGTTTGCTGAATTGCTACAATTGGACCATCTGTGAAGCAGCATTCACACAGTAATAGAACTACTGAGATAATTTAGTCATTTTAATAACCAAAAGTGATGGTGTGGTTTTCTGTTCTTCCTGATTAGCCTCTTGTTGCTTTTTCTATGCAGCCATGCACCGAGCTTTTCAGATGGACCTAAGCAGGCTGCGTCTAGCTGCAGCACGAGCTTATGTCAAAGCCCTGGAGTCCAGCCTCGCGCCCATGTCTGCGAGCCTGACCGAGCCACTCAAGATGAACGCAGTGGTGAGTTGTGCAATACTGAGGGCATGAACAAGATGAAACCGGATCACTGATACTGATCTCCACTTCTGCTTTCTCTTCCTGCAAGGTTCAAGGGCTGGGCCCATCCTTCAAGCTCACTCTGAACATCCAGAACACTGCAGCGTCTCGTCCGATCATGAACCTGGCCATCAGTTTTCTGTATGATGAAAGTTTGTACAGCATGAGGACAGCCTTCTTCAAGGTGACCTCAGCTGAGCGGTATCATGATCGCTATTCTTACCTGATAAGTGCTGACTTTTTATGTGTAGTTGTTAATGTTCACAGTGAATTGTTGTGTGTCTGTAGATTCCCCTACTGGTTCCAGGACTCAATTACCCCATTGACACTTTTGTGGAGTGCTTGAGTGACAAAGGCATCTCTGACATCATCAAAGTAAGACTTGAACCCAGTTAGAACATTTATATTCTGAATGGCTAGAAAAATATGCAAATTGCACAATACAGGTCCTTCTAAAAAAATTAGCATATTGTGATAGCTCATTATTTTCCATAATGTAATGATAAAAATTAAACTTTCATATATTTTAGATTCATTGCACACCAACTGAAATATTTCAGGTCTTTTATTGTTTTAATACTGATTATTTTGGCATACAGCTCATGAAAACCCAAAATTCCTATCTCAAAAAATTAGCATATTTCATCCGACCAATAAAAGAAGTGTTTTTAATACAAAAAAAGTCAACCTTCCAATAATTATGTTCAGTTATGCACTCAATACTTGGTCGGGAATCCTTTTGCAGAAATGACTGCTTCAATGCGGCGTGGCATGGAGGCAATCAGCCTGTGGCACTGCTGAGGTGTTATGGAGGCCCAGGATGCTTCGATAGCGGCCTTAAGCTCATCCAGAGTGTTGGGTCTTGCGTCTCTCAACTTTCTCTTCACAATATCCCACAGATTCTCAATGGGGTTCAGGTCAGGAGAGTTGGCAGGCCAATTGAGCCCAGTAATACCATGGTCAGTAAACCCTTTACCAGTGGTTTTGGCACTGAAAAATGAAATCTTCATCTCCATAAAGCTTTTCAGCAGATGGAAGCATGAAGTGCTCCAAAATCTCCTGATAGCTAGCTGCATTGACCCTGCCCTTGATAAAACACAGTGGACCAACACCAGCAGCTGACATGGCACCCCAGACCACATTGGACCAACACCAGCAGCTGACATGGCACCCCAGACCATCACTGACTGTGGGTACTTGACACTAGACTTCAGGCATTTTGGCATTTCCTTCTCCCCAGTCTTCCTCCAGACTCTGGCACCTTGATTTCTGAATGACATGGAAAATTTGCTTTCATCCGAAAAAAGTACTTTGGACCACTGAGCAACAGTCCAGTGCTGCTTCTCTGTAGCCCAGGTCAGGCGCTTCTGCCGCTGTTTCTGGTTCAAAAGTGGCTTGACCAGGGGAATGCGGCACCTGTAGCCCATTTCCTGCACACGCCTGTGCACGGTGGCTCTGGATGTTTCTACTCCAGACTCAGTCCACTGCTTCCGCAGGTCCCCCAAGGTCTGGAATCGGTCCTTCTCCACAATCTTCCTCAGGGTCCGGTCATCTCTTCTCATTGTGCAGCGTTTTTTGCCACACTTTTTCCTTCCCACAGACTTCCCACTGAGGTGCCTTGATACAGCACTCTGGGAACAGCCTAGTTGTTCAGAAATTTCTTTCTCTGTCTTACCCTCTTGCTTGAGGGTGTCAATGATGGCCTTCTGGACAGCAGTCAGGTCGGCAGTCTTACCCATGATTGCGGTTTTGAGTAATGAAACAGGCAGGGAGTTTTTAAAAGCCTCAGGAATCTTTTGCAGATGTTTAGAGTTAATTAGTTGATTCAGATGATTAGGTTAATAGCTCGTTTAGAGACCCTTTTCATGATATGCTATTTTTTTGAGATAGGAATTTTGGGTTATCATGAGCTGTATGCCAAAATCATCAGTTTTAAAACGATAAAAGACCTGAAATATTTCAGTTGGTGTGCAATGAATCTTAAATATATGAGTTTAATTTTTATCATTACATTATGGAAAATAATGAACTTTATTACAATATGCAAATTTTTTGATAATAATACGAAATGATTTTTTTGCACCAAATCAGCATATTAGAAGGATTTCTGAAGAAATGTTTTTTTAACAGGAACAAATTACATTTAATATATTTAAATAGAAATGGTTATTTTAAATTGTAATAATATATACACACACACACACACAATATTACTTTATTTTTGATCAAATAAATGCAGCCTTGGTTTTAATAGAGACTACTTTCAAAGACATAAAAAAATCTTATCAATCCCAAACTTTTGAATGGCAGTGTGTGTATAAAATGCAGGTAAAACTGTGTTTATCTAAAATGCTGTGGCATAATTAATCTATTCATGTCTACATTTGCTTGAAACGGAATAATAATAATCATTCTATCACTGGTGCCACCTAAAAAAAATAGGAGCATGATGCCCCTTACAGTCCCATGATGTACAACATAAATGTTGATTACTGTATGCATGAAAATAAGCCGATGTTTGTTGTTACGTTTCTGATTTCAGGTGTTTGTGCTGAGAGAAGGAAAGAGTGCTCCTCTCCTCACCGCCCACATCAACATGCCTGTGAGTGAAGCACTTGCACTGAACTGAGAGCGAGTCGTGTCGTCTAGCTGAGCTTCACAGGCGTCTTCATCTCTTGCTGTGCTCCTAGCAGCAGCAGTTAGCAGCAAGGCTTCTCCAGGGAGCGGCCTGAAACGTCACAGGAGTAAAGAGAAGCTTGTGCTGGCCGTAGAGCCGGTGCTTCCTGTAGTTTAGATCAGGATTAAGGGAGGCGTGTCCTCACAGGCAATACCTTTTAATGGATTAGTGACTGGAGCGTTTGATTGACAGCCATGAGGCCAAGTGCTCCATAGTTTGGATGTAAGAGTTGTTCTGATGTTTATTTGTGGTAGTCATGTATATTTGTATGTAAATTCAAATTTATTATTCCTGATGTAATGATCACACACAAACTCAATTATGAGGCTTTATTGACTTTTGTTGTAATATAATGAAGCATTACATAATCAGTGTTATAGTTTATGGGGGTAATCTTGCAAAACCATTCAAGGCAGTAAGTAAAAGATTCAGTGCGTCCCAATTCACATACTTATGCACTATTCTATGATGTTTTGTAGTATAAATAGTGTGATAGCACTTTAAATACCCAGATGATGCACTTAAGTAACCGAAAAAACGAAGTGTAGAATGTTTGACACTTCTTGCACTCCACTGTCGTATCAGAGGAGCATCAGAATTCAATGTTGAATGACAAAATAACCAAATGAAATTCATACAATACATGGTCGGGTACATAGTGCATAAGTAAATAGAGTATAAGTGCACAGTCTTTCATCTGGGACACAACTATTGCATACTACTTTTAAAGCACACACATGAAGAGGCACAAGGGTGAAAGGTCACAGGAGAGAATCTCATGTAAAGGGCAGCTAGAGCTGTTGACGACTGACCCTTCGCTAAGTCCCGTTACTGACCAGTCCTGGCTTAGTAAAGGTTGCTGATCACCATATGAGACAAGCTTTTGCTCATCTATTCTGTATGTCTATGGAATTCCAACCGGGTTTACAGGTAATATAAATAGTGGCACAGCACCAAAAAAGGATACAGACAAAATTATTCCCCTTTTTCAAATAAATGGTCTGAGTGAGCATCAGTAACCTAATGGAGTGGGGCTTAGCGAAAGGACAATTCATTCTCTCCCTCTATACAGGGTAACAGTGTCATCCACTTTTTCAGAATTATGTTTTCCTTTCATTTCTCCCATAGGGATTTTTACAAAAGTTTTCATTAAAGTGTTAAGCCATGAATCAAGAAAACCAGCTACAAGGTGGATCATAACATTACAAACTTTGATTTGAATCTTTTTCAAAAAGGTATTTGAAAATCGAACTAAAATAAAAACGTAGAAGACTGCACTTTCCAGTTTCAGTGATGGGAAGACCTACAATCCCATGAAAAATTGCAAACAGCATAATTAAAAATGGAGAAATGTGACTGCTCAATTAAAAAATGTTGATTTTATATATAAGCAACATGTTTTAAGTGTAATGCAAAATATGAACATATACAAATATTTCAACAGTTTGAGAGCGGAGGGAGACCGACTCGATGACATAATTGGCAGTGCTTCATGGGATTGGGCAGAACTAATTTGATCTTTTGGTGTTTTGACACTGGTGGAATGTTCTGTACTGCATAATGGGTAATGTAGTTTTTCATCACAAATTCTGATGTTAAACAATATTATTTTAAAACTAAGTATAATGCAGGCTAACGGCCCGTTCACACCGAGGATGGTAACTATAAAAATAACAATAAAGATATAGTTATAAAAATCGTTCTCAAGATTAAAGAACAGCAGAGTTCACACCACAGCTAACGATATCAGCACAGAGAAACGATATAGTTGGAATCAGTTTGACAACGATTTTATCCAGCTGATGAACGATAAAAACATTGACAGCCAGTCAGAATCCATCCTGCTGTAATGAGCTCGAGCATTTAAAGTGACAGACGAACACGTGCTTCTAAAAAACAGAACGATATCATCTGCTGGTGTGTGGACGCTAATATAGTTATCTTTATAGTTAGCGTTGTTGGTGTGAACAGGCCTTAAAGCTGTTTAAAGTTTTATAAGTTATAAATCAATTTCCCTATGGAGAAAACGAATGGAGTTTTTACTTCTTGAAACCCAACTGCTGCACTCTATTTCACAGTTATAGTCTAAACTTTTTACTCAGACTAGTCATTGGCATATTAAAGTACAAACGTTCTCTTTGGCTCAGATACTTTTAAGTTTTGCCTAAATATTTCTTGCATGCCTGTTAACTTTATTGTACACTCCCATTCAAAAGTGTGGGGTTGGTAAGTTGTTTTTGAAAGAAGTCTCTTCTGCTCACCAAGGCTTCAATTATTTGACCAAAAATACAATAAAAACAGTTATATTGTAAAATATTATTACAATTTAAATTAAC
Organism: Siphateles boraxobius; assembly: GCF_051911475.1. Classification (NCBI taxonomy): domain Eukaryota; kingdom Metazoa; phylum Chordata; class Actinopteri; order Cypriniformes; family Leuciscidae; genus Siphateles; species Siphateles boraxobius. Next base: position 9,477,548 of record NW_027508788.1, read on the forward strand.
TGTTTTCTATTGTAATATATTACAACATGTAATCAATCCCTGTGATGGCAAAGCTGAATTTTCAGCACCATTACTCAAACATTTATTATTATAATGTTGAAAACATGCTGCCTAATATTTTTATGGAAACATTGTTTTTCAGGATTCTTTGATGAGCCATAGTTCAGAAGAACAGCATTTATCTGAAATAGATTTCTTTACTGTCACTTTTGATCCATTTAATTTATCCTTGTTGGCCTCAAACCTTTGAACAGTAGTGTAAACAGAAAATCAGGTTCACTGCTTTTTCTGAGTATATTGTACTATTAGCTATTGCATCTCAATACTTGCTTTCCTTTCCTAAATCGTGCATTTTGCCATATACTGCTGGTCAGGCACCCGCTTCATAAAAGCAACTGAGGCATGAGGCATGAGCCATGCAGTAAAGAAGATCTGGGACTGAGGAAGCAGAGAGGACAAGGAACATCCATCTAAGCAAACATAGTGAGGGTGATCCACTATAAGAAGACAGGGAAAAAACAAGAGGGAGAGAAATGTTGCAAACATATATTACTGAGCCACAGAGGGACATTTGCTTTTCTCATTTGTTCTCATGTAAGTTCTCATTACTAATAACCAGGTTAGACCAACCTGGGAGAAGCTGAAGGATACCAAACCATCTTCATCAGTGTCCATTGTTTTAAAAGTTTCTGTTGGAATAAATGGGAACTCTCTATACATCTAGTCCTACTGAATTTTGATGGGTTACAGTAATTGCACTGTGAAAATGATCTTTAAAAAATTGAGTTTTCTACTTGGCACACTTACTGAACATAGTCTCCAGGCGTATCAGACAGGCCACAAAGTTGTCGAAGTCCACATTGAGGTCTGCCTTTGCATAGCGCAGGATTATCAGCTGGAACAGGTTGTTGGTTAACTTGAAGCCTTATTGAAGCATAAAATCCAAAAAGTCATCATAAACATAATTTACCACAGTAATTATAGACTTAAAAAAAAAACACACTTTAAAAAGTGTTGCATGTGGCAGATACCTGCTGATTCTAATGCCAGACGCATTTCATAAGAGCTCATTGTGCCAGACTTATCCAAGTCAAACTTCCTAAACACAGCCTAAGGATTTATTGAAGAAAAGAAAAGGTACTGTTAAGATCTACACTACCATTCAAAAGTTTGGGGACGGTAAGATTTTAAAAAACATTTTTTTATAGTTCATATAACAATAACAGTAATATACATCATTTCGATTTTTCATACTGCAGGCCTATAGTTCCTCATAACATGTAATATACATCATTTTGATTTTTATTATCAACAGACTGAGACTCCATTGCTTTGCAGCAGTTAATGAAATGCAAAAGCCGGCCCACACGTTGACTGGATTGGTTACAAAGTAGTTTGTGACGTAAGAATTCGTAGTTTGAGACTATTTTTTTTTTGTTCACTGCTGTTTTAAGGTGAAAATACTCATCAATGGTGTTGATTTATGAATTTGCACATGGTTTGTCTTAAAGACAACACCACATAGACAACATTAACAACTTGATTTTCACCACAGGGGGCTTTTAATAAAAGTATTATTATTATTATTATTTTACATTTTCCAACCCTAAACTTTTGAATGTTAATGTATAATACTTCATACAGACATACACCATAAAGTAAACATAAAATGTAACCACTGACAAGATATCGTTTGATCTTCTCCCAGAGCACATGGAAGTCTGTCAGTCCCAGCTTTCCAACACCAGTTGTCTTTATAGCAGGTCAAGGTTTGTTCCGAGACTTTAATGCACACTATTCACATGCCTTCACATGCGTGGTCCGCAAATGCTAATATTCATAAATATGGAGTCTTTAAAGGATACATCCATAAGATTTATCATGGCTCGACAGGCCTCTTTTCCAAATCCGTCAGTTTTTATATCTTTATCTGTAAGAAGAACCAGAAATAAGGTCATTTTATACTTCAGTTGCATCCTTTCAGGGAATAGACTAGGTTAAATATGACCTTGGCTTTCTTCACAGCATATGTGACATGTTGTCAATTAGCACAGAACTAATTGTGAAAACTGAAATATGCATTACGTGTCCATTAGCACACTCACGTTTGCCAACCACCCTGTTCAGAATCATCTGGAGTTTGGACACATTGATCTCCATTTCCTGTAGAACAAATTGAGCAAGTCAATGAAGCTATTGGGCATAACAGGAACCCATTAACATCACCTCCTGCTGTCTTACCGGCCCTGCCAACTTTGCAAAAAGTGCCTTAAAGCCTGCGTCAATGTCACTCTCCTGGAGTGCAGGCTGTTATAGAAACAACACATTCATTAGCAGCGAAACTTCCCAGTATTCATCTATGTGCAGTATTGTTAAAAACATTTCACAGGGAAACTCACCTCCTCCGGTACATCTGCTGAAATTTCATCATCTAGCTCCCTATAGTGAAAGAACTACATTTTATATGATCTCAGAACCATCCACAAGAAAGATGGGTCAAGGCTCGCCACTTTGTGCCAAATTTCATGACAAAATTGTCAAACAATTATATTGTGAAAAGATTCAGGGAAACTTCTGTGAAATGCAAGGCAGGAAATTTCTATTAAATGTGTGTGACCTTCAAGCCCTCAGATGGAATTGCATGAGAAACCATCATGTTACTGTGTTAAATATAATCACAGGACAACTTTAAAAAGCTGTTGTCGCTTAAAGCGGTCAAGTAAAGAGTAAGTCTGCAATAAGAAATGCGACTCGAATCTCTATTACGCAAGGACAAAGCTATACATCAATTCATTGCAGAGATGCCACTGAGTTCTCTGGGCCCGAGCTCATCTTAGATGGTCCAAAAGACAGTGGAAATGTGTGCTGTGGTCAGATGAGTCCACATTTCAGCTTGTTTTGGGGAAAACGGACATTGAGTTCTCAGGCCCAAAGAAGTAAGGGACAGTCCATACTTTCATCAGCATCTGTCATGGTGTGAGGTGCATCAGTGCAAACAGCATGTGAGACTTGCATGTGTGCGAAGGCACCATTGATGTTTAATTATAAGTATTTCTAACCATTTCAAATATTTATTACTGCTCTATTAAAAATATTATATTAAACAAATTCTGTTATTTTATAACCATTCTGAAACTGAATATACGGTATATTATTGCTTCTTTTGGAAAAAAAAATATTACATGAAATTTTTTTTTCTCAAATGGTCACTCACTGGGAGTCAGCAGCCTTTTCTGAAAAGACCCTCAGCACAAAGTCTCCTTCTTTCTGGGGCTCAAAGGTGGAGGGGACGATGATATATTCTCCTGCTGGCAGGCAGAAGCGCGAGCTCACCTCTCGAAGGTTGATGTAGAGCTCGGAGCGGGCGCTGGACGTGTGGGTGAGGAAAAAATCCCGCTTCAGATGCACACCCATCCTGCCCAGATACTGACAAGGGCAGGAGATTCATATCACTACACACATATCATCAGCTACCGGACCATGTGCAGGATCTCTCAGCGTTACGCTATCTAAACTAATCAATCTGCAGTTTAGGCACTGATAACAAATGGTTTACCTATGTTAAACAATGCTGATCTCGTACCTCTTTAGGGACCTGTAAGATGCACAAATAAAGTTTAGAAACAATTATAATTAAGAATGCAGCTTTCAGTTTTTCTTTATAATTGGAATCACTTTTTTAGCAACCTATAATAATTGTTACGTCCAGTAATGTAATATAGGGAACAGTGGGGCTAGTTGTCACACTTTTTATGCCAGTAAATATTTCTCAGGCATGGGTTTATTTTTTTTTAAGGTTGACTTTCTCTACAAAACATAAATTAAAGCCTTATAGTTAGTACTATAGAGGTAAAGCACGTGTGACAACTTGCCCCAGTCTCCTCTATAACATGGAAATATATTTAACGACACAAGAGTATTCCTGATACACAAAAAGCATCTTAAAGCTGATTGATTCTTCAGCAATTAATCAAATCTATTTAGCTACTTATGCCCATATCAAATGAGTTTTCTACCTCATAAATAGCAAATCCAATCGTCTCCATGTCTTTGCCCTCCCGACGTAGCTTTCTGCGATTCTTCTGCATCAGGGCCACTAGGAAAGTGCATTCATCTTGATTTTGAATATCTGGTTCCTTCAAGACTATTTTAAACTGGGGATTGATCCAAAATGTTGCTGTGTAGAGAGAAATAGACTTTAATGTTAGAGCACTGTCACTCATGTCAGCTCACAAGCATCCTTTCCTTTCGTAGAAACATGCCTGGATAATTCCTGCAGCCTCCAGCAGTGCTTCCTCTTCTCCATTCACCAGGATACAGGGATGTGTTCCACTTCTTCACCTCGCTGCTCTGTAGCGCATCCGCTGTCAAGTTACAGATCTCTAGTCTGCTGAACTCTCGCATGAAGTCACTGAACGACATCCTGTGTGTGTGGCAGTGAACAATAATTAAAGCTTAAAATGATAATTCAGAAGACATTGAAAAAAATGTTTGTGTGCTTTTTTCGTCCAAACAATGAAAGTCAGTGGGGTCAATGTTGTTTTAGTCCCCATTGACTTTCATTATATGGACAAAACGTTTAAACATTCTTCAAAATATCTTCTATTGTGTTTCACAGAAGAGAGAAAGTCAAGGTTTGGAATGACACAAGGGGACCATCATGACACTATGATGTCCTTGTTGAGTTTAAGTTGTATTTGACAGTAAAATTGCTGTAATGGTGCCATAAATATTGAGCAATTAATTATTCCTGTTTAACTATTTAAAAAGTAATATGCAAGTGAGGAACAGATTCCATTGATTAAAAAAATACTTTAAGAAACATGTACCAGAATTCTCCATCCTCTTGGCAGTTGTGCAGACGGGACCTTACAGATGGGTCGATTTCACGCCATTCCTTTGACCTGAATTGACAGATGGTGATAGTATTCAGCAAAGCTTTCTGACATTATTCATTATTATTTTAGGACTACTTTTCCCTCTTCACATCATTCTTCTCACTCATCACTCCATGGCCCCATCCACTCCACTTCTCCCCAAGGGTTTCTGATGCGCAACAGCTTTGTGGGGTTTCTTCTGTACTCCACCTGGCCAAGGCCAACAGATTTACATCTGCCAATGATGAGTTGTCTGTGATTGGTTGAGTTTCTTGTCAATCAAAATCCAACACTCACCTCCTCCACTCCAGTAATGGAGTAGGCGTGACCTTTCACTAGCTTTTTAAAGGTGATAGCCTCCATGTCAAAGAAACTTGTAATCTGAAAGTGAAAATAAAATAAAATTGAAATTTTTAATAACAGGGTCAATATCACTGTAGGGTGCGTTTTGGTGTCCTGAACATAAATAACTAATTTTCCATTATAACTTAACATACAAATGACTATGAAAGGGTGTGTTATATACGGCTAAGTTGTTTTATTCATAGCAGTAGCATTATTTGGCTCTTTAGATACATTTTCAAGATTTTCTATAGCTTTGTATAAGAGGATGTATGTTATTTTGCTATGTCCCAGGCACTGCTCATCATATTTTTTTATTTATTTTTTCCTATTAATATTTTGTTTAATAAGATATTACTCAAATAGAGTGTATTGATCAGTTTATAATAAAAATAATATTTTTATTTAATAAAAAAGAAGAGTTTGTCCAATTCCCTTAAATGGTTGTCCACCCTGTCGTATTGTGGAATCTGCCCCTTTAAGAATAGGCCATTCCCATTAGTAACATCAGGACAACAGATTTTTGTATCTCTATAGTGGTGGGAAATTCTTCAACTGCTGAGGCGAGTAGCTGCTGATTGTACAACTAACAAATTTTCTTCATATGAGTTTACTTGTTTTGCCAAAGCTTAACATGTCCACCCTGTCGGCATAAAATATACTGGAAGTGATTCATATACAATAATTTCCAAATATGTACGTTTTAATATACCAAATTCTCTTCAACAACCAGACTAGCTATTTACCTAGTCACAGTTTGTTGTAAGCTAATATGCTAATTGAAGCTCAAAATGTCCACCCTGTCGGTCACTTAGACTCGATGGGGTGGACATACACATGACAGGGTGGACATAGCATTCATTTGTAGTTAATATTGCAATTTAATATTTATAATATTTTGTTATATAAAAAAACATAAAATCATTGCTGTTCTCAGGACATGGTTCTGAGTACAGGCAGAAATTGCGGCAGAAAGTGCCCGGCAATACCAGTTTGGGGCAAGTTGATCCACCTGTTGTAAATGTTACAAATTGACAGAACTTATTTACTACAATATTTCTTTGCCACAAATAAAAAAACTAATTGTTACATTTAATGTACTTGCCTTGTAATGTTTTGTTATTATAATTTTCCTTATATTATGTTTACGTTTTGCTGAAAAGACGGGCAGGTTTTTGAACTCCCTGCCTTTTTCATCTCAACCAGAGAGGCCATTCTAAATTCTCAGTTATATCAATGTGATTGAGAATGTAATTATATATTTATTTTTTTAAGTTGAATAAATGTTTCATTGTCATATTTTGTCATGCTTTTTGTGTTCTGCTTTATGTGTCCACTCCATCGTGTGCCTGTCCACCCTGTCGTGGGCTCGTCCACCCTGTCACCTTGGTATTTTTAAATAATATTTAAAATAATAATTTGATCATACCTTTATAATCCATTGTGCTAGTTGAGGGGGCAATAACATGCAAACAAAAAACTGCATCCAAATAATCAAATATTTCTCCAAATAAGAAAAAATACATGTGCGAATTGTATGAGTTTCTTTCAAAACACATGATTTACATAAAATCTTTTATGTATTTATAATTTTAAAGCAAACAAATAACCCTGTTTAGGAAAGGGGCATCATACCTTTCAGAAAGTATCATTTGTATCTTAATAATGCAATGAAAACATATTTAACAGTAATTTATATGTTCACGACAGGGTGGATATTTCTATGGTTTATGCTCTAAAAATGGGCCATAATTAAAAAAAAAAATTCTGGGAGCTCAGATAATATATTTATTATAGTATTTGAGTGTCTACTATTATGACAGGACATAAAGCGAATGGTAAATTAAAATCAAAATGTGTGAGTATTGTGAGGGTTGAAAGGCACTCTATGGTGATATTGACCCAACAATCTAAATATGAGAATCTAAAGTTAGGTTAGCATGGCCTCTGCTGGTAGATGCTGGAATTACACCATCAAAAGCATTTCTCTCCGATGACAGTCATTAAAAAGTTTTATATTATACTATATTATATGAATGAATTATATTTATTTGAAGGGCTATAAAAAGCTCGAGAGGGACTAATATTTTATGTCTTTTATGTATTTTAATTCAGGTTGATTGGGACACGTTGTGCCATAGAGATGACTGGGAAAAAGTTTCCCAACCTGAATTCACCTATGTTCAAGACACGGACTTCTCCAGATATTACAGACTGATTGGCTAATGGTTATCGTGTTCCTGAGCACTAACATCTATCGAGCAGCCCATCAGGGATCCTCTCTCCACAGCTCTTCTGATGATGCTGAAGAGGTTAGGTGGAGCTTTTTTCAGCTCATACATCTCTGTCACTCCACCGGTGAAGTCCTCAAACCCCTCAGACGTGGAGCCTCCGGAAAGAGCCTCGTAGCAGCCGTTCAACCTGTCACATTCATAACAACAAACGCATTACACAACCAAACAAGTCTACCTGTGAAAGCGTATGACTGAGGCCTTACTTTGCATAAGCCTTCTCCACCAGGGCGCTCCAGAACTCTGCTCCCTCGGCTGAGTGGACGAAAAGTAGCTTCCCATCTCTGACAGGCAGCCGGTCGTCAATCACCACTTCCACCCAGTCCCCAAACTGCCAAAACTAGAAAACCCAGTAGAAAACACATTGGGTTTAATGCTGCACTCGCATCATGTCACAATTATTATAATTAAAAGAATGCCAAAAAGGAATCAAAGTCAACTCTGAAGCTTTGACATCCTCTTAGATCTGTTTCTGTGGAAATGTTCACAATGCCTAAATGCATCCATGTCTGACATTGATGACAATTAGTGATTTTGCAACTTTTCAACTTGTAAATACGAATTGGACGAAGACGTGAATGTTTTTTACTAGTCAGGAACACGTAATTATGATAATACTGACATGACATGAATGCAGCATTAGCCAGTGCAAACAATGGGGGGATGGGTGTATTATATTTTTGGCATTCACACAATGTGTCAAATGTCCCAGATCACTATCACTATCACTATCCTCGCTATCAGGCCTGTCATATATATAAATATAAAAGTCACCTTTTTAGGATACTGTTTTTTAAATTTGATTTTGTAAAATCCAAATAAGTTTTGCAGATCATTATTGGAAAGGGTTTAAGCTAAGTTATTCATGTTTGTTCATTGATCCATGAACAATTATTGCACATGCACCTGTGGAACACTCCTTTACACACACACACACACACACACACACACACACACACACACACACACACACACACACACACACACACACACACACACACACACACACACACACACACACACACACACACACACACACACACACACACACAATTAACATTTTTAAGCTCAGTATGATTTTTTGTGTAAGAAATCAACACTTTTATTCAGCAAGGACACATTACATTGATCAAAAGTGAAAGTAAAGACATTTATAATTTTACAAAAGATTTCTATTTCTTTTATGCTGTTCTTTTAAACTTTCCATTCATCAAAGAATCCTGAAATCCTTAGAATGATTTCAGCAGGATCATGTGATACTGAGGACTGGAGTAATGATGCTGAAAATTCAGCTTTGCCATCACAGAATAAATTACATTTTAAAATAATTATAAAATTGTAGTAATATTTCACAGTATTAGTGTTTTACTGTATTTTTTTATCAAATAAATGCAGCCTTGGTGAGCAGAAGAATCTGGTAGTGTATATTATTAAAAATTTGTTTAAAAAAAAAAAAGATAAATAACATCTTTGTTCATTTTTCTGTCTATGTAAATATCAGTACAGTATGTGCTGCTGGCTGTACTCCAAGTCTCTCTGCAGCACTAATGCTCAACATTACAAGCATTCACTGAGTGACTGAGCCTAAACGGCTCCTGGCTGGACAACAGAAGGGGAATTTGGCAGAGGGGAGTGAGAGATCTGGCCATTTCATTTTCTGGGTGAGGCTTGTATATATAGTGACTGCAGCAGACAGGGTGAGCTGAGGTTTAGGGACTGTGGCTTAAAGTAGATCTGCTGAGCTATGGAGAATCAAATGGAAGGGGAACAGATCAGTTTACACGCTGCATTGGAAGGAAGGAAATGCTTGGGATTTTTTACAAAAACCACGGCTCGGGAAATGTGTCAAAAGATTAACGGGTTCTAAATGTATTTACTTAAATAATTTGTAAAATATTCATTTTCTTGTGTGACTAAGTGTATAGATTACCTCTAAATGATGTCTCTCTTTTATAGGTAATTGTAAATTATAATTCAATTTTAATCGTAATTAAAAGAGCAATTTGGCTGGTCATATATAATTGTAATTATATATATATATATATATATATATATATATATATATAAAAATTAGACATTTATAAAAGTAGAATTAGAACTACAAAATAAAAAATATATTAAAAAAAACCAAAAACGTAAAATCTGAATGTACACTGCTCAGTACCTGGAAGTGAAAGATTCCAGCATATTGTTGATGGAAGCTCTGGCCATGAGGCACGACCCGATGCAGCAAGGGTTCGTTGAGGGTGAGGCACGCAATGGCTGCCAGCAGCCAACAATCTCCTACAATCAATATATTGAAAAAAAAAAAAAAACAAGTGTAGAGAAACAGATGGGAAACATGCTTCATTGCTGCAGCAGCAACATTATCACTGGCAAAAACATGCACTTTCTTGTGAGTTAACTGGCAGGAAAGCAACCATGCCATGTTTTTGAGTGCTTCATTGATTTTATTCTGTTTTAGTAGATGTTTGTTTTACCTAGAGCTCCTTGGCAGATATCTGTGCGAGTGGCCCCATCTACGATAAAGTGTGGATGTGTGCAGAAATCCTGGGGTACATAGAGAAGACCTATGGGTCAGACAGGGCATACAAATGACTGGAACATCTCTGCTTATTGAAAGATAAATAGTTGGTTAGCTGATCAACCAGTGTTATCTTTTTACTGTATTTTGCAAGTAAAAAGTGCTTTAGAATATTAAACCCAGTATGTGAGCAAAGACTTTGCATAATTTATGTATGCTAATGTCTATATTAGGTTTTTGATCTTGCTATAGTTGAAATACTGGCCCATACTACAGACTTCCAGTTTGTTCTAATATTCTCACCGTCGGCCTCATCCAACGAACAGCTTTGGTTTTGGCAGAGCCAGGGCCCAGCTCTTTGAATCCTAAAGAAGACTGCTGGGCCGGGAATGTTTCATCCTCAAATAGACATCCACTCTGAAGGCAGCGGTCACGCAAGTATTCAAAATCTTGGCCCAAAAACTTCAGGGCCATATGGTTCTGACCAAATCCCTCATTTCGATCCCATTCACTCCTCAAACGAGCAGCGATTCCCGTGGCACAAATTTGCTCCATCCAGGACAGAACTGTCACTCAAAAAAAAATTATATATATATATATGGATTACTGCTACTACATCACATCAAATTCACTATTCCTAATTTTACAACAGTCTAAATCCAAAGTTTATTGCTTTAATCAATCGTAGCAGCCACATATTTATTATTTATATATTTATTTATTTATTATCATATCTACCCCCCAAAATGTAATTATTTAGAAGCAGATGTAATGTAAAAACTGAACTGGAAATGAAAATCAGGGGAAGAAATCCTTCCACTCATTATGTTTATATAGTTGGTGGTTAAATATATACAGCCTGTTGTTGACAACCACTTATGAAGAGAGTGAAAACATTTGACAACTACAAGAGACATACCTTACAGTTTAGGCTTCTACCAAGTGTACAATTATTTTACCTTACCTTAAAACGGCACTCTCCAAATCCTGTTATGACTGTCCTTGCAATGAGGTTCTGTTTAATTAATTTAGCCTATACCATGTTAGGCTTGTCCCAGCGTGTAAAGGCTGCTGTAAAGACTGCAGTGCGGAGCGCGCGCACGCGTGTGGTTCCGAATGTCACTATTTACTTTGAGACAAGCCTTTATATTCCTCTAGAGGGCGAAAGGGTGCTGAAGACATTGGCCATGTTATTATTTGTACATTCATATTTTAGTCAACATATTACAGGGACCGATACATGATGACATACACTAGAAAATCGCCTGAAATAACAGAAACAAACGAATGTGATTGGTGGTCCATCCTGACAAACGCCGATAAAAGTAACAGATTGCATGTGGCAACATCGTTACTGCGCTATATATGGAGAAAGACATTACTTTGAAGAAACAAATTTGAAGATTTAAATTATTATTTAAACCCACTGTAGGCTACATGAGCATATTTCGCAGATTTAGTGACTGCAGTAAACAGCTAAAATCTAAAGTGGAATTACTATCATCTACAGGCGAAGGTATCAAAGGTAGGCAACAAGAGTGCTACTGGGCAGTTTTATAAATTCTATATCTTTATTGTGCTTCATAATTTAAAGCCAGAGTCAAGCAATTTAAAGGTCTACCGAAAATATATATCTGGGCTCCATAAAATGCCTACTAGTTTGGAATATTAAATTGAATTGTTACATAATGGCCACAATGGGGCAGCAAAGAGCTGTAATAATGTGACTGCCATTTGATTTGTGGTTTAATATTGCACAACCTAGAGAGAATCAGAATGATCTTGTCCTTTGATGGAAAGCCCTTGGATTTTATGTAGTGTACATGTACTTTACTCAATACTATTTTGTTCTTGAATTTGCTTGTCATGCATCCTAAATTCCTATCAAAGCATATCGGAAGTGGGAATGTGTAGTGTGTTGCACGAATTTAGTAAAAAATCCAAGACTGAAATAGAAAGCAGACTTTATAACCTTTAGGTTCAGTTATATCTGAAAAGATTAAAATGTAGAAAGTGTAAGAAACTCTGGGCTTTTTTTGATTAATCCTTGGCAGTCTGCATGTTTCAGGACTTTATGCCATGAATCTCAATTCTTTCATGGCTCCAATCTGTCAGGGTGAGGTAAACTACAAATGGTGCCAGTGTGGGTGGCTGCAGTGTTTTAGGAGCTGCCACTACCATAATAGATTCAAGTGGGTTGCATTTTAAAAATAGATAGATAGAAAGACAGTAAGAGAGTGAGATTAGAGTTTATGATTATGACTTGGTTCAATTCACATTTATTTGTACAGCACTTTTCACAATAGGCCCTATCGTTTCAAAGCAGCTTTACAGAAAATGCATGTCTTCATTACAATTTAGAGTGATCTGTTACCAGAGGAGACTGTGTCCAAGTAATGCATTTCATAAAAGAACATAACACAGTTAGCTGACAATATATTAATTTAAGGCAGAAACAATGAGCTCATTGAAGTAATTATTACAAGTTGTGAACATCATAATTACAATATATAGAAAATGTAGCAAGGCGCATGTTGATTCAGAGTTTGCGTCATCTTGAACCCTCGCAGGAGTTTGAGTCCTCTTGAGTTGTCTCTTCACAGGTGTTGGGGCATGATCTAAAGTCTTTAAGAAGACTGGATGGCGTCTCTACGGGCATCCTGAATAAAACAGAAAAGCAAATAGAATGGAATTAGAATAGCCGCTGTTCATAACATTTCAAGCAAAGATAATCATGAGCATTTGATCTGATATAACTGGGGTACCCCTACAAGGTTATGAGATGCATTATGTGAATGCTTGGCTAAAGAGATGTGTCTTTAATCTAGATTTAAACAGGAAGACTGAGTCTGAGCCACGAACATTAGGAAGGGTTACGAGCCTAAAACGAAAATGCTCTCCCTCCTTAGTGGACTTAGGTAGGCTACTATGAATGAATGAATGAATGAATGAATGAGGTATAGCGCTTTCATATACTGTACACCCAAAGCGCTTTTACAATCATATCGGGAGCTCTCCTCAACCACCACCAGTGTGCAGCATCCATGATGCGATGGCAGCCACAGTAGGCTACAACAGCACTAGTGCGCTCAATAGGCTACACAGCAGCTATAGGTGGAGAGAGAGAGAGAGAGAGAGAGAGACAGAGAGAGAGAGAGAGAGAGAGAGAGAGAGAGAGAGAGAGAGAGAGAGAGAGACAGAGAGAGAGACAATTCAATGAAACAAAATAAAACCTACTACCAGAAGTCCAGACCTTAAAGAGCGTGGTGGATTGTTGGGCTATAATCCTTAATAATTGATAGGCCCACGGGAACTTAATATTGAATGTCATCTCTTAAACATTTTAGATGGTTAGTTGATTTTCGCAAGTGGCCAACATCAGTCAACAGACTAGTCTAACTAGGTCATCTAAGACCAGCAAACCGTCTAGACTGGTTTACAGGTAGCCTGGTATTCGTGATATAAAATAAGCATTTTTCAGACACTATGCACATGGAAAGACAGACATTGACTAATATTGTGATAGTGATATTTCTTTAAAAAAAGTTAGAAAACAAGTTTATGTTTTTGTTTCTTATTTCGAATAGCTGACTTTAATAGTAGGCTAGTGGACCTATGCTCTGTAATAGCCTACTCTACAACAACTAGAGACCCGTTCAGTTTTGTTCCGTCGCGTCACTAGCTTGAAGTAGGCTACGTGCGTCTTTAACGAGAGGCGTTACTTTATAGCCTATATGTTTTTAACGAAGATATTTCCGCTTCCTGCTGCTGTTTTAAACGCTCTATTGATCACAACAAGCCGGAGAAGCTCTGACCGCAGCAGCAGCTGCTGAGTGAAGTCTATCCACCGTTAAGCGGAGGCGGGAACGTTAAGAGGCTCGTGCCATGAACGTGTCATCATCATCATTCAAAAAGATTACAGGCACGAGCGAGTGTCTAAACTGAGCGAGTCCAGTGGCAGCACATATAGATCTCGATACTTTGTTCAGCATGTCGGAGCGTGGAGGTCTTCAGCAGCAGCAGCAGCAGCGAGCGGGAGCTCCGTCTCCACACCTGCAGCATCTCAGGACGGTCACGATTTCTTCGGGTCGCCCGGTTCAGATGAACCTGTTCGCGACATGGGAGATTGACAGCTCCTCTCCCAGCTGTGTGCCAAGGTATGCCGCTTCTCACTTACTAGTAGACATGCGCTTTTTTTATGTTTTTTTTTTGTACAGCCACTTTTTTGTACAGTTACTCTGAAGAGCTACTTTGTATCCGAGTAAATGGTTAATCCCGATCACGCTGCTGGAGATCACATGAAACACTGGTTTCTTACTTTAGACAAGGGGGCTTTCAACTTCACACACCCAGTCCCAGAGACTCTCCAAAGCCGTTTCAACATGCATTTTTTTACCTTCTACTTGGCCTGTTTTTAAATTACTATTGAGAAATTCGTTAAGTTCACGTGTAGGTAACTGCCATTAGATAGTATTTAGTTTAATAGCACTATAGACTATATTTGGTCAAGGCTCATTCAGTAGATAGGCTACTAGCCTTTTCTCCTAGTCACTATTCCAGTAGGTTAATGTCTTGTTTTTATATTTTACCAGAAAGAAAGTTTTATTACTTAACGTCTATGTTAATAGTAGCTAACATTTATTTATTTGCAAGTCACTCTGGATAAAATGGTCTGCTAAGTGAATAAATGTAAAATGTAATGTATGTTGAATATGAATGCAGGCAGCACAAGCTGCAGATTCATTTCAAATTGATTGAAATGTCATGATATACTGTATATGCACCCCTAGAGGGCCCTTGGTTGAAAACCCCTGGCTTTTGACAGTAGCTGATACTGACTGCTGATCTTTTTGCATTATGTTCTAACTTCCTTCTGTTACTCACTAGTAATAGAAAGTGTACTGAACGTAAGCAGTCCGTTAAAATCAATACATATGTGGAGCCATCCTTAAATTTGTAGAGTGAAAATGTCATTTGAGGTTGTTGCCGCAGTGAAAAATAGTGCAAAAAGAGTTGTTAAAAAACAAAACAATGCATCTCCTTTGTATAATGCTTGCAGTAAAATGAATGCATTTGCTGTATACTATTCACCAATATTTAGCCTCTTTACTTCCTAAAGGGATTGTGATATGGAAATAAAGAGGAGGGGCTTTGGGATTATTTATGCAGGGAGTGGAATAAAAAAATGTCTATGGTACAAAAAGGCCGACTGTAAAAGTGGCCAGCAGAATTGGAGTTACAGACATAGAATAAAGAATATTACTCAAATATGAAGACATTTATAAACTAGTCTCTTTCTAAGACACTGCCTCCATTTGGCTTTCAAAGGCTTTTGAGACTCTTTTATGCATTTAGTTTCTTACTTTGTACTTTCCATTAAGATACACCAGCACTGCTGAATGTAAACTCTAAATGGATGATGTAGCATATTGTGCCATTAGAATCTTGCAGATGATCACTGAAAGGTGGGATGTGTTTCCAATTCTCCCCTCCTCTCCCAATTTCATTACCTCTGTGCTCTAGTGTTACACACTAATGCACAGGGACAGACTTGTAAGTGAATTAGACCCGTTCAATATATTTCACTTTGAAGAGCGGATTGGGCTCAAGCTGCTATTATGCATTAATGTCTTTTCTTGATGTCGCTTTTAGGTAATGCAAAAGCATTGAACGTCTTCTGTAGCGTAGAAATAAAAACAGATTGAAAGTGAAGATATATAATTGTTTTATACACAAATTTAGTTACTGGATTCAAATATGCACAGCTCTGGAAAAAAAAAAATTAAGAGACCACTGCAAAATTAGCAGTTCAGTCCAGAGGGACTTACTATTTATGGGTTTGTGTTAGAGTAAAGTTAACATTTTAGTTTTATTCTATACTGACATTTTCCCCCAGATTTCAAGTAAAACATTGTCATTTAGAGCATTTATTTGCAGAAAAGGACAACTGGTCAAAATAACAAAAAGTATGCTATGTTTTCAGACCTTGAATAATGCAAAGAAAACATGTTTATATTCAATTTTAAACACACGTTACAAATGTTTTATTTTAGGAAGAGTGTCAGAAATCAATATTTAGCGGAATAACCCTGATTTCCAATCACAGCTTTTATGCGTCTTGGCATGCTGGCACAAAAATTCAAGCAGCTTGGCTTTGTTTGATGGCTTGTGACAATGTGTCCTTCCTCTTGATCACATTCCAGAGGTTTTCACTGGGGTTCAGGTCTAGAGTTTGGGTTGGCATTGGCAGGTGCTTGATCTAGTCGTCTAGCTTTGAGTTGGGGAACATTGTCAGAACAGAAGGAAGAACGTTTTCTTCTAGGATAACCTTGTAGGTGGCTTGAGTCACACGTCCTTCACAAAGACGGATCTGCCCGATTCCAGACATATTTAACAGTGGGTGCCAGGCACGGTAGGTTGTAGGCCTCTCTAGGTCTCTGTCTAACCATTAGACGACAAGTAGAGGAAGGTTATCCTGGAAGAAAAACTTGCTTCCTTTGGCTCTGATGATGTTCCCCAATGAAGAATGGGTTACCCGACAACCAGGACAATGCTCCATGCCACACAGCTAGGCAAATAAAGGTGTGTATATATATATATATATATATTAATATAATTATATACTATAAATATAATTATAACTATAAGTTGACATTACTGTATTGCAGTATTTTTAATGTTACTTTTATCTTAGTCTTCATATTAGTTTAGATACACATCTATGTAATTCCTTACAATGTTATGACATGTTCTCCTGTCGTTCTGTAATAATACAACCTGTCGAAGAAACTGAATGAGCCAAGAGCCTGAGTGCTGTGTCACTCTAAGATTTATTACCTGAGTTTAATATCACCAATGCAGTGTTTTTGACTTCAGGCCAAAAACATCTCAGCACACCTTGTGGAGATGTATCAGAGGACAACCCAGTTTTTTTGGGACATTGCATTCCTTGTCTGTTACAAAATAGAGTTTACTTCAGATGTCCTGTGTCACATGGAGTGGAGAAATTAACTTGGAAATGATTTTCATTCCAGCATCCATTATTAGCTGTCCTTAGATCGCTAACAGGATATTGAATCTCACGTTTGTATTCTGTACATGTATTTTATAGATTGATTGTTCATTTTTTGGCATGAAACTATTTGCTATCATTTACTCACCCTCATATTAATCCAAACGTGTATATTGGTAGTTTTCTGTGAAGAACTAAAGTAGAATGTTAAGGAATCACTTCGTAATTGACCTTTCATAATTACGTCAAGTTCAAAAAGGGACAAAAAAGGCACAGTTAGACAAACAAACTATGGAAAAAGATCTGTGTGTAAATAAATAAATTCTCCTTTTGTGTTCCACAGAGAAAAAAAAGTAAAACATTAGTAAGTAGTCTACAACAGCTTACGGGTGTGAAACTCCATGAGGGCGAGTAAATATCATTCCCTTTAATTATATGAGGAGGCACATTTCGATTTGTACTTGTGACTGAGAGTGACATATATTAAAAACCATCATGGCACTTCTCACTCACTGCACAAAAGGTCACAATTGTTGTGTAGAATTTTTAGTTGAAATGCCAGCCAAAATTGCATCTGGGATTTAAGGCCAAAATGTCAACTTTGTGTGGTAAACTTGATAAAGCAGCTTGGGGACAGATTACTCATTCAGCTGCCATAGCAACTTGTCCTCAGAACAACGTGTGCATCTCTCTTGTTTTCTCTTGTAGACTTCTCAGCCTAACTCTTAAAAAATTAGTGATTTTGAAGGAGCTGGACAGGGATCTCACATCGGTGGTCATTGCAGTTAAACTTCAGGTAAAAACAAAATTCTGGTTGGCAAAATGCTTAATCTATGTTTAGGTAACTAATGATTGTAAATGTCTCTTTAGGGCTCAAAACGCATTTTGCGGTCAAATGAAATCATGCTATCCTCTGCTGGCCTTACAGAGACTGATCTTCAGCTGACCTTCTCTCTTCAGGTTAGCTGTGTTTGAGTGCATTTTGGATGAGATTAGTACTACATTGACTTGAGATTTGCAAATTTTATATTATGGTTTTGTTTTGATGAAACTTATTGGAAGTTCTTCAGTGACTCTTCCCTTCTGAATTGGATTCAATTAGATTAATGTTCATTCTTCAGTATCTTTTTCCCTTCCATATTGGCTTCAGTACCCACACTTTTTGAAGAGAGATGCCAACAAGCTTCAGATTATGCTCCAGAGACGCAAGAGGTACAAGAATCGCACTATACTGGGCTATAAGACCCTCGCACTAGGACTGATAAATATGGCTGAGGTGAGGAACCGCAAAACCCTACAAATCCAGTTTGGCCACATTTTTGTGTGATTCTAGACTGCTTGTTGCAAAGAAGTCTCACATTTAAGCACATATTTGAAAAAATGCTTCTAAAAAAATGTCATATAAGACATGGAAGCTGCTGTAGGAGGGCGAAGTGAATAACTTTCTTTGCTTCAGTCTCAGTACTGAAACTTCTCACAAATGCACCAAAATCCACACAGGTCATTTTGTATCTGTAATTTAAGCCCCAAATAAATGCCAAGACATTTGCATTTGTACTATGATTCAGTACATGACTAACTGTTGAAAGCACATCCATGTCATTTCACATTATTTTTATTATTATTATTAATTTCATACCAAGAAGAAGAAAATATAATAAAAATCTTGAAATTAAACCAGAATAGAATGTTAAAACGCATATCTGTTATCAGCACGAAAGCAGGTCAAACAATATATTGAAAACATTTTGCTTCAAACATATCTACATTTGAGCACCATAACTAATCTAACATTTTGCAGTGTAATCATTTAGCAGATTTGTTTTGTAGTTTGTTCCCTTGTCTTTAAAGCTACTCCCCCTGTCTGTAGGTGATGCAGCACCCTACAGAAGGTGCTCAGGTGTTGTGCTTGCACACGACGGTGAAGGACACACCGGTGCCCGTTGCTGAGATCAGGGTCTATTCTCTCTCCAGTCAGCCCATCGACCCAGAGGGACCAAAGTCCAAGCTCTCCGGTGAGTTGCACATGTTGATCTCTGTATTTCAAATTGAACAAGCTAATGAGAAATTACAAAAAGAGGTCAAGGCTGCTCTTTTACTTTTGAGAACACTTTCTGTAAGTTCTTTAGCCAGGCCTGCTCTGGTTTAATCACTCGCATGCTTCCCGTTTTATGCCTTTCAGATCGTTCACCAGACATTGATAATTACTCTGAGGAGGAGGAGGAAAGCTATTCGTCAGAGCAGGACGGCAGTGATGATCCTCTACAGGGGCAGGTAAGGCCTGTGAGATTGAACTGATTGATTTTGATGTTCTGCCATCTTGCCTATTTCCGGATTAGTGAATTACGTCTGTGCTCAGAGACTGAAGTGAATCTGTTGAAGTCAGATCACTTAAGAAACGCACTGCATGGTCTTTGTATAGAAAAAAATATATTATGAGATAAGAAGTGTAAGAGCTTATTAATTGATGTGAAGACCCCCTAGCAAAAGAGAGGAAATATAGGAAGCAAAAATGGAAGATTAGTATAATATAGTATAATAGATAAGTTGAACTGAAAACATTCAATCATCCTTGTGTAGTTTCAAACCTGAATGACTATGTCAATTTTGACCCTGTCAATTTTGTAAACGTTTGAAACTGAAAAAAGAAGTTTCTCTGAACACAGCGTTTCTGAATGAATCTGCTTTTTGAGCGAATTGAATGAATGAAGGATTCAATGACTTATTCATTTAGACATTTACTGCCACCAACTGGCAGTTTAAATTTCTTATTTAGAGTGTCATTTCATTGAAAAAAATAATTTCATATTTTGGCAATAGTTTGTAGCCTAAAAGTTTGTGTAATAAATTCTATATTGAATCAAATAAAATATTTCTTTCTGAAGCTACTTTTTATAATGTCTATTTGTTGCTTTTTTCATTTAACACAATACAATGACTTTAAATTATTATGATTTAGATGCATTAATTGGCACATAATGTAATTAAGTAAATAAATAAAAAATGTATCACTTGACAGTCAAAAAAAGTTACTATAAACTGTTATTGTATTCAAATAAGGGGTGGTTTTAAAGCTTGATTTGTCCATTATGGGCAGTACCTCTACGACGACGAGGATGAACTGAGGAAAAAGAAACTTCGTCCCAAACTCCCCTCCACTGCCTCCATCACCAGAGCTAACGTAAGTGACGTAAGTGATCTGTCCAGGATTATAAAACAGACCTCAGAGAACCAGACCAGCTTTCTCTGTCTCCATGTTGACTCAGGCTTTGTCAGGCTGAACAACGGCACATTTCTCCCTGGGGCAACTGTTCTTTAGATGTAGCAGTGATTGCAATAGGAGCTGCTGTAATTCTTTCAATCACATGGAAACTCTTGGGATGGGGCTTCTGAGCACATTAATGTGATATCTGCTTCCTCCTCTCAGATGCCTTCAGAAGTCTGTTTTGTGTTTCTATTGGCTTCGTCTTCTAGCTGACAAGCCTTCGCCAGCCCTCTGTGCTTGTTGTGACAGCTTTTTCCCCCCTTCTCTGCTTGCTGCTATTTTTGTTCCCTGCTGTTGCTCAACCAGATACGTGGTTAATTTGTGTCTGTTTGCTATTGTTGCTTATGACTCCCCCGCTTTCTGTCTAACAAGGTGTTTGTGTTTTAAATCCAGCAACCCAACATCAAACAGAAGCTTATGGCATTGGTGAAATGGTTCAAAGTGTCTGATGAGGTAATTGCATCCTGTCTCTAAATTTACACGCTCTTTTGGTGAAGGTCTTTTCGCTTCTTTTTCCCACCAGGTTTTCTTTAAGAAATGTATTTGGTCATTTAGAACAGTACAAATCTTCATTAATGAGCAGTCATCTAGGGTGCATCTATGTACAAATTCTGTCAGATACAGATAAGCTGGTCATTATTTTCATGTAATGGCTAATAATCAATAAATAATAATACATTTATAATTTTTTTTCATTCTAAAGGTAAAAATATGGTAATTGAGCAGACCCAATAAATATCCTATATCAGCCGATAAAAAAAAAAAAATCGGATATCGGCCGATAACCGATATGGTACCTCTTTATCGTTCATCTCTATCAGTAATCAATGGGTAATATTATGAATGTAGGTGGGGTTCGGTTTGGATCATGTGTCCCAAGAGCAGATCCGGGATGTGGAAGAGGACCTGGATGAGCTCTATGACAGTCTTGAAATGTACAACCCCAGTGACAGTGGCCCAGACATGGAGGAGACGGACAGTATTATCAGCACCCCCAAACCCAAACTCCGGTACATCATTCACTAGCTAATATTTACTATTGTGGCACCCACTTTCAGATATCGATTTAGTCATTTTGCTTTGCATTAGATGGATTTGATTATACAATAGAGATAGCTAATAATGTAGTGTTGTTGTTGCAAAAGATTCTGGTATATATTGTATATGAGAAGAAGCACGTACACGCACCATATTCCACTCTCAAATGTAGAAATAAACTGACAAAAAACTGAGCTTTTTCAGCCACATACTGAGTGGGCAAACTACCTACATCTCAGCTTTCCTATTCTGACCCTGGGTTTTTGTGTGTGTGTATTTTAGGCCATTTTTTGAAGGCATGTCACAGTCCAGCTCTCAGACGGAGTTTGGTAGCTTGAATAGTAGGTGCAGCTGCAGCAAAGACAAGCTGAGTCCTGTGAGTGTCCTTTAGAGAGAGAGAGACCTTATTTTAGCACTGCGATTGAACTTTACTTTGCTTTGCCTTATTATGGTGCTCGCCCACTACAGCGGCAAAACTCCGCTTCGTGCCGCTCTTAATGCCTCTGCTCTGGGGAATGTCTGTAGCAAGTGTGTGTTAAATCTGTTTTTTTTTTCAACAAGGGCAATATAATCATCAGAGATTCACACGATTACATTTGGAAATAGGCAAGCTTTGATTCAAATTGCCCCGATTAAAGTCACCCTGTCAATTTTGTAAACGTTTTAAAACCCAGCCAGTATAATTGCAATGAAAGCTTGCAATATTTAACATACATGTAACAACTGCAAAGTGTACAATGTGTAAAAAAAAAAACGATTTATGCACTAAATCCAGCATAAACTCCGGCACAACCTGCATATTTTTAAACGCTCAAGACAGACGTTATTTCCTGAACCACACAGCGATTGGTTGCTGCCTGCATTTTCCCCTTGATATTTGCATAAAGTGGAGAACTGCCTAACCTTTTGACAGTCACGCCCACTCTCAACGCTTTCTCCGGTCCGCTTTCAATCCCACAATGCACCTCGTGAGCGTGAAGCTCAACTTCCATAGGAATGAATTGAAAACGCTCTGCTCTGCTCGCTCCTCAACAGTGGGCACGCACCATTACTGCTTTTCTTGTGTGTGTGTGAGTGTGTATATATAGGTCCTTCTCAAAAAATTAGCATATTGTGATAGAGTTCATTATTTTCCATAATGTAATGATAAAAATTAAACTTTCATATATTTTAGATTCATTGCACACCAACTGAAATATTTCAGGTCTTTTATTGTTTTAATACTGATGATTTTGGCATGCAGCTCATGAAAACCCAAAATTCCTATCTCAAAAAATTAGCATATCATGAAAAGGGTCTCTAAACGAGCTATTAACCTAATCATCTGAATCAACTAATTAACTCTAAACACCTGCAAAAGATTCCTGAGGCTTTTAAAAACTCCCAGCCTGTTTCATTACTCAAAACCGCAAACATGGGTAAGACTGCCGACCTGACTGCTGTCCAGAAGGCCATCATTGACACCCTCAAGCAAGAGGGTAAGACACAGAAATAAATTTCTGAACAAATAGGCTGTTCCCAGAGTGCTGTATCAAGGCACCTCAGTGGGAAGTCTGTGGGAAGGAAAAAGTGTGGCAAAAAACGCTGCACAACGAGAAGAGATGACCGGACCCTGAGGAAGATTGTGGAGAAGGACCGATTCCAGACCTTGGGGGACCTGCGGAAGCAGTGGACTGAGTCTGGAGTAGAAACATCCAGAGCCACCGTGCACAGGCGTGTGCAGGAAATGGGCTACAGGTGCCGCATTCCCCAGGTCAAGCCACTTTTGAACCAGAAACAGCGGCAGAAGCGCCTGACCTGGGCTACAGAGAAGCAGCACTGGACTGTTGCTCAGTGGTCCAAAGTACTTTTTTCAGATGAAAGCAAATTTTGCATGTCATTCGGAAATCAAGGTGCCAGATTCTGGAGGAAGACTGGGGAGAAGGAAATGCCAAAATGCCTGAAGTCCAGTGTCAAGTACCCACAGTCAGTGATGGTCTGGGGTGCCATGTCAGCTGCTGGTGTTGGTCCACTGTGTTTTATCAAGGGCAGGGTCAATGCAGCTAGCTATCAGGAGATTTTGGAGCACTTCATGCTTCCATCTACTGAAAAGCTTTATGGAGATGATTTCATTTTTCAGTGCCAAAACCACTGGTAAATGGTTTACTGACCATGGTATTACTGTGCTCAATTGGCCTGCCAACTCTCCTGACCTGAACCCCATAGAGAATCTGTGGGATATCGTGAAGAGAAAGTTGAGAGACGCAAGACCCAACACTCTGGATGAGCTTAAGGCCGCTATCGAAGCATCCTGGGCCTCCATAACACCTCAGCAGTGCCACAGGCTGATTGCCTCCATTCCACGCCGCATTGAAGCAGTCATTTCTGCAAAAGGATTCCCGACCAAGTATTGAGTGGATAACTGAACATAATTATTTGAAGGTTGACTTTTTTTAAAATTAAAAACACTTCTTTTATATAAAAAACACTTATTTTATTGGTCGGATGAAATATGCTAATTTTTTGAGATAGGAATTTTGGGTTTTCATGAGCTGTATGCCAAAATCATCAGTATTAAAACAATAAAAGACCTGAAATATTTCAGTTGTTGTGCAATGAATCTAAAATATATGAAAGTTTAATTTTTATCATTACATTATGGAAAATAATGAACTTTATCACAATATGCAATTTATTTTAGAAGGACCTGTATATGTATATTTGTAAACAATATATATATATGAGGTAAACCTAAACTATTTGACTTTTAAGCCAGCTATTTTGGCAATTACTTTTAACCAACTGACTATGGTCACATTAACTATAAGAAAGTGTCCGAATACCTTTTTATCTTAAATTTTTTTTAACATGTTTTCCTTTTGTGAAATATTTAGCAGTACTTTTTTCAATATACATGCCACTTGCTTAAATTTGTTGTCTAGTGTAATGACATTCATACAGGTGTAACTACAGTTTTAACTGTCTATTTACATTTTGGGGCCACTGTATGTCTCATTTTTTTTCAATTCTCTCTCTTTCCCACACCCATTCTTTCTCCTGAAGAGGAGCGAGCAGATTATATCTGGTAAAATCCAGCGTTCCCCCAGTGCGCAGCTGGATGAGGCTTTCTCAGAAATGGACACGCTGGTGAGCCTGATTGCACCTCTTTATGTGCCCCCTTCTCACTTTCTACCCCTCGCATTCGGTTTGTAGTGAATCCACTTTTGTCCTCTGTGAGCCTGTGAACTAGTATTTATTGAGAAGGTTATGGTGTAGGAACTCAATGAAGTGGAGGTGATAGCAGACGGGACCCCTAGCATCACTCTATCAGTGGCGGAGAGGCCCCGGACCCCACAGAGGAGCCATAGTACTAACATGCCATCTCCTAGGTTGGTATTCCACATTAAACCTGTATTTAAAGTGATGGTCCACCCACAAATGAAGAAGTTGATAACCAAACAGAATCGGTTCCCATTGACTTTCCATTGTATTTCTTTGTCTATACAATGAAAGTCAAAAGGAACCAAAACTGTTCAGTTACCAACATTCTTCAAAATAGCTTATTTTGTGTTTCACAGTAGAAAGAAATTCAAACAGGTTTGGAACAAGACAAAATGGAAACAATTTGTATTTTTGTGTGGACTATGAAACATCAAATGATAGAAATGTGTCTAATTTGTCTAATTACTAATTTGTGATAAGTTATGTAATCTTTTGGTTTTATTCCATCAAGTACCAACTAAAAAAAAAGAAAATAATCATGAGATGGAGTACCTTATATAAACTAAAATAATATATATACAATTATTGACCTTAATATATAAACAAGTACTTACCTTTCTTGCAAAATTAACTCCATTGTTAAATGTACTGTTACGACATGATATAAAATGACTCATACCATGAAACTGTGGGTAATACTGCCCACTCCTAATGTATTCTATGCACAAACTATGTACTGTACATAGTTCCTTGTTCATTTAGACTTTTGTGCACATATTGAGAAAAAAATGGAGTGGATAGTAAACAAATAAAAGCAGCTGTGACGTTATCTCCAGGCTGGATGGCAATCATACCCCTAAACAGCGGCGAGGGACCCCTATGAAAGAGAGACAGCTGTCCAAACCGCTCAGCGAACGCACCAACAGCTCAGACAGTGAGAGATCACCCGAGCTCAGCCTCACCCCTCAGGTAACAACACACACACACACACACACACACACACACACACACACACACACACACACACACACACACACACACACACGCGCGCACACACACACACACACACACACACACACACACACACACACACACACACACACACACACACACACACACACACACACACACACACACACGCACACACACACACACACACACACGCACACACACACGCGCACACACACACGCGCACACACACAGCTAGCACTTATAGCACTTAGCCAAGATCAGCTGCCTCACTTTTTTTAAGTTGCTCTGACTGAAGTTCAGCAGAATCAATAAACCCCCAAGGGCTATTTGCTCAGGAAATTGTGTTTGTGTGGATCTGAGAGGGCAAAGCAGAGAATATGGTGATGCATTTGGCCGTGCATGAGGATTAGTGAGAGGGGGAAGTGGGTGTGTTGCTAGAGGAGAGAGAGAGAGAGAGAGAGAGAGAGAGAGAGAGAGAGAGAGAGAGAGTGAGAGTGGGCGATAATTCTCCTTATGTAACTCTGTACACATGATTCAACACCTAGTTCAATGGCGGTCCACTTTTGTACAGAGGTGTCAAAACATACTCAAAGGCCATTGTGATGAAGTGCCATTTTTAATTCTCCCTGCATGATACATTCCACTTACAGTAAACATGTATTTTTACTGCTGACCATCTCTGCTGCTTTTTATCAAATGTTTGTGAGAAACGATGCGGTTTGTGTGACCGAAATAGCTGTTTCTGAGTCACCCACAATAGGAGAGCTCTTAAAGGTGAAGTGTTTATTTTTTTATGTAATTTTTCGAAGTACTTTCTCTTATCCCAGTTTAACGTCCAGAGATGACTGTAAGCATGCTATTCCTAAATTGATTTCCTGAAATGTGTAGGTTCAACTAATTCGAGCCAATGGCATGGGCGTTGGGTGGGACTGTCTCAGAGCCGGCTCCAGGGCACATAAATCGGGGGTGCATATATTTTTGGGGTTTGGGGGGGTTATGAATTGGTTGCATTCATTTCACGAATCTGTGATTGGTTTTTTTATGCGTGCTCACTTTTCACTTTTGTGAATTTGCTCGCGTTCAGAGGGGAGGGGAGGCAGGGGGTGTTACAGTAACTAGTTTGGCTCCAGACCTGGACTGTGTTTGATAAACATTGGAAATACACAAGCTGTTGGGTGTGTTTTTTTTCCGCTGGCACAAGATGTTAGTATATCTGGCTCTACGAATGTTATTTCTACAGTAACCGTAGTATTTATCTGATACAAAAACAATCTCAGGATATCAATTAGAATAACATATAAAAATATAAACAGATACATTCATTTCAAAAACATTTCTTCTGAACAGTAGTTTCACACGTTCACCATTTATTTGATTAAAATGTAACCGTAAAAACAGTAATATTGTGAAACATTATTACAATTTAAAGCAACTGTTTTCTATTTTAATCTATTATAAAATGTAATTTATTCCTGTGATGGCAAAGCTGAATTTTTCAGCATCATTACTCCAGTTTTCAATGTCACATGATCCTTTAGAAATCATTTTAATATGCTGATTTGCTGCTCAAGAAACATTTCTTCTTCTTCTTCTTATTATTATTATTATCGGCAATGTTAAAAACAGTTGTGCTGCATAATATTTTTGTGGAATCCACAATTCTATTCGATTCTTTGAAGAATAGAATGTTAAAAAGAACAGCATTTATCTGAAATGGAAATCTTTTGTAACGATGCGAAAGTATTTACTGTCATTTGATCAATTTAATGCATCCTTGCTGAATTAAAGTATTAATTTCTTAAAAAAAGTGACCCCAAACTTTTGAACAGTGGTGTGCATTTGCATTGAATAAAACTAATAAAATAAGTAAAACATTAAATATCTGAGGCAAAAACTATGATAATTGTCAGTAAAATATGCCTTGCAATAATGAACCAAATGAGTCAACGAATCGTTTATTTGCATACTTGAACTGTTCAAAAGAACAAATTCAATAAAATCAAATCAGACTTTCCAATGCGTATTTCCTCGCTTGGATGTAGAGCTGACATTACAAACACCTGGCATTACAATTTATTCTTTAAAAGCTACATTTATAAAGCAACTTAGCTGCTGTCACTCTTCAGTGAAGGTAGATAAGTTAGTAGCGTCGCTGTGATGTTAGATAGTCTCTAACACCAGAAATTATACACTGCACCTTAAAATGCTAGTGTGAGAAAATGTTCTCAGTCACACTTCTCTTTGCAGATGCCGAGGAAGATAGTATATGACCAGCTCAACCAGATTCTGCTGTCTGACAGCACCCTTCCTGACAGCCTTATCTTGGTGAACGGTAGCGATTGGCAAGGAAACGTAAATACCATTTCATTTCACTTCCTGTGTGCCTGTCTGACCACCCTGCACACAACTTAGCCATTCTCTTGTGTTACATTGATAACTGCTTTAATCTGAAGTTGAACCTCTGTAAATATGTTTTATCAGTGTCTCAGTGCATATTGATGTTTTTATCAATTTTGAAGTTGAGAAATATGACTGTGTCTGCAGTATGTGGCTGAGCTGCTGCAGGCCCAGAGACTGCCGGTGGTCTGCACCTGCTCAGGATCAGAAATCCAGGCCGTCCTTTCCGCCCTGCTCACACGCATACAGAAATTGTGAGTGTAACTGTGGTGGAGTCAGTGAGATTAAACACAAATGTGAAACGACATGGTTTGTCTGCAGTGTGGTCCATACTGTTCCTTCTTTATTCTCACAGCTGCAACTGTAACTCCATCATGCCCAAACCGGTGAAGGTTGTGGCGGTTGGAGGACAAATCTATTTAGGAGCCGTCTTGAGATTCTTTGTCTCTCAGCTCGCCAACAAGATGTCTGACTGGCTCAGCCACATGAAGTTCCTTGTGGTGCCTTTAGGTGCATATAGATAACCTCTAAACACAATTACATTTCACATAAAAGCTGCTAAAGCTTGACAAAATATAACAACTGGGAGTTAAAAAAAAGTTCAGGCTGTATCATGTGAGTGTCTCCACAGGCTCTCACCCCGTGGCCAAACACCTGGGTTCACTGGACAATCGCTACAGTTCTTCCTTCCTGGACAGCTCATGGAGAGATTTTTTCAGCCGCCCAGAGCCTCCCCAGACTGGTAAGAAATGCATTTGTGTAACCCCAGTACGGTTATTTATTTTTCATGTTTAATCTCGGAGTGCAGTTGCCCCATTTCTCTTTTCTGTGCCCATTGAGATGTGTTATATTGACGATTGTCCATTGGATTTGTTCTTGTATGTCTTCAGCTTCTTCCTCTGCTGACTTTGTGGATGTGACTGGACGAATTCTACAATACATTAACGGATCTGCTGTTACTCATCAGCTCCCCATTGCTGAGGCCATGCTGACCTGCAAACAAAAGATGTGAGTGAGATGATTTCCATCACCTCATCATTTCAAATATTTTGTATCGTATTTTATTTGATGTTTTTTTTTACTATTCTAGGCAAGATGAAGATTCCTACCAAAATTTTGTTCCTTTTGTGGGTGTGAGTAAATTTTTAGTTAATGTTACATTAGCATTTAACATTTTCTGGTCGGTAACATTTTTTTTTTGAAAGAAGTCTCACCAAGGTCTCAGAATTCTTTGATTTATAGAAAATAAAAAAAACAACATTTAATTTTGTAACATTATACATGTATTTACTGTCACTTTTGATCAATTTAATGCAAAGTAAAAGTATTAATTGCTTTAAAAAGACTTTTTAACACTAGTGTTTTCATTTTCAATGATGGATGGATTTATATTTCCTTTTTTCTTGCAACAGGTGGTTAAGGTAGAGCGATTGGTAGAGCGCAGCCCAGGATCTTCAGGTTTGTCTTTTTTTTTCCGCATCTGTCCATAAAAATTCATTAGTAATATTGCATTAGGGTTGGGAACAAAGAACCAGACAGTGCAACCAGTGTAGTTTGATTCCTCAACAAGTGACTCTTATGAGCTGGTTCGTTTTTAACTAATCAAAAACATACAATGGAACCAGTGTGGTCTGACTCCCAAATGAAGGATTCTGAGTAAGTTCTTTTTACTAAACATGCAACTTACCACTAAAGTTAAAAATGCACATTGAGTTGTATCAGTAGTATTGATAGAACAAATTAATTGAATCCCATTTTTGTTGTTTAATGTATAGTTAAACCTTTATTAGATTGGCCAGTTATTAATAGCAGCAAGCATTTATATTTCTTTTCGAAATTATCTTGTCACTTTGCAATGAAATTGCATCATGCCATTATTGTAGTTTTTCCCCCCAAATGTTTATTTGACTCATTGTAGGTGGAGATTGTGAAGAAGGTTTAGCTTTGAGCTTGGCAGTTCCCTCGACGTCTCCACCTGCTCATGTATCTCCCACTGGGATGATGAAAGATTCTGCAACGCCTCCTCCATCACCCTCACTAAGCGGCGGACTGGCTGCTCTGGGGTTTGTGTACAATATTGTACAGAAATCTGCACCGCTTTGCTGTTTCTCACATTGCTATGGCTTACATCTGTTAAAAATGCTAGCCTGGTAAATCTGGTTAAACTGATTCTGTTATCTAGGAGCCCCATGATGTCTCATGGCGTGGATGCGATTGGGCTGCAGGTGGATTACTGGGTGTCTGCCGGGGTTGAGAAGCGCAAAGACGGAGAGCAGAGAGACAGTAAGAAGACTTTGAGGTGTGCGTTCAGATCCTTGCAGGTTAGCCGACTGCCCGGTTTCGGCAACATTGAGCTCCAGACTGGCTCTAACACCATGTCCATGACCGTGGTAACCAAGGAGAAGAACAAGAAAGGTGAGATTGTTCACTGAATTTACAGAAAAATGCAAATTTGTCCTTTTGCTAAAGATCCCTTAATCCTATTTCATTATAGACTCAATTTCATTTGACATTTCTGCTCTCTCTCGCCCTCGGCTCTCTTTCTTTCTTTTTTTTTGGAGTGCTACTATTGTTGATAAGTCTCCATAGTTATCCATATCCACACATAACTATATTTACTAATTTTGCCTGTCCTCAGTCCCAACCATCTTCCTTGGGAAGAAGCCAAAAGAGAGAGACACAGAGTCAAAGAGTCAGATCATTGAAGGCATCACCAGACTCATCTGCTCTGCCAAGAATCAACAAACCAGTCTAAGAGGTACTTGTCAACAGAACGCAAATGAATTGAGGAGTTTTTATCGCCCATTTACTTTTGTAATAACCCAGCAAACATTGGTCCGATGGCAACATCGTGGCCCTGGCCAAAAATAGTTGCTGTAGGATGGCATGAATCGGTAAAAATATGTAACACAGAACAGATGATGATAAAGATGTCCGTTCCACTTTTATTTTGGAACTATTTTTCAACCATGACGGGATGTGTCAGAGGGACGTCTTTTCAACTGTCATTAAAAGTCCAAATGTTTGCTGGGAATGTGTCTGAGACTGCAATTACTTTATATGGTTCAAGTGACCACATTTTTTTCAGATTAGATATGAAACACGAACATGTGAGCAAGAAAAAAAGCATATAGATTCCGATATTCTCAGATCGGTTTCAGGCCTCATTCTTATGTGGACATAAATCTAATATGAATCGGATACATGAAGATGCATCTGCCATGTAACTGGACGGATCAGATATTCCCCTGTAAATGCGAGTTGTACGTCATTGAAAAAGTGGTGATAGCGAATGACATCAACTCAGGTAGACACAACTGCGATCACATGACTCTTTTCAGTTCCCATGCTGCAACAAGGGCTCCTCTATTTTTCTCTGCTGTAAGAGACCAATGGTTTACTGACCTTTAGGTCATCCTTAAATATATTCTTGTTTGCCGTAACTGGACCGACCCTGTCAATTTAGGACCGACCCAATTGTTGTTGTTTTTTTCATTTTAGTCTGACCGACTTGCCGGTTTTAGGCCTAACTTGCGTTAAGACCGACCGATTTTTTTTTCTCTTCAAACAACTAATACAAATTCAATAAAATAATATGAATTATATGTTAGTAAGTATTGTTAAATTTGCTTATGCCTACATACAAAGGTAGGCTACGTTATTTCTTTTAAATAAAAATCCGTGGCGTCATCGTCATCTATGATTACATTGGTTTACACGTCACACTATGGCTACACGTAGGCCTAGGCTACTATTTATTATTGCTATAAAGACGTAATCTTAAACATGTTTATCTCGCCAGCCATTTCTATATATAATAATATTAAACCATTTGTCTGTGATGCAATGTTGCTATTCGCAGTCCAGAAGAGAGAGTGAGAGCGATCTCTCACGCGGAGCCACAGCGCTCACAACAAGACAGCTCCTGCCTAATGAGTGACAATGAGGACAGAGCTAAACATTCAAACGTGGTTACACTTTAGATCTGGGATATTATTCTACTTTTATTTTAGATTTCGGCTTCCAAAGATTATAAAAAGAAGGTATTTGAGATAAAAACCATTAACAGCTAGACGCATTCTGTCTAGCGCAACTTCCTTCGCTTCACAGCGGTGCGCTGTCATTTCTTCCTGAAAACCAAACGTACCGTCAGAATCAGCACGATCGGTGATTGTTGTAAAATGCAGGCTCTACTGTTGCTAAATTGTGGACGCGTTAATCATAAAAAGAGCTATTAAAAGCACAAAATCTGCGCAAGAGACGCTGTTCACAAGGTGACGTACACGCGCTCCGAAATGGACTGCAACGAGACAAGAAAATTATACTTAACTTTGGGCTTCATGTGCGCATCTAAACTATCAAATAAACATAAAATATAAAAATGACCAGCTCTGAGATTCACTGAAACACAATTTATGTCTTAAATGGACGTAAATAGTTGGCAGAAAATGATGGTGCAAAAGTCACCTTGATCTGCACTCAGTCTTAAAGGGGCAGCAGTCTAATAAACCTGCTGACGATTGAGCCATTAAAGGAGAACTCCGGGCAATTTTTAAGTTAATCTTGATCGTTAGACCTTTGTGAGTACTGACTATAGAAAAAAAAACGAACCGGATTGGTGATTGCTACGCGGAGCTGCGACCGCGAATGCCCAGAGCTCCCACTCAGCTAAAACGGCAGCTATGGGGGCATGGACATAAAGAGCGTTTTTGAGCCTCTTAACAGACACAAAATGCAATTAAAATGTCTGTCCAACATGAACAGGGACCCTACATGTGAACAAGATGCGTTTAGCAACTTAGCCATTGTTTCAACTCACCTAAATAGTATTTTAGACGGCAAGCTGTAGTCTCGCGCTGCAGTCCCGTGCTGTAGCCGGAAAAGGTAAACAATGTCCAGGTGGGAGGAGCGTTGATCATGTGCGACGAGTCTTCGTACATGGAATGGCATTTTTCTTCAAACGGCCCCGCTGTGTTGAGTGTGTGTAGTCATCCTTGTCAAAGTGTTCACTGCAAATGCGGTAATCTTTAGCGCGTAGTACTTCTACGGGAGTTTGCACATCAAGTTGAAGTACAACTAGCCACAACTGCAGAATCTCGAGGTCATGGAAAGGAAGACGATGAAAATTTAAGCTCTTATATTTTCGCATTCGGTTGCCACAATTCGGAAAGGCACAAACACGAACCATTTCTTCTTCACTTGTAAGCAACTCTGATCATAACTCGTCGCACATGATCAACGCTCCTCCCACCTGGACATTGTTTACCTTTTCCGGCTACAGCACGGGACTGCAGCGCGAGACTACAGCTTGCCGTCTAAAATACTATTTAGGTGAGTTGAAACAATGGCTAAGTTGCTAAACGCATCTTGTTCACATGTAGGGTCCCTGTTCATGTTGGACAGACATTTTAATTGCATTTTGTGTCTGTTAAGAGGCTCAAAAACGCTCTTTATGTCCATGCCCCCATAGCTGCCGTTTTAGCTGAGGGGGAGCTCTGGGCATTCGCGGTCGCAGCTCCGCGTAGCAATCACCAATCCGGTTCGTTTTTTTTTCTATAGTCAGTACTCACAAAGGTCTAACGATCAAGATTAACTTAAAAATTGCCCGGAGTTCTCCTTTAATGCGAATCAAACAACAAAAGGCAGAGTAAATCACTCACAGCTCTTAAATGAATAACTTAAACTTTAATAATCTATATATGATAAACAATGCTAAATTTAAAAGTAATTTTAGTAGACCTTCCTGAAATTAAAGCAAAGTGTATGTAATTTGTATATTTGTTTAATTGTATTCTTTTTTTTTAACATGTGCTTGTACTTGTCTTTGAATTGTTAAAACATCTCGACACCACTTTACCTTGGCACGAAGTTCTGGAAAAACTGTGCCCAGCTCTTTTTCCCTCCCTAACGGTGAGATCAGACTGACCTGAAGGAAACCACTAAAATGTTGGTGGAGGACACTCAAACTATTGAGGATGTGATAAAATTTGACCCTAAAATCAAAGAGGTTTCTTTTAAATTGAAATTTCAAAGTGAGCCACCACCACCGGCCTTTTTTTTAACAAAAAATGTGTTTTAGGTGGACAGATCAATACAGTAGACAGAACATGTAGGATGTTGGGAAATAACAATGTCTTTTCTGTTAACCAATTGCTTTTTAATATTCGCTATTACTTCAATGTAAGTGAACAAGCGCGCCGTTATTTGTTGCTTAGTGACGTGTGTGCTCAAGTAAACCAGAAATGCGCAGATTCTGCGCAATACGGTGTATTTAATATATCATGAGGACTCACGAGTTGCGTATTTGCGCTAAATCCGTGCAGATTTGGCTTACACGAACTTCCCCAGCAAAGTGGGTAAACATAGAAACACTCCAAATTACCTCGTGATTTGACAGCGTTACCCGCCAAAGTTCATTTTTACCCTTATTTGGCAGGTTGGAGGGTGTTAATTTCAATCCCTGAATGTTTCACTCCTGTTTGACATTGTGCACTAAATGTCACGCCAATAAATCATCAGAAATATTGCTGACTTGTGCGCGTCTCAAGCGCCCTCTTTAAGTTAGTCCTAATGTCTGTTAGTTGTCTGTGGATTTGCCTATATTTGGTGAAAATGGAAACGTCTTTAGACATGGAAAATCGATTCAATTTTATCGATTCAATGAACACTTATACCTCAAAAATCGAACAGGATTTTTTCACAAAAGTGACAGCCCTAAAACGTAACCGGTCTCTGATTTGTAGGTTGCATTGACACCTAGCGGTGGATGCACGTTTTGAAGACCCAGTCAGTGACGTCACAATATGCAAATTGTTTAAATTCATACCTACGTAATCACCATGACCAAAATTGTACTTTTTTTTTTACATTGAATCTTGAAAAAAAAGAAATAGACCTACCTACGACCCTTTTTTTTTTTGCTTTTACTGCAAACCAAAATATTTTTGGCCTTAAAAATGGTGCAGAATGCAAAAGCTCGTAGTATCATTTTGTCTGCGTCTATTGCAAATCGCACCATTTTTACTTCCTTCTTAGCCTAAGCTTTTCTGGGTCAGTACATCTACCTTGGGTTGTGTATAGTGTAAAGTGTAAATGCAGATATAGGATATGGGTCAATTTAAAAAGATATAAGCTGGTTGTCAAAGAAATCGGAATTGGGCTAAAAACATGCAGTATAAATGCAGCCTTAAAGATTTAGATATGTTAGATAGCAATTACATTAGTAAAAGATTACTAGTATCTAAGGATTTAACCAAATATTCCAAATTTATGGGGTCAGTGGTAAGTTTAAGAAGCTGTCATTGGAAAAAGCCATTGTGATATGACCACTAACTTGAACATTAATGTCTATAATGTTTATGGCCCTGAAAGTCCTGAGTCCATTCGCAAAATGCTTATGGTTTGCATTTTCCTAATTGAATATTCAGCATATTATCATATTTTAAATGATTGAGAGGTTCAATTAAAAAAATGTACATTTATGAATTTTAGAATGTCTTCATATTTGTTTTGTCTACACAATCAATGTCACACATTTGCTTATTCTAACAGTGACCTATAATAATGCAGAACCTTAAATATTTCATATTAATTTTGTCATAAGCTGTCTTTTGTTATAAATGTCAAAATTCAGATTTAAATTTGCTTTTAAATGTCTCAGACATTTGGACACCTGTATGTTAATGCACTTTACTCACGAGATGGATGTGTTTAATGTTTCAGTGTCTGTAGATGGGATGGAGTGGAATGATGTGAAGTTCTTCCAGCTGGCGTCTCAGTGGCCCACTCATGTGAAGTACATTCCTGTGGGGCTGTTTGGGTACAACAAACCATCTTCCTAGTGACCTCTGGCTTGGGAAACAACATGGTAAAGTTTGCTGACCCTGCTTGTTTTAGCCTTCAGATGGAATAGAGGGCTAATTGTTCATGAGTGGTCATGCTTCCTGTACACGAGAGATACTTGAGCCATAGTGGGAGCTCTTGAAATCCTCGTCGCCGATCAGGGTTTTATTTGATCTTGTTTTGACCTAGAGAGCCAGAACCGACAGAAAAAGACTTCAGGATGGATCATCAGTTGGTTGAGATATTATTTATGAACCTTTTCTAACAGTGTTTTGTCTGCTGTGCGATTCATGACGCAATAATATCCCAATATTGTATTGCGTTTATATTTAAATGGTACTTGATGTTAGTGATTTAAAGTCCTCAGATTTATTATTTGTAACTTTTATTGTACAACTTTAATGTGATTAGTGCTAATTCACCTGACTGAATCTTACATCCAAAGGTTCTCAACCTTTAAGATACTTTATTAAAGGATATTTTTGTCTATGTATGAGATATTCTACTGTATAAAATATATATTTGCTGCTTATGTAATTTTATCTATATGTATGTAGTAATCAAGGCATGTATGTATATGTGCTTACATTAGGGTTTGTCTAGCTGCTATGGGCACCTAATCCATTCCACTGTGGTTTCTGAGTTTAATCTCTTTGTTGCTATTAATTTATTAACCTGCTACCATTACTAAAGGTAATCACTGGCATAATACGATTATTTGTGATAAGTAATAATAAGGGTAAACATATTATGGCTTATTTTGTAAATTCTAAGTGACCTGAGACCATGTTTGAAAATTGTGAACCATTAATGCCTTTCTAAATCTGTTGTAC
Source organism: Siphateles boraxobius (assembly GCF_051911475.1). Taxonomy (NCBI): domain Eukaryota; kingdom Metazoa; phylum Chordata; class Actinopteri; order Cypriniformes; family Leuciscidae; genus Siphateles; species Siphateles boraxobius. The sequence goes on from NW_027508788.1 coordinate 9,514,142, forward strand.
ACAACCTCCAGTAGTTAGTTTGCATGATGCAGTATATTGATCAGTATGACTGCCCTACACGTGTTTATTTTGATAACACACTCTACATGTGAAAAGTCAGTATTGTATATTTTGGTCTATAAAGCTTGGTATTTTGACATTTGCAATGAACTGCAGAAGTAATAAATCTATTGTAACTGCAATCTCTCTTTTTCAGTTAACTTTCAGTTAGAATGGTTGTATGCTGAAAATGTTGTGTTGTCTGTAAGGGGGCTCAACTAAAGTTCATCGTTTAAAAAGTGTAATATAGATTAATTACAAATTGTAGTCAATTACTGATTCCAAATGACATGACAAAATTTATAGTTAGTAATGTAATTAAGTTACTAAATTTAGGTCGTGTATTCTGACTACTTTTTAGATTACTTTTGAATGTTGGGAAAACCCTTCTGTAACGTAGTAGTTCAGATGTAATGGGAAGAAGGAGGCGGGAACCACGAACATAAATAAAAAAACGAAAGTAAAGACGGCAGTCCGTCACGGTCGACTGCCGCCACACACAATAAAACAAAACATGAAATAAAATCCAGGCCTGGGGCCCATTCTTCGTACGTTGCTTAAAACATCCGAGATCAAACAAGACATCCAATATGATCTCATCGGCCTAATCATGATCTGGCTAATTAGGTTCTTCTAACACACCTGCCGGTTATGATAAGTATAGCTGGATTGAGTTATCTGAGATAATTGCGCGTTCATGGTTTAAAAAGGATATGTACAGTATCGATATAGTAGAAACATTGATCAGCAACGCTGCTATTGGCTGCTCACCATGGCCAAAGAGCGCGCTCAGTTTTTCTCCGCAGCAGAGCTAGAGTTATTGCTTGAAGGTTATGCTGAATTTGAAATCTTAATTAAAACGCCAGGGAACACCTCAAAGTGTGCAAAAGCCAGGAGAGAGGGCTGGCAAAAAGTAGCAGACAAATTAAATGTGCAAGTGCTCACCATGTTATGGTTCTATCACTTATTACTGTATATATTCTTGTATTTTAATAATTTCATAAATGCTTAATGTCAGAGCCACCTCAGGACCCACTAGAACATGGGAACAAGTAAAAGTGAAGTACAAGAATATTCTTCAAAATGGTAATCTTTTCTACTTACACTGGTTTTAGTCTCTTTTACAAAAAACACTGTTAAATGATGTGTTTGTCTATTTATCACAGCAAACAAGAAAAAGGCTGAGCAGAAAAAAACAGGTGGTGGTCCTGCACCCCCCTAATTATTTCCCCCGGCAGAAGAGATGGCCCTTGGGTTGAATGTGAAGGACCAATTGTGGAGGGCATCCCTGGGGGCAGATCTTCCTTAGTCCAACAGCCAGGGACCCAGTAGCAGCAACACCTTCATTACTGGTAAATGAGCTTTAAATTCTCTTGCTACACTGTCAAATAATTTGTTGCTTCATTAAATTAAGTAGGCCTATAATCCAAATGGCTGGTAGAGTCATTTCAACTGATAAATATTGAGTAGTGATCAATTACTTTGACTTGTGAAGGTGAAAACTGCTGAACTTAATGTTAACATTTTGCCATGAGTTATTGATCACATTTTTTCCTAGTGTAGTTAATTGTAATGCCATTGTGTTTTCCTTTTGTGCATTTTTACACAATACACCAACACTTTTACCTGTTCCCAAGAAAGTGGTGGCTGAAATATGTGCAGTAAGTGGACTTTACATCAAAAGGGAAGAAAGTGTAACACTTTGTGATAACTATAACGTTACCCATTTGTTTCTTTTGCACATGTGAAGAAACCCTCTGATTACTGTCCTTTGGAGGAAATGAACCGCATTATTACACAGTTTTCTAAGGCTACGCGATCTATTTAAACCCATTTACAATCATAATATAGCATAGTGCTATCATGAAATCAAAGGCTGTGAATCAGTTGAAAAAAGTCACTTTTTTACATTAATGTTAACAAATACAACCTTTGATTTTAATAATGTATGCGTAAATGTTGAAACTAATATTAACTAAGATTAATAAATGCTGTATTGCTCATTCTTAGTATGTTAACTAAGGAACCATATTGTAAAGTGTTACATATTTTAAGTCATTTTAAAGGCTGTTGTTCACCTGGATCTATTTGTATTACCACAATTTTTTTTTATCCGACTAATCGATGGAATAATCAGTAGAATACTCGATTACTAAAAATAATCGATAGCTACAGCCCTAATGGTAATCGCATATTACCAGGAGGAAAGGCCTACAGAAAGGCTTACTGCACAAAGTGATAAAGAGGTGTGCAGTGTAGTACTTTTCCTTTTTCTGTTGCATGAGGCTTGACTTTTTTTATTCCTTTTATCCAAAAATAGCACAGGTGATATCCGTACCCTATATAAACTGAGTCTACAACAGAAGATTGAGTATTTTGACCTGGAAAAAACAAATTAAGGGGAGAAATAGAACTTGACACCTTAAAGAAAAAACTGGCACTAGAGATTGAGTTGCTTCAAAAGGAACTTCAGAGAAGTGCTAAAACACTATTTCACACAGAGTACTATTGTTCACCTTGTAGAGCAATATCTTATTGCAGGCAAAAGATGACTATCACTGGCTTTTCTTGACAAAGAATAACAAATAAAACTAAAGGAACTAAGCATATGGTCTTTTTTTATAATTCATTTATTGAAGGTTTTTGTGTAAAAAAACAAAAAAAGGGTGTTCCACAATTCTGTCCCATGCAGCTCTGCCACAAGGTTGGTCCAAGTGCACTGGCTGGAGGTCATCATCAGGCTGCACCTCCAACACAGGGGTCCTCTGCTTTCTGATGGTGGCAATGTTGTGGAGTATGGCACATGCAACAATGTCATAGGCCCTGTCAGGTGCAACCCTCAGACACTGAAATCTTCCTTTTAGTTGCCCAAAAGTCATTTCAATGGGTGCCCTTGTCCTGGCTAGAGCTGCGTTGAAATGGGTTTGTGGTCCAGGGATTGGGTCAGGGAATAGCATCATGAAATACTGCAGGCATAGCCCCTGTCACCAAGCAGGATCCCGTCGTACGCACCTGTATAATGGAAAAATGCACTTTTGTTAGGCTCTGAATAAATTTATGTAATACAGTGAGCTTGATATTATCTGGGGACGGACATTGCAAATTAGCCTTGGCTATAAATGTTGTAGTGTGGTGCATGTTGATTGTTCCCACTTGTCCCTTTCTAATAAATAAAAAAATTAAAAAAATTAAAAAAATTAATTTCTTACCACATATAATGTGCATAAATGTGACTGAAAAATCTGGAGTCATGCACAGATCCAGGCCATTTTGCTTCCACATTTGTGATGTAGGACATGGAGTCACACACCATCTAAGACATTTTTAGTCAGTCAACTGCATACTTTGATTACATTTTTTATTATTTGATATTACGAATCTGGAATATTACGAATAGTAATAGTAGCCTAACTTACCTGCACATTTACACAGTGAAATCCCCCCTAAAAACTGCTTGAGTGCCAGATAAACATTGCGAATGGCACGACAGACAGCACTTTTCCTCAAGTTTTCGATCTCCAATAGTGTAAAGGAAAGAGCCACTCGCAAAGAATCTCAATGCAATGCAGTTTGTGCCATTGTTAAAGACCGACTCCGAGGGGTCGAACATTTAACATGTGGTTCCAACAAATTAATAATGTACATGACATCCTCACGCGAAAAACGATATCTCTCAGTAGATTATCGCGCTGCGCTAAAGGATTCTGTCTCTCTCGCAATACGTGATTAATTCGAAAAGCTCTACGAATTATTCTTGCACCTTTAGCAACAGGTTCCTGTCGTAAAAACGGACTCTCGATCTCCACTGTCGCTCCTCCTTTTATGCTTCCGCTCCTCCGTGCCGGCCTCGTGCCGCTCTCTCACGGCCCTCGGCCTCGTCCTGCTCGCCACACCTTCTTAAAGTGAAATGACTTCTGAAAATCCAGTGGTCAAATGCTGTGTAGGTCTCAGTTTTCAGTAATAGTCACATGTCTAATAGTGGCTGGTCTTTGTGTTTAATTCCACAAACCTTGATGACTTTAAAAGGGACATTTTTAATTTAACATAGTATCAATGAATTATGAATAATTCACTGCCATTGTGAGAGTAACATGTAATCAAACTATAATTATTTTCTATTGATTACAAGTATTTTCACGTAATATAGTCTAATTACAAGTAATTACAAGTATTTTTAGATTCTGATTAGGTAATCGTATGTGTAATCAGTTACCACACACACACACACACACACACACACACACACACACACACACACACACACACACACACACACACACACACACACACACACACACACACACACACACACACACACACACACACACACACACACACACACACACACACACACACACACACACACACACACAATGTATAATATAGTGCCAGGTAGTAAACTGATTACATGTAATCTGGATTACGTAATATTATATGTATATTATGTATGCATATTATAAATTGGTCTTTAAATTTCCACTATAAAAGTGAGAGTAGAGATTTATGGTATTAGAAAAAATATATATATTTCAAATAACTTTCCAGTCATTAAATAACGTGGAAAACTCACACAAATAATAAACGGCAAAACTATTTTCAACATTAAATCAGCCAATTAGAATGATATCTGAAGGATCATGTGACACTGAAAACTGGAGTAATGATGCTGAATATTTAGCTTTGACAACACAGGACTATATTTATATTTTTGGTTTAAATTGCATTAATATTTCAGAATATTACTGTATTTTTACCAAATAAATACAACATTCTTTCAAAAACAAAAAAATCTTACCTCCCCCAAACTTATTAAGTATAGTGTGTTAATAGCTGCCTTTATATTTTAGGAAGGGGGTCATCCAAAGGGATCATCATATTTGTAGGTCTGTGCCATAAAAAAACCCAAATTTAGCAGATGCTTTTTTTATTCAACACTACAGAGACATGTAAACTATTCACTGTGTGCGGTTACGGGGGATACGATAGAGGGAGGGAGATAAAGGGAGAGAGAACGAGAACTGCCCCCCCTTTGATGCCCAATAACCCAGTTATGTCTGTCCAGTCAGAGCCAGTGACTGAGGTTTGAAGATGAAAACACACTGAGCTGTATGGAGGAAAGCACACACAGATCTTCTCAGAGATGGGCTGTACAGGATGGAGACTCCTCTGGCTGGCCTGCTGGGTGTCCACTTTTCTGCAATGTGGTACGTGTTGATTTTATTGTTAACATTAGGCTGTTAAATATGGTCGGAACAACCTTGTGACTTGGGGAGAAGAACATTTACACAACTGAAGAGAACTGTTGCTCGATAACTTGAAAACAGCTGATTTTAACCAGGGTTTTACATACTGTAACATACCATAACAGGTCAATGTCTCTGTTTTTCTTATTACAAATTCTTTTGAAATCAGTCCATTAGATATGAAATGTTTGAGTAAGGTTAGGTATAATAAAAAGCAATGATCTTTTGAGCATTTTTATAATTGGTGTTTTATGTGAAATGTCACAATAATTGAAGTAGGCTATATGTAATTTTGGTCAGTTTTTTTTAGAAGAATTGAACCCCATTGTTCTCTCAGTTGGTGTATTTGTCCTTGCCAAGGCTGTCAGCTGTAATTAAGGCTTTATAGTCACTTTGCTTTCACACACACACACACACACACACACACACACACACACACACACACACACACACACACACACACACACACACACACACACACACACACACACACACACACACACACACACACACACACACACACACACACACACACACACACACACACACACACATACAAAGGCCTGGGGGTGGCAGAACGGTGGGGGTGGGACTCATCATTACAGTAATGAGACAACCATTGAGATGGAAGGAGAGAGGTTGAGAGCTACACAACCAAACTCTAGAATAATCAGGCCTGCTGGTGACTTATCATTGCCAATTGTTTACAATATGAAAACGGCCTCAAATCAAGCACAAACGTACATTAAAAATGATCCAGCTTGACTGTTTCCCTCCACCCCCTCCAGGTGCAGTCCGAGTGATGGTGAGGGAGTCTGGTCTGGAGGTTGTGCGGGGAGATTCTGTCACACTGCCCTGTTCGTTCTTCACCATGATGCCCTTGTTCAGACTCAGCATCATCTGGACTCTGACCCCAGTCTCCGACCCTGACTCCCCCACACAGGTGTCACCTATATACAACAATCAGCCAATAGACCTAAAGGCCCATTCACAGGAAGATAGATAAAAACTATAACCAAGTTCTAAAACTCACTTTAAGAGACTAGTGGAGTCCACACCACGACTAGTGATAATGATAATATGGTTGGAATCACGTTTTCATAGCGTTTTTTCCACCTAATGAACAATTAAAACATTATCAGGCAATCAAAACCCATCCAACTTTAAAGTATGGAAAATAACATACCATAGAATAAAAATAGCTGGATGCTATTTGGTCTGGATGCTTATAGTTATTGTTAAAGGTTGTGTCTGAAATAGCATTCTCTCCAAGTAAGTAGTTTTGAATATGTAATTACTTTGCGACCATTAAAAAAAAGTATGTTCTGTATAGTATGAATGTGTGTAGTATTAATGTAATCTGGATGTACTACATTTGCTATGTTGTCATTATCATGTGACCAGCGTCAGTTGTGTAACTTCATTGCCATTTGCAAATCCTCTCCAGTGGCCTCATGGGATATTAAAGTGTCCATTGGACGTGCCCTTCAGAATCTTGCCGAAAGTAGTCATCCGGGTACTTTTCACCCTACGTTTTATGGATCTTGTAAAGTTGGAATTCTGTTTTTCAACTACTATATAGTTTGGAAGTATGCAATTTCAGATACAGCCATTGCTTTTGTTGTTGGTGTGAATGGCTTTTAGTCAGGACAGATGCATTATTGAAACAGATTAAAATGAGGCTGTGAGGGTTAAGGTATATAAGTCACTATATAATGTTCACTCAACAAAAATTACTCAAAGTATGCAAATTGGGATGCACCTTATGTTTCCTTATCTTTCCGAAGTGCTAGATGGGTGGTAAACATAGATGAAATTTATAATTAAATTTTGTCTAAAATGTTGCAGGGATGTTATTAGACAAAACAAATTTTTTCGTTAAACAGCGTAAAAAAATAACGTCAGATATCGGTCCTGCCCGCTGGTGATAAATAACCTACCAGTGACGTTTTACAGCCCGTAGTCATGTTGTTGAAAATTGAGGAAGCAGTGTCCCGATGTGTAGTAGGCCAGGGATTCCCAAACTTTTTTGTCAGCCAAACCCCTTTGACCTAAAGGATTTCCTCAAGTAACCTCTGAGATTTTTTATAAGTTAATATTTCAATAATTTAACAACAAGTATGGGTGAAAGTAACCCATACTTGGAATTTGACCTCTGCATTTAACCCATCCAAGTAAGTGCACACACATTAGGTTCTCTGCAGTTCTCTGATTATATTTTTTTTTAAAAAGTGGTTTATTTTAATTGTATGATTTATTGAATAGTTTTACATCAATTCAGAGACCCCTTGAAGTTCCCTCACAAACCCTTTGGGAAACCCTGTTGTGCTCAACATATTGATTAACAAGCTATAGGGAGCTATTTTAAAGTCTTTACAATAGCAACTTAGCGCAGTACGGTGCTAGATTATATATAATAATTGAAAACTCACAACTTTCAAAACAGTTTTATGAAATTTTTGTCCACTGAAAGTGTTTGGAAATATGTTTAGTCAACTCAACCATTGGCATGTTGTTAAACCTACGATCAATTGAACACACTGTACTTCTATCCCTCACAGCCTTGTTTTCATTCCTCTCAAACATGAGATCTGTTGCTTGCTAGTTTGACTAAGATCTGTAAGGACTGATACATCCCTCTCGTTGTGCAGGTGATCGTGTATGATCAAGGTCAGGTGATTGAAAGCCCTTCATTCATGGGCAGGGTGGGCTTTGCTGGCATGCCCTGGAGCGCAGACATCATCTTGAATTCCACCTGGGTGTCTGACGCTGGAGTCTATCGCTGTGTGGTCAGCAACCCACCTGAGACAGGAGACCCTGGAATAGGAGAGCTCAGCCTCACTGTTCTGGGTATCACACATCACACGGCATCTATCTTTTCATAAACACCCAATTTATACACTGAAAAATTAACATACATTGAAAATTTGTTTCTATTTAGTAACGTTATTATGCATCTCCTCTCATACCATCAAAGGTATTATTGGTTTATTTATTTAATTGTAATCTAATTTTATTTATATTAATCAACATTTGTATATATTTAATCTAAATTAATGTAGGCCTATGTTAATATATTACCAACGAATTTTAAAAAAAAAAAGTATATATTTTTTATTTATTGATTTATTTTTATCTAAATTATTTAGGTGCTTGTTTTAATCTTATCGTTTACTTATTTTATCATTTTTTTTCTTAGTTTAAAAAAAATAAATAACGGGATAACGCTTCTACAAATGGCGTCCCCTTCCCGAAGTGCCCTTCAGGGTGCAACAATGGCATTTGGGAATTTGACCTAGATTCACTGTTTTGCATTGCCGCCTTGAACTTGAGAACGATACGTGTCTGGTGTGAGGCATTTGGCGCATCATCAGTGGTGCGCACTCAGAGAGGGCACGAATACTCTTATATACGGACAATATATTACTTTGATACAGTTAGTACTTTGCATAATCTTCACTGTATCAAAGTACAATATCAGTGTTATTTTACGTTTGATTATTCAATTTTACTGTAAGACCTGAAAAACTTCAAGCACTTAATTCTTAGCACGGTTCTTTTGTCTTCAATAATGTTTAAAATTTATATTAGTTGGGCTCGTAGTTTTTGCTTTGGTATATAAGTTGGAATCGAGAATTGTGAAATTTCGCTGGTATTTGATTTCGGTAGCTTATTTATTAGAATGCAATGTTAGATGTAAATGAAAAACTGAAAATTCTTTCATTAATTACTCACCCTCATGTCGTTCCATCCAAACCCGTAACACAAATGAATATATTTTTGATGAAATCTGAGAGCTTTATGTCCCTTCATTGACAGTTTACGCAACTAGCATTTTGATGCTTCAAAAAGTTCATAAAGAGATCATAAAACTAATTCATATGAATTGAGCAGTTCAGTCCAACATTTTCAAGATCTCTATATATGATGAACATTCATCAACTGTGTGCAGCGCAAGAATTATGCGGCAGTAGAGAAACTTCCAGAGGAGTGTTAGGCCTTCGACTTCACTACCAGTGACAGGAAGTGCAGGAAGAGACGCCGCAAGGTACCTGAGAAGTACCAGCTGGGAGAGAGAGAGGAATGAGAGGTGAAGATCAATAAAGGAGGCAGTGATAAAGATGCGGCTGAAATAGAGTAACAATCAGCCTTGAAAAAATAAAGAAGAGAGTACGTGTACACCAGAAAAAAGAGAGATTCACAATTTGGAAAAGTTGATGGAGGTACGAAGTGAGCTTAGGGAAGCTGGAGAAAAGAAAAAAAGGAGAGAAAATGGAAGGAACGGAAGATCATCACAGTGGCAACGCCACATCTTGTGGAGTTCAATCTTCTGCATGCTACGGTCAGATCGTCCTTCTTAAAGCCAATAGAACTACCAATGCTTCCAAGTGTCCGGACACCTCGCTCTACCAGCCGCTCGCTTCAAACCCCTGCCGCCAGTGACACAACCACTCGTGCATCCTCAGAAACCAGCACCAGCACCTGAAGATGTGTTATCCCTGCCATGTTCTCCGCTTCAAGTGGATCCTCCCAAACTGTTTCCAAGTCCTCCATGTTCTGATGACGTTGTTTCCTCTGACACTCTTCATCCCAGATGCTTCCATTGGCGGTTCCTCCACACCCCACTCCAGCACCTGATGAACTGTTTTCCATCCGGTTCTCTTCATCCCGAGCGCATCATCCCGAACGACTTCCTCCGAGCCCCATTTCTGCACCTGATGAAGTCGTTGTTCTGCTTTGTCCTCCCAGCTGGAAGCCTCAGCCGTTCACTTCTTCTCCGTTTGAGCCACCTCCACAACTCATGCTGGTTGACATAAGATGAGGAAAACGAGTATGTTGAGTACACAGGCCAGACCATCCGAGTCAGTGACTTACTCAAGTCTGAACGCCCCCAAATGCCAGAGGCTGAAATGAAACCGTGAAAAATGGTTCCATGGTTGGCGAGGTGCAGGAGGAAGCATGGGCGAGTGAAGGGGTGGAGGTAAAGGGATTTGAGGAAGGTGACCCCAGTGAAATGGGAGACTCCAAGGCCATACAAGGCCATTCGGTTGAGGCCTCTCAGATCGATGAGCTCACGATGAAGCTCTTCTGTATAGCCTCTCCCGACAGTCCCAAAAATGAGACCCAGTACAATGTGAACGTCCAGAAAAAGTGCAAAAGAAAAGTGGTACTTGTTCCATTCACCTAGGCAGAGGAGAAGGCCAAGAAGAGGGAGGAGAATAAAATAATCAAGGAGAAGAAGCAAAGAGAAAAATAGTTGCTGCTTGAACGCTACATGAACGATCGAAACTAAAGCACTTGTGGATCAACAAGCACAACCGCAACTACAATTCCTCATAATGCAGATCATTATTCACCTTCAACCATTGTAAAAAAAAAAAAAAGTTAGCAAACTAACAGTTGAGAGATCCATGACTCTTTCTGACTATTATAAATCAAAACATGTGTAATATAAAGTGAATCAATTTGAACTAATTTGAATTGACCTAGAACAGCAGGAGAAAGTGAATCATTCAAGAGTGAGGTTCACAGATCAATATATTTTCCATCATGGATCCATCAGCTCCATGCTCGTCTTGGCCACCCCATGTATGAAACATAAAATAAACTTACTCCGGAAGTTAGTCCATTAGCTGTTTGGATCTGCAGGCTGGTCTGTGTTTTGTAACCTTAGAGTGTGAGTAGCGTATGCTCACAATTTCAAGATCATTTGCGATTTATAGATTTCACATCTGGAAAAAATGCGTAGGCAATGCAGGTTTTTTGTGCTCATGTTAGTTCTCAGAATCACACGTTCGCACATTTGAGAAGTGATCGCAAGATCAAATGTACGACAGTTAGTTTCTACATAATAACAAATTTAATAAATTAGGCACCAGGTTTCCACACTTTACACAAGTTGAACTCTTTCCAGTTTATAGACTACTTGTAATTCAGGTTTCATAGCTCTGTGTGTGTGTGTGTGTGTGTGTAGCACCCCCATCTCTCCCTGTGTGTCTATGGGAAGGAGACACAGATGCTGGGGGCAATGTGAGACTGTCCTGTGGGGTGGTGGAGGGCTTTCCCACTCCACAGGTGATCTGGGAGAAGCTAGAACCAGATAAGACAACACTGCCAGTGAACATGGATGGTAAAACATTTTTATACAAGTTTTTGAAAAACATCAGCCATGCAGAAACAGTTTCACACCCTTATGTGTCGCAGATGACATGACGGGTTCTGTGCACATTGCCAATGTGTCTGCGCAAACCTCGGGCCTTTACCGCTGCTCAGTGACCAACCCACTGGGAACTCAGCACTGCTACATTAACCTGTCGGTGTACACACGTAAGTCTTTCTGTACTTGTATGATTCCTTTATGGAGCTTTATCATCCTTATTCATTGTGATTGCACATATAAGAATGACCAGAACAGTCTTCAAAACTTATTTTGTGTTCTATGGAAAAATGTCATTTTCTTTTCTTTTTCGTGAACCCTACAGCGCCAGATAATTCCCCAGGCATCCTGCAGGGGGTGATGTTGAGTCTCTCTATGGCCCTGCTCTTGCTGGTTCTGATGGTGCTGGTGCTGTGGCTCCACCGTTCGGCACGGGAGAGCAAATGGAAGATCAGCCATGAGGACGACGACTGCTATAATGAGATCAAATACACACCCTCTCTCATTAAACGCTCCTTTGTCTGAGACGAGGACAGGAAGTCACAGCTGGATCATCTCTGTCTGCACTAATATCAATGTAAAGTTTCTGTCAGACAACAGCAAAGGAAAGATCATACTTCACCTGTCAAAAAGTACTTAAGTGCTTAATTGCATTATAATTGTCCTAAAGACTACCGTAAACTAATTGTTTGTTTTCGTGTGGGAATCAACAGCATGCCACAGATGTTATGAAATAGATTTTAATGTGCATTTAACCCACCATATTACTTTAAGGGCTGGTTTTAAGCTGCACAGTCTCAAGACAATCAAGTCACTATAAATCAATGTAAGTTTTGTATATTCTCTGTAGAGGGACATTCTCTTCAGACAGTGGTTTATTCTAACTATTGCATTTAGCTTTTAGAATTAATCCTCCAATTTAACTACAATAAAAATGTAGGTATGCACTTTGTTCTGCGCTAATCCTCTTCAATGATTCCTTGAGATATTACAATTTAAAATAACTATTTCAATACATTTTAAAATGTACTTTATTCTTGTGTTGGCAAAGCTGATTTTTTTTTTTAGCAGCCATTACTTCCAGTCTTCAGTGTCACACGATCATTCAGAATTCTTTTTTTTATCTCACAATTTCAATGTATTAAATTGTATTGATCATATAAATATACCTTGGTTAGCATTATAACAGACCTCGAACATTTAAATGGTAGTGTATGTGTGATATATGTATAAACAGGCAATTTATTAAATTGCTACGATTAATTTATAAATTAAAATGAGCTAAATAGCTAATTGCTGAAATTACTCACTTGCAATGCTATTGATCACAATCAGCATTAACATGACTTGAATTCCATTATAGTTTGTGAATTGATTTTTACCACCCTCTAAATAAATCTTGACATAACATTTAATACTGGGGTGGGGTGTGGAGAGACCAAAGACATGAACAAAAGAACCGTTTTGCAAACAATAACACAAAAAAGCTTTAATTTAAATACGAGGAGAAAAAAAAATCACATAAAAAACTGTACATAACTTTGAATATGGAATAACAGTTTTTAAATAAAACAACCCCCAATATAACTAAATAATAAAAAAAAAAAAATACAGGATGGTGTACTATTTTACAATAGTTGTGCAAAAGCAGTATTAACTGATTCAATTCCCCAGACTTCCTGAATCTATGTCGAGAGAGAGAGTCGGACCCCTCTGCAAGCACAGATACACCGAAGCGTGACTCTCCTAAGACTCAAAGTAGTGTCCTCCATTGAAAAATAACCAGAAATCCAATAATAATAAAATAGATTTATATATATTTTTAAATATATTTATATACAAAACATGCTGTACATATATGGCAGAGATTGATTAGATCCCTTTTAAATCACTGACACCCAAGACTAACCAGTAACTTGTGCTTTCTCCCAGTAAGAGAAGTACTCCCTGTTGCTTTGGAAAAGTTACCCTAAAGATGAGAGTAATGGTCCTGATGGAAAGAGAGAAGGAGGTCGATCGGCCTTGAACCAAACGCTCAATAGCTATTAAAGTTCACCAACTGGAGTTTGCTTGGCAGACTTGAAATGACCTAGAGAGCGTGACAGACTACATGGTTCGCAGAGACTTCATGCTTAGTGTTCAAACAACGTGTGATATGGTCTGTGATGGGCAGAGAGACTCTATATACTTTTCAGTGTTATAAACCTATTAACAATCGGTGGTTTAAGTGAGAGTATGAAAAAGTGAGCATGATCAAATCAGTGCAAACTGCCTCTACTGGCACTAAATGAAGCTAGAGACTCATATCAAAACTTGATATTGATCGGACCGAATCGTCTGTTTTGAATGTGTCAGCATTGTAAAATGAGCGCCGCTCAGTAGAGAAACACTTCGATTGTTATTTTGCATGAAACCGCATTACTCTGAGGAAAAATCCTTCTCTTCCACCTGAAACCCAGTCAAATCGTAAGGCACCGTTTTCTCATGGTGGCCCCACATGCTGATTCTCAAACCATATCCTTCACCGCAAAGCTTTTTTCAGAGCACAGCTAAGCTGTGTCAATCTTTTTAAGCTAGGAAATTATATATGGTGAAGAAGCATTGAACGGGCTTTCTGAATCTGAAAACCACTTTAAAAAGCTCACAGGATATTCCAAGCTCCTTTACATCGACACGTCGCAGCTATGTCAATGGTGTATTGTTTGACTGCGAGCATTTGATATGTTTGTTATTGTAGAGGCAGTGAGGGCCCTGCTCTCCAAAGCAGGCGGTCTGAGCTTCGTTCAACAGCAGATTTATAATGACATCTACATTTCCAGTTGTATTACACACAGGTAGGGAATTTGCGAGACACAATCAGGTGGATTCAAGAATAGAGGGAAAAGCTTACAGGTCACTCATGTCCAGCAAGTGTCAGCACAATCAATGAAAAAACACAGCCACTCCATCCATCTTCATTTGAGATCAGCAATCAAATAAATCTTTGTCTTTAGAATCGGTGTATCTTTATTGTTTTTATTCCCCCATCAAGTTCTTCCAACTAAAACGCTGGAGTTTAGAAGCAGTAGTTAGTTCTATTAGTAGTAGAGGGGGTGGTGCAGTAGCAGTAGTATTGCAGAGAGGGAGGCGCTTGCAGTAGCAGGAAAAAGCCTGTCGGGAGGCCATGTGCTCTGGCCCACTAAATCACCAGAGCCCATTCGGTAGGCAGCAGTTTAGGAATTAATAAGGTAGTCTGATTTCCTGTGGGATGTTTAAAGAAATAAGAAAGAGGATCGGGGAAAAGACAGAGACAACCAGTCTGATGACTGCTATCCTGTCCCAGTTGTCCTACACTTCACCCCCAAAACCCAGGCCCTACCATCCTCACCTGAGCTGGCTGTAAACTACGTAGGGAAGTGCGCATGAGAGCAAGTATGTGTGTGTGTATTCAAGTCTTATCCCTGAAGAATGGTCGTTGTTGTGTCATTTAAGAGCGTGAGGCTGTCTGATGGGCCACCGACGTGATCGAATGTGTTTTCTGGAATGTGTTCGCCATGAAATGATAGCTCTGTGAGAGAGGGCATTCAAAATCGAGTGATTTAGTCTTGAAAGGACAGTGGCTGATGTGGTGGAAAGCTCTGGGCTTTGATTGGAGGGAGATTAAAAGAAAAATCCTGCAAAATACAGCTGACGCAGAGGGTTTGTGGATGTTTAGCAATGGACTGGATGCTTGAGGGTAAAAACAAAAGCTTGAGAAGGTTTAAGGCTGCTACGGGGAGAGGAGAGTTCCCTTTTTGTTACTACTGGTGGTACAGGTCACAGATTTGCTTTGATTAAATGACCTGAACCTCCTTTTATAAGAAGGAAAAAGAAAAAATCCCTTAAGATTGCACTGAATGTCCACTTTTTTGGCTTATGGGCCTGGAGGCCAAAACAGTAGCCAAAGAAGCCTAGGAGAGCTCAGTTCAGAGTTCATTACTTACGCTGCACTCTTCTAGTGTGCTTGCGTATCTGGTGATGTGTTTAATCTTACTTGCGAGAAACATCCTAATTTATGCAGAACTGACCGAAGATGCTTTAATTCCTCCCAGCTCTCTTGCTCTCTGGATGGTGAGGATGACCATGGGCCAGTCTGATTCAAGCTGTACCTGTCCTGCAGTGAAGGCTCACCGGAGGTGCTCAAGTAAAGGCAGTTCTGTAGATTCTTCCCGTGCACTTGGCGGGTCTGATGATGTAAGGGGCGTGGTCTCAGAGGGTACAACTGCGCCCACTGGATCCAATGTTGGGCTGACATCAATGGGCAGGACAGGAAGGGGAGGCTGCAAAGGCTAGGAATAATAAAAAATTAAATGGGTTAATTTTTATGTATATACAATAAAAGTTTCAGGTTGGAAAACATTTGAAAGAAGTCCCTTATGCTCACCAAGGCTGCATTTATTTGATCAGAAATTTAGTACAACAGTAATTAGGGATGCAAATTATACTTTTTTTAATTGTCGAATTAAAAGTGTAGATCTACGCGTTTGGGCTGTTTATAATAGATTTATCCCAGTTAATTAAAGGCTATTTACTTCACCACGTGAGTGCCTTTGAGTATTTCATCTTCATAATTTGATGTCTACCTCTACCAGTTTATTCAATGAGCACAAGTGGCTATGTAAAGTCACCTGTGTAGCACTCTCTGTTTCTGTAGTTTTGTAAGATCTTTACTGTCACTGGTGATCAATTTAATGTGTCCTTCCTGAATAAAAGTATAATTTTTTTCAAAATTTTATTAATTCATAAATATACTTTTTTACTGTGGGGTCTTGCACCACATGTCATTTTACAACCTGTCATTAAAAAAAGTAAACGATCTGATATTTAGGGTGCTTTCACACTAAAATTTTTGGTGCGCACCTGGGTTCGATTGACATCAGAAATCGGTTTGTTTGGCTGATGTGAATGCTGTTTTTTCAAACTAAAAAAAAAATTAAAAAAACTGTTTTTGTTCCTGGTACAAATATGATAAACACCGAAGCTTGACCGTGTGTCTGTAATGCACTTGAACAGACCTCCTTGGTACTCCTGTGTAACGCACAGACATTTGAGCTTGTACTTTTCCTTTTAATGGTAGTTGGCAAACCCATGTGAGGGGTGCATTTTCCACCATCTACTGCTACTGCATATAATAAAGGATCTGGCTTAGGATAGCCAATACCAATCAGTTAAAAAAAAAAAAAGAAGCTTAATCTGCCCCGATGCGATCCTTGAGAACACCCCTAGTCTTTACCTGTGTGCGTATGCTCTGTGATGCCGAAACATCCCCTTCCATTACAGCAGGTCCGTTGAATCCTTTCCTCCCTGGCAGACTCCATTTGTTATACAGGGCCTCATAGTGCAGCCCACTGCCCTGACCCAGACTTAGGCCCCTCTGAGACACCCTGTGACTTAGATTGTCCTGCAGGCTACTGGGGCAGAAGCGGTCTGCAGGCGGAAGGGCCACTGAACCACTGAAAGACAGCTGGGAGCTGGACAGGTGTTGCCCCAAAAGTCCATGGATGGAAGAGGTGCGTTGCAAGGAGCTGACCAGCCCTGCATCCATCCTGCCCTCTGATTGGCTGAGCAGGGCAAGTGGGAGGGGCTGGGGATGTAGCGGCCAGGAAGGTCCAACGGGGTTGTCAGTTCCTTGAGAAAGGAAGGGAAGATTAAGACTAAGCCTGCACACGTCATTGCTTAATTTATTAGAGATGGACAGTGATACATTAACTGATCAGCAGGTGTCGTACCCATCAGGGGCTGTAAAGTAGTGGGATGAGGCTGAGGGATGCTGGATGCTGTACTCTGTGGAGGATGAGCTGCAGGGTTGTTACTGATAGAGGTAGAGCCACCACCACAGTCTGAATCCTCAATGTTCCCTCCACTGTTACATCCGGCACCACAACCCTTCTGAAGTCTTGAGAGAGCAGAAAGAACACACATAAATAACACTAGACACCTAAAATGTGATGTATCACGGCAGAGTGCATGCTTGTTCTCAAACCCTGACCTGTCCCAGCTGCTGATGAACCAGGTGTAAATGTTGTGGGGACTGATGGGGCCTCCCCAGACCGAGCGCAACTGGACATGGGCCCCAGCGTAGGATGTGGTCAGCGGGGAGACGTAGATTGGGTATCCAATGGGCTGATCACAGGACGAGTTAATCATGTTCCTCAAGGCTTGCTTGGCATTCTGGATGCTTCCGCGTTCAGGATTCCGGTTCCGCAGGAAGACCAGCTCCTGCTGCTGTCCGGCCCACAGTCCGCGCACACATTCCCGGTTCACCTGAATCAAAGCAACAGTGAAAGAATAGTTACAGCAATGTCATGATAAATGATGTTTACAGTCAACAGAATATACATGCTAATAAACAGGCTTCTGCTGCAAAGCACCTTGATGACTCTGAAGCTGAGGAAGCGTTTGTTCAGCATGATGATCTTGTACTCGTCGCTGCCGTCATCCATAACGTGGCGGAGAGCGAGCAGAGAAGGCATGTTGGCCAGGATAGCGCTGCGCCAAACAGGGTCACCCTCGTGAGAGATCAGCATCTTCTCTTCATTAGCTGTGATGGCATCGTACAGCACCACTGGGTCCTCATACTCATCAGGAGAGGTGAAGTGATCCTGTGGAGGAAAGGATAGAGTGAACGAAAGACAAAATTAGAATCCAGCATTCCAGAGAGCCATTTTATATAAATAACTGCATCATCATCATCATCATCATCATCAGACTACTTTTACTTTATACAGACTATGAAAATATCACTGCGTTACCCCAGAAACCTGAATAAAGTGCGATATCAGTGGGGATAGGTGAATGCCTCAGCTGTACCTGGTGCAGTTTGAGGGACATCCGTACACCTGGAGCTACCACCCTGTTCAGCAGGTCCATGTCTGCAAAAACCCACTCGTCTCTGGGAGAGGTGATGCGAAAGTCACCCTTAAACAGGGCGTGAAGGCCATAGAGAAAAGGCTCCAAACTGAATGTACAAGGAAGAGAATCAGTGCGGTTACATACAAATTCCATTCATAAAAATCTCATTGCAAGAAAACCATGTTAACATAAATGGTCAACAAGACTTTCTTAGTTACAGCAACATGAGCGGTAGTGGTATAATGTTGGTGTGCAAAGCAAATGCAAAAGGCTGAGAAATGTTTTACTTTAGGCATGAGCAGTGACTATGCACCAACTAGCAATATGAGGTATAGAGACATATATAAAAATAAAATAACTTAAGTTTAATTTAGTTTACTCCGGTTACGCCCAGATATGAGACTCATATGTGAGGCTGTAGTGTGTAAGCGTCCCAAATCCCATAGATGTAGAAAAGATCAAAAGTATGGCTACATTTCAACAAGCTCAATGGCACCACCACAGGATGCAATATTTGCGCCAAGACCAGCAATGACAAATCTGATGAAGCATTTGACAGTGCACGTAATAAACTTAAGAGAAGAAAGTTGCTCCGTCTTCGACTGCAAGAAGAACTGGAGCTCGTCACATAAATAAATCGAAACTCAGTGTATAGGTTACTTGCCTCACAGACATGAGAAATAGGCATATAGGATGCTTGAAATGTCTACTTTTAAATAAACCAATTAGATTATGTAATCTAAATGAAAGGTGCATTTCTCTCTATATGGGCACGCACGCACACGCATTCAATGTACTGCGGAGATGACGAGTCAGCAACGTCAACTTCATCTTTGCAGTCAACACTGACTCTGAGAAAATACTAGTTTATGAATAAACAACCAAAATGTCTCCTTGCTATTTTTTCCCGACATTCATAATCATCAGGCTACTTTAGCCAGTGCTTTGCAGCAAGCTGAGCGCGAGGCATATATTCCACCCCCCAGTGGCCTATAGGAGTCTGTAATAAGTCAACAAACTGAAAAAATAAACTCCCAAGTTATTTTTAAGTAATATGTAATGTAATCTTGTTAAAACTAGAGGTCGACCGATAGTGGATTTTACCGATACCGATATTTAGGTTTGACCATAAATGCAGATAACCGATAATTCAACCGATATTTCTTAAAATGGATAATGGATTAAAAACAAACATAACACTCACAAGTAAAACAGTGCTGAACTGAAATGTGCTAAATTAAATAAATATATAAATTTGAATATATTAAAATAAGTAGTTCTACAGAACGAACTCTATATAGAAATTAATTTAAACATTAAAATATTACAAGTTTCGTTAGCTATAACCTAGAAACATACGTAAATTTAAGAATTAAAACTCCATTTCAAATGCATTAGTAAATGTTGAAATTAACAAGCTAACAATGAATAATACTTCTACAACTTTTATTAACCTTAGTTAATGCTAAAAATGTAATCTTATTGTAGTAAGTGTTACCATTTCATATAATTCCAAAGAGTCATTCTTAAAGATGGCCATTAAAATTTAATAAAGACCTATATTACGTATATACGTAATATAGCCTATGTGGTCTCTCACTTTATTTGCTTCTATTTTGGAACACTTGATTATCTAATCAAAATAACAAGATGTATTGTAGTGATAAAAAAAAGAACTTAAATCGTTTCTGATTTGTTTATGTTTCTGTCGGCTAACTTACATGAACATATCAATGTTGAAAAAGCAATCACGTCACTAGTTTTAAATATGCAACTTCGTCACATAATGAATGCATAAAAGTGACCAGCTGGATATAAAATAATGCAAATAGATGGTAACAATTACAACATAAAACATTTGGGTCAGGTCTGCGTGTGTTTTTGTCACATTATTTAAACCACTTGACTGAGGAACTAATGAGTCCTCTCAGCCTCGACGGCAAACATACTTCTATTATTTCTCTGCTGATGCAGCATCTAGTCAACAAATTAATTACTTTATCCACCTTATTCCTGACGAGTTTACTGCGTTTTGAATTACGGGTGGCACTTCCGGTTTGGGGAACTCCCATTCAAAAAGACTGAAACGAATCATTTCAAATCATAAGGTTGCCCTACAAATAAAGCTGATCCGTCAGTTTAACTTAATGAGCTATTAGTTTTCTTTCATGTTTTATCTAAGAATAACATCAGAATAACGTAACACTTGGTATTTTAACGTGACAGGTTATAACAAGAATATATATAGTAAGAGCTCTGCATTCTTTTCCTCATGATTATTTTCTTTTTTTCTTTTGAATTTCGCTGTAATAGTACGATAAAGGTCAACATATACTGCACATTTGTGGTCTGTTCTACCGATTTAATTTACGATGTAGCCTATACCAATTCACTGGAATACTCCCCAAATCCTGCACGTCTCTTTCCAGGTTTGGTTTCACAGGTAAATTTACAATTTATTATCTGTCAAAATGACTGAAATCACTTTAAAATAGAATCACGCAATGCTGAAGTAAAACATTTATTTTTTATTTTTTATTAAGGCAACGTATGTTACATAATACAGATTACCGCCGATTTTGCTGTGGAAAGATACTTTTTCATAGATTATTCATGGTCTGTTGAAAGTACCTTGTTTACGCTTTTACACTTTTAAATGTCCTTTTAATGTTCAATGGTTGAAGGGTAAGTAGAATAATGTAAAGTCATCGTACACGGTTTAAAAATATATATTATTGCGTCCAGAGCTAGTCTTTCACTGATTGTTTACAGCTTAACGGAAGTTACACCCATAATTCGCGCAAAGCGTCATGGGGCGCAGGAATACTGTGGATAATGATATGGCAATGTACTTTACTGTTATGTATTCATACCGTTTCGCTGTCAGTGTTTTAAATGCGCGTCTGAAGTGTCAGCACTCTCTGTGCTGCGTGTTCTCTCCTTGCTGCGCGGGTGCGCGCAGCCTCACGTGCTAACGTAAACAACTCAGCCAGTGATAGTTTGTTATTTGTCCTCTAGAGGCCGCTCTCGCTCTGTATAATGCCAGCAGTCTCTTCTCAGTGCTCTCGTACTGAGTAATGTCTCCGCACACTTCTCAGCCGCTCCAGCAACGGACGCAACCCGGAAAAACTATCAGTGTGGATTTTTACCGATAACGATAGTTACACCAATCAACTATCGGTGCCGATTAATCGGCAAAACCGATGAATCGGTCGATCTCTAGTTAAAATGGATTTCATTAAATTTGTATAGAAAAAATAATGTTCAGGAACAGGTATCAATGTATTTGCATCGAAAATGTTTTAAACAATACCCATCCCTATGTATTGCATAAAATTAGGCACTGCAGAGCTCCCCGCTACACCCATACGCTACCTAATGCCCAATAACTCTGATGCAACAATTTCAGTGCTTTGGCCCTAATTATGTAGAATGTTGCTTTTTTGCAGCAGGAAAAATCTTATTTAACAGGTAATATTATGTGATTTGTAATCAGACTTCAAATAGCTAAGGCTAGTTGTATAGCCCACAAAAGTTAAATAAGGCATGCAGCAGAAGAAACACAGTTCTGTAAAAATTCTGAATGCGTGTACGGTGCATAAGCCAACAACTTATGTTATTTAAATGAGTTAACCAAAAACGCTATAATTGGTTTGAACACTTACCTGGCTGACATGCTGTGGGAGGCAGTGCCCAAAGCTCGACGGCCCAGAATACATAACCCAAAACAGAGTGTGACCAGAGGGGAATCCTTCTCACTCTCAACTGGCTGTAACAAAAGAAAAACAAAAAGTTACATCTTTCACTCCCAAATAACCAGACCACAAGTCAGCAACTGTAAAGAGCAAAGCTGTCTTTAAAATACCGTTTCTCTGCGGCTGTTGCAGTATTTGATCCACTCCAGGTACACCAGACAGAAGGAAAATGGAGTGATGCCGGAAGCACGGTGGTCGTAGTCTTCATCTATGTTCAGGTTGAAGGTGGGGTCACTATCCACATAGGAAGGGCTAAGGCAGGGCCGCAGCGCTTCCTGCACCGCCTCATTGGCCAACCACTCCTCCAGTTTGGGTGAGCGGCTCACATAGTAGATGATACTCTGTGGTGGAGAGACTTGGATCACTGCTTGGTATCTCAGTAGCTACATTTACATAGGCACATTTAGTTTCCATCAGAATGAAATCATTCCAAATGATGAATCCAAACAGTGTTTACATTAAAGGTAAATAAAGTGATCGGATTGCTTTGCATTTATACGTCACAAGCTTCAAATCAGATTTGATCTCTTGACATGTGCAAACTGCATGAATACACAGTTTCCCGCTGTTGGTGCATAATAAACATCATCCTCGTGGCAAAATATTTTTGATTAAATGCAATCAATTTTCTTATATGTATTTTCTCATTATTTCATCTGACTCCATAAATGAAAAGGTTTTAATGATATCTGTGCATCATTAAGTGTGAGCAAATGTTTTACTATTCTTTTCAAATTCTTGAATTAAAATAATGTCAAAGTCAATTAGAATAATCAAATGTAATAATTTATTATGTCAGGTAAATGTATCATGACAATTTCATAATTAGTTCAAATATAAATCAATACAATAACATCAAATGCTCTGGAATAAAGAGAGAAGATGCAAACCTGACATTAAGAAATACATGAAGCTGAGAGTAACGGCGGCTCTCAACATTCACAGGCTGATCTGAGATGCAGAAAAAGCCCCGATCCCATTGTTACATTTCATTATATACCAGAAACTTCTTTCACATGGGAACATGTGCTAACAATGGTAATATGCATTCGGAGGTCACACCTTTTGTGTGCAGAGGACCATTTGCTTGAAAGTCACCCCCTTCTGTGTGCAAGATATTTCTAAACTCTTAAGAACTTTATTACCTTTTGGTTTAATTCTTTGGGCAATGAGACTTTTGTACCAGTCGCACTGAGACATTTAAAATGATACCAAACATGTATAAAACTGTATGATAATTGTTCACATTAAAACCATATAGATTCTTTTGTGAGTTTGGGTGATCTGATCTCACCACGAGGGAGAGGGAGTGGGGGTCGAGGGAAAGATGTAGATTTCAATGATTCTGAGGTGAGACTTGCGTCCCAAATGGTGCACGAGAGTGAGTTGAAATGGTAATTTTCTTTGTTTTCTCAGAGTAGCCCTTTCTTACAGTTCTTAAAGTTTTTCCAGTTACACTGTCATCGCTTCTTTTCTTTGTTTTAAACAGCAGACTTAATATTTATCTATTTCGGGTCCTAATTAGGAGACAACGAGGACATGATGCTTTGTGTTGTGCTGGTTATATTTATCAAGCCGTAAAAAACGTCCCTTCCTGTGCGCCCAAAACAAGGTGTCTGTGGATGAGTCAACTAGTGTGATTACAAACGGATTATTAGGGTCCATGTAAACACTGATACTGGTGGTTTTATTTGGGTTATTCGTCTGATAGGAACTGACCTTGACGTAATATGTGATGAGAATCTTGCGCAGGTCGAACACTTGAAGCATGGAGGCTGCGTTGTTGTCGCTAATGCTGTAGCCCTCCAGCACATATTTGGTGGCAGCCACTTCCCAGGCCAGCCAGCGCTGACCAAAGGCCGCATTGAAGGAGAGCATGTGGGGGAGATGACCTGGCTCGCAGCAGCAACAGCCTTCATCTTCCTCCACCCCTTCAGTGATCGCCTCCACCTCCCTCTGCTGGCAATACGTTCCTGAAAACAGTCATTCAAGAAAAAAGAAAATGAAGAGAGGAAAATACACTGTTCAAGGTAAATCAGTTGCGGTTTAGTATCGGAAACCTTATATCGCACCAAAACTATTCTAAACTATTCGATTCCACAAAAGGTTCTTTATAGCAGAAAAGGGTTCTTTAGATTTTTAGAATGTTTTTCAAGCTAAGAAAAAATATGGTTCATTTAAGAATCAGATCTGTTGACTAAAAGATTTGTTGGGGGCAAAAACTTTTCTTTACTGGCATCACTCCAAAAACTACCTTTTGGAACCTTAAATTTTAAGAGTGTACATGACAACTAGTGTTGATTCTTCCTGAGTATAAGATGGGCACCGGCACTGATTTTTTTTTAGCTTCATATTATGATTCTACCCAGTCAGACAATGTAAAACACACATTGTTTTCATTTGTCATGATTATATGAGCAACAAGGCAAATATTTCTGTGTGAGTTTTTGTGTGTGAAATGACTCCGTCTGGTAGTGTGTGATCCTTAGCGGTTTTGTGCGTGCCCAGTTTTTCTCTGTAACCATTTACAAAGTCAGCAAGTGAACGATGTCTAGTATTTTTAAATCGAATTCAGATTAGATTTTAAGTCATGTAGTGTATTCCAAAAATTGTGCAGTCCCTTTCCTGGAACACTGCTCACCCCTGAACTCCAAGCCTCTGAGCTGGAAAGTGACAAGGCCGTTGCCGATCTCAATGATGTGTACGAGAGCATTGAGGTAGTCAGAGGCGAGGATGAAGCAGTCTCCTGTGCTGTAATTTCCCCAGCGGCCCAGCAGAAGATCCCCACATAGCGAGTGCTGCAAAGAGCGTGTCAGATGCTCATAGAAGATAGAGTTCAAGTTGTTGTCATCAGCACCTATTCAAGCAAGCGATAAAGGTAGAATTAAAGGACAGATTAAAAGGAAAATACATAGATGAAAGGTCTGTATTAATCAGATACAATATCACATACCAGGGTTGCGGTCCAGCTGTGTGGCCAGACGTGTGTTAGAGTGATCCACCCGTTTGGTGCTGAAGGACAAAATAATATTTAAGGGTTCAAGTCACATCTTTAAACTTTTTTAATTAAAGGGTCTGAATTAGCAAAACAAACAACGCAGCTGACATTTGCATGAGATTTCTGAAGGCTTACTTGTAGTCTCTCTCCCAGAACTTCACAGGTCGAGTGTAGGAAGTAACAAAAACAGCACTGCCTAGCACAGGGTTGAGGGGAGTGGAAAAGAGAGCTGAAAACACAGCTTGCACAAACAGCATGGCAGAATCTGAGAGAAAACCAATGTTAAGGGACATTTTCAAAAAACAACTGTATAGCAAGACATTGTAAACATACTGAATGTGAAAAAGATGTGGGGACAAACAAACTCAATTACGGACAAAGCAATTGAAAAAGTGTGCAAACTACCTAAACCAGATGAGGAACAACATGTGAAATGTGGCCCAGAGCAAAACCAATGGTACAGCTGTGCTATAGGAAATGGCATCACTCCCACTGGGCACATGTTAACACCAGGGTAAAGTTGTGAGATCAGCATTCAGGTCTGTGTGAGAGTAACGCTGGTAAAGGATACGGGGAACAGCAAATGGCTGAGCAAAGGCATGGAAAGCAGAACCCCATGTGATCTGCCAAGGTGCAATGTAGGTCAGCACAAAACGCAGCTTAAACAGCAGATCCCACATCTGCTCACACACAAGAGAGATGATAGCAACATCAGTCTTAAGATTCTGCTTTAAAACCCCACACTCCAGCAAGAGTATAAGTAACAGTACATATAAACGTTTAAAAATGTCACTCAAATAGAATGTTTATAGGGAATTTCTAATTGATTTTTATTATTTTGGAATAACAATTACACCAGAATTAACTAGTGAAAATAAAAAATTAAATAATGGTGAAAACCTTAGAAGACACGATAGACAATTCAATGACTATATCAATTTCTCCGTAAATTTAAATCTTGATGTTTATAAACAACAACAACAAAAGAAACAATCATCCGCAGACATGTAATGCTTCAACAATCTATATACACTACCGTTAAAAGTTTGGGGTCAGCATGAATTTTTTTTTAATTAATGCATTTCTTCAGCAATGACATTAAATTTATCAAAAGTGACAGTAAAAAATGTATATTGTAACAAAGGATTTCCATTTCAAATAAATTATGTTCTTTTGAACTTTCAATTATATGTATAATGTTTTCCACAAAAATATTAAAGGGGTCATGAATTGAAAAAACAAATTTTTTGATTTTTTTTTTTTTTTACATAAGAGGTCACTATATTGTACCGTAAAAATGTCCTGGATGTTTCAGAACTCATAACAACTCTTTTTGGATTTTGTCACATTATGACATAATAGTGAGATGAAAGACCACCTCTGCAGAACAAAATCAACGCCTACTTCTACATCATTGCCTCTTTAGCCCTGGCCACCGATCTGTGCATGTCATATAGTAGTAAATACGAGAGATGCAAACACAGTATTACTCCAGCAACAAAACGATAGAGATGCCTCTGAGGATTACAAGACATTTTCCATAAAGAAAGTGTGGATAAACTTTATTATTAAATTCCAGTCAGAACTTGTCAGTAAGATTTGTTCGCTTCATTTTTAAACAAGACAGTTCAACAGGCTTTTCAGAGAGACTGAAAATAAAAGATGATGCAGTGACAACTTTACTGGATTCGACAGCAATTTCGTAAACACTCAAGTGTGAGTAATGTTTTTACCATGTGGCACTATTGCTTGGGTCTGTTCAAGATTTTTTATATGTACTAAGTTTTAATACTGTAGCGCTGCAGAAAAACTGTGAATAGTTGATTAGCATAGTGATTTGCTGTGCTTTCCTTTGCTTCTGCATTTATTGGATTAATATGGGGACTTCCTGGATACGGAAGGCAGCACGTAGAGAATACCGTTTTTGTTACTGTTTTGATCGAAGCCATTCGCTGTAATCCTAAATAAAAGCTTTAATGAGCGACAGCTGTTTTGTCATCATTAAGACATTACAACACGCTTCATTTAATTTAAAACACAACACTGCAAATGACAATGTACGCATATTTCACTTAACCGAAAAGGATGAATCACGGCGCCAATAAGAACGACAAATAATGGTACATTCATAATTCTGTTTACACTAAACTAATTCTGTTTACAATAAACTTACCCTGTCATGAAGTAATCTTCTCAACTGTGGTAACTCGTACTTAAACTTTATATGCCACAACCAAGACTTATAAAGCATACATAATACGCATAAATGTTTCACATCGAAAGAAAATCTTTAAACTATGTAACAAGATTATTATTTTTTTTTTAAATATGTAAAGAATTATTTTAATATGCAAAACTGTTACCCAATCAAAGTAGTGGGCGTTTACTTCCAAGTCTTGAAAGTACTGAGTTTGAATATCCTCTAAACTAGATATTTTGTAAAAAACTTAACATTATAGGTGGACCTCTGAGAACATTATTTAAAAAAATGCATTCATGACCCCTTTAAGCAGCACAACTGTTTTCAGCATTGATAAGAAATGTTTCTTGAGCACTAAATCAACATACATTTTACAACGTACATTTTAAAATATATTAAAACACAAAAGAGTTCTTTTACATTAATACCTCATAATTTACTGCATTTTTGATCAAATAAATGCTGCCTTGGTGAGCATTAGAGACTTTCAAAAAAATAAATAAAATCTGAAAAATCTTGAATGGTAGTGTACTGTTGGAACTAGTGGAACTGGTGATGGAAAAACTCCTTGCATAACATTATAAGTGGACTTGAGGGACAGAATGTAAATGTTACAAGTGTTGAATTTGGCCCCTTTAAATCTCAGAGAGATGTGACTGTATGCACAGACCTTGCTGAAGAGGATGGACATGCAGTAGTAGTCCAGGAGGAAGGTCTGTGAAAAGCGAGGGTAGTCGAATTGGAAGAAGAGGGCGGTGAAGCACAGAGTGACATACTGCTGAGATGGGACACAGAAGGATGAACGAAGCAGCTTCATCCCAGCCACTGAGATGAACAGAGCACGGCCACTAAAGAAACAGATAAAGGAAACCATATCACTGTGCAAGTGTGAGACCACATTGAAAACCTGGGATACAAAAACTTCCAAAACAACAGAGTAATATCAGCTAGTGTTAAGCTTCACTCTACACTAAGACTTAGAGAAATCTTAAGGATTCTAGATGATCTTATTCTTACTAGGCTCCAGGTTTGTCAGGGTTTTGGCTGACAGTGTGAGCTTCAGTGGTGAGGGAGTTGAGCACTACAGCCGGGTAGATGAAATACTTCTCCACACACTGCAGCCAAGCATACAGCTTCTCAAACCACATGAGCTGAGCAGCATCTGAGAGAGAGAGAGAGAGAGAGAGAGAGAGAGAGAGAGAGAGAGAGAGA
This sequence comes from Siphateles boraxobius, assembly GCF_051911475.1. Classification (NCBI taxonomy): domain Eukaryota; kingdom Metazoa; phylum Chordata; class Actinopteri; order Cypriniformes; family Leuciscidae; genus Siphateles; species Siphateles boraxobius. The sequence goes on from NW_027508788.1 coordinate 9,542,616, forward strand.
GAGAGAGAGAGAGAGAAGTTCATCACACTTGTTCAGATTTTCAGGCATTGATGTGTGCGTGTTGGTTTGACTACTCACCTCGGACCTCAAACTGGCTGTATTCTCGAGATCGCAGCACAGGGTGGGCTAAGCAGAACCAGGGCAGCTGTTTGCGGAGCTGAGGCAGGAGGTAGTGTGTCAAAAAACCAACTACCCCTGCCAAGATGTACAGGACGAAACTGAGGGCAGGCTAAAAAGTAGTGCAAAAAAAGCAAATTAAAAGCGCAACAATTAAGAAAAATTGTTTATGGAAATGAATTCCTTGATTCGCTACACTGAACGAGAATTTCCAACTTTACAAGACTAGAAATGATGTTCAGTCCTTGGATTAGAACTAGGTTCTTAAGCAAGATCTTACAATGAAACCATTAACATACTCAAAATCACATTCTGGATAGCCTACTGACCTGCAGAGCAATAAAGACAGTGCTGGCACTAATGGCGAAAGTGATAATGGCCATGAGAGGGCACATGACCAGGTCTGAGTGAAGAGTCTCTTTCTGCAGAGTCAGAGAAGGGAGCCATTTAAAAACCATTAGAACACTTATTTAGCAAAAGATAAATGCAGATGGAGAGAGCTTTTACCACAGAGTTCCGTAATTTTTCTGGAAGAGGGTCTTTAATCTCTAATGGTGGCTCTTCTGGTGTTCGGCTCTCCAGCTCTGGGAAGAACTTGGAGCGGACCAGAGACCTGCCCAGTGAACAGTGTGGAAAAATATGTTAGATGTCAATCACAGAGCTGTTGGGGAAGTGAGATGACTGGGAAGTCAACAGCATGTGTGGAGAGGCTGACCAGAGGATGGTTGGGTCACTGCTCTGCCTGCTCAGATGATAGGACAAGGCCAGGAGGAGGCCACAGAACACAGAGAAGAGCACCGGGACATGTGCCTCTCCCCACGGAGCCTACACACACACACACAATAAAATGAGTAAAGGAAGCACTGATAAACACAGTTGGTTGTAAAAGAGACAAACAGCATCCCACTTACATTGATGGCACCAAGGCAAAATCCATAAACCAGAGCTGCCACCAACATACTGCGAAACAGACTGTAGACTGAAGACAGGGGGCTTGTGGTGGCTGAAACACAAATGACACAATCTCATACTTACGGTGCAATATGTTATATTATTATAGTATGCCTGCTCCCTGTGAATCCAACCTGTATCAAACCAGTTGAACAGGAACAGCATAGCTATAGAAACACTGTACAATAGGGTTCCATTTGATTACTAACAATTAACTAACAATGAAAAATACTTCTAAAGCATTTATTACTTTCTGAGATAATGTTAATTTCAACATTTATTACTGCATTAAAATCATCTCTTAAATCTGTATGTTAATATTTAATGATATAACAACTGACATTGTTTATTACTAATGTTAATGAATGCATTAAATAACGTTAAATGATTGGCCCTTATTGCAAAGTGTTACCACTATAGCATTAGTAATGTCAAAGTCTTTTTTGGCAAGTCATGCCACTCGGCCGCCATCTTGGCAACGCCTCCGGGCAGCTATTTCGGACTAACAAGACCAGGCTCCTATCTAAATTAATGGGCAGAGAGTCAGAACTGCACATTCACTGGTCACCGGGACATATAAACTGCATGTATAGAAACAGCAGTAAAATATGATAAAAATCGCTGAAAAAGTTTGATGACTTTGCCCCAAAATAAGGTTTAAAACTCCTTTTCCCCCACAGGTTATACTTTACTACGAATGCGCAAGGGTTCTGGGAAATTTGAACTAATTTGCGGGCATCAGTGAGCCGCTATAAATATGCGGTAGACACTTGGGATGTCTGATATTTACACAACGCACACATACACTGCATATCAAATCTGCCGCCTTTTCAAACAGTAACGTATTTTCCACTGTCGCAAACCTCAACTGTGCGCATGCGTCAGTGGAACCAGACGATAGGCTTAAATGTTTCCCGGGTTGACTGTTAAAGGCAGACGATTGGCTTTCCAGTGGGAGGGTCGGGACATGTTCATACAACCGCCATCTTTGGCGTTACGGGTTTTCCCTATATAGTTGTACTGAGGATTGAGTAAGTGGCATGTCTCTATAAATAGTCTCTGGTAATGTATAATATAGGCCTCACCAGTTCCACCGAAAATGTGCATGTCCACCTGCTCCAACAAACACATGAGGAATGTGTTGACCTGAGGTAGAAGCCCAAACAGGAAGATGACGGGAAAAGAGAGGGTGAACACTGCAGAAGAAAACATATGTATAATTACATTATTATATTATGCACAACTCAATAAACATAGGTTTAACAGAACAGACTTTGAATGATAGTGAACAGACCTATGAGCATGTCTCTAGCACAGAGCAGAAAGTGGGCAGAGAAGAAGGTGACCCCATAGAGGGTGAAAGGCAGCATACTGTCCAAATTGCCGACCAAGTCAAACACCCAGATCAGCATACAACACAGGCAGAAATACACTGGTCGGCTGTACACGATGATCCAGTTATGGCCCTGCAATAAAGACCACACCAAATGAGATAGGCTGGTCTTTGACTGTGAAAGTCTAAGAAAAGAGAAGACTGAAAAACAGCCATTTACTCACATGCATTGGAGATGCTGCATCAGGCTGTACACTCTGAAATGGACAAAAACAAATTTATTAACACTGGACACATTACTATCTTTTGATGATTAAGAGATGCCAAAAAAAGGACCATTTTAAAAATGCTAACTCTCACACTGACCTTTAGCAAGGAGTACTGACAGCTGGCAATGACTAGGCAGAACTGGAAAACCCAGATGTCCCTAAAGAAGCCCTGGAGAAGAAGTAGGAAGCCAAGGAATGCCACCAAGCTGGCCAACACCACCGCAAACACATTCTCGCCAACTCGTCGATTCCTGTCCAGTAAGGCCAGCAATGCTAGCCTGTCGTAACGAACTCTTAACCACTTCCCCGGTAGCACCCAGAATCGGTAATACTGTTTAGGCTTAGCCTTTTCCTCAATCATCAGCGTGTTCTCCTGGGATTCATGAGGGGACTCGTGATCTAGGTCGAACTACAAACAGAAAAAATATCAACACAATCAGCAGGATTGTGAAATGGAACATGCGTTTTGATGATGTTGAAGCGTTAAGTCTCACCTCTGGCATATCCATTGGCAGCCTGCGAACCTGCATGCCCTGTAGGACCACCGGTCTGGGCTGCAGCATGGACAGCACCGGCGCCACCTCCTGGACATCGGTGGAGGTAAAGCTGGAGGACTGTGACTGTCGCTCTCGCTCCCTGAGCCAACGAAAACACTTCAAACACTAGAAGACTTCTGAATATTATTCCAATGTTACAATTTTTAAGACTTACTGGACTGGGTCCTCATATCCTCCTCCAGCAGGCCCAAAAGTATATGACCTCTTTACTCCTGAAATTAGATCCATTTCAATTGAAGAAACAACTAAACCAGAATTAAATTAGTGTTACAAGTCTGTGTAACATCAAATGATTCTTTACCACTCTCATCAAAAAAGTAGTGCACAGCTCCCTCTGAGGTGTCGTCAAAGGTGGATGCCTCGTGAACACCGCTGCGCGGCAGCAACAGCAGAGATGAGGCGGCGAAGTGCAGGGCGGAGGGAAGCGTTCGTGTGCGGGAGTGAGAGGAGGTGCGGACTCTCTGGAGGTCCTGTAAGCTAGGAGGAGAACCCATGGCGGAAGGGGGTGGGGTGGGGTTACTGCCAGCATTATGTCGCCTGCGAATGGCCTGTGTCCTCTTCACACTGCTCACAGAGTCACGTTTACTTCCCTCCTCTGGGGCTACATGGGCAAAAAGCAACAGGCAAACAGTTTTAAAGGGAAAATAAAATAAATTAAATTAAATATTAACTACAGCAGAAATCAATTAAAATAAAATATTATTAAAAAGGAAGTGCAAATTTATGCATTTGAGATAAAAAAAAATTTCAGCCTAATGAAGGTGAATAATGTGGGTCTTTGATACATGATAAAAAAATCACTTCAGCAGAAATTAAAGTTAATCAATTAAAAGTACACAAAAATAATTACTGAAAAAGCTAAATATAAATATACTTTTTTTAAAAACATTGTGTATTTTTTTGTTTAGTTTTTTTTTAATCTGATGGTTTTTCCAGCCTAAATATTGGGTGAATATAATGTAGTATGATGGTCTCACACACCATGACCAAAAAAATAAAGAGCAACATACACACAATAAAATCCTACGCATGGTTATAAATATTTTTGCACATCTATGAAATGCAAGAAAATAAGTGCTGGGAATGAATCTGTTCTCTCCTCACCTCCTCCTACTGCCCCCTCTTCCAGCAGCTCTCCTGCCCTCCAGCCCGTCTGGTTGCCAGCCCAGGAGCCCCCAAGTGAGTCTATCCTATGATGTATCCTGGAGAAAGCCTCTGAGTGCATCGTCCGAGCCTCCAGGTCTGATTTAGAGATGGTGAGTGGACGTGGGGCAGGATTGGAAGAAGGGGGTAAAGGTAGTATAGTAGATGCAAGGGTCCCTGTGTTGTTGGAACCCCCACCAGCCCCATCCATGCTGAGCACTCTGGCATGAGTCTTGGCACTGGCTGTGCTGGCTGAGCGCTGAGCACTGCGAGAATGGGAGGGACCTACTGTGTCAGGCTCCTCCCCCTCTCCAGGGCTAGGTAACTGACTGGGGCCAGGCTGGGAAGCATTCGCCAGATCGGGGGAGTAGCAGGAGGTAGAGGAACTCGAATCATCATCTTCATCATCGTCTTCGTCGTCAGAGCTGAAGCGACGTTGGGATCCAAGGCTAGAGCCTGCACTCATATCGCTGCCATCGTCTTCGTCGCTGGAGTCCTCAAACAAGCTCTCGCTGTAGGCTTTGGCACCCAGCCGACTGCGTACAGGGATGTAGTCTCTGTGTTGGCCACGGTTTTGGTGCCGTCGATAGGAGCCACAGTCGAAACTGCTACTGCCAGGAGCACCTCGTTTGCGTGGAGCTTTCCTGCGACCGGGGCGGTGACCCACACTGCCCCCGGCACGTAGCAGCTTCAAATCTTTAGGTCGCACCACCTGCTGCTGAGCTTGCAGAGATGGTGGCTCCGCTAGGAGGTAGGACGGGGCAGAGACCGGCAGAGCAGGCTCTGAGCAGACCAAGCCAAGTGCCAACCCTGATGGTACAGAGCTGGCCTGGCGTGGAGGAGGAAGGGGGGGTATAGGGATGCCACTGTCAAGATCGCAGGTCTCAGAACGCCCGCTGCTAGACGGCGACGAGTCCTGCAAGGAGGGCTGTGCAATGTCTGAAAGCAAAGGGGGAAGGTCCTCCCCCTCCACCAGAGTTCTGTCCAGGCCCTGCCCAGAGGAGAGCTCTTTGGAGGGTGAGCGTAGCAGCACGCTGTCTGACAGGTCATCCGTGTCGCTGCCACCCTGCAGCACGTCTCCAGGCTGATGATAGGGGCCTTTACCCTGAGGCAAAGCTGTGGAAGCAGCGTTAGACACGGGTTTATGCGTCTGGCCCAGCGAGGGACTCTCAAGCTGTGTTGAGTCTGTTTTCTCGCTGCGGTAGCTACTGACCGTACTGAGAGTCTCTCTGTCTGTGGCTGCTCCACCTCCACTAAAGCAGCTGTCAGTGGAGCCAGCAGCCAGGGCCACTCCAGTGCGGCTGCCTGGTTGCTCAGCACCGGGGGCAAAAGTGACAGGGTCGAGGCCCAAACCCAACAAGTTCTCGCTTAGTTCCTCGCTCAAGCTACTCTTGATAAGAGGGCTGAGAGGAGCATCTCCCAGGCTCTCAGAATCAGCTGAAGGTCCAAGGGGGGAATAGCCTCCGAGACCCTCCCCATCAGGACTCTGCTGAGATAGCTGCTCCACACCCCCATTCTCCACCTGGTCCTTCTCGTCTCCATCTTCTTGGCTGGAGGGGGACGGTGGGATAGAAGGACAGTTTGCTGGGTGCAGGCTACTAAACCCTCCAGTCATTACATCACTCACACCAATTATGCCTCTGTAATCTACAGCCAGACAGGATGGTGCCACACCTGCAACGACAAAAAGCGTCCAGTTACTACTGAGCAGATTAGCGATGTTTAGAGGTACACATAACTTGATACTAGTAACAATCTTAAACAAATCCAATGGTTTTATGTTATCAATTTATTCAGCTAACTTAATTTATAAGATTTTAATATTTTGTAATATTTTGCAATAAACATGCAACAAATTATTTAATTCATATAATCAATGACTGTAAACTTTTTGGCTTCAAATTAAAGTTTATAATGTTATGGTTCATCTCATAGCTGGTTGGCTTAGATTAAAGCTTTTTCCTTAATAAAGTTGTGATGAAACAGAAGTAGTGACATATCTTTTCTTCTGTATTGTGACGTACATTTATAAAAAATAAATAAATAAACTCTAGTATAGTGTTCTATCCATCATTTGTTGCTTGATATTTCCATGTGGGCAAATAAATGTCACCTAAGTTTTGATAATTTTGATTACACTGGTCCAAAATAGTTTTTTTTAAAAATTTATATATTTCTTAAGATGTTAAACAGGCATTTACAAAAAAAATTTGGATTCTGGATTGGAAGTCTAGGGCAGTGTTTCCCAACCAATGTGCGGCAGTACACTTGTGTGCCTTGGAAAATTATCAAATAACAATCAAAAAAAATTCTACAAATAAGATTATATCCTCCCTGTCAGGACGAAACCTTGCATTGTTTAGATTTTATTTTTGTTTTATAACATACATGCTATTGGTCATTCTTTACATCTACATTTTTACTTATCAAAACTGTGCCGCAGCAAAAGAAATAGAAAGTTGGGAAACACTGGTCTAGGGAACTGTCCAATGCAACACTAATGTAGTGAAGCAGTAAAGGGACAGTTCTTACTAGTGTTGTCCTGACGGTTGTGTCGAAGGATGTCTCTATGTGCTGAGGTTACGATCACATTATTAGTGCCCTGCTCCTGCATGAGCTCCTTAATATCTGAAATTTTAAAAATGATAAAAATCAGAGACGAACCGAAACAAGCATACTAGTTCATGTTAACTATTTGGTGTTGTATGTTTAAACAAAAAGCAACAATAACAACAATGTACCCTTTGGGCCTCCAGGGTCTTCAAGATGTGGTAAAAACTCCTGATCAAAAGAAAAGAAAATGAGTCAGAGGAAATTCCAACGAGTTAAGGAGAATAATGCTCAAGGACATGTGACATTTGGCATTAAAAATATCCTCACCGACACCTGATTCAATCCAAACAGCGAATGCTGGGAACTGCAGCGTACAGGAGGGGTGGAGTTCACCTTTCGGAACACCGTCATTTCCACACCGACACCACTGTCCCTGTAGGCAGAGGCATGCCGACATGAGCCAAAACTAACTGTGACTGCTCGACACCATCAACAGATGTTTACCAACAACAAATCCCCGAAGAACATCTGACTCAGTAGCACGATGCTTGTAATGCACTACAAACCGATTCTGTCTACTTGCTGAATTGAGCAATAGATAAGTGAAAACGAAAAAGAATGTAGTAATGTAGATACTGTACCTGTGTTGGCTTCCGTCGTGAGCGCCAGAGCCTTCCTCTCCTTCTTCCACTCTATGGGGGTCAGTGGCGAACGAGGCCTGCCTCTTCTCCACGATCTCGCCCAAGTCAAACATGGCATGTAGTCGGAAATTCACCGCTTTTATGGCCGTGAAGAAGGCCGCTATCACTGCGCAGTACACACCAGCCACCACTAAACTGGCAGGAAGGGCCTGAAAGAAAGAATGTGGGAGAATCACATCAATGTGGTTGCAACAATTACAACCTCAAATTCGTTTCAGACACTGCATCTTATGTAGGCCACAATGGACGTGTGTAATTTCATAATGCGCTTGTGTACAACACAGTGTGGAAAATAGGCTACAACATACACTACCGGTCAAACGTTTTAGAACGATAAGATTTTTAATCTTAAAAATAAGTCTCTTCTGCTCACTAAGGCTGCATTTATTTGATTAAAAATACAAACAAAAACAGTCATATTGTTATATATTATCACAATTTAAAACAGCTTATTTCTATGTGAATCTATTGTAAAATGTAGCCTAATTTATTCCTGTGATCAAAGCTAAATTTTCATCATCATTACTCCAGTATTCAGTGTCACATGATCCTTCAGAAATCATTCTAATATGATGATTTGATGCTAAAGAAACAATTATTATTATAAATGTTGAAAACAGTTATTAATATTTTTATTTCAGGTTAGAAAGAATAGAAAGTTCAAAAGAACAGCATCTATCTGAAATAGAAAGCTTTTGTAACATTAAAACACTACCCTTCAAAAGTCTGGGGTCAGTAAGAATTTATTTTATTTTTGGAGGGAAATAAATAAAATAAATCAATACTTTTATTCATCAAGGATGAGTTAAATTGATCAAAAGTTACAGTAAAGAAAAGTTACAGTTATAATGTTAGAACAGATTCTATTTTTAAAGAAATGCTGTTCTTTTGAACTTTCTATTCAAAGAATTCTGAATTTTTTTTCAACATTGAAAATAACAATGAATTTTTTTTGAGCATTCAGTCATTTGTTTCATAATATTTCACAATATTACTGTTTTTTTATTTGTTTATAAATGCACCCTTGTTTAGCAGAAGAGACTTCTTTTAAAAACATAAAAAATCTTACCGATCTAAAACTTTTTTTGACCAGTGGTGCAAGTAATAGTAAATGTATTAATTTATGCTGTATCAGCATATAAGTATTTTCAAAGAAATAGATGACTTAATAAACATTAAAAATGCCATGACAGACAAGTATATAAAACTATACATAAAATTAGATGCAATTGACATAAAACTGAGTAAAATCACTGTCTGTTGACATTAAAAGCTGTAAAGTTCAATAAAATATGTTTACCAGTCAACTTCACCTGATAGTGAAAAGTATCACTAGCGATGTCATAACATGTCATGTTTATCCACAAGCTTTTCTGTAAACCGGTTGCCAAACTGAGAAAATGGATGCAAAGGAATGTCTTCCTTAAGACTGATGTAATTATTCCTCCTTGTATATCTGATCGTTAACATTGATTGTGCTTGTAAGGTCCAGTAACCTCCAGTGACACATATGATCCTTCAGAAATCATTCTAATATGCTGATTTGGTGATCAAGAAACATTTAATATTATTATCGGTGTTGAAAACAGTTGTGCTACTTAACATTGTAGTGCAAACCAGGATTTTCTCATGAATAGAAAGTTAAAAAAACAAAAACAAAACACACTAAAAGTGAACATTTATATAATTATTTTTTTTTACTCTGACACAAGGTTTGAAGTTATCTTGGTTCTGCTTCATTGTAACCACTTAGTAAAAACCTTCCATAGAAAATATCTCTGAAGCAGAAATATCTGCAGCTGTCATGCATCTTGACAAAGTTTCAGAAAAATCTTTCTATAGTAAAGCTTGAGATCACCATGTAAGAAAGGTTTCTCAACATGAGTGACACCTAAATAATTCAAGGTCTTGGAATACATCAGTATTATTTACATACATTTTTCCAAGAACATGTGCTGGTGTAATTCTTTACCTGGAGAATTACTGCATGAACTCACCATGTACAGAAGAAAGGGGAAGGCCAAGAGGAATATCCAGAGGTAGAGATGAAAGCAGTTCGAGAAGGTACTCTGATGAGGGTCAACGTACCATCCTCCGGTCAGAGAAGCCCACACTCCCTGTCGCAATATCTGAAGAGCTTGAGAGCCCATCTTATCGCTTCGGGACAAGACAACCCAGAGTTCTTGAAGTTCTCTTGTCAAAGTTTCTAGTGCGGTACTTACATTGGGAATCTCAGGATGGACTTTCTCGGACTGGTAAAGAAAAGGCTGCCCAAAAAATTAGCAGAGAGCGAGACGATCCAAAACAACTTGAGGCCTGTGTTTTTTCAGCATCAACTGTTCTTTTGTATGCTCCTCCAGAAGACCCCTGTTTGTAGTGCAGATCATCAAGAGTTTTTGGCACAACTGTGACCCAAGGGCTACATAAAAACATTCATCCTGAGGAATCATCAAAACTGCTTGGTTTGGTTTCTTTACGACTTCCCAGCACTTTAAGCAAACACAATTCCAAAAATAAACAAGATGTTCTGATGACATACTTAAGATCAACAGGCTATTTTGAATATGGTCATTTTAACCTATCTGTGGCATGATAAGGCATGAGACATTTGTATGATTTAGATAAAGTAGCCTAATGTGGGATTTCTAGAAAATACAATTAAGAAATCAAGTTTCATTTAGGGATATCGTATATTTAACTAACTTTAGAGATGTCAACAGATATGTGTAAGATCACTGAACAACTGCAACTATTTCGGGCAATGTAGAGAAAGACAGGCAGTTAGTTAGTTAACGTCTTCATTGGCTTTCAAGGCTTCTGTAACTATTGCAAATATGGTAGACAGCTTCAGAGTCCTGAGAATTCAATTTATACTTTTTCTGAACAAATCTGTAAACCTGTCCCGTTGCCAAATAAAAGATATGCGGATATGACACCGTTTAGAGTTTTATGTCTTAACTGACTGCAGATTTATTTTAACATATAGTTATCTCTTTCAAGCCCGAACAGTCATAGTAGTATCCTTTCAACTTGACCTTTATGGCAGTAGCTAATCTCTACATCTATAAAAGGAAAAACACTGAGCATCCTCGGCAAACAATGGTCGTTGAATAAACAAACGCTGACAAATGTCTCAGTGGATTTGGCTTTTAATCAGCACAACTTCAGCTAATGTTAGCATTGGTATGTTAGCTTGGCTAAAGCATCTTTGAAATTATATCGAGTCTAAATAAAGACAGAGGAGAGATTAATGTCAATGAAACATTTCAATATCACTTCAATGAAAACGTTACCAGAGTGCGAATATTTTTAGAACTGTAAACAAACCGTGCGTTTAAACAGCAGTAGAGCTAACACTGACAACTGAACGACTGGATTTTAGAGTGAATCAACCTGCTGAACACCAAATCAATCAGAAGGGACGAAAATATATTATATTTAATCTATTTTCTCAGTTTTTCGATTTCATTTGACGTATATCTGTCCTCTCACCGCTCAATATCACCTGACACTCACTAGCCACACCGCTAACATGCTACAAGCAGTAGTGAGCCACCTCTGACTTTGGCTTAAGTGTTTTGTAGCAAAATTTTGAGCAGTTTTCAACTCAACGTCACCATTCCATGTTTTTTCTCGGCAGGGTCTGCGTTAATTCCTCCAGAAAAGAGAGAAGGAAAACCACAGGATGGCGAAACTGAACGCGAGTTAGCATCGGCTAACGGCAGCACTGAGTGCTTCCTCCTTATGACGAAAATAAAAATACAAAAACACACACAGACCGCAAAATATCTCTACGTGGTCACCACTGCAACCATTTCCACGGTAAGTCCAGGGCCGCTGTGTAAAAACTCCAGCGAGAAAAGCCCGGAATGTGAGCTCGCTAAGTTCCAGTGTCGAATCGCTTCATTCACACAGGTAGCAAACACCCACCTACAGGAAGAGAATTGATTCTGCAACGCGATTGGCTACTGTGGTTAACCCCCACCTGCAAGGACGGAACTGATCCTTCAATGCGATTGGCTGCAGCAAGTGTCTGTCATTCAGTGGACATACATGACAGACATTCTGTCAGGTTGCAATTCTTTCATTCAGGCCTCAATTCATTCATTTTAAATTACAACAAAGTTAATATTTTCTTACAGTAATTTATTTAAATGATTTTCCCTGATTGTTTTATTTTCTGGGACACTTTTTTCTAAGTGACCCAGTTCATCTTAGATAAAGTGAGACAGGTTTTTCAGGCAAAGTGAGACACTTTTGAAAACTTTTCCAATTGATTATACATATTTAATCATACTATCATCATCATCATAGTATTGATGAATCATAAATCAAGTCAGTTTGGATATTCATCATGTTGTAGAAGTCTACAATCTTTTTGATTCAAAGGCCCCCCCCCCCCCCCCCCCCCCCCCCCCCCACTGTAACAAAAGATTGAAGGCCCTCTATATAATATTAACTTAGTATTAAAATACTTAGGTATTTTTGGTAAAAAAAAAAAAAAAAATTTTATATTTCATTTAGTTCGCTATTAAATAAGAGATCTAGTGCTAAAATGTGTTGTTTTTTAACTCAAGCTGAGCGCTCGTTGCTGCTGCTATCAGTTGCATACACGGGTTTCTTGTATACAAACAATACCAGATGCGCGCGCATCCAGGGGGCAAAAACCCGCTATCTGTTATGCCGAGTTCAATAAAAGAACATTGTAATTAACGTAGATTAGTACGCATTGTTTGTAATTTCTTGTTGACTCAATAATAAACTGCAATTTCAGAGTTGGATCTGTTTGTTTTTGTTTCATATTAATATAACATTATGTAAAACGTCCAACTGTTTACGAATCAAAATCCGGACATACTGTGATGCATGTATGAATTATCATGTTAGACTAAGTTAGTAATGTAATAGCCATAGAGCCCGAATTTGCTTTTATATAAGTTAACCTTGTTTACATTACTTTACGACCTGCAACATGACTGCACACATATAACGTTACTTTACTGTAAATCAAAGATTTGACGATGGATTATGTGGGAAGCCTTTAGTACCTCCGACCGTGGCGATTATATTAAAAAAACTTACTCTCAGCAACGGTGAGATCTTGCCGGATCCCTATACGCAACCTGACGATCTTTGGATTGTGGATGACAAGAAGTGGCCAGCAATTGTATGGCCTGATATATATATATATATATATATATATATATATATATATATATATATATATATATATATATATAATTGTCTAATTCAGACAAGTGTGTATACAAGAGAAATTATTAGAGCGTACAAATCCCTTGATGCATACAACTAGCAGCTAAGTGCTATGTGGTCGTGTGTAGCTCGTCAAATACTTTGATGCTGCACCGGATTTTTGCGTGTTGAGGTCAGATGTGCTCCCTAGTCAAAGGCAAGGCATTAAAGCCAAGCCTTATGATGCCTGGGTGTATGTCCATAAGGGCCTTGGTTACATCCTTACGGCTAACTGCAAATGCATGGCAGGGTACGTCTATCAAAATGTATCTGCATCAGAAACCCTTTACTCCGGGTCTTTTGCCCCCTGGCTGCGCGCGCAAGCAGTGATGACATCGCCGAGAAATCCATGTATGGATAGTGTTGTGCCTCGCGCAGTATACAATCGGACGCGCTATCGCCGTTGTGGAGACTCTATTCATTCCGGTGAAATCACAAAATAAAATGCACACAAAACGTGTCCCTGCTTGATATAGACTGTAACCCCTGGTGAACATATTCAGTTATGATGACAGAAAAAAACCCTGTACGAATGCGGATTAAAAACCGTAACCTCTGACCCGCTTGGCAAAATATCTACCACTAAACCATTTAAGAACGGATCGATGGATTTATTTACGGGTTTAGAGCGGCTGCACAGTTAAGTGGCCGCCGGATGATGTTGATAAGAACTTGCAATGTATAACTATTATCAGACGGCCCTCACGAACTCGGAACACTACCGGCCCACCGGGAAAAGTCCTGACTCCCAATTGCCACTCCCGCCCCTGAACAATATCCATGTATTATTCACAGGGACTGGTATGACCACAGTTTATTTTTTGATTCCAGAAGCTTCAAGAACTACGTTCTTCAATAAAAACCACTGGTCAATATACTTTAAGTTAGTTTTACATGTTTTTTTTTGTTTTTGTTTTTGTGGGATCATGCTGATGATTTATTGCCATTAGCTGGTCCAAGCTGATCTAGATGATGGATGAAATAAAATAACATTTGGTGGGGTTAAGACTGACTTGGTAGACCTTAGTCAGGCTGATAAAGGCTGGTAGATCACCAAACTAGGTTCCAAACTCCACTTTGACCCACCTTAAGGTGATACAAAATGGTGTTCCAGCAGGGGTGGTATAATGCCCTTTTCACAAGATGTAAAATAAGTATTTGATGTCCCCAGAAGGTGTATGTGAAGTTTTAGCTCAAAATACAGATCTTTTTATATAGCATGTTAAAATGGTCACTTTTTGAGGGTGAGCAAAAACGCACCGTTTTTGTGTCTGTCCCTTTAAATGCAAATGAGCTGCTGCTCCCAGCACAGGGGGCGGAGTTTTTCCAAAACTTTTATGTTCAAACCGGAGTCAGACAAAGATGGAGAGACCCAAGGAGAAGTGCCAACATGTTTAATGCAACAGGACATTTCTGAATGGATAGTTGATGAATTTATGTATCTTATGTGTAGTTATCTTCTTAATTGGCATTCTGTCATGATAATCTATAAATCGCGTTCCCCGGGGCAGGGTTTATGTAAATTGTAGGGTTAGTGATGACACTAACCCGGGAGGAATGTCGTGTAGTCCCTACCAGCCGTTTGTTTCAGTCCTTAAAAATCAATATCTTTAAAAGAAAATATCTCCCTTGCTTTGAACTTTGTAACTTTGCAGATGTTGTTTATAACAGCAACATTACACTAACTTAAGTTAGGAAAGTGAAATCATAATCAACCACTCCTCTAATCTAAATATTTTTTTGTATTACTTTTTAAATCGCAACGAACATTTGTAATGAACTTTGATGATCTGTTCCACTTGACCGAAAAAAAACCCACCAGTTCCAGTGAAAAGCATAACTGTGTTCAAAAGTCTATTATTATCACAAAATATTAGCATAATAATAAAAGGCTGAGAGTATAAAGCTTTTATCAATCACAAATCTACCAAAAAGCATCAAACTTTTGCATATTTCACCCTACATTTAACTTTGGACTCTCGAAATTGATCAATGCCATTTCTGCTCATCTGACATTTTGATGATTTTCATCATACAAAGGCGCAGAAATCTAATGCTAATGAGCAAAGCTCACTGTTCAAGTGTCATCGCTTCTGCCGCCTGATGAAGAATCACTCTCAAAATTGTGGGTTCTGATGCCAAAATATAGAGTTTATTAGAGATACAAAGCACTATTATTTATGATCTCTTTTTGACCATTTGTTGTTTTAAGAAGTGGACAGAAGACCCCCAAACTTTACTAAGTGAAAGGAGGGGCCTATTAAACCACATTTTTCTCTATTGTCAAAACGAGAGGATCAGTATAACATATTTTTTTCTGTTATGGCAGTTCATCATCATGAACACTTACAGGCCTACATAAATACTGTATGTGTTAGTAGAATAAAGTAATAATATATAATAGTAGAATAACTTTGGCTATATATTCACATTGATTATGATTGATTCTTTTATATTCTGATTAAAAAAAAATGTTCCAAATGAGGAGATGCCTTTCTACATCCCTATTTTATTTTTGAAATATGTCAGAGTAAATGTTATTTTATTGATTGATTAAAAAAGTTACTTGGATAAAATTCAAGCCTCTGTCATTAAAAGGTAAGAGAATGCAAAACAAAATTACACAAATGTAAAAGTGAAGTGACGTCCTCGGCAGTTAACAAATACTTGTGCAGACACATTAGGAGCAGTGAGTAGCGAACACACACACACACACAATGCAAACTGTGGACACACACACCCGGAGCAGTGGGCAGCCATTCACTGCGGCGCCTGGGGAGCAATCGGGGGTTAGATGCCTTGCTCAAGGACACCCCAGTCATTTCCCGCAATTAGGACTACCAAACCATTAGGCCACAACTGCCCCAACAACATGTAATGATGCAACCCAGCTAGATTGATGAATGAGTGGATTTAGACAGCAGATGGCAGTCTCACACTTCAGTCTCAATCCAGTGGCATCACTGTCTGTTAAATCTTCTCCCCTCTGTCTTTCCAGACAACAATTTTTGAAACAAAGAGCATAAAATGACATCCTTCTTAGAAAATAGAGCAAAGGAAAGTTTCAAATCTTTCTTACCTCTCAAACACTTTCATTTCAGTGACATTTGGGAAGGGGTTTTAATGCATATCCTCTGGCAGGACAGGTGCACTGGCAGAAGTGAAAATTGGAGTTCCATCTACTTTGAAGGAAAAGGGGCAGCAAGTCAGCTACTAAATTATTCATCAAATCACAAATCCAGGGCTCAGAGTTCAGAAAGATGTGGAGTAGAATTGACATCAGAAGGTGCTGACAGGTTTTTCGTGTCTTTTTTCTCTTCGACTTTCTTAATGTGGGTTTTTGAAGATGTTTAAAACTAACTGCGGCAATAAGTGATAAACCTCGCCTTGCTTTCAGTTTCAAAGCTTGTGTCTTCTGTTTGAAAATCACTAATTCTTTCCCACTATTTATTGATTCATACAAGCCTTAAGGCTGCCTTGATGTTAGTTGTCTTATCTGTGGAGACCATAAACCTGAATGTTACAATCTCTAACAAGCTCTTGCCTATCTATCTATCTATCTATCTATCTATCTATCTATCTATCTATCTATCTATCTATCTATCTATCTATCTATCTATCTATCTATCTATCTATCTATCTATCTATCTATCTATCTATCTATCCATCCATCCATCCATCCATCCATCCATCCATCCATCCATCCATCCATCCATCCATCCATCTATCTATCTATCTATCCTTGTGATTTGCATGTATTTTAGAAGGCGAGATTGGTAAATTTTACATCCGCCAGAATATAATTGAAAGCACAGCCATTGACTGAATGAAAACACTCATTTAACTAAATGCTGTACTTAAGTGTATTCTGTGCATATTGACCACATACAATTTACTCCACTAGATTTACAATAGACCCAGAATAATGATCAAAACAGAAGTGTTTCATCCTTTGAAAGGCTCGCTCCAGATATAGCTTCATCAGTCTTAATCTTTTCCAAAATCAAGTTGCCTCTTATTCCCGGAAACTGCTCTCCATAAACACACTTTTAGCTCCAGTCTTTAAATAGCTCAAACTGTACTGCAGCGTGTATAGTTAGCTGAACAAGTACCTGCAGAACATAGAGTGGGTGTAGAGAGAGGGGAAGGGGAATGTGGGGGCCGCTCTCCTTTCAGATCCTACAAGACCATAAAGGAAGAGTGTTGTTTAGAGGCCTGTCTATCTACATCTGAGCAGCGTGACAGCAGAAGAATCTGAAGAAATCTTTGTATTAGCAGTATGTGGAGTCTTCTGGGGTAGGAACTCATCAATATATAAGACCAGATGATGAAATTGCCATGTAAGACAAGGGCTTGAGTTCACAGCGTGAGAGTTCTTACAATGGATAAACCTGAATTTTTAGGCAGGAAAGACGCTGGGAAATAATGGTTCTCCAAATACCAGTTGTCTAAGATGACAGCGTTTATACTAAGTTTTAAATGTGAGAGTCTAAAACTTTAGACAACAACAAATCAGGTGAAGATTTCATCATTTAATCACCTTTATGTTGTTCCAAAACCGTATGACATTTTCTACTGTGCAACATGAAATGTAATATTTTGTTCCTTTTGCATGCCTTTTACACAATAGAAAAAAGGTCATACATTTAGAAGAATACTAACAGAATTTAGATTTTGTTTGGGTGACTTACACTACCATTCAAAAGTTTGGTCGGTAAGTTTTTTTTTTTTTTTGAAAAGTTTTTTGAAAAAATATTCTTTCAAATTTGAAATAACTGTTTTCTGTTTTAATACATTTAAGAATATAATTTATTCCTGTGATGGCAAAGCTGAATTTTCAGCATCATTACTCCAGTCTTCAGTGTCGCATGATCTTTCAGAAATTGCTGCTTAATATGTATAACTCTTTAAGACAAAATTTTTGTAAATAAAAGAGACCACACTGAACAAATCAGTACGAAGTATAGAACCAAGTGTATTTTTCCCTCTGTCAATGTACACATATTTAGATTTCATCTCACAGTAACACTTTACAATTACATTAAGAACGGGAATATACTTTGACCAGCATAGGTAAATGACAATTATATCTTAAAAGAACAAACAAAACAAAAACACAAACAAAAAAAAATTGCCCTGTCGATGACGTAACAAAAATAGTAGTAGTAGTAATGGAGGTATGGCTAGTTGTAATGCTTCATATTTTACCAAATTCAATAAAATCCCAAAACATTTTTCCCCGCAGAATTTTACATTTGAAAATCATTTCATAGTTGAAGTAATATCTTTTCTGAATAATGTTATTTTTTTTTTCATTTGCAGAGAAAGGATTAAACAAAAACCTCTTTGTAATAACAAGGAATGTCAATTCAGTAAAACCATATTTTCAAATGTGAGAAATATCTAGACAGTATACTGTGTTTTTTTTCTTTCTTTTTTTCCTCCTTTCCAGGAGGTGTCCTTTGATACAAAAGTCTGGACACAAGGTTGTGCTGCTTTATCCATAAAAGTCTTGTCAGTTCGCTCTTTTACGCTCTCCTTCAAGGTTTGGGAGGAGGTGAGCTGGCATTCTGATGAGAACAAGTTCATTTTTTTCCTCCTAGAAGAGATGCCACAGTTCTCAAAATATGATTTCGCCTCTGTTCTCCTTATCCTGTTTGTTTCAGTGTCTGTAGTCTCATTCGGATGGGTATTGGGCTGTAGTTTCACACCAGAGAATATAGGAGGCAAGAGAAAGAATTCTCATAGTCTTGCGTATATCTTTCTCATGCCGGAGGACGAACGAGGACAAACACTCACACACACACACACACACACACAAGCGCACGCGCACATACGCATACGTATTGTATGCACGATACACACAAACCTGTCTCCTGAAGTGTTTTCAGCAATGTCCTGTATTTACATAGATACATCTTTTGTCCAAGCTGATGTTCAGTTCAGGACAGTCCCGCTTTCTGAGGTCTCTTTTGTCTGCGTCGTGTTCGCCCACGGTGTTATGAATCCCTCCGGGTGAGATGAGAGTTATCAACTTTATGTATTTCATATCAAAATACTCTCATGGAAAGCTGAATGTGAATACATCATGCATGGAACACAATTAGTAGCCTAACAGATCACAATGTTTCGACACCATGGAGAGAGAGAGAGAGAGAGAGAGAGAGATGCCTTTTGTGGGCTTTTTAAAGTTCTAACAACCTTCTGAGCTTTTCTACGCCTACTAGTGGAGGTGTCGCCGTCAAAGCAGGCTTCGCCGTCTGATCTGCGATTCTAAGTGAGAGCGTGTTTATGAAACCATGGCGGATAGACAACAAAGAAAGAATTAGATTCATGTGTTTCATGACAGGGACAGATAAATCCTAATTTCTACACCTGACAAAAGATATCCGAGTGGAAATGAATTCAAACTCTTCTGGTATTTCGGCTCTATCAGAGAACAAAACAGAAGATGTGATTTTATCCACCGCCTTTTCAACTGAACACGTTTTTTTTTCACCCTCCAAAAAGGTGTCAGATTTAACATCTCCACAAGAACTGATGGGAGCATCTGCTTGTCTCCTGCAAATAACTAACACAACCGCTTCTGTTCTTCATAAATTATTACAACGAGGGGCAGCGAGCATCTCGTAGAAGATCTCAATTTCATAGCTCTATGAAGGTAATATTAAATAAACGTTCAGGAATAGCACCAAAAGCTTGTGTGCGGAGACACCAGTTAAACCGGCGGCTTTTCTCTCCCTGTCCATGGTGTTTTATTACTCTCCTGTGGAGGCCCAGACCACGCAAAACATACATTTTTAATCGCAAAGAGGGCATTACATCATCTGGAATGTAATGGAAGAATTTCTTTAGACATGATAAAATTACATACAACAATGGCTTTGCAAAAACAGCAACGAAACAAGGATCTATCCGTTAGGGCCTTCCTCCTCATTCCCTACGTCCATATCTTTCGGTGGCAGAAAAACTTTTTGGAGAAGTAAACAGAAGATTGTGTGGCTTAAATGCTTGAGGATGCAGAGGAGGTGATTTGAAGTTTTAAAATCCTTGAACCTCCTCCTCAGTCTCCCGTTCACTCAGACGTAATACTCCTTGTCTTTGTTCTTCTTGCCCTTGGTGGTCGTTTTGGCGATGGCGGCAGTCGTGCTCGGCGTCTTCTCCTTCACTACAGCACCGTTGCTTTCGGAGCCCGAGTTGCGGCTCTGGTCCACTTGATAAGAGCCTTCGTCTCGGTTGCGGTACTTATACATGGCGTAAAGGAGGATGAGGATGCAGAGTGCGGCAGCCGCCACGATGCCGACCACCATGCCTGTGGTGCTGCTGGACTCCCTGATCACTTCCACGGCGCCCGGGCGGCCCTTCTCCATCAGGTCGGTGGGGTGAGCTGTGGGCACATGGGGGAAATCAGGCGGGTAGGTTAGACCTGGAGTGTGACGGGAGGACGGGGCAGGTGGCAGGAGCACCTGGTCGCGGGTGTTCATTTTGCCCGCGGGGATGTGGAGCTGGTTGGGGTGGGTGGTGGGGGCGGGGACTGGAGGACGTTGGTCACCTTGGCCCTGGCCTCCGCTCTTGCCCACGGCGGGGGGCGGCGGCAGGACTGTCCTGTCCGTGACCATGGGGGAGTTTTTGTAAAAGTCCTCGTCATCGGACTCCGTCATTTCTCCGGAGCCGAAGGCCGACACCTCCATGGGGTCGCCGCAGTCCTCCTGGTCCGGAGGGCACGGCGGACGGGGTTCGGACAGAATGAGGGACTCTTTGGTGGTTTGGAGAGGGGTCAGGGAAGTGGGAGGGGCGGGGATGGCAGGGTAACGGGTGGCCATGGGAAGGGGGTCTTGGGTGTCCACGGTAATTATGGGCAACACAAGTTCACCTCCTAGGATGAGAGAGGAAAAAGGGTGAGAGGAAGAAGAATTAGCGAGGACTCGACAATAGCTACATGTACACACACGCGCACTCTATTAGTTATAGAATTATAAATCAATTTTTTATGTGCAATTTATTCTAGGACAAAGATTCTACACACTATTCACATGAAAAAAAGCTAAAATATTTTTTAAACCTATTCATATGGCTAACATAAATATGTCTAGATTACTCAAATAACATCTAAAAAATAACCAACTCATATCTTGAATAGCTCTTGGCTCTTCTTTGGTTAAACAATATAGCAAACCATGGAGTTTGGGTCACTTACATCAACAAATAGGCCGCATGATTTTTGCATGGAAAAAAAGCAAATTACAAAAAACAAAGGTGTGTAAGATGGTCCCTTTAAAAACACAACTTTTCTCCCCTTTATACTCTTTGACACACTCATCTGTGCTCTAATCTTTCATCTAACTTATATAAATACAGATGTCCCTTTGCAATGATAAAATCCTCTGCATATGTGCATTCTGTGATAAATCATTTAAATGCTGTGTCTCAAAACATAGTAAGCGGTATTGCCTATATAGGGAATCGTCTTATAAATCTTATTACAAACAAAATGGAAGTTCATAAGTTGAGTTGACTACTATGAGATGCTCTTTAAAGGCAGAACTTCATAAAAAGAAACTAACATGGCACTCAAACAGTGACTCAACTGACGTGCACGAGACTCGTCTGATTCTGATTTAGCATGTGGTTAAGCTAACCAAAACACTGCATTTTAATTTTATACACTACTGTTCAAAAGTTTGGGGTTAGTATTTTTCTAAAGACATTTTTCAGCAAGTATGCATTAAATTGATGAAAAGTGACAGTAAAGACTAAATTTATTTTTAGTAAAGACTATATATATTTAATATAAATGCTGTTCATTTGAACTTTCTATTCATCAAACGGAAAAGATACCATATATATATTTCCACAAAAATATTCAGCAGCACTGTTTTCCACATTAATAATAACAAGAAATGTTTCTTTAGCACCAAATCAGCATATTAGAATGATATCTAAAGGATCATGTGACATTAGAGTAATGATGCTGAAAATTCCACTTTGCCATCACAGGAATAAATAACATTTTAAAATATATTTAATTTTAAGTTATTTAAATGGTAATAAAATTTGAGTTTTTTTTACTCTATTTATGATCAAATAAATGCAGCCTAATGAGCATAAGAGACTTCTTTCAAAAACATTAAAAAATTTAACCGATCTTAAGTATTATTATTAAAACTTTCATTTTAAACCATTTCTCTCAGCTCCATACTCTACCTGCACAGTTTTTGAACTGACAATTTGAGAGATTTGTTTTTTGTATCAGGAGCACACAAATGATGCCCAAACAAGCTAGGCAGGCAGCTGACTAGATTTTGAGACCTAGCCAAAAAATAGGACTGATGTACCAATTATTTAGTTAGAAATGTCTGGGTTAATACATTTAATTTTCCAACATTTTGTTCAACTAAAATAATCTGAAATGAAACCAAAGCTTGGACAAATGTCAAACAGCAACAGCTGATTTTCCAGATGTGCCATCAGAAAGAACTCAACCACTCAATGACACTGAAGGATTGCAACACTGCATAATCACAGGAGCAATAGCTGAGCACAGAGTATTTATTCTATGTATTACATGTGCAACACAGTTTGAGGTCACACCTAATTTACTGATACAGTATAATGCCCAAAGTGGAACTCAATGATGGAGTGGAATGACCACATAGCGCTATGAATAGCCCAGATATAGGAGAAGGCCACCCTTCAAGAAATATAACCCTTAGTCTAAACATAGCAAGCAACTCATAATTTACTTCCTAAATGACCAGCTGAGCTCCAAGTATACGTCTATTTTTTTTCATAGTGTCTATGGGGGAATAGTGCTAGCAGATAAGCATTATGGTAAACAGAATTCAGTAATTCTGAAACAAATGATAATGTAAAAAATATTGGTTACATCTTATTTTAAGGTGACAGTTACATTACACTTACTAAAATAAGTACTGAGTAATATTAATTAACTACATGAACTTGCTACATGTACTTGCTATAGAGTTACGGTTAAGGTTAGTTACTTGTAATTATGCATAATTTACTGTTTTTACTATAGTAAGTACATGTAGTAATATGTAACTACGTCCCCTTAAAATAAAGTGTTACCTAATTACATTTCAGATCCAACTGATGAATGTTATTTCCTGAATCATATTATGTCATTTTATGGAATAGTTTCATTTTACATATGAACTCAACAGAAATTTTACAAGGTCTTAAAAAAAAAACTAGTTGAAGCTCAAGCCGGAATTACACTGAGGAATTATATATGAAACTGCACTACATCCAACTGGAATATGTCTGTCATTAAAAACCTCTCCTTAATGAAAAAAGTCTTCTATTTAAGACAGTAGTTTTAGCATCTGAAGCTTGTGTAGGTCTGTGTGCTTTCAGTGCTGCTGTACGTATGTTTACTCACCAGTGCCAGGCTCACACTCCTCCAGATCCTCGTCATCACTGGGACACTCGGCTGACGCCACCAGCAGGTCATCTGAGTTCTGAAAGAGAAGACAGAATACAGGTTCTTTTTCCAAGTCTGGAGGCAGATTCCATTTAATCTGATTTCTCTACAACCTTGAAAGTTGTGACAGTTAGCTTTCGTCATATTTGGACACTTATGTCTCAGGGGTTGATGTTTATTAAAGGTAACAAATTTCAGCTTTTTTTCTTTTTTTACACAATAAATCTTTTTTTTTTTAACCAACTTTTCAAATATAGTTTTGCCCTAGACCCAGACTTTCATAAACTATGAAAATTCACTATAAACATATGAATTATTAAAAATGCCCCCCCCCCCCCCCCCCAATCATTACACAAAAGAATGCCAGACATAAAAACATCCTCATGCACATATTCTTCCTGTGAGTGTGGTCGAGAGTCGTTCTCTCTCGCTGATTTACTTGATAATTTGGGAGTTAATTACTTAAAATACAATTTATTGTGCAAAAAACAAAACAAAGAAAAAGTTTTTCTTTTAGGCTGTTATGTCGTAGCATTAAATACGGATCAATCGGAGAGATTCCTGAATTTCAATAATTTATTTTGATTGGTTAAAATAAATAAAGAATATCTCGCATTTTTCTTTGGGTGCTCGAGGATCAGCGCTTATGGTGAGATTTGATAAATGTAAAACATTTTGAGAATATTTGAGTTATTTCTAACACAACAAACAAAGTCAGTGTACTTGTTTACCAAGGAAAAACGGTGTCAGTGAAGAGCAAACTTGATAAAAATGATGCAAAAAGTGTGAAAATAATATTCAATTTGGAGAATTTAGGATACATAAAATGCTACCAATGAAATTAGCCTTAGCAAGGCTAAGGAGTCAGGCATGTTATTTCAGAAATGTTTAAAATGTAATTTCCATCACATCTGATTTAAATTGTGTGGTGGAAATTACATTTTAAAACATGGTAGTAAAAATACTCATCCATAAAAATGACAGCATTCTTCTGTGACGCATGTCCACGGTTTTGATTGTACTAAAAGCGCCTACTGTTGAAGAAACACTCATTGGTTGTGAAGGAATTTATACGATGCAGTGATGCTAGACCAAATGGCTTTACTGCCCCTTGGTTTGACCTGAGTTTGAATTAACATTCCCGACTCATACCTCAAATTCATAAAACATGTAATTGGATCTGGGCCATGACTGATTTGGACCCATCAGTTTGTCCTTTCCCATCGAGAGGTCAGAACAATTTCGCTGTTCACTCGTATGGGCATATTTATCTGTTTGCGAGGCTGCGAGGCATCGACAGAATGAGACTTCCCCTGCGATCGCTAGATGAGGTAATATGGAGGTATTCATTGATGGTGACACCAGGTTTCGCATTTGTGCTCTCTATTTTAATATACACACAAACAAAAGACAGAGCTAAAGGAATACCACATATGCATATAATGAATACATTCACGGTAAACCATTAAATAGAAAATGCATGGTTTCCATGATGTGATTACTGAGATAATACGTTTTAACCTCTTCATTCGAGACCCGATAAGATTCTGGCTTAATGTATGCAAATATGCTTCCCTCTGCATTTAAATACTGATAATTTTGACCATGATTGACGTAACTGAATTGGCCTGCAGACAGTCTTAATTGGTCTGGCTGAAATAGTGTCATTTTGATCTAGTCCCCATTTTGTTAGTGTTTTTCATGTCCTTTTGACTGTTCACTATTGTCAGCTACAAACATTCAAACAAATTGGCCAGAGTTAAATTACTTTCGAAAGTAAGCTTATTGGGGAAAACATTCTGTTTCAAAGGCTTTCCATCATGTCAGCAATGTCATTATGCTTCATTTACACCAAAAACAAAATAAACAAATACCATACACAAAACCATTTCATGTCCTCGACATCCATCAAATACTGATGTAGCTGAATTCTGCTGAAACGAAAAGAAAAAAACCTTAAGACGACAAAGATTAAATGTACACACAGCACCACCAGGGTTATTTTAAACAAAAAGCCTACCTTTGAACGATAAAAGCATTTACTGAGACAAAAGAAAAGCTAAGATGATTTTGCTTGGTTTTTGAGTCTGATTTACAAATACTAAAGACACTGACATTTCCAACCTCTAATTAAAAGACGCATTGCAGCATTAGTTTTGCCTGACTGCGTTTATTAAAGGATAATTAGCGCGCTTCTTATCTGCACTTTTGCACAATGCCTGTGTGTTTAGTAAGACAAGTTTATTAAGAACACTGGAATTGCAGGTTGTTTCTTGATATGTGCATACATTCCTTACAAATTCGCCATGACTAATTTTTTGATATGACAAAATGAAAGTCGAGGGCATTTTCAATATCCTAATCCTGAAAAGGGAAACAGTGTAATGTCAGCTTGATCAAGGCCTTACTTAACATACACTATTGGCACAATTGCCAAAACGCTGCAAGAGTTCTGACGTGAGCTGTGATTTACGTGGAGTCATGAAGGTTCACTTCAAACGAAGCACAAATTTGAGGTTGTGGAAAAGCAATCTTAGAACAAAAGATTTGTGCTGCTGGATGTATGGACGCTTTGATACAAAACAGCACAAGGCGCTGAAAATGAGGCTGAAATAATAACATATGTCTGACCCTGCAGCTCTGATTGATTTTCATAACACTTGATTTGAGTTTGCCCTTCAAATATTTAGACATTCAAGGTCTGATATGAGCTGCCTCGCTGCCTTATAGAGCATCCTAAATGTCATTGAACCTTACAAGTGACTGATTCAGAATGCTCTACAAAAGCAGAAAATCAACATGCTACACACAGGGGCTTCGGTCAGGGGGTAATAGTGGAACTATGTAAAAGGCCCCCTCAGGGAGGAGGGGCCCACAAAGATAATCCATTATATTATCATGCCAAAATTGCATAGTTATAATAACATGCTATCATTAGGAATAACATTTTGCGAGACTCAATTTTCCATCTGTAGAAATGAGAAATGTTCTTTATTTGCCTTGCAGCGTGTGTCCTCCCATGTTAGCGATCCCCCCTATCAAAAGGAAAAGTGGTTTGGGCTTGTTCCCTTTAGAATTGGTCTTTCGAACACTGCGTAATAGCTTACGCTTTAAGGAAACTCCTTTATCCAAAATTCTCGGCGTCAGTTCATACTACTGTTAACACTTTCTATGACAAGCGGATGCGATGAGACCAGTGTTCCGGTTTGGTCATGTGACGTTCGACATACCCTATTGCATATGAATATTTCTCCTTCACGCAACTATATGCTGTCTTCAAGAAGGCACCTTTAGTTTAACATTGAGGTAGGCTACTCTCTTTAGCGGACAGAGCCCTGCAGCATTCTGGTGAGTATGACATCTCTTATAGCATGGAAACAGATAAGCTGTCAGGATCGACTCACAATTGATTTAAACGGTAACAATAGCATGTTGCTAAGTTAATGATGAAATATGCTGCAAGGGTTCGACTCACAATTCTTTTTAATAGTGTAACATTAGCATATTGCTAAACTAACAACAAAATATTCTGCACAGGATCAACTGATTTTAATTGATTTTAATTCAGATATTAGCAAATTGCTAAGGTAATGATGAAACACTGCATGGATCGACTCACAATTGATAGCAATAGTGTAACATTAGCATGTTTCAAAAAAAAAACCAGCACATTGTCGACTTTTCAATTGATTTCAAAAGTATAACATTAGTATAGAGGGAATGTAATGATGTCACTTTCCCGCCGGAACACAACCCCCTCAGCCAACCTGAGTGGCAGAAGAGCTGCTGCATGACTGGATTTAATAGGGGAAACTGCGGAAACGCGATGACCATGACGTCAATGACGTCATACACATTGTTCCACCAGAGATACTGCTTTACGGCAATCCTTCAGTCACTTTGGTGCTTTCGCGCTCTGCACTTTCTTTTCTCTCGAGGCATCGACAACACAGCTGACACAGGTAAATACACGTGCTAGAAGAGTTTTTGTTTTGTTGTTTTAAAAGAACACATCAAAAATACACACACACATTCTGGTCCCGCTTTGGATGCCACGATGCCATCAACCGGTATCTCTGGTTGTAATCAGTCCTTCACTGACCAATCAGCGTTCATTAGCAGAATGCTAGCGTGTAATGGGCAACAACTCAACCTGCAAGTACTCGTTCATTCAACTTTCGACCTATAACCCATGTTGAACTTGCAAAATCTACAATCAAATCTCAGATTTCTCAATGGCAATCGAGTGAAAGAGACCAATTTAGTGTTTATTTAAAAACATCCGATTGTGCTCAAGCCGACAACGCACGTGGTCATGTAAACGCGTAAACACGTTTTCTTTTATCGGAGTAAGGTCATAAATGGCTTAAGCATAAACCGGTCGACATAGGTAGTTTCTTGCCTCTTACTCCGATTTGGCACGGTTTGTAAAAGCATTAAACTGGTTTCTGTTGGCTTTTTGAAGTGCGCATGTGTGAAATGTGACAGGAATATACACTCACCTAAAGGATTATTAGGAACACCTGTTCAATTTCTCATTAATGCAATTAATGCAATTATCATGAAAATCTGGATACGTCCAGTGACTGCGGTGAATAGTGCTGCTGGCAACAAGGGAAAGACCTTGTGACAGCCTGGAGAGACAGCTGACAGGAGGAAAGAGACCCCAATGGGGCTGGTAAGGGTTAGCTACCCTTGTCGGCAGTATCCAGCTCTGTGTTTACAGGATGCTGGAGACACCCGCCCAAGGCTTCTGAAAAATTAAAGAGGAAAATACCCCTAGAGTCTGCTAGAGCAGGGGCGGAAGATGACTCAATGGTGGACAACATGGTTAACGACTTTGGAATGGAAACGGATATGAGTATGGAGAGTACTTCACAAAAGACTAGTTCAGGTTCAGCAGTTAGCAAAGCCATTGAACTCCAAGCTTGTGTCTGTGGCTGGAGCAAGGCGACAACGGTCAGGGGTTTGAAGATTCATCAAGGGAAAATGAAATGCTTGAGGGAGAAGGGACAAGGGCCTCGCATTGATCAGTACTTCTTACGGAGTCAGTCAAGTCAGTCGAATGAAATCCAGCGACATGAAGCAAACCACAGTTCGCAGGATATCAGCACCCCTGTCATAGAGGAGATGAGGGTTTGCACAGTTAGTGATGAACACATTGATTCTTGTGAACCCAGTCAGACTAACCAGCATAAGAGAGAAAAGAACCTCAACGGGCATAGGCCTGGAGTTAGATGGCCAAGAGCTAGTGAGAAAACTGCATGGGACACGGTAAACACAGATCTATGCTTTGCATTGGAAAGATTAACTGGTACAGTTGAAAAGAAGCTGGATAAATTTGGGGACATCATTTACGCATATGTAAGTGAGAGGTTTGGTGTGGAAAAAAGGAAGGAAAAAGTACAAACTACTCCTGGATTGTCTAGACGGCAGCAGAAAATTGAAGGGTTAGTTAGAGAAAGGAGACAGCTGAGGAAGCAATGGAAAAGAGCGGAACAAAGTCAGAAGGAGGGACTCAATCTCTTACAGAGGGCCATAAAAGAAAAGCTTGCAACATACGCAGAGCTGAGCGCCTACGGAAACGCTACAAAAAGAAGGAACGTGCGAGGGCTAATTTCTATAAAGATCCATTCAAATTCATAAAGAAGTTATTCACCAGTGAGAAGAATGGCACTTTAAAAGCATCTAGGGTTGAGCTAGAGAGATATTTGGAGGAAACGCATACAGATGCAAAAAGGCATGAGCCTATGTCAATTCCGTCAGACATCCCACCTGTCAATCCACCAGAATACCAAATGGAGGTCTGTGCACCTAAGTGGAAAGAGATAGAGCAGGTTGTGAGAAAGGCAAGGGCTTCATCATCTCCAGGGCCTAATGGAGTTCCGTACAGAGTGTACAAGAGTGCTTCAGGAGTTCTAAGGATTCTGTGGAAATTGATAAAAGTGGCTTGGGAAAAGCAGGTTGTACCTAGATCATGGCGCCGAGCAGGGGGAGTCTTTATACCCAAAGAAACTTAGAACATATCAGTGTTATCTGGCAACGAATTCAATCAGCTAAAAAGGAGAGGAAGGAGCTCCACGTGACATTCCTGGATTTGGCTAATGCATATGGTTCAGTGCCACATGAGCTTCTTTGGGCATCATTTGATTTTTTCAGGGTACCGATGTCGATAACAAATTTACTGAAAGCCTATTTTGGAGATTTGCAATTTAGTTTCTCAACTCCAGAATTCAGCACTACATGGCAATGCTTAGAGGTTGGAATAATGGCAGGATGCACCATTTCTCCACTGGCTTTTACCATGGCAATGGAAGTAATCATTAGGGCATCAAAATGGGTAGTAGGAGGAGAGCGCTTGGCTTCTGGGATGCGACTACCACCAATCAGAGCATACATGGATGACATGACAACCATGACTACAACGGTAGCCTGCACTAATCGGTTATTGGGGAAGTTAACAGATAATATTGAATGGGCACGAATGCAATTTAAGCCCTCTAAATCAAGGAGCATCTCAATAGTTAAAGGCAAGGTAGTATATAAAATATTCTTCATTAATGGTGAGGCAATACCAACAGTTTCTCAGAAGCCAGTGAAGAGTCTAGGGAGATGGTACGATGGGGATCTAAAGGACACAGTTCGAGTGGGAGAAGTTAGACGACAAGCAGTGGAAGGGTTGAAGAGCATAAACAGCTGTGCTCTACCAGGCAAACTAAAACTCTGGTGCTTTCAGTTTGGTCTACTGCCAAGGTTGCTGTGGCCACTGACTGTGTATGAGGTTTCTTTGACAACAGTGGATAAGCTGGAAGCGTTAATAAGTTCATACATCAGGAAATGGTTGGGAGTTCCACGCTGCCT
Organism: Siphateles boraxobius; assembly: GCF_051911475.1. Lineage (NCBI taxonomy): Eukaryota > Metazoa > Chordata > Actinopteri > Cypriniformes > Leuciscidae > Siphateles > Siphateles boraxobius. The sequence continues at coordinate 9,572,798 of NW_027508788.1, forward strand.
CAGCAGAGTGGGACTTTATAGTAAAGGAGTATTGCAGCTGCCAGTCTCTGCTTTAACCGAGGAGTTTAAGTGTGCCAAGGTCAGACTGGAAATGACTTTAGCAGAGTCACACGACAAATGTGTAAGGGAGGCAGCCCCTGTGGTAAAAACTGGTAGAAAGTGGTCAGCAAAGAAAGCTGTAGTAGAGGCAAAGGCTGACCTTCAAATTGGGGATATCGTGGGACAGGTACAGCATGGAAGAGGGGGTTTTGGGCTCAGTTTAGCTCCTCCTAAATGGCACAAGGCAGGCCCAGCTCAAAGGAGGAAGCTGGTAGTCAACGAGGTGCGAAAGCAGGAGGAGATAATGAGATGTATAAAGGCCATTTCCCAGGCCAAGCAGGGAGAGTGGATGAGATGGGAGAGTGTGGAACAACGAAAAATGGGCTGGCAAGACCTTTGGTCAATGGAAGAGAGTAGGATCAGTTTCCTTATTAGGTCAACATATGATGTTCTCCCATCACCGCAGAACCTAAACCTCTGGGTAGGAGAGGATCCCTCTTGTCCTTTGTGTTCATCACCTGCCACATTAAGGCACATTTTGACAGGATGTAAGGTGGCTCTTAGCCAAGGTCGGTTTACTTGGCGCCATGACCAAGTATTGCGATGTTTGGCTTTAGCATTGGAAGGCAAGCGTAGTATGACCAATAAGTTGCCGCCTGTTCTAGCAAAACATTACACGCAGAAGACAATATTCCTCTGCCCAGGCGAGCAACCACCAAGATAAGGTGCTAACACCAATTCTCGCCCAGGACAACGGGAAGCTGCTAGGGACTGGAAGATGCTGGCTGATCTTGAACAACGGCTTATTTTTCCACCTGAGATTGCCACCACTAACCTACAACCAGATATTGTTTTGTGGTCTGGATCAGCACGCATTGTTCAACTGATAGAGTTAACAGTGCCATGGGAGGATGCGGTAGATGAGGCATATGAGAGGAAGAAATTGCGGTATGCTCATCTGGCCACTGAAGCAGAACAGCGAGGATGGAGAGTCCAGGTTTATCCAGTGGAAGTGGGTTGTCGAGGTTTTGTGGCACACTCTACAACCCGGTTCCTCAGAGACGTCGGATTCAGTGGTCAAGAGTTGCGTCGCACAGTAAAGAACTTATCTGAAGCAGCAGAAAGGAGCAGCAACTGGCTGTGGTTGAGACGGAAAGATTCTAGCTGGCTGAGTACAGGCCGCCATGCTACGGTTTCGTAGAATTCTTGAAAACTTGAAGGGTGTTGGTTTATTTGTATAGGTTGTATAGTATTTACAGTCATTACGTTCCTGTGTATATTGCGTGAATGACGGGATGTTGGGCAGATATTGTGTTTTGCGGTAGGTGGTATGCCATACGGAACCGTTGCCACTGAAACTGCATATTAACGCACCAGTGGGGCTCGACAGCCTTAGTCAAACGGGTTGGCGCGTATGGTTGGGTTGCGGAGAGATTGTGAGATTGTGGTTAGGTCTCAGCAGCACTATTGGTTTATTTGTAGGGATTGTATAGTATTTACAGTCATTACGTTCCTCTGTATATTGCGTGAATGACGGGTGGTTGGGTAGATATTGTGATTTGCGGTAAGTGGTATGCCATACGGAACCGTTGCCACTGAAACTGCATATTAACGCACCAGTTGGGCTCGACAGCCTTAGTCAAACGGGTTGGCGCGTATGGTTGGGTTGCGGAGAGATTTTGAGATTGTGGTTAGGTCTCAGCAGCACTGTTGGTTTATTTGTAGAGGTTGTATAGTATTTACAGTCATTACGTTACTGTGTATATTGCGTGAATGACGGGTGGTTGGGCAGATATTGTGTTTTGCGGTAGGTGGTATGCCATACGGAACCGTTGCCACTGAAACTGCATATTAACGCACCAGTGGGGCTCGACAGCCTTAGTCAAACGGGTTGGCGCGTATGGTTGGGTTGCGGAGAGATTGTGAGATTGTGGTTAGGTCTCAGCAGCAAGAGGGAAGTAGAGGTCAGTAAGCTGGGCTGAGTTGAGTGGGGGACGGAGGGGGGTGACTCTGGGACACCAGAGTCACTGTCGAGCCCTCTTGAGGTGTCCTGGGCTAGTCGACGAAACACTGAGGACGGAAGGTGCCCACTTGAAGACCCTAGAGATGTTCCCTACTCCGCTCAATCCAGAGGGTTGTTATGGGGGGACCGCACTGTGGTTGCAGCCGTTATGTGTGCTGACGCGCAAATACACTATTAACACCAGACAGAAGGAGATCCACGTCACCAGATGGAAAGAAGCGTAAATGGATGGAGAAGCATAGGTTACTGTAAAGCTACGTCTTAGTTGGTGCTTATCTTGGCGAAAGCTGAGTACAAATCAGCATGAAGTTTTAACATCTACTCTCGTGTAATGGAAATCATCTAATCAACCAATCACATGGCAGTTGCTTCAATGCATTTAGGGGTGTGGTCCTGGTCAAGACAATCTCCTGAACTCCAAACTGAATGTCAGAATGGGAAAGAAAAGTGATTTAAGCAATTTTGAGCGTGGCATGGTTGTTGGTGCCAGACGGGCCGGTCTGAGTATTTCACAATCTGCTCAGTTACTGGGATTTTCACGCACAACCATTTCTAGGGTTTACAAAGAAAGGTGTGAAAAGGGAAACACATCCAGTATGCGGCAGTCCTGTGGGCGAAAATGCCTTGTTGATGCTAGAGGTCAGGAGAATGGGCCGACTGATTCAAGGTGATAGAAGAGCAACTTTGACTGAAATAACCACTCGTTACAACCGAGGTATGCAGCAAAGCATTTGTGAAGCCACGACACGCACAACCGTGAGGCGGATGGGCTACAACAGCAGAAGACCCCACCGGGTACCACTCATCTCCACTACAAATAGGAAAAAGACGCTACAATTTGCAAGAGCTCACCAAAATTGGACAGTTGAAGACTGGAAAAATGTTGCCTGGTCTGATGAGTCTCGATTTCTGTTGAGACATTCAGATGGTAGAGTCAGAATTTGGCGTAAACAGAATGAGAACATGGATCCATCATGCCTTGTTACCACTGTGCAGGCTGGTAGTGGTGTAATGGTGTGGGGGATGTTGTCTTGGCACACTTTAGGCCCCTTAGTGCCAATTGGGTATCGTTTAAATGCCACGGCCTACCTGAGCATTGTTTCTGTCCATGCCCATCCCTTTATGGCCACCATGTACCCATCCTCTGTTGGCTACTTCCAGCAGGATAACGCACCATGTCACAAAGCTTGAATCATTTCAAATTATTTCCTTGAACATGACAATGAGTTCACTGTACTAAAATGGCCCCCACAGTAGAGATGCGCGGATGGGCTATTATTTCATCCGCAACCGCATCACAAAACTCGCCATCCGTCCGCCATCCATCCGCACCAACATTTTTGACCAATTTCAAAACCGCATCCGCCCGCCATCCGCTGATACAAGGCGCTGCTGATGACGGCCGCGAGACTAGAAACCGCCCGCCACCCGCCCGAATTTAATTAAAATATTTTTTTTTCGTCACGTCATCCGCCCAATCCGTGGTTTATCCGCGGAGTCCGCGGCTATAACCGCCAACCGCGCATCTCTACCCCACAGTCACCAGATCTCAACCCAATAGAGCATATTTGGGATGTGGTGGAACGGGAGCTTCGTGCCCTGGATGTCCATCCCACAAATCTCCACCAACTGCACGATGCTATCCTATCAATATGGGCTAACATTTCTAAAGAATGCTTTCAGCACCTTGTTGAATCAATGCCACGTAGAATTAAGGCAGTTCTGAAGGCGAAAGGGGGTCAAACACAGTATTAGTACGATGTTCCTAATAATCCTTTAGGTGAGTGTATACATATAGTGAACGGGAACATATAGTGCAAATTTAAACACATCCAGACAGAGCGAGTGTTTTGCAGGAAATGAAGAAGGAAATTTATCACAAACGCAGACTCTTTCATGACCCAGAAAATTATAAAAATGTCCTCTCATCTTGTGCAGCAGAAGTAGAAGTGGTTCAGTAAAAAGGCTGCATCTGTAACTGCATGAAAGGATAATATGTGACCCTGGACCACAAAACCAGTCACAAGTAGCACAGGTATATTTGTGGCAATAGCCTACAATACATTGTATGGGTCAAACTTATCGATTTTTTTTTATGCCAAAAATCATTAGGATATTAAGAAAGATCATGAGTGGAAGCAGCAAAAGCGCGAACATAATTGGACAACTTTAAAGACAATTTTCTCAATGTTTAGATTTTTTTGCATCCTCAGATTCCAGATTTTGAAATCGTTGTATCTCGGTTTTGTGGCCCAGGGTCACGTAAACGAGCTGTAAGTTTACCGCTGAAACGTTGCAAGCTTTGTTTAACATCACAACCGACATAAATTAAATACTGTAGTCAGATACGCAAATGTTTGTTTTGTTGTCACACAGGAGCATGGCCTGATTTATTCATAAATTCATGTAAACGCGCCGCTGTTTGCTTGCGTTGTCATGGTTACTGGTTTGCATGTAAACAGCGAAAACTGGTTATTTCAATAAGCTGTTATCAGCTTACTGTGGTGCATGTAAACGTTCTCAATGGTAACTGTAAATCCACCTTTCGCTCCCCCTGGACTCAAGTTGTTTCTATGAATTAAAGCGATCCATTTGCTTCTATGTTCTGTAGCTTTCGGCAGTCTGTAAAAATATTCTTCAGATTTCTTGTCAAATGTAGTAGTACAGTCAATCCCAAAATTCTTTCCTGTTTAAGATGTGTTTTGTGTGTTTTTAGGGGCATTCGGATCGACTCACAATTGATTTCAATAGTGTGTGACATTAACGTGTTCTGTGCAGAATCAAATCAATTGATTTCAATAGGGATATTAGCATATTGCTAAGCTAATGATGAAGTAAGTACTCTGCATATCACTGACTCACAATTGATGTTGGTCTTATAAACATAAAATACAAAGAAAACTCAAATATTGGGTAAAATAATCTATTTGACCTATACACATATCTAGAGAAATTTTATTTTATATGTCTTTTTTACACAGTGAATGTAAATATAGTTTATAAAGGAATACATTTGTAGTCTAGACACCGTTTTTGGTGCTATTCCATATAAATGTCTTACTCATCTTGAGGAGATGAGAAGAGGAGTGGTGCACTGGGACTTCCTCAGCACTAAGCTGTCTCACTCAAATCCCCATTTCCATGCTATTGCTTTGTATGACTATTTACACCCAGGACAGCACGGATTAAGAGTGATTCACAGCTCACACGTTAGAGAATCTGTGTTCGTCCTCAGTTGCGCTAATGTTTGCTTCTAGTGGCTATGGATCTTGGCAGTTTCGCTATGATTGACACTGATTGTTATTGAGCTTGGCCTTTATTCTTATCAATGTGCATCTCCTGATCAATGGAGTTGAACACCACATGAATAAAGGCTGACAGTGGGGGAGGCAAGCACTGCTAACTCGCAACCAATATGTGATGAATGGGGGGCAGAGACAACACACGCATGTCAGATATGACTCTCAATATTCTCAATATTAATAGCCTTGTACTTCAGCATTTTACAGATACTGCTTGAGGATAAATATATAGAATTTTTTAGGCTGTCAATAGGCATGAAAAATTGCTGGGCTAGGAACAACAATGGCCGGTCTATGCTATAATGACAAGAGAGAAAACAGCATGTTAAGCAAATAAAACCTTACATTTACATAAATTGTGAGCTTGTCCAGAAATATCAGGGCAATGTTAAAGATGGCACAAAGTTATCTAGCTGGATAAGACGGGGTTCTATTGAAATTGTGAGAGTGATTTGTGATAAGCTATATTGTTTTCTAGTAAAAAAAAAAAGGAGAGCAAAAAATGGTTTATGAATTTGAATAAATTGAAAATTATTTTTAAATTCAGTTTTATGAACAGATGCAAAAAGGCATGAGCCTATGTCAATTCCGTCAGACATCCCACCTATCAATCCACCAGAATACCAAATGGAGCTCTGTGCACCTAAGTGGAAAGAGATAGAGCAGGCTGTGAGAAAGGCAAGGGCTTCATCATATCCAGGGCCTAATGGAGTTCCGTACAGAGTGTACAAGAGTGCTTCAGGAGTTCTACGAATTCTGTAGAAGTTGATAAAAGTGGAATGGGAAAAGCAGGTTGTACCTAGAGCATGGCGCCGAGCAGGTGAGTCTTTATATCCAAAGAAAAAGATGCTACAAGCATCAGTCAATTTCGTCCTATTTCACTATTAAACGTCGAAGGAAAGATTTTCTTCAGCCTTATTGCTCAGAGATTGTCAACCTACCTATTAAAGAATGGCTTCATTGACACTTCAGTTCAAAAAGCGGGCATTCCAGGGTTCTCAGGATGCTTAGAACACATCAATGTTATCTGGCAACGAATTCAATCAGCTAAAAAGGAGAAGGAGCTCCATGTGACATTCCTGGACTTGGCTAATGCATATGGTTCAGTGCCACATGAGCTTCTTTGGGCAGCATTTGATTTTTTCAGGGTACCGATGTCGATAACAAATTTAGTGAAAGCCTATTTTGGAGATTTTCAATTTAGTTTCTCAACTCCAGAATTCAGCACTACATGGCAATGCTTAGAGGTTGGAATAATGGCAGGATGCACCATTTCTCCACTGGCTTTTACCATGGCAATGGAAGTAATCATTAGGGCATCAAAATGGGTAGTAGGAGGAGAGCGCTTGGCTTCTGGGATGCGACTACCACCAATCAGAGCATACATGGATGACATGACAACCATGACTACAACAGTAGCCTGCACTAATCGGTTATTGGGGAAGTTAACCGATAACATTGAATGGGCACGAATGCAATCAAGGAGCATCTCGATAATAACAGGCAAGGTAGTAGATAAAAACATTCTTCATTAATGGTGAGGCAATACCAACAGTTTCTGAGAAGCCAGTGAAGAGTCTTGGGAGATGGTACGATGGGGATCTAAAGGACACAGTTCGAGTGGGAGAAGTTAGACGACAAGCAGTGGAAGGGTTGAAGAGCATAAACAACTGCGCTCTACCAGGGAAACTAAAACTCTGGTGCTTTCAGTTTGGTCTACTGCCGAGGTTGCTGTGGCCACTGACTGTTTACGAGGTTTCTTTGACAACAATGGATAAGCTGGAAGTGCTAATAAGTTCATATATCAGGAAATGGTTGGGAGTTCCACGCTGCCTCAGCAGAGTGGGACTTTATAGTAAAGGAATATTGCAGCTGCCAGTCTCTGCTTTAACCGAGGAGTTTAAGTGCGCCAAGGTCAGACTGGAAATGACCTTAGTAGAGTCATGCGACAAATGTGTAAGGGAGGCAGCACCTGTGTTAAAAACTGATAGAAAGTGGTCAGCAAAGAAATCTGTGGAACAGGCAAAGGCTGCCCTTCAAATTGGTGATATCGTGGGACAGGTACAGCATTGAAGAGGGGGTTTTGGGCTCAGTTTAGCTCCGTCTAAATGGCACAAGGCAGCCCCAGCTCAAAGGAGGAAGCTGGTAGTCAATGAGGTGCGAAAGCAGGAGGAGAGGATGAGGTGTGTAAAGGCCATATCCCAGGCCAAGCAGGGAGAGTGGATGAGATGGGAGAGTGTGGAGCAACGCAAGATGGGCTGGCAAGACCTTGGTCAATGGAAGAGAGTAGGATCAGTTTCCTTATCAGGTCAACATATGATGTTCTCCCATCACCACAGAACCTAAACCTCTGGATAGGAGAGGATCCCTCTTGTCCTTTGTGTTCATCACCTGCCACATTAAGGCACATTTTGACAGGATGTAAGGTGGCTCTTAGCCTAGGTCAGTTTATTTGGCGCCATGACCAAGTACTCCGATGTTTGGCTTTAGCATTAGTAGAAAAGCGTAACATGACCAATAAGTTGCCACCTGCAAAACATTACACACAGAAGACAATATTCCTCCGCCCGGGCGAGCAACCACCAAGAAAAGGTGTTAAAACCAATTCTCAGCCAGGACAACTGGAAGCTGCTAGGGACTGGAAAATGCTGGCTGATCTTGATCAACGGCTTATTTTTCCACCTGAGATTGCCACCACTAACCTCCGACCAGATATTGTTTTGTGGTCTGGATCAGCAGGCATTGTTCAACTGATAGAGTTAACAGTGCCATGGGAGGATGCTGTAGATGAGGCATATGAGAGAAAAACTGCGGTATGCTAAGCTGGCCACTGAAGCAGAACAGCAAGGATAGAGAGTCCGGGTTTATCCAGTGGAAGTGGGTTGTCGAGGAATTGTGGCACACTCCACAACCCGGTTCCTGAGACGTCGGATTCAGTGGCCAAGAGTTGCGTCGCACAGTAAAGAACTTATCTGAAGCAGCAGAGAGGAGCAGCAACTGGCTGTGGTTGAGACGGAAAGATTCTGGCTTGCTGTGTACAGGCCGCCACGGTATGGTTTCGAAGAATTTTTGAAAAACTCAAAGAGTCTGTTGGTTTATTTGTATAGTTTGCATAGTAATTAAAGTTATTACGTTCCTATTTTGCATGAATGAGGATTGGTGTTTGGAGATGCCTTTCTCCAGACGGTTGTCATGGGGAGACCGCACTGTGGTTACAGCCGTTGTGTATGCTGACGCGCAAAATACACTGTATTAACACCAGATCGAAGGAGATTTACATCACCATATGGAAAGAAGCGTAAATGGATGGAGAAGCATAGGTTACTGTAAAGCTATGTCTTAGTTGTTGCTTATCTTGGCGAAAGCCGAGTACAAATCAGCATGAAGTTTTAACATCTACTCTCGTGTAATGGAAATCATTTTATATATGTATATATATATATATACTAATATAAAACTATTGCAAATTTAAAATATACATTTGTGTAGCATTTTCAACCTTGTAAAACTAAAAATGTATTTATTTCCAGACACACTTACAGTAAATTGTATGGTAAAATAAATGACCCCCACCCCCCCTCCCCTGTAAAAGTCCTTTAATCAGAAGTAAAAAAAGGATGTCAAACTGGAAATCTGACAAGTGGATAGAAATTTAACAGTTCAAATGTTTGCTTTCATAAGAAAAGTGCTACAGCTCTAAATATGTTTCTCGAAGCTTAGAAAATAATGACTTCAGAAAATTGCAGGACCATTCAAAGGAAATGTGGCTAGTAAAATACTACAGTATGTGTGGGAGGAATGAAAGGGAAAGTCTATGTGGGGGAGATATATCCTGACACATGTGAATTTGAGCTTTATGATTCTTCTCCTTAAGGGCCTTCCAGATGCAGAGTGACAGCTCTTTTTCCAAGCAATATGTGACAGATTTTTTGCCCCAGTGTGGTTTCTCCTGTCAGCTCTTTTATTTCCGATCACCAACCGGACATCTTGTAAAACAAAACTCTTTATAAACACAACATCATCCCTCACATTTAAAAGAAACAGACCAACGAGAGGGCCGTCTCTCTGTATGATGGCGATCTCCACCGTCCCATCCTCACCTGTGTAATACTGTCCTTCAGGCTGGGAGAGCGCTGTCTACGGGTGGTGGTGGTGGCCATGGTGGTGGTAGTCTCCATTATGGTGGTGGACATGTCTGCCGCAGCCGGAGGGGTGGCTGAGGTGGTCTCTGTGGACAAGACAGAGGGTGCATCCCCAACCAAACGCAAGTTTCCTGCCACCTGCACATTCGGATCCCCCTCGGCCGCCAGTTTCAGCACTTGCAGCCCGTTATAGTACAGGCCTGAGATCTGGCCCTGGAACGGCCGCCCCTTATCCTGACCTCCCACTTTTATGGCTGCCTGGCTGTTGAAGATGGTCAACTGCCGACCTGCGATGCATCAGAGAGAGGATGAAGAGAGAGCAAGACAGAGAGAAAGAGAAAGAGCAGTACGACAGTAAAGAGAGACAGAGAAGCAAAAAAGACCATCAGTACAGGCTGTTCTTTGCGTCACAGGTAGGATGTCTCTAAATCAGCTGAACACCTTTAACATTTGAACCTGGTGATGGAAATCTCCAATTCTAATGGCTGTCGTTTCTGACCCGGATAGTGCAGGAGACAAAATGTTGTATTAAACATGATGGCAAAGATCACTCCCAGAGCCTGAGGTGGCTCCTCTATGAGAGGAGGAATGGAAGAGCCCTCATCATTATAGAATAATGGCTGAATGTTATCATTTGAGTCTCATTAAACTAGTATGGCTTGAGCTGTGGATAATGAACTGAATAAGGAGGACCAAATTGGAAAACAATATTTATGAGTATGTAAAGAGTTTTAGATATGTTTTATTCAGAGACAGAGGCCTTGTTGATGATAATCTGCATGAATAAGTGTCATCTGCCAGCTCAAATGTTAATGTGTCACAGAGGCAAGAGGAGTATCTCCTCCAGGCCCACAAATACACATACATAGGGGCACAGACACACATGAACACACACACTATGCCTCTGCATTAAGGATTTCATCCCCAGAATCTCCATTGTCACTGAGTCATTTTGCATAGAAAATACCACTGGTTGAATTGATCATTTAGTTGATGCTCAGGAAAATAAAAGGAATCTGAATCAATATTATAAAAACTGCAGTGCTGCAACAGGTAGTCACAGAGCTACAGGTTTGATTCAAGTGGTTTTGAATTATGATGGTGACTGTTAAGCAATCAGGCCAAACTTTAGATATAATTAAATGCCAACAAAACCTTCAAAATTACTACTTAAAGAGGAAAAGGATGGTTAACTCAAAGTGCCGTTTCCTTTGGCCCCCAAGTGCTGGACTGCCGCCATCCATTTAATCCTGATGAACAGGTACTCTGACACAGCTGATTATGAAGTGGGCAGTTGTTATTCCCTCTGTGAGAGCCACTTAATGTTTAATGAAGGGTTGCCATTTAACACAAGTAGGGTTTCGGTTTTAACAGTTGAAAATAACCAAGTTTGACACGAGAGCCGAGATAAAAAGACCATAACCTCTGAAAGGCATGTCGTAATAGAGTGGGAAGAAGCCAGATGGCCACTTTCCACTTGCACGTGTACTTTTATTGTACAGTGTAACACTTATTCTGATTAATGTGTGACATTAAGGACAGTTGCATACGGTTACATAATATAGAGTACCAATGAGAAAAATATAATATAAATGCTCTCTTTATCATCTCTGTGATAGTATTGCATGGGACTAACAGTGGCAAAATGAAAAATCTGCTTCTCATTTGCTTACCTTCATGTTGTTCCAAACCTGAACAAGTGTCTTTTTCAGGTGGAGTATAAAAGAAGACATTTCTTTTACATTTCTGTTCTATAAAAATACAAATTTGTAAAAAATATTTTTTGTCTATTCATTGACAATTTGTCAAATTGACATTGGACTCCATTGACTTTCATTTAATTAAAAAAGCAATGAAAAGCTATTTTAAGCTATTTATCAGTGTTCAAAAGAACACTTTTAGGATAGTTTTTTAAAATATTATTTTTTTATTCAGTTCTCGTTCATTGGAATATAGCGATCAGGACAGCATCTACAATTTCTCCTTTTGTGTATTTTCTCCTCTTGCGTATGTTTGGAACGACATGAGAGATTTGAGTACATAACGACAGAATATTCATATTTAGGTGCATTAATCCTTTCACTGCTATTTAAAACGTGCAATAAGATTTAATTTTCTCGCATGTCTGGAAAAAAAGCAAAAAAGGTTTTCCTGTGATTACCTCAAGGTTGGACAGATCTTTTCTTTTCAGCTAAATGTATGAGACCCAGTGACAAAGGTTAGAACATTTAATGGAGGAGAATGAGGAGACCAAAGAGCCTTTGAGATACAGAGCATGAGGCAGACACTAATTTCTCACACAAAACCCAGTCACTCAGTAAAACGCACCAGTCATACAGGACACAGACCTGATGTATGAGGGCTTTGTGTCATTATCATTACTTATAGATTAGAACTGATAAATAATTACACATGTTAAAGGGACATTGTAAATCACATATGGATGTGCAAAGGCTGACAGCAATTTTCCTCTCATTTGGCAACGAAAATGTCTTTCATTAATATTAAGACTGTTTAACCCTCTGAGTTAGTTTCGATTTAGGGGGGTTTAAGACGGAATTAGCTTTAGTTTAGCGCCCTATTTATATCGAGCGGTGGAAATCAAATCATACTAACAGGAAATACTCATTGCATATATATATGTATATATATATGTATATATATATATATATATATATATACAATCATATATTGACAAAAGATGTTAGTTGGATGCACAAGGGAGAGCTAAACATCTGAAAATGACTTTTAGACAAATGTAGAACTGAACTTTGGATCACGTTATACTCTGCATGTTATTGAGTTCAATCAACAAAGGTATGCAGACCTAGAAAGGTCAGTTTTCCATTAAAAAAGTGCAAGTGTATTTGTTTTACACTTAACATTTAGATGTGATGTTAGCTCAGCACATGAACAGAAAAAGAAGTTTGCATATAGATGAAAAAGGCGCAACCAACCAAAAAGTCTGATAACTTACACATCCAGTAGAGCATTACTGCCCAATGTTCTTTGATAAGGTGCTGACGCAGGTGTCTGAGATCGTTTCTGCACTTTAATAACCGAGAAGATTTCTTGGGGAAAACCAAATACCATGCAGGATTCATCTGTTTACAGATGTCTCACAGGTCCAAAGAAGTTTTAGACTATTAATCAAAAGGTCCGAATAACATAATCTGTTTTGTTTTCATTAGACTCAAAGGGTTAAAGGGGATTTTGATACTTTATTCTGATTTTAAGTGACAAATAAGCAATAGTCCCTTTAACTGCTTGCGGTTGGAAAAGATAATTATATTTTTCTTTAGTAAGAGTTATTTTTTTTAAATATTTTTTTTTATCATCTTACTTCAAAATTAGCGAAGTCAGAGGGGATCACAGAAGGAAAACATAAGACAGCAAGAAAAATAAACTATTTACAGACAGTTGTTGCAGTTATGGTGCGTTGTTAGAGGGTTAGTCAGGGATTATGTTTAAGATTAAACCTTTATATCTCTGAAGTGGTGCAGTTCTAACTTAAGAATATGATATGAAAAGCACGAGCCACATGGAAATGACCAATTGGATTTAGCTTGTATGTGGGCAGCCACAATTCACAGTTTGTTTTGGCCCACTGTATGCCAAAAGGTTTGATTTTTTTGGAAGTTTATAAATTTAAATGGCTCGCAGCTTTGCGGATTTAAGGGAACTGCACCTCTTACAGAGCCTTAATAAGTCATTGTTTAATTAATCCATTTTTATTACCTTTGTCGAGTAGCCACTCGTCAACTACCCGACCAAGTCTGTATGGAATTCTTTGCCTGGCTATTGCAAGCCGTTCATTATCAATGTTCCCTTCAAAGAATTTAGAGAGACAGATAAGAGGTTAATATCTGGAAGTTCAAGCGTCACATGGTTAAAAACATGGCAACAAGACTATCAAGTTTAGCAAGTTAGGAAGTCTAAACGAGCTTTATGCTGGTAGTTATGTTGTTTTAAGGTGGATTGCACTTAGTTATTAGACAGTTTAGAAGCTTGAGACTAATTAGAGCATGTTTAATTCTGTTTAGAAAGCTTTGAGGACATATTTAGTGATAGTTTATCTTCTAGTTTTGGTATGTTAATTGTGATGTCATCTCAGCGAATAACACTTGAGGAAAATGTCATACAATCAATAGGACAACAAAGATATCAGTGATAATGTCACATATTATAATGTGAAGCTATACAATGGTAGTGTTAAAACTGCTCCGGAAGACATTTTCTGGTCTCTACAAGGAATCAAAGTGCGAACAATGCAATCAGTTCTGTATCTAGTATCAACATCTCAAGGTACCTGCATAAATTAGCACACGTGTAATTATAAAAAGCAACAAAAGCTGTAATCGACTCGGTGTCATGACTGCCAGATAAGAGACCGTTCCCTTTTTCTGACAGATCCCTTCATCAGAGCTAAAATGAGCTTGCGGGTCCTGTTACTCACTCAAAAGAACAATCTCTTAATTTCACCATTTTTTCTCTTTTCTTTTCTCTTCTCCACCATTGTCCTGTCAAAATCCACATGTTATCCTAATACCTCTTATTCCACTGGCTTGGTCAATATTTTTGGCCATGAAAATATCACTATAAAACTTCGCAGCAGCCGTGACATTCCCAGAACCGTTCCTTCATCAAATTCAGTACATGGGTCAATGACATATAAGAGTATTCATGATAAAGAAAAAATTAAAATCTTTTAAAAATCTACTTTAAAGCATGTGCCAACTTCTAAGAAAATAACTCTTTGAATTCATGTTGTTTTCACACAGTATGATTTAAAAAGTTTTGTACCATTTTCTCTCTCTCTATATATATATATATATATTAAAAGTAAAAATGATCAATCAAAATATCAGATTATGATTTTTTTTATTTTTACCCCCCCCCCCTTAGAAATGTACAAATCTATTTTAATTAAAAAATTTAAAACAATTTTTTTGTTGAAAAATATGCTCATCCTAAAAGAGGTGTATTTAACAAAAAAAGATGAGAGTAGCGCATTGACCCACATACTACGAAATTGCAGTAATTCAGACACAGCCATTAATAAGTCATTTTGCAGTTAAAACTATTCTTTCTTGAAGGAAGATGTTGGTATGCCATGCGTTAACAGAATTTGTTTGACATACCACATACTGTCATGTTCCTTCTGTGACAGCCGTGTGAGATACAAGCCTTTCCGTTCATCCTACCCACCCTGCAACCTGAATGAGGGCCAAACCTCCCACTCCCATAAGCCTGTTAAAATAGCTCATGTGTGGCAAATTCTGTGCTGAACCTTCAAAAAAAAAAACTTGAAATAGGTCTCGTCCGTGAGTAAGGCACAAAAAAAAGCAAAAACAAACCAATCAAGTCTGATGCATTGCTATTCACTGATTTGCACTAAATTCTCATTTAAAAGGCAATGTAATGGTCTGCTGAGCAAAATACAGAGGCGAGCGGTCAGTTGTGCCTGTGTCCGCAGGGAGCAGCAAATCTGCCACCGGGGAACATATCCGGTTATCTAATCCTCCGTTTTAATTAACTGAATTAATCGAGCCCGCTAATCTAAGCGATACACAGCCAGCTTTGTTTACACACGTGAGCTTTGCGAGTGTTGGATGACACGCAAGACCAATATCATCGCCTTTAAATCCCCGGGATGACAGGTGCCACATAAAAGCCGTGCCATTCCATTTAAATGCGCATAACTCAAATTTAAAGGAAGCATGACATGACTGTGACTACTTTGAAGCTGGGCTTTATCCCTGCGCTTTGGAAAGGCCGCCCCATCTGACTCTCACCTCCTGAGGGGGCTTAGGGGGAGACTTGGCGGATGGGAAGCCTATGTCGCAGCAGTATAAAACCAATTTTCCCTTTCAGAAATCAGACGAAATCTCAAGCCCGAGCCGCAGGGACGCAGCGCCATTCAACCTCTGGCAATTTTGAAACAAGACCCCACATGCGGGGGTGGAAGGAGCGTAGCAGGTGAGCAGAGGCGCCGCTTTATTCGGCTAGAGCTGTATTTTTGCAAAGGACTTCTTGACGCTGCACTAACCTGGCGTGAAGCAGCACATCTGAGAAAACGATTGAAAAACGGGGACGGGAAAGACAGGATTGCTATTAGAGACTGAGAAAATGTCTTCCTGTGGAACAGGATCTATGAGAGGAAGGCAGCTTCCTGAGCACACAGTGGGGGAGAGAGAGAGTTTGCTCAAGTTTAATTGGAAAGCACACAAGGCCAGGGGACCGCAGAGCGAGATGTTTGTATAGGACGGGGACGGTTCACGGGAATGACTACTGCAGGGTTGAGATTATCAATCAAGGCTTGTTACAAAAGTTTAAGGCTGTGCAATGTCAGTTTACGGTGCCGGGTATACCAAACGTGGGATATTCGAGTGTACAAAGAGCAACCTGCGGGAGGCATTTTGGCTAACGCTAAAAAATGAAAGCGCGCTTTGTGGTTCAAAGTTCGCCCGCAGTTCAGGGATGGTGGATCTTCACAGGCACAGAGACACCTTCTTCAGCCCGCCTAGAGCAAAGCTGGCTGAATTTGAGAACTGTAAAGAATCCAAATCCATCTCGGGCTGAATGTATTAGGCAAGGCAGCTTGGGGGGAAATGTGTCAATTTGCATTTGTTATTAGATTGTGCATGCAGTGGTTATCTAGGCACTGCATGTGGTGACTCATAAACTCTCTGGGAAGAGTTTGAGGGTAAAAATGGCGCACTTCAAACCTAAATAATTTGCATTTGAAATTATAAATCAATTTGTACCCCTCAATAAGGCATGCCTCCAACATGGATGCAAATCCAGGCCAAGGGCTTCAAACAACGTCTCACTGATTTGCGAGTGGAAATATACAGTGTCTCTCTCTGACCCCATGTGTCCAGTCCCAGGGGAAGCTGCTCCCAGTATTTCTACCAACCACACGTGTAATGGGACCCCCCCCCCAGAAGGCTTTCCCCGTCCTCCGCGGGGACTTACCTGATGGGAAGCGCTCAATGACGGGCTGGTTATCCACTTGGAGGGTGGCGTTGCCACCGCTACGCGTAAAGCGAACCACGTGGTACTTGCCGTCGTTCACCGTAACCGCAGGCTCATCTATGGTGATGTCATCTGTGCCCACATTGAAGATCACGCCGACCTTCCCTTGTTCCTGTGTAAGAATGGACAATTTATTTATAGGTGGACATTGAGGCTGAGTCATGATGGTTGACTATTCGATAAGTGAGGTCGACTAGTTTACTTAGATTGCAGGAACATTTGGTCTTGTGTACTTTTTGTCATTAGAGATGCATTAATTAGTGTGCTGACAGCTAGACAGTTTGCAAACGCCCCCTACAAAATGTGTATGATTGGGTTCAGGTGAACCTGAAACAAGGAAGCCCTGCAATTAAACAGGGGTTTCTTTAAGACCAATTAGTTGACTAGTTGTTCCAGGCAACCACCAACAAGTCGATTTTGAAAATATATAGTTTTGCACGTGGATAAAACAGTTAGATATAACATGCACCATCACAAGACCTAGTATTGGATGTGACAATAAAATGAAATGAATGATGGCGAGAGCGATGGGGAATATCTTGCGAGCATAGAGAAACATCTGGTCACGGTACAGTGGCTCACCCTTGGGAGAAGAGCTCAGCAATGTCCTTTGTAATGCAGGAGGGGAAATAGTGTGTGGCTCCATGTTTTGCATTCATCACCGCTCTTTCTCACAAAGGCTTGCACACCACACACTGACTCGCCAGCTACTGACATCCTGACATGTATAACTACTGACAGTTTCCTGCTGTTTTTATTTTAACACTGATTCAATCCCTCCCAAGAACACTTTCACCTGCCACTAGCCAACTCTGGGTGGCGCACTTGAGCATTCAACGCCTCAGAAATGCTACCTAGTTCTTATTGTCACATTGTTAGTGAGTAACATGTTACTATTCCACAGCTTTAGCATGGGCCACTATCAGTCTCTGGAAACAGCCAAAGCATCAATAAAAAAGTGGTTGTATTCTCTGACAAAGCCACGGATTGATAAAACTTCCACACACGTTTAGAGTTTGGATATATTCCTTCCTTCCTCTGACCTCAACTGACAGGTTCTCATTGAGATGCTGATGTCTGACAAATATCAAACAGAGCATGAGGTGAATGCAGAGTGTGTTCTGGAGTCTAAAGGGCGGAGATAAAAAACTAGCTAGTGTGTGCTAATGCTAGTCTGATATTGACATCTCCTCACCATACCAATGAGGGCTAATCTACTGAATGAATACACAAGAGGATTTTAGCCAAATGTTAAACTATACTTTCATACAAAAGTCAAGCTAAAACAACAACAACAAAACAAAGAAGAGAATGTGAAAAGTTATGTTTTCATACAAAGAAAAAGAATCAAATTAATTTTCATGCTGGCCCAGCCTGGTTTTTGCTGGATGCTGATTCTTTAGATGCTGATTGATTCTTACTGGTTAAGCAAGTTAAAATGCACAACAGTATCCAATACTGCTGTAGGCACTTCAACAGCTACAATGAGTAACTGAAATTTCTCCAAAAGGACTAATTCAATTTGAATGTCACTTCAGTTCAAACACACTCTGCCGTTACAGACTCACTGTACCATCACAATCCATTTTGTTTAAGTAAATCCAGGTAGAAGAATGACAGGAATGAAGAAGGTTTTTTAACAGAGTTTAATGCTTCAGTTGTTCGGATGCGACCATGTTATGAAACACTTCATCAGTCTCCTTACTCACAATTTTGCATGACTATGACAGTGGAAGCCAATTGACCGGCAATTATGAATTTCACATTTGGATAAACTGGACCTCTTCGCAAAAATATAAGAAGGATGACTGAAACACAGTCCAAAAACATTAAGGTCCAGGTTTACTAAAAGCTTGCACCAACGCAAACCCTTTTTGGTGTTAAAAAACTACTGTTAGGATTTACTAAAGACACGCAGTGAAAAATTAGCACTGAAAAAGCGTGGACACCGTTATTTTTTCAGCTGACCCTATTGCATATGTATTTGTAGAAGTTTCCCTTTCACATGCAAAATTTATGGGAGGAGAGTATTTAAATGAATAATCCAAGGTGATTCACGGTTTGCACTAGTCAATTTACTGGTGTTTGCGCCATTATTTACCGCCCAAAGAAAAGCATGTCTTAAACCAGATGCTAATTTGCGCCACTCTTGGTAGATTGCGTTGGTCATTATGGAAATGATCCGGCTGCGTCTGTGTTCTTTCATTTGCGTGTCATTAAGTCAGCGCTCTCCCGCTAATTTGCCCTGTTTAGTAAATCTGTCCTTAAGTCTTCAAGTTTTGAAGTGTCCTCTAAAGAACTTTAGCCCAAAATCCTCTGTCCTCAGCAGGAATTAAAGACGGAAGGAGTGAGTGTTATTTGTTAAACTCAGCTGTTCAATGCAGCTTGAGGACTCACTTGGAAGATGGAAGCACAGAGATATTGAAGGACGTAGTGAAGAGATGAATAACGGATCCTTTATTCTAAACTGCATAACCTGTGGCCCCAAGTAAGGGCCCGATTGGTGCCCTAAATGCACAATGACCTCCTAATCTCATGACCATAACAGATGGCCAGCAACAGGCTAATGCAAGCTATCATTCATTTAGAGAAAGAGAAATGACAGTGATTTATGATCCAGGGCCTCTGTTTTTGATGCAATACTGATGATGCATATGAGCGAAGGGCATTGTGGGTGACTAATCTCTCTAGAGGCCGCTGCTACTGAGGCAGGACAGAATCACCTGTCAACAGGCTGTCACTGCTGGCTAAAGTGCAAAACACCTGGCTTTAATGCCCAGATGTCAAACATCTGGAAAAACAAAACTGACAGAGGGATTTTTTTTATAAAGGGCAGAAGATAATGTGAATAAAATGCCCAGATAAACAAGGGCAGAGAAGGATACATGCTCTCGGGTGAATTTACTGAACAGTTATGCCACAAAAACCTGCATCTTAATCACAAGTGTAATCTACTTTACCCAGACACAACCTGTACTGATTTAACAGTAGTTTGCTACATTCTAACACAATTAAAATAAGGGGGAGATTTTATTGTGGGAGTTTTACATAATTTTTCTCCGAAGTAAAGAAAGACACTGTAACAGCTTTTCATAAAGATATATTTCTGCCTCTATATTTTAGAAAGGACAAAGGTATCATCATATCTAAGGGTCCATGGCATCACAAGGTTTGAAATTGAATTAATGTATACTGCAGCAAACATAACAGCGTTACAGTTTAGGTAAGTCATAAACAGAGCACATGTAACTTTTAGTGAATATAATCTCCCACACACACTGCAACAGTCAAACTGTCGGGCTACACACTGATTTGTCCTTGCGCTGTAATAAAGCTTCTCTCTCTCTCTCTCTCTCTCTCTCTCTCTCTCTCTCTCTCTCTCTCTCTCTCTCTCTCTCTCTCTCTCTCTCTCTCTCTCTCTCTCTCTCTCTCTCTCTCTCTCTCTCTCTCTCTCTCTCTCTCTCTCTCTCTCTCTCTCAAGCACATCAGTCCTCTGCTCCTATCTGACCCAGGTCTGACCACGCACGCATTGAGCTGCCACATCCGCTGCAGCTTCTGTTTGAGCTTGGAGGGTGCGGAGGGTCTAGGAAGGAGGTGGAGCATTATGATAGAAGCTGATGAGGGCAGAAGTTGAAGGAGAGGACAAAATCATCCCCCTCCACTCTTTCACTGGCCCCATGCCCTGTGGGTAAACCCATTGCTGCTTTAAAATGGATGATGTCCTCCACACAAGGTGAGTGAGCGAATGGACGCCAGTGGCGATTCTAGGAATGTTTTAAAAGAGGGAAGACTCAGAGGGGCTTAAATTTGTAAGAAAGGGTCAAAAATAATAATTTGTCAAAGTGCGATTCTATGTTCTTGAAATGTGGATTCCAGGCGTCATATTTGTATTCTTTTCAAGCAACTTGAGAGGAAAACTATTTTTTATTTCCCATATACTTACAGTATACAGTATCTACTGTCTGAATATTTTAACTTAGTGCTACATAAAGTGTAATTAACCTAAAATGCATCAGCTAGATAAGTAAAGAAGTTAAGACAAAAGTACAGGAGTGTACTGCATATGGAATAGGGAAAGATGTCCTCCTTGTAATATACTGTATTTAGATATGAATTTAGCATGAATGACGATGCATAATCTAATATTTTTACAAAAATAAATGGAAACATTAGCTAATTGAATTCTTATAGAACAAAATAATAATAATAATAAAACATGAAAGGAGGCCATATTGCTCCAACTACTGGGGTTAAATGTCCTACCCTTTTCAGAATATATAAAATACAGAATATACCATAATAAACAATGTATTATAATATATTTTTTAAATATACCATTAAAGGTACAATATGTAAGAATTTTGTATCAAAATATCCAAAAACCACTTGCACAGTGTTATATATTTCTTTCAATTATGTACTTCCATTATCCTAAATGTTTCTAAGAATTTGTAAATTCAGAGAATTTCACAATTTTAAATAGTGCCCATCTCTTGTCGCCCGTCAATGACGGAATATCCGCGTTATCCCTGGTTTCCGCTTGTACTGCCATAGTAACCATGGCGACAGATGTAGACAACTACGTAATTTTAGCGTTTAGCAGCACGCTGTTGTTGTTTCGTTCAAACATTACGGACCATGGCAAGCAGACTTTAGGACAAAAGGAGAACTAAAACAAGGATCAATATCGGCATGGTGTTTTCCAGATGCCGAGAGCTTCGCGGCTAACTTTGACTTGACAGAGATGCCGCTCTTGCAAGTACTTTATTAGACAGGTGAGCAAATGTACATACAGCTAATCATTGTTTTATAGCTCAACATGATGAAATGTAAGAATGTGATCAGTACGATATTCTAATGTTTATCTAGCTTACTACTAGTCTCATTTAGCCAAAAAAGTAACACATAGAATAACATTACAACTTTTAACACACTCAAATGCTGTTTAGTGTGATAGACCAAGTGAAACAGCGCTGCGTTACCTCACAAGCTTAATTAGTCAAATAAACTGACCTGTGTGAGTAGTAATTCAGCAATTGTGTGTAGTTCGGTAGAATTAAACGCCCTCATTCCTTTATATCCGCGGGACTCGCGTGTGACGCTGATATCTGTCTCGCATTAGCAATCACGCCATTCTTCATACCACAGTCATGTTAAAAAACATGAATGTTTTCACTCATCCATAAACATTAGATCCATCAGCATGACGACAAGTTCCATGATTCCGCTTATCACTGTGTCATAAATCTACGCCTTTGTTATTATAAGAGGTTAGCGACCCCTAGCGGTGAAAAACAAAATTACATATTGTAGCTTTAATGTAAAATATTAATTTTCATCAATATAAAACAAAATGTATATGTAAATTTATGCATTTTGACAAAGTAATGTAAATGCTTGAATAATGAATTTTACTATATAAATAATTCATTATATTATATAATTCTCTGAAATATATCCAGATTTTATGAGATTTAGTAACATCAATAATATTTCAAAATAAATAAACTAAATTTATTTTTGACTATCTTGCAGTAAATGCTTTTAAAAAAATTCAGGAATCAAAATTTTACATAAAAAATCTCTCTCTATATATACTGTAATATATATATATATATATATATATATATATATATATATATATATATATATAATTATTAAAACTTGTGGTATCAGATGTCCAAATGGGCTTTGCAGTAGCTAGATAGTTCTGATGGAAATTGGGTATCACTTTACAATAAGGTCCCATTAGTTAATGTTAGTTGCGTTCCCACAATACATTTGTTACAGTATTTATTAATCTTTGTTAACATTAGATAATAAAAACACAACTGTTCATTGTAAGTTCATGTTAGTTTAGGTCCATTAAATAATATTAACAGATTAGATTAATATTCAGAAAACATTGGATTTTAATACTTAAAAGTTTCAAGTGATATTATGATGTCAGCTGACTCTAAAAAAATACACAGTGTTGGTCCTATTGGACCTCTCATCAGCTTTTGACACGATTGATCATAATATTATGATAAATAGACTTTGTGATCTGGTTGGCATGTCGGGATCAGTTTTAAAATGGTTTTCATCCTACCTGTCTTGTAGAAGCTTTAATGTTAATATGAATCAGACTATGTCTGAAACTGCAGAGTTTTCGTGTGGGGTACCGCAGGGTTCTGTCTTGAGTCTTATTTTGTTCCCCTTGTATATATTTCCTCTCGGTCAGGTTATTAGTCAGTTTAGCTACATATCTTATCACCTGTATGCGGATGATATCCAACTGTATTGCTCCTATAAGGAAACTGAGTTGTTTCAATTGTCCTCTTTAATTAACTGTCTTACTAGCATTAAAAAGTGGTTATGTGAGAACTTTTTGCTTCTAGAATATGACAACACAGAAACACTAATCATCGCCTCTGAAAGTAAAATCCCAAAGATAATACAATATATTGGTGACTTAGGCTCGTCTGTCCGACCGAGCCTCAGGAGCTTAGGTGTTGTCTTTGAGTCAGCTATGTCCTTGGAGCTTCATTCGAAACAATTAGTTAGAAACTGCTTTTTTCAACTGAGGAACATTTCAAAATTAAGATCATTTGTGACTCAATGTGAGATAGAGATGATTATTCATGCGTTCATCTCCTCCCATTTAGACTATTGTAACAGTCTTTTTACGTGTTTGAGTAAGAAGGAGCTTTTTCGTCTCCAGGTTGTTCATAACTCTGCTGCAAGGCTTTTAACCCGCGTTAAGAAAAGAGAACACATCACACCGGTTTTAGCATCTCTTCACTGGTTACCAATCCAGTATAGAATTCATTTTAAAATTCTGGTTCTTACTTTTAGAGCCTTGCATGGCCAAGTCCCTACCTACATCTCTGACCTGATACAGCTACACACTCCTACCCGGAGTCTCAGGTCTTTAGATCAGATGTTATTAGTTGTTCCCCGTACTCATTTTAAAACTAGAGGGGACCAGTCATTCCAGGCAGTCGCTCCCAGGCTGTGGAATACTTTGCCTCTTGTTTTACGTTGTGCGAACTCAGTTGATTCTTTTAAAAAACAACTGAAGACTTTGCTCTTCAAGCAGGCTTTTGGTTAGTCGAGGGGCATGGTTCTTTGTAATGTTTGTTGTTTGTATTTTTGGGGAATGTATCTAAATTGTTCTTGTATTACATTTTAATGTGAAGCACTTTGTAATGTCTATCTGTGAAAAGTGCTATATAAATAAATTTTACTTACTTAATAATGTATAAGTGAATGTTGAAATTAAATTAACTTCATCATAACACAAGATTTAAAAAATATTGTAAAAGTATTTTTGGTAACCCCTTTACACTTTACAATAAGGTTTCATTTGTTAACATTAGTTAATGTATTAACTCACATGAACTAATAATGAACAATACATTTGTTACTGTATTTTTTAAATCTTTGTAAACGTTAGTTAATAAAAATACATAATTGTTTGTTCATGTTAGTTCACAGTGCATTAACTAATGTTAACAAGATTTTAATAAAGTATTAGTAAATGTTGAAATTAACATTAACAAAGATTAATACATGCTGTATAAGTGCAGTTTATTATTAGTTCATGCTAATGTACTTAACTAATGTTAACTAATGAACCTTATTGTAAAGTGTTACCGTATTTTTTATTGTTATTTCATGTCAACTAGTGTAGTTTACTTCTGCTAACAAATGGAACCACATTGTATTGGTCACATTACTTGCCACTAGTACTTGGGATAAGGGTAAAGTCCGATAGAGCAGTTTTGTTCTCCTGCTGAGTGTTTGGCTTTCAATAATTTATTGAGCGTCCTGCCCTTGAGTGTCAGCTGAATAAGAGATTGTAATTGAAAGTTCCTGGCTTTAAAAGGCTTTGCTAGACCTCACCAGAAGTCATGTTTCTCCCACTATCCAATGTTGGCCCAAACCTCACCAAGACCAGCTACACTCTCCTTCTCATTACTTAATCTTAATCTTTTTTTAAAAAAAGGTTTTTGTGGGATGAGTGCTGTTTAACATAGGGAAGCTCAACACCTTTTGTACCATTACAGCCCAGCAGGACATGATTTATCGTGGCTGTAGAGCTGCCAGAAGAGACGGGGCGGCCCAGACGCAGACATCTGCTCGCTGCTTACTTACTGTATCACAGATACTGCAGATAGACGGGAGAGATGGGAAACAGAGACAGTGCAGAGCTTCGCAGTATTGTTTAGATGTTTTTGTTTGTTTTTGTGTGTGTGTGTATGAGAAACGAATGGGAAAAAATAATACTGCTCAATATGGCATCTGTAGAAAGGGAAGCCTGACTTTCATTTAAATAGCCAATTGCTTTTTTTGTACAGAGGCATTATCTGTTTTTTGTTTAAACTAGAAAGCATTTGCATTAGCTTGACCAGCCTAAAATACATGTTGTACCATTATTTGAGCTGAAGAAATGAAACCTATGATAATCAATGCTGCCAAAATGTATTGCTGATTAGAAACATACGATTGTAATGAAACATTTTAATACAGTTTTGGACATTTCAGACTTTTCCCCATTAAGGGACTATGAGCTACATGTCTAGTCTAAAATAGCTGAGCGAAATGGTCCGCCTTAAAGGGACGTGTAAAGAAGTTCTGATGGTGTTATGTTTGAATATCTTGCCAATAGGTCAGATATGAAATCTGAATCCATACTGGTCCTGTTGTCCCTCAACATTCCGGATTCTTTTAACTACCCTATGTGTGTGTGTGTGTGGGGGTGGGGGGGGGGGGGGGGGGGGGGGGGAATTAATCAATTATTTGATTAAAAACATGATGAATGCACACAATTTCTACTGATTGTAATCAAGCAATCCATCTGATATCAACCATCATGCCAAATACACACTTAGCCTGTATGCTTCAAAGCACTTCATAATGGAGATGCCGTTGTTTTCAAAATCACTGATCGCCTCCTGCTCGAGACCGCAAGACATTCATGGCACAGAATGATGGCTGCTTCAAAACCACCCAGAGGAAAAATAACCAGCCGGGAAAGATTCATTACCTGTCAGTATTTACCTTCCCAGAGAGCCTATGACCACTATTCAACTCTGTATCTTGAGACAATAGCTAAAAAAATCATACTTAAAATACAACTGGAAGCCCGCAGCGATTCAACTCAAACATCTCTGCTCCGAATTGAGGCAGACAACTTTATTTGGTGGCGACATGTTTACGTTCTCTCCCTCTAAAATGGAATAGCCCTCTTTTCATTTGCATTAGTGCTTTGAAAACGCCTGCCCTACTTTCTGGAGGAGCAAAGGCGACGTAAAGCGGAGGAGACAATGACTATTAAGGAGGCTAATTTTGAATAAGAGAGCCTGTAAACCCTTGAGGCAAATTTAACCACAGGCTTTTGTTCTGCCAGTTCAGAGTCTATCTGATAAGAGACAGACTGCTCTGCATATTACCGATAACACTAATTAAAGGTAAACATGTCTTCCCGATCGGTGTGTGGAGGGTGGGCATGGAGCGTCGAGCGAGGGCCAGCGATTGTGACCTTTGGCTGTGCTGCTCTAACGCATGGGCTCACCTGTCTGTTTACCCACACACACTGCGGGCTAATGGGAGTCACTGAACATGACCTTCACAGTCAATCGGAGTGCAGAGATAGGCTTAAAGTGACAAGTGCCATTGTTCTCTCAGGGGATTTGATTTTTAAGCACTGGGTAATTTGACCAAATGAAATGAGCTCAAAATCCCTCTACATATCAAATAATTTGTATTTGGTGTCTAATAGTTCAAATTCTACCATTCATTTCCTTAAAGCTGCAGTGGGCCATTTTTTTTGTCAAAATAGTTTCTGCTACCCCAGCTTAAAGTCAGCATGAAATGGAAGTTAACCTCAATTCATCTATTTTCTAAATGTTATTGATCTTATAGAGGGTATGCACGTGATGTCATCGACGGCCAGAGTGATTGCGGTTACGCCCACTGATGGTACAAAGACTGAGTGGCAGCATTGATTTTAAGGGTAAATGCCTAAAAAAAAACACACAAAACACAAGACAGGAAACAGATTTGAGATTGACTGTACAAATAGATTTGACAAAAAATCTGAGGTATATTTTTGCAGCCTGCCGAAAGCTACAGGACAGAGAAGCAAATGGATTGCTGCAATTCACAGAAATAACTGGACTCCAGGCAGCGAAACGTGGATGTGCAGTTATCATTTTGTGTCAATATGTTGAATTTTGAGGTAAAATCATGCCCTACATATTGTATTGACAACTCATCAATTAAATATTTTTTCAAATACCTTATGTTATGCATAATTGGATGTTTTTAAATATTCACAGACAAAAAAACGATACAAGTTTTAGGGCAGGACGATATATATGACACTGATATAAGTGATCACCTATACTGAATTGTGGAAGCTCAAACGTGCTGCGTAACACGATAATGAACCTCACTGGTTCTCACACATCATGCGAATATGCTTGAGCTTCCGTTTATCATAACTGATATGTGCGTTGATTAACGTTAATGTGAATAAAAGCCTAAATTCAATCTGTTCATCATGTAAAGCAATCATGTCTCTTCATAAAATTTGGAATAGAAAGCTCTATTCATATGGATTAGTTTGATGATCTCTTCATTAACTTTTTGAAGTGACAAAGTTGTAGTTGTGTAGATGTCATGGAGGGACAGAAAGCTCTCAGATTTAATCAAAAATATCTTCATTTGTGTTCAGAAGACAAACAAAAGACTAACGGGTTTGAAACGACATGAGTTAAACGAAATCTCATTTTTAAATGTTCCACCCATGTGTTTTGTAAATGCATGGTCTACATCTTATTGTGAACAATTCATCCATGTATATGTTTCGCTATTAACTTCTGTTTACCTTATAAAAATGTCATAACTGAATACTGAAGAGGCTTTGATATGTAAACATAGGCTGTAATACGTGAATTAAGGCAATGACTTTATAACTTAGATTCCTGAACAACCTGGTTTTTTAAACCATAGTTTAATTTGGTTTAGGAAAATTGAGTTGTTAAACTACAGCTGCATCCAAAATTGCATACTTATCGCACAAACTTCTTACCGCACTCTTACCGAAAGAACAAACACAAACAAAAATATATCAAACTGCCCATTTTGGTGAGCATTCATTAAAACAGTCTGTTATGTCTTAAGTGAAAGTAGAAAGTTGGGAGAAATTTGTATTTGTATCCATGTATTCATTCTTAAAGTGACAGTAGCCTAAACCTGCTGCTGTCTGAGTCCTAATGTTAATTCAAACAACAAAAGACAAAGAGAAAATCACTCCCTGCTCTTGACTAAGTAACTTTAGTAGCTTTAATAATGTTTTATACAAGGAAGTCTATGCACTGTTATTTTACATTTGATTACTTTATTCAGTTTCAGTAGGAAGCTTTTCTTAGTATTTGTATCTTATTTACTGACTATTAGATTTTAGTCGACCAAATCTATTGTAAAATCTTATGATAATTAGTTGACTAAAACTAGATTTAAACTAAAACAATTAAGATGAAAAAAATATGACAAACTAAATGTCATTTTAGTCAGAAGGCTATAACTCTAAATCAAAATTTGCTTGATTCATACTAGATAGAACAGGAATGGGTAACTCCTGCAGGGCCAGTGTCCAGCAGAGTTTAACTCCACTCTAATCAAACCCACCTGAACAAGCTAACCAATGTTTTCAGGATTACTAGAAAACTACAGGCAGGTGAGTTTTATCAGTGTTGGAGCTAAACTCTGCAGGTCAGAGGATCTAGGACCATAGTTGCCCATCCTTGATATAGAACATACTTTTTTGGCATTCACAAAGTACTGTAATTACTTATTCAAAATAAGTACCTACTACTCAGAGTATGCAATTTCGGATGTAGCCAAGAGCTGCACTGTGGCTATATGTCTTGAAACTTTAGCTTCATGTTAATGGCAGATTTGGGAAATGGGTGCTACAAGAGTTTTCATTAAGATGGCGCTCTAGAGGTAGATGACTGGGACTCATATTGGCCACATTGGCTGGTAATGAAACACATCCTTTTAAGTCTAGATGCTGAAAAAGCTTTTCACTAGAGTGCATTTTTATTCTTGGCATGTCCCACATAAAATTCCTGTCTTTTTTTTCGGCAGTTGAACGCCCTGCTGCCACAATACAGCCTACTCTTCTGGTACTTCCTCTTAATGAGCTGCTCTGTTTTTGTGCGCGACGCGGATCTGATGCAGGAGCCCACTTGAATGCAAAGTTATTAGCTACCCTCTCATATGGAATAATGGAATTTCTTTTTTCCATTACTAAACTGCCTTGTCATTTGCCGTTTTGGATTAGTGTTCTTGACGTTCATGACGACACTGTCTCATGAGATTTTCAAATGAAAATGCAGTGTGGCTACAGGCCCCTTTGTCACGTAAAGTGTCATGACCTGTGGCTTTGTGGCTGCACTGAGTCAGACCTCCTAATGTGAGGAATGAAATGGCCTTAATCCACTAGACTTCGTCTAGACATCTTGCTGCATGGCCCGGCTCGCCCCACAGGCGACCAATGTGACTGACTGTTGGTAATAGGACAGATCAACATTTTTGCAAAGAAAAAACAATCTCATGAATGGTAAGGCTTGACAGGAGGGCCCTAGTCGTCCCGGTGTAAATGAGCTAGGCGTCCAAGAGACCCATCTTGAAGAGTGAGTAAAAAAAATTATTTGTACAAAACAAATGAGGTCCCGGTAAGTTATTGAAATTCTGGGGAGAGGATGGAGAAAACAAAAGGATAGAGGGATACTATCCTCAGTGCAGCAGAGGAAGAAGAGAAGAGAGTCTAATTAAAGTCTGGGCACAGGCTGAAGGACTGACTTGTGACTAATCTAGCCTGAAGCACATCTCTATTGCGGCATGCACATGGGCAAGACGCTGTGAGCAAAAACAGTCTTGTGGCCTGTTTATATTGCAGCACATGTTAATATTGCATTGAGGACAGGCAGTAATTGCAGGTTAAAGTGGGCGGCTGGGGAACAGGGGCAGCTTTGAGGAGTGGGGAGCGGTGGCTACAACTGCATAGCTATACATTCACATTCTCACAAATGATTACCGGTAGGATTCAGGGCCGGAGTAAGGTATTGTGGTAACAGTGGACACAGTGGTCTGAGGGTCTTCCTACCCAACCATGCACCCATCTCATCCCGTTTGCAGTCTTGTCCTGACATCTTTGACCATGAAAACCTTTACATGGTGCTCTTGGACTTGTGCCCAAATTCCCATATGGTAATTCTGGCTCTGATAGCACTTTATAATAAAGTTCTATATGTTAACATATGCAGAATGCATTCATGAATAATGTATTAGGGTAGTTTTAGGGGAGTTTTTTTTTTTACTGCATTTATTAATCTTCTTAGTTAATGTTCATTTAAAAATGATATACACCTGTTCATTCTGCAGAAATTATAGAAAGAATATATGTAGAACTTAACCAAAAAATAAATAGATTTTAACTAATAAATCCGTATTGTAAAGTGTTACCAAAATAACAGATTTTCAAGAAAGATAAATCCTCACAGAAAACATCAGTGATTTAACTTGATTCTTTTTAGTTATCATCTATTTTTCGCCAAAAATAATTCAAAAGCAAATCACAATGCACATTAAATTTAAAGACGATTCAAACCAGATTTAAAGGGATAGTTCAACCAAAAAAGGAAAATCTGTCATCAATTACCCTCATGTTGTTCCAAACCCATAAGACCTTTTAATGAAAGCTTAGAGATTTTGATCAGCGCACACACATAGAGCACATCAAACATGGTGAACCATATAAATGTCAATTTGACGCTCGAGAACAAACTTCATTGGTCCTTGCGTGTCACACAAACAGGGTTGAGCTTCCGTTTGTCAAATTTGATGAGCTCTATATATGTATTGATCAATGTCTATTTAAATTAAATCTGTTCGTCATACGTGATTGTGTCTATTTAGAAGAGTATTTAACCAAATTCATACATATGTACAGTTGTGGTCAGAATTAAAGGGTTAGTTCACCCAAAAATGAAAATTCTGTCAGTATTTACTCACCCTCATGTTGTTCCAACCTCGTAAGACCTTCGTTCATCTTCGGAACACAAATTAAGATATTTTTGATGAAATCTGAGAGCTGGATCACTCCTCCGTACTAGTCCATAGGCTTCTTGAGGGATTGAACTTGCCGGCCTCGAAAAGTTATTAAAGACATCGTTAAAATAGTCCAAGTGACTACAGTGGCTCAATCTTAAGTTTATCAAGCGACGAGAATACTTTTTGTGCGCAAAAACAAACATAAATAACGACTTTAGTCAGGTTACTAGTTTAACAGCGTATGATCTGTTGTTGTACGTCACACGCATCACCCACATGACCAGCGTCGGCCAATAGTGAGCCTACGTGTGACGTAGCTCTACGCAATTACACTAGTTTAACTGACAAGAGGCCAACAGAGAAGGAAATGCATGTCGTTATTTATGTTTGTTTTTGCGCACAAAAAGGATTCTCGTCGCTTGATAAACGTAATATTGAGCCACTGTAGTCACTTGGACTATTTTAACAATGTCTTTAATTACTTTTCGAGGCCGGCAAGTTCAATCCCTCAAGAAGCCTATGGAGGAGTGATCCAGCTCTCAGATTTCATCAAAAATATCTTAATTCGTGTTCCGAAGATGAACGAAGGTCTTACGGGGTTGGAACAACATGAGGGTGAGTAAATACAGAAAGAATTTTCTTTTTCGGGTGAACTATCCCTTTAATGGCACCCCTGGTAAATATGATAAAAAATGGCTGTAAAAAATAAATCTGGATTGTTTATCCATTTGATCTTTCATTCAAATAATTTTCAAAAATCTAACCTTTCTAATTGAACTAAAATAATTGAAAGTGTGTGTGTGTGTGTGTGGGGGGGGGGGGGATCACATTATGAAATAAATGTTTTTCTCCAAAACACGTTGGCCACAATTATTGGCACTCTTTCATTAAATACTTTTTGCAACCAGATGAGTTTGGAGAACACCTGACAAGAGATCAGAGATCAGTTGGTGCTTCTTTTTAGTTCACTCCACTCATCAGGTCAGGGAACTGGGAAGGTCATGGCAGAAGCTTCATTTTGTGCTCTGCAACACATTTTTGTATTGGACCGTTGTCCTGATGGAAGGTCCAACTACGGCTAGAAATCATTATAAGATTTCTAGCAGAAGCCATCAGGTTTTGATTTGTTATCTGTTGATATTTTATAGAATCCACGATCCCATGTATCAGAATAAGATGTTCAGGACCTCCAGCAGAAAAAAATAGGCCCACAACATTAAAGATCCAACAGTATATTAAATTGTACACATGGGGTACTTTTTATCCTTGTGTGCACCAAACCCATCTAGCGTGTTTGCTGCCAAAAAGCTCTTCTTTTTTTTGTTTCATCTGACCACAGAACCCTGGGGCGTTTGAAGTTCCAGTCGTGTCTGACAACTGAATTTGCTGGAGTTTGATTTTTTTTTCTTTTGGTAGGCTTCTGACCCCAAGACTCAACTTATCTCTGCAATTCTCCATCTGTGATCCTTGAAGAGTCTTTGGCCATTCAAACTTTCCTCCTCACCGTGCATTTGGAGGACAATATAGACACACGTCCTCTTCCTGGCAGATTCATAACATCTTTATTTGATTGGAACTTCTTAATTATTGCCCTGATGGTGGAAATGGGGATTTTCAATTCTTTAGCTATTTTCTTACAGCCACTTTCTATTTTGTGATGCTTAACAATCTTTTGATGCACATCAGAACTATATTATATAGTTTTACTCATTGTGATGGATGAATAAGGTAATTTGGCCTTTGTTTTTTTTCTCTCATATTTAAACTCCTGTGAAACAAGAAGTCATAGCTAGACAATTTCTTGTTCCAATTCACCCTGGTGTGCTGTAAAAAAAAAAGAGGTAAATATTAATGGGAATATACGTCCGAGATATTTTACTCTTAAATAATTGTAGGGGTGCCAATAATTGTGGCCAACGTGTTTTGGAGAAAAACATTTATTTCACAACTGTATTACTTTTATGATCTCTTCAAGCATCAAAGTTCAAGACAAACAAAGGTCTTATGATTCTGAAATGACACGAGGGTGAGTAAATGATGCCAGAATTTTCATTTTTGGATGAACTATACCATTAACTAACCAGTGCTGCCTGTCTGTACCAATCTATTCCACAATGAATATAATTTTATTGTGAACGTTTTAAGTACATGTTATGTGGTTGCTAGGGTATTCAGGGTGGTTTCTAGGTGGTTACTTAGCTCAAGCCAAAAAAGCCCATTCCTATAGTCTCTATGATATACTCTGCACTGGACAGGGCTCAGAGTCTCCTTTAATTCAAGTCACTCTTTATATGGTTGCAAGTCTCAAGTCTGTAGCACAAATGTTTTAATAATAATGGCAATATATAATATTACCAATGGAATCTTTACTGTATCCAATACACATGGTTTCATATGGTCTAAAATAATCTACATACATGAGCTTCTGCAGGGAAAAAGACATCAAATAATCTTATCCACTTATAGGAAGGATGAGGAATGTCACCTTGTATTCCCCCTCCCCTCTCAGTGTCCTTTATGCACACAAGCGCAACTCTGCAGTACTGCCCTAGGCAAAACTCCCATTCCCCAAAGGCGTGCCGTCTCGCATTCAGAGCGCAGTTAGAGGCTATGGCGGGTCGGGTTCTGAAAGTGGCCCTGCATATCGGACTACAATAAATCATCCGCCTGCACTGGGCCCGTGGACCGGGAGCCGAGGAAGCACATCCTCTTTATTTAGACTTTTTCTGCTGAATCTCAACAAGGATAGCAGAGCGAATGTGATTTGGAGTGCTGGAAGGGAGTGAGTTTATTGGTCGGGTGTGGGAGGAGATGTGGCACAGGATTGTGGGATACATAGGTGGGACGAGACATCTACAGTTTGGCAGCAGGGTCACCTGTGTCACTTTCATTGAGGAATCATTGTGCAATAGCCTCTGTTAAGAGAGTCTGATATGGAGTAGCAACTGCAGAGTAGAGAGTAGGTCCACAGGACTCTCCAAACCACTTTGTCAATGCGAGAGTGACAGCGAGAAGGTCTGTTCACACCCACACACACTCAGACGCATACACAAACACTCTCACGCCCAGAGCACTGGACGTAATATAGTGGAAAAGGGGCTAAACTTATATAGAGTATTAAAATGTACACTTGTTAAAATGTACATCTGACTTCTGACTTATAATGCTGCCTAAATCATAATCATACACTGTTCGTTCGTTGGCCAGAGAAGAACTGGCCCCTCGACTGAGCCTGGGTTCTCCCAAGGTTTTTTTCTCCATTCTGTCACCTTATAGAGTTTTGGTTCCTTGCCACTGTCGCCTCTTCCCCTTTCTTAGTCTTTGTCGCCATTGGCTTTTGGCTTGCTTAGTTGGGGACATTTAATTTTATATTTAACAATATTATTACAATATTATTTTCCTGTTATCTCTGTAAAGCTGCTTTGAAACAATCTGTGTTGTAAAAAGCCCTATATAAATAACGGTGACTTAACTTGAAATTGACTTGGTGACTTAAAATGTATGAGTATCATTGTAAGAAAATATTCAGATTCAGGATCTGCATTACTAGTTCAAGTGTTCCACTTCCAGTGTTGTAATTGGTAACTAAAAATATTAACTAAAACTATTACGTACTGGTGATAATTGCACTGGTGTGAAATAGATATATATATTTACACTCACACACACACACACACACACACACACACACACACACACACACACACACACACACACACACACACACACACACACACACACACACACACACACACACACACACACACACACACACACACACACACACACACGCACACACACGCACACACGCACACACGCACACACACACGCACACACACACAGTGTGTATATCTTATCTTATCTTACACACACATATATTTAAGTATCATTACATGATCAATCAGGTGTTTCATGGGCATGGGAGAGCACATTCCCTGCAGAGCTCTTTTGGTGAGATTTGCTCCCCGCAACTATCTGATTGGTGGAATTTTCAGTACAGCATCATGGGTAATGTAGTTTTTCAGCACAAATTCTAAAACAATTCCAAAACAATTATTTTTAAAATAAGTTGAAATAATGTGAACTTCAACAAAGGCATATACTTTACCTTCGATTAACAACCTCTAAACTCACAGCAAACAAATCTTCACTTGAGAAAAATGTGATGAGACAGAGAGGTAGATGTTCTCATGAATCATTTGTTTGGATTGTACATTTACAGTGGCACTTAGATGTAGATCCTGATTGCATAACAGTGTTGTTTTATGACATTTTCAGAGATGCGTACTCTAAAATAAGAATGGCACGCTCCAAGCATGTCGCAAAATGAAAAACATTGCGAACACATTTGAAATAAGCATTCATGCATTACTGATGTGCGGTGTTTTGGTTTGTCAGTGTAAAAAGGTCACATTTACAATATGGCACAGGGGGCATTTTCTAAACCTAGAAAACATAAACATTTAAATCACTGTAAAATTACTTTACAATATTTTTTATGAAAAATGTTTATGGTAAATGTCAAGGTAAAATTTCTAGAATTAGACCTAAGCATAGATACCAAAACCAGTACTTGAGTGCTCAAAAATTGCAACGATTGCTAATGAAAACAATATAATTCTGTGAATTTAATAATTTTTTAGCTCAAATTAATCAACTGAAATCCAGTAACAAATATATACAAATAAGCCAAAAGCAGGATTTATATTTTTAATTTGACAGACAGCATTCTGTAATATATTTTTGTTAAATTTAAAATTTAAATTTAAATTCAAAATTCAAATTTACTTAGAAACTATTTTATTTTAAATAATTTTAAATGCATTTAAATCTATATTTGTTATTTTAGATGTCACTTTTTATAAAAACAATCACATTAAATGAACATGTTAAATTGTCAGCTCTAGAAATAAGACCTTTGCACCAGAGCACAAAAGAGATGCACATATTTTACCGCAGTACGTTCCAGAGACAGCAAGAAAAGAGCTTGAAATATGTCCTAGGCATGTTGAACGAGGCATTTCAAAGGAAAGGCTAATCCATCAATCGCATGCAAAACACTTCTCGTTTCAGTCTTCGTGTCATGGTTAAGTGCACTGAGGCACACATCCAAACCCTATCTTCTCTACACTCCTTACACATTTTCTTTGGGTACCAAATGCATCTGCATTCATTCGGAGCAGTTGAAAATATCTCATGTAAAATGTATAAAGCATGAAGTCTTTCAGGAAGTTGCTAATAAACAGGAAGGCAGCACAGGCCTCGTGTTCTTCCTCCTCACTAGATTTAGCACTGGAATCATGCATCCCTGCTGCACAATTTATCAAAGCAAATTTATGAATCAATTGTCATCTCTCCTACTGACAAGAAACTGAGCTCTCCCTCAAACGACTTGACAAATGGGACGCAAAGCTATAAGAACACTGCGCTGGAACTGCTTTCCAGAGTTATTATCTTCTTCATGGTAGATTATGACCAAATGCAGCCTTCATTGGGAGAATTGGACTCAATAGAGGTCAGAAAGACGTGTGTCATTCAGCATACAACAAACAGCTCTGCAAATGCCTCACAGAATCCATTTAAAAAACTTTATATATGCCGTATATGTTCACTAACTGTCCTTGTGGAGAATCCAAAGTACTTTACACATCAATAAGGATTGTTTTGGCACAGAAATCCCACTTTAACCCACCAAAGCTCACTTTGTTAGTACATCCAACATGTCATAGGCCACATACACACTGGGTCACTCTCAAAATGAGGTGAAAAATATGTTCTTTAAGAAAATAACTGCCATATAAGCAGTCAATAACCGAATATTTTATTAAATAATACTACACGGTTTGACTCTGTATTTTGCATTTGTATTTTTTAATTGTTTGAATTTGTCAAGTACCCTTGTATACTCTTCACTTCTATGACATTTAAAGGTAATTGTTTGTTTACTTTTTCAAAACAAAGGAAATAATAAAAACAGAAAAAAGTCAACACACCAAGGCTTTAAAAATGTAATAATAGACTCTCAGACAAGTGACATTTTGAGCATGCAGGCTCTTCATCAGAAAAATGCGAAACAAAACAATGACTAAATTCTTCATTAAATATAAATAATTTGCAAAGTACATGTGGTGCTAGGTTACAAACCTGCATTTTAAAAGTGTGAAAAAAATACTCCCAAGGTCAAAGTTCAGAGCAAGACAAGGTATGGCAGGACTGCATTCTGTACACACAGAATGTGCGGCTGTCACTCCCAAAACTTTGCAGTGTGTATGTGTCCATATTTCAGTGGGAAAACCGATGAAAACAATTTTCACAACAATTGCACCTTTAATTACCTTTAAAGGTACACACTGCCTTTTGACAGATTTTGTCTACTTTGTTAAATCACGGCACATCTGTCTAGGGGATACACACCACTAAAAAGAATGATTTCCCTGAGGTGTGCTGCCGCCCCTGGCATCTGTTCCATAGCCAAAGTGCACCTCGACCAGTCCAATACGAGATGGATGGTGCAGTGACGGAGTTCTAGAGCTGCTGCACTGAGCCCAGACAAAACGGGCACATGAAAAATACTGTCCCATAGGGGAGTGTTTCCCAGCAACTTTTTGACCCGAATACCACCACAGCCCCTTCAGTATGACTACAAATATTTTTTCTGACCATCATCATTTAGCATTAAAATTAATATTATTACAATTCTTCACTTTTAAACTAAACACATTCAATACTGTGGGAGAAAAATCTCAGCAAGCAGGTTTGCAGGTAGAGACCATAATTATACGTGTTAGTGTGGGGCTATTTTGAGCCTTGTTAGTGGTATTAACTAGCGATTTTTATTTTTACTTATTCTATGCCCTATATACTAGCATTATAAGTGAATCTGTGGTAAATCTAAAACTAACAATAAAACTGGGTACATTCGATTATCATGAAAACGCATCCCAGAGAACGGTTGACTCGGCACCAATGTGTTATTTACCCCTAGGTTCATTTTTGGCCGGAATTGTCCTTTAATGTCAGTTTTATGGTTGATTTCCTAGTAGCCCCTCTCGGGAATCACTGACACGTCACACTGACACAGAATCTGATCTTTGAATAGAGGATAGACTTATATTTAATTTATAAAGTGTTTCTATGATTTTAATTTGAGGTGAAGGTTGGTGAGATCATATTCAAAACTATCAACTGAATTACTAATTTCCCCTCGAGAAAGGAATTTAGAATTTGCCAGCAAAATGGGTCTGTGTGAATATAACAGTTAAACTGTTCCTTTGTGCTCAGCTCCTGATTCCCTTCCATAGAGATGGCCTTTGCCACAGGGTGCTCTCTAAAGTTGTTTAATGAAGGAGGCTTACAGTGGTGTGTGATTGACAAAGGCCAATTTAATCTGCCTATTAGTCAAACACACGATGGGAGAAGCTAAATGTAGTGGGAGGCGCTCCAGCTCTTTCGTTTTACAGTGCCAGAGATCTTTTGTAGCTTTAAAAGATGCAAATCGAATTGTCTGAAACATCTCTAAGCTTTTGTCCTATTATACAACAGCTAGTTCCGGTCTGAGTGTTGTTTCAAGAGTGCTGATATATATAACAGTTCAACAGCACTGAGACTTTTTCTGTCACTCCACTTGTTAGCGTTCATTTTAGAAAGATTGTCAATCTGGCATTACTGGTTAGGATTTATTAGTCACTCTTGCTGAAGGTTACATCTTTATGCCAGTAGGTGGCAACAAGTGATTGTTTTTACAAGCGAGCCACTGAATTCATTCAACTGATTTTTTCAAACCCACCCATTCAGGAATGAAACAAGTATTAAAAACTGTATTTATGAGTGAAGGTGATGATATACAGGGCAACTTTTTGAGCAATGTTGCTGAGCAATCTTGCCGAGCGTTTGTTGCTTGGGCACTTTTCCATTGAAAATGGGAAATACATTTCTATCTGGATAATTTAGATTGGTCGTGGGCCCTGTGTCTCACCTGGTTGCCCGTTGACAGCAACATTGCTCAAAAAGTTGCCCTGTGTATCATCAACTTAAGTGATTGAATCATTTAATTGATTCATTCAAACACACTGATTAAAAAAAACTCTCCCGTGGCCTCATGGGATAGTACATTCTTCATCAGATGCGCACTTCAGAATCTCGCCAGTAGTCATCTGGGTACTTTTCACCCTATTGTTTTTTGGATACTGTGAATTCGGACATACTACTCTTTTCACACTCAGTTTTTCACATACTGAAAGTAGTCATCGGATGCAGCAACTTTCTTAAAGAGTGAGTCATTAAACAATTAGTTCAGGTGAACGCATTGCATTTTTTACGTAACAATGTTACTCTCTTTATGAGCGAGACATTGAATCATTCATACAACTGTTTTGTTCAAACAGTGATTTTCTCAGGATCGCTGTTGTGTTTTTTTTATTAGAGATGAGCAATGGTTAATTCTGCTGTGTGTTCAAGTAAGTAGAGTCAGTTTGGGGTGTGAGTGTGTGCGGTTTATTTGTTGAACAGAATGTCAAAGAATCATCAAGTTATTTTTATCACAGGCATTATAAAACCCCACAGGAGAATCTCGAGGCAACCAGTGGCGACTTAGTCTTCCGGGTTTTGATGAATCACAGGGAGTTCAGCAGAATCTCACCGTTTCTGTATTATAATCATGTACCAGTGTAAACAAACAGAAGCACATTGGTAAGTACAACTGCAAATGGCCACTCAAGCATCTGCCATCCAGTCTGCGTTCTCTTTTTGATGCCTGGGCCAGCTGGCAGAGGGCACCAGGGTCACAAGTTCACATACCCAGCCATGCTGATGTCACGACCAATGGGTCACAGTCTGGGTGGCACCTACACTCCATTTCAAGCCCTCTCTCCAGGGGTCCAAGGTGTTCGGTTAACATGCCCACCAAGACCATAAAGCCCTATTAATCCATCACTCTGTGCCACTGACAGGTGGGCAGGTGAACCCTGGGGTCACCTCAATGCATGATGCCAGCAAAATGGAGGAGGCCAGAACCTTGGTTCAGATCGATACGCACCCACCCAGAATACAAAATGAGTCTGCTATTCATTACAAGCCGTAACAACCCCTGGCTCTGTCTCATTCATCAGCCTGAGCTGTTTCTGCTCAGCTATCATCTAACCTCAGACTCCGTGGGTGAATAAACGATGCTACAAACCCAAGCAACATCATCAGAGAGAGAGAGTGAGAGAGAGAGAGAGAGATAGAGAGAAAGAGGGATGAGTCGTAAGAGGGAACACCCTGAAGTCAGCCGCCTAAGGGCCGCCGGGCTCTGCTACGCCCACCGTAGTCAGTCATTCCATACATCTGTCATGCTCACGACCAATTGGATTATCTGTCCTTGGTTGTAATTTACAAGCTCAAGTAAATCCTGCTACATGAAGGACAAATTTTGAGACGTAAGCTGAGTTGTCTTGAGAGCAGCGTGAAACCTTGCATGCTATTTGCCACGCCTCTCCTTCATAACTCGCCGTTTATGTCTACCATAAAGTTTACAGACTCGTTTTTATATACAACCAAATATTATTTACGACACAAGCCAAATCATGGAGCGCTGTAATCAAGGTTGATGCCATCGCTTGGACCAGTTTAGTGAGGACAGAGGCTTTTTCATATAGTGTTTCCTGACCTTTTTGTATAACATCCCCCCCATCAGTAAGGCTCAAATATGCTGATAGCTTTTTATCAGCATAAACAATTAATATAAATGATAAGAGGGTCACAGGAAAATTTAGAGGAATTTTTTTTTGTAATTAATTATATTGTTAAAAGAAAGTGATTAAGATGGATTGTGTAAACAAATTGTGATTACTAATTATTTTTGTTATTTTATTTTTATAAAACATTTTTAAAGAGTATAAATTCATCTTTGCACATGAAAATACATAGTGCTGATCAAAGATGGCTGTAAATGGACAGAGAAAACACTTAATATGGGTTTGGTGCACACAGGGATAAAAAAGTACCACATGTGTAAAATGAAATACTCTGCTCTATCTTTAATGCTGTGGGCCTATTTCTCTGCCAAAGGTCCTGGACATCTTGTTCACATACGTAGCATCATGGATTCGATCAAATACCAACAGATAAAAAAAAAAATCAAAAGCTGTGCTAGAAATCTTATAACGGGCCATGTTTGGATCTTCCAGCAGGACAGTGATCCAAAAACCAAAACCAAGCATCTGCAATGGCCATCCCAGTCCCAGACCTGAACCCTATAGAAAATGAGTGGGCTGAACTGAAGAGAAGAAGCGCCAACATGGATCTGGGAATCTGAAGGATCTGGAGAGATTCTGTATGGAGGAATGGTCTCTGATCTCTTGTCAGGTGTTCTCCAAACTCATCAGGCATTATAGGAGAAGACTCAGAGCTGTTATCTTGGAAAAAGGAGGCTGCAAAAAGTATTTAATTAAAGGGGGCAAATAATTGTTCCCAACGTGTTTTGGAGAAAAACATTTATTTCATAATGTGATTTTCTCCCCGCTTTCAATTCTTTTAATTCAATAAAAGGTTAGATTTTTGCATTTAAAAAAAATAAAATATCAAAAGGATAAACAATGCAGATTTATTTTTTACAGCCATCTTTGATCATATTTACCAAGGGGGCAAATAAATAAAATGAATGACCACAAATGTCATTCATGAAAATTCATAATTCTACATAACATTGCATTATATATAAATACACTGTATGTATGTGTGTATAGAGTATAAACGTTTTATTTTGTTTTATCATTTAAAGCATGATTTTGTTTTCTTTCCTTAAAAACGAACTGTGTTCAGATCTACAGGTGTAGTAAAAATCTCTGCAGGAGTACACATTTCCCCCACATCGGGAATCACCGTTCTGATAGATCTGATAGACTAACACAGAGAAAAAAGCCACCAGAAAGGACAAAAAAAAAATCTTCCACAGATCCATCCTTCAGCCCACAGAATGGGAGGCTCTTGTGCTTTGTGTCTGTGACGAGGAGGAAGTTTCTGAAAACAAGCCCCAGTCTGTGTCTGGCAGAGCAGCTGCTCTCAGACTGTTTATGGCTGTGCTGCCATGGCGGCTCACAGTGTGAAAGTCGACAGTTCACGCTGAATTAATTATTCATTCGGAGGAACCTTATTAAAATGCATCTTTTTTTACTCCCTTGAAATATAATTGCAAGTAATAAGCCAAGAGGTCAACGAGGCATTTACAAGCTTGATCTACCGACATA
Organism: Siphateles boraxobius; assembly: GCF_051911475.1. Lineage (NCBI taxonomy): Eukaryota > Metazoa > Chordata > Actinopteri > Cypriniformes > Leuciscidae > Siphateles > Siphateles boraxobius. The sequence goes on from NW_027508788.1 coordinate 9,614,676, forward strand.
CTATCTCAGCCCTATGTTGTTTTAATAGGCTAAATTAATATGAAAGGGCATGTTGTTTTCTTTAAAAACTGTTTAGCGATTCCATCATTCCATTAATGATTCCATCATTTTTTTGGGTAATTTTCTCCTATCTGCCTGGGTGGGGGAGGGGGTGTGCTTGGATCTTATCAAGGAGAATTGAATGTAAGGACATAGCTTCTATTCATCATTTGATCCATGTATATAGCTTCATATGTCTGGAGCCCCTGAAGCGTTCTCTGAAATTATTCAACTTAAGATTTTTATCCAAGTCAATTTGCATCAGTTTCTCTGTCAGCAGTTCCCAAACTGAGTGAATGGAAATGACAAAGACTACGTCAGTAGCATTGCTCATACAAAAGCCTCCAGACAGAATACATGCCAGAGTTTTATCACAGCAGAATGAATGAAGGAAGTTGCATTTACACATGTCGGAATCAGAGCCGGTGCCAGGACACATGAACTGGGCGGTGCATTCATATATCTGGAGGGGGCCATTCGTTTTTTCATTTGTTATTCAAAACTTGATAACTATATCATGAGCTATTTGATATATTCTGATTGTCAAATATGTGTAAGTGAGTGTGTTTTTTTTAAACACCTTTATAAAGATCATGTCAATTGATGTTAGTTTGCACTGCAATTCAAAGAATAGAATAATTTACCCCTAAATACATAAAAGTAAGTGACCGGTTAACTGGGAGAAAAATACAGTAAACTTTATAGTTACCTACCCAGTGTGTAACTGATATGAATAAAACACATTGTCAAATTATAATTGAAAGGATTATTATTGCCTATTCCATAGACATCAGTAGGTATTTAATAAACTATAAATGTCTTTTTGGGGGGCTAGTACTTAATTTAAATGTCTATTCAAATGTCTGAAACCTAAAATAAGCATTATGTGGTTGAAATCACTGAATATTTGTGATATATGACAAGTGCTGAGCTCATCTGTCTCTGGCTCAGAGCCAGCCAAAGCGCGAAAGCACATTTGAATTTAGCAGTTGATCACGTGACGCGCTGAACGTTCTAATCAATCCAGTGTGATTGTACGTGTCAAAGGGTTAAAGTTGATTGCGTTTTGGAATCGGCGGTGGAGGGACAAATTGAAACTGAGGAGGCACATATCAGATCTGAGGGGGCAACGCCCCTTTGCCCCCTTCTAGTGCCGGGCGTAGTCGTAATTATCGTCATTTACGAGATTCCGGTTGTAAAAAGCGTTCACATCCTTGTAGAACTACTGTAATTACAGTACAACATTACTTGTACCACCTGACTGCTACAATGTCATGTGTAAACACACGAAATAAGTAGCTTCCGCAAAATGTAGTTAAGCAGTTATTTTGTAATTCCTATTAGTTACTTTTGTTAATGTCTTAATAATGTAAGAACAATCTAAAAAAAGAATAAAAAAATACATACAATACAGTTTAATGTAGCTAATGCGTATGTCCCACTAAATGAGCGATAACTTTATAAATAAGGCATATGAATAATGACTTGTTTCATTTTATATTGTGGTTTTGTCAATTGATTATTCAGAATACTAAATTTTTTATTTTGTGGCTTGTAGTGTTGCCATAAAAATGCATAATTCTGATTCAGAGGATGCGAGCAGATCCTAGTAGAACGACTAGAGCTGTCATCTAGAAATGATGGTTATTACGACATGGCATAAATGCATGGCATAAAATGTACTTTTGTCAGTGGTAAGTTTTAGCTCTGTATCATGTTTACAGTAGATCTACAGACAATGTGGCCAAAAGAAGCTGTCCTTTTCCCTCTTGAGCATTAGATTTTATAATATAAGAATTATAATAAAATTTTGTACATTAAAGATAATTTTTATACAAACAATATATATAATTTTTACCACACTATTTTTTATTCTCAATCACACTCAACTATTTTCTGCTTAAAAAAAGAATAGATATTATCTTAAAATATTGTACATTATTATTAATAATATATTTTTTTCACACTATGTTTTTTACACCACACTAAACGTCAAATCGACAGTCCTACAGTTCTCTTAAGGAGAGACACTACAGGTGAATAGGGTAATTTTTTTAACTAGCAGATATCACCATGAAACTTTCCCCGTTGATTTGTACATTAAGATGAGAAAAAAAATGTATTATAAGTTTTCTGTAATTTCATGTTTAAATATGCAAATTAGGCATTATCTAATGAAATATGTGCTAATTTGCATATATAAAAAAAATGAAATCTGAATATTGGATAAAGCCAGGTTGAAAATAAATGTTTTCATTGTGTTCACATAATAGATGGGAAAAGAATTACAGAGGGATTTATGGATATCTACTTTTGTTATCCTGTAAAATAAGAATATACTGTCAATAGCCTTAAAAAAATGATTTTCGCCGTGTTTTTTGGAATAAAATGTTATATAAATCAGGGTAGGAATAATATATTTACAAATCCGTCTGTAAATTTCTTCATAATATAATTAGGTACAAGACTGGAGAGTCTGGTGTATGTAGGTGAAGTAGAGATTTCAGACTTTGAGTATGAGAGAAAAGTCATTTTGAGAAAACAGGCATTAAAGATTTATATTGTAAAATGTGATTGCACATTTAGAGTAAATCCGCCCTTTCACTTTCATGATTGGTTGCTGATAAAAAGGACATGACCATCTTTGGATCCCACCGCATTATACAGGAGAGAGAGAGCTTTCTAACGGTGTGTGTGATGACAGGGTGCCGGCAGCGCTCGCGGAGCAGCGGGATGATTTAAACAGACGCAAACAGACAAAGTGTAGTAAAATGAAGACCTAAATATGTATTTCTGACTTTTTTTCACCACAAGTCTGAAAGAAGACATGTTATTGAAGACAAATATCCCAAAATCTCAAAATTGACCAGTGGAAAAAAACTATGTTTTTGCCTGCCGTGTCTCGCCTTAAAAAAAGACTTCATAAACCTTTCAGATTTTAACCGAGCTGAAAAAATGGAAAACAATGGAATAAAAAGAAACTGGAGCCACCTGTGTGCTAATATAAACCCCGCAGGGGACTGTAGGACAAGAAATATCCAAATTAAGAAGCCTATTAGAGCTTCAAACTGAGCTTTGATACTCACAATGTGCAACTGCAGGTAGTCTCCGAGGCCTTGGCTGCTCTCCACCTGCACCAGGACGGCATCACTCTGCTGGGTGCTGAAGCCCACGGCCAAACGGTCCGCCCGGGTGCTTGGCCGATCATTGGGTGCCCAGGTGTATGTGATGAGTGCTCCTCCTCTCCCAAAAATATACGTGGTCCCAGCTGCCAAATGGAGAAAGACATTAAACATGAGCTAAACATTCAAAGATGTTGCATGAGACAAAGGAAAATAAGAATGAAAGTGAGTGAAGATGTAGAGCAGCACAGCAGGAGGGATGTGAATGTGAACGTGTGAGACAAGATGGATGCTAAAGAACCATCTCACATCACACATTTGCCCTGTGCACTGCCTCATATGAGATAAAAGCATCTCTGTCTTTCATAAGTTGCCATCTGTTAAGATGTGCGTTAAATGCTCTTTTGCATTGTTTCCTTAGTGACAAACGACATATTCAGGACTGCCATTTCAGACACAAACATCCTTCGCCAATTTGGAGCTAAAATGCCAACTGGTCTTGAAAAAAAGGGCCCATTTCAATGCGACTTCAACTTCTTGCCCTCTTGTTGCTCTTGTTCTTCACTGCATACGTAGGCGCTAATATTTCACCGCAATTGGACATGGCATTGAAACACAGCAGCTGTATAGAAATGAGGGTCTGAAATGGAGCCAGTGGTGTGCTGCGTCAGCACGGTAAAAAACCACCGCAGGGCGGGACGGGTGCCCGACATGCTTTAAACTGCCAAACTATCTGCACTGAAACAGCCCTAGAGAATGAACCTGGGCAACAGCGTGGACCGATTTGCCAGGGTAAAACGAGAGGTTGTAATGTGAGCTACCTCACTGCTGAAGCACAATGACACAACAATGGACTGGGTAAATAAAGTTCAGGTATACTTAATGAACAATGCAGGGAAATAGATCAAGAAGGTTCACAGAAGCAAGAGACTAAAAAAAAAACAGCAATTAAAAAGTATGTTTTAGACCCTTTCTTTACCTTAAATCTTTGGAGGTATTTTTATTACTTAATACAGGTCTATAGCCTACATCTCATTTAAATGAAAATAAAATACATCTAAATTATAGCTTCAGAAACATGTGTCCTAGAAGATTAACCGCAGGTAAACGTAATTGACTATTCACCTGTTCCACTAGGTCTTTCTATTAACACTTTCCATTTTGTTTGTTTTCCCCCTTCCCATTTACTGTATCCCATTGGACAGGGCTTTAGACTGACACATATTGGACAACTACATACATCAGATGAAATGGACAGTTTTGCTATCTTTTTGGATTACATCGTGGACTATGCTTGTGTCTTTAAAATGCATTTTGTGTTTGATGTTATTTTTTGATGTTTGCACTAGATGCACTCTAGATCCACTGTTATTTTTTTCATGTAAAGTATAAAATGAATATACTTCATAATTCATTTTAAATTGCACTTTTTAAACAAATGAAACGCATATTAAAAAGTATCTTTTTATTATAAGGTGTCCTTATTACAATGTTATTATACATTTAAGTATTGAGTAATATTAATTAACACAATGTACTTACTATAGGGTTAGGATAAGGGTATGGTTTAGGGTTAGTTGCGTGTAATTATGCAAATTTTAGTAAGTACATAACACTGTAACGAAGACACTGTAAAATAAAGTATTACCATTTAATAAATACAATAAATGTTCATTGTTTATTCGTGTTACTTCCCAGTGTATGGTGCCTAATGTCAACAGACAGAATTTTTTGATTTTAATAATGTGCCAGTTTGTATCAATAATGTATAATGTAAAATGATTATTTGTTTGATTGTTTTAACTACAGTAGTTTATTAATATCAACCAATACATCAGTAAGGTAAAGTGTCATCAAGATGTTAGATTTTAATCATATTTAATAAAATATTCCTAGGAAAAAAATTAATAAAACAATCTTACAGGCCTGGTTTCACAGGCAGGGCTTAGACTATGCAGGATTAGGGCTTTGTTCAGTTAGGACATTTAAGTAGCTTTTATAATCCTTCCTTGGAAAAGACATTACTTATGTGCTTCTTGAGACAAAACACTGACATATTTTAAGATATACCAGTGCAAGTTGAGACAGTTAAGACAGCTCAAACATGCATTTTAGTCCGGGACTAGGCTTAAGACTTGTCTGTGAAACTGGGACATGATGTTTTGCTTGAAAACGGCTTGTGCTCTCCTTAGAAGCTTGAATGACATTCAGACATTTTTAAGAGGGGCTCAAATAAGGGTCATTCTATGCTGGCTTTTAAATCACATTATTAAAAAGCTCTGCTACAGTATAAAGTGACGCTAGGTGCTCTCCATTTGTTTCCGCGCAGCATCTGCTACAAGGGCAGGTATTTGCTCATCATTGGTATACTGATGTTTGGGTTTTTCTCAAACGCCCTCTCCTCCCAACTGATTAATGCTTTGCTAAATGACTGATCTTCCTCTTTTTCCTCAAATCTCACCTAAACACCAGGACGCCAAAGTGGAGCCACCTGTCATTCCTGGCGCTTGTGGTCGTCTAAATGAGCAAACAGAGGAGGTGTGGGGAATGTAATGAAGTGTTCTGGCGAGTGGTCCCCTAGGTGGGATGTGGGTTACAGAGTGCTGAACACCTGCTCATGAAAGCTGCAAGCTAACTTGTTGAGTTTGGGCTGCCACGCATCACAACAACTGTTTGAACTGCTGAAATACGAGGAACGGTTATAGTGAAACGATGAAACACATGGGATCAATCAGGCTTATTTGTTTAATTGGAGCTAGTGTCTGTTGTCAGCAGGGTCCAGAATTAACACTCCCCAAGAGCTAAATGCAAGTAAAATTCAGTATTGGCTATTAAGCCGATTAAAGCGGTTTGCCAGTAACTTAATTCAGAACTGCAACATTTTAAATCAAATTATAATAATTATAGCCTGACTCTGACCTCACTGATTTAAGCGGCATATAATTCAACTAAAGACCCACAAACTTCTACTTCAATGGAAAATTTAGTTTATGCCTGATTTTTTTAATTATTATCCATAACTCCATGACGTGACACACATGTGGAATATTTCTCACATTAATCCACCCAGATGAAAGAATCAGGAATAAAACCACAATGTGTCCTGACGTTTGTGACAGGCGCAGTTTCACTGAGAGACGGATAATGACTCTTCTTATAAAAACCAGCTCAATAATTCCAGTGTCAAAGTTATTTAAATATATATTTTTAATAAAAATTATGCGAAATACAGTTTCATGGCCGTTAAGGAATATTTATGGCTGGGAATTTTTCTCAATATACTCACCAACTGCAGTTAGGCTGTCAGCCTACTTCACTTCATAAAACATATCTAGACAGCCCATGTGACTGCGGTGGCCCAAGGACGGTTTTTTTATGGGACGCTTAGCCTGACGTTTCACAGCAGAGGTGAAACTTAACCACTGCTATCATGATGCAATCAGAAAGTGTATGAAGTCTCCAAAACAGAATTGATTTCTTCACTCTGAAGGAATAAGAATTTATCGGCCTGGTTATTTTCTAAATGTTGCAGCCTGATTCCACTATATATCATCGAATCAATAGCACTTTATCTGCCTATATACGCCTTACATGGGTTATGACCTATACTCATTTATCTGCCCTTGAAAATTATGACATTTGTACCATTTTCTATAGGTGAAAGAAATGATCCCTTATTTTTTGCAAATGAACATTTGCTCATGAAAAGAAGATTCAGATATGATGCATTTAAGCAATTACTGTGCATTCAACATATCTGTATTATTCTGCGATGGCTTTTAGTAATGCTTTAGTGTAGTGGAACAAGAGAGGGCTGGTGCATTACATTCCTGATAGGTTAAGCATTTGTAAACAGTGTTTAATTCTTTAATTCTATCTTTGAGGGAAAAATTATATTTCCCTGCTTCAGTTACTTCCTGCAATTGAACTAAAAAGACTTGCCCTGTGTATTGAGCAAGATAAAACCATTTCCTGAGCCAAGTGCCATTTAAAACTACCAATCACAAAGCAACTTTTATAATCCTTACTGTATGAAACAGGAATTTTGGCCAGGATATTGAAGGGGTTGTGCCTTTTTTTAGGCTGTAGTTCTCACAGGCATATGTCATGGCTGTTCAAAAGTGTTTTGAAGGTGGTATTACTGGAAAGTTTTTATGTACAAATATTTATTAATTTGAAGGAATAATGTTTAGCATGATTCCGTTGATTAAACAATGTAATGACTCACTCATAAAGCCCATCACGTGTTTAATTCTAAAGTACCACTATTTTGGAATAAATTAACGATTTAATGACTCTGAGACAGTCACTTTTCACCACCTACTGGTGGTGATATATTCATATTCTCAGATTACTAAATATTACACACAGTTTTCTTACAGTAATATAACAACTCTAAACCCTGTGGTATAAAAGGCAAACACGTAATAACAGAAATAAGTTAATGAAACACTTTTGGATACACCACCTCCCCGACGAACAGTTGAGCAAAAAATGATTTATTCTTGCTCTCTTCATGCAGTTCGAAAAAGGTTTTACATGTTTCTTCTTTTCAACAAGGCAAACAAGAATCTCCAATAAAGCATTGGGATTGGATTTCACTGAAGGCTCCTGTGAGATGCTGCGATTAGATAGGCTGTGTGTATGGAGGATAAAGGGAAGTGAGTTAAGGAGCAGTGTAGTTATTTGCTGTATGTTCCCAGACGCCCACAGAAGGAGAGATATCGGAATCATGTCCACTGGATCATGTGTGGACATGAGACTTCTTCCAGTTCTGGTAATCTAAGTCAGCCGTCTATAGACAAAGGAAGAGGCCAGGAGATTACACAATGCTCCAGAGTTAATTGTGTAAGATTTCAATTTTTTTTTAAATGAATTATTCCAAGTTATCAAGTAATTCTGCAGTAATGTGTTAATGAGCATCACTGCAGCAAGGGTATAGCGCAGAATATTAATGAAAGAAATTGCTCAATTTTGATTGTCTTTGTGCTAGTAGAGTAGTAGAGACTAGGCTTCTTTAAATTAATGATTTTATTCCACCACGTTTGTGTAATAATTAAGTTAAGATATGTGCTTTTTAAAGATGTGCTATATATGCTGAGCTCTCAGAAAAAAAGGTACGAAAGCTGTCATTGATACCTTCAAAAGGTACTAATAGACCTTAGTCAGGTTAAATACCATATTGAATTTAAAACGGATGAAAACAAGAGATGAAAACAATGGCACCCAATGTATAAAGGTCCATTATTTTTACAACTCAACTTTTAGAACTGTTTTATGGAGTTTTTATCTACAGGTTTTTGGTTGAATTCAAAGCAATTTGCTAATTCAGAATGATTTACTTCAAATCATAATGAAGTTGTAGCAGACTCAAATGACATGAATTATATGATTTTTTTGTGTCTGTAAACTACACATACATTTTATTTTGAAAACAACACGAGTAAAATATGCTGATAAAATAATTTAAGCATACCTGCGCAAAACTATTATACACTCACCAGCCACTTTATTAGATACAACTGTTTAACTGCTCAACACAAATATCTAATCAGCCAATCACATGGGCCAAAATGCCTGGTTGATGCCAGAGGCCAGAGGAGAATGGCCAGACTTGTTCGAGCTGATGGAAAGGCAACAGTAACTCAAACAGCACTTGTTACAACCGAGGACTGCAGAGGAGCGTCTCTGAACGCACAACACGTAAAACCTTGAAGAATATGGGCTACAGCAGCAGAAGAACACACATGGTGCCACTCCTGTCAGCTAAGAACAGGAAACTGAAGCTTACAATTCGCACAGGCTGATGAGTCTAGATTTCTGCTGTGACATTCAGATGGGAGGGTCAGAATTTGGCGTAAACAACATGAAAGCATGGATCTATCCTGCCTTGTATCTATGGTTCAGGCTGCTGGTGGTGTAATGGTGTGAGGGAGATTTTCTTGTCACACTTTGGGTCCCTTAGTACCTATTGAGCTTAGTTTAGATGCCACAGCCTACCTGAGTATTGTTGCTGACCATGTCCATGCCTTTATGACCACAGTGCACCCATATTCTGATGGCTACATCCAGCAGGATAATGTTACAAAGCTCAGATCATCTCAAACTGGTTTCTTGAACATGACAATGAGTTCACTGTACTGGCCTCCGCTGTCATCAGATCTCAATCCAATAGAGCACCTTTGGGATGTGAGATTGTTGAGATTCGCATCATGGATGTGCTGCTGACAAATCTGCAGCAACTGCGTGATGCTATTACGTAAATACAGACCAAAATCTTTGAGGATTGTTTCCAGAATCAATGCCACGAAGAATTACAGCAGTCCTGAGGGCAAAAGGGGGTCCAACCTGATACTAGCCAGGTGTACCTAATAAAGTGACCAGTGAGTGTATATTCCACTAGATAAAAAGTACATATTTAAAATAAAAGGTTTCATTTTATTTATTGTCATACTTTTTCATGGCCTGGAAATCACAATTTTAAATTATTTGAATTCCCTGATGTTACCAGGTTTTCCATGGTCATGTCTAGGAACAATGCTGATACTGGTGAAATATCAGCACTCCTGGAAGGCCTCTAAGCCAATCAAATTCAAGGGACCACAGCTAACAACAGCTCATTTACTGTATATCAGTATTTTATCTCAGAAATGATTGTTTTTCTAATAACATATTACTTTTAAAAGGGATAGTTCACCAATTTTTTTTTAAAAATTTTGTCATTATTTACTCACCCTCATGTTGTTCCAAACCTGTATGAGTTTCTTTCTTCTGATGAACACAAAATAATTTTGAAGAAATTCAAGGAAAAAAGAAACACAAAAGAACATTTTTAAAGAATTTTGGCAGCCAGAGAGTTGACAGAAGCCACTGACTATAGTATTTTATTTTTAAGTCAGGCGCTGTATCATCAACTTTTCGGTTACCAACATTCTTCAAAATATCTTCTTTTGTGTTCAGCAGAAGAAAGAAACTCATACAGGTTTGGAACAACTTGAGAGTGAGTAAGTGATTTCAATTTTAATTTCGATCAACATTTTTATTTTTGGGTGAACTATCCCTTTAATGCAGAATAAAATGCTTCTAAAATAGAATGGAAAGTAATTAAGCGGAAAAATAAAGAAAATAATAAAAGATAAAAGGATCTTTCCTCATTGAATGTGCCAAAAACAAACCAGCTGCCACTTTTGGGACAGCTAGAACATTTTTGTCAGATCCATCCCAAGCATTTTTTTTTCAATGGATTCGGTTAAACTGATTTGCACTTTTTTTTCTTTCACTGGGTGTTTAACTGCATTAGATAGTTTTGAATAATTACTTGATGAATTTAAAAATCCATCAAAAAAAAAACCTTTGTGACTGATCTATGATGTATATTTAATTGTAACTTCAATTTTTTAATCATGCATAGCCCAGACTCCATAGGATTAATTGCCTATTTCCTAACACAAATGTAAAATCAAGTCAGTTCAGAGATACAGCATGTAGTTTAAAACAGATACTCGTCTTTAGTGTTTGGAGGGTGATTAACCTTTCGGATAAGTTCGCCTGTCAGTCTGGGTACCGGGCACATCAAGGTAAATGTGAACACCCATCATTTGTGGTTCATTGAATGTACGTGTTCAGCCAAACCTAGATGCTTCTGACAAATCAAATACCTTGCAGCACTCCTACAGAAACCAAGTTAAAGTCTCTCTAGTTTGAATGGTGCAGGGAAACAAACCGTACAAAAGTAGTTTTGTACAGAATATCAGATTTAACCTCCTGGCGTGAATTACACCACACGTATCTTCACGATTACAATACTACGAAGTGCAATAAAAAAACTGGGCAGACACGTTACATCTAGCAGTCACAATGCAAAATCTGCAAAGAAGAAACTGACGCAGTCTACTTAGCATTCGTTGCAGCCACTCACATGTTTGCAACACAATATTTGCTTCTCTCCCACAAAACCATTCCACGGGTGCCAGGGTGTATTAACCTCCTACATTACGCAGGATAAACCACACCGGATTTACACTTATTTTCTCACAGTGTGGATGTAGACTTTGAGACTTGATAAGCAAGCTCTGCAGGCTAAGAACATCCTGCACATTTCAAAAAGGAGCAGCAAATATAACATGTTCGAGAGAAATTAAAATAAGACTAGGGATGTGGAATACCAAATACAATCGAAATACTAAATAAGTCCTCTTAGCATTATTGTGAGGTCTGTTGATAGCGACAATGCTATTTACAGTATAAAAAAAAGCAATCTGAAAAAGCTGCAAGATATAATTGAAACCACAGGACCTGGAATACATTTTTTATGGGTTGTTTTCCAAAGCTGTAAATGAAATTCATTTTATGGTGTGGACCAATAATAACATTCTGGGCTCTCAGCCATAACCATAAATAAGCTACACGACATTTGAAAGAATAAATATGAAAATATATCTTTTTTTCTTCTGTGGGCATTTTCTGATGTCTAATCACAAAGGAAGCAATCAAATTAGCAAAACTTACTTTCACCTGCACATTGGCATTTTATTTGGAAAACTTCTCTAGATTACAATATTACCTTGGTTAATCAAATCTAAATGACTTTTTAAGTTGACAGTGAGGATGGAAATCAAATGAAGACACGTACCCTGCAGTCAGGCTAAGAGCTTAGCACTGAAATATTAGCAATTTCACGTAATTGCAGAATGGCAGTGAATTACTCTCAATGCGAGACGCATCGGTGGGGGACTGGACTTCCCTCTGAGAGGTTTTTATGAAGTTGCAGGCGTCCAGTTTCCTTCAATTTGGTTCAATTTGAAACTGTTGGAAAAATGTTTAATGTAAAGGAGAGTTAAAGACTGTACTTTACCAATAGTACTAATGTGACATCTCAGTTGTCTTTCCATTAGTTAAAAGTGCAGTATGCAATTTTTCGACGTTACGACGTTCAAATTTCAGGTTTAATACATAGAAGCATCTTTATAGGAGTAGGTTGATTCCTTCAAAAAGTGTAAACATTGTGTCTCTGTGGCGCTATCAAAATACTGCTGTTTGCTTGAATATCCCATCCAGCAACACAGGCTCAACCAATGGCGTGAGTTGGGGGCGTGGCTATCTATTTCTAATTATACCTTTTTGGGCTATACCAGCTATAAAGTCGTTATTTCATTTGATGTGTGACACTGTGACGTGGCAATGTGACACCTTTAAGCTTTAGCTAGATAATAAGGTTTTTTATAAACTGGTCTGGCTCATTGATTCTTTGCAAAAGCAACACGTCAAGCACTGCAGCTGTCAACTCTGTTTAACCCAAGTTCAGATGAGGATATATGCCTCAAATTCAGTTACACAAATAAAAATGTTAGGCAATGGAATCAAGGAAATACTTGCTAAAAAGTGAAAAGATGGGTCAGATTAAACTTTATAACTTGCATATCTACGAGGAATGGGTAAATGCTACAGGAAACAGTTGAGGCTGTTGATGCTCTTGCTGCAGAACTGAAAGCCATACAACTTATTAAACTTCTAGGATCCAGGGTGTCCTATTTTTGTTGGCAGCTTCAATAAACAAATCAGTGCATTCCCACCAGGGCTCTGTGCGTGCTCCAGAATCCCCCACCATCAATTCACAACACAGTCACAAACATCTCCGAACTCCATGTGCAATGAAAGCAGAGATGGAATGCACATTTATAAAAATACCAGGAAGGGAAGCTGAGTATTTAATGGTAAGATTATAAACACCGTATGTAATATATATATATATATATATATATATATATATATACATATAAAATAAACATATCACATACTGTATGGTTAGAAAAAAGGTGAAAATTAATTCTAACACCTTAAATTATCACCCGGTTTCACAGACAAGGCTTAAACCTAAAGTCCCAGATTAAAATGCATGTTTGAGCTGTCTTATATTATACTTATATTAAATCCTAAAATATGTCAGTGCTATCGATTTTTCACAAGATGCACTCCAGTAATGTTTTTTTTCTAAGGCACGTTTAAAAAATCTACTTCAATGTCCTAATTTAACTAAAGCCTGGCTTAATCTAAGCCTTGTCTGTGAAACCATACCTATACTGTATGCATAATAGACCCAAGTCATTCATAAGATGCCATGATGCAAGAGAAGTTTCACCGATTAGTTTCACTGATTCACATAATATTATAGCTACTGTAAAACTAACAATACAAAAAGAAAAATCTACAAACTAGTTAAGTGCACTATTCCATTAGAGAATTGGTGGTGGATGACTAGTCAACTAGCAAGCAATCAGAAATCGCTTGATGTCTTTGTGATCTTCATGAATCTTTTAGCGGCATTCTACATGTTGACATTTTCTTCACAAACCTAATAGAGTCTGCAAAGAAGAGGTGTGGAGGAAGAGCTTATGTCGTATGATGAAGAACATAACATTCATTTTCAAAGCATTAAAAATCTCATTCAGCCATCAGTTGGCAATGCTTTCCAGCTTAAATGGGTTGTGAATCCAAAGTGATTTCTGCAATGAAACACACTAACAATATACACGATCACACAGCTAATGCAATTTAAAAGATTAATGAATACTGCCGTTTTCAAGAAACAACACACAAAGATAACATCAGAAATCTCCGTAATGTGGCTCTACGCATGTAGGGCACAATGGCACACGTGAAATGTCTATATTGTAACAAAGTACATTCTGCACATATTCTTCTGAAGCATATTCTGTGTCTGACTATAAGCTTACCTTTATTTCTATAAAAACAGGTATGAGTTGGAATTTTAACAAATGTGTAAATCAGGTTCGCTATCCTCATTAACTCAAAACAAAGTCCTGCTAATATATTTGAAAAGAGCAAAAAGAGCAAAACGATGTTTCGTGGAGGTAAAAGCTTATTTGGATGAAAGTTTTTTTTAAAAGAGATGCTAAATAGATGAGACCGTTTCAGGGAGAGAAACCCAATTCAGAGAACATTTAAAGAGCTCTAGAGATGTCAGCTCAATAATGCTCCGGCCTCTCCAAAAGACTCACTGGCAGACAACCCTGAAATGTCCTCTAATCAGCTCTGACACCCATTTGAAGGCCAGAGGAAGACAGAGTTGGTGAATAGAGGAAAGATATAAGATTGCAGAGCTTAGTAAATCATAATCTAATGTAAAACATTTGGATGGAATCATTTCAGAACACGTCAAACATTAAATGTAGAATTGATATCATATTTAATCCTGCTGTTATTTGATTAAATAGGTCTTTGTCGTGTAAAATAATAAATATTTTCGATTGAACATTTGGTTTCATGCTCTATATAATTATTTATGGTATCAGAGCAGAGATTCTGCCTCCAGCAAAAGTGAAGATATTAACACTTACATTTTTCATACACTTACAGAGCATGTATGAAGTCGACATCAACAAATGTGAATATCAAATTAATATAAAAAAAAACATGATTTCTTTTTTTCCTCTTCTTGTTTGATAATTATATGCATTATATATTACTCATAATTGTGTCTCATATCTGCCTTAAGCTTATTAACATTTTAATAAGCTCGTGTCTTTTTTTTAAATCAATATTTTATGATCAGTTGTTTAATCTTATTATTGTACATTTTTATATACAGTCTGTTAGAATTAAACTAATATTTTTCTAATGTTTTTGATTTGTTTGTAAAGCCCTTGAGATCTTATACACTGATCTTTTTTATCATCTATTATAGCATATAGTATTTTTTATATAGTATGGTTACTGTTATAATAATCAGAGTGCATGACCAAAGCAAAATAAATACACTGTATATATATATATATATATATATATATATATATATATATAAAAACATATGTTGTCATTACTTGTTGATCATATAACTTTAATGTAATGATGTAATGTATATCATACAAAAATAACGACATCCACATTCATATATATAATAATATGTGTATATATATAAATATATAATTGACTCACCTTTAAAATCACACCAGGGGACCACATGAAAGACAAAAAGAGATAGAAGAAAATTTAGAATATTGAACAAAATCTCTTTAACTTTAATAATATGCAGGATGTTTAGAATGTGCTTTAAAACAATTCAAATATTTTAATATGCTTTAATATATTTATTATGTTTTATGAAAAATAATACATATGAAAAATATAAATATACATGGGCTGTTAGAAAACAAACTGACTCAAGTAACTAAATCTTTCCCCTGAAGTTTCAGATGCTCAACACTATGCTCAACAGATGCACCACAGTGTCTTCCACTATTAATGGTGGTCGAATTAAACATGATGTAGGTAGTAAGCATCCCCACAAATGTTTACCCTTTTTCAAATCAGACACCTTTTACAAAGGTTACTAAATTAAAAATAACATCAGATGGAGGTGGATGCATGAGCCTGAATTAATGATAAAACAGCACAAACACCTTAAAGCGCCGTAACAGTACCATGACATGCATTTAGCAATTTATTGCAGCTATTGTCGGGGACATGAATGAGAATGAATGGGATGATTTAATTCATGTGCATTGTTATTAAAACATGTCATTCTAAAATGCAAGATCTTCTGTATTTCTATTTTTTTTTAAATGATTTTGCTTTATGTCGCCGCTTTAGAAGCAACTGGGAAAAAGGAAAGAGTGTGTGCAGATGTGTCTGTGTGAAACTATATGGAAAATTTGAGTCTGTCTCAATCTGCATTTTAACAAAGGCTTCCTGGGCTGTTGAAGGTGTTACTTGTTTCAGCTGATGTTGCGTTTTTGTGCCGCGCTGTGATTCCTAAATGGGTCATCCGAAACAGAAGAGGGGGAAAGGAGGAGGTCCTCTTCTCCCCCGCCCACTCTCTCTCTCTCTCGCTCTCTCTCTCTCTCTCCCTCTCCCTCTCTCTCGCTCTCTCTCTCTCTCTCTCTCTCTCTCTCTCTCTCTCTCCTCTCTCTCTCTCTCTCTCTCTCTCTCTCTCTCTCTCTCTCTCTCTCCATATACAGAGCTAATTAGGCATCCCAGCTCAACTTCTCCTCAGAGACTTCTGTGCACTTCCTTGCTTGTCTCTATCCAGCTCAGTCATGAATAATTACTCTTTTGCTGGGATCTCCAGCCCAGCTTGACGGCAGGGGCGGAGACGCAGCCAATGAGCTTACTGAGGTTCCGAAATAAAATCCCCTCCCTCTCTCTGCAGTGTAGCTGTGAGTTTTCATTAAGTCATTTTAACAATATCCATCTAACAGGTCTTTTGTTCACAATTCTGCATCACGCAAACAAAACTAAAAACATATGACTTGCTTTGAAGTCCATTCTTAGAGAGCTAAATTGTGACGTTGTCTCCCCTGTCAAAATAAGCCTGGGACGCCGGACGGGTTGTTCAGATGGTTTGCAGGTCGGCCCCCGCTGTTGTTCAGCAAACAGAGTTGTCAGCACAATGTTACCTCCCTCATTCTCATGGGACACATTTCTGTTCAGTGCTGTTCACCACCAACATATTATACCTGATTTTAACCTCCAAAAGCCATGCACCTTTTATTTTATTTTACTTAAAAATGGACACACTAGGATGAAAACCAAAATTGAAAATGCTTTTTAAAAAACACAATACTACTACTACTACTACTACTAATAATAATAACTTGTTAACCGAATATGTTACAGTTGATGTGACAACTAGGGTTGGATTTTAACGATTCCAATTCTGCTTATCGATTTCAATTCTAATCGATTCCTAAAACGGAGGTATCATTAACATTTATTTTAAGTCTTATTGCAAAACATTTTATAATCAACTGTAAAGGCAACTCTATCAATATATCATCCATCCTTAGAATGAAGAAAATCTGGATCATTGCACACCGTTTTTTTTATTTATTATTATATAATAATTTCTGTTTATATTTTCTGCCTGTTTTCTCTTTTGGGGCAAAAACTGAAAATGGCCTTTCCGTCCAGAATATTTTTTCTTTAGCTGAATTTATAGTGCATCCCTAATATTATTGCAAAACAGTACCTCTTATTGTACACAGATGTGTCTTAATAGCCACACAGTGTGTGTGTGTCACAGGGTGTTTCCTTCTCGGCTGCCCTAATGCTTTCTGACTCAACCAGTTGGCTCCAGATCCTTTGACCTCACCCCAGGCCCTTCCGCCGGCTTTCAAATTAGTTTCAAAATTAGTATGCTATTTTTCCACCTATGCTATTTTCTACTCCTGTTATGTTTTTGTCAGGACTTATTGTGTCCTCTGGGAACAATTACTTCAGCTGAAAAAGGCTCGTCCCCTTGGGCTGTTTTTTCGAGCCTCTGTTGGTCAGAGGACACGCTAAACTGCTGGAATGTCCATCGACGTGCGACAAATTTTCAGCCAGGGGTTTATCATGGCTTTAAAGAACGAAACAGCGCTACAGAGTTATGCAGCCGCGCTTAGCGTGAGCCATCGGTTCTTGCCGGTTGTCTCTTTGAGGCTGCAATTTGATGGAGAAAGAGGCCTTGCTGCAAGAGAGAAATACTACAGTAAGTGCTCGTCACAAAGAGCTCTTTTTTGCCGCCAGTCCACCCCTGGATGGGAGAACCAATTTAGAGCCATTTTTCACCATGCAGATGAAACAATCTTGCTTTTATACCCATGACTGGAGTGTGCTTCAAAAATGGCTAAAGATGAAAATGGCATGTTTCACATGGGTACTCTGCCCTATCTTCCTATCAGCGGCCCGTGTGAAATACGCTTCTACGACATGGATAGCCTCATTCCCGCTCCATTCCTCCAGGTTGCCACACGTCCAAGAGCCAGCCTGACACACACTAGCATGACAAAAAGCATTAGCTCACCATGAAGAACGCATTACTTCAAAGAGCTTAGGCTTTGTTCAAACTGCCATAGTAATGATGACTTAAGACATATGAGAGTAGTTAGTCATTGTGGAACTGACTCTGCTCATGTCCATCAACATCTTGCCGCTGCGCTAAACCCATGAGCCCAACCAAAAAATTCACATGATCCTTTAAAAATTATTTTAACACATTCATAAAAAATAAAATAAAAAAAACACTTTAAACTCCATATGGATGTGGGTCTGTAAAGACAGGCTATACACCCCTCCAATAATGGTCATGTACCCCGGTTTCGAAGTCACAGTTGGGGATGTTTTCCGTACAGAAAAAACAACAACAAAAAAACATGTTTCTTTTTATTTTTTAGGAAATGGTGGTTTACTGAACAAACTATGTCTGTCTTTAAGTAAAAAAAAAAGTCTATAAACATTGCTGCAACTGGCAGCAACACAAACTGCATGTTATGATGCTGTTGTAATTGTGGGAAGAGATCTGAAGTGCTTACACTTCTAGATGCAAAATATGTTAGTAAAATATTTTAGAATAAGGTAAGAATTATTGTGCTCCCATTTTAATCCACGTAGTCTATTTGACGCGCAAGCGCACCGGCACTCGTTTATTGAAGTCTGCAAAGTTAAGCGTAGACTCACTGTCAGGATAATCCTTTATGTGAAAAGGAAATGAATTTGCAAATTTGTGACAATTAGAGGTAAATATACTACAGTAAGATGTAAGTTAAGTAGAAAACGCATCTCAAAGCATTGAACACCACACACTTGACAATAGGGGAAGCCATGTAGGTTTATGATTTAGTTTGAAACGCTTGATATGAAGCACGTTTTAGTCCACTTGGATTGTGCAGTTATCCGGCAGCAGCTCACTCTGTGTCCATTATTTTTCTGATATGTTTGCAACATCAAATTATATCGATATAAACAATATTGTTCCATCCTAGAGCGGAAATTCGGAGTTTGAAACGAAGCTCCGCACACAGAGAAGTTCTGCACATGTAGTGGTTTAAACAACACTATATTCCTTCGGTACACATGGGTGACCAAAAAAAAAGACCAAAAAATATTTTTAAAGACCAAAAAAGAGTGCTTGATATATTACAACACAAGATTCATAATATACAATGTTGGAAGAAACGTAAAAAATAAAAATAAATGACATGGCTATGTGATGCAAGAGGTTTCTGCAAAAATGTTTAGCTTTAAGAAAAGGCAAATTAATGCAAAAAAAGTGTAATTGTAAATGTAATTACAAACAGTGTAATATTTCAGCCAACTTGATTTGTTTGTTTGCTAAATGTCCTTGTGAATAACTACAGATTAGTATATTTTTTATTAGCTATATTTCAATTAGCTTTTATTTGTATTTAACTTTATCTGGCAGTTTTAAATGCCAATTTGCTTCTAAAGGAGAGGAAATCTTGCAATTTATATATATTTTTTCAAAACTTAAACCTCAATAGCGGAAACGAAACAACATTCAAGTAAAAGATGAGCTAATTTGTGGATATTCAGTCAGTTTTACATATTTGAATGTGAATCGCTTTTAATCTACGTTTCCATGAACTGTAACTAAAAAAAAAAAAAACCCACTGATCTCTGTCACCGTTTCATGCGTCTCTTCTTTTTCCCTTAATGCATTTAAAAGAAACTGCACTGCATCTCCGTCTTTCTGCATTTCCTTCTTTCTTTCATGTACCACAGTGTACCAGGATTTGCTCGGTTTTTGTATTAACAGGCAGTCCTGTCTTGAAATTAATTCGTGACATAAATGTCACTGAATGCCACCAGCATAAAAATCAGCGCAGTGTTTTTGATTCCCGGCACAGCATGGCACACATATGCTACGGTGCAGGGGCAAATTTGATGTGATGCACGTTTCCTCCTCTTAAAGGACATGCGATACCACATCAAGTATGACAGGAGGTCGAGCGCACAAAAACAAAACGTACTCAAAGACAAAATACATACAGCTCCAGGAAAAATACGTCAAGCATTTACCTTTATTGGACACCGAGTTAATATTAAATGTGCAGGGTGGAAAAAGAATGTGAACCCTGGAATTTAATTTCAGTTTGACCCCAGCAATAACCTCCAGCAGATGTGTCTGTAATTGTGGATCAGACGGTCCCTCAACGGTCAGGAGAGATTTTGCACCTTTCGGTTCTGCAATATTCTTGTGATGTCTGGTGCGAATCGCTCTCTTGAGGTCAAGCCAAAGCGTCTCACTCGGGTTGAGGTCAGGACTCTGACTCAGGACTCTGTATTTTCTTTTGTTGAAGCCCATTTACTCCTGTGCTTTGGGTCACTGTCCTGTTGCATCAACATACTTTACAACTAGCATGAGGTTGTGATGTTGGTAACTCTTAGAAGAAAAGGTTGCATATAGAACCTGCATATAGGGTCCTGTCAGGGGCTTCATATAGACCATTTTAGGGGTTCCCATTATTTAGTTTTAATTAATTAAAATTTGTATAAAAACATTACTCCTTACACTCGAAAAAATCTTGGGTTGAGCCTTTTGGGTAAATTTTTTGGGTTATTTTTTCAGTGCTCAGGTAGTTTTTGTGTTACCCAGATCCTGGGTCAGATATAACAACCCAGGGGTTGAGTTATTTATTGCAGACATTTTGCGACCTCTTCAGGAGAGCAGTGCAGCTCTGTCAAATTGGTGCGTGTCTTCGGTAAAATACAGGTTCGTGTCAATTGTTTGTATCTATAAATTTGTTTTTATTCTGTATACAATTTAATTTTCTGCAAAGAAACAAACAGGGGCGCGATGTGAGTCACCTAAACGAGTGTCGCGTCTGTCTTTTCGCGTGATGGAAACACCTGATGCCTTGCATAAAATGTTATGATTTTATATAAAAAAAGATACAGTATATAAATGCTTAGGAAGTTCAAATATTTTTCAAATATATGTATGAAGTAAAAAAAAAGAAAAAAGGAAGAAGCTAGTATAGTAAAAATGAATCAACCCAGTGTGATTGGTTAGGTCAACCCATTATACTCGGTTAAATAAACAACCCAATTTGCTGGGCAAAATTAATTCCAACATGTGTTCTATCCTATATTTACCCAGCCCGTGGGTTGAAAACAACCCAAGTTGTTATTAACCCAGTGTGTTTTAGAGTGTATATAGAACCTTTTGGTATAAAGCGTTCTTTAAAAGTGTGTCAAGAACTCTATATAGAAACCCACTATACCTTTTTTTCCAAGAGTGTGTTCTCTTGTTCCCCATATATTGTTTTCCTTTAGCGTCATCTGTCCACAGATCATTTTGCCTGTGACGTTGAGGAACATCCAGGTGTTCTTTTGCAAAACAGTTACAGCATCTTGCACAAACAGTTTTTTTTTCTTTAATTTATTTGATTTAGTCATTCATAATGTGTTGATTTGCACTATGCCTGCTTGAGTATAGACGTCAATACTACACAGACTGATATATATGTATAGTCATGCATCGCACTGCCATCTTCATTTTTTGACAGGGGTGTAAAACATGACCAATCACAAATCCCTATGTTATATCAATTAGCAAACACGCAAGGGATTTGTAAAGATCGAAAACACACAAGCTTGTTTTTTTGAGAAGACTTCAAGTGGAATATGGGTTGGTTCAGGGGACATGAGTCATGACTCAATCCCACGGATGAGAACACGGGTGAAGAGAGGGGATCAAAGTGCTTTAAGAGGATCCTAAAGGAAAATACAATCTCCACAGGTCTGCTCTCATAACATCTTCCAGATTGCACGCAGACCCGGATAGTCAACTTTTAATAGATCTCATGCCAGTCAAATGAGATGCTGCAAGTTCATGACATTTTGAGATTGAGGGATGATTCACAAAACAGATGTGACACTTACAAATAAAACCAGTGTCTTGATCTCGACACACATTCTGGCTCAACTCAAAAGGTGCTAAACAGCCTACGGAAAGCTCATTTGTTATGTTTGTTTACATTTTCTATTGATCAGATCAGCAGTTCTTCATGAAATTATGGAGAAAATCGTTATAACGGAGCATATATCCTGACAAGCACTGTAATCGAGCACATTTTAGACATTTTAATGGTGTCTGGATTCCAGTGGTGGGCGCATTTACATCCTTACTTGATTTGTGTAATTCCTTTAGTAACTTGAGTGCTAAAACAATGCAGATGGCGTGTGCAAATGGCATGGTTTAATATGAGTTATACACACATGACATGTTCCTGGATTAACAAGCAGCAACAAATGCCCTCTGATCTCAGAGTGAGGGTTAGGGCTGTGACTGCCTGATAGAGATGTTTTTCCAGGAACACACCCTACTGAAACCCCATTGTGTGGGCTTGCGCACACGGAGAATCCACAAATATATACCCGGCGTTTTGCCTAACCGCAGGCCATTGTTTCCACCATTAATGTTTAGCATCGCTTTGAAGAGCAAAGTGAACGCACTGTTTCCTGTGAGGGTTTGATAAGTTCCTGCTTCTCGCCACTGCAGGTAGGGATGTGCTGGGCTGTGAATCACAATAGGATTGAGCTCGCCGCAGTGAGTGACGACAGAGGATCTCGATTAACAAGTGTCCTCTCCGTCAGCAGTCTTCAGTTCTGCTGGGATGAAGGGAAGTGGATCTGCGCGCTGACTAGCACCTCAAGGGCTCTGGGACTTCAGCTGTCTGCGTGAGGTTAGATATGATGAGGACACAGTCCTCGCGTTAAAAAGCTCATGACTACACATCTATTTTAAGAGCCAGAGGGGAGTGTGAATGCTTAAATTTGACATATTTACGGAGTCGGAGTATTTTTTATACTACGAGTCGTGTGAAAACTTTGCGGAAAAGCATGTCCAGAATGGATGAAGGCAGAATGAAGTTTGGAGAGGAGACCAAGGAAACAGGACAAAAGTGTGTACGGTGAACTTTAGTAACACGGTGTCTCAAGAAAAAATGGCCGGTGCAGCAAAATAATGAAAGTACATGCATTGGCACTTGTTTGGCTGCCAAACAACTGCATAAATGTGAAATATACGCAAGGATGAGTGAAAGGATGAGTGGTCACTGTTGGAGTTCTTTTGGAAAATGCTGTTTAAAAAAAAATGCAATATTCAACATTAATTTAAAATTAACCATTTATTAATTGTTATATTATATTTTCAAATATTAAATATATTTTTGTTTTGTTGTAAAAATGTAACTTCTTTATAGTACATGTATATATGCACACACACATTTCTATTATTACGTATGCAAAATAATAGATAATTTATATCTATTATCATATATTACTAATTTTTTCCATAAAATTACTGTTAGTAGAATCAGTAGTGTTCAACAGATATTGGAATTCTTCAATAGACCTACAATCGGAACAATAATTGTTTAATTCCTTACATTTACCATCCCCACCTTTCGCCAATTTCACAATATAATCAAACCTCCAGATCACAAAATAATGCCAAACGTGTCAGGAATGATATAAGATTTCAGCAATTGAAATGACAGGCTGGTTAATATGCCAGGTCTGCTAGGGGTAATGACTTTTCTGATTTACATTGCGGCAGAATTCATTCTTTTTGTCACTAGTGTACATGGAAATAAGATCGAGTTGCTATTTCTAATTAGCCGCTCTCATTTAAAGTGAATTAAATCAGGCAGTGGTGCATAGGCTGCCTTTGCATTCCCATCACTCCGCTCTCTCCTACTTGGGCTCTGGTGTAAGATCAGCCATCCTAATCTAATCCATATTCATAAAATTGCGGACCGGTCTCAGATTATAATTAGAGGCTAACACCCCCAATACCATAGTATCAGTAGTCTCAGCGCATTGAGTCAGGATAAGATATCCACAGCTGCAGTGCAGGAGCACACAACAGCTGGCTCTGCAATTACCCAACAGTAATTGCCTCTGGGTAATCTGCACAGTAGAGCTTCTTTATGCTTGACTGTGATTGGTGCAGACATGCAGCAGGTTAACATCTCATGATGCTTTCAAATTTGATGGAATTTCACAACATGCAAGCAAATCACAACTCGCATTTGAAAAGCGGAATTGGACGATTGTAAAAGGTAAACCTATTCCAGGAACCAAAACACGGTGTACACATCAAATGGAACAAGAGCATGAATTTTACGCTGCATTAAAAAAACAAAACAAAGAGAGGGGACTTTACCTTCACAGTTCAGAAGTCTACCGCACATTACTGTTATTGAAGATATCTACCGAACACTTGAGAAACGTAACTGATGATTTGTCGAATGCCATCTCTCAGACACTTCCAGACTATTCTCTGCACTCAAATGATGTTTGACAAAGTAAGATGCCTGCTGTGAAGAACATCACATTGTGTGAATATGAATGAGCCACTCGTCGCCTTATGACAGCTCTCTTCTTAGTCCAAACTGTTGCTGCCTGTCATCACTCACTATAACGTTCTGAATCAAAGACTTGTCCTTTTGAATTCTATATTTGATCCATCTTATCAGACTGCCTCTCACAAAAGACTCAGTCGTTTTAAAGATCTAAAACCTTACATCTTTATCAGAGAGACAGCAGTGGAAAATAAAATACCCCAAACGTGTTAGCTATAAAGCTTACGGCTAACATCTAAAAACCTTATTTTCAGGGGCAGTTTACATTCAGCTCATCAATGAAGGATGTTAATTGGATTATAAATCACAGAAGGATAATGAAAGAGATGAATTACACCGCAGCAGATATGACGATGCAGCGATATGATTCCTCAGAGCAGAGGGGCTTGAATTATTGTTTGAGCAATAAGCCCCCAATTCCAGATAATAATTACACAAAAAGATGGCATCTAAAAGCAAAAGAGAGTTACATGAGTGAGAACGTCCCTGTAGCGGCTGTTCTAGGGTCAGTGGATATTCACAGCTTAACCCAGTATGGGTCCTTTGATGACATATTAGAATACAATACACTTTAAATGGGTCACAATTTTTATTTGAAGCCCATTTTTTTCACACCAAAACTCAATTTATGAATGCACAAGCATTTTCCACCCTCTCTCTGACCATCTGAATAAAAGTTCAATTTTGGTGTTGCTTCTGTCAAAAGAACACAAATTTCATGACATAAATCTCTCAATATTATTGGATTTTAAAAATAGGAGACCACTAACCTTAGTCTGTGTGTCAGC
Organism: Siphateles boraxobius; assembly: GCF_051911475.1. NCBI lineage: Eukaryota > Metazoa > Chordata > Actinopteri > Cypriniformes > Leuciscidae > Siphateles > Siphateles boraxobius. The sequence continues at coordinate 9,639,795 of NW_027508788.1, forward strand.
AGTTCACTAACTCATGTTTTAAAGTTCTTTGAGCACATCTCCATAATCTGCACTTGTTAGTTCTGGATGGAGGTCAAGAAACACTGCTGTCTGCAGGACCGAGAGTGAGCCGCCTTTGATGAATATGCTACAATATTTAGATACTAAAATCGCATAATTTGTGCTGACAGTTAGGTTTTTGGGTCTTTTTTTGTTTTACTGTTTTCTATATCCATCATACAAATACAAACTGCACTGTAAAAATGTTTTCGACATAGCAAATAAAACAATGTATTCTCTTGTAAAACGTACTTCAATAAACTATTTCAGTCTTTCTTCAAAATTTCACATTCAACGTCTTAACAATTCTTTGTACAGAATTTTTTTGATATTTGCTAGCAATTTTAAGTGAATACTGTTTCTATACCAAATTGTTTTCAGTATAGTTATGCAGACAGACAGATAGATAGATAAAGAGACAGACAAATAGACAGACAGACAGACATACAGACAGATAGAAAGATAGAAAGATAGATAGATAGATAGATAGATAGATAGATAGATAGATAGATAGATAGATATGCAGTGGTAGTCAGAGCTCTTTGCAATGTGCAATGTCTCTTTCATGAGAAAATAATTGTGCATCCAGGGTCCCTGCGATGCTCTAGAGGTGAAGGAGTCCATGAAAGATAACTTTGAAAAACATGAGTCGATAATTCACTCTCTCCTTTCCCTTTTCTCTGACTCTCTTTGACATTCACATAACAAACACAACCTACCTGACAAATGACCAGGAGAAAAAGGAGAATGACCTCTTCTTTTCCATAGAAGCCCACCCTAAAACTTCAAAAGCATATCGACCGGCAATTCCTAAGTTCCCTATTTCCCTGTGCCCATCAAAACCGATATAAATATTTCACCTCCGCCTGATCCAAACACACTCTCTGTAACCTGCAAGACAAACTCTTCCTCCTCACACCACAACCACAGGCCTTTGAAGTGTCATTCATGGCGTTGAAATGCAAGCATTTGCTGCTGTGTTTGATGATCAGTGTATCTGCTGACATACTGCATTCAACCCATAATGGGAGGCATTCGCTTAAGTAGAAACAGCTTCTATTCAAACCTTTTTCCTGCAAAAAAAAAAAATCTGCATTTACACACACACGGCACATCTGCCCTATAGCAATGATAATAGGAGAGTGTTCGCTGCAGTAAATCATTCTAAACTCGCTCCAAACGTCCATGTAAGATGCTGACATCTGTCAGCGTGCCTCTATCCGTCTATATGCCTCTACATATTGCGTATTCAGTAAATCAGTCAAGGTTGTGGCCAAAAACAAGACACCTATTCTCAAATAAGATTCATGTATTGAACAAATGCAAATGAGGTGGCAGAAGAGAAGGGAGGGAACGTTCATTACGGGATGCTTTCTAGAGAAGGCGATGTTGCAGTTGAGCTCTGCTTTAGAATACAGATCGATACTGCCGAACACTGCATGCTACCTGGACATGATCAATGCGCTGTAGAGCTTTTCCAGTAACAAGATACTTTTTACCTAAAAGACTAGCACAACCAAACGTAAAATCGTGTTTTCGCATGCAGCTTTACAGCCAAGCAAACTAGTGAATAATCTAATTTATAGAATAAGATACAAACGGTTCACAGATTAAACTGTTACATTTAGTAATATTTATATACTATTATAGAATCTATTAATATTTTGAATAGCTTTTATTATTATATGTTCAGTTTTTGTTTTAAATTTAAAGGTTTAGGAAATGTATTTATTTTTTATGAAATATATATTTCATTTATTTTAGTACTTCAACTTATTTCATTAAGTTGTCAGTGCAACAATAAAAAAGTTTTTTTTATTTATTTTTTATCTTTTATGTTTTTAATTTGAGCTTTATTCCAATTATCAAAAATTAAAAAGGAAGCTGGAGCGCTGCTGGTGTCCCTTTTATCGTCTGGTGCTCTTGGAAGGGTTTAATGTTCATAAAAAATTGGCAAGTCCAGGCACTCAGTAGGTTACAAAAGTAAACAAGCCTTTATTATTTAATCGAGGGCTAAACCATTAAAAAACACCAACGCGTATCGGCCCACTGGCCTTCATCAGGGTGTTGGTAACAAACAGACAAAATCAAGCAATACTTATAGTTGCATTGGTTTCACTATATAGATATTGTGTGGAGTACACTAGATGTTTGTAGTGGTGTCACTCCAATTTTTCCACTTGGAGATCTCTTATTTTGCCTTGTACTTGTATGATTTAACTTCTGGCATTAGACATGACCTGAACTTCTGCCTCTAGTGGCCAAAAAATGTGTTGCAAGTGCCAGACTGGCACACCTGAAACCAATGCAACTATAAGTCGATCATGCAGGCTTCATCGATCATGCAGGTTTGCAATGCACAACATCAGGAAGATCAGGCCTTTCCTGTTTATTTCTAGGCTTGATTACTGCAATGCTCTTCTAGCTGGTCTTCCATCATGTGCAACTAAACCCTCACAAATGATCCAGAATGCTGCTGCTCGTCTTGTCTTCAACGAGCCCAAAAGGGCCCACGTCACTCCGCTGTTCATCTCCCTGCATTGGCTACCTCTCGCTGCTCGAATCAAGTTCAAGGCACTGACACTTGCTTACAGATTGACCACTGGCTCAGCTCCCTCCAACTTTCACTCGCTCCTACGGGTCTACATCCCTACGATCGATCAATGAGCGACGGCTCGTCGTACCATCACAGCGAGGCACAAAATCACTGTCCAGAACATTGTCATTCACGGTTCCATGCTGGTGGAATGACCTACCCACCCTCGTCCGGAATGCAGAATCCCTGACAACATTCAAAAGACAACTGAAAACTCATCTCTTCCGTGAGCACTTAACATAAAAACAAAAAAACAAAAAAAACAACAACTTTTTTCTTGAAATCTTCGCTTGTCTGGTTTATGCTACTCTGAGCAATGTTTGAACTTTGTATTCTGAGCACTTCTTGCGTTGTTTTTGCCTCTCCACGATGACTCGCTGGTTTAATCCTCAAATGTAAGTCGCTTTGGATAAAAGCGTCTGCTAAATGACTAAATGTAAATGTATATATAAGTATTGCTTGATTTTGTCTGTTTGTTACCAACACCCTGATGAAGGCCAGTGGGCCGATACGCGTTGGTGTTTTTTAATGGTTTAGCCCTCGATTAAATAATAAAGGCTTTTTTACTTTTGTAACCTACTGAGTGCCTTGACTTGTATTTTTTTTCCAATTTTTTATCGAAAATTATAGTTTTGGTTGAACTCTATTATTTAATTTTGTTATTTAAGTTTGCTGTTTTCACCCTAATTGAGAGACGGTTCATTCACTTAAAAGAAACATCATACAGCTGTGATTAAATCCTAAAATCATAAAAAGCACAGCATGTGATGTTTGAATCTCTTCATCAGACCTAAGATGATGTGTATGTTATGATTATATTACCACAAACACTGACGTCACATGACACACAAATCTTGCAAAAACTCCAATATGAAGCAACTGCAAATAAATGGGGTTTGTATGAAATATGCATATTCCCTTTAGGCATCTCATATTCAAATACATACATTAAAAATAAATCCATATAAAATATATCAAGAGAAAAATAGATCAAATAGCTACAAAATAGTCACAAGATTAGTGAAAATAAAAAGTTTGTCTATGCAGGAAGCAACGCAGTTCTGCATTTTTGTAAATAATAAATGACTGTACCGGTATATCATTGAATAACTGTATATTTAAAAATAGTTACACTGAATATTTAAAAGATACTGCATTCACTTTTTTGTTATTAGCTTGTAGCTTTTCAAAAGAGTTAAAATACTTTAAAATATGAGTAGATTTTTAGCTCATGTGGCTTCTGATTCAAAGAAGCTTCTCCTACATCACTGATCAATGCGCACTGCCAGCCAGAACAGCCGCAAATATTTTAACAGACACTACAATATAAAATACCACCTTTTTTATAAAAAGCACCATATCAACATACTGCAGGCAAAAGAACAGATCCACCCCCCATATTATTGGGAATATAAGGCTATTTTTCTCTTTCCCTGAATATACCCTACCCAAAAAACATAAATAAACTGCCAAGGTAAGGTGAAGTGGTGATATGTAGACCTGATGGCCCTCAAAACCAAGCTATTGACAAACTACGGGAGAGGATGAAAAAATGACGGACGAGGGAGGGAAAGCAGGAGCGAGAGCCAATCCCTCCACCTCTCCCCACTCGTTCCCTTGATAAATAACAGACCTGGATGAGAATACAAAAAGAGCTTTCCCCAGCAAACTCAATCTCACTTCTGCAGTCTCCAGTGGGATGTACGGGTATTACAGAGCCCTCTGTGCTGCTTAATGGGGGAGAGGCCTGGCTGGATGTGTGTCTGACAGCTTTTTGGAACGTTTGACTGAGTCTGACTCAAGATTTGAGCAGCGTAATGTCTGCGTAACACAGATTGCGTACAAGCAGGTGAAGTGCGGAGGGAACATGTAGAACAGCCTATCATCCAGCTGTCCCGGCTGGAATTAAACGCTGCATTTTTTATTCCGCTCACAACCGACCAAACATCAAGGCTTTAGAGAAGACGGAGGTCAAGAGGACAGTCTTCCCTCTGCTAGCTTTCTTCTGCAGGCGGCTGATGCTAACATAGATTTCACTTTTCTGTTCACATCTCTGGTAGTTCTGCTGATATTATATAAACTGTACCTCATTCAGGAATACCAGCTCTGGCATACAGTAATGAATGAACAAAACAAAAACAAACAAACATTAAATAATGAATGCGGCTTAACTTATAGGGGGAATTCACAGCTGGCAGGATGGGCTTTTAATAAACCTTGCAGTCTATGCAGTAAAAACGCAAATTCTTTTAAAAACAAATCTGTACTACATGACTATAGAAAACAGAAAAAAGGGCTGTGTCGTTCCATTTTAACAAAAACATTAACGCCCATAATGCCAATCCTGAAAAAAGGCTGAGTTTTGATCTGTAACTTTAGCAAAAGCCCTGAAGCGGTCATATTTTGGTATAAATATTATCAAAAATATAAATATCCATTATATTATGATATTGTTCCTTGTAAAAAAATATATAAAAATATTGTATATATAAACATACACATACGCGCACTACTAGTCAAAAGTTTTGGATCTGTACGATTTTTCATGTTTTTAAAAGAAGTCTCTTCTGCTCACCAAGGCTGCATTTATATGATTAAAAATGCACAAAAAAACAGTAATATTGTTAAATATTATTAAAATTTAAAACAGCTGTTTTATATGTGAATATATAATAAAGTTTAATGTATTCCTGTGATCAAATATGAATTTTTCAGCATCATTACTCCAGTATTCAGTGTCACATGATCCTCCAGAAATCATTCTAATTTGATGCTCAAAAAACATTCATCATTATTTTTATCAGTTATTATATATATATATATATATATATATATATATATATATATATATATATATAGTATGGTTAAATACCGGCTCAATGCAAGAATTGACATAAGTCAAACAATCACTAACCAACGCGAGTGAGCGCCACTTAAGTCATTGATTATGGCCTAACTTAAGAGGCAGCCATGCACTGAAGTGTGAGATAACTGTAGTGAAGGAATTAGAGCAGAGCTTCTGCCATACACATGCACACTTGCACGGCGGGAATGAAGGAATAAAAACACATACCTAAAGAAATTCAATCAATTAAGCTCTCAGCCCTCTACCTCTTTTATATTCAATTAACTTTGATAAATGCTCTGGGCCTTTAATTAAAAGAGAAAATGGCAAAGCATTTATTTTAAAAAGACTGCGTACTGCCAAGTTAATCCTAATCATAACCTCAAGTCATTTGCGCAGCGAAACTTTTCATTTTTCAGGAGAGGCCAGCTTGGATCATCTATACACAAGGTCTAATATAGCATCACAGTTTAAATTCAGTTGACAAATAATTACTACCTGGATAAAGGGCAGGGGCTTACATCCGCTGGCTCCCCTTTAATCACTCACTGAAAATAATTTTCAAAAAACTCTTGGGAAAGAATCCGATTGTTAATTACTGAAAATCGCAGCCAAAGCTAATTGACTAAAAGGTCAGCGGAGAAATGAAGGCATCTATCATGTGTCGAATGAGCCTGTAAATCCCCGCAAAAATGCTTGTTTTATTTAAGAGAGCAACTCTGATCTTAAAGGATCAATTGAGGATGAATGCTTTGTAAAGGAACAGTGTGTAATGAGAGCATCCATTTTGGGAAATAAGCTGGAATGGGATAATGTGCTATTACTGTGTTCGGTTCTTAATCACCCTAAGGGGACTTATGTTGACTTCTGCTCACTGTACATTATTTTGCTTCATCCACGGTTTCTTGTCAAACCAATTCATTTATCTCCTGTGAAATGGTGTTAAAATCAATTTCATGATGGATTTTGCACATTTCCAGGTACTGCAGTACATCAGCGCAGGCTAAAATAACTAAATTAGGCTACCTAAATGAAAGCAAAATGTTTAATAAAGTTACCTATATTCATCAGTGTTATTTTTGCTAACTAAAACTATTAAACATTGTGGTAACACTTAAAGCTTTAGAGCATAATGGATTATAAACGTATTTTCATAAATAAGTGTAACCCAAGTTAAAATGTATGATCATATTTCCAGATTCCTTGTTACATCTGAAATTGGTTGTTTGTCATGTTTTAATACTTTCTAAAGGTGTGTTCAATGAATAGATAAGTACTATAACGCATTGTAAGTGTGATTACAATTATTCATGAGACCCTACAGTGCATTATAAGGTGCATAAAATACATATATAATGCATTATTTATAAGGCTAAAGCGATACTAGAATCGTTTTCGTGACTGAAATAACACTGATATAAAACAAAACAAAAATCTTAACAATCAAAAAATTGTTCCTTGGCAACTAACTAAAATAAGTTCAAGTTAAAACTTATTGGCCAGTTATATTCCATTGGCTACATATTAACTAAGCTAATCGAGACAACATACCTTACATTGATACAAAACACCTGAACGGAAGAAAAGGCCAAGCCGTGAACCAATAGGCCCTGAATCAAAAGCCATGGGGACATATGCAGCCTGTCTCCATGAGTGTCCCAGAGGGTGTTTAATGGACAGCGTCCCCTCATTAGAGCACATCTCCCACTGTTTAGCAGAGCAGGTGCTGGAGAAGCACTGTTTGTGTCTCGGCACAGGCCTGATGAGGTGCTCTTTCCACAGGAGTGAGATCTGCAGATATGACAGCTAAACTTCCCTGTTCTCCGGAAAGCTGCTAATTAAAACAAGCTCTTCACTTGTCAGACTGGAATGGGATTTTCCCAGCTGTTCCAGGAGGGAGGGATGGAGAGGAGGCAGAAGAATAGGAGGGAGGGGGGCATTGATTTGTATGTTCAGGGGGATGAACAGCTCTCCTCGCTGATCTATAGGAAGTCCTCTCTGGCGTAGCAAAGCTTTTTGGTGTATTGTGCTTGCTGTGCTGTCAGCATTTTATTGAAAGCTAATGAGGACTCGCTGATCCCTTACTGATGTGTCATCCAAAGATATACATTATAGATAATAGTATAAGTGCCATTCAAAGAGTGAAAATCTCTCACTCGCTTTCATTACAGCAGCAATGATTCAAAGAGCATCTTGTGCAAGAACATCCGATCATCTGTACAAAAGAGTCACATGATAAATCATATGAATACTCATTTGGTACTTATACAGCACATATTTAGTACCTATACAGCACATATTAATGCCTCTCCTGCTGAACACAAAGGAAGATATTTTTAAGGAATGTCTGTAACTAAACAGTTGATGGAACCATTGACTTCCATAGTATCTTTTCCCTACTATGAAAGTCCATGGGGTCCATCAACTGCCTGGGTACCAACATTCTTTAAAATATCTTCCTTTGTGTTCAGCAGAAGAAAGAAACTCATACAGGTTTGCAACAACTTGAGGGTGAGTAAATTATGACAGAATTTTAATTTTTAAGTGAAGAATTTATTTAACAACTGTAAAAAGCTGTTGACTTAACTTAAAAAAAGTGAGGATTATTAAGTAATAAACTTTTTGCGTAATTTAAAAAAATTAAGTTCTGTGAACATGAAAATTCCTCATTTTTTCAATTACGCATAAAGTTTATGTACTTAATTTTAAGGCAACAGGTTTCCTCACTTTTTTTAAGTTAAGTCAACTGATCACTTTTTTACAGTGTACCTTACCAACTATTAATAAGCAGTAATTAGGGGTTTATTGAGGCAAAAGTCATACTTAATAGTGAGAATTGGACCTTAAATTAAAGCTGCATTTATTTGAACAAAACAGTTAATATATATATATATAAAAAACATTTTTGTAAAATAACAAAAAATTATTCTGAAATATTATTACAATTTAAAATAACTTTTCTATTTTAATATATTTTAAAATGTAATTTATTCAGCTATTCCAGTCATTACTCCAGTCTTCAGTGTCACATAATCCTTCAGAAATCATTCTAATATGCTGATTTGGGGCTAAAGAAAGATTTATTAGGGGCCAAGCACCGAAGGTGCGGAGGCACCTATTGTTATTGTTCCCGTTCTTATTATTATTCCTCTTCTTCCGCTCTTGGAGTCTATGGCAGCCCGATTGCGGGAAAGTTGTTTTGGTTTGACATTCTAATAGAGGACAGTCCCAACATTAAAAACACTAATTTTGGTGTTTCTAAGTCATTCCATCGAGCGCCACCACCTGTCCAAAGTTTCACTTTTATTTTGCTAATAACTTTTGAACCGTAAGGCCAATCAACACAATTCTTTTTTCATCTGATTCTTGAGCTCATGACGGTTCGATTGCATCCTATGCCGTCATTTTCCGTCATAAAAATATGGCCGCCATCTTGAACTTCCTGAAAAAGCTACTTTTTCGAACTCGTCCTAAACGGTTTGTCCGATTTGCACGAAAATTGAACCAGATCATCTTCAGGCAGTGCTGACAAAAAGTTATTAGATTCAAATTGATTCGTTAAATCGTTTTCGATAACCACTCGAACAAATTTTACGTAGCGCTTGCAAAAACAGTCGTAAGGCTGTATCTTCGCAACGGTTAATCGTATTCAGACCAAACTTGGTACGTGTCATCACAAGCATAACCTGAGGAAACATGCTGCGTTTCGGCGCAGCGCCACCCACTGGTCCAAAGATATGAAAAATGGCTATTTTTGCTTATAACTTCTGAACTTCATAAAATTGGTCTTGTTAGATTCAGGGAGTCATGCCGAGTCGACTCATATCCAATTTTCCCATATCGGCCATTTTGTCTGTCGGCCATTTTGAATTATGTGCTAAAATGCTGTATTTTCTGAACGCATGAACGAATTGTTACGAAACTCGGTATGGGTCATCAGTACGATGCCCTGAAGGAGCCTGAGAAGTTTCGAAACAGCGCCACCTAGTGGTAATTTCCCCCCCCAAATGCTTATAACTTTGGGTGTGGTCGACTTATTTTCACGGGAAACATCTTTTTGAGTTCCTGAATCGTTGCCGAGTCCAACGATACCAAACATGCTGGGTTTTGTCTTACAGTTTGTGTAGCGTTGCGATTTAGCGCAAAAAAAACATTTGGCTATATCTTCGAAACCGCTTATCCGATCGAGACGAAACAACCGTCAGAAGTTTGAAACCATAGCTTGTTAACTTAATGCCAATGCCCAAATGGCAAAATATTGATAGTAAGGGGTAGTAAAATTCAATCAAAGTCATGTGTCAGTAATTTTTGACAAGTTTTTTCATATAAATGTCTATAACTCCGAAGCGAATTGAGATATTTTCACCAAATTTGGCACACACATGTATGGGTGTTATGGGATTGGACAAATGAAAAAAATTGTGAGATTTTGCCTCTTGGTGGCGCTATAATAGAACAAAACATGAAATTCCCATTGACTTCAATACAGTTTTGTGATGTAAAATGCTATACTTAACAAATGCATTACTGTAACATTATGAAACTCAGAATTTGCCACCAGCACCATTCCCTGACGGTACTCAAAAAATTGAGACAGCACCACCTGTTGGTCAAAAGTTAAAATTATATTTCCAAAAATATTAATAAGTTTTGAAAAAATATGCCTATTGTAATGATACTGGTCTTAATAGATTCCTTGGGTCATGCCGAGAACATAGATGCCAAGTTTGACGTATTTGGACAAACTTCCTGTCCGCCATCTTTATTTACTTTCAAAACCTTCTTTTTCGAACTTCTCCTAGACCATTCTTCCGATTTTCACCAAAATCGAATCATATCATCTCCAGGCCATGCCGACTAAAAGTTATGGATTTCGTGACGATAGACGAAACCGTTTTCGTATACCGCAGCAGCAAATTTGAGGCATGCTGCCAAAATGACTATTAAGTCTTTATCTCTGCAATGCCTTCACATTTTGACACCAAACTTTGTATGTGTCATTGTCACCTCACTCTGACCACATCAAATTGATTTCATAACTGCGCCCCCTATTTGTCGAAAGTGATAAACCATTAAATCATCTTAAAAGTTACTGTATATATGATTTTTCAGCAGTTTTGCCAAAATTCTCTTAAAATGTCTTTAATTGCTCCTTGCTGCAGTTGGTCTGCCACTCCCACCCATGATGGCATCTGTTGCCGCTTCTTGCGCTTGGCCCCGGTAATGGTTGCTTGCAGCTATATTTATTATTATTATCATTTTTGAAAACAGTTCTGCTGCAATACATTACAAGAGACCACAATACAATGTTTGTTTGAAACAGAAATCTTTTATAGCATTAGCAATGTCTTTACTGTCATTTTCGATCATTTTTTTTTTTAAAGTATCAATTTCATAAAAAACTGACCCCAAACTTACATAATACATATACTGTACATATTAGAGATGCGCGGTTGGCGGTTATAGCCACGGACTCCGCGGATAAACCGCGGATCGGCCGGATGACGTGACAAAAAATATTTTAATTAAATTCAGGCGGGTGGCGGGCGGTTTCTAGTCTAGCGGCTGTCATCAGCAGCGCCTTGTATCAGCGGATGGCGGGCGGGAAAATTGGTCAAAAACGTTGGTGCGGATGGATGGCGGACGGATGATGAGTCTTGGGATGCGGTTGCGGATGAAATAATAACCCATCCGCGCATCTCTAGTACAAATACATGTATACACATATAAATTACCATTAAAGCAACATTATATGTTGGTTAAGTTAATCAAACTGTAAACATAGGGTACATGAGCAATATCCAATTAGATATTAAGCATTAAATGTGCAATATTGACTTATAAATCTAATAATAATTAATACAAAACCTAATAGATTAATATTGGCAAATAACTAATATGGTAAATATTGTACAGAAAATATTTATATAATTACTTATACGTGACCCTGGACCACAAAACCAGGACAATTTTTAAAATGGATATTTATACACAATCTGAAAGCTGAATAACTAAGCTTTCTATTGATGTAGGGTTTGTTAGGATATGACAATATTTGGTCGAGAAACAACTATCCTGAGGGTGCAAAAAAATCATAACATTGAGAAAATCGCCAATTATTCGCCATTTATGTTCGCGATTGTGCTGCATTCACTAACGTATATACATATAATATATATATATAATATATATATATAATATATTTTATATATGGTAGGACATTTACAAAATATCATGGAACATGATCTATAATTAATATCCTAATGATTTTTGACATAAAAGAAAAATTGATAATTTTGACCCATACAATGTATTGTTGGCTATTGCCAAAAATAAACCCAGGCTATTTGTGACAGGTTTTGTGATCCAGGGTCACATACACTCCTTTGATGTTTACTGAATGTAGATATTCAGGGACACAACATACTATAAGCAATCCCATAACACTAAAAACATTTCAATTTGTGTGTGAGAATGGCACAAATTTACACAAACTATACAAAAATATATAGAGTGATCATGGGAAAAATTCCACTCTAATAATCCTCCTTTAAAAGCAGAACGAAACACACGCATTAAAACCCAGCGACTGTGACTGTGTGATTGTAATTACTACCATCGATTTGCAATTGACAGTGAATTTCAGCTATTAATTGAGCCAAAGTCTACGCAGAAGCAGCAATGGTCAGATAAACAACACCCTGCAGGCAGGGACAGATAACCTGGTCGCTCATCGATTGGGTGGAAATGAAGCGATACATCTGGATGCGAGGTGCTTATGAGCTGCAGCTCAGCAGAACTGCTTCATGATGCAAAACCTCTCTATTGTAAAGAAACATCTTTAGGAAGCAGAATCTAATTCTTGGCCTACTACAATAAGCTCCCTGACTGCTATAATGGGTGCTAATGTAATCCCCGTAATGTAATGGGAGGCAGGCATACTTCAGAGCGGAGTCTCGTAAGAACAAGCGCACTTGGGCTACAGTACATTCACACTGCGAGTCTTATTGCTCAGATCCGATTTTTTTGTTAGGCTGTTCACAAAATCTTTTAAATGTGGTCCATATCAGATTTGAGTGTGAATTAGTTACATTCCTGAACTGACCTGCAAGTGCCAAAGGACCATGAAAAATATGGCAGGCATACCGTCTCAAGGAAGTAAACACAGAGCTTACTGAAGTCAGTATAGAAAGTATGGACATGACTTCACAGTCGGCCGGAGTGACGGCGGTTACGCCCACTGACTGGCAGCATTGGTTTTCAACGTGAATGCAACAAAACACATCTAAAACGGGAAAGAGCTTTTGAGATTGCCTGTACCAAAAGATTTGACAAGAAATCTGAGGTATATTTTTACAGACTGCCGAAAGCTACAGAAAAGAGAAGCAAATGGATTGCTGCAATTCTCAGAAATCATTGTGTCAATTTGTTGAATTTTTTGGGGTAAAATCATTCCCTATAATATATTGTATTGTTATATATTGTATTGACAACTTATCTGTTAAATATTTACAATCTTGTATTCTGCATAATTGGATGTTTTTAAATAAACACTGACAAAAACTATACAAGTTTCCTGATCACCCGGATTTAGACCTACCTATATTGTATTTATATAAAGCATTCACAGTCAAATTTGCTTTATATATTTCCACGGCATCAAAATCAATCACATATAAATGTGAGGAAACATGATTCCTGGCTGCATTTCAATATCTATGGATCACTGGATTTTTGGTAACACTATCGAGTCCAACCTTTAGTTTAAACTGATAATTGTTTGTTTTACTCGCTTTTTCGCAGTTTCCCCAATTAAATCCAGTCACGTAGCAGCTCTTCTGCCACTCAGTCCGGCTGGGAACGTGACGTCAGTGCATACCCTCTATTTATACATTCATTTATAAGGTTATGTGCCGGTGAATTTGTGCGCAGGTGATAAGGAGGGCAGACCAGGATAAGGAGAAAGAGAGCAAAATTTTTCTCAGTTTTTCCTCAAACTTTCCTTGTATAGATCTGTCACTGTAATACTCAAGACAGCTCACTCTCCATCGACTGACTAACTTCACAGCCATCTTCCATATTCAAAGAACCACCGGCATGTAAAATCTGAATTCCGATATGACAGTTCAGACTGAGATTTTAGGACCACATAGTGGCCCAAATCAGAATTGAAAAGATCAGATTCCATGTGGTTTGTGCGGTTCACGGTGTTATATAAAAGCAGATCTGAGCCGCATATTAGAAGAAAAAGGACACTTTTGCCTGCAGTGTGAACGTAACCTCCGAGGCCCACACCGTCCGTAGCAAAAACACACTTCCTCCTCTACTCTCTCTTCTATATGAGGTGTAGGAGGACATCACGAGAGAGCACTAATGAGAGAGCTGGAGGTTTGAGCTCACTCTATGTTCAGCAATGACTGGCTGAAAGCTTGAGAGCCCCCACTGTGTGAGCAGCAATTAACACCACTCCTATTGGGCTCTTCACAGTGCAATGGGAAGCAGCAGGGGTTTTCCACAGTGCCGGAAAGAAGCTGACAGCAAGCCAGGAAGAGATTGAAGTTTTCCGGGAATACTGCTCCTGTGTTTCCTTTTTCACCTCTTTGATGTCTGCCAGGGATCAATGAAGGATAAGAAAGTATAATGTACTCCAATGAAGAACTCCATTATCTTACAGTAAACAGTCACAAAGCACCACAGTACATTAGAATTATACATGTGTGCAACGTAGACCAGTCTGCCTACATTAACCATATGTAACGCAGGCAATTAACGTGACCACTGCTTCTAGCGTCGAAAACTCTGGAAACAAATAGGATATACACATATTGTGCTTTTCCGGATCAAATGTCACGTCATTGAACAACGGTGGACTGCATCTAGAGCAGGAAGGGTGTTTTAGACTGATTCATTAAATGTTATAATTTGCTTTGGTTTCAGTAAAGCAATAATGTAAAAATGTGCGTAATATCATGTTTTTTAAATGCATATACTATATAGCAGTGTTTATATTTTAGGAAGTAGGTCCTTCACAAGGAGACCACCACCACCACATTTGGGGTTTCTTGGCATCAAAAAGTTTAAAACCCACTAGATTATATAATGTGATGCTATAACAGCTTAAGAAAAGCCTCTAACAAAGCTTGAGTTGAGATGAAGGATGTATATTCCAACAAGATGCATCTTCCATGAAGAAAACATTTATTTTTTGGTGCAAAACATTCTGTGCTTCAACGTAAAAGTGATTTTTGCTGTCCTTACATGCACCCGTCGCTCTCTGAGGGGAGGATCTAGTCATTCTTTACGTAGTACCCTAGAGTGAAAACCGTTCGATGTCTTCCCGGGGCGCGCGTCTTACGAGGCCTCATCACCCTCTAAGGCTTTTCTCACTTCTTTTAAATTCCTCCTGAAATTCTGACATCATTTAAGTGCCACTTCTTCACAAAACACCTGCGACAGCTCCTTTCACGGTGAGATTGCCTTCGTTCTTGTAGTCAGGTGTGTGTTTGTGCGTCTGTCGGGCCGCTTAAAATGACTGCTTTTATCAGTCTAATGGATGCACTCTGCTAAAGTGAGGCGACCAATAAAGCGTAGTCACGGGTTAATGAATACCCCGGCTTTGCTGATGTTGGGGAACCGAGAAAGCCTTCACACACTTAACCTACGGCCTGCTCAGTGGCATCCGTCCCGCTCCCAATGTGCATCTTTGCCCATGGAACTGGCACATTTTGTTCTCACTGCTATTACAGACTTGGAGCGAGACCTGGCTGAGACCCAGTTGTAAAAAATGCCATATGCACTTCCGAGCACACTGAATCGACTGCAAAGTATTTAGCTATACGACACTGAGCAATGCTGACACGGTACATACATGGTCCCGCTGTGAAGGACGCGTGAAGGGTGGAGACTTGGAGTTCTGCTCGAGCGTTTAGATGAACCCTCACAGTAGGCTTGTGCAGAGCATCTTCCAGCACCAAATGTTCAGTCACATGGACATTCCGCCCCTCCCCCGAGGACAATATGTTCACGGAGAAGAAAAGGTTGACAGAGAATTTAAGGAAGAGGGAGAAACAAAGAACGAGAGAATGAGAGATCGACAGGGTTATACAGGGAGAATGAAAGTGAGGGAGGGAGAACGAGCGACAGGAACAGAGTTTGACCTTCTCTCTTTCGAAGGTGCACTGCTGGGACATGATTCAGTCGGTCCCACATTTGCTCACGCTGAGCCTAAGGCCCAATCGATTACGATCGAAGTAGGTCATCTTCTCCTGTAGAGCCTGGACTTGAATGTTCCCCTTTCTCCTATTTTCTCTCTCCCTCCTCCCTACAAACCTTTTTTGGCAGGGACCACGTGTCATTGAGCAACGGTGGACTGTATATAGAACAAGAAGTGTGTTTTGGACACTGCTGATCCAGATCAAATATTATCATTTGCTTTGGTTTCAGTACAGTAACAATATGAAAAGCACATTTGTGCAAATCATGCTTTTTCTTACACCGTATAAATGGGTCTTTATAGGCTACGCATACAATATATAGCTGGGTTTATATTTTAGGATGTTGGTCTTTCATAAGATCACCACCATGTTTGGGGGTCCTTGGCATCAAAAGGTTTAAAAAAGAACCTGGATTATATAATGTGGTGCTACAATGGCTTTAGAAAAGCCTCTAACAAAGCTTGAGTTGAGCTGAAGGATGTGTATTCCAACATTACGCATTCACCATGAAGAAAATCATTTTGATTGGAAGGCTGGTCCAGACAGGAAGTGAAGAGGAGAGGGTTTGGCCAGCACATCCCCTTCCCACAAGATGGTGTCCACCTCTAAAGCACGTTATGCAACCTAAGCGTGCATTAACTTTATAGATAAAGGCACCGCAATTTTTGACTCACCGCTGTGTGGCTTGTTTTGATATACAGGCATTTAGGTTGAAGTTGATTAAATAGGCAATCAAGACATGAATTACTGAGCTCTTTAGATCAATTGCTGTAATCCTGTTCTTCATAATGGATACAAACATGTAAACAAAAACAAAGCTCAATCATTTCTGAAAGGAGCAGTGATGGCACGAGCACCCAAAGGAATGAGGAGATGTAATACCCCCGTCACTAATAAACACGTCGTCTCTGTGGTTGAGCGATATCTTCTATGTTAGTTGTTTTGCTTCAGGACCAAAATTCATCATCTTAAAGAAAGAAAAAACACCACCACCAACAAAATATCTTTTTTAAATTCAAAATAAAAAAAAACATGATAATTATACACTAATGTTCAATTTTTTAAATTGAAAAAAAAAAGTATCTTATGCTTATCAATGTTGCATGTAATAGTGTTATAATTTAAATGAACTGTTTTCTATTTAAATACATTTTAAAATGTCATTTATTTCTGTGATGATCAGCATCATTACTCCAGTCTTCAGTGTCACATGATCCTTCAGAAATCATTCTAATATGCTGATTTGCTGCTCAAGAAACATTTCTTATTATGATCAATGTTGAAAGCTTTCATGCTGCTTAATATTTCCGTGGAAACCATGATTTTTTTTTAAAGATTCTTTGATGAATAGATTTAGAAAGAACATTTTTTATCAATATAAATAAATAGACTATTCATGTATGTCAACAACAAAAGACAGTAAGGTTTTTTTTTTCTTTATTTTTACATTGCTAAGCCTATTTATTTGCCATCCTAACTAAACATGATTAAACGCTCAGGTGCATGTTGCTGTTTGCGCTTAGCATTGTTTTTTCCCAGACCAGCGACCCAATTTTTGCTTGTAATCACTGGTCTGTATAGTCTGTATTTCTCAAACGACCTTTTTTAGCAGTCTCCAAAATTAAATGATTATAAAATGCTGATTACATTTTTGTAGAAAAATCAATTCTCATTTAATGGAAGCCCATTTTTCTTCTCCTATGCAGTCTATTATGCTCCAACGCATGAGAGTAGAACATTCGACACAGACGATGTGTCAAGTTTGAGGAAAATCAAAAACCGCCAACCTTCATCCTTCATCAAAAACCCAGCAAAAACAGATGGGCGAAATCAGAAAAACAAGCTACTGTCAATCTCAAGCGATCACATCAGTTCCTTGAGAACACATGTTGTCTGAGTGGTGCATGGATGAGGCAAGTATGGATGAATTAGAGAATCCATTAGCCCAAGAGCATTGATGCAATATTGCTGTGTGTGCGCGTGTGCAGAAGGGCATGCTGGCAATGTGATGGCCACGGGGTCTGTCTGAAAGAGATTAGGCAGCCCAGACCGCGCTCATACATTTGTATTCTCCACAGCCCCTATCCTCAATTGAAGTGGAATCACACTGGAAGCAGGACGCTCTTCTCTCCCAGTCAGAATTGGGTAAGAGCTTGCCAAATGCATTGCGACAGGCCAAATGAATTTCAAGAGCGAATGGAAAAAAAAGCCACTTTACTTTTACAGAGAGTTATGGAAGATTGACTACAATATTTGTGTTCCACACGTCATTTCATTTAACATTAACTAGCCCCTGTCAGCCATAATGTTTGAGTTATTTGTCGTGCACATGTGAGAGAGCACTGTTTGCCCGCTGGATGCCATTTTTGAAATCATCCATATTATTAATGTTACTTTACCATCTACTATGCGCTTCGCCCCTCAGCATGACAATTCGAAAATGCATTTGGTAAGCGAGCCATGTGGGGAAACCTATTCTGCTCCAGCTGTGTCTATAGAAGACGCCTGTCCTTGCTGGATAACCTGAGCATTGGCTTTCTAAGGCACAAAGCAAGCGAGATGACTGCCGTCATTTGTCATGTGCTCCCTTTCAATGCGCTGGGTTTCTCTCTCCGTCACAATTCTTGGATATTGTCTGGAGAAGACCGTTTATTTCATCGTGAGACGTATAATATTGCATATTACAATGAAAGATGTGTTCCATTTCCGCAAGCTAAAGTATGAGCGACGTGGGCTGTCTTGCGGACAAAACTCACGGGCGGTGTAAAAATAGACCCAACTGCTGCCTGACAAGCTGGAGTGGATCTGTGGAATTCAATGCTTTGCTTAAAAACATAGTGAGCTGCCTATGGTGGGAGCATTTTAAAACAACAGGCGGACGTAAGGTACCTCCTTTTGCCTGATTTCTGAGTGAAATTAAATTAGTAAATATTATACTATTTCCCAAAATATTCTTCTGTTTTTATACGTACATGAGGGTCCGCATCACAGACTGTAAAAAAAAGATGTATATTGTGTATCTGCTTCCTTCCACTGCAGAAAAACGATTGCATCATTGTAGTGATCCTGAGGTGGAGCCATGGAGTCAAGGTCCTGCCCACACTCCCGGTCCTGCAGACTCATTCGCAAGCACAGCTGTCAATCATGACGTTACACCCTGTTTTTTTTTTTTTTTCTCAAACCAAACCAAACTTATTGGAAACATGAACGCTTGAACAAACTGTGATAAGAACTACCAAAAATGGCAGAAACTTATTTGAAATGTAATTGGATGCTTTAGTTTGGCTCACATCCCATTTGATTATATGGGGAGGCCGGGGTTTAGGACCTATACTCCAGCCAGGAAATACTGAAATACTTTGCTTCAGATTTTAGGGCTTGGACGGCACACTAGGTCCGCCTACAGTGGACCTGATGCAAATTTCATCATCAGAATAGTATGTGCATACTGTACGCATGCCGGACGATTTTTGTAAATGCGGTGGTCACTCATGCGCATTTAATTTGTTTTGCAGTAATCGGTTGTTCCACAAGATGGTAACACTGGCCCAGGCCGTTGATTCACAGTATAAAACCAAAACTAAAGAGACGGAACAACAACAACAAAATACCGGATACTGCAACAACAATAGACACTCGCATTGTTAAGCGTTTGTGTGAGTAATGAGACAGCCGCAACTTTAGTTTAAAAGAGTACAAGACATTTTATAGGCCATAACTTCTGGAGAAAAATATCGCTGCCTGTGTTCGCTCACACTATCAAATGGAGTATAGTTTGCTACACATTCAACTGTACACATACGGTATATATATATATATATATATATATATATACCAGCCGTGTCACTGTTCCTTTAATTAATTTAAATATTTCAAATGTTTATATTTTAAGCATTTATTTAAAAAATTGATAAACAAGTGATAGCCAAGCCCCCAGTGTTCTTTGTGTGAGGATCGATGAGTCTATGCAGAGTGTTCTTAATCAGTCACTTACAAGGTTCCCTGACCTCAGAAGGCAGCTGTCTACGTAGGCAGCATGCAGCGAGGCAGCTCACTAGGTTTTGGAATTGAGCTAATGTTTGATTTTCTCTCGCCCTGCAGCCAGACAGCGAGTGAAGAGGAGGCCAATCGGAGAAAGCGTCAGAAGTACTTCAGCGCTACCTGCTCTTCACCTACAGTTTGGAAGTACAGTATGTGTCTGCATTTACGCTTGAAATCATATTAAGTATCAAACTTTTTATCACGTTAAAGATGGGTCATGACCTCCTCAAGATTCTGCCTACACAGATCTCCAGCACATTCCACACCATGGGAGATGAATCATTTCTGCGCTGCATTCAGCAGCAGTCTAAGGACGGGTTTGATTAAGCCTTTGACTGACAGCTGAGGGTAATGAGGGACGCCTGATGGAATCGGGATGCCATTTAGAAAGAAAAGTCCTCGGTGACTGACAGAGTGTTTAGATCACCCCCTCCTAAATGGTGTGGTCACCGTCTCTAGAGCTGTTAATACATGCAGGTGGTTAAAGTGGTCTGCTAAAGGCGGGTGTACGCGGTGCGTTTTTTGCTGTTATACGAGCTCGCAGATGATCGCGTGGAAATCGGTGATGCTCGCATGGTCGCGGCTCGCACCGTGAGAGGAATTATGAGCGTTGCACGTTACGAGCACCTCCCGACCTCCCGATAATTTTTAAACATGTTTAAAAAATTCAGGGTGTCGGCCCGATTTTCACCAGCCTATAGGCTGTCCCCTATTACCAAATCATACACAACCACGTCACAGGCTAGATCGATGGGGCTATAGCTCAGTGGCAGCAACATTTCAGCGTGCGCATACACTGTCTCACACACACACACACACACACACACACACACACACACACACACACACACACACACACACACACACACACACACACACACACACACACACACACGCACACACACACACACACACACACACACGCACACACACCTCTATCTCTCTCTCTCTATTTATGTTGTTTATGTCGAAAGGAATGGCTACTGTTCTCTGCTTTTCAACAAATCATTTGCAAATACATTTCTGTCATTTTTCTATCTGAAGCTATAGTTGCTTGCTACATTGAAAGCTCCGGTCTCTGTGTTTAGCGCGAAAGCTCACGTGATTGCTGCTAGCTCGGGATAAAATCTGTGCAGGACAGTCGTGCCGTGTACTAGCTGCTTGGATGCGATTATCAAGTTAACTGACTGGTAACGTGTGCAATATCTCAAGACCTCCCGAGTGTCCGAACTCGCACCGTGTATGCCCGCCTTAAGAAAAGGCCAGCAGAGGAACTTCTTAGTTCTCATGCTTGAGTTTTTTTGGTTTAAGAACTATTCCAAAGTTTCTAACAGATTTTCAGGAACAAAAGCATTGCTCGATACAATTAAGTTTTATATAATATACAGTGTTGGAGAAAACGGGTTACGTAATCAGATTACTTTTTTTACGCTAGTAACGAGTAAAGTAACACATTACTTTTAATTTTACAACAAAATAACTGAGTTACTTTTTCAAATAATAAGCAATAATGACTTTAGATAAACATTACATTTGTGTTTAACTTTTTTTTATTGATGAAGTAAGAGTTAAACTCCTGCGTGGCAGCACAGCTGAAAGATTAGTTTGAGCTGCGCCCTTTACTGTACAAGCGTGAATTTGTATTTCCTTCAGCCTGAGGTTTATTTATTTCAATTTTTGGTGTGAAGAGGCCTCTAAATTTGCCAATATATATATATATTTGTTATTAAAAAACAAACAAGTAAGCCCAGCCCAGATGAGGAAAAGTAACACAAAAGTAATATAACATTGCTTTCCATAACAAGTAACGCAATTAATTACTTTATAAGGAAATAGTGCAATATTATATCACATTACTTTTAAAAGTAACTTTCCCCAACACTGATAATATGTACATTTAAATGTTATTATATGATATATAAAAATGATATATATACTATTGACATCACATGAATACCTATGATAGAAATACTAAATATAACTGTTAACACACGCACGTACACATGCATATATTAACTGAGCATATTAAATCCATTAACTATTTTAAAGTTAACTTTAGTAATTGTTACAAAGATGAACTTGTTATTTTAAGTTGTTAACTTCAAGTCATGCAAGCTGAGGGCCTCATTTTTAAAGTATAGGGACGAATTACAAATAACCTCCTCCCACAGCCCTAATTTATCTCCCTATTCCTCCAGCTTGCATCCCACACCCACACCTTCTTCACTAAGCAACGAGAACAAGGACAATCAGAAGGTTTCCTGATTTCTTTTCATTTGCTGTCACAGACTGATATCTGCAAACTGTCCATCAAATTCTCCAGGACTACTGAAAGATCACACGTACCCCACACGCTGGAGCTATATGAAACAGAAATTAAATGACCTGCACATCTCCTCTCAATTAATCCTCTGTCTCGCATTGTTGACAGTCTTTTCGCTCCATCTTTAGGCAGGTCTCTCGTTAAAACCCACTCCCCACTTCCTCTCTCTTATTATCGATGTGGATCTACTCGCGGCTCACTTTCTCTCTCTCTCAGAGTGACTGGGCCCCTGGAGGCTGACTGCAGCTGCAGGTCTCTCGTCCTTTGTTTTTTATACGCACTGCGAAAAGGCGCTTTGGTATGCCGCTCAGTTCCAGGCCCTCTTTCTCTTGCTCTCTTGCCTGACTCAGATGTCCCCTCCCCTCTAGAGTGGGGAGATGAGCCAGGGGAAGAGCAGGGCTTGGGGAGGGGGACAGATTGTACTGTGATCCTTCCAAAGCACAAGAACACCACCATACTGTCCTGGGAGAAGTGCCACTCTCTTCTCCCTAAAAAAATGCCCATGATTTGTGGTGTCAATGATCCCAGTGAGGAACCAGTGACCAGAAAAAAGCCCCAAGGAGGAAAACAGACAAGAGCGTGGCTTCCTTTAAAGTCACTGTGAAATAAAAAAGGACAATTCTTGTTTTTTTCTTAGTTTTTTTTTATAGAAAACTGCAATATTTATTATAAACTACTTATCTGTGCACATCATTATTTTGAAAAAATTCATGTGCCCTTGTAATCTTTAATCAAAAAAACGTCCCCGTTCTCTTGCAACGAGATCTCTTCTCTGATGACGTGTTTACTGATGCGAGGGCAAGGCAACCTGTCACTCACATGACATCACAGCAATAGCAAACAACAACCATCCAATCAACTCATGATAGACAAAATCAAGTCCCTCCTTACATTTTTTCTTGTTCAAGAAGCTGTTTCACTTGAATATACGACACAATAAGGAATAAAAAACCATCCTAACTTCCATTTCATGCCAACATTAAAGTCTAGCTGATGGATGTTAAGACATCACATAGCAGAAGAGAAAGGTCACAATTTGGTGGCTTAAATTTTCAACTAAAAATCATTTTCACACGGATTTACTTGATATCCCTTGCTGAAAAAACTGATTAAACCAGAATAATATAGTACTAGTCTTAGCTCACATTCTTATCAGCTAAAAAGTACCAAAACCTCTCTAGAGTGGTTTAAGATGTTACTTCAGTTCAGTAGCACTAGAAGTTGAGAATAAATCTAATTTTTAAAGTGCCCCTATTATGGATTTTTGAAAATTACCTTTCATGCAGTGTGTAATGCACCTGTATGTGAATGTAAACATTTACATTTATTCATTTAGCTGACGCTTTTATCTAAAGCTTACAATTGCTATATTTCAGAGGTTGCACGCCTCTGGAGCAACTAGGGATTAAGTGTCTTGCTCAGGGACACATTGGTGTCTCACAGCGGATTCGAACCCGGGTCTCTCACACCAAAGGCATGTGTCTTATCCACTGCGCTCAGACGAGTCGTTTGGAGTTTGAATCTATTTTCACAAAGTTCACACGTCAAGACTTACTACATTTATATAATGCATGCCTACGTCAGCGTGGACAGGACATATTGCTGTAGCTCGTTCCTGGGAATATCATCTCGTCAAGACGCTGTGCTACTGTATGTTTGATCAAATAAAATCAGCCTTGGTGAGCATAATTAACTTCTTTCAAAAACAATATACACTCACCTAAAGGATTATTAGGAACACCATACTAATACTGTGTTTGACCCCCTTTCGCCTTCAGAACTGCCTTAATTCTATGTGGCATTGATTCAACAAGGTGCTGAAAGCATTCTTTAGAAATGTTGGCCCATGTTGATAGGATAGCATCTAGCAGTTGTTCGAGATTTGTGAGATGCACATCCAGGGCACGAAGCTCCCGTTCCACCACATACCAAAGATGCTCTATTGGGTTGAGATCTGGTGACTTTGGGGGCCATTTTAGCACAGTGAACTCATTGTCATGTTCAAGAAACCAATTTGAAATGATTCAAGCTTTGTGACATGGTGCATTATCCTGCTGCAAGTAGCCATCAGAGGATGGGTACATGGTGGCCATAAAGGGATGGACATGGTCAGAAACAATGCTCAGGTAGGCCGTGGCATTTAAACAATGCCCAATTGGCACTAAGGGGCCTAAAGTGTGCCAAGACAACATCCCCCACACCATTACACCACCACCACCACCAGCCTGCACAGTGGTAACAAGGCATGATGGATCCATGTTCTCATTCTGTTTACGCCAAATTCTGACTCTACCATCTGAATGTCTCAACAGAAAGCGAGACTCATCAGACCAGGCAACAATTTTCCAGTCTTCAACTGTCCAATTTTGGTGAGCTCTTGCAAATTGTAGCCTCTTTTTCCTATTTGTAGTGGAGATGAGTGGTAACCAGTGGGGTCTTCTGCTGTTGTAGCCCATCCGCCTCAAGGTTGTGCGTGTTGTGGCTTCACAAATGCTTTGCTGCGTACCTCGGTTGTAACGAGTGGTTATTTCAGTCAAAGTTGCTCTTCTATCAGCTTGAATCAGTCAGCCCATACTCCTCTGACCTCTAGCATCAACAAGGCATTTTCGCCCACAGGACTGCCGCATACTGGATGTTTTTCCCTTTTCACACCATTCTTTGTAAACCCTAGAAATGGTTGTGCGTGAAAATCCCAGTAACTGAGCAGATTGTGAAATACTCAGGCCGGCCCGTCTGGCACCAACAACCATGCCATGCTCAAAATTGCTTAAATCACTTTTCTTTCCCATTCTGACATTTAGTTTGGAGTTCAGGAGATTGTCTTGACCAGGACCACACCCCTAAATGCATTGAAGCAACTGCCATGTGATTAGTTGATTAGATAATTGCATTAATGAGAAATTGAACAGGTGTTCCTAATAATCCTTTAGGTGAGTGTATATAGCCTGTAGCTTCTGTAACTGACCTTGGAAATATGATCTAAAATATTTTAAATCTGCTGACACGTTAGAATCAACAAGTTAGAATCTAATTAATGTATGCTGTTCTTGATGCGAGTCCACGTCTGTCACATTCAGCAAAACTGCAGCAGTTGCCAAAATGCATTGCAAGGAGCTGAAGCGTGGCGCCCGCCACCTCTAAACGAATGGCAGTTAATGCAACCTGACAGCCTGGACTGGGGTTAGGCCCACCCAGGTACATCTGGGGCTTGTAGGAACAGCTTGGAAGAGAGGAAATGGCACTCTAGGGAACCCATAGAGCATAAGAGCAAAAATGGAGAGAGGGAAAAAGAAGAGAGAGAGAGAGAGATTGAGAGAGAGAGAGAGAGAGAGAGAGAGAGAGAGAGAGAGAGAGAGAGAGAGAGAGAGAGAGAGAGAGAGAGAGAGATTGGGGTAGAGAGAAAGTGGGATTGTGATAGAGAGAAGTACAAGAGAGGAGATTGTGTCTTGAGTTAACGTTTCCTTATCTTGACAGGAGCTGTCTGCCTGTATGGTGCTGAAACAAGGCACATGGTCACCAGGGCCATTCAAAATCCCATTTGCAGCACTGATGGGTGGTGGTGGGGGATCTCCACTAGGATGAGCTTAGTTTAAGTCACCTGGTTTCAAAAGATCCACATCGCAGCAATTTTGTATTTATGAAACCCCAAACATGTATTTCATCTCAGAGTGATTCTCGTGTTGAATCAAACACTAGTGCATTCAGAATGTTTAAGAATAATCAAGTTTACAGATGATTTTCAAAATACTGAAGTTAAATGGGGATGACCACAAAGGTTGACTTATGAAAATGGACTAGTAGACTAATTTATCTTGATTTAATCTTCAATATATTTTGCTTTTTTAAATTTTACTTTAACATTTTAGTGACCTTTTAACATTGTTCTTGCAATATTTTGACATTTTAGCAATGCTTTAACAGTCTTAGCTGTGCTTTAAAACTGTTTAAGCGAAATTTACATTTAAAGGGTTAGTTCACCCAAAAATGAAAATTCTGTCAGTAATTACTCACTAAGACTTTTGTTCATCTTCGGAACAGAAATTAAGATAAATTTGATGAAATCTGAGAGCTGGCCCACTCCTTCATAAGGTGCAAGGTAATTGATATCTGCCAGCCCAGAAAAGTTAGTAAAGACAGTGGCTACACTTACTACAGTGGCTCAACCTTAAGTTTATCAAGCGACGAGAATACTTTTTGTGCGCAAAAAAACAAACAAAAATAACAACTTTATTCAACCATCTCTTCTCTTCCATGTCATTCTCCCAAGCTGTTGACGTAGTGTAACAGCGCAGCGCTTCTGGGTTTTACGTCAGAACGTAGGCTCACTATTGGCCGGCGCTGGTCATGTGTGTGATGCGTGTGATGCTGGCCAATTGTGAGCCTACGTTCTGACATACAACCCAGAAGCGTTGCGCTGTTACACTACGTGAACTCACTCAGAGGTCCACACAGAAGAAAATGAATAGCTGAATAAAGGTTTTTTTTTTTGGGGACAAAGTATTCTCTTCGCTTGATTAACCTAAGGTTGAGCCACTGTAGTCACTTGGACTATTTTAACAATGTTTTTACTAACTTTTCTGGGCTGGCAGATATCAATTACCTAGCAACTCATGAAGGAGTGATCCAGCTCTCAGATTTCAACAAAAATATATTAATTTGTGTTCCGAAGATGAACGAAAGTCTTACGGGGTTGGAACAACATGAGGGTGAGTAAATACTGACAGAATTTCCATTTTTGGGTGAACTATCCCTTTAACAATGCTTTAATATTATTTGTCCAGGTCAATGTTTTAGAAATATTTCAACATTGTTTTATTAACATTTTAAAATTACTGAATAAAATGAACATTTTAACAATGATTTATATTTATTTTTTAAGTTCAAATATTTTAGCAATGTTTGAACATTGTTTTAGCAATACTTTTACATGGTTTTAGCTATACTTTAACAGTGCTTTAACATTGTTTTAACAAAGTTAACATCTTAATGATGCTTTAATGTTGTTTCAGCAATGCTTTGACACTGCTTTAGCGTGCTGACAGTGTACTGTGCTTTATCTGTTAGGAATCACATTATTAAATAAATGTTTTTCTCCAAAACACATTGGCCACAATTATTGGCACCCCTAGATTTTTTTGCATATTCCCATTAATATTTAAATTTTTTAGCACATCAGGATGACTAGGAACATTAAATTGTTGAGCTATGATTTTTTGTTTCAAAGGAGTATAAATATGAGGAAACACAAAGGCCAAACTATCTCAATTATCCATCACAATGAGTAAAACCAAGAATATAGTTTTGATGTGCAGCAAAAGATTATTGAGCTTCACAAAATAGAAAGTGGCTGTTAGAAAATAGCTAAAGCATTGAATATGTCCACCATCAGGACAATAATTAAGAAGAAGATGTCACAAATCTGCCAGGAAGAGGACGTGTGTCTATATTGTCTCAATGCACGGTGAGGAGGAAAGTTTGAGTGCCCAAAGACTCTTCAAGGATCACAGCTGGAGAATTGCAGAGATTAGTTGAGTCTTGGGGTCAGAAAGCAAAAAAATGTTTAAAAAAAATAATAATTCAAACAACCCCTACATCCACACAAGGAATTTCCTCCCCGCTATTCCAAAACCAATCTCCAGCATATGTCAGACACGACTGGATCTTCAAAAGGCACTGGATTCTATGGTCAGATGAAATTTAAAAGCTTTTTGGCAGCAAACCCACCAGATTGGTTTGGTGCAAACAGGGATAAAAAGAACCCCATGCCCACGGTTAAAAATACAGCTGGATCTTTAATGTTGAGGGCCTATTTTTTTTTGCTGGAGGTCCTGGACATCTTGTTCAGATCCCTGGAGTCATGGATTCCAGCAAATACCAGTGGATAAAAAAAATCAAAAACCTGACATCCCTCTGCTAGAAATATTATAATGGTCTGTGGTTGGATCAAAATCAACACAAAAATGTGTCACTGAGCACAAAATGAAGCTTCTGCCATGGCCATCCCAGTCCAAGACCTGAACCTTATAGAATATGAGTGGGCTGAACTGAAGAGAAGAAGCGCCAACATGGATCTGGGAGTCTGAAGGATCTGGAGAGATTCTGTATGGAGGAATGGTCTCTGATCTCTTGTCAGTTGTTCTCCAAACTCATCAGGCATTATAGGAGAAAACTCAGAGCTGTTATCGTGACAAAAGGAGGTTACAAAAAGCATTTAATAAAAGGGTGCCAATAATTATGGCCAACGTGTTTTGGAGAAAAACACACTGCATAATGTGATTTTCCCCCCAAAATTCCACCTTTGAAGTTTCACTTTAACTTCAATTAAAGGTAAGATTTTTGAGATTTTTTTTTAAATAAAAGACCAAAAGGATAATCAATGCAAATTTATTTTTAAAGCCATCTTTGATCATATTTACCAGGGGCGCCAATATTTCTGACCACGACTGTATGCACTGCACAAGTACATGAAAGGGACTAGAGCAAAAATGTCTGTTTGTTTCCACTTCGCTTTTAAATTCATTACAAATGACCACAGTACAAAACTTGGTCCTTGAATATTAAACACGGCCTAAGAATCAAAGAGGATAAGTGAATCTCCACACAGATCACAGGACTGTTGAACTTGGGAGACCGTCTGAACCTGTCCCAGTGCATGGAGCAGCAGCGCACAGAGCAGATGGATAAAAAGGAAATGGATGAAATAATAATGGCGGCCATAAAATATGCAACGCTAATGCGCGAGAGCTGACATGTAGAAACCAGTGTGTGAGTGTGGCTGAAAACGGTGGCTGCATTAGTCACAAGGCTCTCGGGTTCCACCTCCCAATGCACTCTGGGAGGACTGCCACTGCCTGAAAAGAAAAGCATTAAAATAGAATGAGCCTCAAGCTCTCTGTTGAGCAACAATGCTTGTGAGGCGAGTTTACCTCTCAACCCAGCTAATGTATCGGACTGAGATTTGGAGAGATTTCAGATTCTGATTTTATGCAATGGGTGGTCTGTAGGGCAATTCATGCCACATGACGCAGTGGTTATGTTAAATCACAGCAGTGCACGCTGTGTGCTGCCAATAACTTTACATAGTGAGGTGAACGCACATAAACGACAACGGCTGTATGTTTAGCAGTAAAAACCTTTCAATCTGAGTCTTTGGCTTGCTCTTGTGAATAAAGTGATGTTTTTAGGCTACGCTGTGTGCTGTGAGTCCCTCTCAGGAGCATATCACATGAATCACATGCATTCCTGCTAGTAGTACTGAGCTGGGTGACAGACTTTTAGAAGCTTTTGTTGCTTTAATTTTTAAATACAGAGACAAAGAAATGCATGCACTCTAGTCAGTGACGACGGTTTCATTTGCTCTGTTTCTCTCTCAAAACAAGGATTAATAAAATGTCATAAAATTTGCATTTCACCAATAAGTCGGGGACATTAGAGAATCTTTAAGGGACGGTTGTTTTTTCATTTGATTATTACCAAATGAATGTTAAACTGAAGGTCCCGACATACTTATGGCTTAAGTTCTTAAGTTCTTTTGCGTTCTTCGCTTAGGGGTAAAAATAATTACTTCAAAGCAATAAACTTTACAGTAATGCACTTTAAAATCATGAATATGTCAGAATTGCAACTTCAATTTCTACTATAAAGCAGCTCACTAGTGTGTTTTTACTCGCGGACATCTACCTCGACAGACTGCACAGAAGAAATGAACCGGAGACAATTTTCACATCAAAGAAGGCGGAGCCACAGAGCCACACCTACCTATTACATTATCACCACAACCAATGGAAGTTTAGAGGTGTTTATCAGCCAGAGCGAAGTTTACATCGACAACATGTTTCGAATTCCCGAAACAAACTTTGGCCTGATTTAGTTCGAAAGGATGTTATTCCAATTTGTTTTTTTTTTTATTTCACTTAAAGAACATAGTGCCCTAAACAGCCACTCTTTTTTTTTAATGCGGCTAGTTTTAGAATTCATTTAAAAATCTGTATTTATTCATTTATAAAATATGTGGAAAAATATTTATATATATGTATTTTTATTCGGGTAAATAAAGAGACATTCAAAGTAAGGTCTCTTTAAAAGCAAAAGCACTCTCCTGCTGGCAGACAGAAACAGAGTGAATCAAGTTCCATTTGTGTGGTGGAGGGGCACTAAGAAAGCAACTCACCTGTGTCTTAATATTTCCATCAAGCGCTCTCTCTCTCTCGCTCGCTCTCTGCCTCTTTTTTCTCACTCATTTAACTTAGTGCAGTGTTCCAAAGGCAGGTATGGAGCCCCCAGGAAAGTAATGTGTGTGTGCGAGTCAGACACACGCGCACGCGCACACGCACACGCACACGCACACGCACACGCACACACACACACACACACACACACACACACACACACACACACACACACACACACACACACACACACACACACACACTCTCTCTTTCTCTGTTGGAGGCACGTAGACTGATGACTCAGAGGCCACTATGCAGCAGAACAAAACACAAAAGAAAGGGAGAGGGAACAAGAATAAGAGAGAGAGGGGACCAGAACAATTGTTAGAGAGGAAAAAGGCCGATGTCCAGAGGTGTGTCTGTCCCTCTTTGTGCTGAGAACCGACAGAAAGAGAATAAGAGGACAGGAGAGGTTAAGTACCTGAAAATCTCCTCACACAATGGCAGTGTGATTTGATCTGTCTGAATGACACTGTTGTCACGGCTGTGCAGACGAGGAATGTCAAAAGGAGAGGTACTTGGGTACCAATACTAAAATAAAAATAAAATATAACAATACCAGTCTTTCTACAGCATTGATTTGTTGCCCTATAATACCCGAATAAAGCTATCTGTTAGTATTGCCACTCTTCTCAACAGCAGTTGGTGATATGGCAAAATACATTTTGAGACTTGAGGTATAAATGGCATGTGACTAATTATTTTTTAACAAATAATTTGTATTATTAAAAATAAAATATAAAGAAATGTTTTCCCCAATCCTTATATACTGCTATGAAACAAAATGTGCATTTATACAATGGTTTGAAATTTGCTAATATCAGTACTTTTTGCATAAAAAAAAACATCCAGATGAAAAGTTTAAACTGACCAGTCATGTTTCGTTATGGTTAATTGGATGTTGAAAAATGTCAAATAGTGTAAAACTGTACTTCCAAATCGTCCAGTTTGATCAGCAGTATTTAAAAACAATTTGGCTAATTAATCTAAAACTAAATATAATTGAAGTGTTTATTCAATTTAATTAAAATGTGAAGCATTTACATAAAAAAAAATTAGGGCCAGATTTACTAAACAGGGCAAATCCCATAAAAGCGCCGATAGGACTTGCAATTTCCGCAGGTGACAATGCACACATTAAAGAACACAGACACAGCCTGATCATTTCCATAATGACAATTCAATCTACCAAGAGCGGCGCAAATTAGCGTCTGGTTTAAAACGTGCTTTTTTTGGCCGTTAAATAATGGCGCAAACACCAGTAAATTGACTAACGCAAACCTTAGTAAATCACCTTGCATGATTAATTTAAATACTCTCTTGCCATAAATTTTGTGTCTGAAAGGCAAACTCCAATAAAAGCATATATGCAATAAGGTCAGCCGCAAAAATTACACTGTCCACGACTTTTCAACGCTTATTTTTCCACTTCGTCTTTAGTAAATCCTGACAGTATTATTTTAATGGAGCGAGGTGTTAGTAAAAGTGGCCCATAGTAGGCTTTTCTGGGCCTATATATCAATGTTACTTAATTTGAAATGCATATTTAAAAAAAAAAAAATTTGAATTAGGCAACTGAATGTTCAGTTTTTTGTAATTATGTGTTGCTACTCTGTCATTCATTCTAGAAATCACATAGAACTTATAAAACTGCTGCTTGAGAAGCCATAACAAGCCTTTTTATTAGAATTTCGGCGATGAAACTGGTAAAAAAAATTCATATGAAACCTGATATGATTTATATTCTTGGTATATATTGAAAAGATGAATTTCATGAGTATTTGTAGCTACTGCAAAACACTGCTGAAGTGATGAATAAACGCGGCTCCATTGACCCTCACAGGCCCACTAAGGGTGTACTCACACTAGCCAGTTTGAACCGTGCCCGAGTGCGTTTGACCACCAAAGCGCGGTTCGTTTGACTAGTGTGAGTGCTCCGAACCGTGCCCGGGCGCGGTTGGAAGAGGTGGGCCAGAGCACGGTTCAGTTGGACTCGGGCGCGGTTCACATGCAGTGTGAGCGCTAACCGTGCTGGAGCACGGAACAGGACACGTGATGTACGGGAACTGTAGTCCGTAATCAAAGCTGCAAAGTCCTTGCTGCACTTCAGCTGGTACCTTGCAAACCTCCTCATACGAGCAGCACGATTACGTGAAAATTTTCGCGCCACTAAGGCCACAGATCTGTTTAAAAACAGGCTGTGAGAGGGCTGTGGACCACCGTGGACCAAACGACACAAAATTATCCACAAAGAAAACAGAGCGATGGACTCCATTGTGTTCAGAGAGCGCCGCTCTTCTTGTTTATCCCGAAACCGTCGCACCATAATGACGTAAGCGTGCTCCGGCACGAATGCTGAAACCCTATGTGAGTGCAGGCCAGAGGGGGAGTGGGGAGTGGGGAGTGGGGAGGGGGGACAATCTTACTCGGGCCCGGTTCATGGCAACCGTGCCTAGTGTGAGTACAGACCTAAGAATGCAATGAACCTCATATAAAAAAGCTTTAGCTGAATTCACTGTGCTCAGAACACATCTTTTAATTCATGAACTTTGCCCAATTATTTTCAATGTGGGGACCAACTGTGCATGCTGAGGCCTATAGGGACTAGAGAGGGCATAAAATAAATCTCACAAGCTTGCTGCTTGACGAAGAAATATGGGGTTGATAGGAAGAACCTGTGACAAAGATGAAAAACAGTCCAGGTAAATGCTTAGTCAGAGAAAATAGAGAGAAAATGCAAAAAAAAGTTCAAATATTAAAAATGCATTTCCCATTTCTCAGGTTTAATTTTCAGTTCATGAACAATTAAGCTGATTTAAGTGTTTAATAAATTCAAATGTAAAGGAATTACACACACACACACACAAAAAAAACAAAAAACATAATGGGCTTATTTGGATCACATTAATTCAAACTATAGTCTCACATAGCCAGATCTACACTCACCTAAAGGATTATTAGCAACACCTGTTCAATTTCTCATCAATGCAATTATCTAATCAACTAATCACATGGCAGTTGCTTCAATGCATTTAGGGGTGTGGTCCTGGTCAAGACAATCTCCTGAACTCCAAACTGAATGTCAGAATGGGAAAGAAAGGTGATTTAAGCAATTTTGAGCGTGGCATGGTTGTTGGTGCCAGACGGGCCGGTCTGAGTATTTCACAATCTGCTCAGTAACTGGGATTTTCACACACAATCATTTCTAGGGTTTACAAAGAATGGTGTGAAAAGGGAAAAACATCCAGTATGCGGCAGTCCTGTGGGCGAAAATGCCTTGTTGATGCTAGAGGTCAGAGGAGTATGGGCTGACTGATTCAAGCTGATAGAAGAGCAACTTTGACTGAAATAACCACTCGTTACAACCGAGGTACGCAGCAAAGCATTTGTGAAGCCACAATACGCACAACCTTGAGGCGGATGGGCTACAACAGCAGAAGACCCCACCGGGTACCACTCATCTCCACTACAAATAGAAAAAAGAGGCTACAATTTGCAAGAGCTCACCAACATTGGACAGTTGAAGACTGGAAAAATGTTGCCTGGTCTGATGAGTCTTGATTTCTGTTGAGATATTCAGATGGTAGAGTCAGAATTTGGCGTAAACAGAATGAGAACATGGATCCATCATGCCTTGTTACCACTGTGCAGGCTGGTGGTGCTGGTGTAATGGTGTGGGGGATGTTTTCTTGGCACACTTTAGGCCCCTTAGTGTCAATTGGGCATCGTTTAAATGCCACCGCCTACCTGAGCATTGTTTCTGACCATGTCCATCCCGTTATGGCCATCCTTTACCCATCCTCTGATGGCTACTTCCAGCAGGATAATGCACCATGTCACAAAGCTCGAATCATTTCAAATTGGTTTCTTGAACATGACAATGAGTTCACTGTGCTAAAATGGCCCCCACAGTCACCAGATCTCAACCCAATAGAGCATCTTTGGGATGTGGTGGAACGGGAGCTTCGTGCCCTGGATGTGCATCACACAAATCTCCATCAACTGCAAGATACTATCCTATCAATATGGGCCAACATTTCTAAAGAACGCTTTCAGCACCTTGTTGAATCAATGCCACGTAGAATTAAGGCAGTTCTGAAGGCAAAAGGGGTTCAAACACAGTATTAGTATGGTGTTCCTAATAATCCTTTAGGTGAGTGTATATAGTATGTTATAATCAAACTATCATAACTGTAATTTTCAAGGGAAAAATGAAAAAGAACTATGCATTGAGTCTCTTATCCGTTACAGTATGTTGCTGGCTGCAGTTCACTTAACAATCACAGGTGTCGCTAATAACAAGGGTTTCTAATTTCTACATAATAGCCCCTTTAATAGGACCATTTCTCCTTTCCCCATTTTAGTCTCTCTCTCTCTCTCTTTCTCTCTCTCTCTCTCTCTCTCTCTCTCTCTCTATATATATATATATATATATATATATATATTATACATATATACATACACAAACAATACAAATCAGCTACAAAAATGAATAAAGCTCTTTAACCATTATCATTTTCATAAATAAATAACTAAATAAATCATACTTGCATATACAAACATAGCTATTAAGGTTTTAGCAATTAAAGATAATAGAAATGATCTGGACATCACAAAAGTCAAACTTAAATCTTTCACCAACATGTGCACTATACTGCAGGATTGTTTAGATGGATACCACATATTATATATTACAGTTCAATTTCTACTTGCATTACATCTTTAAAACATGAGCCTTAGTGGTGTGCTGCCTTCACACAGCAATATTTGCCATGGCTTCTATATAAAGCTCATCATTATGTCGCCTTCACTGTCACATGAGTATCAAGGAGGCAAGCTGCGTCAAATATATGCAGAGCAACCTGCACAGCGGAGGCTCTAAACACACAGTGATAATATATGCAGAGCAGATTTCCTCAG